>NC_138748.1:11922967-13220654 GCF_965113315.1 Podarcis vaucheri
AAATACTTTTTAAATAATCTGTAAATTTACTCCAGTCTTCGGTGAATTTCTGGTCCCGCTGGTTTCGAATCCTTCCTGTTAGCTTGTCAAGTTCTGCATAGTCCATTAATTTCATCCTCCATTCTTCCATCGTTGGTAATTTTTCTTGCTTCCATTTTTGGGCCAATAATATTCTTGCTGCTGTTACTGCATATAGAAAAAGCTTACATTCCTTTCTATTTATATCATTTCCGACAATACCCAAGAGAAATGCTTCTGGTTTCTTTATAAATGTATATTTCAACATTTTATTCAGCTCGTTATATATCATCTCCCAGATGATAAATAACTGGGTAAATGTTGAACGGGGTCCCTCTTTTTATGATTGAGGATGGCCCATCTTTTGCTACATATTTTGGCAAGAAATGACAAGAAATATTTAGCCCTTCTTTGTAAAGGCCACATCTTTCAGTGCATTGCAGGCAGGCTTTCAGAAATAACTGTCTAATAAATACCTTTCTCCAACTTCACCTACAAGCATCTACATTGTAGACCCCACAACTTCTGTCAGAGGAATTATGAAATTGCCCATGACTCGCTATGATGCTTTAACACACATTTTCATGAAATATTGTGTGGAGACCAAAGGGCTGGTGTCACTGTAAACACGCATCTGGGGAAAAAAACATTCCAAGGCATTTGTGAGGTACTTATAAAGAATGGAAGATGTCTACATTATTATGGGCCCTACAAACAGATTATTGTCATGATTTCTAAAATTCATGGAGTGGTTGTTGTTATTTAGTCATTTAGTCGTGTTCTCTTCGTGACCCCATGGACCAGAGCACGCCAGGCACTCCTGTCTTCCACTATCTCCCACAGTTTGGTCAAACTCATGTTCGTAGCTTCGAGAACCCTGTCCAACCAACTCGTCCTCTGTCGTCCCCTTCTCCTTGTGCCCTCCATCTTTCCCAACATCAGGGTCTTTTCCAGGGAGTCTTCTCTTCTCATGAGGTGGCCAAAGTATTGGAGCCTCAGCTTCACGATCTGTCCTTCCAGTGAGCACTCAGGGCTGATTTCCTGATGGAGTGGAGAAGTTACTAATTGCCATTTGATAAGGCAGAACTATATTCTGGAAGGAAGGGTTTTTTAAAATATATATATAAAAACAATAAAAGGTGGCTATTTTCAAATCACAGAAGAGGGACCCAGCTTGTCTTAATTGCCTTGCTCAATCAAGAAGAAGCTGAATGAAAGATGATTTTACATGCTTCACATGCTATTTCATAGACGGCTGCTCAAGTGGTACAGTGTTCAATATCTGTGGAAACTCAAGCTATTCTGAAACTTCAAATGACCTTTATTCAACAATTTGAAGAAGCATAGGGAAGAGAAGCAAAGCTGCTCCTGTAAAAGGCAAGTGGGGCTAACACTTTTTCTTTTCTTTTCTTTTCTTTTTAAATCAATGGAAAGGAGAGGGTGTGGTTCTTAGGCACTCTTATTTAGTGGCCAAGGAGTCTTTATTTTCTTTAAAATTTCGTAAATGTATCACATGTGCTCTCAGAAGTACGGGGCTCCTTTAAATATAAGATCGTATCCTGGTGGAGCATCCTGAAAAGATCATGTGACCATGCTTTGTAGGCATGGGCTGATGCCCATCATGGTAAAGATAAAAGGTAAAGGACCCCTGGACGGTTAAGTCCAGTCAAAGGTGACTATGGGGTCAAGGTGCTCATCTCACTTTTCAGGCCAAGGGAGCTGGCGTTTGTCCACAGACAGCTTTCTGGGTCATGTGGCCAGCATGACTAAACTGCTTCTGGCACAACAGAACACCATGATGGAAGTCAGAGTGCACACGAACACAATTTACCTTCCTGCCGCAGCGGTACCTATTTATCTACTTGCACTGGTGTGCTTTTGAACTACTAGGTTGGCAGAAGCTGGGACAGAGCAATGGGAGCTCGCCCCGTTGTGGAGATTTGAACCGCCAACCTTTCAATCAGCAAGCCCAAGAGGCTCAGTGGTTTAGACCACCTGCTCCCAACATGGATATTATGAATAGAATGAGGACATGGCCATCAAAGTGGTTCCAGATTAATATCGGCTTCATGCAGTTGCCTGTTGATGACCATGTAGAAAGTGCCACTGCTTATGAAGACCCTTAAGTGTAGCAACATGACGGAGGAGGGGCTCTAGGGTTGGCCCTACCATTGGGCAAAGTGAAGGGGCTGTCTCAGGCAGCAGACGTTGAAGGGCACCCAATTCTCCTGAGCTTCCCCAGTATGGATAGATCAGGGAGCACAAATAATTCCTCATGGGTTAGATACAGCAAAAAAGCAGGGGGCAAATCATGCATAAACCAACAAGACAGACAATGTCATAACAAGCATTCTGCTCTGGCTCAGTTGTTTGGTATTTGAAGGCCTATCAGTGGGGAAAGACCGCTGGGAAAAACAACAACACATGTCTGGTAACCAATGCACCCCTTGGGTTTCAGATAGCACATGGGTAGATGAGTCTAGGTAAAGGTAAAGGGACCCCAGACCATTAGGTCCAGACGTGGCCGACTCTGGGGTTGCGGCACTCTTCTTGCTTATTGGCCGAGGGAGCCGGCGTATAGCATCCAGGTCATGTGGCCAGCAGGACTAAGCCGCTTCTGGCAAACCAGAGCAGCACACGGAAACACCGTTTACCATATTTTTTGCACTATAACACTCACTTTTTTCCTCCTAGAAAGTAAGGGGAAATGTCTGTGCGTGTTATGGAGCGAATGCCTACAGGTGGCGGGGGGGGGGGATCTGCTGCAGTCGTGAGCAGAGGATCCATGGTTCCCCTTCCTTCCCTCCTCCATGGCTCACTTTGAAACAGCAAAGCAGGAGAAGAGCTTCTGAGTGGGGAGGAGAGAGGGACAGAGAGTCTGCTTGCTTTAAAGAAGCAAAGCGGGAGAGGAGAGGAGCCGCTTACCCGAGTCCGGAGCTGTTTTTTTCAGCGAGCCGGGGAGGAGGGAGAGAAGCAGAGCCTTTAAAGGAGCAAAGCGGGAGAGGAGAGGAGCCTTCTCCTCTTATACCCCTCTTCTGCATTATTAATAGCATCCTTCTCCACCCACCCCATGTGTGTTCCTTGCCCCTTGAGTGCTTTTCCCTCCCTCCCCACTTAAAGTGTGGTTACAAAGCACGGATCCACATGGATCCTCAGGATTTTTGCATTGGGCTACCCCAAACTCACTGTCAGATCACATGTCTGGTGCCACAGCATGAACCACAAAAATCATACACCCACTGTTTCGTGTAGAATATTTTTTTCCCTTGTTTTCCTCCTCTAAAAACTACGTGCGTGTTATGGTCAGGTGCGTGTTATAGAGCGAAAAATATGGGTACCTTCCCGCCAGAGCGGTACCTATTTATCTACTTGCCCTTTGACATGCTTTCGAACTGCTGGGTTGGCAGAAGCAGGGACTGAGCAATGGGAGCTCACCCCGTCATGGGGATTCGAGTTCTAGAAAGCTATTTTCATGGCCCTCTAATGGCTATGGTAGCTTATTTACCAGAAGTCATGTATTTAGCTTTAACTCTGGAAGTATATACTCAATTCTGACCAAACTAAGCCTCCTATGCTAGTTTGGTCAGAATCGAGTCTTTGTTTCCAGAGTTTAATGCTAAATACTTACGGTAAATGAGCCACCATAGACACTAGAGGGCCATGAAAATTTGTGTCGCTAGCTTTCTATACTCGTACTATCAGAAACCAAAGGGGCTCATTGGTTGCCAGATGTGAAATATATTGGAATTATTTTTAGTTCTCCTTCCCTACTATATATCTTTGGCTGTATTGGAAGAGAAAGGAGACAGCGTAGATTATGCTTGCTTCACCTACTGATTGGAAAGAAAGCGTTTCTTGGAAGCTAATTCTATGCATCTTCATGGTACATGATGGGTCAGGGAATCTGCTAGGACTGCCATGCGTCACGTTTTTGTAAAACTGCTGCTTTGCTTCAGAAAGCAGAATCCCTTGTGGGGCCTGGTTGCTTTCTTTCCTTCTGTAAGAAACCAAGCAGCCTTTAAATCTTTCTCAATCTACTCAGGAACTTTCCCCTTTAAATAAATTTCAAGGCAGTAAGGAGTAATTCATAGCACAAACGCTTTTAAGAGTTGGACACAATATTATAGGGAGTTATAGCAAGCTTGTTTCTTTAGTGTGTGCCAGCTTCCGTAGCAACTTCTAACAGTGACCATTCATAGTTCCTCCGCTTTCTGGTCTTTACCTTAAATGGCAGAGTGCCGGAGGCAAGTGTAGTTACGACTGCAGTTAATTTCTGGAGTGGAAACCTAGCTTCATTGAAGTGAATGGCAATATTGCCCATTAAACTACACTAAGTGCGCAGTTTAGCTCTCTGTATCAGATCAATTAAGAAGATAACCAAAGAGCTGCCATTCCGGGTCAGCCCAATGGTCCGTCGAGCCCAGATTTCCACCTCTGACAGTGGCCAGAACTGGAGGCATCGGAAGAAATGAATGAGAAGTCACAGGGCAGTAATGGAGTTATCCATCATTCCCTGTCGTTCAACCCCAGCTTCCTGTAATAAGCAGTTTAGGGATGCCTTGGCAATGAGGTTGCTCTTAAATCTTTCTGAAGTTTTCACCTGGGAGGATGAAAATTTCCAGCCTTGGTCTTTGCTCGAAGACGAATGTTTATGGAAAGCTGCGAACGTCTGGCTGAAAAATGTATTACAAAGGTGAGCAAGAGAAACAAAACAAACTCCTTGTTTCCTCTTTTCCCTCCACTCTCTGTGAATCTCTTACCTTGTGTATCCGTAACAGGAAACACAGAAAATTTGGAACGGTGTGGGGAATCTCCATAGATGGCCGATTGGAATTTGCAATTTTCAGGGAACTTTAATGCGCCTTCAAGTGTTGATGCAGTCTATCTGCACAGCGTTGCAATCAATGGAATATGCATTAAGCTTGGTTACAGATGGATCTTATTATCAGATTTATATTGCCTCTCATCAACACATTTCCCAGGGAGGCTTACAGGGCTAAGCACTAGGGTAGAAGGTAATAATTAAAAGCATATACAGAAACAATAAACTTTCATTTTTTTTGGCAGAGTGAAATACAGTCAATTAGCAGCTCAATACAATAAAAACAGCTTACATGATGAGTGCCCAGATTTTGTTTGTTTGAAAACACTGGTTGTTCAAGCTATGTTTCTGTGGCACATTGACTATATATGTCAGAATTTAAGCATTTTATTTATTTTTTTGCTATTGACACAACAGACTTTCATCAGTAATGGAGCAGAGGGAAAAGCCTGCAAAATGCAAACAAATTGTTGCCTATAGAAAGACTAATATTATTTTGCTTCCCTTTGTCAGTCTGCCACTAAATCAAATATATCTTTGCTATAATAGATATCATATATTTCCTGGCATGTTTTCCCATTGCAACTATCATATTGGATGCTTATGAATTTCATGTTTTTTCAGGGTAATGCAAGCTATAGTGATGGTGGATGATGAAGAGTGAAAAATAAATTGATGCAGTAAGATTATGGAATAGCAAATATATGTACCAAACACTATTATCCTTTGAGCTTTATCCATACTTATAAATAGCTGAAGTGCATCAATTGCTGTCAGTGTGGGCTTCTTATTAACTGCAGAGGTTACACCCTATCCTCTGATGTACAGAAATCTAGCCGCGAGGATTGTTATTCACATCAAAGCTTAGAATATACATGAATTCTGTGACTGAGCGCGTCAGCAATTTGTCTATTAACCATTCAGCTGAGCTTCATCCTAGGTGTGTTGAACAAACTGCATCAGGCAACATCACAGTACTTTATAATATGGTAAAATTAGGATTCTCCGGGTGGATTACTAGTTAAACGTAGGTCACTTAGTAGGGTTCCCATGTATCCTCTTTTTCCAGGACATGTCCTCTTTTTCAGGGGGAAAATTTCTGTCCGGGTGGATTTTTAAAATTTGCCAAAATGTCTCAGGCTATACTTTCTGGACATAACTGATGGCTGAAGACTTGCTTTCCTCTTCTTTTCTCCTGCCCCTTTCTTCTCCCAGCCTGGGAGATCACTGCCTCTCACACAGGGTCTTTCACCAAAAATTGGTCACCTTCATCTGTATTCAAAACCCTCATGAACCCCAAGGATAACAAAACACACACACACACACACACACACACACACACACACACACAGGAACAGACCAAAGCAGAAGCAAAACAAAGCGAAAAAGGGAAAAAAATAATAACAAAGAGGTGGAAATACTGAAGGAATAAAAATAATAATAAAGGAATTTTAAAAAGAAGGAAAAATAAATAAGTGGCACCTGGGAGTGCAAAAAAAGGTTATTTATTTATGTATGTCTACTACTGCGGCCCGTGTTTTGTTAACCCCAAAATGGAAAACGAGTGAAGTCCCAACTAAAGAAGAATGGCAACTTAAACTGGTGGAATATGCGCAGCTTGCAGACTTAACATATAGAATAAGAGAACAAGAAAAACATAGGTTTAAAGAAGATCGGAAAAAGTTTTTTGAATATGTGGGGGGGAAATTGTGTACATATGAAAACGTGGGCAGCATTAAGATAAATTCAACAGTGTACAAAAGTTTGGGTGGATGTAATAATGGAATAGTGAATGGTTTAGTTTATATAAAATACGCAGGGATTTATGTTATGCAAAATGAACCATGGAACGAGAAGAAGGGAAGTCACTGATATTTTAAGGTTGTTTAAATGAATGTTCTGAAATGTATAACAGAAAATTTAATAAAAATTATGTGAAAGAAAGGAAGGAAGAAAAAGAAATAAGCGAAAAGGACTTCCAACTACCCATCTGTCAGTTGTCTATAGGCACGTAAGACAAACTAGTTCACATTTTCTGTATTTACACAAATGCATCCTTCACTGTAGATCTTACATTGATCAGTGAGTTTGACTAGATAACGTCTCCAATGTACCTTCCAGTTGTATGATTATACGTGCCACTGACCCTTAGTCTACTGTGCTCCCTCAAAGAAGATAAATGGGTGGCCCACCATTTTAAATTATAGATGCCTGAAAAATGGGGCTTGTGGAAACACTACTGTAGGCTAGATAGCAGCCTCTGCTGGACTATGTGACGAATAGTAAGAGTTTTCAAGCAAATGGGCAGATATTTAACATTGTCTGAGTTCTTGTAGCCTGACCTTCCAAATGAATATTGAATTTCTATATTCTGTATATAATGCAGTAGAGTCTGATCTTAAACAACAACAAGCCTCATTTTCAGTTGCCTTGAGATAAGAGTGGTACTTGAAAGCCTTTAGGGAACATTAAATGGTACGCAGCTAGTGAGATAACTGTTCCCTATCAATGGCTAATAATGCAAATGAGAGGCATCTAAAATGGCAGGTTATTGAGTTGGCAATGCAACATGGACCGCTGCTGAGCAGCTGTCACAAATGATATATTGTAAATAAGCATTTGTTCATTATTAAAAGCCTGTTAGTGATTTAGAGACTCTAGTGGCTTATTGGCAACTGAAAGAGCCAATCCATGCCCATTATATTTCTTTTAAAAAGCAATTTCTGTTTACATATTAAAACAAGGATAAAAAGGATTTTTAGAGAAAGACCAGCTACATTTCAAAGCTATTTTTTTAGTCCTTTTTTTGTCTTAGGAAAATGCACCTAGATAAATGCCAGATCATGGTGTTCTTAAGAGATGATAGCACCAGTTCATAAGCATGTGACTCAGACTGTTGGGGGTCATGCTGTATCTGTTGAAATGATCTGGCACCAGCCAAACACACCATTGTGTCCTTTCTTCCCTGCTCAGGTGGCCTTTAGCCAAAAGTACAAGGTGTGTGTGGGTTAAACCACAGAGCCTAGGACTTGCCGATCAGAAGGTCGGCGGTTCGAATCCCCACGACGGGGTGAGCTCCCATTGTTCAGTCCCAGCTTCTGCCAACCTAGCAGTTCGATAGCACAAAGTGCAAGTAGATAAATAGGTACTGCTCCAGCGGGAAGGTGAACAGCGTTTCCGTGCACTGCTCTTGTTTCGCCAGAAGTGGCTTAGTCATGCTGGCCACATGACCCGGAAGCTGTACACCAGCTCCCTCGGCCAGTAAAGCGAGATGAGCGCCGCAACCCCAGAGTCGGTCACGACTGGACCTAATGGTCAGGGGTCCCTTTACTTTTACAAGGTGTGTGGGTCACCCTGCAAAAATGCTTGACTGTTAACTTTAAAGGGGAGGTGCAAGACAGCATTTGAAGTACTCAGAAAATGCATAGAGAGATTCAAAATCCCCTGTTTGTAGTTTCAAAAACAGCCCCTCCTTTACCCCTCCCCCACCAAGAGGTTTCCAAGCAAAAAGATTTGGGTACCAGCACTCTAAGATGTTAGGCTTTCATTTCTGTTTCAATGGCTAAATTATTTGAACAAACATTATTTTCGGTTTTCATCCCAGTGCCTTGACTATGGAGCAGAACTTGTATAATATTTGTTTGGATGAACAGTAGCAATGAATAAATCACATCTTGGTTTTTTTTAATGTCAAGATGAGTTCACAGGAACTAAGTCGCATGGTGATGAAAGCTAATATTTACATGGTTCTGCCATGGAGAGAGATTTTTTTTTTTTATAGGGAGGCAATAATTTTACATTTTGGGAATAGTAAAGCCTGGAGCAGGGAATGTCTTTCTATATGTCAGAAATCACGTACAAAAATTGAAGGCTTACCCAGGAGGAGGAACAGGGAGGGGAAGTCACAAAGGTTCAACCCAAAATTTATCCTGAAAACTCCTGTGGAATTTCTAGCAGTTTAAAGACATGATTTAAAAACAAGTTCGGTAATTCTCCTAACAGCTAGGCCATCTGACACTTGTGAAGTGAGAGATAAGGCAATCAAGTCTTTGGCCTTAACAACTGCTGACTGCCTTTAAAAAATGAAAGATAAAAATCTCTGTGTCAGATGCTTCCTTATGCCCAAAAGCATGGCAAGCACACACTCTCTCTCTCATAGAAACCAGACTGCTCTTTTGCCTGAAGAGTACACCTGTCAGTGTTTTTAAAGGAAACCTATAATGATGGGTGATTTTCTGGGGGCTGGGGAGGCCTGTTAAATTTTGGAGGATTATCAACCTGTCCTTGACTCAGAACTCTTCCAAATTTCAAATAGCCACGATTTCTTGCTGCTGCATAGAAGCTAAAAGAGCTGAATAAATCAATACTGTGTGAAAAAGTTAGCAAGAACTTAAGAAAAGAAAAAAAGCTTCCCTACTTGTGTCTTATTTTCCCCCCTTAATGATTAGCATTTCTGCCTGACATCTTTTCTTGGTCTTTAGACTCTTCAACGCAGGCTGCCAGCTTTGACTAATTGGTAGCTAATTGCTGCTTGAATACGAGATGCAAGAAAGGTTTCAGCTTTGAGTCATTGTTGGACCTGTACTCTGCCTATCTTGCTATTTTCAAGTGGGTGTGTTTGTGTGTTCGCTCCAGAGCCCCAACACATTGCATAGCAAGAAAAATTGAAATGTCGTATAACGTAAGAGCTTTTCAGTAATGCTATCTGCCTGAAGAAGTAGGAATTTCTCATTAAAATGAGGTCTTTTCAATATAACACCTTTGTAGCACTATGTTATCAAGATTACCCATTTGCCAACACACCCAAGAAGACTTGAGACAAGAAACAGGTTATATTTATTAAAATATAACTATAGAATCTATAGAATCTGCAATCTACAGACCCTCCAAGTGTGCCTGTTTTCCAGGGACAGTCCTGGATTTATAGGAGCCATCCCAGTTTCTGATTTGATCATGGAATGTCCCACTTTTCCTTAGGATATCCCAATTTTCATTGGAGAAATGTTAGAGGGTTTGGAGTTATGTGACCCCTGAGCCAAGAACATGCAACTATACAACCTTTAGAAGACATCTGAAGGCAGCCTTGTACAGGGAAGTTTAAAAACATTTCATATTATGTTATTATATATGTTGGAAGCTGCCCAGTCTGATGGGCTGGGTATAAATAATAAAATGATGATGATTATGGAATAGGACAGGCAAAAAGGGCTTTCCTTCCAAAAAAAATGCTCAACAGCTTTGACCTGAACCCTCCAAAATGGGGTAGATCACTGCCAGTTTTTAACTCTGTGAGTATATCACGTATATCTTGGGAGTTGGCCACCCCTGGAATAGGACATCTCTATTTTCATTGTGCTTCGGGGACCCCAGGTCACCCCCATAAATAAATTCGCACAGACACTTATTTTAGTTTAAAAGTTGATGGGCAAAATTTAGGCCACAAATTTGTTGATTATACAATGTGACCGGTATTGGCTTAGGCATTGGCAAGACTATAACTGACTCCTGGCCCCCAGCAGGAAGTCTGGAAGGGTAAACACCAAACGAGGTAGCTACATCGATGTAAATCGACAGAAGCTCACCCCGGGGTTCCTGTGGACCTGGCATGGCCCTAGCCCCTCAAGCGGACTTTGGATGAGATCCACACCCCCAGATTCCTTTACCGGAATACCCTATTCCTGGAGGGGCAGGTGATGGCGACCTCACTAAGCCGATGCCTAACCGCCAAACAAAGTTGTGACAATTTGCTGAGAGGTAGGTGAAAACCAAATGGCCAGTGCCAATCTGCCAAATGGAAAAAAATCCTACCAGGCCCCTGACATAAGACAGGTGACAAACCAAAGTCCCGAGCAAGGCCAGAGCACCGAAACCAAGAAAGGGCAGGTGGGCGGGTGTTCTGCAGCGCGAAGCAAGAGGCAGAGCCACGTCGCGCTGCTGCTTAAATACTACCCCCACAATTGTGCCATTCCAATTGAGTGGTGCGATCCTGGAGGCGGGCAGGTGTGGGGAGGCGGGCAGGTGTGGAGGATTCCCTGGTCCTGAATGGGGTAACTGTGCCCCTGAAGGACCAGGTGCGCAGCCTGGGAGTCATTTTGGACTCACAGCTGTCCACGGAGGCACAGGTCAAATCTGTGTCCAGGGCAGCTGTTTACCAGCTCCATCTGGTACGTAGGCTGAGACCCTATCTGCCTGCGGACTGTCTCGCCAGAGTGGTGCATGCTCTGGTTATCTCCCGCTTGGACTACTACAATGCGCTCTACGTGGGGCTACCTTTGAAGGTGACTCGGAAACTACAACTAAATCCAGAATTCGGCAGCTAGACTGGTGACTGGGGGCGGCCGCCGGGACCATATAACACCGGTCTTGAAAGACCTACATTGGCTCCCAGTACGTTTCCGAGCACAATTCAAAGTGTTGGTGCTGACCTTTAAAGCCCTAAACGGCCTCGGTCCAGTATACCTGAAGGAGCGTCTCCACCCCCATCATTCTGCCCGGACGCTGAGGTCCAGCGCCGAGGGCCTTCTGGTGGTTCCCTCATTGCGAGAAGCAAAGCTACAGGGAACCAGGCAGAGGGCCTTCTCGGTAGTGGCGCCCGCCCTGTGGAACGCCCTTCCAGCAGATGTCAAAGCGATAAACAACTACCTGACATTCAGAAGACATCTTAAGGCAGCCCTGTTCAGGGAAGTTTTTAACGTGTGATATTTTATTGTATTTTCGGTTTTTATGGAAGCCGCCCAGAGTGGCTGGGGAGGCCCAGCAAGATGGGCGGGGTATAAATAATAAATTATTATTATTATTATTATTATTATTATTATTATTATTATTATCCTGGATAGGACTGGGCAACGCCCAGCCCCAATGAGATAGGAGGTGCCCCAGGGTCCCACGCGCAAGCCGGACCCGCGTTGAAGAGGATCCCATTTGGAGAAATGTTGGAGGGGATGCAGTCAGAGTAATTCAACCAAAGTAATCAAAATCAATGAGGTTTGGGTAGCGAGGTGGACTGGTGGGAGGGTTCCAACTCTCCCATCTCCTGAGCTAGCTGCTAGCTGCACGCTGGGTTTACACAACAAGTACCAAGGAAATTCCTCTCCTTGCACTGTGTGCTCCTTGGGTATATGAACCTGACATGCACACATTGGCCCCATTGGTCAACATTTGGCCAGATGCACCTGACAGACCCAATACCAGTCTGGCTCTGTTATTAGTTGGGTATTTTCCAAAATCTACTAATTCACCTGGACCAAATGCCAACTAGCCATTATTATTATTATTATTATTATTATTATTATTATTATTATTATCTCTTGAGAGTCCCATGGACTGCAAGAAGATCAAACCTATCCATTCTTAAGGAAATCAGCCCTGAGTGCTCACTGGAAGGACAGATCCTGAAGCTGAGGCTCCAATACTTCCAAGACTCCCTGGAAAAGACCCTGATGTTGGGAAAGATGGAGGGCACAAGGAGAAGGGTACGACAGAGGACAAGATGGTTGAACAGTGTTCTCAAAGCTACCAGCATGAGTCTGACCAAACTGTGGGAGGCAGTGGAAGACAGGAGTGCCTGGAGTGCTCTGGTCCATGGGGTCACGAAAAGTCGGACACGACTAAACGACTAAACAACAACAACATACCACCCTATACCCAGTGGTCTCAGGGCGGTTCACAGAATAAAATCAAGATATAAAACCACAAAATACTTAATAAAAATAAAAACAGCAACCCAATAGCCCCCCCTCAAAAAACACTTTTTTTAAAAAAGGGCGTAGGATGTAAATCGGATCAAGCAAAGGCCTGGTAAAAAAAGGAACATTTTTGCCTGGCGCCTAAAGGTGTATAATGAAGGCGCCAGGCGAACTTCCTGGGGAGAGCATTTCATAGACAGGGAACCACTGCAGAGAAGGCCCTGTTCTCATGGTGCTACCCTCTGGCCCTCTTGAGGAGGGGCACATGAAGGAGGACCTCAGGAGATGATTGCAGGGTTCGGCTAGGTTCATACAGGAAGAGGCGATCCTTGAGGTCTTGTGGTCTGAGCCGTTTAAGGCTTTATAGGTCAAAACCAACAATTTGAATTGGGCAAAAGACGACTCCAGTCATTCAGGCAACACCCAACAGTTCAACGTTGGTGAAAAAGACGTGACGTGAGCCAATTAGTGCCACCCTAACAATTCTACTCAGTCCCCTTCGTGAAGGCAATTAGTAGACCCCACCCCTCAATGAGAAGAGGGGATTTTGTGCAGTGCAGTGGTCTTAAATAGTCTGATCTCAACTTCTCTCAGCAAATGCACCCCCCCTGCCCTTTATGGGAAAAGAACAGAATTACGCATCTTTGGGGGGAGCTAGTATCTCTTTTTAAAATGATAATCATAATATTTCTTTTAAAATTCCAATCAAACCAAATTATACAAATTATCCAATAATCAAACAAATCCCAATGTTATGCCTAATTATAAATTATTATTATTTTTAGCTGACTTCCCATGCTTTGAGATCAGAGGGAATCCTAATCACCACATAGTTCTACTGCATTTCAAAATATAGTGGTACCTCGGGTTAAGTACTTAATTCGTTCCGGAGGTCCGTTCTTAACCTGAAACTGTTCTTAACCTGAAGCACCACTTTAACTAATGGGGCCTCCTGCTGCCGCTGCACGGCTGGAGCACGATTTCTGTCCTCATCCTGAAGCAAAGTTCTTAACCTGAAGCACTATTTCTGGGTTAGCAGAGTCTGTAACCTGAAGTGTATGTAACCTGAAGTGTATGTAACCCGAGGTACCACTGTATTACAATAACCCCCCGCAATACATTCTGATGCTAATTCTTCACTATTTTCAACAGCCTCTGCGTCCATTTTGCAAGTGAGTTTAAGTCCAAATAAAATGTTTCTGTGCGGATTTTATGTCTTTACTCTTCTTCTTTATAGTCCAAATCTGTAGTCCAAGATTCCCCTCTGTAAATTCACATCCTCTCTTCACAAACTGGTGTTTCTGCCGAATCAGTCCAGGAGCCTTCCACTGCAGGTAGCTGCCATATTGACACACAGCCCAGATAAAATCAAATCATGGCGTCTGTCCGATGTTGTTCCTTAACCAGCTGCTATTCAGGCATTAGCTTTTCCCAGGGATGGGGGTTACCAAGTAAATTGGAAGTACAAGTGTAGAAAAGTAAAATGTTAGAGGTTCCCCACCCCCTGGGGGGAGCTAGTATCTCACACCACTGTGGCATGTGTATGCATATTTGTGTGAGCATATGGATCTTTTCCACTAAAAATGGTGACTTGCCAAAGGTGCAGTCTTCGTGGTTTTGCTGCAGCAGCATGGAGAATGCTGTAGGAAGTGTCTCCCACAAGGCTGGGTGAAGTTATGAAGGAGCCCTAACTAGAGATGTTGGAGAATTTCATCAGAAATAGAAGCAGGAATGGAAATTGCCTCGATGAGCATGTTCCCTGGAGGGCAGGAATGTAAATCACACAAATGAAGACCTTTTCAAGCTTACTGATTGGTGTGTCCCCTAAGCTCCCCTTATCCAATGGGACAAGTCACTTTTTATCTTGGCAATGGTGGCTGCTGTTTCCTTTTCTTGCCGTCTAGTTCAGCTCTTTGAAACCTGCCCAGTTCCACCCCAGCTTGTTCCCAATGCCCTAGCCTTCCACTGACTTCTTAAAACCACCAGTTTCAAATCAAGTCTATGATCTCCATAGCTGTCTTAGGAATTTGATTTACATTCTTCTAGTTAGAATATGTGTGTGACACTGATCAAGTGAGCTACGTCTACTTCTGTTCCAGTGTGCTACATTAACAAGTTATGGATTCCTATAATGAAGAGACTTGAATAATGAGTTTGACATAATGGGACCTTAGTGGTAACATCATCTGTAAGCCTTTGCAATATAAAAGGAACCTGCTCCTGTTGTGGTACAGATTCAGATTTATGGACTCAAGACATTCTTGCTTGAGATGTGGCCAAGACAAAGTTAGAAGTTGCCTGAAGGAAAAATAAATCTGAATGCTTACTTCTCAAGTATGAACTTGGGAAACTGGATTAAATTGTTACAGTACATTGTAAATCCCCAGCCAGCCTCCTGCGTTGAGATCTTAACTACGAAATCTGTTAACTTATCTTCACTTTTGCCCCACTTGCAATTTAACTCCCGAGACTGGTGGAGGCAAATCTGTAGCTCTCCAGATGTTATTGAACTACAGCTCCCATCAATCTCAGCCAACATGGTCAGTGATCAGGGATAATTGGAGTTGTAGTCCAACAACATCTGGGAGGCCACAGGTTAGCTGCCCCCAAGTTAACGGAAATATCAGTCACATGACCATTTGGAGACAGCCTATACTTCAGCTAGTAGAAAACAATCAATCAATCTTTATTGCGGTCAAAGACCAGACAGCAAAGTTAACAACGTCAACATATGCCACATCTGCACAAAGAAGCGGATGTAATTAAAAATTCCCTATAAACTTATTAACATTTAAAATAACACTCCTTCAGCTCAAATCTGCAGTCCAGAGATTAAAATCAGTAACCATTCGCCAGCCATCACTATCACCGCAGCCTGTCTTGTGCTTGTTGCTACAAAACAGAATTTTGCAAAGAATCTTTATTGGCAAGAAGGTATTTAACATAATTTTCCTCCAAGCGGCCAGGTAATTTCCTTAATAATGGTAAAATTAGCTCTATTCGGGTAGAAAAACATCTAATTTATTTTCCATCTTTCTGGGCAATCTGCACCCAAAGTTGCAAACAGAAATATAACCTCAAGAAAGCCCGAATATAGCATAACATTATACTAAAACTTTAATAATAAACAAACAAATTTATATGCCACCCATCTGTCCGGGTTGCCCCAGCCAACAAAATATCAAAACACACTGAAACATCAACCATTAAAAACTTCCCTGAACAGGGCTTCAGATGCCTTCTAAAAGTGAAATAGCTTTTACCTGTTTGACATTTGATGGCAGGGCATCCCACAGGTCAGGGGCCACTACTGAGAAGGCCCTCTGCCTGGTTCCCTGTAGCTTCACGTTTCGCACTGAGGAAACCACTAGAAGGGCTTTGAAGCTGGACTTCAGTGTCTGGGCTGGATGATGGAGGTGAAGGCACTCCTTCAGGTATACAGCTCCCTCCCATAATGCAATAAAAATATAATGTAGCCAGTATAAAACCTTTTCCAAAGCCACCATGCTAACAACAAGCCAACAGCATGTCACAAAACACATCCATTAAATACCTTTTTTTTAAACTAGGGAGTCTTGAGACCTTTTGACATACTGCAACTGAAGAAGCAAACTATACATATTTGGACACCAAAATTAGTATATAAATCCCAGTAATACTCCTGTTTAAGGGGGATTTCATCCATAAAGAGTCCCTTGCCCTTTGGCAAGACAGGCAATTGTGGAGAAAACTCTTCCCCTCAAGCAGAGCTTTCCAAACTTTCCATGTTGGTGACACACTTTTTAGACGTGCATCATTTCGTGACACAGTACAGTCGTACCTTGGAAGTCGAATGGAATCCATTCCGGAAGTCCGTTCGACTTCCAAAACCTTTGGAAACCAAAGACTGGCTTCTGATTGGCTGCAGGAAGCTCCTGCAGCTAATGGGAAGCCATGGAAGCCCCGTCAGATGCTCGGGTTCCAAAGAACATTCGCAAACTGGAACACTCACTTCCGGGTTTGCGGCGTTCGGGAACCAAAACGTCCAAGTACCAAGGCATTCAGGATCCAAGGTATGACTGTATTTCAGTTTTACTAGCAATAAAGGTAAAGGTAAAGGGACCCCTGACCATTAGGTCCAGTTGTGACCGACTCTGGGGTTGCGGTGCTCATCTCGCTTTATTGGCCGACGGAGCAGGCGTACAGCTTCCGGGTCATGTGGCCAGCATGACTAAGCCACTTCTGGCGAACCAGAGCAGCACACGGAAACGCCATTTACCTTCCCGCCGGAGTGGTACCTATTTATCTACTTGCATTTTGGCGCGCTTTTGAACTGCAGGAGCAAGGACTGAGCAACAGGAGCTCACCCCATCGCAGGGATTTGAACCACTGACCTTCTGATCGGCAAGTCCTAGGCTCTGTGGTTTAACCCACAGTGCCACCCGCGTCCATCTTGTCTCTAGACAGGTCAAAGAAAACCAGCACAGTACTAGGGATGGAAGTCTGGAAGAGTAGTTCCGCACCCTCCTTTCTCACAGACAGAAAGTAAGACAAACATGATCTGGTGATCCTTGCAATGGGAAGGATGAAAAGACTGACACTACATACTGCAACCGACACACTAATGTTTCACGACACACAGTTTGGAAAGCTCTGCCCTAATGCTTTGCAGTCCAACACTGATCTTAAACCATGGGCATCTATGGCAGAGATATACTGGTGCCTTTGAGTAAACGAGTTGTGATTGTAGTCCAAATCTGTTTTTTTGTACCTAAATCGTAAAATGCCTCAAACAGGTTGTGTCTGTTTGAGGACACCATCTTTTTTTAGCGTGTCTCTGGCATCTGCTGATGCCATGAAACAAATTATAAAACCCTTACAGATTGCACTGACAAATGGCCATTGCTTTGTGTTGGTATTCAGAATCCTAGCAACATTTGTCACCAGTAATAAGGTGGAATAAATGAAGAATTCTACATGTGAACCGCAAGGACAGCAAGCAGCATTATCTTGTTATTTGGGAGAAGAATTAATCTTTCCCCTTTCTCGTTGCATTTACTCTATCTGTATTTCCATAACAGTACCAATGAAGAGCTTGTGTTTTGCTAGCTGCGCAAGCATTGCTGCGATTTTAAAATCTCTTTTAGCAAATGCAATGAGCCGATTATTCTTTTGCAATCTGGTGAGAATGGAATTGTTCCCATGTACCCCCAAATACCTTTGACTTACTACCTTTTATATGAAGAGTCACAGGAGTGATTCTAAGGGGGTAGGAAGAGGTGGCGGCAGGTGTCCCCCCCCCAAAAAAATAATATTGCCCACCACCCCCTTGCTTCAGAGTAAGCTTTCAGTTACTCTGTCTCTCTGTGTGTGCATACATACATGATGTGTACATACATGATGTCAGAGACCAAACTGAGGAGTACAGCTCTGATGAGGAATGGTGGGAGCCTTTCCCTCCCCCTGCTCCTCACAAGGATCCTGAAGTAGCCCAGGGGCAGTGGAGCTGTATAGATTTGGAACAGTGGTTTGTGGAGGGGCATAGTTCTGAAGACAAAAGTTAGGAAGAACTGGGGTTGAACAGCAAAGTGAAGAAGAACAGGGAGGGAGAGAGCTAACAGACTCTCTCTCTCACTGGAAAGTATGCAGCATATCAGTCCAAGGTCACGTAGAGCAGATAAGGTGGCTACAGAAAAAGCACAATGATTGCTTGATCAGGTTACAAGCAGCGGAAGTGACTAGGGGAGAAGTGGGTGCATACCTTAATTGGGAGCACCTTCATTCCGAAATGGATACTTTGTTCTTTTGCTGTGATCATTAAAAAGGTAAAGAGACCCCTGACCATTAGGTGCAGTCGTGACCGACTAGGGTTGAGGCACTCATCTCGCTTTACTGCCCGAGGGAGCCAGCGTACAGCTTCCGGGTCAAGTGGCCAGCATGACTAAGCCGCTTCTGGTGAACCAGAGCAGCACACGGAAACAACGTGGCGCTGTGGGTTAAACCACAGAGCCTAGGACTTGCTGATCAGAAGGTCGGCGGTTCAAATCCCTAGGTTCAAATCCCTAGGAAGGGGTGAGTTCGAAAGCACATCAAAGTGCAAGTAAGTAGATAAATAGGTACCGCTCCGGCAGGAAGGTAAATGGCTGTGATCATCAAAGACTCTTTAAATGGTAAGGGACTCTCTTCCCCCAAGGCGGGGGGGGGGGTGAGGGGAGGAAGCCGGGTTTCTGGAGCCTGATACACACACACACACAACCCCAATCTCCAAGCAGTGAAAGATTCCAAGGGTTCCCAGCACTCATCCAGGGTTTGTGTTTCCTTTCGGAAATGAAGCACAACAGAGACGGTCTTTGTGACATATGGTTTATTTACACACATATATACAACCTGAGCCTATGATGGAGGGGTTCACAGCATCAACACCCCAAAAGGGTCTTGTTTCTCCCAAAGTCACAGCCTTGGATTCAAACCAAAATCAGACATTGCTCTCAAATGCTGCTCCCATTCTCTCCAGCTTTTTGCTTTATCCCTAAGTCACATATCTCCTCTCCTCTTAACTCTGGCTTTATATTCTAACTAACTGTGAGCTGGTGGATGGGGCCCCCATCCACTTGTCTTCTCACACAGAGCCTCCTCTTCTTAATGGCCCATCTCCCAGGCGATCGATCACCTCAATACATGAAACTAGCCTTGTTTATATTTTAACACTTGCTGGATCCAGGGGCTAGAAGGATCTTACATACTGCCTCCTTCCTCTCACCCAACTCATAACACTACCCCCCGCAGAACAAGACACCTGTCCCCAGATGTACAAACCAACAGCAAAATACAGCTTCCCTGTAGAAAAATAACATGCAAAGGCATCAGAACTCACATAATCAAAATCAGATAATAAAACACAATTACACTATTAACCCCAAACAAGTGCAGTAACAGCTTGTTCCTTTCAAGTAATGTGTCCATCCAGATCTCTTCAGACCTTCTTCCTTCTCCTCCCTAGCCACAGTTCTGCACCCCAAGACAGCTCATGCAGTCTCCCACATTTGGCAACCCACCCCCCCCAATTTCAGCCTATAGTTTTCCACTGGCCTGGAATGTTGTCTTCCAATATTAGCTAGATCCTGACATTCATTAATTTATTGGGTTTCAGCGGTGGGTCGGGGTCTCCAATTATCACAACTTTAAAAACACCGTTTTGTACAAATAATACCATACTAGCAGAACTTGAATGATACCTGTAAGTTTTTTAAAAAAGTAATAGATATCTTTTTGGATTATATGAAAATAATATGATATAACATAAAGCTGTGCGAGAAAACAATGGCAGTATAAACAGTATAACGAGAACGACTGGAAGTTTTATATCCATAATTTTTATTTAACTGATATTTGAGAAGATGCAGCTTCTTTTTGTAGACAGTTTTTTTCTTTCTTTTCTTCATCTTTACCTTTCTTTTCTTTTCTTCTTTGTTTCGGTTGTACAGTGGTACCTCGGGTTACATATGCTTCAGGCTACATACGCTTCAGGTTACAGACTCCGCTAACCCAGAAATATTACCTCGGGTTAAGAACTTTGCTTCAGGATGAGAACAGAAATCGTGCTCCGGCGGTGCGGCAACAGCAGGAGGCCCCATTAGCTAAAGTGATGCTTCAGGTTAAGAACAGTTTCAGGTTAAGAACGGACCTCCGGAACAAATTAAGTACTTAACCCGAGGTACCACTGTAAATGATCTTTTATGTTTCTGTTTGTATTTTAAACCAATAAAGATTATTATTATTTTTTTAAAAAATCATTTGACACACATTTTGCTATGTTTATTGAACAGAGAACTGTGATACAACATCTGGAGAAGAACAACATGGCCAGCAACATTCTGACCTGTTCATTTTTCCAGGAGGGAAGCTTGTATCAGAATTCATAAATATCACATTTCTCTCTCTCTCTCTCTTTTTTTAAAAAAAGAGAGAAGGTTTGCTATAGTACCCAAAACACAATGTGCTTTATCTAGTTTTAATAACAGCCACTGGCTCTAACCAATGTCCATAGTTCCTCTACAAGCACATGCTACAGAACAGCTGATTCACTAGTTGATGAACTGAGCAGATAAAATTATCCGGGTCAGAATGCCGCAGAAGCCAATTTAGGTAAGATGCTGGGGGAGACATTTAAACCATTAACCATTTATTGCCTCATTCGTTCATCAGCCGCATCCTATTAAACACGTTGCAAAGGTCAGTGATTCTGTAATTAAGACGGCTGCATTGGAGTTGAAGAAATATAACATTTCCACTACCCTCAGTGGTGCTCACCCTAAGTTTGAATTGCTGGTATGAGGTTGGGAGGGAAATGAGGTATTGTGCCTTCGTAGCTAAAAGGGTGAGAGGGTTTAAATTATTGTCACACATGTTTTATAGATCCCTTTTTCTTTCTTTCTTTTTTCTTTTTTCCCTGGTCTGGCTGCCAAAATATTATGAGAATGAGGAGGGGGAAGGTGTTCACACAGAAAGAAGGACTGCGAAATAAATGCAGTCTTTATTAAGGTGGAAAAGCTCCTCAGTTATGACATTTCTGCAAGATCAGCCATGGTGTACCAATGAAGGGTGAGCTAATAAACAAGAATTACCACCAGATTTTGCTTAAAGCAAAGTTTCAGAGGCAAAGAGGAGGTTTATTGTGCTTGGACAAAACATGCAGAGCTTGGGTGGAAGCAAAGGGAAAGTTGTAAAAATCTGGCACTTTCTCTGACACTTGCTATCAAGTATTGTGCAAATCAGACTTTTGAGGAAAACTTGGGAGCTTCCTGATTAGGCAAAATGTTGCAGGAATTTTGAGATAAGCTGGAATTTTTGAGTTAGGACCAGCAGTATTTTGCTCATGCAATGTTTCCACTTCAGTTCTTGACAATCAATCTGACACTCATCTGTGCAATTTAGTGGAAGAACGACCTGTCAATCTTGTTGAATTCTCAAGGAAGATTCTGTCAGCCTCAGAATCTATTATTCTTAAGGGCCTCCTTCATCTTTATCCAACTAAGGATGGGATTATTATGAATCTAGCCCTGAAATTATATAGATGAAGAACTTGCCCTCAGATATTCTACTATGCCTCCTTATGGATAACCGTAGACCCCCTGGAAAAGATGCAAAATAAATTTCTTTGAAGGATATTGTTAGTACCAACGTCAAGCTGCCAACCATTCATACTGATTGGAGGTTATGGCACTGAAACAGAAAGCTATTTCTGGATAAAGATTATTTTCAATCTGGTACTTTCGTAACTGGCTTTGAAGAGATTGTGTGTGGCATTTGGAACTATTAAATGCAGCTGGTCATTTGAAACATGGATCTGTCAAGATCTTGCACACCAACCCCATGCAACACCCAGTTATGTAAGGGAAGCTGAGTCTGTTATATATTTTTGTAACCCTCAGACCATTGTTCGCTATATACTTGAATGTGAGGTGCATAAATATCTTTGTATTTAATACATCTATCTGTTACTAGCTTCTAAAATGGTATTATTTTGCAGAGATAAGTTGCTGTTCCCACTAAAAGACAGTGACAAGTATGTTACATGTCTCACTCAAACACTACTAACTCGTTCTGAGATTAATGAAAATGCTACTGATTACAGTAGAGATTGCGATTTTCTTCTCTCATCATAATTTTATATTAAGGTTACCAGATGTCATAGAATCATAGAATCATAGAGTTGGAAGAGACCACAAGGGCCATCGAGTCCAACCCCCTTCCACCCAAGCAGGAAACACCATCTCAGAACTCCTGACATATGGTTGTCAAGCCTCTGCTTAAAGACCTCCAAAGTAGGAGACTCCACCACACTCCTTGGCAGCAAATTCCACTGTCGAACAGCTCTTACTGTCAGGAAGTTCTTCCTAATGTTTAGGTGGAATCTTCTTTCTTGTAGTTTGGATCCATTGCTCCGTGTCCGCTTCTCTGGAGCAGCAGAAAACAACCTTTCTCCCTCCTCTATGTGACATCCTTTTATATATTTGAACATGGCTATCATATCACCCCTTAACCTCCTCTTCTCCAGGCTAAACATGCCCAGCTTCCTTAGCCGTTCCTCATAAGGCATCGTTTCCAGGCCTTTGACCATTTTGGTTGCCCTCCTTTGGTTGTTCCCTGTTTCCCGGGAACAGTCCCCAGATTTACAAATAAGTCCCCTGACAAAATCTATCCCCATCAACTGAAGCTGAAAAGTGTCCCCGGATTCATTGAAAAAGATCTGGTAACCTTATTTTATATTTACATTTTTGGCATTTATGTGTGAGATTTTATTTTCCTTTGGCATTCTTTGGACTGGTAGATGCAAATCCGACCATTCCCGTAAGAATGGTGGGTCTGTTTGAATGGCCAGCCTTAGAAGACGGATTGAATCTGATGAGTTCCTGAATTCTCCTGGAGATTTTTCAGAGGAGAAAGATGAGGCTGTCGAAGCCCTGGAATGGTGAGATGAAATGTGTGGTTGATCCATACAATTTCTCCTGAGTGTCCTCTCCACTACTGTGGAGCTGGAGAAGCTTTGTATTCTGGAGAAGCTTTCAGCTATGATGTAAGCCAGAAGAAAACTAGAGCGTAAGGTCAGGTCACAGATTTGATAAAGAAATAGTAAATAAGAGACACAGCCAGGGATGCCAACTTTAATAAATACTGGGGTGGGGGAAGCCCAAGTAAGCCCCACCCTGTGTAATCGATCACAAGACACAGTGCACAGACAGATGATTTGAATAGCAATGCCCATCAACTTGGGGGGGGGGAAGGCAAAGGCTCCCTCAAATATTTTATGGGGGGCTGAAGTGACCTCAGCCCCAAGGAGTTGGCTTCTTAGGACACGGATGTGCATCTGAATAGTGTTTGGCCACATAGAATCATAGAACCATAGAGTTGTAAGGGAACCTGAGGATCATGTAGTCCAGCCTTCCTGAACCTTGGCCCTCCAGATGTTTTGAGACTACAATTTCCACCATCCCTGACCACTGGTCCTGCTAGCTAGGGATCATGGGAGTTGTAGGCCAAAAACATCTGGGGGGGCCAAGGTTGAGGTTGAGGAAGCCTGATCTGGTCCAACCACCTGCGATGCAGGAATATGGAGCTGTCCCTCATGGGGATCGAACCTGCAGCCTTGTCATTGTCAGCATGACACTCAAAAACCCTGAGCTATCCAGCCTCATAGATGAGAGACCCACCGAAGTCCCATTCAAGATGCCATAAACTTCTGAAAAAAGAGTCTTATAGTGCTATGGTCTGGATAGCACCTTGGGGTATTTTTAGGCTGAGAGGCGACCTATAAAACCGACATATACATGATATCAAGGGGATAGATAGATGATAGATAGATGATAGATAGATAGATAGATAGATGATAGATAGATAGATGATAGATAGATAGACAGATGGATAGACAGAGATGATAGATGATTGATAGATGATAGATAGATAGATAGATGATACACCTTAGCACCTCACACAGCTACTACTTTTGCAATTTTTAGAAATTGTCGACAGTTCACATTTTTAGTGTCCCCCCCCAAAAAAAAAATTCCAGTAAATGGCTTTTCCACAGTTCTTCATAACATCCAAAGGTCATCTTTTTGGCTCCAAATACATGCATTACAGAAGTACATTAAGCAATCCATTTGCATTTGTTCTGTAGTTAATAACTGTTCTAGTTACTTACATTTTACATCAAATGCATATGTATTCGGCAGCAAATGATTGGGGCAAGATCTTCAATTAAGGATGTATAAAACGTGAAGCCATGCCAACGGCTATTAAGATTTTTGAGCACAAAAATTCTTGAATAATTGGGGAAGGGAGAACGGAGGAGTCATTAACAGGGGGGAATACGAAATGGCTGGGGAAGGAATATTGGAGTGCAGATGTGCCCTACTTTCATAGTTCAATGCCATTTTGGGGTAATCCAGTTCAAAGCTTGGCTTTAAGACTAATAAAACATGATAGCTCTTTCGTTTTCTGAAACATACGTAGTGGTATCAAAGGACTTTAATACTTCTGAAGAGGCTCTTTTAGATAATCACTAGATAAACAGTAGATGGTTTTCATGGGATGGCTACAAAGGGCAATACTTTTTTTGAATAGAAAATTCAGGTATAGCTTGCATACCAGAAAAAGAACAACAAAAATTGACGATAAACACAAAAAATAATAATGCCAAGTGATCATTTACAGCAGAGAAGGGGAACTTCAGATCCTGGGACCAAATGTAGACCCCAAATTGTAGCCTTATTGGAGTTCACCGATTGGGTCTACGTTGCTCCGGGACAGGAAGAAGGAAGTCAAATGATACTGAGTTGGTTCAAAGAAAGAGTTTATTCTGCTCTCCGGATAGCAGAAGGCACTTGTGTGGTGAGTCCACAGCAAGTCCAAAGAAATGACAAGTTTCATGCAGTATATATATCCTCCAGACACCCTCTCCCCCTTCCCCAGGAATCCAGCCACGTCAGCCTATGTACGCAGGTTGACATCACATATGTTCCTGCTCTGGTACTCTCAACCATAAAAGGATCTTCCTTCCTGTACTTCTGACCATAAAAGGATCTTCCTCTTTTGGCATTTTCCCCGGACATCGGCCTGCACGTATTTTGTGGTCAGCACATAAGATAAGGCACACACATCATCCCTGCTGTACTGGAACTTGGCAAGGTCACTCATTGCCGCCACGGACTGATAAGGGAGAGAGCTTTGTTCTTGTTATGGATTTGCTCAACTGCTCAAGTTTATGCATTTTAGCTAAGGAAAAATAGGGATTTTGGTGCAGTTTAAAACTGCCTGCACAGTCAGATTTTGGGTTTTGGGAAACCCATTCCTTCATCTTTATTTGGCCCTTGGGTTCCTTCCTGGCCACACCTCTTATCCCCTGGGCTCAGGTCGCAGCAGCCCTGCTCTGTACAACTTGAATGTTTTCGCTTCTTGTTTGTTTAGATGTGTGAGTATGCAGGAGCAAGCCAATTTTACAAAGGAAACATTAACGTTTGTTGCTCTGCTCACCCCTGGCATGGGGTCCCTGGAAAGTTGCCAAAATTTGCCAAAAAACCCAACAACATTTCCGAGTCCTGATTTACAGTGTTGCATAATCCTTATTTGGCATTGCATAATCCAAACCTAGACAGCATTTTAAAAAGCAGAGACATCACCTTGCCAACAAAGGTCCGTATAGTAAAAGCTATGGTTTCCCAGTAGTGATGTATGGAAGTGAGAGCTGGACCATAAAGAAGGTTGATTGACAAAGAATTGATGTTTTTGAATTATGGTGCTGGAGAAGACTCTTGAGAGTCCCATGGACTGCAAGAAGATCAAACCTATCCTTTCTGAAGGAAATCAGCCCTGAGTGCTCACTAGAAGGACAGATCGTGAAGCTGAGGCTCCAATACTTTGGCCACCTCATGAGAAGAGAAGACTCCCTGGAAAAGACACTGATGTTGGGAAAGATGGAGGGCACAAGGAGAAGGGGACGACAGAGGACGAGATGGTTGGACAGTGTTCTCGAAGCTACCAGCATGAGTTTGACCAAACTGCGGGAGGCCGTGGAAGACAGGAGTGTCTGGCGTGCTCTGGTCCATGGAGTCACGAAGAGTCTGGTAACCATACAAGAGGAATCCTACAGCACGAATGGGTAGAGCATCTGACCTGATTAACTTGATCCGTTTCATGGCAGGCAATTAGTTGCAGAACAGCTGGCCTCTTCTCCCCTGGTACTGCCAGCACTGGGTGTCTACGCTGATAGCTGCTTATCAAGATAGGATTGTGTTGCTCTGCCTATGATAGCACTTCCAGCTTGCCTTTAATTACAAAATGTTGCTTAGCATAGATGGATTTTATCTCAATTTCAGCACACCCATATGTTCTAGAGTTTTAATTTATGGCCTTCATTTGCAGAAGGAATGTCGACTGGTCAAGAACTTACCAACTAAGGCTTAGGATTGAAAATACATGTATTCTTCCCTGCCCCCCAATGGTAGGAAGTTTGGAGAAACATTTTCTTATTTTTTCTCCATAGTTTACATGTTTTTTTCAAGTTAATCTAAGGCAGTTCCATTGAGGAGCTGCTCTGCCTTTTACTGTCTGTTTTTTCGTATATGCCTCTTATTTGTAAAGCTTTACCAACTGTTTTTTTTTCACTCCCCCACCCACAATCCTCACACCATTTGTTATGGTTCTGGAGGGGAGAGTAGAGTTAGGTGCCAAAATATAAAAAATGATAGACTAGGCTGTAGGCTCCGCTTGTTTGTTTGTTTACTTGTCTTGCCGCTATTAAGGCTACCACCTACTGTCTGATCATTGCTTTTCCTCTCAGAGGCCCACTGAGAAGCTACAGAGACTAGCAAAATAACCAGTCCAGTTCTGACTCATTCATGCTTAATTGGCCCAGCTTCAGAGGGGTTGATGAAGCATTCACTGAACACCCTTAGGCAGCTCATAATTGGCCACGTTATAAAAATTTCAAATAAATATTACAGATATGATAATACTGAACCTAATCCCGTTCTGCTACTTTGCAAAAATAAAACAATAAAAAAATAGCACAAGAGCATTTTGAAGAAACATTCAAATAGTGCGGAGTTAACTTTGGGCATTGTATTTTGAGACAGGGCCAATTCATTTCAACTATGGGTGATTCCTGCATGAGGTCCAAGAACGTCTCCCACTCTCCGGCGAAGAAAGAGGATTATGTGTGTTTGCCGATAATGTTGTACTCCAATAGCATTGTACTGGAATTTGAACTTCAGGGATGAATATGAATTAAAAGTTTTCTTTCTGTCTCTATTCCACCCTTTACAAAGCGTAATAGTAATTAAAAGAAAACGAAAACACAGAATACCACATTAAAATTGACCTATGTAATGTCTTTTAGTTGTTGGGCCTGAAGATGGTAAGAAAATGGATCTGCATGTTTTAGGAAAGCCCTGCTTAGTGAACCATACATGAACCATAGCAAGCCTTGGGCTCACACAGTCCTCTCCATTTCCTTTTCTTCCCTCCACTTTTGTATACCTGAGCAGATGAAAAGCTTTCACTTTTTATTTTTTTAAAAGTTCCTAAATGTGGAGATATCTTGTGCTTCATTTAAACTCTAGTTCATGGGTAGGCAAACTAAGGCCCGGGGGCCGGATCCAGCCCAATCGCCTTCTAAATCCAGCCCGCGAATGGTCCAGGAATCAGCGTGTTTTTACATGAGTCGAATGTGTGCTTTTATTTAAAATGCACCTCTGGGTTATTTGTGGGGCATAGGAATTGATTCACCCCCCCTTTCAAAATATAGTCCGGCCCCCCACAAGGTCTGAGGAACAGTGGACTGGCCCCCTGCTGAAAAGGTTTCCTCACCCCCGCAGTTAGTTCAAAGAAGCCAGGGTCAAACTGTGCTTTGCAAAGTCCTGGGTATTTTAGACCTTCCAAGTGTCCCTATTTTCCAGGGGTGTCCCTGATTTAGAAAAGCTGCCCCAGTTTCTGATTTGATCCTATAATGTCCTATTTTCCCTTAGGACGTCCCTATTTTCATTGGAGAAATGTTGGAGGGTATGGAGTAGGCAAACTAAGGCCCGGGAGCCGGATCCAGCACAATGGAGTATGGAGTTATCTGACCCACCGAGCTGTCATCATAGCTGAAAGCTTTTTAAAATGTTTAATATTCAATTATGTTTTTATATATGTTGGAAGCTGCCCCGAGTGGCTGGGGCAACCGAGTAAGATGTGTGGGGTATAGTAAAATTATAATTATGAAATGGATGTCCCTATTTTCACCGGAGAAATGTTATAGGGCATGGTATTTTGAACTACCAAGATTTTAAACTAACCAGAGTTCCCTCAGTTTGGATGCAGTGGGAACTGTGGTTAAGTCAACATCAAGAGTGGAAGCTGTAGCTCTTCCTTAGTGTACAAAAACATGAGGAAAGGGGCATGGGTGAGTTCAAGAGTTTGCCAATGCCACACATACAGTAGCAGGAAAATTGTTTTCTGCTGTGTCGGAAATGATCTCATATATATTAAAGATGAAAATGGTGACCGTGTGTTAGTGGTGTCTATTATTATTATTATTATTATTATTATTATTATTATTACTATTAGTAGTAGTAGTATCCCCCCCCAGAGGAGCCCAGGTCAGCAAACACAAGTGATACAAAAAATATGGAAAGGAACTCCAGTACAGATGCAGAATGGAAAAGTTCTCTACTTCAAAGGGTTTGTTGAAAGGTGAAGGACTTCAGTAGGCACCAAAAAGACAAGAGTTGACACGTGTATAAGAGTTAACAGAATGGAATTCCAAAGGGAGGGTGCCACAACACTAAAGACCCAATTCCAATATTGTGTGGCGTGAACTTCCTGAGAAGATGGTATCTACAGGAGGCCCACATCTGCAAGTACAGTGATTGATTTGCTATATAAGACGTGAGATGAACCAAGTTGTATGGGGATGTCTACTCCAAAAACAGCACCGTGAACTTATTCTGGTAGCTGATTGGCAGCCAGTGCAGCTTACTTCGACAGTAATATTACAGGACTGTGCAATATACCCTCCAACAATTCTCCAGTGAAAAATAGGGACATCCTAAGGAAAAGCGAGGCATTCCAGGATCAGATAAGAAGCCAGGTGTCAAGTTTCAGGGAATCCGATCCACCCCACCCCCCACAGTAGGCTGCTAGGAAAAGATAAACAGAGAGAGTTCTTACCAATGCCTTTTATTTAATATTCACAGAGAGACGCTTAGAAATGCTGCCTCTTGCAGTAATGGCGTTGCTCCAAGTGAAACCCCATCCCCTCTGTCTCTCCCATTATACGTCATCCCTACAGTGGCTGATTTGTGCCACTGTGCCACCTAGCCACTGTGATCCACGCGACGGTCACCTCCAGACTGGATTATTGTAACTCGCTCTACGTGGGGCTGCCCTTGAGACCGACCCAGAAACTCCAGCGGGTGCAGAATGCTGCAGCGAGACTCCTTACGAGGTCTTCGTTGCGAGATCACATTCACCAGGTGCTATACCAGCTGCACTGGCTCCCGGTGGAGTACAGGATCAGGTTTAAGGTGCTGGTTTTAACCTTTAAAGCCCTATACGGCCTAGGACCTTCGTACCTACGGGACCGCCTCTCCTGGTATGCCCCACAGAGAAACTTACGGTCTTCAAATAAAAACATCTTGAAGGTCCCAGGCCACAGAGAAGTTAGGCTGGCCTCAACTAGAGCCAGGGCTTTCTCGGCCGCAGCTCCAATCTGGTGGAACACTCTGTCACAAGAGACCAGGGCCCTGCGGGACTTGACATATTTCCGCAGGGCCTGCAAGACAGAGCTGTTCCACCAGGCCTTTGGCCAGGGCACAGCCTGACTCCCTCCCTCGGCAATCTTCGCGGAGCTCTGGCCCAATGGTTGCCACTGGCTTGAATTAATTAATTTTATAATGAATGATTTTAGAGTGTTGTTTATGCTGTACTTTTGTACTGTTTTATTGTTGTTAGCCGCCCTGAGCCCGGCTTCGGCTGGGGAGGGCGGGATATAAAGAAAAGTTATTATTATTATTATTATTCTGCCTCTGTGTTCTCTGCTCTCTTACTTTCAATGTCTGCCGGGTTCAGGGAGAATGGCGGGGTCTAGAATGCTTTCTAAAGACACTGTGTCTGCCAGCTGTCTCTCCCCTGGTGGTTTTTCTTCTTCCTGCTCCTCTCCCACTACTTCCCAGCTTACCCCCTCATCTGCCTCTGAGCTATGATCTCCCACAAACCACTGTTGTAAATCTATACTGGCCTCCTCTTCACTGAATGGGTCAGGCTGACACCAGGATGCCTTCTGTAAATCTAGGACTGTCCCTGGAAAATAGGGATGCTTGAAGAGTCTGGTGCTATCCTGACCTAGTGAGCAGTTGAGCCACCAGTAGACGCAGCGTCTGGCCCCACCTCAAGGGAAGTCCCACACAATGGTCTCCAAAGTAAACAATGTCTGATAGAAGTTCTCAAGAACTTTTTGAATTTGCTGTGTACGCTGTTAAAAGTTCGAACCCTTTGCGTCATTTGCACGCAAAGTTTTATTTTTTCAAAAGAAAACTGTATGCCATCTGTTCTCCAATCCTCTTCAATACAATACTGCATATACTGCAGGGAAAAAAAATCTTCTAGGCTTTCATTACTTTGAAAAACAATTTTTAAAATGTAAGGAGCTTTTACTCACAGTGTGTAATTTACCAATTAATTATTGATTTTGTTTAGTGTAGCCTTATAAAATTGTCCTAAGGTAAAACTATGCTTTGGATGTTTGCATTCTAACAAGGAGACTGTAAACATATTGCAATTCTGCTTCGCTCGCCCCTTGCTTTCTTTACTGAGAGATGGCGGACTTCTTCCCTTTGTTCTTAAGATAAAGAATTGTATGACTGGGGAAGATCTCAAGGTGAATAAAACTCACCTTTTGGTAACTACACTATGTTTTTAAAAAGGGAAGTAAATGGAGGAGATATTCAGACTAAACAGAAGCTTCAAAGTAAAGCATTTTGCTACCAATATTTATACAGTATAATGGAGGCAAAGCAGAACTAAAAAAATCCATAGAAAATCTTTCTGAGTGATTTGCTCGTGGGCAATAGGATTACAGAAATGAACTGAAGTCTGCAAATCCAAATGCATTTGTGATTGCAGAGCTCCCCTGAAATCAATGGTCAAGATTTAGGATCATGGTCACAGTCACCTGCAAGTTATAGCAAAACATCGCAAGAGTGTTGATTCTTGAACAACAGATTATTACAGTTATCTTACAATGACAATTTAGGGCCAGCGCACATTCATCCATGCTAAGGGACCGTGTGAACCCACCTAATTCACGCTTCGCAAGACGGAAATGCAGCTATCCTTCACATGTGTACTTCTTTGAATTTTGCAATGCAGATCTCCAAGCCAAAAAAGTGTACAGATATGTGTTTATTAAGAGAGAAAAAAATGTAGGAAAAGTGTGTATATCAGTTAAAGTAATATACAGAAATGTATTGTAGTATGGAAAATTGATTGCAAAACTGCATTAAAATATATATATTAGCAGAAATATATTCGTAATACTGTACACTAAAATGCTGAGAACTTACAGTACCTTTCCCTCCAGAAGTAAAATGGAAATATGGCAAACAGAACTTAAAAGAAAAATGAGGAATTGGGAGGAACTGGGAATTGGGACAGATTAGGCTATGCCTCGTGCAAAGCAAGTAATCCAAGGAGGAAATTATCTCCACGTGAATAAGTATGACCAGACAACCTCTGTCCAGAAGTGGCTATCAGGAAGATCTTCCTGTGCCAATTCCAGCCAGCAGTGAATTCATTGTGTTAAGCCTAATATTATCTGTTATCTGTCCTATCCTATTATCTATCTTAATATTATTTGTTAATTATGTCACTGGGATTTAAATACTTCAATGCACAGATTTCCCTTCCATGCAAATGCTTTTGGAATCCCAGTTGCATGAGGATATTCTCATGGAAAACCTTAACAAGACTAGTTTTAAATAGCAGCGATGGTCTTAGTTTGGCTCTGCCATTTCTCCTACAGTGAAAGTTGATCACCAAAGTTTATTGGCATAGATCAGATCTTGTAAGATTATCCATAAAAAAACACATTTTCCTACCCTTATTTTAAAAACATTTATGACTGACAGCTTTCTTTAGCATTTCTTACAAACAAAAGAATCTTACGATTATACCTATTATTACATTTGACACTGCAGTAAAGGCAAAATTGTGTAGGAACAGATTTGAAGAATTTCAAAACTGTTTTTTTTTTTTTTACTTTATAATGTGCTTATTTTTATAGACACTAAAAAAGAAAACGTTGACTTATTCAGTATACTTGGCCTTCTCAAGTAGCTGAACAACAGCTATACTCTAATTAGTGTAACTACTGTAGCATGGTTGATTTGGGCTATTCTCCGTTAAAGCAATTTGCATGATTTGTTTTCTGAATCAAATGTCAGAATGCTTTGTGAACAAGAATACAGCAAGGAAAAATGCATATTCAGTAAGGTAAAAAGGTAAAGGACCCCTGGAAAGTTAAGTCCAGTCAAAGGCGACTATGGGGTTGCGGCGCTCATCTCGCTTTCAGGCTGAGGGAGCCGCCGTTTGTCCACAGACAGCTTTCCAGGTCATGTGGCCAGCAGGACTAAACCACTTCTGGTGCAACGGGACACCGTGACAGAAGCCAGAGCGCATGGAAACACCATTTAACTTCCCGCCACAGCGGTACCTATTTATCTACTTGCATTGGTGTGCTTTCGAACTGGTAGGTGGGCAGGAGCTGGGACAGAGCAACGGGAGCTGACTCCGTTGTGCGGATTTGAACCGCCAACCTTCCGACCAGCAAGCCCAAGAGGCTCAGTGGTTTAGACCACCTGCTCCCAACATGGATATTATGAATAGAATGAGGACATGGCCATCAAAGTGGTTCCAGATTTATATCGGCTTCATGCAGTTGCCTGTTGATGACCATGTAGAAAGTGGTCTGAACATACAGGAGGCCGCCATCTTGCTGAAGCTAAGGGGCAGGCATGGCTTGCCACATGGGACACAGCCTCTAGATCAGGTTCCAGGCAGATGGGCTGCTGTAGTTTCAGGAGCAAAAGGGGAAGAGGAATGGCATTGGGGGAGTTGTAATAGTGAGGAGTAATAACTAAATTAAGCAACTGAACTTTAAAAGAAACTGTGTGTTTACTACCTTCTTTAGAAGGTTGTAACATCCACTAGATTTAGTATAATTATTAATAAGTTAACTGATTCCTGGAAGAACATTATCTCCTGACACATCAACTTTGTTCTGTAAAATTAATCTTTTCTTATTTGTTCAACATCCCCAAGTATCTAAGTTTACCCTCTCACAAAAACCAATACGATAACCCATGGCTGTTATCGTATAGTGTCAGGCTTCAGGGAATCAGCTTCTTTCCCCCTTTGGAAGCAGATAAGCAGAACAAGGGTCACAGATGGTGCTGTGGTCTAAACCACTGAGCCTAGAGCTTACCGATCAGAAGGTCGGCGGTTCGAATCCCCGTGATGGGGTGAGCTCCCGTTGCTCAGTCCCTGCTCCTGCCAACCTAGCAGTTTGAAAGCACGTCAAAGTGCAAGCAGATAAATAGGTACCGCTCCGGCGGCAAGGTAAACAGTGTTTCCGTGCGCTGCTCTGTCTTTGCCAGAAGCAGCTTAGTCATGCTGGCCACAGGACCCGGAAAAACTGTCTGCAGACAAACGTCGGCTCCCTCAGCCAGTAAAGTGAGAAGAGCGCCGCAACCCCAGAGTCGTTCGTGACTGGACTTAACTGTCAGGGATCCTTTACCTTTTAAGCAGAACAAAGGAAAAGGATTCTTCTGACCAGTTAGAAATTTTAATGATCACAGCAAGAGAACAAGAAATCCATTCCCTAGGAATGAGGTGCTCCCAGTTAAGGGTTCCACCCGCTTCCTCCCTAGTCACCCATGTCACTACCGCATCTTATAACCTGATCTCATAACTGCTGTGCTTTCTCTGCTGCCACTTTATCAGCTCTTCATGACCTTGGGCTGGGTGAATGAATGCTTTCCAGAGACAGTGACTCTGTTAACTCTCTCTCTCTCCCTCTCATACACACACAGTATTTCCCAGCTTCTGCCTTCTGAACTATGCCCCTCTGCAAACCACTGTTCCAAATCTATACTGTCCTCCTGCTCCTGGGAAGATTCAGGACCCTGAGCAGGAGCGGGGGGGGGGGGGAGGCTCCCACCATTTCTCCTCAGCGCAGCCCTCCTCAGCATGGTCCCTGACATACAGAGTGCATTCGTAGGTGGGATCTACTGCAATTGGTAGCCAGATCAGTGGTATCTGCTACAAACTGATGTCAGTACTGGGATCCACAATGGAAGGCTTCCTCAGATGGAAGAAGTTTATTCTGTCAAGGCGAGTGACCTCCTTCAGGAGGAAGGAAATCTTCCACAAACAGAGTTTGCTTGGCATTGTGAGAATATTCCCACCAGCATGAGAAAATTCTACAAAAATATTTAAAATGTCTTGAAAGCCTGGACCGATGTGTCTAATATCCTCACACCACCCCTATTTTGTTCGAACCATGTGCTTCCCCTATTCTTATAACTAAATAAAGTATTAAGGGTTGACTTTATTTTTTAATGCAATGGGACCAGAGGCCCCATACAAAGAAGAATTACTTCTGGACTAGTGCAGTATTATGTCATGCTAGCATTGCAACACTAAAACTAATAATTTGTTATTTGTATCCCGCCTATTTGACTGGGTTGCCCCAGTCACTTTGGGTGGCTTCCAGCACATTTAAAAACATAGTAAAACCTTAAAAAGCTTCCCTATACAGGGCTGCCTTCAAATGTCTACTAAAATTAGACTAATATATAATATTCATCTGCTGCATGTGTGTGGTATCTATATATTTGTTTAGGCTTAGATGTAAAATTCAGTTTCTTCATTTCAAGCTCTGCCATGATCAAACAGCAGCAGGAGTCCCTAATCCTGTGGCTGGGAGCAGGTCAATGGAGTTAGCATAGAATTCTCTTCTGCATGTTTGGTTATTGTTACTATGAAACAGAACCTGGAAGAGAGACATTTTAAAAACCAATAGGATGTTCTGGTCAATATAGGCATTCTAGTAGCAAAGGGCATAAATGTAAAAAAATGGAACGAAACACAATGTTTTACAATCTGGTGTGAAAATGTCCTCTGTTTACAGCCAAGTAATCTATCTTAAATGGCTTGTGATCAGGCTGTTAGGCTGGAATACAAAAATCAATTACGCAATGAGGACCTGTGATTTCATAGTCACTACCCTGGAGTCAGTTTGCAATGGGGTGTGCAGAACATTCCCTGACCAACATGACTGGTGAAACCCTGCTTAGATCAAGCTCTTGGAAATGCAAAATTTATAGAACCACAGTGTTGGCCCTATGTTAAGGCTGAATCAGCTGAATAATGTCCTGGTATTATAACGAGAAATAAAGAGGTGGTAGGTTCTATGGTTTGTAGGTAGAAAAATAGGCAGATTTGAAACTTGGCAATGGAGGAAAGGTACATTTGAGGATGGTCCATGCCAAATTTAGGGAAGAAAGGGCAAGAAGTGGCTTATCTTGAATGAATTAAATGTGTGATGAATTAACTTTGGGAAGTTGTGCATATCCCCCTACCTGCCATTGTTTGCTGGAATGGTTTTAGGGGTCTGTATCACGTCTTTTATATGCCTGTTGTTTTTGTCCATGGAGTTTTCTTGGCAGGGATACTGTAGTGGCTTGCCGGTTCCTGCTCCAGGTGGATCACATTTAGCCAGAACTCTCCACTATGATCTGTCTGTCTTGGGTGGCCCTGCATGGCATAGCTCATAGCTTCTCTGAGTTATTCAAGCCCCTTCGCCACGAAATGGCAGTGATCCATGAATGAGAGCTGGACCATAAAAAAGGCTGATCACCGAAGAATTGATGCCTTTGAATTATGGTGCTGGAGGAGACTCTTGAGAGTCCCATGGACTGCAAGAAGATCAAACCTATCCATTCTGAAGGAAATCAGCCCTGAGTGCTCACTGGAAGGACAGATTGTGAAGCTGAGGCTCCAATTCTTTGGCACCTCATGAGAAGAGGAGACTCCCTGGAAAAGACCCTGATGTTGGGAAAGACTGAGGGCACAAGGAGAAGGGGATGACAGAGGATGAGATGGTGGGGCAGTGTTCTGGAAGCTACTAACATGAGTTTGACCAAACTGTGGGAGGCAGTGGAAGACAGGAGCGCCTGGCGTGCTCTGGTCCATGGGGTCACGCAGAGTCGGACATGATTAAACAACTAAACAACAATAACCATGTCTTTTGGAAAACTGTTTCCTGTTTTGTATCAAGAGGAATGTCTAGGATGTGACATTACTCATGAAGAATATTTGCAGTTTTTCAAAACGTAATGTTTGTGGCCCATGTTAGCCAATAGGATTCCATAACTGTACACCATGGCTCATTCTTCACTTTGGGAAATATTAACCTACTGTACAGGATTTTTGTTCCAGGGTTACAAAACTGACCACAACCCCATATAAGAGATGTACCAAAGGAGAAAGGATGAATGTTTCACCCCTGGCTGTACTGCACTAAGCAGAAAGTTGGATTAGATGTTCCTCACTGTCGCTTTCAACTCTATCATTCTATGTGGATGGTATTGACTGACAGATGAGTATTTGTAAAGCGTAGTCCTCAGCTGCCTAGATGCAATGCATCTATCCCAGTGAGCAGACAAATCTGGGACTTAGGACAACCTCACCACCACTGACAGCTCTCCAGCTATATGAAATTTGAATTAACCAGAACATAAGATGCCACACCATAAAACATGGCTGCCTTAACAGCTGCCATTTTGTGAACAGGGAAATCCTGAGTGAGTGAACAGGGAAATCCTGGAACATGTTAAACCAAAAGGGTGTTTTTGTTTGCTTGATTGTTAATTAAATATATACATTCTACCACAGTCTTCCCAGACATTGTGGGAACTAAATTCTCTCTTACAGCAATGAATCTTAATTAATCACACAACTGCTTTCAGATTTCACCATTCTGTGGAAATTTAAGCACCACCAACTCTGATGGAATTTATATCAAATGTCATGTGTGTTAGGAACAGGGTTTTCCTTTATTTAGCAGATTGATGAACATATTAAAAAAAACCCATCCCTCCTAACATTTTATTTCTGTTTCTAGGATTCCACCATCTATAGCTGAGCAAAATATTTTCCCCCATGCACTTATACTTTTGCCTACCCATGTAGACATTCTGTTTTCTCTTGAGGAAACTGTTACATACTGTCTTTTAATAAGCCCCCCTTTCCTTCTCTCCTCTTCTTTCCATTTCTTTTCTTCTTCTGTTTGTAGAAAGCAAATACTTATCCCATTATACTCTTTTATTCATGAGGAGTGAATTCAGATCCCCTCTCTATTAAAGTATCGGCAGGGAGTCTCCACAACCTCTGGGTTGATTCAGACATAAATGCTGCTTTTTTTGTGCAAGCATTTTTTTTCACAGAGTATTTGTGTGTGTGTGTTTCCATGAAAAGCTAGTCAGATTCTCTCGCTTTCTTCCAAGGGAGAAATAAAAGGAAGGAAGACAAAATGCCCCCATCCATTTGTTTACTTTGAAAACAGCTGCCGTTGTCACTCTCTGAACAGTCTCTCCATCCCAGCCAGTTTCTTCAGAAAGTCCCCAGATGCAGCGCATACTTTAGCATGAAACCTCCAAGCAAGAGTAGAAAATCAAATCCCCTGTGAAAAGGATATTGACAATCTCTGCTGGAAAGTGATAATGGAGAGGAACATCAAAGGTACAAGGGTGGTTCCCGAGGTTTTCCCCTTGGTCTTGCCTATTTGGAAAAACTGAAAGATGGAAGGGAGAAATAACAGAAGGTAATGGTAAGTTTTCTCCTGTTCTCCTCTCCCTTGGACGATCACTTTGCTCTTAGCATGTGTAGAACCTCTAGCACCATACTGTATAGCAAAAATGAGCAGTGATTTTCCTAAACAGTGAGAAGAACTTCGTGTTCTACTCAGTTTTGAAGTGAATGGATGTTCAATGGTTGCAAAAATCCCATGGGAGGAAAATGGTCTCCAAACTCATTGTGATCTAGATGTGCTGGGAACTAGGAGACGTAGGTTTTGACATGATCTCACTGGTACCTGAGGGAAATAATATTTATTGGTTGGAACAATCTATGGATTTTAGTCTCTTCTTTTTCCAATCTTAAATTCAGCTCACAGAAGTGTGCATGCAAAGCCCATACCAATAATAAACTTAGTTGGTCTCTAAGGTGCTACTGGAAGGAATTCTTTTATTTTATTTCTGCAACCGTTTGTGATTTTTCAGTTTCAAGAATTTTCAAAAATATCCCCAGGAAAATGTGCCCACATTTTTGTGCAAATTTCTCCCAACATTTTTGTTTTATGCATCTTTCACTAATATACACATTTTTCTTTTGCAAGCAACCGTCTCTAATATAATCCATTTTTATTTTCTCACTAATGTATGTATAGTTATCCCCAATTCCCCTTGAGATGTGGATTTTTGTATACATTGGTTGCTTGGGGAACTGCGTAGTAAAATTTGGAGACTTGTGAATTTTGAAAGATAAATGTGTTGCATTTCACATGTTGGTTCCAGATGGGAAAATTAGGTAGGTTCTCACTGAGATAAAGCAAAATTGAATTTCACCTCCCATGCCTAACTACCCTCATTCCTTTTTTAAATTATTTATTTATTTATTTGATTTTTCAGGTTAAAAAGGTACAGCTACATATCCAACATACAACTTAAGAATAAGATTCCAAGGAATCTCTTGGACTTCCTTCCTCCCCTTTGTGGGTCCTATTGTTAATCATTTCCTCCTGCATCTTTTATGATAATCCAAATCTTTTACCTCTCCATTGTGTCCAAAAGTCACCATTAAAGGTTAAAACAAAAGGTAAATGACCCCTGGATGGTTAAGTCCAGTCAAAGGTGACTATGGGGTCAAGGTGCTCATCTCGCTTCCAGGCCAAGGGAGCTGACGTTTGTCCACAGACAGCTTTCCGGGTCATGTGGCCAGCAGAACTAAACCGCTTCTGGTGCAACGGAACACCATGATGGAAACCAGAGCTCACGGAAATGCCATTTACCTTCCCGCCGCAGCGGCAACTATTTATCTACTTGCACAGGTGTGCTTTCGAACTGCTAGGTTGGCAGGAGCTGGGACAGACCAATGGGAGCTCACTCCATCACGGGGATTCGAACCGCTGACCTTCCGATTGGCAAGCCCAAGAGGCTCAGTGGTTTTACACCACCACTCGCTCAATTTCCTGAAGCAATAATACTGCTATGGGAAGGATCACCATGATCTCATAAGGTTTCTGATATTTCCAGAGCAACACAGGCAGGACTCAGCACTGCAGAGGGAAACGCCATTTACCTTCCCGCCGCAGCGGTACCTATTTATCTACTTGCACTGGCATGCTTTCGAACTGCTAGGTTGGCAAGAGCTGGGACAGAGCAACGCGAGCTCAACCCTTGTTGTAAACAAAATGTCTGCCCTTTTTCCCTTATAGGGTATCCAAGAGCCCATATAGAGTCCTTACATAGGTTCCCATTTTGACTCAAGAAATCACTGTTTTATAATTCAAATCTGGAAAATAAATAAATAAATACAGTAAATGGACAAAAGTAAAAAGATTCACAAAACGTTTAGGGGTATGGGTACCCCTGTGTTCCCCGGGGGGGGGGGAGCAATGGGTCTAGCTAAACAGGATATTTCCATCTCTTTAAGGACTACGAAGTTTTTCTCTTTTGAGTCATGAAAGCCCAAGACGAGCTGCTGCATAGGAAGGCTTTTGTGAGGAGTCAATACAGAGCATTTTATCTCAGAGTCCTGTTCACACAATTATGTCTGAGTTGATTTGCCATTATCAGGAGTCAGGATGACCTTGCTATTTTAGTTTGACAATGCTAATGATTCCAGATCTTCCCTTTTAGCTCACTGTATAAATCTCAGGCATTTAGCTTTAAAGCAGAAAATGTGTTAAAGTGGCCTTGGAATGGCGAGCAATCACGAGCTGTTAATTCTGCCAGATCTTTCTTTTCAATACACATCAGAGTGGTGCAGATAAAGAAGTCTGGTAGGCAACTTCTAGGTCCTTTAAGCAAACACTTAATGATGTTCTAACCTCTGTTTAGATCAGTTACATTCTTTAGATCATGGGAGGCAAACCAAGGCCCGGGGGGCCAGATCTGGCCCTATTGCCTTCTAAATCCGACCCACAGACGGAGTAGAATGTGTCCTTTTATTTAAAATGCATCTCTGGGTTATTTGTGAGGCCTGCCTCATTTGAGTCAAAATGAGAGTATCTGTTGTAAACAAAATCTGCCTTTCTTCCCTTATGGGGTATCCAAGAGCCCGTATAGAGTCCTGAAGTGGGGTCCCTCTCGGTAGAAGAAAACAACAGAGGCCAACCAGAGAAGATTGAGAAGCAAAGCAACTAGTAAGCCTGATCTTTATTAAAGCTGTTGCAACAGGATGCTCCCCTCTCACGCAGGAGGATGGAGGAGGACCCAGAACCAAGGTGTGCCTGCCCTTATATAGACAGTTTAAATTCCCTGCCCTGGAGCTCAAGACCACCCCTCCATACATCATACATACATCACAGAAGGGGTGTAACCCAAGACCACCCCCTACAAACATCATACCTTGATCACAGAAAAGGCGGTCTACAAAAGAAATTTGAATGTTGCTGTTTTTCCTGTCTGCCAGGTTATCTGATAATGCCTTATCTGATTGCCTTTCCTGGTAGTCTGGCCATTCCTTTGAGATGGTGATTACCCAGTTCCTGAGAAAATGGGAAGGTTCCCTCACCCCCTCCCTCCTTGCAGAGAAAACTGGCTCCCAGTATGTTTCTGAGCACAATTCAAAGTGTTGGTGCTGACCTTTAAAACCCTAAATGGCCTCGGCTCAGTATACCTGAAGGAGCATCTCCACCCCCATCATCCACTGAGATCCAGCACTGAGGGCCTTCTGAAGGTTCCCTCCCTGCAAGAAGTGATTTTACAGGGAACCACGCAGAGGGCCTTCTCGGTAGTGGTGCCTTCCCTGTGGAACGCCCTGCCACCAGATGTCAAGGAAATAAACAACTACCTGACTTTTAAAAGGCATCCGAAGGCCGCCCTGTTTAGGGAAGTTTTTAATGTTTGATGTTTTATCTTGTTTTTAATATACTGTTGGGGAGCCACCCAGAGTGGCTGGGGAAACCCAGTCAGATGGGCGGGTATAAATTATTATTATTATTGCTACTACTCTGAGTATAGGGCGGTGTCAGGGGTTCAGGAGCAGAGGCGAGGGCAAGGGAGGAAACAGAGAGTGAGGGGGAGGAGGCAGAAGAAAAGATGAGTGATGACGACGACCCGAGATCTCCGAGTCTTTCCAGTGAATCAGAAGATTCACAGGAAGGAGCGCCAGTGGCCAGAGCAAGGGGGGAGCTTAGGGGGACACCACAGGAAGAAGGGTCCAGAGGGGGCTCAGAGAGCAGCAGTTGGAAATCGGGGCCAGCATCACCAACAGAACAGTAGTGGAGAGGAAAGGCACCAGGTACCGAGCTCTGGCAGCTCGCAGCAGGAGGGAGGGCATGAGTCAGGAGTGGCCACACCTCCATCGGGGAGCGAGGAAACGGTCAGGCGGCAAGTGGAAGGTTGGGCGCGCGCGCCAAGTTCAAATACACAGGAAGGTGGAGCAGTAAGCAGCCCGGAAAGGGAGCCAGGTCCTAAAGCCCGACGCAAGGAGACAGAAGGATCCGGGGGGTCAGCGTCAGAAGCGTCCAGAAAGGAAGAGACCACGGGGGGCAGAGGGACCCAGAGAAGAACGGTCAGGCGGAAAAGGTGGAGTAAGGCTAGGGTACTTAGCTGGTGTACAGGGGGCGGAGACTCAGACGGAGCTTCGCCGGTCTAACCCATAAGACGTAGAGTTGCACGCAGCAGCTTGAGAATGGAAACTGTAATTCAATAAAGACTTTTACTAAGTAACCGCTGGCTAGCGTGATCCTCTGTGAGCTAGGATCTTGAAGCAGCTCTGGCAGGCGGTATATAAATTCAATAAATAATAAAAAATAATAATTTGTTTTCATAGTCTGCTTATTGGTTTCCCAGAGTTATCTGGCTAGCCAAATAGGATGATGGACTTGGAGAGATCCTGTAGTTTTATGCAGCCATGCAGGGGTTATGTTATCCACATGCACCTCAACATGATTTGAAGGCAAGTGGCAGTACCAGGACCTTTAATTACAGAAATTAAGCACTTATAGCTCATATTGGAATCTTCACTCTTAATTGGCTGTGAGCTATATGCTGCAGGATCACATTATTATTATTATTTATTTGATTTTCATACCACCCTTTATCAAAAGATCCCAGGACGGTGTCAATTTTTATTTAAAATTACTTCTATTTTTCTTTTAATATCCTAAACTGGCCCTGGCCTTGCTCAGCATGACTGGGCTCATAAAACTGAAACATTCCTAACCTTGAAGGAAAGATCAGGTCGACCGATGATTAGGCTAATAAACTGGAATATAAAATTATTGGATTGAAACAGACAATGAGAACTTTAAAAGTAAGTTTAACTGGCGTAGTTATAAATGCGAACGCTTCTTTACACCATCAAACAGATGCAAGAGAGAGTAACTGGAATCCTATTCCCATTTAATTTTTTTAAATATTAATGTTATAAATACAAGGTACGATTTTCCCATTCCTGTAAATCTGGCACTGCTGCTGCTGTAGCACAAACAGTTGTTTTAGGAGCAACAGCTAAGATGGTACCTTTCAGTACATCACTTTTCATTAAATAATAATAATAATAATAATAATAATAATAATAATAATAATAATAATAGCCTGTTTCTATCAGCTGTTCCTACTAGCTGAAATTTCTCAGGAGGTAGGAAATCACCTCACCCCCACAGTCTTACTTGAGAGATTGAATCAAATGCAGCTTTCATATCATATAGCATATAGCACACAACTTGGTTTCTTAACATACCGTATTTTTTCATGTATAAGACAATTTTTTTATTATAAAAAATGTTTAAAATTGGGGGCCGTCTTATACATGGATAGTGCAGAGGAGGGATGGGCGATTGATGGCTGTGGCAAGGCCTGATGGCGATTGGCTACTGCTGTATCCCGCCCCCCCCAAGCTTAACAACTCTAGGCCATCTCCCCCCATTTCCTTACTTTGGAGTCCCAAAAAACAGGGGTCATCTTATACACAGGGGCGTGTTATACACAGAAAAATACGGTACTTATCTATAAAATGGGCTAGTACAAAGCAATGGTCTGTAGTAGATCTGCCTTGTCTAAATCCTGCTTGCTCTTCAGCAAGAATAGCTTCATCGGTTATCCAATCAACTAGCTTATTGTAAAGATGCTTTGGGTATAATTTGCTAATTGTTGTTGCTTAGTCGTTTAGTCATGTCCGACTCTTCGTGACCCCATGGACCAGAGCACGCCAGACACTCCTATCTTCCACTTCCTCCCGCAGTTTGGTCAAACTCATGCTGGTAGCTTCAAGAACACTGTCCAACCATCTCGTCCTCTGTCTTCCCATTCTCCGTGTGCCCTCAATCTTTCCCAACATCAGAGTCTTTTCCAGGGAGTCTCCTCTTCTCATGAGGTGGCCAAAGAATTGGAGCCTCAGCTTCAGGATCTGTCCTTCCAGTGAGCACTCAGGGCTGATTTCCTTAAAAATGGAGAGGTTTGATCTTCTTGCAGTCCATGGGACTCTCAAGAGTCTCCTCTAGCACCATAATTCAAAAGCATCAGTTCTTCGGCGATCAGCCCTTCCCCGTATTCGCACTGCCCACAAATGGGAGGCAGAATTTGAGAGGATTTCTATGCACAGCTCTTGGCAAGGCAAATAGCACAATGGACACTTCTAGGCTATCACTATTTTCCATGGAATTCAAATACAGGCAAATTCTTACTGGCAAATTCAGCTTGCACAGCGAACACCTGCTTCCTCCAAAGACTATGGACTTTTTTTGTGTGATAGTTGCCTTTGCTTTATTTTCAGTGTGCCTAGGGTGTTAAATTCCTTTTGTTAAGGCCCTCTTGTCTTTAACGGCAACAGCCATGTTATTTCTCCTTGGGACCGTCAATTTCCTCCTTCTTTTCTTCAGCACCAAGGTCAGATGTCTCATCTTTGCTTTAAGGCCTATGGCCTTAATAAAAGCAAAGAGAGCTTTTACTCATCTTGCATGACATAAGGAGATTCTGGTCATCGTAAGCATTGTATTATACAGAAAAAAAATGCATGGTATCTTCATTCTTCATTTCCATTTGTTCTGTTTGTGTTGTTATTATTTATTGCTATCAAAGGGATACTTGATTTTATGCGATGTAATATGCGAAGCTACTCTTCTTCAGCAATAAGATCTTGCATTGTAATAATAATAATAATAATAATAATAATAATAATAATAATAATAATAATAATTTTTATATACCCCGCCCATCTGGCTGGGTTTCCCCAGCCACTCTGGGCAGCTTCCAGCAAGATAATAAAATACAATAATACACCAAATATTAAAAGCTTCCCTAAACAGGACTATGCATACAATATAATCTAAAAATTATTCAGATTACCGAATTTACTTTTTCTTGGTACAGATTAGACTTTATATATGCATATAACTTCAGTGTGCTTTTAACTACCAACACAGAGGGTTGTTTATTACATGCTTAATTGTTTATTACATGCTGTGCTTAAAACCTTTTTTTTTTTTTGCCTCCTCCACAATTATTCTACTTAAAATCAGAATTTTAATTAAATTTTATTTTTCTTCTTCTGGAGTGTTTATTTGGTTTCTTTTCACTCATGCCAGATTGAATGGAATGCTTTTGCTTCTTAGATTATTTGCATGGAAGAACTGTAGAATTACTTATTACTGAGTGAAGCGCTGATTAAAGTCCATAATTAAGGAATGAGCCACACCAGGTTGTGCATCCACTGTTTTATTGCCACCTACGTGGGGAGCATTATAATGCGCAATGTGAAACCAAGAGTTTTTGCTATCCTAGGGTAGATTGTAAGTGGAAGATGGAATTGAATGTTGACTTAATAAAAGAAAACTCATACTTTCTGTTTGCAGCATCTTGGGATCATACTGGGTTTAATACTAATTTAGAAAATGCTAGTTATACAATGGAATAAAAAAAAGATGTTGCATACTTTTGCAGAATGGATTCAGCCTTCCTAGCAAAATCCACTTACCCAACAGTTCCGCATCCTAGTGTCCCTATTGAATCCTTCTATTTCTTGACAAGACTACTACACAAAGACCCTGATCCGGGAAGTTGTGTTGGGATTCCATTCCACCTTTTGCTGCACATATGTGGATTGTAGCATGTCACATGTCTGTTTACATTCCAGCACAGATTGCTGGCGTGAGCGGAACTTCTACTCTATATTGCTTTTGCTTTTCAGTCTTTCTCCCAGAAGACGGCAAGGAGAGATACAGTGTTTTCTTTGTCCTGATTTATGTATAATAAATGCGTAGTTTAGTATGTGTCTACAGCCTCAAGCCTCTTCTGTTGCGCAGTTTACACTGCTAAGTAATGTGTGCTCAAGCCTGCAAGCTTGAGTCACAGATGCACGTCGGAGCAGAGGTTGATGCATCTCCGCAGTGGAAAAGCTGAGAAGAGGGGAGACGCTCCAGCTGGGGCTGAGCCAGCTCGCTTTTTGACCCCCAATTCCGACAAGTTGTACTATGGTCCTGCATTCATGAACAGGAGTTGTGTTTTCTTGCGATACTTGTCTTCTTGTAATATTTTGAGGCTTTTCATGTGATCCAGGTTAAAATGAACTTGTGCAACAAATATCAAGCATTTATACAGTTGAGAGAAAGACTACAAAATACATTAAGTTGTATGCCCTGGAGCTGGGTCCCCAATGTAGTGTTTCGGACACCTCCTCTCAAGACCCTTGCCTTTTCCTTTTTTTGTTTTGGGAAAACTTGAGCAGAGGTTTCTTGCTTTTTTCTGCTTTTTTGTGGGTGTAGCTGTTTTGCCTGTGTTTCTTTGGGGGGATTATTAGCATTGCCCAATTTTATTCTGTGAAATTGATATTTCATGCTGCCTAAAGAAGCTTCAAGATTTTGAAATGTGCCCCCCAATAAAACATTTTCCTAGAGCAAAATGTGCATACGTACAACTCATGATGCGATTTGTCTGAGAGCAAAAAAAAAAAAGCCTTCAGAAATGCCTGTGTTGTCCATGCAGTGCAGTCTTTTTAGTTATGGCATGCTGTTACGAAGAGATTTCACTTTATGTTGTCCCAAACAGAATTTGCCAGTGGTGAAAAGTGCTAAATTCAGCCCCCTAACTAGCTATTATGCAGTTACTACAAATTAGAGCAACAAGAACTTTGGGATGTTATTTGGTGAATTGCATTGGTCCTTGAATGCATTTTTTTTTTTAAAAAACAACCTGAAGGTCCAATCCAAGAAGCTTTGGTTCACATCTGTTGGATAATGTTTTGACACTGGTCTGCTCCAATTGTCAGTTCCCTGGCAGAGTTCAAGGGAGTTATCTATTGTGTTCTGTCACCAAAAATTGCTGGGCCATTCTGTCTCCTGCCTTTCAGGAAGAACATCATGGCAAATGGGAGAGCATCAGTCAGTGAACATGCCACCTGCTTTCTTTCTTATCCTTTCCCCTTCCTATTCCTCTTTTCTTTTGTATTGTTTTTATATTGCAAGCTTGTAGACGGGACATGGGTGGCTATATGGTCTAAACCACAGAGCCTAGAAACCACAGAAGGTCGGCGGTTTGAATCCCCATGACGGAGTGAGCTCCCATTGCTCGGTCCCTGCTCCTGCCAACCTAGCAGTTCAAAAGCACATCAAAGTGCAAGTAGATAAATAGGTACCGCTCCGGTGGGAAGGTAAACGGCATTTCTGTGCGCTGCTCTGGTTCACCAGAAGCGGCTTAGTCATGCTGGCCAGATGACCCAGAAGCTGTCTGCAGACAAACACTGGCTCCCTCGGACAGTAAAGCGAGATGAGTGCTGCAACCCCAGAGTCGTCTGCGACTGGACTTAACGGTCAAGGATCCCTTTACCTTTAAGTTTGCAGGCAGAAACTAACTTAACTTTTATTACCTGTATGACACTTAATAACAATAAATATATATTTTTTTATTATTATTATTATTATTATTATTATTATTATTATTAGCAACACAATTGAAGAAGTATGTTGACAAGCTGGAACGTGTGGAGAAGAGGGCACCCAAGATGATCGAGAGTCTGGAAACCAAGACTTATGAGAAACAGTTGAAGTTGCTAGGTGTGTCTTGCCTGGAAAAGAGGAGACTGAGATATCTCAGATATCTCAAGGGCTGTCACAAGAAAATAGAGCAAGCTTGTTTTCTTCTGTTCTGGAGGGTAGGACTCGATGGCTTCAAGTTACAAGAAAGGAGATTCTGACTAAACATCAGGAAAAACTTTGTTTGACAATGGGATAGTCTCCCTTGGGAGGTTGTGGGCTCTCCTTCCTTGGAGGTTTCTAAGCAGAGGTTGGATGGCCATCTGTCATGGATGCTTTAGCTGAGATTCCTGCATTGCAGGGGGTTGGACTGAATGACCCTTGGGGTCCCTTCCAACTATATGATTCTATCTCCAGAAGCTTGGCTCTAACCTCGCCGGTCCTGGAAGGACCCTTTAAAAAAGTCCCATATGCTCAGAGACTTTGCGCCTGTTCATTGGGGGATATAGGAAGCCCAGAGCACTTGTTCTTTAGATGTCCCTACTATGAAGAGGCACGTAGTGAGACTATTGTTCCCCTGTTGGTGAGGCTCACTGACCTCCTGGAAAAGCAAAAATTTGACCTTTTCCTGTTAGGGAAAGATCATAAGATGACCCGGATGGTCGCCAGATTCTGTGTACAGATCAGTAGGCACAGACCATTCCCCGACTCAAACTAGTTTGTTAAGAAAATCCCCAAACTCAGTTTCATGGGTGACTCTGGGTCATCTCTCTGCGGTAGCTTATCTCAAAGTTTTAAGTGTCTATACGTTTATCGCATCTATAAATTTTAAATTTATTGTTGTACATTGTTTTAAATGTTTGTTTTCGTTCTGGGATTGTAACCCCAAGTGTGTCTTGTAAGCTGGTCTCCAACTGTAATAAATTATCTATCTATCTACAGTGGTACCTCAGGTTAAGTACTTAATTCGTTCCGGAGGTCCATACTTAACCTGAAACTGTTCTTAACCTGAAGCACCACTTTAGCTAATGGGGCCTCCTGCTGCTGCTGCGCTGCCGGAGCACGATTTCTGTTCTCATCCTGAAGCAAAGTTCTTAACCTGAAGCACTATTTCTGGGTTAGCGGATTCTGTAACCTGAAGCATATGTAACCTGAAGCGTATATAACCCAAGGAACCACTGTATCTATCTATCTATCTATCTATCTATCTATCTATCTATCTATCTATCTGATTCTACCCTGTCCATCTGGCTGGCTTACAAGCAACGAAGATGATAATGCACAGATTGATATATGTGGAGCAGTTTGCAGGAGATGGGAATTGAGCATCTGCAAATAAAACTTCTGTGAAGAGATTTTTGCAGATTTTTTTTTTTAAAGATCAATAGAGGAATATAGCAACATTTTAGAAATGAGAGACCCCATCTGTAGTAAGTGTATGCAGTATAATGGTGGCTGCTAATAAATAGGATGATGGATGTTTGGTTCGCCACTCGCCATCACAGCCATAGTAACTGAACTACTAATTGTAATAGATTGCTAAATTTAAGCCCGTCTCCCTCTTTGTGGGCTTATTCTGAAAGCTGATGACAACTTGGCTTAATAAGAGGATGGTGGGGGTGGGGGAGAGGGATTTCAGAGCAGTGTTTAACCTTTTAAGAGCTTGTTGGAGCAAATTGCTAGGATGTTTAACTTTCGCAGACAGCTCTTGTTAAAAAGTGGTAGAAATGGAATATGTGCTCGTATTGATTCACCCGTTCAAATCTAAGGCTTAAATGAAACTCCTGCAGGTGGGGAAAGTTAAATTAATGGGACAGAGGCATGATAGTAGAAGAAAGTGCCAAGCTGGGGAGAAAATTAGACTAAATCAAACTTTGCTTCTGCAAAGACTCCAAGTGCTAAAGTGAAGAGGTCACTTTGGCCAGTGTCAGAACAAAATGTGTCAAATGGCAAAAAACACACCATTTGGTAAAGGCAGATATGCTCATTGATTTCAACTGAATAACACAGAACATTCCCTGACAGTACCAATATTCTGGCACAAATGGTTCTCCTCCCTAATATACTTGCATTCTAAGGAGCACTGCTCAAGTTACCCTCCGCAGTGCTGAGTCCTGCCTGTGTTGCTCTGGAAATATCAGAAACCTTATGAGATCATGGTGATATAGCTCCTTCCCATAGCTGTATTATTGTTCCTGGAAATTGAGTGAGTGGTGGTGTAAAACCACTGAGCCTCTTGGGCTTGCCAATCGGAAGGTCAGCGGTTCAAATCCCCGTGATGGAGTGAGCTCCCATTGGTCTGTCCCAGCTCTTGCCAACCGAGCAGTTCAAAAGCACGCCCGTGCAAGTAGATCAATAGGTACCACTGCAGCGGGAAGGTAAACAGCGTTTCCGTGCACTCTGGCTTCTGTCACGGTGTCCCATTGCACCAGAAGTGGTTTAGTCCTGCTGGTTATATGACCTGGAAAGCTGTCTGTGGACAAACTGTGGCTCCCTCAGCCTGAAAGCGAGATGAGCACCGCACCCCATTGTTACCTTTGACTGGACTAAACCATCCAGGGGTCCTTTACCTTTACCTAAAATACATGACCAAAAAACCTGGCTATTCCAAGCACATAGACCCATTATCAGACTTTTACAAGATTCAAAAAAGGGAGAAGAAGGAAAACAACAGTTGCCAGATGTTAAACACAGCCATTAAATCTTTTTTTAAAAATCCCTTTTTTATTTTGTTCTAAATAGTGCATATTAATTTATCTTAAATGTAAATACCATCTGGATCTGGAGACCCATCCCACCAGCCTAACAGTTGAGATATATAAACCAGGCCTATGAGTCACTGTGATGTTGAGAGTATTGCTATATTTAACAGTTGTCTGTTGAAAAATAATCTGAAACTGGAAGTGAATGGACCAAGTTAAGTGTCTTCTGTGTAAAGTTTGCTAGTGTTCAATCACAGGTCTATCCCATCCTTCTTTCCCCCCCTTTTTTGCAGAGTTACAAAGAGAGCACCTTCAGATTCTGCATTTCATGGTGAGTTTGGGCACCTCTTTTTTTTTAATAGAAAAATAGCACTGGCAATCAGGTTGGTAACTTGCAACCTACTGAGAAGACAGCACAAGAAGAAGAAGAAGAAGAAGAAGAAGAAGAAGAAGAAGAAGAAGAAGAAGAAGAATAGTAGTAGTAGTAGTAGTAGTAGTAGTAGTTTGGATTTGATATCCCACCTTTCACTCCCCTTAAGGAGTCTCAAAGCGGCTAACATTCTCCTTTCCCTTCCTCCCCCACAACAAACACTCTGTGAGGTGAGTGAGGCTGAGAGACTTCAGAGAAGTGTGACTGGCCCAAGGTCACCCAGCAGCTGCATGTGGAGGAGCGGAGACGCGAACTCGGTTCCCCAGATTACGAGACTACCGCTCTTAACCACTACACCACACTGGCACAAGAGCTCTGGCCCTCACACGGCCTTCCCAAAGTTGGGTTAGCAGTCCTCCATCTTATGGATGGGGGTGGTGGTGTTTCTGGGGGTTCCTGACTTTGCACATTTTTGCTTATACGCACGATGACCTGTAACATAAGCCCTACATAAGAAGTAAGTTTCACACACACATATACACATGCTGCCTCTATGAACTGATGTGCGACCTCTTGTTTATCACCTGAAGGGCTTTGTTTAATTGTTTCCCTTCTCACTCTTCCCTTATTCATGTGTATATCACACAAGACAAGAAAGTACAACACCCTCCTCTTTCTGTTCTTTCCATCTCACACTGAAATATGTGCTAGTCTAAATGTACTTTGAGTCCAATGCATAATCAGTGGTGTAGCACAGGGGTAGTTACCCCGGGCACAAAATTGTTAGGGGGCACAACATTTCAACACTCAGTGCTGCCTCCGTAAAGCTTTGTGCTTCTGTTGCAGGGGTGCATTGAAAACTACTTCTCCATGTGAAACAATAAGTCACCTCTTCAGACAACAGAACAACTCTTCTTCTTTTAAATCTCTGCAGTTACAATCTCCTGGGTGACCCATATGCCGTTGAATGCGCATGTGTACACTGTCCGTTTTCCTCCCTCTCACCCAACATCTCTGTGTGGCCCTGGGCACTGGCAACCCACCCTATGCCACTGTGCACAATCCTAATGGTTTGTATGTGCGTGTGGGTGGGTGTTTGCTGCAGCTGCTAACTGGTTCTGTGTGCCTTCTGACCATCATATGGTAGGAAGTGGGGAGGGGGCGGTGAAGGAAAAAGCTCCTAGGACCCACTGCTGACGCATCCTTTAAACTGGACATTCATGCTGATTTGTGCTTTTGACAAAATTGGGCCAGTTATATTCAATTCCTCTTTCAATACTGTTTGGGTCATGTTTTTGTTGTACTATAGTGCAGGACTGCCCCTCCAGATGGCAATAATGTGATAACATTGGGGGACGCATCCGATAACAGCTAATGAAGTGGAATGATATGCAGGTGGCCCAGTATAAATCCATTACTCAAAGCACTATCATTGCTTAATTTTATACAGAGAGACTCAGAAACCAAATTACAGTGGTACCTCAGGTTACATACACTTCAGGTTACATATGCTTCAGGTTACAGACTCCGCTAACCCAGAAATAGTGCTTCAGGTTAAGAACTTTGCTTCAGGATGAGAACAAAAATCATGTTCTAGCGGCGCGGCAGCAGCAGGAGGTCCCATTAACTAAAGTGGTGCTTCAGGTTAAGAACAGTTTCAGGTTCAGAACGGACCTCCGGAACGAATTAAGTACTTAACCCGAGGTACCACTGTATTGATTTCAGCAGATAGAGTGACTCAGAAACAAACAGGATGCTTTCTCCCACTTCCAAATGCAGAGATACAGATTCATGGCGGTCTTAAGCATGGGCGGTCTTAAGCATATCCGGTGCCGTGGTGCAAAGATCCCTGCGGCGCCCCCCAGTTGTCAACCTTTTTTTAGGGCTAGAGGAGGTGGGCAGTGGCTGGAGGGTGGCTCCTCCGGTGGGGAACAAGTGGAGGGTGAACACAGCACCTCCTGGCTCAGCTGGCCACTTGGTGCCGCGGTGGCCACGGCAGGCAGCATGCCGAGCGAGCGGGTCTGCGCCGAGCGAGTGAGGGCGTGTGTGCCGCTCCCGACAAGTGTTGGCTTGGTTTTTTCCCTTTTAGCCTTCTGGCACCCCGCAGAATTCAGCGCCTGCAGGCTAAAAGGGAAAAAAACCCGATCCAACGCTCGGCGGGAGTGGCACACGCACCCTCGCTCACTCAGTGTGCTTGTTTGGTGTTCCCCGGACTCTCGCCTGGCGCCCTCCAGAACTTGGCGCCCTGGCACCCCGCGCCACTAGCCTCTATGGGTAAGATGGGCCTGACTTCATAGTTGATTGTGTAGGATTACCGCCTTAGCGCTGGCTAACTTTAGTTGGATCAGGGGCTAATAATGCCTGTCCCATCTCCTGCAATCATGGAGAGCAGCAGTTGCAGCCTGACATGGCTTCAGTAGGATGGAGTGTCCTTACCTGGCTGCGGTGCATTGGGAAGGGTCATTGCTTCTCTTTTTGCTGCACTGCCAACCAGGACACGCCCACAGGGCTCTACAACCAATCATGAATGTGGGTGGTGGGTGTGGCCTAGGAGCAGACCAGAGGGGGAACTTCGTCCCTTTGCTTCTCTCCCTGGCCATAGAAGGCTCAGGCTTCAGTTGTCGCAAGATTTCCCACACACACCCCTCTCTTTGTCGTTAGTTTTTGGGCTGCCTGGATGTAAGCAGGCATGCATGCCATCATGGACCTTGTATATCAGTTGCTGTATTCAGCAGGGAGGAATTTCTCTTGCAGATTAATTGATCCTATCGCCACGTTTTGTCTACCTCATAGCAATCGTCGCAACTTGTTGGCGGATAAGGCATTGGGTTAGATCCTTAGTCTATGTGGGTCAGGGATGGTGTGCCCCCCATCTCTGTGGTTTTGAGGGAAACCAGGATGGGTTGCTTATATCCAGATACCCAGCTCGGGAGCTGGCAGGCCTCAGCGCCCCCTACTGGTGCCATGAGGGCTGCCTGGATGCAGTTCATGTCTCAGGGTGACCCTTAACCTTGGTCAACCCCAAACAACCATCAACCAGGAGATAAGCTGGTTGATTTATGGATACACGCTCAGTGCCTATGCCTAAACCTTCTTGCCTCTGCAATCAATAAAGTTGTGGCCTGATTTAATACAAAATTATTGCTGTCCTGAGTCTCATTTGTATGTATGTGTATGTCCCCACCTGGGCTTCACTGGGCTTGGGTTCACAACTGTACAACTCGTCACCATTTACAATTTTAAGGCCATGTTTAACATAATATAAAGATGTTTTTAACTTTCCACACAAAGCTCAAAATGAATGTTGAGATTAAGTACTAAATAGCTCAGCGTTCTCCTCAAGCTGGTCATCTATTGCTATTAACTAACTCATGGAGTTTTATTAAGGAGTTAATCATATCAGGCAGCTCACAATGCCCGTTGCCTGTTGAAAGCAAATGTAATGTTACTCTCTTTCACACAGAGAGTCCAAAACTCCAGCTGCCTGAACAGAAGTGCAATTTTTTTCCAGCTAGTCACCAGATAACAGAGCTTGTTTAGAATGAATAGAACTAGACATCTGTAGTCTAGTTCTATTCTAGTTATTTAGATTTAAGGTGCTGGTTTTGACCTTTAAAGCCCTTCACGGCTTAGGACCCTCGTACCTACGGGGCCGCCTCTCATGGTATGCCCCACGGAGAGCCTCAAGGTCCATAAATAGCAACACCCTAGTGGTCCGGGACCCTAAGGCAGTTAGATTAACTTCAACCAGAGCCAGGGCCTTTTCAACATTGGCTCCGGCCTGGTGGAACACTCTGTCTCATGAGACCAGGGCCCTGCGGGATCTGATTTCCTTCCGCAGGACCTGTAAGACAGAATTGTTCCGCCTGGCCTTTGGCTTAGAACCAGTTTGATTCCCTCCCCCTCTCTCTTTTTCCTTTTTCCTTTCTCTTCCTGTGATGAGGCTGCATTTTAATATTTTAATGTTTCAATATTTTAATTGTTGTATTTTAATTTTGTTTTTAAGTTGTATTCATTCAACTTGTTTTTATTATTGCTTGCTAGCCGCCCTGAGCCCGGCCTTGGCTGGGGAGGGCGAGGTATAAATAAAAATTATTATTATTATTATTATTATTTCCACACAAGGAAAAACTTTCCCCAATATGGCACCCTCCAAAAGTTAGGGGGTCCAGCTCCCATAAGCTACAGTGAGCCAACATGTACCACTTGGGGATGCAAGCAGGAGATGTCTGTGTTGAGTGCTCCTCCATGCAAAAGATTCCTCCAAAATTACAAAACAAAAAAACCCAGCACTCTGGGGAGAAAGAAATGATCACAGTCCACTTATTGATGCTCTACTTTTCAGCTTTCAGTGAATTTTTACATGAGGAAACATTCAAACATGTGGTTCTCGCTTGAGCACTGGAGTGTCACAGTTCATTCTATCACCTCAGAATCCTGGCACCTCATTTCCATGCAGAAAGCCCCATGTGCCATGTGGAACATCTTCAGGAAGGGATGGAGAGCTGCAAACAATTGGTGTGGACAATACTGAACTACATGCCTTAGTGGACTGATTCAGTATATGGCAGCTTTCTTTGTTCTGCTCCATATGCAGATCAGAGCTTGTAGTCACGTGTTTTCTTAATTATGTGGGCCTACTTAATATCATAGGGACACGGGTGGCGCTGTGGGTTAAACCACAGAGCCTAGGACTTGCTGATCAGAAGGTTGGCGGTTCGAATCCCCATGATGGAGTGAGCTCCTGTTGCTCGGTCCCTGCTCCTGCCAACCTAGCAGTTGAAAGCACGTCAAAGTGCAAGTAGATAAATAGTACCGCTCCGGTGGGAAGGTAAACGGTGTTTCCGTGCGCTGCTCTGGTTTGCCAGAAGCGGCTTAGACATGCTGGCCACATGACCCGTAAGCTGTATGCCGGCTCCCTCGGCCAATAAAGCAAGATGAGTGCCGCAACCCCAGAGTCGGCCACGACTGGACCTAATGGTCAGGGGTCGCTTTACCTTACTTAATATCATATCATAGTGATGTATGGAAGTGAGAGCTGGACCATAAAGAAGGCTGATCGTTGAAGAATTGATGCTTTTGAATTATGGTGCTGGAGAAGACTCTTGAGAATCCCATGGACTGCAAGAAGATCAAACCTATCCATTCTGAAGGAAATCTGCCCTGAGTGCTCACTGCAAGGACAGATCCTGAAGCTGAGGCTCCAGTACTTTGGGCACCTCCTGAGAAGAGAAGACTCCCTGGAAAAGACCCTGATGTTGGGAAAGATGGAGGGCACAAGGAGAAGGGGACGACAGAGGACGAGATGGTTGGACGGTGTTCTCGAAGCTACCAGCATGAGTTTGACCAAACTGTGGGAGGACAGTGGAAGACAGGAGTACCTGGTGTGCTCTGGTCCAAGGGGACACGAAGAGTCGGACATGACTAAATGACTAAACAACAACAACTTAAAATCATATCTATGGATGCTACTCAGAGGCAGTATCCCTCTGAATACCAGTTGCTGTGAACTGCAGTTGCTAGAAACTGGCCTCAAGTCCTGCATGCAAAGTTTTCCAAGCATCTGGTTGGTCACTGTAAGAACAGGATGCTGGCTTAGATGAGACATCGGTCTGATCCAGCAGCCTCTTCTTATGTTCTTACACTATTTTCTAGTAAAGGTGATTTACACAGTTTTGAGGTAATTTGAGATAATTTGCTGTGTGAAGGTAATTTACACAGTTGATGGTTCCCCGGCTTGATAGGCCCAGATCATAGAGATCATAGGTCATAGGTATCATAGAACTGTAGAGCTGGAAGGGACCATGAGGATCATTTAGACCTGAGATGCAGGAATATGCAGCAGTCCCATGCATGGATCAAACCTGCTACATGCAACCTTGACATTATCAGCACCATGCTCTAGCCAACTGAGGTATCTAAGCCAATCCGGCCTGCGGACAGTCTGGGAATCAGTGTGTTTTTACATTAGAATGTGTCCTTTTATTTAAAATGTACCTCTGGGTTATTTGTGGGGCCTGCCTGGTGTTTTTACATGAGTAGAATGTGTGCTTTTATTTAAAATGCAACTCTGGGTTATTTGTGGGGCATAGGAATTCGTTCACCCCCCCCCCCATAGAGTCCACCATCTGAGAGATGGTGAACTGGCCCACGGCTGAAAAAGGTTGTGACCCCTGATCTAGGCAAACACATTTTAAGCATCCATACGCCCCCCAAAGAATACACATTTATAACAAACACTAAAATAGGAATCAGATCTCTCTTTTTTTTTGTATCCTGTATCCTGAGAGTTGTGAGAAAAAGTTGGTTAAATTCAGATTTAAAAAGAGAAATACCAAAAGAAAAACTTCCACATAGCCAGTATGCCATGGATGAAGATCAAGTTGTGTACATCAGGCATCGGTTCATTTGCATTAAAGATAAGAGCCCCTGGGAAATAAATGGCTTTTGCCAACCATCAAATGAATGAAGCAGAGGCTGAGTCATCTTTTAAAAGCACTTTGTTCATTTGTTTTCGACAATTGTAACTCAATCACAATTATTAATCAAAGTATATGCAAGTCTCTTAAGTGGCGGCTATGCGTTTGATACCAAATGGAACAAAATAAATAAAGACAGCTCTACTCTGAGGAGGATACAACAAAAGAGATGCTAACATAAAATGAAGGATTTAAAGGCAAAACCTATACAGAGGAATAACTTCGTAAATAGGGTAATATGTGTAGCAATAAGCTGAGGTATTAACATACGTTGCTTGGTAATTTGTGTTTGTAATTTGAGGGGCTTTTTTTGGAAAATGGCAGCTACATGTTCCCTTCAGTGGGAAAGAAAATGGGTTAGTTTTTTTTTGGGGGGGGGGAGTTTCAATAGAAAGATAGTAGCAACATGTGCATAAAGTGGTGGAAATTAGGATTGGCATGTGTAGCAGACCCACTGCTTAATACCACCCAATTAATAATGTGGCGGATCCACTCACACTAACTGTCCCCAGTTAAATTTGGTGCCCCCACCTCATGGTTAAAAGTAAACACAATACTATAGGCACAGCCTATAGTGTTAAACTTAAACTTCTGTTACTAAATCTTTAAAACTTCTGTTAAATCTTAAACTTCTGTTACTAAAAAAATCAGTTGTTACACTTCAGGTGTTAGATGTTCGGCTTTCTAGAACAGGTGATAGAATGCTCAGCTCACTTTCTGTCACTTAGTTATTGCAGTTAAATACTTTCAACGCCATACAGTTTCCTTCACAGCTTAATGCTTTGGTTCAGGAGCGAGGGGCACGTTTCTTCAGTTTCTTCTTAACAATCCCATACCTGAGGTATTCTAAATGGTGTAACAGACCCAGGGAATCACCTCACCCCTTGTTACTGGTTTGGGAGCTTTCAGTACCTCCCCTCCTCGCTATTCTGAGACCCAGGTAGCCTGAATTCTACCTCTCCCAGTTCAGTCACAGCCCTCCCAGAACATTCATGCCTGTATACCTTTCCCAGACCCTCAACCCGGTCTCCGTATCCAAGCTGCAAGGCTCTGTCCTCTCGCTATGGATACTCTCCACAGTGTATATGTTTAACTTCACTCACAACATGTTCTCCTTATCTCACTCCCTAACGCCCAACTTCAGTCAAACCACAACTCTTAATCCGGACCTTAGCCCTATCTCAAAACCAAACCCGATCTCTCATCTTAAATCCAGCCCTATCTAACTCTCTCTCTCTCTCTCTCTTTTAAATGATATTTATTAGAAGTTTAAGAATTACAGAAAAAAAGAAAACAACAAAAAAATTGACAAAACATACATTACAATACATAAAAGGAAAAGCATAAAAATCAATAAAACAATACAGCAAAAAAGCAAAACAATAACATTAAAACACACATCCAATGTTCCATATCTTTATCTTTCATTTACTTGTTTCATTGACCTCCTCACACCTCCCTTTTTGTATTCTAATTTAATTAATTGTTTCAGCAAATACTTTCCATCTTTCTCAATTTTTGTTATATAATTTATCTTAATGATCTAACCTTTTAATTAACTCAACAAATCCTTTCCATCTTTCACTATATTCTGTCATTCAATTTACCTTAATTTATTTAACCTTATCTTACCATAAAAAAATCTTAAAACTTAAAACTTAATACTTATTTGTACATAACTCCTTATATCATTTCTACTAAAGCCAAATAGTTTCATTCCAACATTTTTCCTAATACTCGTTAATTTTACATTAATTCTCAAAATAAATTTTTTAAAAAACTTTCTTCCAATCTTCATCCAACGTCTCTTCTTCCTGGTCTCGGGTTTTGTCAGTCCTTCTTGTCCATTCCCTCTAGTCCATCAACCTGGTGATCATATGTCCGAGGCTCTTAAGTCTTTTCCATGTCCCTTCTGCAGATCTTCTTCTTGTTTATACCTGCACTTTACTTTGTCTTTTGTTGATCTTTTTCTTAATTTCTTTCCTTTCTCATTGGGGGGTAGGTCTTGGGAGGACTCCAATCCAAAAATATCTCCATCTCCCCTCAGCAGATCAGCCCATTCCCCACAGTCCCATTCCCCACAATCAACACTGTAATCCAGGAAGTATTTAAAAGCATGTTTCAAAGTCCTTCCAAAATTAAGAGCCCTCACAACTCCAGACCCCCCCCCGGTCCACTCCAGATTCAAACTTCAAGAACAGCGGCTTATGCTCCTGCAAGGCCTCGGGTCTCTCCATTTGTGTTACTTGAAGTTCAACAGGAACCTCCACCATTATATTCTGCACTTGCACTTGCCCTGTCAAAACAGGTTCCTGGGCTGGTTCCTGAATGGTTTCTATATGGGTATTCGCCGTTTGTCCAAAGTTTTTAACTGCAACAGTCATCAAATCCATCTTCTCATGCATCTGCTCCAGCAAAGCGCTTGTCTTGCAAAAAGCAAGCACCAAAACTTCTTCTAAACACATTTTTATTCAAGGTCAGAGTCTGGTCTCACGATCCTAATCTTCACAGCTGTGAAATCCCCAGATCGACTCCAGCAACAATTTAACAAGCTCCCTCTAGAGGAGACAATTTCTATTTGTATCCATCTTTTGAAAGCAGGACCAACAAAAGAAAATTACTTTCATTTTTCAAATATTTTGTTTCTTTTGAATGCAAGAGGCAACATTGGAATCAATTTGTTTCTCTTTTTTAACTATCTGTCAAAAGACGTTCCATTCACAGTCAATGAACTTCCCCATAAATTTCTGTCTCTGACACCCCGTTCCCAGGTTTGAGACGGTGGAAATTTATCTTTCTTTACTCTGTCTCCTGCAGGCTTAAACAGTCAAAAATCCCCCCCCCCTTTTCTCCTGCTTCCAAGAGGGGTTTTGATGGTAATAACTGAAGGAAATTTAGACCTTTATATACGACTTTCCAGACTTTAGCTTGCAAAGCTTTTGCTTCAATCTATTTACAAAAAAGGGAGGCGGACTTCCTGTTTAGAGCCTTCCCGCTTCAGTGCCAAATTAAAATGTTTCTTAATCCAATTTTCCATTCTACTCACGGGTACTTGTTTAGAGTCCAATTGTCCACAGGAAAAAGTCAGTGCTCTCCGGCAACGGCTGTGCGGCTTCAGTCCGTAAAAGTAGCGGTTGATTCAAAACACCGCATCACTCACCCCACGTCGCTTCGGATCCCCGAAAAAGGGTTTCCCTGCGAGCAGGGGAGGTGCTCCTGGTGTTCCCACGTTCCCAGGCTTCCTCCGCCTGGGATTTTTAAAGGGTCTCCGCCTTCGCCGCGGCTGCAAGACCCGATTTTCACAGAGCGGGTTCCTCTCGGTCAGAGGAACTCCGCCATTGCCGATGGCGCTAACCCGGAAGTCCCAGCCCTATCTAACTCTCTCCCTCAGAAACTGCTCCTTTTATTATTCCTCCCAAAGTGCTGTCCTTCCCCCTCTGTGGCTAGCTAGCACCTTAGCAAATCAGCGAAAGGTTCCAGCACTCTGGTGGAATTTCTGCAGAACTGCATCACCAGACTCTGGTCTGGCTCTGCTGTCCGTCACAGCATGCTGGCCAATTGACAGGTCACATTGTCAATTGGCTGATGAAGTTCCTGGTCAATGAGCAGGTGAAATATTGCAAATAGATGGCTAGTTGATCATCTTTTGTTTGACCACAGTCAAATGCTGTCAAACATTCCAAGAATATTCTTTATGTGCTTCGTCAAAGGGAACTGCAGAGGGTGGCAACTCCAAAATTCAGCTAAAGGAATTGGACAAAGCGACCTGCCAAAGTGTGCAACATGATTATACAAGATAAAGTATTTGAGGAACTGTAGAACAGAGGATGTTCGGGTGAATAAATAACCTTGGTCTAGATATATATCAATGCTTTATTTCCTCCTGCATACTTCCTTTTTTACAGCGGCAAAGGAATCTAGGTTGGTATAATTTAGGTCCACAAATTGGATCCTGGCCAAGATACCCCTTTGCAAATACTTTTGGAGGAGATTTTGTATTTAATGAGCACAGTGCTGAAGACCTTGATTTAATGTCTCATCCCCAAAGTGGCAACATGATGCCCTCCAACACTGCCTTCAATAAAGAGAGAAATGCTCTGCCTGTTGCTCATTAGCGATACATCTTATGTTCCACTGCTCCCTTGGGTTTTCTCCAAAGTCGCTTTCTTCAGGTACTGATTCGCCTAACCCTGCTGGGCTTGTAGAATCTGACAATGTCACGGCTTAATGTGGCTGGTGGCAGTGTCATATTTTTTGCCAGGTCACAAAAGGCCTTTTATCCCTGCGGCTGATTTCATTCTTCCTAACGTGAACAAAGTTCCTTGTCACGTAATTGCATCGTTGTGAGTTTTGTATTACCCCAAAAAGGGCCTTCCTTCAGTTTTAAAGATGGAAGGTTCTTGAACATATAAAGGTGTATGAAATAATCTTTATTTGGAGTAAGTAAAGCAGGACTCTCCCTTTCCCTTTCCCTCTCCCTCTCCCAACCCACATTAGTAAAAAGCAGATGTAAGAGCTTGAGCTTAGAAGAATGGAGGATTTTATGGAGCGGTTTTCCCCTGAAGTATCTAGCCCTAGACTTCTATCTACTTCACAAAGGCTGGCAGAACTGGAGCTCCTAGCAGTTGCTCCTCAACTCTAGGAAGTGATAGGTTTTGGCTGGAAGAAGCTTTTGCTAATGTATTCCACAAACTGACACCTTTAAGTTGTGACACTTCACTCTGCGGGTTTGAATAGGTCAATTTGAATGCAGATGTCTATTTGCTTCAAGACATGATAGAAATTGATGGACTTTTGACCCCTTATATCTCTTGAATGATTTCCCCAGGCTCTCTGCAAGAGTCCCCAGAAGTTCTCGGTCCTATTATTGATTGCCATGTCTCCTACATCTGAGCCACAGCATCACCCCAAGGAGGATTCAGAATCAGATAAATCACCACAGTCATGAGGAAGCCCTGGGAGCCCCTCTTCACACCTTCCTAGTCGGAGGACGTGGCTCTTCCATCATCCACAGACTTCAGGAATGCCTCCCCTGTAGCTTCTCCTGCTCCACAGCCACATAAAAGAACACAACTGCAGATTTCTTTGCAGACTCTTTAAGATGGTAGAGTTCTTCTGATGGAGTGGGAGCAGTGGTGGATTAGGGGAGTGTGACTGGTTCACCTGCACTGGGCACTGGGCACAATGACAAACAACAGAAGGTTCTGAGAGATGGCACACAAAATGTTGGTGACACTGCTGAATTTTTTGTCTGTCACTGGAAGGCACTGAAGCCCTTTAGAGGCCTCAAATGCCTCTAGTCCAGCTTTTCTCAACCTGTGGGTCCCCAGATGTTGTTGGACTACAAGTCCCATCACCCCTAGCTAGCAAGACCAGAGCTCAGGGATGATGGGAGTTGTAGTCCAAGAACATCTGGGGACCCACAGGTTGAGAAAGGCTGGTCTAGTCACTTACTGAGCAAGCATAATTTGAAAACTAGTGGAGCTGTCCAAGGTTCTGACTGCTGAAAACAAGAACCTTGTGTGGCTAAGCCAGTCATGATGGCATGTCATCTTGGACTTCTGCATCCTCCTAGTGGTGCAGCAATAAAACTGCTGGTACATTTGCAAAGCTAAGCAGGGTCTGATATGGTTTCACATTGAATGGGGAATTCCTGCATTTCAGAGGGGTGGAGTAGATGTCCCTTGAGGGTACTTTCCAACTCTACAATTCTATCATTCTATGACTTACCCCAACCCAAGAGTGCAGCAGCTAAACTGGTGACTGGGAGCAGCCGCCGAGACCATATAACACCAGTCCTGAAAGCTCTTCATTGGCTCCCAGTACGTTTCCGAGCACAATTCAAAGTGTTGGTGCTGACCTTTAAAGCCCTAAATGGCCTTGGCCCAGTATACCTGAAGGAGTGTCTCCACCCCCATCATCCAGCCCGGACACTGAGGTCCAGTGCTGAGGGCCTTCTGGCGGTTCCCTCGCTGCGAGAAGTGAGGTTACAGGGAACCAGGCAGAGGGCCTTCTCGGTAGTGGCGCCTGCCCTGTGGAACACCCTCCCAGCAGATGTCAAGGCAATAAACAACTATTTTACTTTTAAAAGACAACTGAAGGCGGCCCTGTTTAGGGAAGTTTTTAATGCCTGATGCTGTATTGTTTTTAATATTTGGTTGGAAGCTGTCCAGAGTGGCTGGGGAAACCCAGCCAGATGGGCGGGGTATAAATAATAAATTATTATTATTATTATTATTATTATTATTATTATTATTATTATTACCTGACTTCAACCAGACCTAGTTGAGTGGACCTGCTTTACTGTAACCTGAACCTCCTTACCTGCCTTGTATAATCTGATTAACATCAGTAACAACACAACACATGTGACTGAGCCTGTTTCTGATTGATTAGGCCTGCTTCGACTTGCAGGCTGACGAAAACAAGATATTGCTCGCTTGCGTATTCCCCAATTTTATCTGTAACTGGACCAATATTGGCCAGTACTCAACATATTGTCCAGAAACTGGGCTGGGGGGGCGAAGATTAAGGCCTTCTGGGAAATGATATACAATGAAATGAAAAAGGTACTTAAATGTACTTTCCTTAAGAAACCAGAAGCCCTTCTCTTGGGCATTGTCGGCCAATTGGTGCCAAAGAAAGATAGAACACTTTTCATGTACGCTACAACAGCAGCAAGAACACTCATCACAAAGTATTGGAAGACACAAGACTTACCCACTCTGGAAGAATGGCAGATGAAGGTGATAGACTATTTGGGTCTGGCTGAGATGACCGGCAGAATCCGAGACCAGGGGAAAGAGACGGCAGAAGAAGATTGGAAGAAATTAATGAGTGCTAAAATGTTGGGATTATAGAAAGTAAGTGGATTACAGCTGTAAAGATTAAGTAAAAGAAAAGGAAACAATTAGATAAAATTAAGGGGGAGGATTTGCTGAAATAAATTTTGAAATTGGAATGCAGAAAGGGGAGGTATAAGGAGGTCGGTGAAATAAGTTTTAAGAAAAAAAGGATCTGAAATTATACATGTTTGTTTTTGTGTGTGTATGTTTGTACTGTGTATTGTGTGTGTTTATATAAATTGTGAAAATCCAATAAATATTTTTTTTTAAAAAAAAACAGAAACTGGGCTGGGGGTGTGTGTGCCCCCTCTCCTATCCTTGTGTCATTCATCAATAGCCCACAGCACAAGGCTGTCCGGTTTTCCTTCACTCTAGCTGTTCCTGAGTAGTACTAATTCAGTATCCAGGCAGCTCTGGAGAAGGAAAATCCATTTCATCTGCTACTGCAAAAGACGCTCTGTTAGCCTAGATTGTTTCATAGCTACTGCTGCCCCCTTTTAAGGGGATGACCTGCAATGGAACAACATCTTTGTTAGGAAATAATGCATGCTCTGAAAAATGTTTGGTGACTTCGACCCCAAATTAAATCAATTAGCCTAATAAGAATAAAACAGTTCATTTCTTCTGAGGATGAGTTCTGTCCTTTTACAGTGCGTTAGTCTTTATCTGCTCTCTGTGTGACTTTAGACCTGTTAGTATGAGAAATTTGACAGTATGCCACTCATCATAAAGCAGCTTGAAAGCTATAATTATGCAGCAGTCTAACAGCATGGAGTTCACAGCCAAAATAACACGTTATAACCCTGCTAACATTCTCAAACAGATAAAATAGTAGCATGAGTATATTGACGCTAGTCATATTCTATTGATTATAATTGTTCTCTGCTCTGACTCACCATCTTTTCCATATTCACTTACTTACACAAGTCTTTCTTGCCCTATGATGTAGCTTGCCAGTGTGGTGTACTGGACTGTTCAAGAACCTGGGAGACCTGAAGTCTGTATCTACGCTCATGGAATGAAGTTCACTCGATAGTCCTGAGACACTCACTCCATTGTGAATGGATGGCTAGTATCAATATAGATGTTGCCCAGAATTCTTTAGAAGAAGGACAGGAAATCAAGACAATTAAAATAAAATAAAATCTGTTTGTATTATCTGCCTGGAGAAAAGGTTCTCCTTCGGATCTTAGGATTCACATCCTGATATTCCCTGTTCCTAATGGAACAGTTTTGATTCATAGGTTTCCCTATAACACTGAAAGACCTTCATTGGCTCCCAGTACGTTTCTGAGCACAAATCAAAGTGTTGGTGCTGACCTTGAAAGCCCTAAACGTCCTTGGCCCAGTATACCTGAAGGAGCGTCTTCACCCCCATCGTTCAGCCCGGACACTGAGGTCCAGTGCCGAGGGCATTCTGGTGGTTCCTTCATTGCAAGAAGTGAGGTTACAGGGAACCAGGGAGGGCCTTCTCGGTAGTGGCGCCCGCCCTGTGGAATGCCCTCCCATCCGATGTCAAGGAAATAAACAACTACCTGACTTTTAGAAAACATCTGAAGGCAGCCCTGTTTAGGGAAGTTTTTAATGTTTGATGTTTTATTGTGTTTTTAATATTCTATTGGGAGCCATCCAGAGTGTCTGGGGAAAGCCAGCCTGATGGGTGGAGCAATAATAATAATAATAATAATAATAATAATAATAATAATAATAATAAAACCATGGTATCAAAGCCCAGTAAAGGATTTTTACCCCCTGCATCGACAATTCTGCACCCTTACTGTATTTCCCTTTTGCTGTGCTGTGTATTAAATATATATATCCTACTAGGTAACCTCACTACTGGTTTCCTCAGCGTCTGATAGTAGGATAAAACCTATTAAAGCAATTAGTTTATTTAAGAGGTTTCTGGCTCACCTCTTAGGAATCACAGGGCAGCTTCTGATATCTAAAGCACAAATCATCATTAACATCAGAACACATCAAATATTATGCTACCCCATAAAACAGGAGAGTTTGACAACAATAAAATGATCAGCGAGCATCATAATAAACTTAAAAATGATTTAAAATATCGCCAGCTGATGTAAAACCAATTCAACACAAAAGCACCCAATAGCTGTCTAAAATAAAATGAAACAAATGTGTCCCTAGAGCCTGTTTGAAGGCTTCAATTAATGGGGCCATATGCAGATTTTCACAAATATGGGGTTGAGCCACAGTAAAGGTTAAATGAACACTCAAAATGATAAAATCCAATAAGCAATAGACCCAACAAATAAAACATACCAGCACTGACACCAGCCAATAAAACAAGTCTGAAATTAGAAAAATAAATAAATTAGGTATTTGAAAATTCTGGTGAAGTGGATAAATGGGTATCTCTCACCAGGGTAATCAACAAGTCAGGTACCACAACTGCTCCTGTTCCACATCACCAATAAATTATAGGAAGCTGTCTTATACTAAGACCAGGTGAGACCACTAGTCCATTTCACTCTGTATTGTCTACACTGGCAAGGGCTCCCAAAGTTTTAGATAAGACTGTTCCCCAGACTTTCCTGAGTTCTTGGGGAATGAACCTGGAACCTTTTGTAGGCAACACATTTATTTACAGTATTTTATTACCTATAGGTGGAATTCAGTATCACATTCTTTCCATTGTTCCATCTGCACAAGCGTTCCACCTTGCTGGATGGAATGATACCCCCTTCCTTCCTCATGTGCTGCTCTGCCCCACCCCCAACCTCCCAATAGCCAATTTTGGGTGGCCGTGCAGGGGGAGAGTTTAGAAACAACAAAATTGGTTGGTTTATAGCAGAGTTACTACCTTGGAAGCTGGATCTATACAGCCCCTCCACCACCTGTTTTGTCTCACTAAAGGTAAAGGTAAAGGGACCCCTGACCATTAGGTCCAGTCGCGGATGACTCTGGGGTTGTGATGCTCATCTCACTTTACTGGCCAAGGGAGCCGGTGTACAGCTTCCAGGTCATGTGGCCAGCATGACTAAGCCACTTCTGGCAAACCAGAGCAGCACACGGAAATGCTGTTTACCTTCCCGCTAGAGCGGTACCTATTTATCTACTTGCACTTTGACGTGCTTTCAAACTGCTAGGTGGGCAGGAGCTGGGACTGAGCAACGGGAGCTCACCCCGTTGCGGGGATTCAAACCGCCGACCTTCTGATCGGCAAGCCCAAGAGGCTCTGTAGGTTAGACCACAGCGCCACCCACGTCTGACTAGCATTGCTTAAAAGGAGTAAATAAAACACACAGAGGTCCCATTGCTAAAGGGAAACAAGTTACAATCACAGTTTCTTCCTCTTTACAAGGATGGTTTGGATTCTAAACCTACATGGTGGAAGCTTTTTCATGGTTGCCTTGTGCATGAGAGACAGATAGAGACAAAGATAGATAACGCAAAAGGAAGGAGTGGATCTTGGAGATTTAGTGCAATTTAGTGTAATAATGTATAATTTCCCCAAACTATCCATTAGTCTCCTTCTGCCAACCTAGCAGTTCGAAAGCACGTCAAAGTGCAAGTAGATAAATAGGTACCACTTTGGCAGGAAGGTAAACGACGTTTCCGTGCGCCTCTCTGGTTCGCCAGAAGCGGCTTAGTCATGCTGGCCACATGACCTGGAAGCTGTACGCCGGTTCCCTCGGCCAATAAAGCAAGATGAGAGCCGCAACCCCAGAGTCGGCCATGACTGGACCTAATGGTCAGGGGTCCCTTTACCTTTATCCATTAGTCTCAACCCTGCCCTCTATTAACTGGGAGCATGAAGGGTTGCTTATACCCAGAGGGCTGGGGGGAAGCCCCATTGTGCAAGTGGAAGTTCTTGCACAGGGCTTCTGCTTATGGGGCGGGTTAGGTGAATCATGCCCCATGTCTCTAAGCATGTGCTGTATTACTGAGCTATGGCTTCTCCATTATGTGCTCTCTCTCTCTCTCTCTCTCTCTCTCCAGCACCATTACTTTGCCCTTCTCTGATCCAATCTGCACTTCTGCTGAATTTCAAGTGTTCAGCTGATTTGCATGATCTGCACGGCAGATGGGTGCATTTGGTTGAATAATCATAGCGTTGCTGTCCGTGGTGGTGTGCCAAGCCCAGTGTTGATGCTTGGATCAAACTAAGGGAAACAGATCCTCTTTAAACTGGCAAACGTGTCCTTGTTCATTCTGCAAGAGATCTGGCACATGTTATGACCCTTCAGGGGCCCTGCTCAGCAAATGTTTGACAATGCTTCAAAAGTCTACAAAGGCCTATTGACCACACCCTGATTTGACTTTGTTTTTCTTAGTGATGTCACCACAGAACCAAATGCCTGAATTTTCTTGATTGCTCTTCAACAATATGCCACTGGAAATTCAGTTTAGCCCATCCCTTTGGCCTAGACAAACCAACTTGATACATGATCACATGTGCTGGACCCGGGGGTAAACCTGAGCAACGCGGTCCAAGTCCAGTCCCAAATCCAAGGGTTCCGCGAAGAGTCAGTCCGACAGGGTCAAGGCAGGAAACCAGGCTAGGTCAGGCACAGGGTCACAGCCAGGTTCTAGCAAACAGCAATGTTGTTCCTGCAACCTGGGGCGGGGTCCGACAGCCTTTTATCTCTGTAGGGGTAACGGCCGGTCCTGATTCCCTGGTGACTCACCTCCCTGTCTTGCCCAAAGGTGAGCACTCCTCCTGCAAGTACTCAGGTCTCTCCTTCTCTCAGACCTAAGCCTCTGCAGCTTGGGAGATATGGGTTACTAGACCCAGAAGCCACCTCAGCCTCTCCTGACCCAACTGGTAGTGGAGCAGCTGTAAGTGATTGCCCAGCTGAAGGCAACGAGGTCATCCCCGCATCTGGAGCCAGGGCAAGCTCAGGCCCCTGACTCGGCCCAGCTGGTGCTTGTTGCAGGGGAAACTGTGCAGACTGGGGCTCTTCAGAATCAGGCCCCAGACTTGGTTCCGATGTGCCTGAGGCAGAGGATCCGGTGTGGACTGAGACTCCTCTGGTTCTGAGTCCGAGCCTGAGTCCCAGGCTATCACATCACAGTTCCCAGCCTTTAAACTGCTTGCTGGTAAAGTCCACCCTCCCAAGTATAGCACCAATGCTTCCCAGTTCCTAAGCTCTTTGTGATGCCCCTAGTCCTACATATCTTCCTTCAGCTCCTCAATTTGTTCCCTCTCCTTCTGCCAAGTGGTCAACAGCACAAAGTGCTCATCAGATCCTCTGTGAGGTCCAACGCACCCAGGCAAACTGATATTTCATTACTCTTCTCAAAGACATACTATTTGCCTCACGGCTTCACATTTTGTCATACTGTCTGTTTGCATGTAAACTTTGACACTTCGGGGACACACATTGAGATCCTGGCCTACTGGAAACCGCCTCAAATGTTGGCTGTCAGGAGATGACAGCCAGACTCATGGAGATTGTCAAACCAACTTCCAACCAGCACTCTGCTCCCCATCAATCAGACCTTTATGATGAGGCACCACCTGTACAGGCTTCCGGATTCATCAAACTGAATTCCTGGAATAGCATCAGCAAGGAAGTCTCCGTTGTTTGACCTGCAGAAATGCAGCCATGCCCGTAGTAATATTGAAGCAACTGCTAATTAGACTGCCTAGTTGGAGCATGACAGGAGAGGAGGCATAATGTATTGCTGCTAATCAGTAAACATTATGGTGCTAATATAATCTCTCTTCAAGTATTCTCAGTGCAACATATGCTGCATTAGTAGCAGATGTCACCATTTCTGAAATGGATGTTACATAACACAAGGGGGCAAGGATTGAGTAGCTACGGTACTTGAAGATATCCCCTAAAGACTGGATCCTTTCCATTGCTACACCGGAAAGCTACAACCAGCATAACAAGCTATATCTGAGTGCCTAATCTAAGGTGACGCAGGGTACGATTTCTAAGGGAGATTGGCTCCTATGGACGAGACTACATTGACATTGCTTGCGCTTGTTGTTCAGATCACTTTTCAAACTGATCGTCGGTGCACTCTTGTACTGATGTGGTCCAATTAGGATTGAACTTGGCTTGCCATAGAAGTTTGGATGGTTCCATTTCCCACACTTTCGATTTGTGACATTTGGGACTCAAAACTATTCAAAGGTCAACATGATGAAGACTAGAGGGGGGTGAAAGTGGGAGAAAAACTGTGATCCCTCCAAGTCCAATGGCCAGCATGGTCAGGGCAGGTGTCAGTGGTGAAACACAAACAATTGCATGCAGAAGGTTCCACGCTTTGTTTCTGGAATATACAGTTTAAAATAATTACAAATTGCAGGATTCAGCCCACCTTTCGAGGACTTGGAGAATTACCACCAATGGTCTGATACAAAATGATGCCATTTGCCCTACATTGAGGTCCAGGACACAGACTTTGATGACTCATATGGCATCCCATTTCCAGAAGATTGGGGGGGGGACCGGGGACCCTGAACACCTTCTTCTACACTGCCCGACCCAAGCACCCTTGTCTTCAGGCTCTGAGGAAGACTCCTCTGTAGTTTCTCCTGCCCCACAGCCAAGTAGGAACATTCAACTTCAAAATCAGCTGAGGGCCCTTTTTAAGGATTGCAGACAGCTCTTTGAGGGACTTGCCAGTTATATTAAGCTTTCAGATGTCTCCAGTCCTTTGCTGAGGCAACATCTTTCATAGTTCAGCCAGCAAGGCCCAGAGTCTTTCCTTTCCTGGATTTGACCTGACTGCACCCTGACTGGGAGAAGCTCTGATACTTGCTATCATTTTCCCTTGAGAGTCCCGAGCCCTTGCAAAGTTGGACTGAAGGTGGACAGCTTCCACGATTGCTAAGAAGTGAGCCAGTTTGTTCATTTTCAAACTGGTTCAAAGAAATAGGGTCACATAAAGGGTTTGTGGTTCGGTTAATAGGGCAATTGCCTGTCACCCAATAAAGGAGCTACTGTAGCATAAACATTTGTACTGGGACATTAAATGGGAAGCGAAGAAGTAATAAAGGCCAGCAAAATATTAGCAGGAATAAGGAGGAGAGATCTGCTAGGAAACAATTTAATAGTATGAGCCGCTGTAATCCTTTAATTTTCAGGAAAGAACATTTTCTTCATGGGCAACACAACCCACCACAAAGTCTGACCTATATTTGGATTAGAAAAGCAGGACTTCTAGTTCAGGAGATGTATCTTGCAGGGAGTCCTGGCCTCAGTGTTTTTCTGTGCAGAAATCAGCCACCAGATACGTGCTATTTATTTTAGGGGGCAAAATATTTGATCCCTACTGTGTGCCACTGCTGCTATCCTTGAAATCAACAGTGCTTGTAATTGTGAAATACACAAGGGAGTAAAGACAAGATGGATGGGTAGCTTCTACATCAAGGATTCGACTATTTTTAAATACCTGGTCTCAAAAGTATTACAAGGATTGAGTAATACAACTCCCACAATTAATTTGTAACCTGCTTCGAATTTCTGTTTTGAAAGAAAAGTGGGGTACATATTTCTAAAGTAACTTACCACCTCTGTGAAATCATCTCCTTCTAGGGCAGATTTGATTGTGCAGATCTAACACTAAACCATGGTTTGTTTTCTTTTTCTGTGGCTAAGCATTACCTCTGAATATCTATATGATGTTTAAGGATCAGCTATGAATCAGAATATGAACCCAAGATCTAAGGTGGTGACAAGCTCCTCAGTCTTTGATTTCAAGCTGGCAAGCCTATCTAGCAGTATCCTTTTGTACAAATTCTTCCAAATTTCATGAATATGTTTTCCAGCCCCTCTCCCCAAGAGCCTCTCCTCTACCTGAAATATACGGATAACGTCTTTAGCATGGGAAGGAGGCCACAGAGAAGTTCAACCAGGTAAACAACTTCCAATCCATCATCAAGTTGAGCCTAGACCAGTCCACAAAGCAGGCTCATTTCTGGACATTACTCTGCAACTACACAATAGAGATATAAGCACCACCTTACATTGAAAGCTTATTGACCACAATGAAATCCGAAGGCTGCTAGCTTCCACCCAGTATACACTACAAAATCAATTGTCTACAGAAAAGCCTTATGATGCATTGCAACTGTTCCAGCTTGTTGGGCACCAGGATTACTTAAGAATTTGCACCAAACATGTCTTAGTTTACAACACTAATCCAATTGAGTGAAAAAGTATATTAGCAAGGCCAGACTCGTATCCAGGAATAATCCACTACAGGACAGAATCAGAAAGTGACAGAACACCACTTGTCATCACCTATAGCTCTCAGATTGATCAGATCTGAATTTAGTGGTTCTTGTGCTATATTGCTTATTGCAGTTTTGCAGTGTTCAGTTATTATTGTGAATATAGTCATACCTCGGAAGTCAAATGGAATCCGTTCCGGAAGTCCATTCGACTTCCGAAATATTCTGAAACCAAGATGTGGCTTCCAATTGGTTTCCAGACACCCTGGAAACAATTGTGGAAGCCACGCCAGATGTTCAGCTTCCAAAATAAGTTCGGAAACCAGAAATCATTCGGGAGCTGTAACATTTTACTCGCAAGACGTTCGGAAGCCTAGGTACGACTGTAGTGGTATTTTCACTGAGTTGTAAATTGCCCCAGAATCTTTATAAAGGAAGGGTGGTATTTAAACATAAGCAATCAATAACTGAAAATAAATAAGGATCTGCAGCCCACCCTCAGCAATGAGAATTCCCTCCCACAGAACCTGAATGCTAATATTTTCATTGCATGCTACCCACCAGGAAAATGAGGCTACATCTCTTTCTTTGGCGATCACTTGTAGCAGAGTAAGATTGACACCCATAAACATGGTTTTAACAATGAGTCCATAAGTGACTGTGGAGGCCAATTCTGGATCCACACATCCTTCCACGGTGGGGACATTGGTTTCCAGGCGGGAGTTGATCACGGTGTGGATTTGCCAAGCATGCCATCCTCTTAGTACGTTTCTCCCTTGCGTCCTGAGTTTGAGTGTCTTCAAAGCCCATGACACCTTTGGTAAAGGCTGTTCTCCAACTGGAGCGCTCGCAGGCCAGTGTTTCCCAGTTGTCAGTGTTTATACAACATTTTTTTAGAATTGCCTTGAGACAGTCTTTAAGCCTCTTTTGTTGGCCACCAGCATTACGCTTTCCATTTTTAAGTTCGGAATAGAGTAGTTGGTTTGGAAGATGATTATCAGGCATCTGCACAACATGACCAGTCCAACGAAGTTGATGTTGAAGAATCATGGTTTCGACACTGGTGATCTGTGCTTCTTCCAGTACACTGGTATTAGTTCCCCTGTCTTCCCAAGTGATGTGTAAAATACCAACAGGAATTTTAGACCTTGCAACAAACCAATTCTGCCCTCCTATGTCCTCAGGCAGCACGATTACAGGACCTAATGATGTCAGCCACAACATCAAGGGTTCCTACACCTGCTCATTTCCCAAGGTGATCTACAGCAATGCCCTTCCACATTCCACATAGGAGAAACAAGCCAGCCTCTATACACAAGAATAAATGGGCAGAAAGGGCGATATTCAGAAACCAGCAGGAGAACATTTCAACCTCCCAGGAGACACTCCTGCTGACCTTAAAGTAGAGAGTTTGAACAAAAGAACTTCAAAGAAAGTCTCCAGCATGAAACTGATGAATTATAACTTAAGAAGTTTAGTTCTATTGCCTGTGGCCTGAATTGAAATAATGGGTTGGGTTGGGAGGGTTTTTTTTGCCACTCCAGGGGTTAATTAGCACACCAATCCCAGGGTGCATCTAGAGTGCTTTGTGGATGGTCACTATAATTATTTTATATGCATTTGAGCTTTAATGTCATTGTTTGTCCTTTTGCATTCCATTTTCCAAAAGGGTAGAAGCCAAAACCCTTAAAGATATTTCAAAATGTGGCATCCTTTCTGCTTTGGATTTTCCCTTAATTTGATTGGCATTAAGTAATACCCCCCCCATTTTAAATTGTGAAGTGTCCCTTCTCTTTTAATTTCCCAATCAGCTATAATTTGTGGATGTTATTAAACCACTTCAATATTCTGATTAAAGAATTTATTAATATATAATTTCCCTTTTTTGTAAATAAAAGGAGAGTATACATATTTATGTGGCTTCTACAGAAAAAAAATGTTGTGCGTGATACTAACTTAATAATTATAATTATTTCTAGAAAACAGCCCAAGCCTTTCTGTGGCTGCTCACTATTTTTAAAACACACTTGAAGCACTTTCTGTCCCTCGAAAAATTCTGGACACTTCACAAAGTTACAGTTCACAGGTACCTTTAGCAAACTTCAGTGCCCGGAATTATTTGAAGAGAAAACTGTGCTTTGGATGTGCTTTAAAGGTACAGTGGCACTTTGGTTTTAGAGCAGCTTAGTTTATGAACAACTTGGAAATAGAACGCTGCAAACCCAGAAGCAGGTGTTTTGCTTTGTGAACTTTGCCTTGGAAGCTGAACATGTTCCGTTTCCTGTTGAGTGTGTTCCGTTTGTAAACTGAGTCCCCCGCTGCTAATCAGAGGCTTCCTGTTGAGTCTGTCGGCGGTTGAGTCCCAAGCTCCCACGCAACACAAAGGTGATATTTGGAGCTTTTGTTTTTGCTATTTTTTTTGCATTTTTGTACGTGTGACTTTTTCATTTTTTTGACTGTGACTTCTCCTTTATTTGTTTCTTTGTGACTGTGGCTTGCGACTTCGTTTTTGTGACTGTGGCTTGTGACTTCATTTTTGTGACTTGCTTTTGTGACTGTGTGGAACCCAGTTCAGCTACTGGTTGACTGTGTGACTGCAGAAATGAATAAAAGCCCCCCATCCAAACAATGACTACCATCAGTGTACGTAAGAATTTTCTTTTCTTTTCTTTTTTACTTTTTATCATCTATAATACTGTCTTATTTATTTTATAGTACAGTACATTTATTATTAGGGACGCGGGTGGCGCTGTGGTCTAAACCACAGAGCCTAGGGCTTGCCAATCAGAAGGTCAGCGGTTCAAATCCCCATGATGGGGTGAGCTCCCGTTGTTTGGTCCCTGCTCCTGCCAACCTAGCAGTTCGAAAGCACGTCAAAGTGCAAGTAGATAATTAGGTACTGCTCCAACGGGAAGGTAAACGGTGCTTCCATGCACTGCTCTGGTTTGCCAGAAGCGGTTTAGTCATGCTGGCCACATGACCCGGAAGCTGTCTGCAGACAAACACTGGCTACCTCAGCCTATAGAGTGAGATGAGCACCGCAACCCGAGTCATCCGTGACTGGACCTAACGGTCAGGGGGTACCTTTACCTTTACATTGATTATTGTTTTTGTTTTATGGCCTCATTAGGTAGTAAAATTCATGTTAAATTGCTGTTTTAGGGGTTGTTTTTTAAAGTCTGGAACGGATTAATCCATTTTGCATTACTTTCTATGGGAAAGCGCGCCTTGGTTTTGGAACGCTTTGGTTTTGGAACAGACTTCAGGAACTGATTAGCTTGAGACCAAGGTACCACTGTATAGAATTTTGCAAACTACATGTCCACATGTTAAAGCAGAGATGAGGAGCCGGTGGCTCTCAGATAGGAACATAGGAAGCTGCTTTGCACTGAATTGGACCATTGATCCATCCATAGCTGTCAACTTACAGATTTGAAAATAAGGGACCTGCAGTCTCGAAAATAAGGGATCAGCAGCCAAAATAAGGGATTTTCCTAGTACAGGTATGTTCAACTTCTAAGCCTCTCCGAGCCAAAGGCAGAAAGCCCAGCCAGCAGCCAAACGAAGCCTCAAGCGGTGGTTCCCATAGACAGCGACCCGGCAAAGGCGATGCAGCAAGGAAAACCACCATCACCTCTCCGCTGGGAAGCGCTGAGCAAAGGCGAGTCCCCAGGCAATGCGGCCGATTTGATCGGCACAAGGCATGCAAGCTCCACCCCCAGTCGTTCTTAGACTCCTTATTGGGTGGGCAACGCAGCCAAGCAACACTCTTGGAGGGAGGGAGAGGAGCTGCTTCCTGTGAAACCCGGGAAATTTAAGGGACATCATCAATAAGGGACAGCAGCGGGACACGGTGCTGGGATAAGGGACTTTCCCGCCACATAAGTTGACAGTGATGGATCTATCTAGTTCAGTATTGCTGACAACCTCTCCAGGGTTTCAGACAAGAAACATTGCCAGCCAGTGATTAAACCTGGCATCTTCTATATGCAGAGCAGATACCCTACCCATTGAGCTACCACCCTGTAGGTGCACTTCACCAGTCCAGACCATTGGCCATCCTGGGTTGGCCAGAGTTATATCCCAGCAATGCATGGAAGACCACAAGTTCCCCACTTCTGCTTTTTTTAAGCATAGAAGGCATCTAGCTCTTGCCGAGATAGCTTCTGACTCTATTATACAGTAGAAGCAGATTAATCTGCACAAGTCTAGTTGAGTTTATTTCTAGAATATATCTTGGGACATTGGCACAAAAGGTGTTATATTGGCATCTCCTCCTGCAGTTTTATTGTGGTAATTTCAGCTTTGAGTAGTCAGACGGAGGAACTCCATAAAAAAAATAAAATCCTAGGTTCATAATGCAGTTCTGAAATTCCTGCATTGCTTTCTGCATAAAGTCGGAACTGAAATTTCAATAAGATAACCTGGGAGCATTTAATTTTCTGCTTTTCTGCCTCTGCTACCTTGACATAGCTATTCAGTTAGCTAATAAATGTCCAGCCTTGTAAACAGTCACATAATGTTCATAGCATATGAAGTCTCTGAGATATACAGAAGTGAAGAAAAGCATGCTGGGTGGACCTCTATGGTCCTATCAATGTTTTGTTGTTGCTGTTGTCAATAGGATGTCAAATTCCCTCCTTTTATTATACTAGAGCTGAAGCTTTTTTGAGTGGGTGGGAGGGGCTGAAGCAAGAAACCAGTTGAAGTGTGCAACTGTTTATCTATCTGAAAATTTAGCATTGAATAACCAGTAACTCCTTTTCAGATACAGAGAGAAATCTTTCATTGTTCTGGGATGTGAAACTGGTAACTTGCGAAAACCAGAAATGAGATAAAAACTAATATATTGATTCCCAAAGTCTAAGTGCTAACTCCACTGTCAGAATTAAAGTAGATGTGAAATTAAACACATCTTTGGGTCCCTTTCTTCTTCTTTTAACTATTAGTAGCAGTGCAGAAGACAATCCTGATCTCTGAGATGGAGTGTAATTCTTGTACCACTTCCCCACACAAAATCAAACCCTCATGGAACCTGCTGAAAATCAGAAAGCATCAAGGGGGGAATTATTAAACCATGCCCCCCCAACACCACTGCCCTGATCCAGGTCAGATCCCATTGCAGATGCTGCTAGTTTTATTTATTTTTTAACACAATAGGGGAGGGAGCTCTGAAGCTTTGCAACTTTTACTCTGTAATAATGGAAGTGTGACTTTGGCTTGGGTGGGGGCTGCTTCCTATGGTTGCAATGGCATTTTCTAATCCCCCCACCCTTCATGTCTTCCTTTGTGCCAAATTCTTCTGCGAAGAGCAGGCACGACACAATTTTGCTGTGTTTCACTTGTATAATTGACAGTTGCATAGCTCGAGCGTTGTGATGATCAAAGAAAACAGTTTAGGCTTTTGGAAATAAATGCAAATTGCATTGTGTCAAAAACAGAAGCTGTGTGTTGGGAAAGAAAGACTTTGGAGTTGGTTAATACAGTATCAGCATATATGGAAAATACATAAGTGAACTGCAATGGAAACAAAAGGCAGAAGGCACTTCACCAAAGATGCTTGCCACAGTCATGGTTTCTAAGGTTTTGCTTTTGCTCGACAGATTTCAAAAATGTTTTTCTTTAATCCTACAATGGGTGACCTGTCCCTAGTGGATTAACTGAGCAGTTATTACCCATTCTCTCTCTCTCTCTCTCTCTCTCTCTCTCTCTCTCTCTCACACACACACACACACACACACACACCTGTAGAATAACAGGAAAAATTAAAGGGATAATTAATAGACATAGAACCCAGCTTGAATGCCTAGAACACATTTACTTTCTCCAGTCTCATGTGTCAAAAACCTTCCCTATCTTAAATTTTGATAGGGGGAAATGTATTTCCAGTACTAGCCTTCAAATATATTATTTCCTTTGTTTAATGCTTGTTCTCTTTTCTATGTAGAAAAATTCTATTACCCACAATTGTGACCACCATGTGTATAGAACCAAAACTGAGAGGAACAGTCTCTTTCCTGTGGAGTCAGGACATCTGTCTATTAAAAATGTGGGTATACCTTTAACCCATATGCCTAATAAAGAACTTGGCACACCAGGAAGTAGAATTTTTTTTTAATTTATTACACAGAAATGAAAAGGGACAGAAGATATGGGTGCTTCTTTGGAAAGTGAGCTTACAAATATACAGGCAGCAAATAATCATTCACTTAATATACACTCCTTAATTCTATATAGTAAAAGAGTCCCTAACTACTCAACGCCAAGAGAAGGCGAGTCACAATACTCACACTAAAAAAAGAAAAATAAGGGAACATAGCGGTATGCCTGATCTTAGCATAAGCAGAGTGCTAAGTCAGGGATTTGAGATCTGTGCCATCTGCAAGGGTTAAGCTCTCCCTTTCAGAATCCTATGCCAAAGGCAACAGAGTCTTTCACCCTTTCTTTGGGTCCAAGGCCCAATGAAGTGTAGAGATGATACTTTAGATCATTGAGGAGCAAAGAGGGGGTCCCATTGGAACTAACTAACCACTGAAAACCTGGGCTTTAAGTATACTTTGATTCTTTCTATTACGAAGGAATGGGACTTCCTTAGTGAGGACACTGAATCCTTTGAGATGTGCTTTGTTCCTTCTAGTATTTTGTGAGGTAGGTTTGAAGTGAAGAGGACAAGACCTCAGTTTTGGAAAGACCTCATCTTTGTCTCTTTAGTTCCTGAAACCATAAAGGAAGAACACAATGGAAAAGCAGGAGGCTTGTAGTTGCCGTTATCAGTTCTCACCAGGACAACAAACTGAACAGGCACACAGGTCACTGGGTCACATTCTTACTCCACTGCGATGTGGTGTGTTGTAATTCTAGTGGCTATATCTAAATGGGCACTGTCAGGGGTTCAGGAGCAGAGGCGAGGGCAAGGGAGGAAACAGAGAGCGAGGGGGAGGAGGCAGAAGAAAGGATGAGTGACGACGACGACCCGAGATCTCCGAGTCTGTCCAGTGAATCAGAAGATTCACAAAGAGGAGCACCAGTGGCAAGGGCAAGGGGGGAGACTAGGGGGACACCCCAGGAAGAAAGAGCTAGAGGGGACTCAGAGGGGAGCAGTTGGAGATCGGGACCTACGTCACCGCCAGAGAGTAGGGAAGAGGAAGAGCGCCTGGGAACTAGCGCTGGCAGCTCACAACAGGAGGGAGGGCACGAGTCAGGAGTGGCCACACCTTCATCGGGGAGCGAAGTGACGGTTAGACGGAAAGTGGAAGGTTGGGCGCGCGCGCCAAGTTCAAATGCACAGGAAGGTGGCGCAGTAGGCAGCCCGGAAAGAGAGCCAGGTCCTAAAGCCCGGCGCAAGGAGACAGGGGAGTCAGGGGGGTCAGCGTCAGAAGAATCCCGGAAGGGAGAGACCCAGGGGGGCAGAGGGACCCAGAGGAGAACTGTCAGGCGGAAAAGGTGGAGCAGGGCTAGGATATTAAGTTGGTGCGCAAGGGGCGGAGACTCAGAAGGAGCTTCGCCGACCTAAGCATAAGGCGTAGGGTTGCACGCAGCAGCTCAAGAATGGAGACTGTAACTCAATAAAGACTTTTAATCAACAACCGCTGGCTAGCGTGATCCTCTGTGAGCTAGGATCTGGAAGTAACCCTGACAGTAAGCTCCTTCTCTTCAAATTGTGGACATCCACGACCTCGCGGAGAGGAGGGAAAGCGGGTGCCTACAAGAAAGCTCACGAACGGTAGACAATATGACGGCCGAACAGCAAATAACGGAACTCAGAGACGCGGTTTCACGACTGACTGCCGAGGCGGTGGCGTCCAGGAAGAGAGAGGAGGACGCAGCGGCCGCCTACAGGGATCTCCAGGTCAGGTTGGACGTGCTTACGAAGCAGGAGCAACAGACACCCAAATCAGAGGGGATTGGGTTGGGGAGACGCACAGGCAGTCTGGTCTCGCACTTCGATGGGAATTTGCAACAGTACCCCAATTTTAGAGCAGACGTAATGTGTGCACTACAACTACTGCACAAAGACTTTAGAGATGAACAAGAGAAAGTGGGGTTCATCATGTCCCATTTGCATGGAGACGCTAAAGCATGGCTGCGCAATTTGTGGAGGGATAAGGATCCTGCGCTCCAAAATGCGGATGCCTTTATTAAAGCGATGGATGGCTGTTTTTTATCAAGCATTGACGTGGATCTTGCCCGAAGGGAGGTGCACGGACTAAGACAAGGGAGGGCCAGCGTACGGCAATATCATGCCCGCTTTTTCGCTTTGGTCAGTGCCCTGGAATGGGACAGAGATTCGGCTCCCGTCAGAGACCTTTTTTGGGAGGGCTTGAACAGCTCGGTGAAAGATGAGATTGCGAGGGGGGAGAGACCCCGGACCACGCAGGAGATCGTTCAGAGGGCGCTGGCGGTGGGAGTGTGGCTGGAAGAACGTCCGTGGAGCAGGGACGAAGGGCGCAGCGGGCGCGAACCAGCCAGGGGCTCCTCCTTCCTTCCCAGAGAAGCAGCGCGGGCGCAATCCACGCCCCCAACAGGGGGAGGGGTGGAACCGATGGAGGTTGGGAGTGCAAGGGCTCAGTCAGCAGCCAGAGCCCTAGCACCGGCAGCAGTGAAAGCGAAGCCTCCTAGAGGGAACAGGAAGTGTTACATCTGCGAGGATCCAGGCCATTTGGCGAAAGAGTGTCCCCGGAGGCTCCACAAGCACACTGCAGCCTCAGCAATGGTGACTGCAGCAACGCAGCAAGGAGAACCACAGCAGGGAAACGACGATGTCTGGCTGGAAGAGGAGGCACTGGGGCCCAGCCAGACGTGTCAGTGAAGCAGTCCCCAGAGATTTTACCGCCCATGGACCCCCTCCCGCCCAAGCCAGTAGTGAGGCTCACCGCATCGCTCCAGCTACCCAATGGAATCACCATGGACGTGCCAATCACCGTCGACTCGGGAAGCAATGCAGACTTCATAGGGCAGGACTTTGTCGACCGGCACGCTATACAGTTGCTGCCTGCCGCGCTGCCACTGCAGGTTGTCACGGTGGATGGCAGGGAGCTGTTAGGGGGGCAAGTGGTGAAGCAGACGCCACCTATGGTGCTGCGGCTTGGAAATCACAAGGAGATTATCAGCTTCAACGTCACTCAACTCTCAGACACGCCTATCGTATTGGGCATGAGTTGGCTGGACAGGCACAGCCCGACGCTGGCTTGGTACCAGAGGCAGCTGACCTTCGGTTCTTCCTTTTGTGCTGAACACTGCATCATGCCCCAGCAAGAAGGGGAGCAAGAGGAGTCACAGCTGCTGCTCGGCACGCTGCAAGCGATTCCCCACAAGTACGCAGAATTTTTGGAGGTTTTCTGCGAGAAGGAGGCAGACAAGCTACCCCCCCACAGACCATATGACTGCAAGATTGACCTGCTGCCGGGGGCGGCGCTGCCCAAAGGGAAGCTGTATTCCATGTCTGAAGACGAACTGCAGGAACTCAAGGAGTTCATTGATCATAATTTGAAACGCGGTTTCATCCGAGAGTCCCAGGCAGCGGGGGGCAGTCCTGTATTCTTTGTGAAGAAGCGAGACACGCCCCAGAAAAGGCTCGTGGTGGACTACCGCATTTTGAACAGTGTCACCAAGCCGTCGGACTTCCCCATGCCCCGAATCGACGACCTCCTCGCGAAAGTACGCAAGGGCAGCGTGTTCACCAAGTTGGACCTGCGAGGGGCGTACAACCTGATTCGCATGCGGGAAGGAGATGAGTGGAAGACAGCCATGTTCACACCCCTGGGCACCTACGAATATAGAGTTATGCCTTTTGGATTGCAAAATGGCTCCCACGTTTTTCAAGCTTTCATGCATCACGTGTTGGCGGGGCTCCTCTACAAGACGTGCGTCTGTTTCTTGGATGACATCCTGATCTTTTCGGAATCGCAGCAGGAGCATGACAGACACGTCAGGGAAGTGCTGAGCAGGCTCCAGCAACATAGGCTTTACGCCAAGCTGGAGAAGTGCCAATTCGATGTGACGGAGGTGGATTTCCTGGGATACAGGTTGTCTGACAAGGGGCTCGCCATGGACAGCGCCAAGGTTCGAGCGGTGTTGGATTGGAAAAGCCCACGCAACCGGAAGGAGGTCCAACGATTTGTCGGCTTCGCGAACTTCTATCGCAAGTTCATCAAAGGCTTCGCTATGCAGACTGCAGCCATTACAGACACGCTCAGTTCCAAGAAAAAGAAGTTCATCTGGACAGCGCAGGCGGAGCAGTCCTTTCAGGCACTCAAGCGTCTTTTCGCCTCGGAGGAACAGCTGCTTCATGTCGATCCTAGCAGGCCGATGAGAGTTGAAACAGACGCCTCGGACAGGGCCGTCGGAGCAGTCCTGCTGCAGAAGGACCCGCAGGGGGTTTGGAGGCCCGGAGCGTTTTACTCCAGGAAGCTCAGCAAGTCCTAACAGAACTACACCATCTGGGACAGGGAGTTGCTGGCTATTCATGCAGCGTTCAAAGCATGGAGGCACTTCCTGATTGGAGCCAAGCACACGGTGCAGGTCTGCACGGACCACAAGAATCTGGAGCACTGGCGCACGGCACAGTTCCTGAACCAGAGGCAGATACGTTGGGCTGAGTTCTTTGCGAATTTCGACTTCCGAATAGAGTATGTCCCGGGGGACACCAACATCATGGCGGACGCGCTATCCCGTAAGCCACAGTATCTGGAGGACGCCACGCCAGCGGCCGCCATGCACATCTTCGCGCCAACAGTGTGGGCGTGCGCTGCGGCGACAGTGGACCTGGAGGCGGTGCGACAAGCGTTGCAGAATGACTCTTTCGCGCAAGCAAAGATGGCTGAGATGCGAAGGGGCACGGCAGCGACCAACGGGTTCCAGCTGAGAGATGGATTGCTCATCCGCAAAGGGGCCATCTACGTGCCGGGAGACGAACTTCGCGCCAAGGTACTGCATCAGCTGCACGACGCGCCCACGGCCGGGCACTTTGGCAAGGAGAAGACGGTGGAATTAGTCGCCAGGGATTTCTGGTGGCCCGGAATGAGAGGGGAGGTCGCGGACTACGTGGCGAGGTGCGACACCTGCCAGAGGGCCAAACCAGTGCACAGACCGCCGGCCGGACTGTTGGAACCGCTGCAAACTCCGGTCGAGCCATGGGAGAGAGTCGCCCTGGACTTCGTCACGGATCTGCCCAGCTCGAGGGGCAAGACGGCCGTGCTGGTGGTGGTGGACTTGTTCTCCAAGATGGCGCATTTCATCCCGTGTGCGAAGGTGGCCACGGCGGAACAAACCGCCAAACTGTTCATAGACCACGTGTTCAAGGTTCACGGTCTGCCACGGTCTATTCTGTCCGACCGCGGGCGGCAGTTCATCTCGAACTTCTGGCAGAAGCTGATGGGCTTCCTAAACGTCAAGATCAACCTGGCGTCGGCGAGACACCCGCAGACCAACGGGCAAGCGGAGCGGGTCAATGCCATCATGCAGCAGTACCTGAGATGCTATGCGAATCAACAGCCTGCGACGTGGGTGGATTACCTGCCGCTCGCCGAGTTCGCCTACAACAACACGAAGCACGTGTCCACGGGGGTCACGCCGTTCTTCGCCAACAACGGGAGGCACCCCAGAACCTTCCCGGGACTGGAAAGACTGGTGGAGGGGGAGCCGCAGACAGCAGATGCGTTCGCGTCGGAGTTGCAAGAGGTTCACGATCAGCTGCGGCGGCACCTGGAGCTGGCCAAACACGCATACAAGGTGCAGGCAGACAAACACAGAAGGGTTGGCGAAGAGATCCAGGTGGGAGACTGGGTCTGGTTAGCAGCCCACGCAGTGCCGGCCAGGTCGTTGGCCAAGAAGAAACTAGGGCATAAGCAACTGGGGCCCTACCAAGTCGAAGAGCAGGTCAACCCGGTGGCTTTCAGGCTGGCGCTTTCGGATGGTTCCAGAATGCATCCGGTGTTCCACAGATCGGTGCTCACTCCCTACAAGGCACCGCACAGGTTTCAGGAACCCGGCACGGCGCCGAGTCCGCTCCGAGAGGGAACCAGGCAACGGGGAGTGGCACAGGAGGTGCGCCTCAACGAAGTCACGGAGATTTTGGACTCCAGATGGGGGGAAGAGGGGGTAGAATACCTTCTCGCTAAGGAGGGCACCCCGGCCAATGCCAACAGCTGGGTGCCGGGCTACGCTCTAGATGAACCTCTGCTCAAGGAAGAGTTTCATGCCCTCTTTCCCCATAGGCCAATGCCGGCGGACTTTTTCGACGACTGGCTTTTCACGCCCACGCTTTCAGCCAGCACGTTCCGGGGGTTCGACTCGGATGAGGAACCGACACGAGACGCCCGTTCCCCGGAGGGGTCACCCTCGGGATCTGCCTCAGAATCCTCGTATTGGTGGGATGATCGACCAGAGGAGCAGTGACGCAGGAAGTGGCTGGAGGGTCCAGGACGAGCTACGCCTACAGAAGGAAGCGAGGGAGAGACCGACATGGACTTTTTCGGGGACAACCAGGGTCTCGAGCACGGCGGCACGGAGATGGAAGCAGAGGTGACCGTCGTTGACGAGAGCAGGGAGGAAGAACCGGGAGTCTGCGGATGGAGGCCGGCCACGGGAAGCGAACTGTACCCGACATTCGTCCCTTTGACACTGCAGCACCCAGTTCCCGCACCGGAGGGAGGGGAGGGGGGAAGGGGGGGCTTTGAGGGGGGGATGGATGTCAGGGGTTCAGGAGCAGAGGCGAGGGCAAGGGAGGAAACAGAGAGCGAGGGGGAGGAGGCAGAAGAAAGGATGAGTGACGACGACGACCCGAGATCTCCGAGTCTGTCCAGTGAATCAGAAGATTCACAAAGAGGAGCACCAGTGGCAAGGGCAAGGGGGGAGACTAGGGGGACACCCCAGGAAGAAAGAGCCAGAGGGGACTCAGAGGGGAGCAGTTGGAGATCGGGACCTACGTCACCGCCAGAGAGTAGGGAAGAGGAAGAGCGCCTGGGAACTAGCGCTGGCAGCTCACAACAGGAGGGAGGGCACGAGTCAGGAGTGGCCACACCTTCATCGGGGAGCGAAGTGACGGTTAGACGGAAAGTGGAAGGTTGGGCGCGCGCGCCAAGTTCAAATGCACAGGAAGGTGGCGCAGTAGGCAGCCCGGAAAGAGAGAGTCAGGGGGGTCAGCGTCAGAAGAATCCCGGAAGGGAGAGACCCAGGGGGGCAGAGGGACCCAGAGGAGAACTGTCAGGCGGAAAAGGTGGAGCAGGGCTAGGATATTAAGTTGGTGCGCAAGGGGCGGAGACTCAGAAGGAGCTTCGCCGACCTAAGCATAAGGCGTAGGGTTGCACGCAGCAGCTCAAGAATGGAGACTGTAACTCAATAAAGACTTTTAATCAACAACCGCTGGCTAGCGTGATCCTCTGTGAGCTAGGATCTGGAAGTAACCCTGACAGGCACCTATACATATGAATTAGCATATGCATTTTATGCAAATGTGTGCTCCCTTTTCTGATGATGCACTTCCATTTCATTGGTCAATAGCCAGACCATCCTTCAAATCTGATGATGCCTACAGAGCAAACAACACCAGTGTGTTTACATCTGTGTGTTTACAGAGTGCTAACGGCGTTTCTGTGCACTGCTCTGGTTCACCAGAAGCGGCTTAGTCATGCTGGCCACATGACCCGGAAGCTGTACGCCGGCTCCCTCGGCCAATAAAGCAAGATGAGCACCGCAACCCCAGAGTCGGTCATGACTGGACCTAATGGTCTGGGGTCCCTTTACCTTTACTCATGCACTTTAAGGGGACATGGGTGACGCTGTGGGTTAAACCACTGTGCCGTTTGGGCTTGCCAATTGACAGGTCAGCAGTTTGAATCCCTGCAACAGGGTGAGCTCCCGTTGCTTTGTCCCAGCTCCTGCCAACCTAGCAGTTTGAAAGCACACAGCGCAAGTAGATAAATAGGTACTGCTCCAGCAGGAAGCGAAACAGCATTTTTGTGCACTGCTCTGGCTTCGCCAGAAGCGACTTAGTCATGCTGGCCACATGACCTGGAAAAAACTGTCTGTGGAAGTGGACAAACGCTGGCTCCCTTGGCCTTTAAAGTGAGATGAGCGCCGCAACCCCAGAGTCGTTTGCGACTGGACTTGATTGTCAGGGATCCCTTTACCTTTACCCATGTATTTATTCCTGCTGCCATTCTCAAGCTGCATGCTATGCCTACTCATAGAAGTGTCAAAGCTACTCCAAAGACCTGTGTATCTATCTGAATCCTGCTATACAAAGTTCTTCATAAACAAGAACAATATAGTTAATCCACCCTGTATGTTCTCCCGCTTTTCATATTTCTCACTCTTACAGCTCCTCACAAGCCTAACTTGATCTGAACTAATCCACTCGTACCTTAAGGCTTTGATTGAAGCCTGAGCGAGTTAGCTGGGACATGTTTATGAAACTGCCATTTATTAAAGTCTCTCCTCACCTCCAGCTAAACTGCAGCTTTATGAAGGGGAAATATCTCTTCTTCCTATCCAAACTCCAGAAATAATATACTGATATGAAGAGGCCATATTAATTTCTCAGTGCATAAAGTGGGCAGGTGTTCTTTATGGAAGAGTTCTACTAATTTAACCTTTATAAAAATGCATATAATAAAAAAGGTTCCCTATGTTATTGTTATATTAAAAAAACCCTTTAATAACAAAGGTTACTCCTTTCCTACCCAAGCATTTTTTAATGAGGATGCTCATTAGCATGAGAGTCTATTGTGGTGCTGACTGCAGGTCCAGCAACAGGGGTTGGCAATGTGGGGCAGGTGCAAATGTCCCAATATCACCATAGGGCCAACTCAGGCACAGCAGGGCCAGGCAGCACAATTTGGCAGGTGACCCAGCACTGCCCCCTAGCTGCTGCCCTCTCATGCTGCCATCCATGATGACACTTTCACCTTTTCTGCCAGTGTTATCTCCTTCTCCTTCTCCTTCTCCTTCTCCTTCTCCTTCTCCTTCTCCTTCTCCTTCTCCTTCTCCTTCTCCTCTTTTCCACAAAGGCGAATCCTGCTCAGCCACCAAAAGTGGACTCTTTCAGGACTCAGGGATGGGTTGACAATAGGGAGGAGCTAAGCCATCCCTGGGCATAGAGGATACTCCTAGAAATATGTGTTGGGGGAGTGATGCTGAAGGCTGATACAATTGGGCTAGGGATGTAACGGGGCAGTGATTTCTATCCCACCAGCGATGCTTCTGTTCCACTGCAATTTGGCTTCCAATATAACCCGTGCTATTCATTTTTTTGCTATCTGACACTAATGTAATTAACTTCAGTGCATTTCAGTGGAAGGAAAATGTGGGGAAAAACAATGCAGAAAAAGACTGTAATTATTTATGTAATGTTTGTGAACTAAAAAACGATAGTGGATACTGCTTTTATTCACTTGTGTGATTTCCATTCCTGAATGCAGGTGAACATTTGAATTTCCACTCTCATGACCATTTCCAATGGAATTCTCCAACATTCCTACTCTGGAGATGAATCAGCGGCCACCATCTCTCTCTGGGTGGCTGATTCATCTCCAGAGTATAAAGGTAAAGGGACCCCTGACCATTAGGTCCAGTTGTGACCGACTCTGGGGTTGCGGCACTCATATCGCTTTATTGGCTGAGGTAGCCAGCGTACAGCTTCCGGGTCATGTGGCCAGCATGACTAAGCCGCTTCTGGCGAACCAGAGCAGCGCATGGAAACACCGTTTACCTTCCTGCCATAGCGGTACCTATTTATCTACTTGCACTTTGACGTGCTTTTGAACTGCTAGGTTGGCAGGAGCAGGGACCGAGCAACGGGAGCTCACCCCATCATGGGGATTCAAACCGCTGACCTTCTGATCGGCAAGTCCTAGGCTCTGTGGTTTAACCCACAGCACCACCTGTGTCCCTAGAGTATAAAACAGACTAAAAACAAACATTGTAATGCCGCAAAATAAAAGAGCAATATAAAACCAGCAGACAATACAAGCAAAAAATCAAGCACCTTAGAATAACAGCAACGTAGAGAGGATTTAAATGGGTAGGAAGAGACAAAAGTTTTTGCCTGGCATCAAAATGACATCGACGTACATGCCAGGTGAGGATTCTCTGAGAGAGCACCCATTGTCAGGCTTTGCCACCACCAAGTGGGCCTTTGTCCATAGCCACTTAACCCATCTCAGGTGGCAGAAGCAGACAAAGAATGGCAGGTATATGAGGAGAAAAGCATCCCTTCTTGTATCCTCATCCTAAGCCATGGAGGGCAGAAACAGCACTTTGAATTCAACCAAAAAAATGAGCTACAAGGACCAGTGTTGTCGGTAATACAAAAATATAATGTGATCATAACACCCTTAGAGATGGGAGAGGAGAATCAGGGAGGAGGAGGAGAACTATAGGTTGGAACATCTAGAAAGGGATGACTGAAGGACATCTTTTTGAGCAACATCTCCTCCCACTGTCTGCCCATCAAATCTGAACATAGGTGTTTATTTTCCAAGCTAAGGAGCATTCAGGATGAAACCTTAAAGCTAAACTTCCATAACCTGTCACCAATATATAGTGAGGACACAGCAGATTAATTCGCATGCTTAGCTTGGTGATTGCTCCTCAACATTAGTGGAAGGTGCCAGATCGTTCTGCTTCAAATTGAAGTCCTGTCTGTCACTAAATGGTCACTTTCAGGAGCGAAGTGTACATCCTGAATTCACTTCAAGACCAGTTTTAATTCAGGCTTATTTGGGTTTGACCGGAAACAATGTGTAAGCCATGAAGGTCACCTGGTGACCTTCGGCCAACCACTGCCTCAGCCAAACTTACCACATAGAGTATTTATGAGGATAAAATGGAGTGAGAAAGAATAATGTACGCCACTTTGAGCTCCTTGGAGGATAGGTGGGATATGAATATAATAAAATATAACAACAGCAGCAGCAGTTGCCACCTTTGGGGGGGGGAGGAGACTCCAGGATAGAAGGACCATGGACATTTCCTTGGAAATAAAATGCCAAGGGTTCTGCTCTGCTTTGCCTTATGCCCTCAGAGGGAACCATGGTTCACTCAGTGAGGACAAAAAATTATTTGCCTACCAGAGGAATTCATCCAACTTTTTTACTAGCTCCTTTGTGCCGCAGCCACAGCCGAAAGGTCTGCTCATCTGCAGAAGGTGGCAAACGTAACCTATCGCCCTAACGCTTTTGAGAGCATTGACTCGATTTCTTAAATGTTGCGCTGGACCTATTGTGTCTTTTGTCCAGTATATCTATCCCCACAGTGATGTGTTTCATTTCTCTCTCATCTCACATTAATTGCTCCTTCATTATTGTTCCCTCTTGAAAAGCTGTGCTGAAAAGAACAGGGGCTAATGAAAAATGAGTAATCAATTTCTGTAATTAAAAAAGAAAATCTATACACCTCTCCGTTGAAGAAAGGCTGCTCCAGTTAAAATTATTCTTGGAGAGAGGTTGTTTACTTACTCGGGCGCCCCACTGTTTTAAATGATTTGATGTAACTATCTAATGATTAAAACCCCTGTGTGTCCTTTCATCTTTTGCAAAGGGGATTGTTCGTTTTGTACCACAAAACAATGCTTGAAATTGGAATCCAGGAAGTAGATAAGCTTCTATAATTAGTACTTAAGCTGTGACTTGTACAAAATATTGAATATAGTATGGAAATGAAAAGGGGGTACATTGCATATAGACCAACTGACCTCCAGTGCAACGTGCCGGGCTCTTTTGGGGTATATGTCATTTGTTTATTTAATTAACTGATTGGATCTATATGCCCACTTTTATTTCATCGTTGAACCCAAGCTAATATCCATGTGGTTCTCACATCATCTCCCACCCAGGACTGGATCTGCTTAGCTGCAACCAGGTGGGAGTTTGAAGTGCCTTCAGAGTTCAGGACATGCTCTGGGTATCAAAGGAAGGGAGCACACATATGCAGAAATTGTGACAGTGTCATCATGGCTAGTTAACTAATTATGGCAGAGCGTGGGTGGGAATGTGCATTTAGAGGTATATCAAAATGATCATCCTTCTGAAATCAAGGCAGTACAAAGACAGCATCCACATTTGAATGAACATCAAATTCAGATGTCACCCATCTGCAATCTTTCAATGGGATGATAACTCAGATGCACAACCAATGTCCATCCCTATCCATTGCTGTAGCTAGTAATGCATAGCTATGTATATCTGGGGGAGGATCAAGGTGAAAATCTTTCTGTTCAGCTCAGGTGAATAATGGAACCAATAGTATCATGCAACACATCTTGGCAAGAAGGATAGTATCTCTCACTGAAAAGTGAGGGTAATGTAAGGTCATCATTAGTCCTAGCTCTGTGTTGTCACATAGCCAGATCTGATGGGCTGTATGGCACTATGACCTTATCACAGCCACAACATAATTCCATATAATCCGGCTTTGCATCACAGAGAAGTAAGAATTCATACGAACTGCAGTGATGCCTCAAAAGACCAATTGATGTATGTGGCTATTCAAAAAATTCTTTCACATGCCTCAAAAGTCAAAAGTTCATCTCAAAAATATTTGAATGTGGATTTTTCTTCTTCTGCCCAGCTACTTTCATGTATGCATGCCATCGACTGTGTTCTAGAAGGCGTTTGACTGAGACATGAATATTTCAAAATTTGCCCCAAAATACGTTACAAACAAAGCAGGGCAAACAGCAGCCTAGAAGGCCCTGATGAAATTGCACAGATTCAGAGGCCTGTTATAAAAGCAGGCATCATACTAATCAGTTCAGTGAAGTTCTCAGTGTTTAGGGAAGAGAGGGGACACATTTCAAAGAGCTGAACCCACCCTGAGCTCTATGAATAATAATAATAATAACAACAACAACAACAACAACAACAATAATAATAATAATAATAATAATAATAATAATAATAATAATAATTTATTAATTGTACCCTGCCCATCTGGCTGGGTTTCCCCAGCCACTCTGGGCGGCTTCCATAGAAACAAAAAAACACACTAAAATATCATACATTAAAAACTTCCCTGAACAGGGCTGCCTTAAGATGTCTTCTGAATGTTAGGTAGTTGTTTATCGCTTTGACATCTGATGGGAGGGCATTCCACAGGGAGGGCGCCACTACCGAAAAGGCCCTCTGCCTGGTTCCCTGTAGCTTTGCTTCTCGCAGTGAGGGAACCGCCAGAAGGCCCTCGGCGCTGGACCTCAGCGTCCGGGCAGAACGATGGTGGTGGAGACGCTCCTTCAGGTATACTGGGCCGAGGCCGTTTAGGGCTTTAAAGGTCAACACCAGCACTTTGAATTGTGCTCGGAAACGTACTGGGAGCCAATGTAGGTCTTTCAAGACCGGTGTTATATGGTCTCGGCGGCTGCCCCCAGTCACCAGTCTAGCTGCCGCATTCTGGATTAGCTGTAGTTTCCGAGTCACCTTCAAAGGTAGCCCCACGTAGAGCGCATTGCAGTAGTCCAAGCGGGAGATAACTAGAGCATGCACCACTCTGGCGAGACAGTCCACGGGCAGGTAGGGTCTCAGCCTGCGTACCAGGTGGAGTTGGTAGACAGCTGCCCTGGAATACAGAATTGACCTGCGCCTCCATGGACAGCTGTGAGTCCAAAATGACTCCCAGGCTACGCACCTGGTCCTTCAGGGGCACAGTTACCCTATTCAGGACCAGGGAGTCCTCCACACCAGCCCGCCCCCTGTCCCCCAAGAACAGTACTTCTGTCTTGTCAGGATTCAACCTCAATCCATTAGCCGCCATCCATCCTCCAACCGCCTCCAGCTATGAATGCAGCTAGGACCACACATATCACATATGCTGGTGCCAAATGCTTCCTCATCTAACTGAGGAAGATGTTCCAGGTGTAATTCCTCCCTAGATCTTGGGTAGCTAATGTGCAGCTTTCTGGTCCAGAAATTACTAGACTACAACTTCCACCATGGACCAACCCTTCCCTAGATGAGTCAGGGGAGAAGTGTTAAATTCTTTCTTTCTTTCTTTCTTTCTTTCTTTCTTTCTTTCTTTCTTTCTTTCTTTCTTTCTTTCTTCCTTCTTATTCCAAACATGGAAATGACTGCAGTTACCCATTGGCTGATGAAGTATTTCCAACATTGACTCTCTACGTTCAATATCTTTGGGTACCTGGAAGGTTTATCTGCGTGCACCGTTGACCTGTTGTCCTCAGCTGTAAAGCTAAATAAAAATGGATTTTTAAAAATGGATTTATATTAACTGTGTCTCTTCAAACAGATGAACTTTTGACTGAACTGTGTTACAAAATCAGGAGACTCGGATTGCTTTTCTGAGGTCCTTTAATTAGTTCAGAGAGCACGCTGCAATGGTGCAAGGGTGTAAATAGCTCTTGTTTAATCCTTCTAAGCTGCTACAAAGAAATGCAAAAAAGAGGCGCGAAATAATCAGCTGTAGATATTCAATGAAAAGCTTTGATGATGCACTGCAGTAAAGCAAAAGACTGCAAAAAATGAATGCTTTTTTGCAGTATATTTCTTTTCTCACCTCTGATATTCCATTCCATTTTTGTATGCTTAATAATTTAACCTTGATTACCTTGGTAGGAACTGATTTAAAAAATGGAATGAAAAGTGTTCAATCTCCTCACTGCAGCCATGGTAGAGAAGGAAGAGGTGGGGGAAGTATGGGAGCTCAAGGCTCTCTGTTGCTTAAAGGTAAAGGGACCCCTGACCATTAGGTCCAGTCGTGACTGACTCTGGGGTTACGGCACTCATCTCGCTTTATTGGCCGAGGGAACCGGCATACAGCTTCTGGGTCATGTGGCCAGCATGACTAAGCCACCTCTGGTGAACCAGAGCAGTGCACGGAAACACCGTTTACCTTCCTGCCGGAGCGGTACTTATTTATCTACTTGCACTTTGACATGCTTTCGAACTGCTAGGTTAGCAGGAGCAGGGACCGAGCAATGGGAGCTCACTCCATCGCGGGACCTTCTGATCGGCTTGTCCTAGGCTCTGTGGTTTAACCCACAGCGCCACCCGCATCCCTCTCTGTTGCTTACTCCTGTCATAATAAACCATGGTTTACTGTGATGTCCAAACTTGACCCAATGGAACATGCTGGCCCTGCATCATGTAAGAATTTATTTTCTTTTAATTAGGTACCAGAAGTTTGCTCAGGAACCCCCTACAAAAATTCCTTGCCACTTTTACCTGGTCCTTGGTGGTGTTATTGGAACATAACATGTGCACAGCTTTGCACAAACATTTAAAAGAATAAAGCCACAAAGCATATAAAGTATACCCCAAAATAGACACGTCTTACATTTCTACATTCCTAATGTCGAAGTAACAACCTTCCTTGTCATACTCTCCAGCCCATAGCCCACAGGACTGGTGGTGGTCTGCATCTAAAAGGATCATCCACACCCAGCGGCCTGTGTTTTGTAACCCCCAAAATGGAAAAAGAGTGAGGTCCCAACCAAAGAAGAATGGCAACTTAAACTGATGTAATATGCACATCTTGTGGATCTAACTTATAGAATAAGAGAACAAACTTCTGGGTTAGCGCCTCCGGCAATGGCGGATTTCCTCTGACCGGGAGGAATCCGCTCCGTGGAAACCAGGGTCTGGACCGCCACGGCGAGGCGGAGACCCACTAAAAACCACAGGCGGGAGAAGCCTGTGGACGTGGGATTCGGCTGGCACCTTTTGCGCCTCCCCTACTCGCGGGGAAGCCCGGTCTCGGGGTTCCGGAGCGACGTGGGGTGAGTGGCGCGGTGCTTTGAATCAACTGCTTTTTTCATGGAGTGAAGCCACATTGCTGTTGCCGGAGAGCGCTGACTTTTTCCTGTGGACAATTGGATTCTAAACAACTACCCGTGAGTAGAACGGAAAATTGGATTTGTAAACATCATAATTTGGCACTGAAACGGGAAGGTTTCAAACAGGAAGTCCGCCTTCCCTTTTTGTAAATAGATTAAAGCAAAGACGTTGCAAACTAAAGTCTGGAAAGCCTTTTGTAAAGGATTAAATCCTCATCTCCATCGCCTTGAACCTGGGAACGGGCTGTCAATAAGACTGACTTTTTGAGAAAGTTCATTGACTGTGAATAACGTATGCTGACAGACAGCTAAACAAGAGAAAGATATTGTTTCCATTGTTTCTTTTGCACTTGAAAAGAAGCAAATGTAACTGAAAATTGATCTAACTTTGCTGCCGGATCTTTAGTTAAAAGGACGGATACAAACAGAAATTGTTTCCTCTAGAGGGAGTTCTTGAAACTGTTGCAGGAGTGGATCTGGGGAATTTTCCAGCTGCAGAGATTAAAGACCGTGGGAAACTGAAATTGACCTTGGACAAGAATGTTGACAGAAGAAGCCCTAGTGATTGCATTTTGCAAAACAAGTGCTTTATTGGAACAGCTTCATAAGAAGACGGATGTGATGATTACTAAAATTGACAATATGGGACAAAAAATGACTGAGCTGAGTCTAAAAGTGAATACCTATACAAAAATAACTCAGGATCTGATTCAGGAATCTGTTTTGACATTGCAAGCTGTGGAGAAGAAGAAGGAGAAAGTTGTTGTGGAACCTCAAGTATTTCAAGTGGATAGAGCCCTGGCCTTTCAGAGGCAATTTGACGAATATAAGCTGTTGCCATTTACGATTGAATCCAGAGAAAGCCAGATTTGGAGGGATGGAGTCCCGCTTGGATTGGAGAAGGAAAGTTGGATAGATTCCCTTATGTAGGTTTGGGACCTGGATTTGGGTCAGGAGGAGATTGGAGTTGTGGGGGCCTTTAGCTTTGGAGGGACGTTGAAACACGCTCAGAAATATCGTTTGGACTTTAGTTCGGACTATGGAGAGTGGGCTGACCCGTCGAGAAGGAATAATGATATTGTTAGGTTGGAGTTTCCCCGAGACCTACTCCTCAGTGCCAAAGGAAGGAACTAAGAACAAGATCAGCAGAAGACAAAGCAAAGCTCATGCTTAGATATGAAGAAGACCTGCAGAAGGGACATGGAAAAGAGTTAAGAGCCTCGGATAGAAGATCACCGGACCATATGGAATTGATAGAAAGGACTGACAGAATCCAAGTCCAGGGTGAAGAGACGGTGGAAGAAGATTGGAAAAAAGTTTTAAAAATTTATTTAGAGAAATATTGCTAAATTAATGAGTGTTAGAAAAATTGTTGGAATGAAATTATACGGCTTTAGTAGAAATGTTATAAGGAGCTAAGTAAATACAAGTTTTAGGATTTTTATGGTAAGATAAGGTTAAAATAAATTAAGACAATTAAATGACAGAAAATAGTGAAAGATGGAAAGGATTTGATGGCTTTAGCAGAAATGTTATAAAGAACTAAGTAGAAATAGATTGCCAATGGACCAAAGTGGAAAATCTAAGGTTAGACTGTCTTAAGTTAAATTTTAGATTGAAAATTGAGAAAGATGGAAAGGACTTGCTGAAATAACTAATTGAACTAGAATACAAAGAAGGGAGGTGTGAGGAGGTCGATGAAACAAGTATATGAAAGGTAAAGACATGGAAAGGTTGGATGTGTTTTAAAATGTTTGTGTTCTTTTTTTGCTGTTTTGCTGTTTTATTGTATTTTTTGTTCTTTTTGGGTTTTTTATGTATTGTAAGGTATTGTTTGATTTGTTTAATTTTTTTATTGTTCTTTTTCTTTTTCTGTATTTTCCAAACCCTTAATAAATATCATTTAAAAAAAATAGAATAAGAGAACAAGAAGAACATTCATTTAAAGGTGATTGAAAAATGTTTATTGAATATATGGGGGAAAATTGTGTACACCTGCACAATTGGCAGCATTAAGATAAATTCAACAGTGTAAATAAGTTTTGATGGAAGTAATAATGGAAAACTTAATGGTTTTTAGTTTATGTGAAATATGCAGGGATTTATGCTATGCAAAATGAACCATGGAAAGAGAAGAAGGGAAGTCACTGATATTTTAAGGTTGTCTAAATGAATATTCTAAATTGTAAAACAGAAAATTTAAGAATATATATATATATATATATATATATATATATGCAGGTTTTGGTGTCTTCGGGTGTCTTCCCGTGTAAGAGTCGGGGTGTCTGTGCGACGTTTCGACGAGGTCTCACTCGTCATCTTCAGGCTGGTGCTTTCGGCTTCTTGTTACTGGAACAGAGCAGAGTCTGGTGTTTGAGTTCCTATAAATACTGTTGAGGGGTGTGGTGTATAGCCTCCAACGTTCTGGGCAGAGAGGAAGTTCCTAGATTAGTGTGCCTTTTCTTCTTTTGTTCCTTAATTACTTGAGGGATATCTTGGGTGATTTCATGAGTGATATTCTGAATACCACTGGGTGGGTCATTAAGTGTAGATTAGTTGCTAAAGCTTTCGTGTCTTGACCTCTTGAGCTTGTGAAGAGTTTTTCTGAGAAGATGGCTGTGCTGCATTTAGTTGTGCTCTGGCTTGGCTTCGTGTATAGGGGCGAGCTGTGGTTTTGTGCCTTGTGCCAGCCAGATCTGTGTAGGGATTGCAGGGGGGTGCAGCATCCGGAGGTGCCACTATAGTTTGGCTACTGGATGGAGTCTGTAATATGTCTGTGGAGAGGGTCTGGGTTTGGGTCTGGTGTGGTTGATTGGTGACGGCGTTCTGTGTGCCTCTGGTTCTGGTGTCGGTTTTTGTGGGGAGGGCTAATTTCCAGATGTCTGGCAGGCGGGACGTGTCGTCACGCTTGTTCATGTTGTGAGGGTGTTTCTCTATCTCGATGGCTTCCATGATTATTCTCTTGTGGTGATGTTCCATGTTAAAGAGCAATTTGGAATCTGCAAAATTAATTTCGTGTCCTGTTTCTTTCATGTGTTGGAAAAGAGAGGAAGTTTTTTCTTCTTTTTTGACGGCATTCTTGTGTTCTGCGATACGTGCATTTATTCGTCTGTTTGTTTGTCCAATGTACGTGGCTGGGCAGACTTTGCAGGGTATTTCATAGACCCCTTGGTTTTCCAGCTGGATTTTGTCTTTTGGGTTTCTGAGGATATTGGCTATTTTTTGGTTGGTGCAGAAGGCTGTTTTGATATTGTGTTTATGGAGGATTTTGCTGATTTTGTCTGTAGTGCCCTTGATATAAGGAAGGAGGGCCATGCCATTGTTTTCTTCTGTGTCTTGGTTTTTGGGGGGTGTTTCTTTTTGGATTAGCTTCGTAACCCTGTTTTTCTGGTATCCATTGGCGATTAACACATTTGAGAGATTCTGTAACTCAGTTGTCAAGTGGTCTTTGTCAGCCAGGCGTTTGGTTCTGGAGATGAGAGTCTTGGCTACGGAGTTTATTTGTGCAGGGTGGTGGTGTGATTGTGCATGTAAGTAGCGGTTGGTGTGTGTTTTTTTCCGGTAGATAGTGTGTCCTAGGGAGCCATCAGGTTTTTTGTAGATTAGGACGTCAAGAAAGGGGAGTTGGTTGTTGTCTTCTATTTCCATAGTGAATTGTATTTTGGGGTGTAGGCTGTTGAGATGTGTGAGGAAGCTATCTAGTTTTTCTTTCCCGTGTGGCCAAATTACAAAGGTGTCGTCAACATATCTGAGCCAAAGTTTGGGTTTGTGTTCTGACTTGTCTAAAGCATTGGTTTCAAAGTGTTCCATGTACAAATTTGCGATGACCGGTGAGAGGGGTGATCCCATAGGTGCTCCTTCTATCTGTTTGTATCTTTGTCCATTGTGGATGAAGTACGTGTTGGTTAGGCAGTGGTTGGTCAGGTCCAGGATGTATTTGGGGGGGTTGTATTTGTTTTGAATGGCTGTCAAGGCTTCATTAATGGGCACTTGAGTGAAGAGAGATACAACATCGAAGCTCACAAGTAGGTCATCGGGATGTAGGTATTGCTTCTTTATTGTTTCTATGAACTGGAAGGAGTTAGTAACGTGTGAAGCGATGGATTCTGCATAGGGCTGAAGTTGCTTAGCGAGAAATTTAGCGAGATTTTGTAGAGGTGAGCCTATGGAGCTGACTATTGGTCTGAGTGGTGTTCCTTCTTTGTGTATCTTGGGGAGACCGTAGAGTTTGGGGCATCTGGATGATCATCCCCAGAGAAAAATCATCCAGATGCCCCAAACTCTACGGTCTCCCCAAGATACACAAAGAAGGAACACCACTCAGACCAATAGTCAGCTCCATAGGCTCACCTCTACAAAATCTCGCTAAATTTCTCGCTAAGCAACTTCAGCCCTATGCAGAATCCATCGCTTCACACGTTACTAACTCCTTCCAGTTCATAGAAACAATAAAGAAGCAATACCTACATCCCGATGACCTACTTGTGAGCTTCGATGTTGTATCTCTCTTCACTCAAGTGCCCATTAATGAAGCCTTGACAGCCATTCAAAACAAATACAACCCCCCCAAATACATCCTGGACCTGACCAACCACTGCCTAACCAACACGTACTTCATCCACAATGGACAAAGATACAAACAGATAGAAGGAGCACCTATGGGATCACCCCTCTCACCGGTCATCGCAAATTTGTACATGGAACACTTTGAAACCAATGCTTTAGACAAGTCAGAACACAAACCCAAACTTTGGCTCAGATATGTTGACGACACCTTTGTAATTTGGCCACACGGGAAAGAAAAACTAGATAGCTTCCTCACACATCTCAACAGCCTACACCCCAAAATACAATTCACTATGGAAATAGAAGACAACAACCAACTCCCCTTTCTTGACGTCCTAATCTACAAAAAACCTGATGGCTCCCTAGGACACACTATCTACCGGAAAAAAACACACACCAACCGCTACTTACATGCACAATCACACCACCACCCTGCACAAATAAACTCCGTAGCCAAGACTCTCATCTCCAGAACCAAACGCCTGGCTGACAAAGACCACTTGACAACTGAGTTACAGAATCTCTCAAATGTGTTAATCGCCAATGGATACCAGAAAAACAGGGTTACGAAGCTAATCCAAAAAGAAACACCCCCCAAAAACCAAGACACAGAAGAAAACAATGGCATGGCCCTCCTTCCTTATATCAAGGGCACTACAGACAAAATCAGCAAAATCCTCCATAAACACAATATCAAAACAGCCTTCTGCACCAACCAAAAAATAGCCAATATCCTCAGAAACCCAAAAGACAAAATCCAGCTGGAAAACCAAGGGGTCTATGAAATACCCTGCAAAGTCTGCCCAGCCACGTACATTGGACAAACAAACAGACGAATAAATGCACGTATCGCAGAACACAAGAATGCCGTCAAAAAAGAAGAAAAAACTTCCTCTCTTTTCCAACACATGAAAGAAACAGGACACGAAATTAATTTTGCAGATTCCAAATTGCTCTTTAACATGGAACATCACCACAAGAGAATAATCATGGAAGCCATCGAGATAGAGAAACACCCTCACAACATGAACAAGCGTGACGACACGTCCCGCCTGCCAGACATCTGGAAATTAGCCCTCCCCACAAAAACCGACACCAGAACCAGAGGCACACAGAACGCCGTCACCAATCAACCACACCAGACCCAAACCCAGACCCTCTCCACAGACATATTACAGACTCCATCCAGTAGCCAAACTATAGTGGCACCTCCGGATGCTGCACCCCCCTGCAATCCCTACACAGATCTGGCTGGCACAAGGCACAAAACCACAGCTCGCCCCTATACACGAAGCCAAGCCAGAGCACAACTAAATGCAGCACAGCCATCTTCTCAGAAAAACTCTTCACAAGCTCAAGAGGTCAAGACACGAAAGCTTTAGCAACTAATCTACACTTAATGACCCACCCAGTGGTATTCAGAATATCACTCATGAAATCACCCAAGATATCCCTCAAGTAATTAAGGAACAAAAGAAGAAAAGGCACACTAATCTAGGAACTTCCTCTCTGCCCAGAACGTTGGAGGCTATACACCACACCCCTCAACAGTATTTATAGGAACTCAAACACCAGACTCTGCTCTGTTCCAGTAACAAGAAGCCGAAAGCACCAGCCTGAAGATGACGAGTGAGACCTCGTCGAAACGTCGCACAGACACCCCGACTCTTACACGGGAAGACACCCGAAGACACCAAAACCTGCATTCCTGTACCCGTGAAAATCTACGAAAGCATATATATATATATATATATAGTCTTAACCCTTGGATAATGGAAGATATAGAGTGGGAGCAGGGACCGAGCAACAGGAGCTCACTCCATCGCGGGACCTTCTGATCGGCAAGTCCTAGGCTCTGTGGTTTAACCCACATTGCCACCCGCATCCCATATGAGTTGGTATACCTCAAATGTCATTGGCTCCTTGACAGTTTCCCTTACACCACATGTGATTTTGACCAACACCCCAGATGTCAAATGAATGTACCATCTATGAGTCAAATATTCCAGCCTGTCCCTAGATGTTGACATCACCTTTCTGTCTGGGTTCCATGTCTATTTCAAGTGGGTGCAGGGTGCCTCTATATCTTGCTCTGTTTGTTCCTGTTTTCCCATTCTTGCTCAAGCCTACCCATAGCTTTCTTTCCTGGGACAGCCAGCACTTTGCTGTAAATGTGTAATAAATATAAGACCGAAGTCCCAGTGTTGTTGAAAAGCAATAAATTTGTGGGTCTAAATTTCTCCTTCAATTGGCTTACTTGGTGTAGTGATTGTTTAGAAGGGAAGAGATTGACTTTGCCTGACCTCTGTGGAGAGGACTTCATCTCTCCTCTTCTTACTCTAACGTCTTACTGCTTCTATCACTTTTGATTGATGTGCGTTCTTCCATTCGTTCCCTGTCTGAGGGTCTTTCTCCATTCTTTATGGAAAGTCTTTTTCTTGACTTCAGTCTTTGTCTTTCACTCAAACTCTTCTGTGTGTCTTCTTCTATGATTAGCATAAAAAGGACAGGATTGCTTAAGATTTAAGATAGCTGACATTCAAGGCAGAGCAGAGTTGTTAAAAATGCTTTGCCTGTTTTTGTCTTGTAAAGAATCCCATTCTCATTTGCAAATTGCAACCTTACCCATCCATAATGGTGGTGGACATGCAGAACTCACTCTTAAAGGGCCTGCCTGCTCACTTTCAGAGAGACAGAGCAAACTTCAACATTTTTCTGATGAAAATAGGGACGTCCTATTCAATAGTAGTAATAATAAAAAAATAAAAATAAAAGTTTATTATTTATACCCTGCCTATCTGAATGGTTTGCCCCAGCCACTCTGGGTGGCTTCCAACATATAGTTGTACCTCGGGTTAAGAACTTACCGTAATTCGTTCTGGAGGTCTGTTCTTAACCTGAAACTGTTCTTAACCTGAAGCACCACTTTAGCTAATGGGGCCTCCTGCTGCCGTCACGCCGCCAGCACGCGATTTCTGTTCTCATCCTGAAGCAAAGTTCTTAACCAGAGGTAATATTTCTGGGTTAGCGGAGTCTATAACACGAAGCATATGTAACCCAAGGTACCACTGTATATATAAAAAAATAATTAAACATTAACATTTAAAAACTTTCCTAAAGACAGAAGCAAAGTCATTTGTTTTATTAAAAATATATACAGTGGTACCTCGGGTTAGGGCCGTGGGTGGCGCTGTGGGTTAAACCACAGATCCTAGGACTTGCCGATCAGAAGGTCGGCAGTTCGAATCTCCGCGATGGGATGAGCTCCCATTGCTCGGTCCCAGCTCCTGCCAACCTCGCAGTTCAAAAGCATGTCACAGTGCAAGTAGATAAATAGGTACTGCTTCGGTGGGAAGGTAAACGGCGTTTCCGTGCGCTGCTCTGGTTCGCCAGAAGCAGCTTAGTCATGCTGGCCACATGAGCCGGAAGCTGTATACCGGCTCCCTCGGCCAGTAAAATGAGATGAGCGCAGCAACCCCAGAGTTGTCTGCGACTGGACCTAACGGTCAGGGGTCCCTTTACCTTTAAGGGAAAGTGGGACATTCTGGGATCAAATCAGATATCTGGGACACTTGGATGGTCTGCAAACCTGGGCACCCAAAGGAATGAACAAACATATCTGCTTCTTCCACTAAAGCAAAAGGTAGGTTGAATAACAAGGAAGCTCTTTACTTCATTTATAGTACTCTACGTTTAGCTACTAGATGCTAATTTGCAAGTTCTCAGTATATGTTGTATGCTAAGACACTTCAGATATTTGTGAGGACTAAAAAAATGCAATTTTGGCTGGCATTTCTTTATCAAAGGATTTGTGGTGTAGCAAAGATAGAAGCAAAGTCATTTGTTTTACTAAAAATATATACAGTGGTACCTCGGGTACGCGGGTGGCGCTGTGAGTTAAACCACAGATCCTAGGACTTGCCGATTGGAAGGTCAGCGGTTCAAATCTCTGCAACGGGGTGAGCTCCTGCCAACCTCGCAGTTTGAAAACATGTCAAAGTGCAAATAGATAAATAGGTACCACTCCAGTGGGAAGGTAAACAGCATTTCTGTGTGCTGCTCTGGTTCGCCAGAAGCGGCTTAGTCATGCTAGCCACATGACCCAGAAGCTGTACAATGGCTCCCTCAGCCAATAAGTGAGATGAGTCCCCAGAGTCGGTCACTTCTGGACCTAATGGTCAGGGGTCCCTTTAGCTTTACCTCGGGTTAAGAACTTAATTCGTTCTGGAGGTCCATTCTTAACCTGAAACTGTTCTTAACCTGAAGCACCACTTTAGCTAATGGGGCCTCCCGCTGTCACCGCACCGCCGGAGCACAATTTCTGTTCTCATCCTGAAGCAACGTTCTTAACCCGAGGTACTATTTCTGCGTTAGTGGAGTCGGTAACCTGAAGCGTCTGTAACCCGAGGTACCACTGTATGATGTACCACTCCACTAATAGCAGAACAACCAAAGACAAGGAGGTGAACTGTCAGGCCTGGGGACTAAAGGCAACCCTCCAAGCTTCTCAGTTTGGCCCTTGCAATTCTCCCAAGGCTATGCCTCCTTCTCAACTGCTCAGCTTCAAATCCTCCTTGAGCATTTTTGCTTGGTCAGGATGTGTCCTTGAACTCTGATAATGCCCTTTACTTATCTGGATGGAGAACAGAGAGGGGTGTGTTAGTGCTTGTGTATAAACTAGCCTACTGTAAAAATATGAAAAATTCCATGCCGTCCCCTGCTTGCTTTTGTAACTGGCCTAACCCATCTCCCCATCACCCAGAAAGAAATGTGGCTCTTGAGATGAACTAGTTTCCCCATTCTGGCCTAAGACATTAAAAACATTTCTAAAAGGTGATAAAACGCTCAAATTACAATTAATACAAAATATAGGAGGAAAAAAACCTAAAATTTACTAATAAAATTTAGCAGCATGTTTCCAGTAATAGTTTTAAGACATTGTTTTAATGAGGTCTTTTGCAGCCAGGGAAATCTGAACACTAAGCTAAAATGAGATGCTTTGCATTATGCAGCCCCTTTAAATATGCAAATTAAACCAATTTACATGCATTCAGTTGTGTTGCAGAATCTTACTTCTGTTTACAGTGGATGCTACTTCCTTTGGCATTTTCAGAGTCACTGTGCTTATGGGAAGCATCCTGAGAGAAAATATAGTATTCAGAGCCTCTTGGTTCCATTGAAATATGGAGTTCCATCTCAATGTGGGATGAGTTAGTACAAGAAGCCAGTGGGTTGGATCCAGGCTCAGGATACATTAGAAGTAAACACAATGTATCCAATATGGCTTCTGAATAGACATAGAATCATAGAATTGTAGAGTTGGAAGGAACCCCAAGCGTAAGGTTACCAGATTTTTTTCAATGAATCCAGGGACACTTTTCAGCTTCAATGGATTTTGTATGGGGACTGATTTGTAAATCTGGGGACATCTGGTAACCTTACCCAAGCATCATCTAGTCCAACCTGCCTGCACTGCAGAAATCTCAGCTGAAGCATCCATGGCAACCTCTGCTTGTTTAGTCGTTTAGTCGTGTCCAACTCTTCGTGACCCCATGGACCAGAGCACGCCAGGCACTCCTGTCTTCTGCCTCCCGCAGTTTGGTCAGACTCATGTTTGTAGCTTCGAGAACACTGTCCAACCATCTCATCCTCTGTTGCCCCCTTCTCCTTGTGCCCTCAATCTTTCCCAACATCAGGGTCTTTTCCAGAGAGTCTTCTCTTCTCATGAGGTGGCCAAGAGCCTCAGCTTCATGATCTGTCCTTCCAGTGAGCACTCAGGGCTGATTTCCTTCAGAATGGATAGGTTTGATCTTCTTGCAGTCCATGGGACTCTCAAGAGTCTCCTCCAGCACCATAATTCAAAAGCATCAATTCTTCGGCGATCAGCCTTCTAACCTCTGCTTAGAAACCTCCAAGGAAGGAGAGTCCACAACCTCTGGAAGGAGACCATTCCACTGTAGAACACTTCTTACCGTATTGGCCTGAATATAAGCCTCACCCCCCCCCCCAATTCCGACTGTGAAAAGTGTGGCTTAACTTCACAACCTTACAAAAATGGGCTATTACAATATTGTTGCTGAAACAGACATACGGTAAAATGGAATGGGTGTGAGTGCCTGCGGAGTTTTAAGGGAATGGCTTATATTCGGGTATTGTCTCTCCCCCCCCCCCGTGAATTTTAAAGGCGTGGCTTGTATTCAGGTGCGGATTATATTCGGGCCAATACAGTATTGTCAGAAAGTTCTTCCTGATGTTTAGTCGGAATCGCCTTTGTTGTAACGTGAAGGCATGGTCAGGTAGTGACTGTTGTAACGTGAAGGCATGACTAACTGCACAGTTAGTCATTAGGTTCATTAAAATCAACAAGGCTTAAATCTCCCCTTATTTATGTATGCTACAATAGTGGCAAGAGTCTTGATAGCACAAGGATGGAAAAATGAGGAAATCCCAACGAAAGAACAGTGGCAAGAAAAATTGATGAGCTATGCAGAGCTGGCTAAATTGACATACAAATTGCAGGACAAGGACAACTGTGACTTTAAGGAAGAATGGGAGCTTTTTACAATTTCTCTAAAAAGACAACAAAATGAACTGGACTCCTTGGCAGGTTTTGAATAAACATACACAAATTTATTGGCTGATAACATGGAAGCCAGATAATGTAAGGATATGTATAATTTTATAACATGCAGAGAATAATATGTGCTGAGAAATCAGAGAGAGGAACTGAGGGAAGTCTCGGGGGGGGAGGGTTTGAAGGGGGGATGGGGGGATGGGGAAAAAGGGGAAAAATAATGAATATGATATGATTTGATAATTTGTTATATTGAAATTGTTAATAAAAATGTTTTAAAAAAATCTCCCCTTGTTTTCAATGGATCTACTCTGAGCATGACTAGACTGGATCCAACCTAATAGATTATTCTATTATTATTATTTAGTTGTTACAACTAGAAATCTCTGCCTGTGCCATGAATTTCTAAGGTGGGATTCATTTTAAAAGCCCAACAAATGAACTCTATTTATATCGGCTTGTATTTGTTTCCTTTAAGCCTATATAATTGTAGGCGCTTAATTCATACAAAAATATTCAGTCAGATGAAAGTCTTTCTCAAACCCATGTTTTATACATTTTTTTTATTTTTACCTTTGGGTGTTGTAATATTCATAGACTAGAGGTGAAGTACATTATTCTTACATTGTTTCCCACTTTTAAGCAATCCTCCATTTGTTTCTTCTTCCAGTTTTCAGAGAAACATACTGTGCTTTTCAGTTTCATCTCTTGCTGGAAGAAATGCTACAATGCCCCCCTTTTTTGGTTCAACAAGGTAAAAGTAGGCAGTGTATAATATAAAGTTTGGAAATGGGGAAATCAAGGCAAAATCAACATTTCTAGGCCCCATTGACTTCCAGGTGCAAGTTCAGCATGTACTTAAATTTCTATATTTCAAATCAATGGCTGGATCATGCCCATTGCCTTGACTTTGGGTCAAACAGATTGCAGCTAGATGGATGTGTACTGTCTAACTAGACTACCACAGTTATTTATTTGGAATATTATACACATAAGACCGGTCTTGAAAGACCTACATTGGCTCCCAGTACGTTTTCAAGCACAATTCAATGTGTTGGTGCTGACCTTTAAAGCCCTAAATGGCATGGGCCCAGTATACCTGAAGGAGCGTCTCCACCACCACCGTTCTGCCCAGACACTGCGGTCCAGCTCCAAGGGCCTTCTGGCAGTTCCCTCACTGTGAGAAGTGAGGTTACAGGGAACCAGGCAGAGGGCTTTCTCGGCTGTGGCGCCTGCCCTGTGGAACGCCTTCCCACCAGATGTCAAAGAAATAAACAACTATATGCAGTGGCGTAGCGTGGGGGGTGCAGGGGGGGCCTGGACGCACCAGGCGCAACATCTGGGGGTTAGGGGGCGCAAATCCACAGGTTAGGGGGCGCAAATCCACGGGTTAGGGGGCGCAAATTACTTGCCTTGCCCCGGGTGCTGACAACCCACGCTACGCCACTGACTATCTGACATTCAGAAGACATCTGAAGGCAGCCCTGTTTAGGGAAGTTCCCTGTTTAGGGAAGAGTGGCTGGGGAAACCTAGCCAGATGGGCAGGGTAAAACTCATAAATAATAATAATAATAATAATAATAATAATAATAATAATAATAATTATTATTACCGCCAAATGAATGGTATACTCCTGAAGTGCTTTCCTGTGGCACAGTGTAACTGAGTAGCCTTTTTAATTCAGCATGTTCTGAGCAGCTTGAATGGCAGGAACTTGATCTTTGGTATATCTCAAAATGTCTTATTTTAAAAGAAAGTCTAACTGCTTTTTGTATTTTGTATAATGGACATAATTTATATTGGTTACCAAGGATCATGCTCATAATGATCTATAGGGCACTCTATACTGCCTGTCTTGGAGCATAATAAAAATCTGACAGGTTGTCCAGCAGCTGGGATTTCACTACAGGTAAAAGAAACTGTTCTGAGAGTGTACCTATTCTCCTTTCTTGCAAAAAACACACACCAAAAAACCTGGATAGGACACCATACTTTCACATCAGTGTTTCAGAAAACGGAAAAGCAAACAAACAGCCACACCTGTATTAACATTTGGTATAGCTTCTCTGTAATTTTGTAATCTTAAATTCCTTGACAAAGCTTTTGAAAGTGTAAATTGTGTGCGGTCTATTTCTAGGACATTTCTATCATTCCTGTCCTGTCTTATTTTACAGCCATGTTATACTGCTTATTGAGATGATGATTGTGATGTTCTTTCTTTATGACTCGGTGGTCTAACCTTTAGATAGGTCTATGGTGCTTCCACAGATTAAACAATAAATTTGACTATAACAACCTCATTTAATTCCTCTATAAAATTGATGTTTCCTGATGCTTGTTCACTGACATGTGCTATAAATATGCCGTCTATAAATTTCAGAATTTGGTCCCTCGCACGTCCTCCAGAACAATAATAAAAGTGAAGATAGACAGAAGGAACAATAAGAGAGGATTCATTATCTCATTAGCGACTCATATGCTAACAGGGCCTCATGTTTCAAAAGTGTTTCTGAAATTAAAATCTTCAAATGTTACTCTCTTCCTAGAAAACTTATGTGAGGCCACATTCCCTTCTCCCTTAAAACCTGTCAGGAAGTTTTAGCTTAGCCCAGGGGTGTGAAATCTGTGGCCCTGCAGATGACGCTGGAATCCAATCCCCATCAGCCTCAGCCAATGGGATGATGGGAGCTGTAGTCAACAGGCTTCACACCCCTGGATTACAGTGGTACCTTGGTTCTCAAACAGCCTAGTTCACGAACAACTTGGAACCCAAACGTTGCAAGCACAGAAGTGAGCATTCTGGTTCTCAATTTATTTATTTATTGGAAGTCGAAAATGCTTTGTTTTGAGTTGCGCTACTAATTAGTGAGAGATTTTACTTTCTTGGGCTCCATGATCTCTGCAGATGGTGACAGCAGCCATGAAATTAAAAGACGCCTGCTTCTTGGGAGAAAAGCAATGACAAACCTAGACAGCATCTTAAAAAGCAGAGACATCACCTTGCCAATAAAGGTCCGTATAGTAAAAGCTATGGTTTTCCCAGTAGTGATGCGTGGAAGTGAAAGCTGGACCATAAAGAAGGCAGATCGCGGAAGAATTGATGGTTTTGAATTATGGTGCTGGAGGAGACTCTTGAGAGTCCCATGGACTGCAAGAAGATCAAACCTAGTCATTATAAAAGAAATCAGCCCGGAGTGCTCACTGGAAGGACAGATCCTGAAGCTGAGGCTCCAATACTTTGGCCACCTCATGAGAAGACTCCCTGGAAAAGACCCTGATGTTGGAAAAGATGGAGGGCACAAGGAGAAGAGGACGACAGAGGACGAGATGGTTAGATAGTGTTCTCGAAGCTACCAGCATGAGTCTGACCAAACTGCGGGAGGCAGTGGAAGACAGAAGTGCCTGGGGTGCTCTGGTCCATGGGGTCACAAAGAGTCGGTCACGACTAAACGACTAAACAACAACAACTAATTAGTGCTGTGGGTTAAACCACAGAACCTAGGGCTTGGTGATTGGAAGGTCGGTGGTTCGAATCCCCGCAATGGGGTGAGCTTCCATTGCTCGGTCCCTGCTCCTGCCAACCTAGCAGTTCGAAAGCACCTCAAAGTGCAAGTAGATAAATAGGTACCGCTCTGGCCGGAAGGTAAGCAGCGTTTCCGTGCGCTGCTCTGGTTCGCTAGAAGCGGCTTAGTCATTCTGGCCACATGACCCGGAAGCTGTATGCTGGCTCCCTCAATAAAGCGAGATGAGCGCCCCAACCCCAAAGTCGGCCACGACTGGACCTAATGGTCTGGGGTCCCTTTACCTTTTACTAATTAGCATCCTACCATTTTAAACAAAGTGTTTGGCTTCCGTTTTTAGTGTTGTGCTGCTAATTAGTGTCCTACCTATCTGCAGCCCAGTGTGAGAGATCACACTGATTTGGGAGGTGGGGAGAAGCATCCTGCCAGCTCTGCAGTCTAGCTGCTTTGACATGAGAGAGTGATCGACATCTCAAAAGATTGTGCTGATTGGGGGGATGGGGAGAAGCATTTTAGGGGTAGTATTTCAACAGTCTGGAACAGATTAATCTGTTTTGCATTACTTTCTATGGGAAAGTGCACCTTGGTTTTGGAATGTTTTGATTTTGGAGCGGACTTCTGGAACGGATTAAGTTTGAGAACCAAGTTTGAGTACCACTGTTTGAGTACCACTGTAGTCATCTATGAATTTTGGAAGCTGTCTTTTACCCAAGTCAGACCATTGGTTCATTAGCAGTTGCAGCTTGGATTCAAACTGTGGCTGAAATCAATATTTCTTTCCTTTGCAGACTAGCAAAAGGATTAAAGTGATACCTCAGGTTAAGTACTTAATTTGTTCCGGAGGTCCGTACTTAACCTGAAACTGTTCTTAACCTGAAGCACCACTTTAGCTAATGGGGCCTCCCGCTGCCGCCGCGCAGCCGGAGCACGATTTCTGTTCTTATCCTGAAGCAAAGTTCTTAACCTGAAGCACTTTTTCTGGGTTAGCGGAGTCTGTAACCTGAAGCATATGTAACCTGAAGCGAATGTAACCCAAGGTACCACTGTACGTCAAAGGGGCTTGCCTTCCACTCTGGTCAGCAAGGCCAACTCAGGGCGTGCCTTATGTTCCTGATTGTTCCTTGGCAGCCAAGTCTTTACCATGTGATGTCAGGTATGGGGCTGGTAAGCATAGTTTGGGGAAAATGAGCAAAATTGGGCTTAATTTGACCCAGGGGAGAGAGGTTTCCCACTGGTCGTCCAGCTACTGGCAATAACTCTCTGTGGTTTTGTATCAAAGCCCTACCTGGAGTTGCCAGGGATTGAACCATCAACCTTCTCCGTGCAAAACATATTCTCAACCACTGAGCTGTGGCTCTTTTGTCTTCATTCCTACCTGAAACAGACCTCAAGTACCCAATCGTTGCCCACTTTAATTAGGCAGTGAAGGCAACTTTATTTCACTGGGCTTTCTCGGCATTTTGACATTATTTCTGAATTAATTACTCCTGCTTCTGGCTGGATTTGCTTCTATCTGCTCTTTTAATCCATCTTTATGACTGTGTTACTGTTTTTATGGTTCTGTTTATTTTGTACTGAGACTTCATTGTTCTATGACTGTAAACTACCTTCACAGAAAAGCAGAACATCAGTATGTAATGAACCTTGCTACTAGATCAGGGGTCAGCAAACTTTTTCAGCAGGGAGCCAGTCCACTGTCCCTCAGACCTTGTTGGGGACTGGGCTATATTTTTTGGGGAAATGTACGAATTCCTGTGCCCCACAAATAACCCAGAGATGCATTTTAAATAAAAGCACACATTCTACTCATGTAAAAACACACTGATTCCCAGACCAACCGCAGGCCAGATTTAGATGGGGATTGGGTCGGATCCAGCCCCCGGGCCTTAGTTTGCCTACCCATGTACTAGATCCAAGATGGACGACAATAAAAAAGAGCTGGAATGGAGTTTTTATGGGGAAGTACTCAACATTGTGATATTGCAATTTCCCTTTTGTGAAATTAAATTTTAAAAAGAGCCAAAGGACGTGTTTATACAGGAAGTTCAAACAGGTACTTGGACAGGGGTGGTTGTGTTGTGGCACGTGTACTTATTGCCTGCCTGCTTGTAATTGGCATTTCCCTGGAGCTGTAACAGGTTTGATCATTTAGAACAGCTACAGTCTTCTATGGCTGAGCTGGTGGATAAAAATAGCCGAGTTGTTCACCGGCATGCTGGTAGCAACTAAACAACTGGCCTACATTGTACGTCTCTGCATTTTTGAAGCTATGCATTCCAACAATGCCTCCTGCTACATTGCATAAACTGGCTAAGTAGTCTTCATTAGCATTTGTCAGTTCTGACAGCACAGTTTCTTTATCATTATGCACCCAACAACAAACAAAGGAAAATGAATTGGGATTGTGTCGGATTAGGATGGGGGTGGGAGTGGGAGCCACAAGGCAATGTGAGAGGAAAGAAATAAAGAAATAAAGAAATAAAGAAATATTAAAGAAATAAAGAAATAACTCCTCTAGCTACATTTAACAAGGCAACTTTGAGGAATTGTTCCCAGAACAGATACTAACATAGATAAAAGATAAAGGTAAAGGACCCCTGGACAGGTATGTCCAGTCAAAGGCAACTATGGGGTTGTGGCACTCATCTCACTTTCAGGCCGAGGGAGACGCCATTTGTCCACAGGCAGTTTTCCAGATCATGTGGCCAGCAGGACTAAACCACTTCTGGCGCAACGGAACATTGTGACAAAAGCCAGAGCACACAGAAACACTGTTTACCTTCGCATCACAGTGGTAACTATTTATCTACTTCCACTGGTGTGCTTTCGAACTGCTAGGTTTGCAGGAACTGGGATAGAGCAACAGGAGCTCACTCTGTTGTGGGGATTTGAACCGCTGACTTTCCGATTGGCAACCCCAAGAGGCTCAGTGGTTTAGACCACAGTGCCACCCACATCCTTACAGATACTAGCATAGTTTCATGGTTGTTGTATGGTAGTTGTGCAATGGGCACAGCTGCACCTCCCCACATCTCAGGTACTGGAGTGATCAAGGCTAGCAGCTGAATCTTAGGGCAATTCCAAATTGTCACTAATTTGTGTGTTTGTTGGGAGGGGGTTCAAGTCACAAGATACTAGCATAGTTTCATGGTTGTTGTATGGTAGTTGTGCAATGGGCACAGCTGCACCTCCCCACATCTCAGGTACTGGAGTGATCAAGGCTAGCAGCTGAACCTTAGGGCAATTCCAAATTGTCACTAATTTGTGTGTTTGTTGGGAGGGGGTTCAAGTCACAAATTGGCAAATTCAGGTTGTGCAATTAAGTTGCTTTAACAACAACAACAACAACAACATATAATTTATTTATATTCCACCCATCTGACTGACTCACCCATGGCAGCTTCCAACAAATTAAAACACAATATGACATCAAACATTAAAAAGTACTCTGAAATTCCCATCGTCTGCTATTATCTAGTCTTCTTTGGAGTTCTTGAGCAATAAAGTTGTCTCCTCCCCAGCCCCATGGATGTCTTGCTATAAGTGACAGCAAAAGTGTGAGATAATGATGCCTCGTAATATTGGCAGTGTAGTCTTATATATTTCTACTCGGGTAAGCTCCACTGAGGCTTACTCTTAGGCTTACTCTTAAGTAACAAAACATGATTGTACCTGAAGCATTTATCAAGGTTATGCATAGAGTATTTTCCTTATTCTTATTCTTTTTAAAAAACGCACTACTGAGGAATGCAACTCAGCAGAGTTTTGATCAAACTCTACAATTCTATGTTTCTATGGAGGGAAATATTAGTATGTCGTGAATTAAACTGAATGTTTTTTTACCCATGATGGATAGTATCAGACTTGGCCAGGACCAAAAAGAAAAGGGGAAAAAAGAAATCCAGCAAAGCAAACCAAATGAAGCATAACTTGCTCTAAGGATGCAAAAACCTTCATAATCAAAAGGAAGTTGACTCATCTTCCAATACACTGTGTGGATATCAAAAGAACTCTATTTTTGAAAGCCGAAGCTTCATATTCAGTGTATGATCTCCTACTGACTAATTGTGTAGGTGATACTGTTTGATGTTCATAGGCAAGACAAAACCATCCCAGTGTGCTTTGATTTGAAAACAACAACAACAACAACAACAACAACAACAACAACAACAACAAATAATAATAATCTACCTAGTCGCCTGTAGTGGCTTTATTAGAAGAAATATGGAATGGCACCGGCATGCCCAGAATACTGCAAAAGTACTTCTGTCCTTGTTACCCAGAGAAGCAGTGCTATTCACATTGTGAGCACATGTGCTGAACCCCGTCTGTGGAGCCTACCCCCCCAAAGAATGAGACCAGAGACCGAAGTATGGTTTCAAATTGGCCACAGCTTTATTGAACTTCAGAATGTGGGAAACTTGGCATAGGCCTTGGCATGTGACCCTCTCAGCCCGTCCGGGACTGAGGATGCGCAGGGCAATGAGGTGCAGTGGGAGGGGACTGTAAAACACAAACTTACACAGTGTGCCCTCCCAACTTACCTCAGCCGGGAGTTTGACCTGCTTGCCGCCGCTCTAGGGCCAGGGACTCCTGCAATCAACCCTTTAATGGGCCCTGCTAACACCATTGTGTGGGGGGCGCATGAGAACCCCCATCTTGAAGAGTAAAGGATACCTTGCCAAGGCCTAGAAACTGCCAAAGTTGTGACGAAATGCTACGGGGAAGGTGAAACCTGCCAAAGCAGGGAAAATTCTTTTCCTGTTCTGAATACAGTGGACGCTTGGGTTGTGAACGTGATCCGTGCAGGAAGCACGTTCGCAACCTCCAGCAGGGCGTGTGCGCACGCGCAGGTCACAATTCAGCGCTTCTGCGCATGTGCAAGCGCCAAAATCCGGAAGTAACCAGTTCCGGTACTTCCGGGTTTGGCACAGTGCGCAACCCGAAACCGCGCAACTCGAAGTGTCTGTAACCAGAGGTATGACGGTACAGCAACCATCTTACGACCATAGCAGCGCCTGCTGACCTGGAATGCAAAATATTAGGCTGCAAAAAAATATCATTAATTTGGGAGGGATGGGTGAATGAACCTGGAAGAGGAGGAAACAAAGTGAGGGGTCTGCCTCTTTCACCTGGCCCTCACCCCCACCCCCGCCGGCCATCCATTGTCCTCCCAGGTTGGGGGCGGGATGATAGCCACCCTGACCCAGGTGGGAGGCACCAGACCAGGTAAGCCCGCTCGGTGTCGCAAACCCCACCCACCTGTTGGGAAGGGAGGGTGGAAATTCTCTCTTTCTCCATTGTTTGCAATGGAAGTGAACAACTGTTTAGGATTCCTGTCAGTTTTCAGTGATGTGTAGTCTGCCAGGAAACATATCTGTCAACTTTTCCCTTTTTTAAAGGGGCATTCCCATATTCCGAATAGGATTCCTCACAAGAAAAGGGAAAAGTTGACAGCTATGCCCAGAAATGGATCTCGGGGGGATTCATCAAGTGATCTGAAAGAGGTATGCCCTAGGGCAGAAAACGTTTGCCAGAAATAACATTGTACCATGATGGATCCACTCAACATTCAAGTCATGTTTTCATTGTTTACCTACAAAAAATGCCATAATAGCTTGATTTAGACTGTGCACAAATTAGTTTATTCTGGCTCCAGTGCGTTCCCTCCACTGGTGTCTGAAGAAGAGAACACATAATGTTAGCCACAGTCCATGTTGTTTAGTTGTTTAGTCGTGTCCGACTCTTCGTGACCCCATGGACCAGAGCACGCCAGGCACTTCTGTCTTCCACTGCCTCCCGCAGTTTAGTCAAACTCATGCTGGTAGCTTCGAGAACACTATCCAACCATCTCGTCCTCTGTCGTCCTCTTCTCCTTGTGCCCTCCATCTTTCCCAACATCAGGGTCTTTTCCAGGGAGTCTTCTCTTCTCATGAGGTGGCCAAAGTCTTGGAGCCTCAGCTTCAGGATCTGTCCTTCCAGTGAGCACTCAGGGCTGATTTCCTTCAGAATGGATAGGTTTGATCTTCTTGCAGTCCATGAGACTCTCAAGAGTCTCCTCCAGCACCACAGTCCATATCTATCCTGAAATTTCTTGAGAAATACTCCTGTTTGATGCATTTTCCCCAAACCAGCTTCCATCTGATTTGAAAACACAGAAGCTTTCCTGGCAAAAATTGCCCAGCCCCTATGAGGCAGCTGCAAAGACTGAAGGTCTCTACCTTCCCACAGCTCCCTAAGTCTCCTCCTCCTCCACATCTTCCTACCCAAGCAATCTGAGGCTCCATCATTTTGCCTGTCGTTTGCAACGCCCGAGCAAAGCAGCAATTTAGATTTCCTGGCAGTCCAAAATCGTTCCATGAGCTGGCTCTTTCTGTTCTGGGAAAGCCTGAAGGGACAAAGATCTGTCATCTTCAATTAAAAATTCTATTACCTGCCCCAAGCCCTCAGGGGCACGACAGGCAATAAACCTGGGGGAAAAAATTACAGAAAGTTCTTTGACCTTCCCTAGACCCCAGTCCACTAATTTAGATAGGAGGTGTCCCTGCTGTGAAGACAGGGAGGAAAGGGATTTAAAGCTGTGTGTGCAGTTAACATCCCATACTAAACATCTTCCAGGAGGACTTGCTTATAGAATTAAGGCTAATGGCTGCAGCTTGGAAAGGGCAGTTGACTGTAACACTTTTTGGAAAAGATTAATGCTGAACTAGCCCCAGGAAGCTCCGAAAGAGAGGAGGTGTGCAGAATCTTGCAAGATCAGGTGCTATCTGCCAGCCAATTATCCAAGTGTCATTAGACACAGGGCTAGCATAATAAACCTGCTCCTTCCAGTTCATAAAATCGCAGCATTTACATGAGAAGAGCAAAGGTCAATGTGATGACAAGGTAAAACACTTGTAAAAGGAAGACAGGCGGAGAAATGCGATGCTTTTTCGATACTTCACACCGGGAATCTTTTTCAGCTGAAAGATCACGGTCCCACATAGCTGAGCTATATGTGTTTTTTTTTTTGAGGGGGGGGGGGTGCCAGCAGTGAATGGTGCCAAAACACACATACAGCACACAGTCATAGGGCCAGCCCAAGACATTTTGCTGCCTGAAGCAGGAAACCTCCAAGTCAAGGTGCTTTGTACCCATGACCAATCAAGCTGGCAAAGAAGAGACAGAAGTAGTAGTAGTAGCTGTAGTAGTAGTAGTAGTAGTAATGATGATGATGATGATGATAATGATACAGTAGTAAAGGTAAAGGTAAAGGGACCCCTGACCATTAGTTCCAGTTGTGACCGACTCTGGAGTTGCAGTGCTCATCTCGCTTTATTGGCCGAGGGAGCCGGCGTACAGCTTCCAGGTGATGTGGCCAGCATGACTAAGCCTCTTCTGGTGAAACAGAGCAGCGAATGGAAACACCGTTTACCTTCCCGTCGGAGGGGTACCTATTTATCTACTTGCGCTTTTGACGTGCTTTTGAACTGCTAGGTTGGCAGGAGCAGGGACCGAGCAATGGGAGCTCACCCCGTCGTGGGGATTCCAGCTGCCGACCTTCTGCTCAGCAAGTCCTAGGCTCTGTGGTTTAATTCACAGCGCCACCCGCGTCCCTTAATACAGTGGTACCTCAGGTTAAGTACTTAATTCGTTCCGGAGGTCCGTTCTTAACCTGAAAGTGTTCTTAACCCGAAGCACCACTTTAGCTAATGGGGCCTCCTGCTGCCGCCGCGCCGCCGGAGCACGATTTCTGTTCTCATTCTGAAGCAAAGTTCTTAACCTGAGGTACTATTTCTGGGTTAGCGGAGTGTGTAACCTGAAGCGTATGTAACCTGAAGTGTATGTAACCCGAGGTACCACTGTAATAATAATAATAATTTATTATTTATACCCCGCCCATCTGGCTGGGTTTCCCCAGCCACTCTGGGCGGCTTCCAACTGAGTATTAAAAACAATACAGCATCAGACATTAAAAACTTCCCTAAACAGGGCCGCCTTCAGTTGTCTTTTAAAAGTAAAATAGTTGTTTATTGCCTTGACATCTGGTGGGAGGGCGTTCCACAGGGCAGGCGCCACTACCAAGAGGGCCCTCTGCCTGGTTCCCTGTAACTTGGCTTCTTGCAGTAAGGGAACTGCCAGAAGGCCCTTGGCACTGGACCTCAGTGTCCGGGCTGGATGACGGGGGTGGAGACGCTCCTTCAGGTATACTTGGCCGAGGCCGTTTAGGGCTTTAAAGGTCAGCACCAACACTTTGAATTGTGCTTGGAAACGTACTGGGAGCCAATGAAGATCTTTCAGGACTGCTGTTATGTATTCAGTGGTCTGTATTTGCCTGAGCTTGAGTCTGGACTAAAGATTCTGAGCCCCTGTGTTCTGATTCAACACATGATATCCAATCCCAGTACATTTCCGGATTGGGGCTGCTGCCATTGGCCTCTAAACTCTGATTTATGACTCGCAGCTTGGGAGTTTGGACAGCCAATCATGTTGGGAGCGGGAGTGCCCCAGGCCTTCAGAAATGTATATCAGCAGTTGCTTTGTGTGTTGAGGTCCCCAAGACACCCCCACCCCAATAACACACACTTCACACAGAATTTTTATTTAAGGTTTTTGGCATAATTTTGGCCACAACTGTATTAATATACATGGATGTGAATTGTCGCTTAGGCATTGGTTAGGACTATCTGTCCCCCCGCCTGGGGACAGAACTGACTTCTGGATTCCAGCGAAAGTCAGTGAGGGGGAACAATGTTGGGGAGAACTGGAGCTGCGCCACAGGCCCTCAGCTTCTCTCCGCATGCTCCCAGGGGCTTACGCAGCCCGAACCCAATTCCAGGGGTTTGAACGAAAGGATGGCAAGCCCCTGAATTCCTTTAATGGAATTCCCTTGCAGCAGCAGCATTGGAGGGGCAGGCCCAGCCAATCCTTACCCTTCCTCCAACCAATTTTAACCAATGCCTAACAGCAACCTTACCAGTTGTGACAATTTGCTACGCAGTAGGCAAAAACCAAATGGCACCAGCCAATCAGCCAAATGGACAAAATTCCTACCAGGTCCCTGCCCCAAAAGCAGACAACCCCATGACAGGCATAGCAAGGTCAACGCACAAGACCCAAATTAAGGGAGGGTGGGCGGGTGATCCGGTGCACGCAGCGAAAGAGAAAGCAGATCACCGCGAGCACTGTTTAAAAAACCTATGTTCCCACCCCCAAATTGGCGACATCAAAATTACACCAGCAACTCAAGCTACCAGTCCCTGCCAGACCCATACCATCCCAAACTGCCTGGCAACAGAGGGGTGTCTTGGCTGGCCCCCACCACAACACATGCTCTCTTTTAATGAGAACACGCTTTGCCAGTATTGCCTAGTTCTGTTACTTCAATAAATGTTCTTGCTGTTATCACTGAGTCTTCCTTCGTGGGAACCCACCTACACTTCAGTGGCTACAGCTAACATGAGAAGCAGGGGGTGGGCTGAACAAACCTGAAGCTTTTCTCTTGGGAATTAGAGAGACTGAAGTTCCAAAAAGGATGATTACACCGTTTATGTATGTAACAGCAACAGCCAGGATTCTTTATGCACACATAAAAATGGAAGGAAGGATTTCTCACCAAGGAAGGAAGGATAAGTAAAGTGCAGAATTGGCAAAGTTAACAGCTGAAATAAGAAAACCCAATGGCAATTGTTTTGTGTAAGAATGGAAGCCCTTTTCGGACTATTTAAAGAAATATTATAGTATGATGAATTCATGAGCATGATTTGAACTATGAGCAACAGAAGGATTTAGAGATTATTGCATTATTATGATATAAAAGAAAGAAGATGGGGTGCAGCATGGGGGAGTAATAACAAACACCATGGAAAACGGGGTGGAAAGTCGATCAAAGAAAAGAAAACAATATTATGTATTGCAATGTATATGTGATTTTAATAATAATAATAATAATAATAATAATAATAATAATAATAACAATAATAATAATAATAATAGAATATAACTGAAAAAGAGAGAAGCAGGGAGCCTTGGCTTAATGAACATTTCTCTCCATCCCACTCCCAGCTCCCTGTTTTGGTGCTGAAACAAAAGTTCTCTGAATAGCTTTTGTCTCAGGTATTTCTGGATTCTCACGTTATCTATCCTTTCTCTCTAATAGATTCTCATCTCTTCCTCTACCCAACATTGCTTTTCAGACATGGAAATGACTTGTATCCTAGGTGTGGGTTGTTGTTTTTGCTACTTCATAAAATGGAAAAGCTGCTTTGAGGATTAAAACATTGAATTTTGTTGCTTTGCAAACCAATCAGCAGCTGTCCTTCAACCTTTTATTGACCACTTCTCTCCCTGCTGTGGAATGGGGATGGCTTTTAAATCCAGCCTCCATTTGGACAAAGCCTATATTGTTGTTGTTGTAAAAGGAAATTTCAATATGGATATCTGATAGTTTGAATATTTACAAAGTTCTGTGTGTGATTTATTGGGGGATGGGAGAATTCCTAGCCCAGTTAAAACAGACATGGAGAACCTATGTCCCTCTAGATGTTTTTGGACTACAACGTCCATCATTCCTAACCATTGGTCATGCAGACTACAGCTGATGGGAGTTGCAATCCAACAACATCTAAAGAGTCACAGGTCCCCCACACCAATTTAAGCAGATAATCCTCTACCGAAATCAATGGGAGAGCTCTATTGGAATAACTTATTCAAGTACTCTTCAGATGGCTGCAATTAAATAAATTCTCCTGTGGGGAAGGAGAGCTTCAGAGTTCATGCCATACCCTTACCGGGCAGCTGTCATACAAATGATCCTTAATCAATAGTGACTCTCTGTTTGCATAATGGAAATATATATATTTTGTTAGCATTGGTGCATGTAAGCTACATTTGTTGGAGAAGACCAAAAAAGAACAGCTTATAGGATTACCTCCTCCCCTCTGAGTTGCTTGTCCTTTGCCAGCTAAACATTTGACATTACTTTAACAACACAAGGTTCAAATGTTTCCTTGAAATATTTAGTTCCTGTGAGGATTCTGTCACATTCAGCTTCATATGCAAAAAGCTCCCTGTAGCTGTGACTCATTGACTATCAATTGCCAAGACCCGACTGCATAAGATCAGTTCTGCATTGCAATGTCAGATAATGACTTCTGAGGATTTGGGGTGGGCGAGTGTGTGTGCCTTTTCCCTCTTGTCATTCTTCCAACTTTGTGAAATAAGCCTATCTTGAGAATTCATCTCTGCTACCTCTTTCTTTGCTTTTTGCACAAGGAGGAGGAATTTGTGGCTATTATTACTAGCGCTGTGCATGCCCACCTTCAATCTCATTGGGGACCAGTTCAGCAATTCAGATCAGCCCCAACCCAATTGGGAATGACCTGGCCCTGGCACCACCTAACCCTTGGATCCATATTGCAACTAAGAAAAAGCAATGTTCAGAAATCCCATCAACTTACATTGGGAAACCAAAACAGCCATAGCTGTGTGTGTGTGTGTGTGTGTGTGTGTGTGTGTGTGTGTGTGTGTCTTTATGAATGTGCATGAAATTAGGAAACATGGTCACCCCTACAGAGTGGATTAAACTTGCCAAACTTCAGACAGGCAGCTCCAGGGATATTTGTGCTAGCCACCTTTAAGTTTTGCTTTTGTAAAAAAGGGAATATACTGTAGTTATGAAAAGACTGTATGTAATAGAGCAACGAAGCATTGTGATTGGAGAGGGTTCTGTGATATTTTAGTCCTGGATTGGAACCTAGAGATCTCAGTGGGTGAAGTCCAGCTCTCCTCCTCCTCGCTCTCACCACCTTGGTGTTCCCCTTATATGGTGTTTTAACAATAGAAACATTATGAAGACGGTCTGTTGGCTTTAGAGAGACTTCCTTTTTTTTTAGTTCCACATTGACACAAAACACTACAATTCAGTTTGGATTCACCTGACCTGCTCTGTAGCTGCCTCGACCCCAACTGGATTTGGCACAAATTCTGCTGATTTGGGACAAATCAGTTGCACAGACCTGGATATTGACACAGGAAGGCACTTTATAGCAAGTTAAGACCATGGGTCCATCTAGTCCAGTTCTGCTTTCACTGACTGGCAGTGGCTCTCCACGGTTTTAAACAAGGGTCTCTCCCAGTCATCTGGAGATGCAGAATATTGAACCTGACACCTTCTGTATGCAAGCTGGATATTCTACCCTGAGCTATGGCCTTATATACATTTATTTCATTTATTCGTTCATTAAATCTATATACTGCCCTTCATCATAAGATCTTAGGGCGGTTCACAGAATAAAATAGAGGATAAAACATGAAAACAAGTAAACCAAAACAGCAAAACAACAATCCCCCTTCCCACGGACACATTTAAAAGGCTGTAGAATATTAATCAGCCCAAAACCTGGTTGAAGATGGACGTTTTTGCCTCTTATCTGAAAGTATATAATGAAGGCACCATGCTGGATGGGGAGACAATTCTGGAGAAAAAAAGCAACATTTCTCTTACAATTAAAGACCAATAAGGCTTGGAGCCCCTTCAACAATAATATACCATGAAATAATTAATTTTCTTTTTTGGGTGGAATTTAAATTACTCTTACCTGGCTTCTCTATAAAGAACAATGCATGCTGATATCCTTTTATTTCACGCAGGTGAGAGAGTTGTTTGGTCGGATCAAAAGACATGTGCTGAAACACTCCCTCCCCCAATGACTTAGCCTAGTTGTTCAAAGGAAAGAGGGAATGTTTCAGAGCTCACCAGACATGCTGACTAACTTTAAAAAAAACACGCTGCTTCAGATATATGGCTCGCAATAACCATGAATATCAGGCAGCACATTAAAGAAAAATAATCAAGTTGAAGTTGCAGTACCAGGCCAGCAGGGTGGCTTCACATTTATTCTTTTTTTAAAAAAAGACACTGCAACGAAAAGTTAAATTCATAGCTAGAGACCTTCATCCGTTGCTGGCTTTGAAAATCTGTTGGCAGTAGCTGCTCCATTTTAAGTTGAGCAGTGCTGTGGGTTGATAAGCTTCAAACCGTGCTTTTGTAAAGGTGCGAGGGAAAGTGAGAGTTCTCTGCTGCTTGCTGTAATGGTCCCTTTCCACCAGCACTCCTAAACGACAGGATCCCAGTTTGTGAATGGCGTGCCACTGGTCCATAAAGGAAGAATGTGCTTCCCCTTCCCCCCCTCTCTCTTTAAAGGAGAAGTCCATCACTGAGCCACAACGATGGATAACAGCTGGGAATTTCAATTGACCAGAGGGCAGCGAGCTATATTAAAACTTCAGTCCTACTAATAGGAAAGAGAAGGGATTGGTAAGTTACACCCGGAGCAATCATGAATTTGAGAGTGTAGTACTAAAAAAAACCCCATTCAGTCAAAGAGGTGTAGATTGTCTTCACCTAAGAGATAAATGTGTTACCTCAGCTAACAGCCAATGCTGAAAAGTATGTCACGTCGGTTTAGCGCTAATTCATCGCACGCCTAACACGAACACTGCCAGATTGATTTCATTAGCGGTTGTACAGATATTGCCGATTCCCCGCCCCCTTGCGTTAAATGTCCTTGCCACATACGGCAGACGTCGCATGTGTAATTTCTCAGGTGATAGGGGAGGAAATATTCCCTCTGCAAAGGCAAGGGGTGTAAGGAGGAAGCAGGGGACAGGTTAGTCATCAAAGCACAAAATTCAGGCTCCTCAAATCCAAGCGATTTAGCATATATTTGATTCTAAAGGCAGTGGTTTCACAGAGGCAGAAAGGAGCAGCATTTAACATTCACAGAAGTCAATAATTTGTATTAGGCTGTTCTGATAATGAGGGCTGAGTCCATGCATTCATCTACAGCAGCATCAACCGCGGTTTGTGGGTCACACAAACTTGGCCACATGTGTCCCCCTTGTTTCCTCTTTCCTGCTTCCATTATTAGAAACAGCTTCAGTGCTTTGCTCCTATCTTGGATTAAGCCATAAGTTCCCCAGTTCAAATCACTGGCTTGATGCTGTTTAACAAACCAGGGTGATAAGACAGGATAAGGTGAGGGAGGAATGTGTGATCCCATCTTCACACAGACCCTCCAAGTGTCCCTATTTTCCAGAGATGTCCCTGATTTAGAGAAGCCGTCCTGGTTTCCGATTTGATACCCAGATGTCCCACTTTTCCTTAGGACGTCCCTATTTTCATTGGAGAAATGTTGGAGGGTATGGAATTATCTGACCCCCCAAGTCATCTGAAGCCAGCCCAGTATAGGGAAGTTTTTTTAAAAAAAAAGTTTAATGTTTTATTATGCTTTTATATATGTTGGAAGTTGCCCAGAGTGGCTGGGGCAACCCAGTAAGATGTGCGGGCTATAAATAGTCAAATTATCATTATGGAATGGAACGTTCCTATTTTCATCAGAGAAATGGTGGAGGGTATGCTTCATATGAGGGACAAGGGTGGTACTGTAGTCTAAACCACAGAGCCTAGGGCTTGCCGATCAGGAGGTTGGCGGTTTGAATCCTCACGACACAGAGAGCTCCCATTGCTGGGTCCCTGCTCCTGCCAACCTAGCTGTTCAAAAGCATGCCAAAGTGCCAGCAGATAAATAGGTACCACTCCAGCGGGAAGGTAAACGGTGTTTCCATGCACTGCTCTGGTTTCAGTGTTTTCAATGTTGCTGTTGCTTTAAAGAAAAAAAATGTATCACTTATTGTTTAGCTGTTTGCTATCATAGGCTCATTGGGGAGGAATAGCAGGATAAAAATCTAATAAATCATCATCATCATCATCATCATCATCATCATCATCATCATCTTGGATTAACATCTGAGCATGGCCTAGGTAAAGTTATAAACTGGCAGGAAAAGTAGACGGAGAAATGAAGTGTTTTCCCTGCTGATCTATAGAGCCAGCCCAGCTGTGTAAGCAGCCCCAATGGTTTCTTTGTCATGAAATAACAATAGATTTAGGGACGTTAATGCTAGTACCAGGTCCAGAAGTTCTCAGCAGGACTACACGGTACCCAGAGCTATTATCTGTCAGGCTGTGCAAAGCACTCATATATTCTGCTTTAGCATATTACAATTTGAATTCCATAGAATTCAATGCAAGAAATATAAGAAATATGCAAGAAATATAAGAAACACAATGCAAGAAATATAAGAAATCTCACATCCTGGGATATTTGGATGAAGGGTGGTATACAAATTAAATGAATGAACAAATAAAACCCATTTGGTCAATATGATACCTTCTTCCAATGGACAGAGGACGACTGATGTCAGGAATTTTCCTAAGTTGCAGATGGTCTGAATGTTAGAAAATGAGGCGAGACAGCATTAAAAATTTAATCTAGAAGGTGCTGCCACTTCAATATATCTCACCAAGCAGACCACAGGGTAGTCATATTTTATGGGGGGCGATTTATGTCCAGCCCCTCCCCACACTCATTTCAATATATCTATCCAATAACTTCAAAATAAAATGCTCCTCCACTCTGCGACATGTGAAAAAGTTTTGACTAAAGAAAGATGCCAAGTTTTCAGAACAAAAGTGTACAGCTCAGGATTTAAAGGGAGAACATTTTTAGCATGGCTGCTTGCAATGTCCCATGAGCTTCAGAACCATTCCAATTATCTAAGAAAACAGAGATGACCTTGTAACTAATGGGATTATTCTCTCCTTTCTTAGTGAGTTCTTTCAGCACCTTTTCAAATGCAGAAGCCTGAAGCAACAGGACGGGAGTAATTTGGCAGATGCAAGGGAAGTGGCCAATTTCCCTAAACTGTAAGTACAGTGGTCCCCAAAGACCTTTGAGATGGAGGAGGAAATAGTGGAAGCACCGAAGAAGATCTTAAGAACCAAAAATCGAAGAATTCAGTCGCCACCACAATGCAGGATTCCCCCCCCCCCAATAAGTACTAGTCATGATGACAATGCTACCTTCAGGATCAGAGGGAACACACTACAGTGGTACCTTGGGTTACATATGCTTCAGGTTCCATACGCTTCAGGTTACAGACTCTGCTAACCCAGAAATATTGCTTCAGGTTAAGAACTTTGCTTCAGGATGAGAATAGAAATTGTGCTCCGGCGGTGCGGCGGCAGCGGGAGGCCCCATTAGCTAAAGTGGTGCTTCAGGTTAAGAACAGTTTCAGGTTAAGTACGGACCTCCGGAACAAATTAAGTACTTAACCTGAGGTACCACTGTATTTAATTCCAGTTGCTGGTGAGTGCCCTCATGTTCCGCTCCTGGGCTTCCCATAGACATCCGATTGGCCACTGTGGAGAAAAGGGCAATGGGCTGGATAGGCTGTTTTATGTCCCGGACTGATCAGCTTCCTAACCAATGGGCCTGAGTGGTAGACTCCAAGGGATGTAGTAGTCCCTCACAGACCTAGCCATGCTATGCTAGCGCTCAGTCATATATGCTAAAAATTAACAGTAGCAACAGTGTTCACCTATATCAGTTAAAACAGGTCACAAGCATCAATAAAAATTACCATTGGTCCAACACAGCCATGTGCACTAAAATACCATGGAAAGTGCCATGTTTGTTAAGTCAGTACCATGCACACTGACTAATTAGCTAACTAGCACGCCCCTTTAGGATACCAATCAATTTTGCGATGCTCCCTTTGGGGACTCACTGGTGAATTTAAATAGAAATTCAAAAGCAATAGGCATGTGGTAGACAAGGTGAGTCAATTAGTTTCCCCCTAAAATGAATTCCAGCCATTTGCTTGTGCTTCTGCTATTGAGATACAAGCATGAATGAAGTCAAGGACATGATCTGACATTTAAAGATGAACCAGCACATCATCATTAGCATCAAGGCCTCCACAGATAGAATTCAGGAGAGTAGGTGGAGAGGGTGATAAATGATGAGGACTGACTCAAGTGTCTGTTGTCAAGGTCCCTTATTTTTTAACTGATCCACATCTTGTGCCTTTGACAGCCGTGGAAATTTAACAAGTGGGACTTTTCTGGTCTGGGGATAATAGTACAGGTAAGGGATCTGGTGAGCTCTGAGTAGAATAGATCAGAGAATTATAGAGTTGGAAGGGACCACAAGGTTCCTCTAATTCAGCCTTTCTCAACCTGTGGTCCCCAGAAGTTGTTGAACTACAACTCCCATCACCCCTAGCTAACAAGGCCAGAGCTCAGGGATGATGGGAGTTGTAGTCCAACAACAACTGGGGACGCACAGGTTGAGAACTGCTGCTCTAGTCCAACCCCCAGCAATGTAGAAATCTTTTCCCAATGTGGGGCTCAAACCCACAACCCTGAGATTAAGAGTCTCATGCTCTACCAACTGAGCTATCCCCCGGTGAAATAGTTTTGTGAACTGTTGGTGCACTTAGGGCAAGACATTGTGGACAGAAATGTGCAGAAGAATGAGCCGGCAGCCTCCCTATGGCACAATGCAGCAAGGAAGGCTTAGAAAATTTCATCATCTTAAAAGCTTCCCCACCTACACCACAGGCAGACCAAAGTCTAAATTTTAGATTTTCTTAGACTACCTCCAACATAACTGCAGTGTTTGTAGCCTGCCTCTTTAAGAGACATGCTTTGCCTGTAGCAGAAACTCCCTTCCCTGGGTGTGGCTCCTTCCACAGCTCAGTGAAGACCAGTTGAAGTCTTAGTCTTATCTATGTAGCATGCCCTGGCTGCTTTGAGATCTGTTGCTTACCAATAAATACAACTAGTGATGTTCTTTATGGTCCAGCTCTAGCTTCCATACATCACTGGAAGCGAGAGCTGGACCATAAGGAAGGCTGATCGCCGAAGAATGGATGCTTTTAAATTCTGGTGCTGGAGGAGACTCTTGAGAGTCCCATGGACTGCAAGAAGATCAAACCTCTCCATTCTTAAGGAAATCAGCCCTGAGTATTCACTGGAAGGACAGATCCTGAAGCTGAGGCTCCAATACTTTGGCCACCTCATGAGAAGAGAAGACTCCCTGGAAAAGACCCTGATGCTGGGAAAGATGGAGGGCACAAGGAGAAGGGGACGACAGAGGACAAGATGGTTGGACTGTGTTCTCGAAGCTACCAGCATGAGTTTGACCAAACTGCGGGAGGCAGTGGAAGACAGGAGTGCCTGGCGTGCTCTGGTCCATGGAGTCACGAAGAGTCAGACACGACTAAATGACTAAACAACAAAAAGTGATGTTCTCCGGACACTTGCTGCTTCCTGGCAAACCCATTGTGAGACTTCCCAATGCAGTGAATATCCTTCCCAAACCCAAAGGATGCTACTATGACTGCCCAACTATGGTCCATTAACATGATTTTATTAGCTCACTGTGAGGCAGTCATGTTGCAGAGCCAACGCAGGAAAATAAAGTTGATTCCCAAGTAACTAAAAAATGGCACATCTACAATAATATTTTTTGTCCTGATGAGCAAAATGGTTACTATCACAGCCCCACACATGGGATCCACTGCAATGTCAAGTTTGACAGCTTGTGCATTCACAAAATCTGCAAGTTTAACAATCTGGAGCTTTAATGTGAACCAAAAAAACCGCCCTTGAATAATAGCATTCAGGAAATTGTAATGATAGGGTTACTACTATTACAGGTCCAGGGTCATCCCCCCCCCCAAAAAAAGCAGGCAAGTTCTAGAAATATATAGTGCTTATATATAGTATCTTATTCCTAACGTTCCTTCTTGTTCACACATTAGAATTCATTGGATGGATGCCTTTTCTCATACATAGGTACAGAATAATCCTTGACCTACTTTTTGGCCCCCTTTTCTCTTGACAATGGAGCCCCATTCTTAAGGGCAAAACACACGGAATTCTAATTGATCTACAAGGCCTGGTTAGAACTTCCATCACAGTACCATCTCAGAGACTAGAAAGTGTGTGTGTGAGGGGAGAAAACTTTGAGGAAGACTTTTGTGTTTGCAAATCCTCGATCTTCTCTTCCACTAAATCACACAGCTCGACTCCTTCATTAAGTGCAGCCCAAGACAATGCCAGAATACCCCTGCAGAGTTAGGTATATCACTGGCACAGGCCTCCTACTGTGGGTGACCTGACCCCAAACACTTTCATTAGGAGCCAAGCTGGCAGGCTTATGATTTTCCGTCGTCCTTCCTTCCCCCATTTAGTTAATTTCTCATTTGCTTCTGCATTATTTATTTCACTACATTGTGGAACGACGTGAATATCCCATCATTAGAATGATAAAAAAAATTGAAATTAATAAAATGGGTTATTAAAACAAGCCACTTCTAATTACAAAAAGAGAGAAATGAGCAGCTACAGTACCATGCGAATAAAGAGCTTACTAGCTGAAGAAGCAAAGTTCCAGTTCTAGTATTGCATGAAACTAGTTCTGGATCATTGCTGGTCTCATGACTGGCTCATAGTATCTGGAGGCACTATAATGAATCGGATCAAATTGCTACAACTGTGCAGTCATGGTGGAGATCTTCCACGTGAAGGTATAAGTTCATCCAACTGTGGGCCCAAATTGATTATAGTCCTGGGCTCTAGGCTTCTTCCCATGTTTTATGGCATCACTGATGACATAGCCAGCCAAGAAGCAGTGCTTTTTTCCAGCTGGAACTCCCTGAAACTCAGTTCTGGCACCTCTCTGGTGGGCGCCAAGAGAACAAGGGAGGCATTCATTGTGAGTTCTGGCACCTCTTTTTCTAGAAAAAGAGCACTGCCTAAAAGCCTTAGGGTTTGGGTTCTTTGGGACCATAACCCAAAAATGGTGACACAACAGTCCTTGAAGTCTTAAGGTTTGGGTTAATTTGTCACATCATCACTCCAACACAACAGGCCTAGAAGCCTGTAGGCCTGGGTTATTTCACAAACTCCAAGATAGGGCATCTCCCTCAAATCAATCAATCAATCTGGCATCCAACTTGGTATGTCAAGAGTTTGGTGCCAACAGTTAAGTCAACTTCAGCTAGATTTTTCTTGGTTAAATTTCTTCTTGTAGAAATTTGATTCCTGCATTTTTTTTTATCTTGCTCTGGCAGAATGTGTACCACAGCAAGTATATAAGAACATACTGGGAGATAATTACTGCATAGTAGTTACCATCACATTCTTTGATTTTGAGTTTGTCCTGTTTGATAACTCGACTAGTGAATTTCACTGGGCTCCTTGAAGAGTCCTGACAGCGCAGAAGGTGATCTCATTCTTTAGTATCACAACAGTAGATATAGTAATAGCATTTAGAAGGAAATTGGAAAGATTATATTATTGTCTTATTTTTATGCTGAACAATAACCATTTTTTGCCAGATCTAATATATGTATCTCCTAAGTTCTTCCTGCAGAGATTCTTCAATACGATGAACTCTGAAATAACAATGTAAAATTGACCCTGTGACCCCAGCAGTAATTTCAATCATTGTTTGGAAAGATGAAAATAACCTTCTCGTCCTCATGATGTTTTGTACCATCTAATGTAAGCACTTCTATATACTATTCATTTATTGGTTTCAAATGACACCATGCCTCTGATGACAAGAGCATCAGATATAATGACATTTTGGGTCTATTTGGAGGGTATGTCTAATCAGTCATACTCGTTCCCCATTTAAACAAATAAAACAATGAGAGGAAAGATCACCTATTATTCTATAAAAGATCACGGGGGCAGAACAGCCAAGCCTTCCTTCAACCAAGAAAAGAACGAAACTAATAGGGAGATGGAGAAGGAGGAACTTCATTATATGCTCTGATAATTGCTCTGTAATACAGAGACCTGCACAAATCCTCAGTTCACTCTCTGTGTGAAAGATAGAAATAGGAACAACATCTTTTGAAAAATGCACGTGGATAAAGTACTTGTCAATGGACTCGTAGTCTGAAACAACATCAATTATTCTATAAAGTTTCTAACTGCAGAAGATGGAGTTTTCTTTCTTTGTTTAGCAAATTAACAGGACTAATGGAAGGAGAGGGGGAAGAAGAGAGAAAGCGTAACGTCACTTAAGGCAGCATAGGGCTTTAAAGGTCAAGAACAGCTTCAATGCCATTTTTTGCCCAAGAATTATGTGACCCATGAGAGCAGCAAAATAACCAGACTGTACAATGGTGATGGGATAAAATGAGGCTCAATCTTTATTGACAGCAGCAGGCTGGGCAAGGGTTGGCATGGGAGTATGTCCCAGGATTAAAACATCGTTCCACAAGACCCATGTTGATGGAATGGACCCCCTGGGTTTGGATCGCTCCAAGCCTGTACGTCGGGAGTCGGCCAGTGTTGCTGTGATGCAAGCCAAGCAAGCAAGCTCTCACTGGGGGACCAGGGTGCAGATTCCAACCAAGCAGATACCGAACTCACGCTTGGCTTTTGCCGTGGTCAATCCTCCCCTCAGTCCCCTTATGCCCCCCCATACTATGTTGATCCTGACCAATGCCATTTCTGCCCTCATACAAACATTGTTCTCCCATCTAACAAAGGAAAGCCATAATTTCACCGAGGGAAAGGTGAAAAAAACCCCAACCAGGTGCCAATCAGGTTGGGGGGGGGAATCATTTCTGGTCCTGTCAACCTGCAACCCAAAATTGCTCAGTGAAGGCTCTAACCCGAGGGCAGGTGGGAAGCTCTCAAAGCAAAATGGCTGTAAGCGCCAGGGGAAGCAGCCTTATATAGGCTTTCCCTTCCCTTCTTCAGCAGGGGTTCATGGGGCAGCTTTTTCCCATGAGCCCATCACACAGAGAAGATACGGGACAAAACCTTGACCAGTATTTTGCTGCAATCTATGGCCCACCGCGGCACCAGGCAAAGACGTCCTATGGTTATTGGGCATGGAACAGGGCTTAAAATATTAACCCACTTGCCTAAGATAACCAGGGCTTATTTTGACATCTTCAAATGTGATAGCCTGGGGTTGGCCCCTATCATAGCCATGTGACAATGTCACAAAACAGAACCAGTAAGGGCAAGAAACACTGACCTCACTCTTGACAGGCTTATTGTACCAACTGAAGCCAAATCTTTCCTGCCCTTACTCTGAATACACAGACCTTTCCACCCTGCTCTACATTCCTTTTCTGAAAATTCACCAAAAGTTATCGATGGCATTCAACTAAGTTTTACTGAAGGCAGACCCATTGAAATTCATGGACCTAACACAAGTTCGTTCATTTCAAGGGTTGTGCTTTGAGTAAAACTTCATTGTGCATTTCTCAGGCACAATATTTTTCCTTGGCATAAACCTAACAAGAATCATCATTCAAATGGATTTGAAATTAAGTACAGAGACAAGGCATTAACATGTGCTGATTGTTTTAAACCCCAGGTGTGCATATCTTTGCACTAGATCCATTTATTATCCTGGTATTTGTACAGTTTTTATTATCAGTGTGTTGTATCCAAACTATGTTAATTCTGAAAGTTAGACCCATTGAAATCAATGCACCTATGTTAATCATGACCATTAATTTCAATGAGTCCTGAGTATAATGTTGGATACATTTTTGCTTGTTCTACAGTAGTAGTAAGACACACCCACAAATAGCCACAATCAATATCAGTTAAAATCTTGTATTCACCATTCTATCTCAAGAAGATTAAATAATTACTGGTGTTAAATCAGCTTACCTCTGTTAAGTTCCACAGAACAAATTACTTGATCTAATGACCTCCTGTGCCAGCTATTAAATGGTTAAGCAAGGGCACACCAATTAAAGCACCACAACTATTCCACAAACCAAGGGAAGGTTTCAGGGTGATAAAGGTAAAGGGACCCCTGACTGTTAGGTCCAGTCGCAGACGACTCTGGGGTTGCGGCGCTCATCTCGCTTTACTGCCTGAGGGAGTCAGTGTACAGCTTCCAGGTCATGTGGTGATGATACACCAATGCAAATGTTTGGGTTAATTTACCAGGGCAATGTGCCTAATGAATTTAAATATACCCCTTTATCAGTTTTAAGTCACCAATCTCTTATGCTTTAATTTACCTTAACAGGAAATTTAAGCGAATCATGTTTCATTCTCCAAAGCAGAATGTTTTTATGTAATGCTGGAAAGCTTAATAATATTCCTTTGGGGAATATAATTAATAAGGTCTTGGAACTATATTTGGCAACACTCTATAGGGATAATTACTATGCAGATTTATAGAACTTTGCTGGTGGAGAGAAATTCAAACATCCCTCCCAGGAGTCATAACTTATTTCATTGTAGACAGTAAAAGGTGAGAAAGTCAGGTCAAACTTACAGCAGATTTCTCCAAAGTTCTCTGGAGACCTGAAAATGATGTAGTCATTTCCATAGCAACTAAATGCACCAACAACATTATGTTTATTAATTACTTAGACGAAGAGCAGAAATTGCACCAAGCAAAATACAGATAATGAGCTAGGATGTCACTTTGCGACTGGAGAGATATTACTTATCCTAAAGAGTCTGTTCTTCCTTGATTGCTAACAGTCAATTCTGAGCATTAAATACATCAAAATGGATATAAATAAGGGATCTGGGTTTTTTTATTCTTATTTTTACATCCAGGACATATTGTATACAAGTATTAAAGGTACAGGCTCTTTGGATCAGGGGTCAGCACACTTTTTCAGCAGGGGGCCGGTCCACTGTCCCTCAGACCTTGTGGGGGGGCCGGACTATATTTTGAAAAATAATAATAATGAACAAATTCCTATGCCCCCAAATAACCCAGAGGTGCATTTGAAAGAAAAGGACACATTCTACTCATATAAAAACACCAGGAAGGCCCCACAAATAACCCAGAGATGCATTTGAAAGAAAAGGACACATTCTACTCATGTAAAAACACGTTGATTCCCAGACCTTCCGCAGACTGGATTTAGCAGGTGATTGGGCCGGATCCGGCCTCCGGGCCTTAGTTTGCCTACCCATTCTTCCTCATGTATTCAATGACAATGGGGCAACTGCAGCATGTGCCCTTTTCCTGGTTCATGCCAGGTGAGGGGGACCCTGGCAAAGTACTCCCTGTTAAGCCTTCTTAGCAATAACAGCAGCCTCCCCCCTCCAGGATACAAGGGGTAGTAATTTTCACCCTGCACTTGTCACAATCAGCGCTGCTTCCATTCCACTGCAGTTCAGCTTCTGCTGAAACTTACATTGTTCATCTTGCTGTCTGCTGTGGTCAAAACTAGTGTAATGAATTACTTCATCAATTAGTCAATGAATTTCAGTGGAAGGGAAACCTCAAAAACAAAGCAGAGAAAAATAACACAATTATTTACATAATATTTGCAGGCTACCCCCCCCCAACAATAACAAATGCTTGTATTTGCTTGTGTGGTTTCTATTCCTGACCTACAACAAATATGTGAATTGTGGCATTTTCTGTTCCAATGGAATTCTCCAACATCTGTAGGACTCCACCAATCCCAGCCAGTCTTATCAGGAGCAGGAAGTGACAGCGGGGCAATCTCAAGTGGGTGTCTGTGAGCCACAGCTACCATTGTAAATAGCCCACAATGGTGCAACATACTGTTATTCCAGTGGAGCGTTGTGAGAAATGTACAATGGTGGGACACTTTAAAAAGCAGAAATTGGAGAATGGGCGGGTAGATCTAATAGCTATTTTAAAGAATTATAGAATTGTAGAGTTAGAAGGGACCACAAGGATCGTCTAGCCCAGCCCCCTGCAATCCTTTGCTCAACATGGGGCTTGAACCCACAACCTTGAGATTTTTGAGTCTCATGCTCCACCAACTGAGCTATTTAGCCTGGACATACCTTTAAGAAGCAGTCCAATTTCCTCTTTGCCATTTTCCTGGAAAGTTTAGTGCCACTGGGTGTGGTTCTGAAAGGTTCTCTCCAAATATAATTAAGCATTACCGTATTTTTCGCTCTATAAGATGCACCAGACCACAAGAAGCACCTTGTTTTTGGAGGAGGAAAACAAGAAAAAAATATATTCTGAATCTCAGAAGCCAGAACAGCAAGAGGGATCGCTGCGCAGTGAAAGCAGCAGTCCCTCTTGTTGTTTTGGCTTCTGTGATAGCTGCGCAGCCTGCATTCGCTCCATAAGACGCACACACATTTTCCCTGACTTTTTAAGAGGGAAAAAGTGAGTCTTATAGAGCAAAAACTACGGTACTTTCTTTTTGACTGGCTTTTGGTTATCTGTATTTTGCCAAGGCTTTTTCCAAATTAAGAACAGTCATGTGGTGGCTGTGTAAAAAAAACAAAGGCATTTTGGGACAGTATATACAATGAATAATAAAAAAATGTTTATATACACCTTCCCTAAAAGGCCGGAGGCATTTCTTTTAGGAATGTCTGGGGATGAGATAAAAAAATAAGACGAAAAACTATTTCTGTTTGTGACTGCCACCTTTCCACTTCTGAAGTTTGTCTGAAGGCCCAGTGAAGGGCATTGGGTGGCACCATCACCTAAAGTGGTGTTGGCAGAGAAAGAAGAAGAAGAGTTTGGATTTGATATCCCGCTTTATCACTACCTGAAGGAGTCTCAAAGCGGCTAACATTCTCCTTTCCCTTCCTCCCCCACAACAAACACTCTGTGAGGTGAGTGGGGCTGAGAGACTTCAGAGAAGTGGGACTAGCCCAAGGTCACCCAGCAGCTGCATGTGGAGGAGCAGAGACGCGAACCCGGTTCACCAGATTACGAGTCTACCGCTCTTAACCACTACACCATGCTGGCTGCCACTGTGGCTAACAAAGCAAGGATGGGTCATGCCCTGTGGTAAGCTCATCTTTGGCCCTGGCACCAACTCTGACCACATTGCAGGGAGGGATTGAGGCTTGCTTAAGATGACCAAGGGAACTCATTGAAAAGATGAGATTTGAGCAGATGCTTAGACTTTATTTCATCGGAACTGTCGAAATGGTGCCTGCCACCTGAATAGGACTTTTGGATCAGCGTGGAAAGCCACACAGGAACATAATAATGATTGCTTCAACTCGCTTGTGAAACAACTCAGAGGTTATTAAGAAGAAAAACGATAACAACAAGAAGATTGGAAGATGGGACTTGTGAACATCAAAGCAGCAGAAATGTGAGATGATTGGACCCTTACTGAGCTCGAAGCATGGGTACCCCCAACAAAAATTTAAAAAATTCGGCAAAATATTTGGATTTTATGATTTTATGATATGTATTGGTATAATTCGGATTAATTAATGTGATATGATTGGATTGTTAAATGGAAAACTTAATAAAAAAATATTTAAGAAAAGATGAGATTTGAAAAGGGAGGATCCAGCCTCATAGCTTATACCCTTTCTAAGCATGGCATTGTTCCTAAAGCAACACATGAAATGAAAAATGGAGGCCTGCTTTATAAAACGTTAGCAGCAGCGTACTTTGAGTCTGACCTGCCACATTGCTTCCTCCAGCTGTTCCCATTCCTCTCCGCAGCAGCTAGCATTTAAGGATATTCGTAGAGCTAGCAGGACAAAATCCAGACAAACGCCCTGCTCAACTTCAACCGTGCATTAGAAATGCATAGGAATGGTTTTGCCCTGCTGGAGATACATAATGAATTTGGATGATTCCTCTGTGTGGGGGAAAAACATGCAGTACCACTGTGAATACAGGAATACAAAGTAACAGAAGTGAATTAACATGTACTCAGCCCGGCATCCTGCTCTTTAAAAAGATGTGGTAGATTTGATGGCACCAGGCATGGCTGGGACTGATGTGTCTGTCACAGTGGCTTCCACCATGGGACTGTAGGCCGATAGACTTTGCAAGGACTCGAATCGACTGAAAAACGCACCACTGGCTTATCAGTCAGTAGCTCTTAATCTTTGGGCAGTTGATTGAACTGCAGGCTGAAAGACGGATGGTGTTTCTTTAAAAAAGAAGGACCGGCAAGAGCAACAGAATACCGTTGTGGAAAAGAACAAAACATTAGCCTTCTTCCCCTCCCACCCCAAACGAAGAAGGAGGGAACCAGCCCGTGGGTCCTGCCTCTTGCATGTAAAAGGGCACCTATGCACATAGAGATGGATGTGGACAGGAAACACCATATGATTATGGAGTGCTATGGTGTAGTAGGATGTATATACCACTTGATGATAACAAAAGAAGAAGAAGAAGAAGAGAAGAGTTTGGATTTGATATCCCGCCTTTCACTCCCCTTCAGGAGTCTCAAAGCGGCTAACATTCTCCTTTCCCTTCCTCCCCCACAACAAACACTCTGTGAGGTGAGTGGGGCTGAGAGACTTCACAGAAGTGTGACTGGCCCAAGGTCACCCAGCAGCTGCAGGTGGAGGAGCGGAGACACGAACCCGGCTTCCCAGATTACGTGACTACCGCTCTTAACCACTACACCACACTGGCTCTCCCAAAACTTCCAAGAGGCTTACAAGAGATACTAAAATGATCAATGGAACAGTTCAAGATAAGTTCAAAAAACAGTTAAAATCAGCCGTAAAGAGAGGTTAAAAGATGTCAATAACTATGTGTCTGCATAGACTTGCCTGAACCAGGCAGAGGGCCTTCTTGGTAGTGGCACCTGCCCTGTGGAATGCCCTCCCATCAGATGTCAAAGAAATAAACAACTATCTGACGTTTAGAAGACATCTGAAGGCAGCCCTGTTTAGGGATGTTTTTAATGATTGGTGTTTTAATGTATTTTTAATCTTTTGTTGGAAGCCGCCCAGAGTGGCTGGGGAGACCCATCCAGATTGGCGGGGTATAATAATAATAATAATAATAATAATAATTATTATTATTATTATTATTATTATTATTATTATTATTAAAGGACCCGTGGATGGTTAAGTCCAAGACATGTGGTCAGCATTACTAAACTGCTTCTGGTGCAATGGAACACCATGACAGAAACCAGAGCACACGGATATGCCATTTGCCTTCCCGCTGGAGCAGTACCCATTTATCTACTCGTGTTGGTATGCTTTCAAACTGTTAGGTTGGCTCTGTTTAATATCTTGTCACTATTATTAAAGTTCTTAGAATTCAACATTTATTAAACAGGCTTGTATAAAATATCGAAACAAAATCAAAGGCTTTAAATTAACAGAATTCAGTTTCTCATCAGTTACTATTGTATTTCATCTGGTCACATTCTATTTCCAGAAAATGAAAAGTTGGGTGGACAATTGGTGTCTCTCTGCTGATAGGCCGCTAACTTGGCTTTACTCAATTTTCAGCAACTGCTTCTCTCACCTGCAGATTTCCATCTGTTCTGGAGGAGTGGAGGACCCTGGGAGCAGATTTAGAGAGGGGGCTTCACTGATAATTATATTCAACTAAGTTCTACTTAGAGTAGACCCATTGAACTTAATGGATGTAAGTTAGTCATTACTTTTCATAGGTCTACGCTGAGCAGAACCCTAAAAAATTGTCTCCTTTCTTGTTCTACTGATGAATGCCTCCTACCAGCAGAGGAATATCAAATGCAAACCCCTCAGTATGTCTTAAATGGAAATTCTCAGCAAGACAGAATGAAAGCATGTTTTTTTTAAACAAAAACAAAAACAAAACACACACGTTTCTGCTGTTATTTGCAGCATTTGTCCCAATTTCGTTATAAAACTCACTAAAATGTATAGTATTTTATCGGTGAAAAATCTCATATTTGTTTTGCATTCACTCCCACCTCTTTCTCTCCATTTTAAGGTATGCAAGAAATGCAGTCAATGAGAAAATATACATATAAAACAGAAATAAGAAAAAATCAGCATGCTATAAAAGTAGGATAGCTTCTTAATGGAGTTGTGCTATTTTCTCAAGATTGTGGAATGATAAAGAGGATTCCAAATGCATTAGTGCAAGTGCTCACACACACCACAGTGGAAAAATAACAGGAGAATCAGTGATACTCACACATCTTTTGCTTAAACATATTCTTCGTGTTCCTGCTGAGATCAAAAGCATTGGGCACTGTTTACCCACAATGCTGTTTAGGGATCAGGGGCCAAAGTTATTCCGGCAGCAACTCAATTGACAGAGAATCACTCCAGCAAATGCGTTAGCTCAACACGTTTCCTTTCTTAAGCTTGGATCAAAACAACCCCAAGGGTTTATTGCACAAAGTACAGTGATTCTAAACTTGTTTCTTTTGATACAAAATAACAGGAGACAGGCAAATAAACAAGGAAAGCTGAGTAAGGAGCCCATTTATCTGACACTACTTTCTAAAGCAAATTGAATTCCCACTTTCTAGGGAATGCCAACACATTTGTGACGATGACTAATAATTAAAAAGTCAAAAAGCATTGGAGATTAATCATAATTACAATTTGCATCTAGAAGTCCTTAGGCCGACAATTGTCATGGCATAAATTTAACTTACAAAGTCCAAAAGATTTAAGTATATTATTCAAAGCAATTCCTGCCATAGATCAAGAAGCCTTAACTCATGCCACGAAAAGGTGCCATTTCAGGTTGAGGTGTTTGCGTGTGGTCATCAGATTGCAATTGGAAGCAAGCTAGATTCATATCAAGGTGAAGGAATGGGTTTCCAAAATCTAACTGTGCAGGCAGTCTGAAACAGGCCCCAAAATCCTCATTTTTCCTTCTCCAAGGATGCATTAGCTAAAAACCATTAACTTGAGCACTTGAGCAAATGCATAACAAGAACACAGCTGTATAAACAAAGCTCTCTCCTTTATCAGTCCATGACGCCTAATGAATGGCCTTGTCAGTTCCAAAGTGGAGCAGGGATGACACATCTGGGTCTTATCTTACCCCCTGACCACACTGACGCACAGACCTTGTCAGCCCCCAGGGAATGGCGCTAGGAGTACTCTTAGAGTTGGTGACCTTCTTACCCCAAGATAAGGAATACAGGAACAGGAACACCCTTTTATGCTTTAAGAGTACAGGAGCAGGAACATCTGTGATGTCAACTTACGTGTATAAGCTTATGTGGCTGGATTCCTGGGGAAGGGGGGAGAGGGTGCCTGGAGGATATATATACTGCATGGAATCTCTCATTTCTTTGGACTTGCTGTGAACTGACCACAAGTGCCTTCTGCTATCTGGAGAGCAGAATAAACTCTTTCTCTGAATCAACCTCAGTGTCAATTGACTCCTTCCTCCCTGTTCTAGGAGCAACGCTCACCCTACCAATCGGTAAAGTCTAATAAGGCTACAAAGGAATCTAAAGAATAATCCCATGCAGTTTCAGGCACAAGATTGAACGAGGAATGTCCTCTGTGTTGGCGGTGGCGTGTGACCAGTGTTGGATTAACGTATAAGCTAAACAAGCTACAGTGGTGCCTCGCAAGACGAAATAAATTCATTCCGCAAGTTTTTTCTTCTTGCGAGTTTTTCGTCTTGCGAAGCACGGTTTCCCATAGGAATGCATTGAAAATCAATTAATGCGTTCCTAGGGAAACCGCCTTCAGACCAGGTCCGGGGACAGTCTGTCCCCCGACCTCTTCTGAAGGCTGGGGAACAAGGGCTTTTCTTCCCACCGCCAGCCTTCAGAAGGCTGTTCTGAAGGCTGGTGGTGGGAAGAAAAGCCCTTCTTCCCACCTCCCGCCCTGCAAGCTCCGGGGACAGGAGGGCTTTGCTGCCGACCGCCAGCATTTTAAAAGCCCCTGCTGTCCCGGGGCGATTTTAAAATGCTGGCGGGCGGGAGCGAAGTCTCTGCTGTCCCGGGGAGATTTTAAAATGCTGGCGGGCTCCTGCCATAGGCGCGCGTCACCTCTCCAGCCAGGAGAGGGTCGCAGGGGGCTGCTTTAGCCCCGCGCGCCCTCTCCCGGCTGGAGAGGTGACGCGCGCCTATGGAGGCTCCTGCCATAGGTGCACGTCACCTCTCCAGCCGGGAGAGGGTCACAGGGGGCTGCTTCTCTGCTGTCCCGGGGAGATTTTAAAATGCTGGCGGGCGGGAGCGAACGCTTTGCTCCTGCCCGCCAGCATTTTAAGATCGCCCGGGGCAGCGGAGACTTCTCTGCTGTCCTGGGGAGATTTTAAAATGCTGGGGGTCAGCAGCGAACGCTTCGCTCCCGCCCGCCAGCATTTTAAGATCGCCCGGGGCAGCGGAGAAGTCTCCGCTGTCCCAGGAAGGCAGGCGGGGGGAGCAAAGACATTTGCCCCCCGCCGGCCTTCAGAAGAGGTCCAGGACCTCTTCTGAAGGCCGGCTGTGGGCGAAAGTCTTTGCTCCCGACCGCCAGCAATTTAAAACAGGTCCCCGGAGATTTCCCTATGGGCTTTCGTCTTGCGAAGCAAGCCCATAGGGAAATTCGTCTTGCGAAGCGCCTCCAAAACAGAAAACCCTTTCGTCTTGCGGGTTTTCTGTCTTGCGAGGCATTCGTCTTGCGGGGTACCACTGTATAGCTTAGGGCACCACTCTCTTGGGGGCCCCCAAATAAATTGCAGGAAAAAAACTGGATGTACATTTCCAAAATATAAGTTCAACCATTACTTTGATAAAATACATATTTTGTTATGTGCAAATGGCTTTAGATACCTATTAGGTCCATAAATTACCGTATGACATATATGCAACACAAAAAACAGTGACAATTTGTTGTTGACAAAGGACAGCTGGAAATAGAAAGGGCCCCATTACGTTCATTAGTTTAGGGCCTCATCAAACCTAAATCCAGCCCTGAGTGTGACATGTGGAGGCGGCAGGCGGCAGAGGCCGGGTACCCACATGCCCCGACAGCAAACATGTTGTGGGTGCCTGAGCCCCTGGGGCCCCCTGGAAGTGGCGTGTCTGGTGTGGATGTAATTGTCAAGACCTCATCCTACACTCGAGTAGGACCCTGGCAGAGACACATGCCCAACTGGCATGTTCTCTTCATCCTGGTCGATCGTTCAGGAGCTTCATAAGCTTTCTTCAGCCCGAACATCACAGCGACCGATGCCAACAGACATTGGCACACTTAGGGATCTGCAGAGTCTTCGCAGCTTGCGTGACAGACCTCAGCAACTCAGCATTTTGGGTAATCTACTTTATTTACATATAAACACACATGGAACACTGCAACATTGCTCCCTCTCTCTCTAGCATCAGACAGTAAAGAGGAAAAGAACAAAGGACAATAGTCCCACTTCACGGAACACAGTAACACAAACATCCTGTCTCCGTCACTTCCTACTCTGTGGAGTCAAAACATATACCGTCATGTGATAGACAACAATCCCATGACTGCAGTCACAGAGCAGGAATTCTAACAATCAAATTTAACAATCGCTGCGTCATTATTATTATCTCCTAAGCACATCACATTCCTAGCTGCAGAAAAATGGGTTTTTTAAAAAATTATTAAAGTGAATTTGTTGCGACATTAATCCACTTTAATGGTGCACCTCAAAACTTCTGGTATGAGACTAATCCCTCCCACAAACTAGTGGTGACCAAGTTGACACATAAGTTCCCTTGCTTGCTTTAAAGGGCAGGTCCACTTCATACATTTAAAGCACCCCAGCATTTATTTTAAAGCACATGACTTGCTCCAAAGAATGCTGGGAGCAGTAGTACATTAAGGGGACTGGGAAGTGTAGCTCTCTAAGAGGGAGAAACTACAGTTCCCATGATTCTTTGGGAGAGGGGGGTCATGTGCTTTAAATGTATGTTGGATGTGCTTTAAATATATGGTGTGATTCTGCCCTTTGTCTACCTTTTAATTATCCAGTTCCCTTTTGTTGGATCAGCTGGTTAATGTTTATTTGGGAGTGAGATGCATCTAGGCTGTGCTTCACGCCTGTTACAATGGTGAGGGATGAAACTGCTCGGTGTAATTTTTTCCTGCACATAAGAACAGCAGGTGAATGTTATAGTTTATGATTTCCAATTATAAATCAAATAGACTGAATTCTCGGTTCTCTTAATAAGGGCTGTAAAAATCGCTGGAGTGTGAGGAAATAAATGTTTCTTGTGGAAAAGGCTTTGAGACTACAGCTTGTCAATTTTTTGGGTGCACCCGTTTTATATTTAGCTTTCAAGGCAAAAAAACCCTGAAAGTATAATTAGAGAAGGAGTCAAACAGTGAGGAAACAGATCAGGCAGAGATTTCTGGGGGTAGGGAAATGCCTTCATGAAAAATAATGCGTGTAGGTGGATTGTTTGTGTATTAGTAAGATACACCATGTTATATTTCCTGGCTTTTATTTATTTATTTATTTATTTATTTATTTATTTATTTATTTATTTGCACACAGACAGGGGAACAATATATGAGATGTGAGGCATAACCTCTAGAGATCTGTAGGTATTGCATGACTGTTTCTTTGCTCTGCTAAATAAGAGAGGATGGAATTTAAAGACTGAACATCTCTATCCCAATGAAGTATTCCTTTTCTGTAGGTTGGATGCTAAGATGTATGTTTACATGTCAACAATTCAGGTCTAAGACTTTGTGAAGCAGGTTGTAGCTGAAAAACTTGATTGACTCTGTTCTCCTTGTGTCTGCATGATGTCATTTCCTGTCTTCATTATCACAACTTACATTTTTTAAAATATTTATTAGTTTTTCAACAAATTAAACACAACACTACAAAACATCAAAAAAGAAAAAAACATACAATGCAATACAATACAAAGAAAGAAGAAACAAAACAAAACAAAACAAAACAAAAACCATTTAAAACACGGTCCAATTTCAACATCTTATCTTTCTTTCCCTTATTTCCTCGACCTCCTCACACCTCCCCTTTTGTATTCCACTTCTGTTAATTGTTTCAGCAATTCCTTTCCATCTTCCTCTGTTTTCTATCCTATAATTGTCTTAACACATTCTAACCATATTTTTCTCTTTAAAGCTCTATTAATCTATTTATACTTAATTCCTTGTAATGTTTCTACTAAAGCCATATAACTTCATTCCAACTTTTTCTAACATTCATTAATTTTGCAATATTTCTGTAAATAGTCTTTAAACTTTTTCCAATCTTCTTCCACCGACTCTTCTCCCTGGTCTCGAATTCTGCCAGTCATTTCCGCCAGTTCCATGTAGTCCATCAACTTCATCTGCCATTCTTCCCTGGTGGGTAAATCTTGTGTCTTCCAATATTTCGCGATGAGTATTCTTGCTGCTGTTGTTGCATACATAAAAAAAGTTCTATCCTTCTTTGACACCAATTGGCCGACCATGCCCAGGAGAAAGGCTTCTGGTTTCTTAAGGAAGGTATATTTGAATACCTTTTTCATTTCATTATAAATCATCTCCCAGAATGTCTTAATCCTTGGGCACGTCCACCAAAGGTGAAAGAATGTACCTTCAGTCTCATTACATTTCCAACATTTGTTATCAGGCAAATGATAGATTTTTTCAAGCTTAACTGGTGTCATGTACCACCTGTAAATCATTTTCATTAAATTTTCTCTTAGGGCATTACATGCCATAATTTCATACCTGTGGTCCATAACCGTTCCCAGTCAGCCATCATTATGTTATGTCCAACATCTTGTGCCCATTTAATCATAGCTGATTTCACCATTTCATCCTGAGTATTCCATTTCAACAGCAAGTTATACATTCTTGACAAATTCTTGGTTTTTGAATCTAACAATTCTGTTTCCAATTTTGATTTTTCCACCTGGAAACCAACTTTTTTGTCCAATTTGTATGCCTCCATTATTTGATAATAATGGAGCCAATCTCGCACTTTGTTTTTCAACTTTTCAAAACTCTGCAATTTTATTCTGTCTCCATCTTGTTCCAGAATTTCCCAATATTTCAGCCATTTGGCCTCCATATTGAGTTTTTTCTGTGCCTTCGCTTCCATTGGTGACAACCATCTTGGGTTTTTTCCCCCTAACAAATCATTGTATCTTAGCCAAACATTAAACAATGCTTTTCTAACCATATGATTTTTAAGTGCTTTATGTACTTTTACCTTATCATACCACAAATATGCATGCCAACCAAATACATTGTTAAAACCTTCTAAATCCAACACTTCAGTGTTTTCAAGAAGCAGCCATTCTCTCAGCCAGCAAAAAGCAGCTGATTCATAATAAAGTTTAAGGTCTGGCAGGGCAAATCCACCTCTTTCTTTAGCATCCATTAATATCTTAAATTTTATCCGAGGCTTCTTGCCCTGCCAGACAAATCTAGAAATATCCTTCTGCCACGTCTTGAAGCAATCCATCTTATCCAAAATTTGTAATGTTTGGAACAAAAATAACATCCTTGGCAGCACATTCATTTTTATCACAGCAATTTGGCTTAACAATGATAACTTCAAATTTGTCCATACTTCTAAATCCTTTTTCACTTCAGTCCAACATTTTTCATAATTATCCTTGAATAAGTTCACATTTTTAGCAGTCATGTTAACCCCTAAATATTTCACTTTTTTAACCGATGTTAGTCCTGTCTCCTCCTGAAGCTTCTCCCTCTCATTCATAGTTAAATTTTTCTCTAAAACCTTGGTTTTCATCTTATTCAACTTGAAACCTGCAACCTGCCCAAATTCTTGAATCAGTTCCAATACCCTTTTAATACTAGTTTCTGGCTCCTGTAAAGTCAATACTAAATCATCAGCAAATGCTTTCAATTTGTACTGTTTAGCTCCCACCTGTATACCTTTAACCTCTTGGTCCTTTCTAATCATGTTTAGCAAAACCTCAAGGACCAATATAAAAAGCAATGGAGAAATTGGGCAATCTTGTCGTGTCCCTTTTTCAATCTTAAACTCTTCTGTCATCACATTATTCACAATTAATTTTGCCTTTTGTTCTGAATAAATTGCACCTATACCGTTTTCAAAACCTTGTCCTTCCCCCATCCCCTGTAGATTCTTCTTCATAAAACTCCAAGAAATATTGTCAAAGGCTTTCTCTGCATCCAAAAATATCAAGACTGCTTTAGTATTAATGTTCACTTGTAGTTTTTCTAGAATATTAATTATATTCCTCGTATTGCCAGACAAATGTCTGTCCGGGAGAAAGCCCGCTTGGTCTGTATGAATTTCTTCTGCTAACACCTTTTTTAATCTTTTAGCCAAAATATCTGCGAAGATTTTGTAATCCACGTTAAGCAGCGATATAGGGCGGTAGTTCTTGAGCTGTGTCTTTTCGGTCTCTGTTTTCGGTATAAGTGTAATGTAAGCTTCCTTCCACGACTCTGGTGCCTGTCTTCCTTCCAATATTTCATTGCAGACTTCCTTCAATGGTTGTATTAACCATTCTTTCAAAGATCTGTAATATCTTGAAGTCAAACCATCTGGTCCTGGAGATTTGCCTAATTGCATGTTTTGGATGGCCCCTTCCACCTCCTGATCCGTTATCTTATGGTTCAGCATTAGCTGTTTTTCCTGAGAGATTTTACGCAGTCCATTCATTTTTAAAAATCGATCAATGTCCATTTCTTTTTGTTTCTCCTGTGTATAAAGTTGTTTGAACTATCTCTGAAAACACTTCCTGATCTCCACTGGGTTCTGTATATTCTTTCCTTCCACTTCCAAGTTCATAATAGTGTTGAGCTTTTTGTCTTTTTTTCATCTGCCAGGCCAACAATCTTCCACACTTATTTGCCGATTCAAATGTCTTTTGCCTCATCTGTTTGATCTTCCATTCTATTTCCTGATTCATCAGCTTCATATATTGTGTTTGGTATAGCTTTATCTCTTTCAGGATCTCCTGTGACTTTGGTTTTGCTCTCAGTTTTCTCTCTCCTTCCTTTATTTTCCCCAGAATTTTATCCTTTTTTTCATTCTGATTTCTCTTATTAATTGCATTCTGTTGTATTAGGAATCCTCTCATAACCGCTTTGCTTGCGTCCCAAATTACTCTTTTTTCCACTGTGGTATTCATATTTATCTCAAAGTAATCTCTTAGAGGTTTTTGGGCCTTCTTAGTCACCACTTCATTCCTAAACAAAGTATCCAAATCCCTTACAGTCGTACCTTGGAAGTCCAACAGCTTAGTTCTTGAACATTTTGGCTCCTGAACGCCGCAAACCTGGAAGTGACTGTTCCGGTTTGCGAACTATTTTTGGAAGCTGAACATCCAATGGAGCTTCCTTCAGCCAATCAGAAGCTATGCTTTGGTTTCTGAACATTTTGGAAGTCAAATGGACTCCCGGAACAGATTCTGTTCGACTTCCAAGGTACAGCTGTAAATGAGTTTAATGAAGAAGCAAGCATCGTAAAGAAATAAGACATCGTCTCAGACACTGTGATTATGTGCTTTCTCAGAACATTTCACAGGGCAGCAACATTTTTGCACAGCCAGAGGAAATATCTGTTGTGTTTCCAGCCTAAATATTTCCAAAACTGAATTCCTCATTTCATCTGAACTTCGGAATTTCAGTTGCTCTGTTGGCTTAATGCTGTCAGTATGTTCAAGATCTGTTTGCAAGCCAGGTTTGCAAGAAATGTCTATTATCTCTGCAGCATTGTTACTGCTTTTAAGTGGATGGGATATTATGCCATAGCTATAGTGTGTGGAACTGGGAATCACATTGGGTAGGGAGATGCTTTGATTACTTCCTGTGCCAGCATCACTCTTCTTTTGGAGCAAATGACTGCACTAGGAAGTGATCTTAGGTTTTGCTTATGTCCCTGTGGAGATGGCAGTACCAAATTGGTGGTGCATGTCCTTCTGGATTGCACTCTTTATACAGACTTCAGGAATGAGATTATCACCCCTCTCTTATTGTCCATTCCAGGACACCCAACCACTGCCAGAGTGTCCTTTCTCTTGGCAAATCAAGACAGGTGACAGCAAAGGTTGCAAGGTTTTTAGCTGGGGCAATCAGGATAAGGTCCACTATTTGACTGCAGGACCCTCAAGTGTGTTTTATATAATCAACTTTTTATTTCTGTTCTTTGCGTATTGCATTGCTGTTTTGTTGCTATGGCCGATGGCTGACACGAATAAACATTCATTCATTCATCTTAGGTTTATTCATACATATCCTGCCTAAAATTCTGCTCAGATCATCCAACAAGTTTGATGTTCTAGCCTCCATAATAGCAAGAAGAGTAGGGCAGATTTCAAAAATATTTTCTGAAAACCCCTTAGTAAAGGTAAAGGGACCCCTGACCATTAGGTCCAGTCATGACCGACTCTGGGGTTGCGGCACTCATCTCGTTTTATTGGCCGAGGGAGCCGGTGTACAGCTTCCGGGTCATGTGGCCAGCATGACTAAGCCGCTTCTGGCAAACCAGAGCAGCGCACGGAAACGCCGTTTACCTTCCTGCCGGAGCGGTACCTATTTATCTACTTGCACTTTGAGGTGCTTTCGAACTGCTAGGTTGGCAGGAGCAGGGACTGAGCAATGGGAGCTCACCCCGTCGCGGGGATTCGAACCACCGACCTTCTGATCAGCAAGTCCTAGGCTCTGTGGTTTAACCCACAGCACCACCCACGTCCCATTAATTCTGATGATATTCATCGTTTCAGTATTCATGGTTACTGCTATTCCCCACCAAGGGGAGATCATGTAGCAAACAGGATGGTGTCACACTCTTGCAGAGCCAATCAGTTTTTGGTTATGAGACAAACATCGAGGTTGAGCCATAGACTCATGGAATTGTAGAGTTGGGCATTGAGGGTCATCTATATCTGTGTTGCCCAACCTTGGGTCTCCTGCTGTTATTGAACTACAACTCCCATCATCCCTAGCTAGCAAGACCAGTGATGACCAGTGGTCAGTGATGATGAAAGTTATTTATATTATACATGACAGATGCCCACCCAGCCTCTGCTTAAAACCTCCAGGAGAAAACCTAAAACGTAATTGAAAGTATAAAAGAAACACATGAAACAAGGTTATAATTTGCTGATAAATTTATTATCAAGAGTGCATTGTGCGGGAGATGTGGGGAAGTCCGTTGGAAGATTGAAACAAGCTCTTGAAATAACTTCTTTCTTTTCTTTTCTTTTCTTGTTTTCTTTGTTTTCTTGTATGGTATATCTGTATCTGGAAAAAATGTAATAAAAAATATTTATATATATATAAAAAAAACCTCCAGGAGAGCCCGGCGCCTTTCATGGGAGTCTGTTCCATGGTTGAACAGATCTCACTGTCAGAAAGCTCTTCCTGATGTTTTGCCAGAAAGGTGAAGTAAATTCAAAATAAGGACATTGTTTCTGAGATGCACCAAAGCAGGTTGCATACAATATTCAGAGTACACACACTGAAATGAATTAGTCTAAGTTAGCCAATAGCTTCAAAAGGTCTACTCTGAGTAGGACTAGCATTGCCTACAACCCAGTGTTTCTTGAAAACCCTTTCAAAGCAACTAACAGAAAGAGAAACATAGCAAAAGTTGGGATGCTTTTTTGATACAGCTGTGAATGTTCACAAAGTGCACCGAGCCCTTTTTTGCTCCATCTGCGGTGTAACTCATTTCGCATTACAAGCCTGCACCCCCGTATGTTGTACGAAGCTATTTTTAGGTGCTTCTTTTGTATCGACTGGGGATCTAAAAGACCAATTTGCATTTAGCCCCGCTGCAGTTGGCACAAACGAGAAAAAATGAAAGGGAAAGTATTAAGCTCTTACTTTAACTTAGTAAATTCTTCAGAGAGTTGTAACTTTCTAAGATGTGCTTTCATTGACTGCAAAAAAAAGTCATATACTAATGAGGTCCCAAGGTAGATCTACAGTACAGTGGCATACAGAAGTAGCAGTTCATTATTTCACATACATGCATAGCACATGGTATACAGGTTCTGGAACTAATATTATGAATTTCCAAAAGAAACACATGCCTAAACTTCATACTCTTCCTCTTTTCTATAATATTTGAGTTGTGGGGTATTTTGAAAAGTGAAGGCTGACAAAAGGCCTTGCAAAGGACAATGCTACCTAAAAGTATAAAAGATTTTTCCAAAGCTTTTGCAGGGCCCTGCATCTCTTTTCCTCGCTGAATCTTTAACAAGTTTGCCTAGTGAAATTACCTAATAAAAATGCAGCAAAATGACACCACCCCAAACACACACACACACACACAAACAGATCTGGTGGCACATCATAAAGGTTCTGTCAAAATTTTACAACTGCATAATTAATGGCATCTGCTGTTTCAAAAAAGACTAATCTGATTTAAGATGGGATGTGAGAAAATGAAAACTGGAAAATTAGTTGCAAGAAAATATGCTTCTAAGGTATCAAAAGGGCAACTATAAGGAATTGAACTTTCTGGCTCATTATGCAGAGCACTGTGCATGTAATTAACTATATGCTTCTTTTAAAAAAAAATGTTGTACACTGAAATGTCAAATGTTGTTCTGAAATATTAGCACATCACAATTTCATAGTGTGAGTCATTCTCTCTTTTTTCCATTGCTCATTTGCTTCCCTATTTGTTTGACCTCATTTAACCCATGGATACTTCATTCCTGGGTTATAGTTGCACATTGTAGCCAATTCATAACTTTTATTGATACATATGAACATTTTGGAGTAGGGTAGTACAGCAGTTAGGGACGTGGGTGACGCACTGAGCTTTTTGGGCTTGTCGATCAGAAGGTCGGCAGTTTGAATACCTGCGACGGGGTGAGCTCCCGTTGCTCGGTCCCAGTTCCTGCCAACCTACCAGTTCAAAAGACGCCCAAAAGTGCAAGTAGATAAATAGGTACCTCTCCAGTGGGAAGCTAAATGGCGTTTCTGTGCACTGCTCTGGATTCGGTGTTCCATTTTGCCAGAAGTGGCTTAGTCATGCTGGCCACATGACCCAGAAAAACTGTCTTCAGACAAACGCCGGCTCCCTCAGCCTGTAAAGTGAGATGAGTGCCGCAACCCCAGAGTCATCTGTGACTGAACTTAACTGTCAGGTGTCCTTTACCTTTACCTAGTACAACAGTTAGAGATATTAAATCTAACATCATTCCACAGCTCAGGACAATTACTCTGGGTCGGGTGGGGGGAAGGGACTGGATTTGAGCTGAAACCTGGTGTCCCCATGCCTACACAGGCCACTTTGACATTGGGAACACCCACTAGTTAGTTTCCTGATCTCACCAAGACCCGAATTAAAGCTGTCCTCTTTACAGGCCAGCTGTGCATAGCACAAAGGTCTAGGATCATCCCCAACACACACACAGTGGCATATTCTCCAACATTCCTCCTATGAAATTAGGTACCTTTCTTACGCCCCCAACTGACCCTCCTCGACTTCATTTTTTTTTTGTCTCCCCTCCTCTCCCATAGAAGCATTTCCTATCAGAAGAAGGGCAGGTATCACCATCACTACACCAACGGGACACAGCACATCCGTCTGCCACCGCCCTGAGAAAACCCTTTAATCCTGATTTTATTTTATTCTTTATTCTATTCTTTTTCATTTATAAAATGAAAAGCACACATCTATAAATACATTTTAGAAAGGGGCAAGAAAAGATACAGATGCACAAAGCATTAAAAAAAAATCAAGACATTGCACTCAGCTCCCCATTTCTTTTTGCCCATGGTGGCTCTACCTTCTTCCTGTCCCTTAGAGTCAGCGGATCACAGAGGGCTGGGCCTTGGCAGCTACAGTCTCTCCTCCTCCTCCTCCTCCTCACTCACTCACTCTCTAGCAGTCACTACAGTCTGTTGTAGTCCCTGAGCACAGCCATGGTGGTTTGAATACCCGTGACGGGGTGAGCTCCCGTTGCTCGGTCCCAGCTCCTGCCAACCTACCAGTTCAAAAGCATGCCAAAAAGTGCAAGTAGATAAATAGGTACCTCCGTGGGAAGGTAAACTGTGTTTCTGTGTTGTAGTCCCTGAGCAGAGCCATGGCAGAACTGAGTGGTGAGTGAGGCTAGCCAAGCCTCAGGGGGCTACTTGCATGGGTGCAGAGTCCAAATGCAAGGCTCAGTCCAGTCCTAAGATCAGGAGCATCTCAGTTAAGTCAGATGGGCCGGGGGTCAAGAAAACCCAGAGTCCAAGGCCATGAAAAGTAAGAGGCAGCAAGGTCTGGTCAGGAGCAACAAATGCTGTTTCCAGCAACTGACTGAGGATGGAAACCCTGCTTAAGAAATCTGGAGCCAGCTGGTTCTCATCAGGAGCAAGAAGGCTGATCAGCAGTGGGTGGAGTCGCTGTGATTTCTGCTCCTTCAGGCTGCTGCTCAGCAGGTGAAACCGACTCCTGGCCCATGGCGCATTCTGCCCAAGGAATGAGGCTGGTAGAGCAGCCACGGAGAGACCATGGAAAGGCCACGGGATGTTCTCTCGCAGCTATCACTGCTTGGGACAAGTGCCAGCTCATCCTGCTCTGCAGGCTTGGCAACGGAGGCATTGGTGGGGGAAACAGAGACATTTCAGGATCAAATCACAGGCCAGGATGGCTTCTGTAACTCCGGGACTTTCCATGGAAAATAGGGACACTTGGAGGGCATGGAGATCAGGAGATCAGTGAGCCAGTGTTTCTGATAAATCGTATCCTCCCTAAAAGAGGGCACGTGTTGTGGTGAGACCTGGAGACTGACCTCCTGGTTGTGGGTGGGTCTATTGGATAGCCACAACACCCGATTGGTAGGTCCCTTGTTGCTGGGTTTAATCTGGCCAATGGGGAGCTGTCTAAATGGGCCAAGGGACCTATATATACCTATGCATGTGACCCAGAGTTCCTCTTTTGGCTCATACATCGGAACACCTGCCTACCTCTCCCTAATTTTAGGGCGTTTTGCAATTGACCTTGCTATGCTGTCATGTGTCGTCTGTCATTGGGACAAGGGCACGACAAGGAATTATCCCCACTTGGCTGATTGGCTGTTGCCAATTGGGTTTTGCCTGCAGCATAGCAAATCGTCACAACTTGTAAGGTTGCAGATAGGCACTGGTTCATGTGATAGGGATGGGAGAACGGTCCCGCCATCCCTATGTGAAGGGTATTCCATTGAAGGAATCCAAGGACTCAACTTGGTTTGGTCAAACCCCGAAAGGGGGTTGTGCCTGTTCCTGAGTCCAGGGGAGCATCTGTTCCCAGGCTTTTCACCTGCCTCAGCTGACCTATGATAGAGCTCTGGGTCAGCGCTACCTGCAAGGGTATAGGGAGCTAGTTGAACCAGAGCCTATGCAACTACTCACTTTTCTGTAATCAATAAAGTTGTGGCCTATATTCTGCCAAAAACCAAAACTAAAATTTGAGTCAAATGCGTCTTTGTTTAAGGGGAGGTCTCTGGGTCTGAACAAGCAACCATGACAAACACATCTATTGTACAACACTGGCTTTTGTCAAGTCTTATGCATGTGTGCCATGAAGTTTTGCATTGGGGGTGGCTGCCAGGCCTTATATTTAGAAAAGAAACAACATTTTCTGAAAAGGAGACCATGGTGAAGGTTGAAAGTTAGGTCGCCGCTTTGAAACATCTGAGGTTGAAACAGCTCCACAGCAAGCAAGATTTCCCCCCCACCTCCTGAGGCATGCTGGGAGCATGAGGCGATCAGTCAAGCTCTGAAAGTCATTTAAAGGATGAAAAGATTTATAAAATCGTTAGAGCAATTGCTATTAATTACAAAGGAAAATGGTATGTGTCTTGCCGAAAACAAGATCAATTAGTGTGAAGCAACCCATTAAATACAAAATTAATAGAACAGTAAATCAAATTAATTGTCCATGTGTAACCTCCTAGGTGTGTGTCTATCCCCACCTGTGCAGTCTTAATGAAGGAGTTAAAAATGCACAAGCTTTGGTCTTCGAAAATGGGTGGGCCTGCTTTGGTTCCCTTGACTGATTGTACAGTAGCAGCAGTACAGAAAAGGGGCTGGAGAAAAACCTTATCTAAGTCACTAATTACTAACTCATTAGCACATGTCCCAATAGCATTACCTCAGGGCAGGACTTCCTAAGTACAGCTAGTTAACAGACAACTGCTCTGGGCGAAAAAAAGGCCCTATGGGCAGAACCATTCTTGGCTCACTCTTCTTTCAACCTGGGGAATTATTACTGTAGGACGTAAAATACAACCTGAGTAATGGCACACATAATGTAAAAAGGTAAAGGTAAAGGACCCCTGACAGTTAAGTCCAGTTGCAGACAACTCTGGGGTTGCAGTGCTCATCTCACTTTGCAGGCTGAGGGAGCTGATGTTTGTCCGCAGACAGTTTTTCCAGGTCATGTGGCCAGCATGACTAAGCCGCTTGTGGCGCAATGGAACACTGAAACCAGAGCAGCGCACGGAAACGCCGTTTACCTTCCCGCTGGAGTGGTACCTATTAATCTACTTGTGCTTTGATGTGCTTTTGAACTGCTAGGTTGGCAGGAGCTGGGACTGAGCAATAGAAGCTCACCCCATCGCAGGGATTCAAACCACCAACCTTCTGATCAGCAAGCCCAAGAGGCTCAGTGGTTTAGACCACAGCATTACCCAGGTCCCTTACACATAATGTAGTTCTGTTCTGTTCTCCAGTAGGTCTTCTTGTGGGTTCTCCTTAAGGGCCCTTAGTATGAGGTTTTCAATTTCCCCCGATCTCAGACTTTAGTTAATTTGTGCCTCCCAGAATGTCATAACCACTGAGTCTCTGGGTCTCTGGGCTTGCGGCTTGATGTCAGGGGCTATGGTCCTTGAACTAGAGGGCTGTGAGTCAGGAACTGGCCCTGTATGATTAGGTCCACTGTTTGGAGAAAGCATAATAATAATAATAATAATAATAATAATAATAATAATAATAAATTTATTATTTATACCCTGCCCATCTGGCTGGGTTTCCCCAGCCACTCTGGGCAGCTCCCAACCGAATATTAAAAACACAATACAGCATTAAACATTAAAAACTTCCCTAAAGAGGGCTGCCTTCAGATGTCTTTTAAAATCAGATACAGTGCTGCTGCCGCCGTGCCGCTGGAGCACGATTTCTGTTCTCATCCTGAAGCAAAGTTCTTAACCCGAAGTAGTATTTCTGGGTTAGCGGAGTCTGTAACCTGAAGTGTATGTAACCTGAAGCATCTGTAACCCGAGGTACCACTGTAGCTGTTTATTTCCTTGACATCTGATGGGAGGGCGTTCCACAGGGTGGGCGCCACTACCAAGAAGGCCCTCTGCCTGGTTCCCTGTAACCTTACTTCTCGCAGTGAGGGAACCGCCAGAAGGCCCTCAGTGCATTCGAGGGGCCTGATGGCATTCGAGAGCCAATCCTGTCCCACTGCCTGTTTTTAAGTTTCCAGGTCTGTTGTTTTCCTTCAGACTGGAAAAAATGTATTGCTGAAGGAGGCCAGGAATCCATCTGCTTCTCTGCGAACTACTGGACCTGAATTGCATGACATGATGCTTCTTGGTAAAAGGAGATGAATTTATCAACAGAGACAAAACAAACAAGTCCAGAAAGCTTTCACTGCATTATTCAGTGGTAGTTAGGACTCTACTACTATGCCATTTCAGATTTGATTAAGGCCAGTGTACCAAGAACATAGGTTTAGTGGGAAACAAATCAAATTTGCATGATATTTTAACCTAATAAAGAAACAGAATGTTAAACAAGGACGCAACACTGATTGTAAGTCAATAGGCTGTGGAACATCATTCTTATATGGGAGACGTGCATTTAATATGCCTTGGATAATTTGTATAATTAAAAATCTGAAAGCTGTATTTCTAATGTAATTAAGAATGCAATATTGAATTTGATCAGTGATATCTCATTAATATACTGTAAAATGAAAGCACTTATAAAAGGCTAGGAATTCCAGAGGGAATTTGTGATGCATAGCTCTTATCTATTTAGCATCTGACTGCCTTATTAGCTCTCTTACAAAGTTTTTGCCCAGCTTCAGTGAAACACTATTTAGCTTCTTTTTAAACTGACACACAGATACTAAAGAGAAGTATAATTGCAGTGGTCCATGAAGCTGAGTGTATGGAAAGTGGCAGACTTTGTTGACACGGATCTCGACCCACTTCAATCTGATTGCCAGCCTCATGTGGGCACCGAGACTGCCTTGGTGAACCTGAAGGATGACCAATTCTGGAAGAAGGGTAGGGGAAGGACAACACTGTTAATTCTCTTGGACCTCTCACCCATTGTATCCTTCAATGGTTGGGCCTATTGCGTTTCAGTGAATCCATTCCTGCTAGGATGGTGATTCCAAGAAACTGTGCTGAGGGACTAAGGTTTGGCCTTGTAGTATCTATGTTAGGAGGGTTCTATCCTTTCTCCAGTGATTTTAAATATTTACATGAAACGGGCTGGGACCAGAGCCACCCCCATGGGCCAACTTTGGCAGGTGGGTTGTCCTGTCTACCTGTCAAAGTTAGCTGGCAGAAGATGTTCCCCAAACACCTGCGTTTCAGTCCTGTTTTCAGCTGATGTGCGGTGAGTTTAATCGTACTTTCTGCAGCTGTGTCTTTATCTCCTCCACACCTGACATTCCATATGTCATCAGGTATGGGAAAAGTGGGTGGGGCTTGGGAGAAATGGTCTGGTAGGCCACGTTTGGTCCGCAGGCCAGAGGCTCCCCAACCCTGCCATAAAACCATGATATGAGACCATTTGGAGTGAGGTATAATCAGCACGGCGGGACGCGGGTGGTGCTGTGGGTAAAACCTCAGTGCCTAGGACTTGCTGATCGCATGGTCGGCGGTTCGAATCCCCGCAGCGGGGTGCGCTCCCGTCGTTCGGTCCCAGCACCTGCCAACCTAGCAGTTCGAAAGCATCACCGGGTGCAAGTAGATAAATAGGGACCGCTTACCAGCGGGAAGGTAAACGGCGTTCCGTGTGCTGCGCTGGCTTGCCAGATGCAGCTTGTCATACTGGCCATGTGACCTGGAAGTGTCTGCGGACAGTGCTGGCTCCCGGCCTCTAGAGTGAGATGAGCGCACAACCCTAGAGTCTGTCAAGACTGGCCCATACGGGCAGGGGTACCTTTACTTTATAATCAGCACAAGGAACGTGGGTGGCGCTGTGGGTTAAACCACAGAGCCTAGGACTTGCCAATCAGAAGGTCGGTGGAGCGCAGCAACCCCAGAGTCAGCCATGACTGGACCTAATGGTCAGGGGTCCCTTTACCTTTATAACCAACACACTGTTGATATTAATCTATGCTTCTTCATAGCATCGTTCAACCTTTTTTCTGATCAGAACTGTATGCTCCCTAAAAGATCATGGTTGCAGTTTTGGGGATTCTGATAGATGGAGTAGATGGAGACTGGTTTGATGTAACTTCTGGAAGTTCTGTAAGTAAAACATTCAATGGCTGAGTAAAGCTAAGTGTCTGTGATTTATTCTAGCCTAAGTATTTCATAGAGAATGTTTGCTTAAAGATGGGTGAGGGCAAAATTAAATCTAATCAAATTTAAATGGGTTTGCAGCAATCACCGCTTTGTGTATCTCTGCTATGAGAGAGTAAGAAATCTCTCTTTCCAGCAGTGTATCCTTTAATTAGACTTAGACTGGGCAGCTCTTCAAATAGAGGACACTCCTTTGTGAAGCAGGGGCACACAGTCACACTCTCTGTGGGTGGAGTTGTGTTTCTTTCAGATCACCTCTAGTCTTGATGCTATCACTTCCCCTCTTATGTAACAGCTCTCTTAATAAAACTTGCCAATTAAATCTAGACAGCTGCAGGTTGTGTTCAAAACGGACACTTGCTCTCACATATATTCCAAACTACAAGGGGGTTTCAGCACAGTATGAACTGAAAAAAGCACTGTTGTGCTCCAGCATGTACAATTTTCCATTGAGTGTCACTCTGAGACCTCTAAAAAGCTCTAAACCTGGAATGATCCTCAGAGTATTTTACAAGGCAATTGGCATTTAATTAGCCTTGCCAAATGCCCAAAGGGTATATTTAACTCATTTTTTTCCCAACCCAATGTCATACTATATCTGAAAATATGTGTATTAGTGTTTATATCACCATCTCACTTTTTAGTGGCTCATGTAGAATAATACTATATAAAGAGGAGCAATTTGATGGCAATAAACGGCAAAGCACTCAGATGAGAGCACTCTTTAAAAATGTCACTTAAGGACGGTTATTAAGAATAGCAAGAGATTGCCTAGTGCTTGCTATTCCTAGAAGTACATTTCATTCAGATGCTGCAAGTATTGTGTTGGTACCAGTTTATGTGAGCAGCTGAAAAATGAAAGGATAAAAATTCATATAAAATATTTGAAATATGCATTATACTTTGAAGAGCAGTATTAGTATAATGAATGATGGGGGGGGGGAGGAACCGATCAGTTAGGGCTAAGCACATAATTTCAGATGAGATGTGTTGCATAAAGCACCAATCTGATCTTTTCAGCTGAGCAGTTTTTGACCTTTCAGTGGGGACGGGGGATGATGGGGGGGGAGAGAAGAGAAAATGCCCTAACAATTGGGTTGAGGCAGGATAAATTTGTATGTAAATATGTAGTTTTGTTACTGATTGTCGTAGCTCTGGACAAGGAGATGACCTCACATGGGCTCTCCAGTTGTGGTGCATTGAGAAGGGACAATCAGAATGCTCTTTTTCAAGTTGACTCCCATAGGAGTGGTTGACTCCCCTGGAATGGGTAATGTTGAAAGAGTTGTGGTACTGGCAGATTTTTGCTTGTGGACTCTTCCAATCCAGACCAATCCTCTCCTAAAACCCAGCCCCCTTCTTATTGTGGGATGTAATCCATTGGAGTAGTCAAATACAACATTCCTTGTTTCCCCAGAGCGGACACAGGCAGGGGGATGTTACTCCAGCCAGTATAACTTCCTGTTCCACTGATCTGGAGCGTCCTCCCCCTGCATGTGACCCGGGAGATGGGCTGACTCCATAAAAGAGCCAAGTCCCGCAGCCATCTCTCTCTCTTGATGCCATGCTGTTCTCCTGCAGCCATTTTGTTCTCTTGATGCTGTCCTCTTAATGTATTTTGCTGTCTGCTGGCTCTTAGCCAGCAGCACATGGGCTCAATCCCCATATGGGATGAACTCGCACTATGTTTTGTAACCACAAGCTAAAGTCTGCCTTCAGGGATCATACTGTGAACTGAATGTGAGGAAACTTCTTGTTACTTGTAAAGAAAGACTCTTGTGCATTCTTTTATGAGGGATAAAAGGGGACACCAGGAATAATGCAATCTGATCAAGCCAGATTGGATTGCTTAACTAAAGAGATTCAAACGAATCTGCAAACTAGCTTCCTGCTGAACTGAGGGGAATCCGCTCTGCTACATGACTCACTAGCGTGAGTGAAGGAAGGATATTTAATCATTCCCACACTTATTTGCTCTTGCTTATATCTAAATTGCATTTTGTTTGTTAATTATTTGGTCAGTCACTTCCTGTCTCTCCGCCCCCATTCTGGCATTAGTTGCATTTTATTTGAGTCCCATGTTAAATATCTATAGGTCTGTGCACTTCTGAGTAATAGTATGGGTTCTTTCTTAGTATTCTGGTAAGTAATAAAAAGGCTACAGGCACCCCTTAAGAAGCCTCACCCCTCGAAATCTAAAGGCTTCACCTTCTCAGAAAGAGGTCTTCTATGTTTGCAAATTTCATCCAGTTCTGCAAAAAAAAGAAGCTATAGCTATCTGAAGCTTCAGAAAACTATTCTACCTCAGATCTAAAGTGCTGTGGATCTGTCCAAAGTGGTTCAAAGTGAGGCATCCCCTAGGGATGTGGAGGCCTCTCTGTGAGGCCTCAATTCATCTCTAGTACCTGGTATCCAATTGCCTAGGCAGTCGCATTTTGTGACCCATGAGAGCAGTAAAATAACCAGACTGTACAACAGTGGTAGGATAAAATCAGGCCAAATCTTTACTGATAGCAGCAGGCAGGGAAATGTTTGGGGACATCTGGTGCATATATTTGGGGTAATGTAAGTTGAGTGATAACTGGCCATTGTGTATATTCACCAGGCCCCCGTGAATCTGAACATATAATGTAAATTGTGCTCATTCCCTAATCGATATACATAATGTACGACGGGCCTTGGGGAATGTGCATATCTCGACTGAATTTTGTATCATGCATAATCTCTCATAGTCTTGGAAGAATGTGCGTATCTCAACTGAAAATGTGGTTGTGATATACACATTCCTCTGTTGTAAATCATGTACATTGACTGGGAAATGTGCACAATTCTGTCTTCATGGATAGATTGTCCACCCAGCCTCTAGAAGGCTTGGTGAATGAACAAATCCATGGGCCCGGTCTTATTCAACATCTTTATCAACGACTTGGATGATGGACTCAAGGGCATCCTGATCAAATTTGCAGATGACACCAAACTGGGAGGGGTGGCTAACACCCCAGAGGACAGGATCACACTTCAAAACGACCTTGACAGATTAGAGAACTGGGCAAAAACAAACAAGATGAATTTTAACAGGGAGAAATGTAAAGTATTGCACTTGGGCAAAAAAAAATGAGAGGCACAAATACAAGATGGGTGACACCTGGCTTGAGAGCAGTACATGTGAAAAGGATCTAGGAGTCTTGGTTGACCATAAACTTGACATGAGCCAACAGTGTGGCGCGGCAGCTAAAAAAGCCAATGCAATTCTGGGCTGCATCAATAGGAGTATAGCATCTAGATCAAGGGAAGTAAAAGTGCCACTGTATTCTGCTCTGGTCAGACCTCACCTAGAGTACTGTGTCCAGTTCTGGGCACCACAATTCAAGAAGGACACTGACAAACTGGAACGTGTCCAGAGGAGGGCAACTAAAATGGTCAAAGGCCTGGAAACGATGCCTTATGAGGAACGGCTAAGGGAGCTGGGCATGTTTAGCCTGGAGAAGAGGAGGTTAAGGGCTGATAGCCATGTTCAAATATATAAAAGGATGTCACATAGAGGAAGGAGAAAGGTTGTTTTCTGCTGCTCCAGAGAAGCAGACACGGAGCAATGGATCCAAACTACAAGAAAGAAGATTCCACCTAAACATTAGGAAGAACTTCCTGACAGTAAGAGCTGTTCGACAGTGGAATTTGCTGCCAAGGAGTGTGGTGGAGTCTCCTACTTTGGAGGTCTTTAAGCAGAGGCTTGACAACCATATGTCAGGAGTGCTCTGATGGTGTTTCCTGCTTGGCAGGGGGTTGGTCTCGATGGCCCTTGTGGTCTCTTCCAACTCTATGATTCTATGACAATGGTGGGTTGTTATGTACATTAATTGATCTAGTTACATTGCCTTTAACATATATACCGAGGGAGGATATCTAGATTGCGGCTAATGAGCTAATTTGATCTTATACTTCCCCAAACTTCATCCAGCCATCCCGCTGCCTGACTCTTACTTCTATCATAAGTTAATTGCGAAACTTGGAAGCGATACAAGAATGCACCTCGTCTTAACTCGTTTTGTTTGACAGTTTCAATGCAACACTTCAAAGACCGTGGGTATTTCTCTAGCCTGTCATCTTTAGTTAACATGTTCTTTAATTATTGCTTTGTGGTTATGACAACAGAATTTGGACAAAGATACATTGCTACTTTGATTTTTCCATCCATACTTTGCGACAAATGTTCATCAGATGGAATGGCTTCGCCTTTAAACATTTAAAAGAAGCATGCCATGACTTCCAACAAGAATGAAAGTATGTGGGATAAAAGAGATCTGTCATTCTGCTGTTGCCTTTGTTTTGTTATAATGTAATTAAAGGGAAGTATGTCAGAAGTGAGGGTGACTACATTAACTAAGCATATTGCACTTTACACTTTACTCTCAAGTGCATTACTGCAGAAATTCATTTTTTTAAAGTAGCTTCTTTAAAAGTAGAAGCATTGGAAAAGTATGTAAGCAACAGAACAGTTTTGTGCAAACCACAACAGAACCTCAGATGATTTCTTCACACCTATGTTTCCTGAAGCAGTTGTGTTTTTCATTCAGGTCATGTTTCTTGGTTTGTGAATAGTTTGTCATGGGATCAGTTGGTGGACCATCTCGTGGATTCATTATGTAATCCTATGGTCTTACTTCCAGCTAAGATCATAGGATTACATATACAGATCCCAGCCTTGCAAAACAGCTCCAGGAGGGTGGCCTGAGAAGGATGCCAGGTTGGTGGCCAGGAGGGTGGCCTGAGAAGGATCCCAGCCTCACCCCCAAGGGGCTGAGATCAAAGGGTGCATGGCTCTTGCATCCTTATCACCTGACCTCAGATTTCTGGCTTCTGCCTCACATCAGGGCACACAGGTCTCACATAAGTTCCACAGAAGCTGCAAGTCGGGGATATGGAAAGCCAAAAGAATACATAGCAGAAGTCTTGTCCTTTTTAAGGAGCCTTGTCCTTAAAAATGGGACGACCGTGGAAAAGAAGTAAAACAACTCCAGTGATTATTGAAATATTCTGTAAAAGCAGAATGAGCAGCCGAAGGATGCTTTGGGAGCACAAGGCATCATGATCAATGACCATCAAAGGAGTGCTCTGAAGGCCCTGTGAGGCAGCTGGGAGATTCTGAGAACAAATAATAAATGTATTCTAAAAATGTCCGGGCTGCCTGAACCTACAATACAGTTTTTGACCTAACTTTGTTTAAAGACTTCCATAGGGGATTTCGGTTGAGAGACGCGATTTCTTTCATTTTTCGTATTTGCTAATGATGCAAAAGGAGATACAAACGTGTGGCTATACCCTGTAGGACTTCAAAAACGTTGACACTGGTGTTCATTATTTTTGAAAAGAAGGAAGTAGCAGGGTCGGGTATATTGAAGCAGAGGAGGAGCTATAGACAAAAATCTTCATGTAGATCTCTCAAACTTGCATGCTTGTGTTTGTGCTTTTGTGGGTTTACCTCAGCTCTTGTGGAAAGCTCTCCCTAGGGAGGCTTGCCTGGCACATTTGGTGAAGGACCCCTGGACGGTTAAGTCCAGCGAAAGGCAACTATGGGGTTGCAACACTCATCTCACTTTCAGGCCGAGGGAGCCGGCGTTTGTCCACAGACAGCTTTCTGGGTCATGTGGCCAGCATGACCAAACTGCTTCCACTGTGATGGAAACCAGAGTGCGCGGAAATTCTGTTTACCTTCCTGCCACAGCGGTACCTATTTATCTACTTGCACTGGTGTGCATTCAAACTGCTAGGTTGGCAGGAGCTGGGACAGAGCAACGGGAGCTCAACCCATCCCAGAGATTTGAACCGCCAACCTTCCGATCGGCAAGCCCAAGAGGCTCAGTGGTTTAGACCACAGCACCACCCGCGAGCCAGGCAAAATTTTTCCTCTTCTCCCAGGCCTTTGTTTAATTAGCCAATCTATAGTCTTTTAAACTGTGTTTGTGGCAGACTGTGTGTGTGATTGTTTGTTACAGTTATGCATTTTTGCGTTTTTCTGTTGTAAACTGCCCTGCGATCCTCGGATGAAGGGGGGGGGGAGATATAGAAATTTTATAAATGATAGCAATAATAAGATATTAATAGACATACATCATAATAATTAATAGAGGTGCATGAATAATAATACACCGTCTACACAGCACAGAGCAATTCCAGTAACACACTTCTTAGGATTTTTCAAGACTTGTACTGATGCCAGTCAAAGAAATGAACCAAAAGCAACTTCAAGCAGTGAAAGTCACAGAGGTTGCTTTTCGAGTTCCTTATCTTACAATCAAGCCCTACTGATACCAAAGGGGTATCTTGAAATCAATGGGAACTTTGAAGACTGTAGGTAAGATGACTGCAGGATTGAATCATGTGTAGCAGTGAAAGGGCAAGACTCTCACCCCTCATTGGTAAAGTTCTTACATTGCTTCTTCACCAAGTGTAACTTATCTGCAATGAATCCATACTGCACTTTCGGGCTTATGGAAGTCTGTGCCAGCAAGCAGAAAATATCATGTCTACTACTTCCCAACAGTACCTTTTCTTTCCAGTTTAACAGGACACACCAAAATGAAAATTCCTTAATGAAAAGTACCATCTGACATTTTCAGATATAGGTCTGCAGCCGTTGAGGAAAAATTATGACAGTAGCCCTAAAGGGCAATGGGAAGCGTAAAAATCCAGCTGCATGGCTGGAGTCGATTGGTTTTATGATGCTTAGCTGAATGGTTAAAATCTGAAAAATAGAATCTCCCTTGTTTCCAAATTTGTCCCTGAATATTGTTGTTTAATGGTGCCATCATAGTAAACTGGCCCCAGTTATTTAGCCCCAGGGAAGCCCCCACTTCACACTGCTTTGATGGCTGGCGTTCACAGAAAAGGCCTTGATTTTGTAAGCCTTCCAAGCAATGTCAGATTTTGTTGCCAAAGCCATTGTTTCTACGGTCTCCAGTTCTAAAAAGGCCCATCTGAAATGAAGGCATCCGGCAGATACATCTGCAACTGTTTATATCTGATTATCCTGCCAGTATTGCTGGAGACCCTGTTCAGAAGGTCAGAAAGGGCAGTCCAGAAATGCATGTTATATTGTAGGTAAACAGGCAGAGCCCTATAGGATGCCCTCCATCTCTTCTTGATGGAGAAGGCACACACAAGCACCTGGGTCCCAAAACACATTCAAGTTGGGTATTCTGCAGTTTAAGCACGGTGGATGAAACAGGATTGACAATTCTGGAGACTCCCTGGGAGGCAGCGCCAAAGAACTGGGCCCTTGAGTGATTGGCTGCTGTTGCTGCTACTCTCAGAAGAGCACTGGTTCTGGGAAATTACATATGAGTGGATGTGATTGCTGGATCTGGAGATTAAAGTGGTTGGGGCGGCCATTCAGCAAGGGGACCGGGGATGCGGCTGTGAGGCAAGGCCTGGCTCCAGGGCCCAGAGACTCCTTGTGTCTGGCAGGGCAGGACAGAGATCCAAGTGTGGGGGTGCATGGTTCGTGCCCCCTCAAAATTGTGTCCCGGGGGCTATGCCCCCCCGCTACGCCCCTGCATATGCATAAACCTGTACTAGTGTCTCTTTCATGTGATTTAAATACCTTGTGACTGAGTCACAAAGATACATCCCCCCTTAATGATTGACCAGGGACATGGGTGGCGCTGTGGGTTAAACCACAGAGCCTAGGGCTTGCTGATCAGAAGGTCAGCGGTTCAAATCCCCGTGACAGGGTGAGCTCCCGTTGCTCGGTCCCTGCTCCTGCCAACCTAGCAGTTCGAAAGCACCTCAAGGTGCAAGTAGATAAATAGGTACAGCTCCGGTGGGAAGGTAAACACCGTTTCTGTGCGCTGCTCTGGTTTGCCAGAAGCGGCTTAGTCATGCTGGCCACATGACCCGGAAGCTGCACGCCAGCTCCCTTGGCCAATAAAGCGAGATGAGCGACGCAACCCCAGAGTCGTCCGCGACTGGACCTAATGGTCAGGGGTCCCTTTACCTTTAATGATTGACCTGTTAGGCTCTCTCTTCAGCTTCAATGGAAATTTCCAGACAAGCTTCACAGTATTCTACACAGGCACATGATGGAGTGATTTTCCATGTCAATGTACGTTAAACAATTATACTTAACATACCTTTGGCTGCTACCACTTTCCACACAAACTCTCAGAGAGGTAAAATGGAGATTACCTCACAGCCAGTTAGAGTGGAAGGGAGAGACCCTTCTCACTTCCATAGCTGCTCTGTGCCTCCAACTTCAGGAAAAAACTTATTTCCAGTCTAGTTACATGTTTTCATTATAACTCACCTTCCGGAAGGGCTAAAGACGACTTCTTCTTCTTCTTCTTCTTCTTCTTCTTCTTCTTCTTCTTCTTCTTCTAGAAAGCTCAAACTCCAAGAGGTTTTGCAAGCATGGGCTCTGGTGCAATTGCTCCAATCTGCTTTTAGGCTGAAGGGGATGGAGAAATGTGAGGGGGAAAAGTATCTCAGTGACTATCAATAGTTTATGGGATTATAGCAGAACCAGCAAGGAACATCCCATTATTTAAAGAAGGTTAAGCCAAAGTGTAGCTGCCCAGATGTTGTGGACTGCAGTTCCCACAACCACAGACCATAGGTCATGCTGCTTGGGGCTGGTGGAAGTTGTAGAAAGTTGTAGGGCACAACATTGACTACCACTGGTTTAGAGCACATTGCAAATGCTATTCTATCCTCCAAACGTTATGAATTTCTCCAGTAACTCTCAACTTAAAAAACTAGTACAGGCTGTTCCTCACTACAAAGGACATTGAGAGGTATGTTTTTATGAGAGGGTGGCCATTGATTTCATGCAGTCAAGATGGCATCTTCCGCCCTCTTTTTGCTACAGTGACAAGGCCTGAGTTGTTACATAAACGACACCTGTGTAAATCAAGGGGAAGACTGAATTTACTGCACCCTTTCTAGAATGAATGAATAGTATAGTGGTTTGAGTTTCATTCAAAATTAATTTCTTCGCTTCATTGTTGAACACTATAAATCTACTTTATTAATAATTAGTGGGTCCCCATTAAGCCACATACCCCCGGAGTGCTTTTCCAAAATACATTCCCTTTGAAGTCTGACTGTGGTAGAAACAACCCATTTTCATTCAATATATTGGTACTTTCCTTTCTTGAACAGCAGTGCTTTGTGTCTTATGCAGAAAATGCATTCTCTCTTCCCACCTTGTCTGCCCCCCCCCCACATCCAGTGTTGCTTTCTAAGTGCTATATGCTTGAGCCTCACAAAGGCAGGCTCACTTCTCATTAATGGAGCTCTCAACAGGATTAAACCTTTGCTCTGTCATTCTTTTCTATCTTCTATTTTCAGCTACTATGCCCCCCTCCCACAAAGTTTCCTTTCATGTCGCATCTTCCCTGCTTCCCCCCATATTGCCACTCTTCAGTCTGACACCACAATCACCACCATCTCATTTATTACTACAGACACAGCTGAAAATAGTACTGTGCTCTATTTTAAAAAACCCTCTGCCTGTTCTTACGTTCAGTGAGTGAACACATTGAGGGGGGATGGATGCCCCCCATATACTTTCTGTTGACTTCCATGCACTCATCAGAAGATCTGAACAGAACTTGTGCATGAACAACTGTAAGCATGCCTCAGTTTACTGTCTTTTGTAAAGTTCCCAGCTGTGCTTCGCAGAGTAGATTTGTAAGGGATCCCAAAGGCCATCCAGTCATCTAGTCCAATCCCCTGTGATGAAGGAATCTCAATTAAATCACACATGACAGATGACCATCCAACATCTGCTTAAAAGCCTCCAAAGAAGGAGAGTCCACAACCTCCCGAGGGAGACCGTTCCACTGTCGAACTGCTCTTACTGTCAGAAAGGTCTTCCTGGTGTTTAGTCAGAGTCTCCTTTCTTCTAACTTGAAGTCCTACCCTCCAGAGCAGGAAAAAACCAAGCTTGTTCCATCTTCCAGGTGACAGTCCTTGAGATATTTGAAGATGGCTATCATATCTCCTCTCAGCCTCCTCTTTTCCTGATTAAACATACCCAACTCCTTCAACTGTTCCTCATAAGGCTTAGTTTCCAACCCCTTGATCGTCTTGGCTGCCCTCCTCTGCACACGTTCCAGCTTGTCAACATCCTTCTTAAATTGTGGCACCCAAAACCGAACACAGTAGTCCAGATGTGGTCTGACCAAGGCAGAATAGAGCAGAACTATTACTTCCCTTGATCTGGACACTATACTTCTGTTGATACAGCCTAGAATAGCATTAGCATTTTATTATTATTATTATTATTTGCTGTTGCTGCATCACTCTGTTGACTCAGGTTAAGCTTGTGGTCCACCAAGACCCCTGGATCCTTTTCACATGTACTGCTAGTAAGCCAGGTATCTCCCATCATATATTTCTGCACCTGCTTCTTCCTGTCTATGTTTTGTCCCTAACAAAATGAATTCCAATAGCTTGGGCCCAGTTCTCTAATTTGTTAAGGTCATTTTGAATTCTGATTCCATCTTCAGGATTTTTTCCTTTGGGGACACAACCTTTCTTGACATTTGCATTCATAATGCAAATAGACACCTTCCTGGCCTCACGTTGCAAAACAGAAGCCATTCCTGGGCTCTAAAATTTTGAGGTTGAGGTGCAATATGTCATACTCTTCAACATGTCACAGCCAAAAACTGGGACGCACAGGAGTATGGAGCCCCAAAATGGGATGTCTTGATTTAATCAGGACAGTTGAGGGTGATGGCAGGTAACCCTGTCCCTAATCACCTCTGCACATGTTTTCACTAACACATTTTGCCAATCCAATCACTGATATGTACACAGCCAGAATTCTTGCCATGCGGTCAATAAATTTAATTTGCCTTAATTTGCCAGGCACTTATCTGTTTTGCACAGTCAACCTGAAGCCACCCCGGTCTGATTTCTCCATCTCTCTGCAACCAGGCTCCTAATGAACCAGGCTGCTTTTCCCTCTTGGGGGCAGCTGTTTACACTGATATATGTTTATTACTCTCCTGTATTGCTTCCTGTTTTGATTTTGTATACTTATTCTTAAGCCATTAAACAAATGTAACTGAAATGGAAGCTGATGGAAGAAGTTATGCATTCGTTATGCTGCATTTGCAAATACATTATCGGAAGCTTATTAAAAATGGAAGGCAGCTGTCATCACACTTCATCTTTTCCATCTGTTCGTTCCTCCACTTGAACAAAGCTTTCTAAAGAGAGTGGGAAGAACAATTTAGGGAACTAGTCTGATAGCTAGCCGGCTAATGAAACAGGCAGAGCAGTATGGGTTTGCTTTTATCCTTTACACAAACACAGGTGCAGTTTAGTTCACAGAGTGATTTATGTAGCCTTAATTAGCTGGGTGGTGGCGGGAAAATGGTGTGCAATGATATTGTAGTCTTGGAGCTGGAAGTTTACTTGCTGTCGGGTTAAAGGGGGTGACCACCGACTAAGCTGCTCCACACAAATATCAGAAAATAACATTGTCTTTAAAAATAAAGACAATAATGTTTGCATTGGGAACCTTGCTCTCAAACAGCTACTGATTGTATGAAGTATGTATGCAGAGAGGGGCCACTTGCCTGACTTTTCAGCATTATATGCAAAGCTCAAAGTGAGGGGCTTTTCAGGGACCTTGCTGAGGAGGGCTGCACTGAGGAGGAATGGTGGAAGCCTCCCTCTCCCCCTGATCCTGAATCTTCCCAGTGTATAGATTCGGAACAGTGGTTTGCAGAGGGACATAGTTCAGAAGGCAGAAGCTGGGAACTACTGGGTGGGGAACAGCTAGGAGAAGAAACATGGGAAAGAGAGGGATAACAGATTCACAGTCTCTGGACAGCATTCACCCCCCCCCTTCACCAAAGTTACAGAGAGCTCAGAAAGTGGCAGAACAGAAAGCAAAGAGGGTACAAGCTCAGATTACAAGACTTGGAAGTGACATAGATTAATAGGGACAGAAGGGGTGGGATCCTTAATTGGGAGCACCGCCATTTCAAGGAGATGTGTTCATTGTTCTCTTGCTGTGATTATTACAGTTTCTAACTGGTAAGAATACTCTGTTTCCTTTGTTCTGCTTATCTACTGCCACGGGGGGGGGGGTGATTCCCTGAAACCTTGATGCTTAGATCCAGGTAAAAGGGTAAAAGGACGCGGGTGGCGCTGTGGGTTAAATCACAGAGCCTAGGACTTGCCGATCAGAAGGTCGGTGGTTCAAATCCCCGCGACGGGGTGAGCTCCCGTTGCTCAGTCCCTGCTCCTAATCCCCGCGACGGGGTGAGCTCCTGTTGCTCAGTCCCTGCTCCTGCCTAGCTAGCAGTTCAAAAGCACCTCAAAGTGCAAGTAGATAAATAGGTACCGCTCCAGTGGGAAGGTAAACAGTGTTTCTGTGTGCTGCTCTGGTTCGCCAGAAGCGGCTTAGTCATGCTGGCCACATGACCCAGAAGTTGTATGCCGGCTCCCTTGGCCAATAAAGCAAGATGAGCGATGCAACCCCAGAGTCGGCCACGACAGGACCTAATGGTCAGGGTTCCCTTTACCTTTACCTTAAAGGACCACTGAAGGGTTAAGTCCAGTCAAAGGTGACTATGGGGGACGGTGCTCATCTCAGTTTCCTGACACATGGAAAACTGTGAAGAGTGCCAGAGTGCATGGAAACACCATTTACCTTCCTGCCAAAGTGGTACCTATTTATCTACTTGAACTGGTGTGCTTTCAAATGGCTAGGCTGGCAGAAGCTGGGACAGAGCAATGGGAGCTCACCCCATTGCGTGGATTCGAACCACCGACCTTCTGATCGGCAAGCCCAACAGGCTCAGTGGTTAAGACCACAGTGCCACCTGCATCCCTTAGATCCAGGAGCAGGTTTTCAGCAATGCTTGGACACAACTGGACACCATTTTGCATAACTGAGCTTTCCAAAACTGCACTGATTATTTTTGTTCCTTCAAATTTCAATGCGATGCAAGATATGAGATGGCATTAAAAAATATTGCAGTTATTCTCCTTGTGAGCAACAGCACCTGCTAATGTGTCATAGCTCTTTGGGAAATAGTATATATTTCCCAAATAGGCTGCCACCCCAGTTGCATTATAAGCAAAGCAGGTGATAGGAGGAGCCCCATGTGCTAACTGTTCTCAGATATAAGGGAAAGAAGGAAAGAGGAATGCTTCCGTGTAGATTTTTTTTTTTAGTTTATCTGGACCTATCCTAAAAAACAATCGCACAGAAATGGGATGGGATGGAGTTCAGTGGGATATGCCCATCCCTAAACAGAAGTAATGGCAAATGGCATCAAATAAATGTAAAACATTAATATTCTACAGATATTAAAGTTTCCTATACATCTTATGCATTCTTTTCAGAGAAAGAAGGTAAGAATTATACTAATCGCACATCCCATCAGAATTCCAGCACTGGAATTATCTCCATATGGTGTTCTTTTTAAAATGCTATTAAAAATTCTGTTCACTGAGATGATTTCAAATATATACCATATAAATTTTGCTGACAAACATAACTATTAATGTTAGAACTGATTATCTGTAGACTATTCAGTACTAATTTGGATTCTTGGTATTGTATGTATAATTTTCATACTGTGAAGATGAGATGCCTTTTTGTTATGAAATTCATATTCATATGTGGCTAAGTCTAGAATCCTGAGACAATCTGTTAGTAATTGTTATTCATTCATCCTCCCATCTGCATTCTTGACTCTTCCTAATTAACTGTTGGTGCCCAAACAAAATCAAATATGTCTGTCTAAGCTAAGACAAATCACTTTGCAACCGGTGAAGATCAAGACTGATAATTGCAGGAGCAAAAGTTACTTTTGCATTGATGTTTTAATTATGTTTCAGGAATACTGGCAAAACTGATACTGTAAGGATATAACTCCATCATATGAGAAGAGGAATAAATGAGATAATATTCTGTACAGCATGACTATAGAGAATTAAAGAGATTTTCCGCTACCCAGATAGTGAGTATATGACTTTGAAGACTACCTTATGAGATTTCTGAGATATTAATCTCTGTTGGGGGGTGATGGATGAAACATCTTAATGTATATATGAGGAAGAAATGAGTCAAGAGAAGCTAGTGGTTATTTAAATGTGAAATATAAAAAGGGTACATTTGATTGTTAGCTAATCCTATGATATTTTGGGTATATAGTGGTTTCACATTCATGGTGTAGAGATTATAACATTCGACTAGGGCAGGGAGACTCAGAAGACATGAAAGCTGGTGAATATATGTAGAGGTTCTTTGTTGTTGTTTAGTCGTTTAGTCGTGTCCGACTCTTCGTGACCCCATGGACCAGAGCACGCCAGGCACTTCTGTCTTCCACTGCCTCCCGCAGTTTGGTCAAACTCATGCTGGTTGCTTTGAGAACACTATCCAACCATCTCGTCCTCCTCTGCCGTCCCCTTCTCCTTGTGCCCTCCATCTTTCCAACATCAGGGTCTTTTCCAGGGAGTCTTCTCTTCTCATAAGGTGGCCAAAGTATTGGAGCCTCAGCTTCATGATCTGTCATTCCAGTGAGCACTCAGGGCTGATTTCCTTCAGAATGGATAGGTTTGATCTTCTTGCAGTCCATGGGACTCTCAAGAGTCTCCTCCAGCACCATAATTCAAAAGCATCAATTCTTTGGCGATCAGCCTTCTTTATGGTCCAGCTCTCACTTCCATACATCACTACTGGGAAAACCATAACTTTTACTATACGGACCTTTGTTGGCAAGATGATGTCTCTACTTTTTAAGATGCTGTCTAGGTTTGTCATTGCTTTTCTCCCAAGAAGCAGGTGTCTTTTAATTTCGTGGCTGCTGTCACCATCTGCAGTGATCATGGAGCCCAAGAAAGTAAAATCTCTCACTGCCTCCATTTCTTCCCCTTCTATTTGCCCGGAGGTGATGGGACCAGTGGCCATGATCTTCGTTTTTTGATGTTGAGCTTCAGACCATATTTTGCGCTCTCCTCTTTCACCCTCAATAAAAGGTTCTTTAATTCCTCCTCACTTTCTGCCATCAAGGTTGTGTCATCTGCATATCTGAGGTTGTTGATATTTCTTCTGGCAATCTTAATTCCGGCTAGGGAATTAGAGGTTCTTAGTGGAACCTAACACTCAGTTCTTAGGCACAGGGGGAGGAATTGAACATCGCACTATTATAATCATTCTGTCTGCACAAGGATTTCATCTTGCCAGATACAATGACCCCCTGCCCCTGTACACTGTTCTGGGGGTTCTCCAGACCCCACTCCAAAACAAATTTTGGAGGAAGGGGGTCACATGGGAGAAGGAGCAGGCAAAGCTCCACTGCACAGGGATTTCACCGATGGGATCTGTTAGCTGAACCCTTCTCATAACGTTAAGTGATCAAGCAGGTCGTGATAAATCGGCTCCACATCTGTGTGGGGACGTGTTGCGGGTGAGTCGCCAAGCCTCCCCCCTCAGCATGGGGTGTGGGACTGCGTCCTGCCATACGCCGGGGAGGCCCAGCTATGCCAGTTAGCCAAGCGACCAGTCAGGTGGCTTGGGGGGGCATGGCCAGGACCATTTTAAACCACGGCACGACATGGAATTGCCCCTTTTCAGCCTCGCGCCGCAGATGCCCTACCCTTTGTTTAGGTTTCAGCATTGGCCTTGCTGTGGACTTCAGTTGGTCACCGTTGAGGGGCCTGGTAGGACTTTTTTCACTTGGCAAACTGGCACTGGACACTTGGTTTTCGCCTACCCACATACCTACGGGACCACCTCTCCTGGTATGCTCCGTGGAGGACCTTAAGGTCCACAAATGACAACATTTTGGAGGTCCCAAGTCGCAAGGTGGTTAGATTGGTCTCAACTAGGGCCAGGGCCTTTTCAGTACTGGCCCCGACTTGGTGGAACGCTCTGTCCCAAGAGACTAGGGCCCTGTGGGACCTGACATCTTTCCACAGGGCCTGCATGACAGAGCTGTTCCGCCTGGCCTTTGGTTTGGACTCAGTCTGACCCTTAGGTTTCCCTTCCCTTATGATTTTGATCTATGGGCTATTATTAAAATGAGGCTGCTCTGGTTCGCCAGAAGCGGCTTAGTCATTCTGGCCACATGACCCAGAAGTTTTATGCCGGCTCCCTTGGCCAATAAAGCGAGATGAGCGACGCAACCCCAGAGTCGAACACGACTGGACCTAATGGTCAGGGTTCCCTTTACCTTTACCTTACAGGACCAGTCCAGTCAAAGGTGACTATGGGGGACGGTGCTCATCTCAGTTTCCTGGCACATGGAAAACTGTGAAGAGTGCCAGAGTGCATGGAAACACCATTTACCTTCCTGCCAAAGTGGTACCTATTTATCTACTTGAACTGGTGTGCTTTCAAACGGCTAGGCTGGCAGAAGCTGGGACAGAGCAATGGGAGCTCACCCCATAGCGTGGATTCGAACCACCGACCTTCTGATCGGCAAGCCCAACCTGTATGTTAAATTGGTTCCCCACTCCCTATTATGTTTTTATTGTAATTTTACTGGTGTTGGCCGCCCTGAGCCCAGCTCTGGCCGGGGAGGGTGGGGTATAAATAAAATGTTGTTGTTATTATTATTATTATTATTACCTCCTAGCAATCGTCACAGCTTTGTAAGGTTTGGCAGTTAGGCGTTGGAATAGCGATGTGTGAGGGAGGGGAGGTGCGGCCATGACCTGCCCCTCCATGCTTAAAGGTATTCCGTTAAAGGAATCCGGGGGTGTGGATCTCGTCTGAAGCCCAGGGAGGGTCTAGGGCCATGCCACAACCCCAACAGGAACCTGGGGGATGCTCAAGTCGATCCACATCGGCAGGGCTACCCCTACAGGTGATTTACTCTTACCAGACTCCCTGCAAGGCAGGCAGGAGTCAGATATAGTCTGTTGATGCCAATGCCTAAGTCTAACCACTCACATTCTGTAACCAATTAAGTTGTGGCTTAAATTTGCCCATTAACATTAACCTAAAATTCTGTGTCCTCATGTCTTTATTCTCATGGTGGTGGCTTGGGGCTTCGACACGCCAATCAAGTTATGTACTTGCATGTATTATTTGTCCCCAAAGCTAAGACAATACCTTCCCTGCCTTCTGCAAAGACTGCAAAGGGTGAAAACTGGACTGCAATATGCTATTTTCATTTCCTAGAAGATTGTAAAGAGAGGGAGAAAATAAAATGTACCTCATAAAGGGGAAATGGGAAGTCAATTTTAAAAAATGTCTGTCATAAAGGGGAGAAGAATAAATTATTGGTTAAACTCAATCTGGTTAACAAAATTATAGCTGACATAGAAGAGAGATTACATAACTATGGGAAAATTATGAGGAGGGATTGCTTGGTGGAAAAAATGTCTTTCTTTACTTTTATTTTTTTTTTACATGCCACAAATCCAAATTGTCTCAAAGCTGAAAGTTATAATGCTAATGGAACATAACATGTTATTACTTCTCAGGGCTGCATTATGAATGAATGAAATGGTGAAATAACAAATGAAATGACTGAACAATGAGGAAGCATATAAGCAATGCTACACCCATTTTGGCTGGCGGATAATTATATCACCGACACGCCCTCCTCTTTTTGTTTTGTTTGTTTTAAGCAGCACCGAGACACTCCTCTGTACGGTGGGAAAGGAAGTGGGAAGGTCTGTTAAACATTGATCACTTGCACATCATCATGGAGCTCTCAGCATCCAAAGCATCTTTGGAGACCCTCGTAGCAACTAGACAAGGGAAACGGTGCTGATCTCAAAAACACAGCTGAAAATGGCACAACGCAAATCACAGCAAGGAAGCACAAGCTATGGCTTCATGTCTAACAGTAGGAAAGTGCAGGGAATGGTAGAGGAGATAGAAATAATTGGCAGGTGATATCCAGCAACGTCACATGATTGGTGTGTGGGCAGAATGAAGAAGAAGAAGAAGAGTTTGGATTTGATATCCCTCTTTATCACTACCCGAAGGAGTCTCAAAGTGGCTTTCATTCTCCTTTCCCTTCTTCCCCCACAACAAACACTCTGTGAGGTGAGTGGGGCTGAGAGACTTCAAAGAAGTGTGACTAGCCCAAGGTCACCCAGCAGCTGCATGTGGAGGAGCGGAGACGCGAACCCGGATCACCAGATTATGAGTCCACCACTCTTAACCACTACACCACACTGGTGTGGGCAGTGCTTTCTGTCCAGACGCCCAACTTGGAGGCTGTTGGGCCACAGAGTCCCCTGCTAGTGATCAGAGAGGGGTTCTCATTAGCGGTTTATGCTACAGAGGTCACCCCTAACACTGGTCAACCCCAAATATCCATCAACCAGCAGATGGGCTGGTTGAATTCTGGATACATATCCTTCTTCTTCTTTGGTGATCACTCTTAGCCAAGTAAGATTGTCTTCCATAAATCCGCTGTTAATAGTGAGTCCGTAAGTGACTGTGGAGGCCAATTCTGGATCCACACGTCCTTCCACAGTGGGGACATGGGTTTCCGCATGGGAGTTGATCACGGTGTGATCACATCCAATGACTATGTTGAAGCTGCTTTCATCTGTAATTAACAAATTTGTGGCCTAATTTGATTACAACATATGTGTTGTTAGTATCGTTTACACACACTCCACTGAGTATGGGCCCATAGCTTAAGTACAACCTTTTAGAATACATCAACTTTGTTTATTTGCAGTTCCCTAAATGGTGGAAACCACCAGCATATGAAATAAAAGGCAGGAGTGTTACTTTTACATTTCATGAGTATCAAAGCAAAAGTGTGACTGTTTCTATGCGTTCTGAATAGCATGTAGGGAAAGCATGATTGAATGGAAGAGGTCAAGGCTTCAAAACTTCTCAAACTCTTTTTTGATCAAATAAAAGAGAAAGGTTACCCAAGAACCCTGAGAATGAGTGCAGGCAATTAAAGGCAAAGACCTATAATTCTTTCCCTCCCTCCGCAGGAAATTACTTCTTTACAAAAGAGTGATAAAAGTGAGAATGGTTTACTAAACCTTTTAAGATGCTCTCACCAAAAACGATCCTTTTTGTCAGCAAATAGGACACACTTCTGGATATATCTATGCACTTTTCAAAAATTGATAATCAAAGTCTCTTTTAAAACCCTGCAAAAATGTTCCTTATGCCCTTGGAACAGGTTTCTTAATACTGTCTTTTTCCTAAGCACAGTTCCCCTGCTTTAAGGGACCGATCAAAATCTCCGGAGAACACAAAGTACGATAAAATAGAAGCTGTCTTTAATGAGTGCCCCACATGTAAGCTTATGAGTTTGCAGGGCAAGAAATAGACCAGGCATAGGCAAACTCGGCCCTCCAGGTGTTTTGGGGCTACAACTCCCATCATCCCTAGCTAACAGGACCAGTGGTCAGGGATGATGGGAATTGTAGTCCCAAAACATCTGGAGGGGTTGAGTTTGCATATGCCTGAAGTAGACTGTATGTGAGATCCTTCTAATTTCTAGATCCAGCAAGTGTTAAAATATAAGACAAGCTAGCTTTCTGTGTTGGTGATTGCCTGGGTGATGAGCCATTAACAGAAGAAAGCAAAGGAGGCTCTGTGCAAAACAGCAAATGGGTGAGGCTCTTCCCTCAGCTCAGAGACAAACAGAAGGGCAAATCCTGAGTTTAGAGTTTTGATTTTTCAGTGATGTGCCCTAAAAGAAAAGCAGCAAGCTAGAAGGAGAGTCAAACAATGTTTGATGTCTGTTTGAATCCAAGACTGTGGCTATGGGAGAAACAAGGCCCTTTGGGAGTGTTAATGCTACGAATCTATCCATCCATCATAGGCTCAAGTTGCATATATGTATAAATAAACCATATATCCTAAAGACACGACAGTCTCCACTGTGCCTCATTCCAAAAGGAAACACTGTGAACTGCCCTGAGATGTCCAGGTATAGGGCGGTATATAAATTCAATTAACAACAACAAGAACCCTTGGTAAGTGCCTGGAACCCCTGGAATGTCACACTGCTCACAGATTGGGGTGATGTGCAACACTGGTGTCAGAAGTTGGGATTCATATTTTTGGGAGGAGGACCTGTAAGCCAGGTGTGGCTGAGATGGAATGGAAGGCGAAATGGCAGCACTATTTTGAGTGGCTTGATGAAATCAAGCAGCGACAAAGCTGTCAGCTGTGCTTGCAGTTGGATAAAATAGAGCAGCGACTGGCGGAGTGGTTGAGAAGCCTCTGTGGAGAGGAAAGTATGACTCCATATGACGTGAGGCCCCTGACGGATTAGATGCTACAGGATATTGAAAGTGTCCCAGGACCCCAGCTGCAGGGCACCCAGATGAAAGGGGTAACCAAAGCAATCCAAAATGTGGCTGGGCAGCTGAACAGCTTCGACTGCAAAGAAATGCAATTAGTGCCAGCACCGTCCGTTAAGAGTCTGGGTGTAATCTTCAACACCTCCCTTTCCATGGAGGCGCAGACTGCAGCTATAACAAAGGCGGAATTTTTTCATCTCCACCAAGCTAAGCAGTTGGCTCCTTACCTCTCTTGCCCTGACCTAGCCACTGTGATCCACACGACGGTCACCTCCAGACTGGATTATTGTAACTTGCTCTACATGGGGCTGCCCTTGAGACTGACCCCAAAACTCCAGCTGGTGCAGAATGCCACGGCGAGGCTCCTTATGGGGTCCTCGCTGCGGGATCACATTCCCCCGGTGCTATACCAGCTGCACTGGCTCCCGGTGGGGTACAGGATCAGGTTTAAGGTGCTGGTTTTAACCTTTAAAGCCCTATATGGCCTAGGACCCTCGTACCTACGGGACCGCCTCTCCTGGTATGCCCCACAGAGGAACTTACGGTCTTCAAACAAAAACATCCTGAAGGTCCCAGGCCACAGAGAGGTTAGGCTGGCTTCAACTAGAGCCAGGGCTTTTTAGGCTGTGGCTCCGATCTGGTGGAACGCTCTGCCATAAGAGACTAGGGCTCTGCGGGACTTGACGTCTTTCCGCAGGGCCTGCAAGACAGAGCTGTTCCACCAGGCCTTTGGTCAGGGCACAGCCTGACCCACTCCTCCTTTGGCAATCCTCACAGAACTCTAGCCCAATGGTTGCCATTAATCTGATTTGAACTGATTTTATAATGAAATGATTTTTTCGTCTTGCGAAGCAAGCCCATTGATGGATTAGCGGATTAGCGCTATTAGTGCTATTAGTGGCTTTTAGTGGCTTTTAGCGGCTTTTAGCGGCTTGCCGGCTTATCGGATAAGCGGATAAGCGGCTTAGCGGCTTAGAAAAAGGGGGGGAAAGGGGAAAAAACCCGCAGGAACTCGCAAGACATTGTCGTCTTGCGAAGCAAGCCCATAGGAGATTCGTTTTGCAAAGCACCTCCAAAACGGAAAACTCTTTCGTCTAGCGAGTTTTCCGTCTTGCGAGGCATTCGTCTTGCAGGGCACCACTGTATTAGCTGGAGGCAGGGGCGAAGACAACATCTCAGAGAAGGGTGAGCTGGATGGAGCTGAGGAACTGCTACTGATTGATTTCTCCACTCCCTAGGACCCTGTTGTGGAAGAGGGGGTGCAGGAAGAATCAGTGCCTGCAGAGACACCAAAAGAAAAGGTGCTGCAGGAGGAATTGGAAGTATGTGTGAACATGCAAGAAGAGCAGTCAGCACCCAAGGAAATGGGGGTGTTTTCCTTTGTGGAGGAGAACACACAGGAAAAGCTTGAGGCCTGTGTTTGTGTGCTAGAGGAGCAGCCAGCTCCTGCCGAATTGAATGAGATAACTTTCTTCACAAAAATTCAAGCATCAAACACAACAAGCACATCCATTTGCATTCTTGCATACACGCACGCACAGACTTAGAAACCAGCCCATTATGAAATATTGGTTCATCAATCAGTAACCCCCTGCGGCCAATTGCAACAGTTATATAAATTCATCTTTAGAACATGGTAATGTGTTATCGTTATACCACAACATGGTTAGCTTGACAGGTTAAGTTGAGCAATAACTTACCAAATAGCTAGTCATATTTGTCAAGTAAATAATTCAAAATTCTGCGTATGTTTAGAAACAAGAAATACATCACGGGGAGGAAATTGCTGAGGGTGTTTTTTAATGGAATAATTTTCTTTTGGCATGAGCTTTAATATCATATTTAGAAAAGCAAGATAATATGAAAACCCCAAAAAGCTCAGTACATGACTGGCTTCTATGTAGTTCTGCAGGTATTTCAAATTGGATTTGCTTTTTCTCTCGTCCACTGTTTCAGCTAAATGGGTTTTTCGCTCTTTACCCCAGACTTTCTATATTTAGTTGTAGAGATGACGGAAGAATTATAACTTCGTGAATTCCTGCATGAAATAGCCTGATCCACACTGCTCAAACAAATGTGTGAATCGGAACTTAGCTTTTATACTTAGAATAATAGAATTTTAAAGTTGGAGGTGACCCTGAGAGTCATCTAGACCAACTCCCTGTGATGCAGGAATCTCAACTAAATCGCACATGACAGAAGACCATCTAACATCTGCTTAAAAGCCTCCAGAGAAGGAGAGTCCACAACCTCTTGGGGGAGTCCATTCCACTTTCTAATCCTCTTTTAAAGCCATCTAGGTTCGTGGCTATCATTGCCTCCTGTGAGAGCCAGTTCCATAACTGAGCACTGTGTGAAGAACACTCTGCTTCATGGAGCTGAACCAAGTTGCACTACCCCTGAAACACCAGGTTGTGTTTTTAGATGGGGTTTAACTTTGAAGGCTCCTGTGGCCTTGGTGTCACAAAACACATTCTTGTTAAGGCTGGATAGGAATGAGTTGACCACAGCCATGCACACTGCTGTATCATCTTATTTGGATCATTGCAATACTTTCAGCATGGGACCACCGCTGGAGACAGTTCAGGGTCCTACTTGAGAGTAGGACAAGCTCCTAACAGAGGACATCATGTGAATGGTCCTATATTAACGGAGAGACAGCCTGGTGAAAATCCACATTTTGCTCTGGTGTGGACAAGCCTTGCTTTATTGTGTTATAAGTAACTAAATGAGCATGGTGCCTCCATTCACAGAACCACAGTATCGTAGAGTTGGAAGGACCCATGCGAATCATCTAACCCAACCACCCGAAATGCAGGAATGTGGGACTTGAACTCACAACCCTGAGATGAAGAGTCTCATGTTCTACCAACTATGCTATCCCAGAAGCTAATTCATTTGAAGCAGCTCAGGAGCTGATCTGCATGTGCATTTCTTTGTGTACTTGAATTTGGCTGCACAACCATACCTGAGCACCCAGGGGGGAAATTGCACATGACCATAGTTAAAAGGTAAAGGTAAAGGGACCCCTGACCATTAGGTCCAGTCGTGACCAACTCTGGGATTGCGTGCTCATCTCTCTCTGTAGGCCGAGGGAGCCAGCGTTTGTCTGCAGACATGGGTCATGTGGCCAGCATGACTAAGCCGCTTCTGGCAAACCAGAGCAGCACACAGAAACAGCATTTACCTTCCTGCCGGAGCGGTACCTATTTATCTATTTATCTACTTGCACTTTGACGTGCTTTCGAACTGCTAGGTTGACAGGAGCAGGGACTGAACAATGGGAGCTCACCCCGTCGTAGGGATTCGAACCGCCGACCTTCTGATCGGCAAGTCCTAGGCTCTGTGGTTTAGCCCATAGCCCCGCCCACGTCCCAACAGTGCCACCCGTGTCCCCATGACCATAGTTAAGCACCTTTAAATCCCATTGATTTCAATCTGAGAGCTAGGCACATGCTTTATTGTCGTCGTCCCCTTATATCCATGGGTTGCTAAACTTTGGTTGCTCCCTGCTCATAATTTGCACAAACAACATTTCCAAATTAGTGAAATAAATTGCTGCTTCCTTAGGCATGTTGATAAGGTAGCGGTTTTCCTTCAGTGCTCTACATTCCGCTATGTATCTGTTCCTTATTAATAATCTCTTATTTGTACGACAAATATAACAAAGATCTACAGGGGGAGTTTTAATAGAAGGCAAATATTTAAAGCACTTCATCTTTCCTTCGACTTCACCATGAGACTTAAGTAATGGAAAATAACAGAGGGCAGGTTATGGAGTCATAACTCACACCTTGTGCATTGTTAGGTGTGTGGCTGTATACAGTGTTGTAAAATGCACAAGGTGTGGATTATTGCCCTATTATTGAACACCCAGCTGCGCCTTAATGTGGTTATAAAACAGTTTTAAATGGAGAAAAAATATAATTGGAAGAAGGCAGTGTGAGAACGTTGGGGGAAGCCCTTGTTTGGTAAGTAAATGTATTCACTATAGAACTAGGTCAAAAAGAAAATCCTGGAAATAAATGGAAATTTTTGCCAGCTTCCACTGAGTTCAGAGATGGTTATCTGCATTCTGCCCGTGTAAGGGGAAGTTCTGAATGATGTATGTTGTATATTATTTCTGCTGTTTTCGAGGTCTGGTGATATTCAGTGCTTACAGATTCAGGAACGGCGGGGAGCCAGCAAGAAGTATTGAATCACTTACCTAAAACAATATCATTTGTGATTAGGCACAGAATCAGAAGTCTTATTTCCAATTTATAAGTTCTAAAAACCTATTGGGGTATTTGCAGTTGCCTTCTGGTGAATGGCCTGGATGGGAGGGCCTTATTATTAGTATTTGGCTGGGAGATTTCATATAACCCACACTGAACAAAGGTGAGAAAAGGACAATGCAAGCATATGAGCCAACTCCTAGGGGCTGAGGTCCCTTTGCCCCTCCCCCATAAAATATTTCAGGGGACTGAGCCCCCCAAAAAGGTGAAGGGCATTGTCATTCAAATGGTGTGCATGTGCCACATTGTGTGATCAGTTATGTGGGGTGAGACGTACCTGCCCCCCGCAATATTTTACTCAAGTTGGCACCCCTGAATGCAAGCCTATACATATTTACTTTGAAGTAAATTCTGTCAAGGGACGCAGGTGGCACTGTGGTCTAAACCACAGAGCCTAGGGCTTGCTGATCAGAAGGTTGGTGGTTCTAATCCCCATGACAGGGTGAGCTCCCGTTATTTGGTTCCAGCTCCTGCCCACCTAGCAGTTCGAAAGCACATCAAAGTGCAAGTAGATAAACAGGTACCGCTCTGGCGGGAAGGTAAATGGTGTTTCCATGCGCTGCTCTGGTTCGCCAGAAGCAGCTTAGTCATGCTGGCCGCATGACCTGGAAGCTGTCTGTGGACAAATGCCGGCTCCCTCGGCCAGTAAAGCGAGATGAGCACCGCAACCCCAGAGTCGTCCGTGACTGGACCTAACGGTCAGGGGTACCTTTACCTATATTCTATTAAGGTTCAATTTCTTACTCCCAGACAAGTATGCTGTGGTGAAGCATGTCTTTCCCATAACATCATCATCATCATCACCATCAACAACAATAATTTTAATATTTATACCCTGCCCATCTGTCTGGGTTGCCCCAGCCACTCTGGGCGGCTTCCAACATACATATAAAACATAATAAAACAATTAAACATTTTTTAAAAAACTTCTTTATACGGGGCTACCTTCAGATGTCTTTGAAAGGTTGTAAAGTTCCTTATCTCCAATATTACCCTCCAATATTTCTCCGATGAAAATAGGGATGTCTTAAGGACAAGGAGAACATTCCGGGATCAAATCAGAAACCAGGATGGCTTTTGTAAATCTAGGAAAATAGGGACACTTGGAAGGTCTCATATAAAAGCAGCAAATGCCACCCAGATGCTGTGAATTGAGTAACAGCAAAGTGAGTCAGGTTCAGAATAAGAATAAATCAAAATTTGACTTGAGTCCCCAATCTAAAATGCTTTTTAAAATACATTTTCTTTGCATATTTAGACCAACTTTTTGTTTTGTTGCTTACATTAAATAAACATACAAAGTTTAACCCTTAAAACAAAACAGCATACATGCTAACCATCAGTGTGTGTCAATGCCACCCACATTCTTGATCCCTTAGAAATCAGGCAAAAATGTAATCCAAATAACACATCTAAGAAATCAATGAAAACTATGATAGAAAAAAACAATATTTTTTTTAAAAATGAACGGCAAAAGCAAGTTTTCACAATCAGCACTGAAAAAGCTATGTGATCCACAGGAAAAGGAAGAAAACAATATATATTTAATCCGTGTATCGACCTGAATTGGTAACAATGTTTACAGCCAGCTATTATTGTGGGATTCAGGGCACTGTAGGTTGTATCAAAGTGCCTAAAAATCTTTTCAGTGGCTCTTCTGTTTTCCCCTTGAGGATTATTGAATATGTAGAGCTGGGCCCCAGTGCTTCTGAAACAGCACCGGCGTGCTCTTGTTTCCTGGGGAAAGTCCTCTATCCACTCTGAATAGGCTGAAAGCATCCTTCAGTACTCAGAGAACTCACAGTCTTAGCCTTCGGCAGGGAAAAGAACTGCTCAACTGTCTTGGCAGCTACTGCCCCCGTTTGGAATTCTACCCCCTATCTTTGGGTAGAAGCCTATGTACATTGGTCCGATGGTTGATTTCACAATCTGGAACTTTACAGCACCCCATGTTAGGATCATGGATATCGTGATGGTTGCCCTTTTGAAAGATAAATGAGTCATGCAACAAAATTACGCAGTGCGAATTGCTGTTGTTCAGGGTAGCAACCAGGCAGCAGTGCCCTTTTGTCAGGCAGTTTGTTAAAGGTGCTAAGAGTTGTTAGGAGAAAGCGTGTTCTCCTTCATGGAGAGCACGTGTTGTGGTGGGGTCTAACAGGACACCCCCTCTTGGTTACTGGGCGGGACCATTTGGATGGCCATGACTGTGATTGGGCCAATTTGGGTTGTTGGGGAGATTTTGATGTTACCATTTAGAGGGTTGGCCCGAAGGTTATATATTCTTGGCACACAGCTTTTTTCAGTCTCTTTTGCTGCGTGCATCGGATCACCCACCCACCCTCCCTAATTTAGGGCTGTTGCGTTTGACATTGCTATGCCTGTCATGGGCTTGTCTGCCGTTGGGGCAGGGGCATGGTAGAAATTTTGTCCATTTGGCTGATTGGCCGGTGCCATTTGGTTTTTGCCTACTGCATAGCAAATTGTCAGAACTTGTAAGGTTGCAGTTAGGCATTGGTTAAAATTTGGTTGGTGGAGGGATAAGGGTTGACTGTGCCTGCCCCTCCAATGCGGCTGCAAGGGAATTCCATTAAAGGAATCCAGGGGTTTGCCATACATTTGTCTGTATCCCCGGCAAGGGGCTAGGGCCGTGCAAGCCTCTGGGAGCATGTGGGGAGAGGTGAGGGCCTGTGGCTCAGCTCCATTTCTCCCCAATATTGTTTTCCCTGGAATCCAGAAGTCAGACTTGTCCCCGGGTGGGGGGGGGGCAGATAGTCATAACCAATGCCTAAGCAACCACTCACATGTATGTATTTTAATAAAGTTGTGGCCAAAATTATGCCAAAAACCTTAAACAAAAATTCTGTGTGAATTGTGATTTATTTAGGGGGTGGCTTGGGGACCTCGACACACAACCTGATTCCCCGCCCAGAGCTACAATTCCACAATGGTTTAACAATCAATCCCTCTTCCTGGGCAAAGGACATTGGTTACAATGTAGAAATGGAAGCATGGGAAAGGTTATGGAATATAGTTTGGAAATTTAAAGCACATTATACATTGAAAGAAAATTACATGAAAATGATGTGCAGATGGTACTTAACACCCAGTAAATTAGTGAAAACGTGTAGGTCAAAATCAGACACATGCTGGAGATCTAAAGAGAAAAAGGGCACATTTCATCACATGTGGAGGCCTTGTAAGATGGTAAAAGACTTCTGGGAAATGATATATAATGAATTGGAAAAAATGTTGAAGGTAACTTCTATTTTTTAAAAAACCAGAAGCCTTTCTTTTAGGGGTACTAGGGCAGGATATACCAAAAGATCAGGCAAAACTGTTTAGGTATACAACCATGGCTGCCAGGATGCTTTTTGTGCAAAGATGGAAAGAGGACACTGTCCCAACAAAGGAAGAATGGCAAGCAAAATTGATGAACTATGCAGAAATGGCAAAACTTACGTGAAGATTAAGAAAACAAGAAGAATGATTGCTTAACAAAGAATGGGGGAGATGTGTGGATTATCTTAATTTTTTTTTTGAAAACAACTAAATACATTAGCAGGATTAAATTAAAATCAAACAGTTAAAAGATGACTTTGGAAGAAATGCAGAGTAATAAACGAAATGAGTTACGGGGGAGATGCAGTTTTTAAAATGTTTTTATAAGAAACTAAGGAAGGGAAGGAGGGAAGTCAAAATAATTATGTATGTAATTGTAATTGATGATTATTGTTAAATTGAAAAGGGAATACACACACACACAGTCAATCCCTCTTCTGGTGGTGTGCGGTGGAATTTTTTGTAGGGGAACAATTAGGCCCAGAGGACCTTGTGAGGTCAATTGGATGGGGGATATTGTTGCACATATAAACATCGTGCCTCTCTACCGAAGCTTCCCAGGCTTTGGGAAGGAGGTACCAGGGAACATTTAGGGGTCTGGTCTATTCCCCCTAGTCCATTGGCCGCACACCACTGCCCTCTTCACTGGGACCACTGCAAATTGCAGCCCTGTGAGGGGGAACTGACAACCCCTAACAGACTGAAGCTAGCAGAATGGTTTACTGGAAGCCATGATGGTTCAAAATGGCATGTTAGCGCTTAGTGTTAATGCGGCCTAAGACTGCTTTGGATTGTTCTACATGGCTGCAGTCCTAAACAGCTTAACAACCTGCAAATACATCACGCTGAAATCAATGGGAGTTACTCCTGAGTAAACGTTGTTGGTGGTACAAACATATCCCCTGATGCTTGGCAGATTGCCACATTTCTTTCATTTATTGAACACTTCTATGTGGAGTTTCATAGTAGCCTGCCAAACATATAATTCTATTTCTGTGTCGCGGGAAAAATATACGTTGCTAGGTCACGCCAGGGCGCTCTTGCAGGGGCTAGCGCTACTGAAAAGTCTCGCCCAAATGGATGTGAGTGGCTCTTATAGCAGAATATCGGTTAACACTGGAAGAGCATGGGTCAATTACAAGTCATCTGTTTGGATACAGACACCACAGGGTCAAGTGAAGAGCTGTTGCCTCTATTTATTTTCACATTCTTTAGAGTGAACAGAGGCAGAAAAACTCTGCTTCACAGAGAGAATTAAAAATAGAGATTTCTCAGTTCTGTATCGCTTCCCATAGCTCCTTGATTTTTCCACAGATTCTCAATTAGGGCTGTCCTAGTAAAGTGGGTGTCTTATATGAAGGTGTGCTTTGTGAAGGGTCAGCTGTCATACTTGTGAGGAGTTCAGCCTACACTCAAGTACCATCCTGGCAGAGACACATGCCCAACTGGCATGTTCCCTCCCTCCTGGTCGATTGTTCGGGAGCTTCATAAGCTTTCTTCAGCCCAAACATTACAGCGACTGATGCCAACAGACATCGGCACACTTAGGGATCTGCAGAGTCTTTGCAGCTTGCATGACAGACCTCAGCAACTCAGCATTTTGGCTAATCTATGTTTATTTACATATAAACACACACAGAGCACTGCAACATGGCTCCCTCGCCCTCTGGAATCAGACAGCAAAGAGGAAAAGAACAAAGGACAATAGTCCCACTTCACGGAACACAGTAACACAAACATCCTGTCTCCGTCACTTCCCACTCTGTGGAGTCAAAACATATTCTGTCATGTGAAAGACAAAATTCCCGTGACTGCAAACATGGAGCAGGAATTCTAACAATGGACGTTCTAACAATTCTAACTATGGACGTGTCTGAAGCACACAGGATAACTGTAGCTTAAGAAAATCATAGTATCCCCAACAGCTCTCCACAAATTGGATCCTCCTAATTGAGGGGTCCGCGTTGCATGCGGGCCCAAAGTGTCACCCCCCCCCCACTATCCTTGAGGTGGTAGGAGATTGAGCCCGGCCCATGGGATGGCCTCACAATCACACCGCGGCCTACTGGCCAATCAGAGCTCAGTGGTGTGACCGTGGGGGCATATAAAATGTGGCGGCGCGTTTCTGGGGATTCACCTGGCTTCGTGACGCTGAACACCCACCCACCCCGTGTCTGCTTTGGCCTTGCTCTGGACTTTGGTTGGTCGCCTGTTTTGGAACAGGGGCCGGGTAGGATTTTTTTCCATTTGGCAAATTGGCACTGGCCATTTGGTTTTTGCCTACCTCTTAGCAAGGTTGGGCGGTTAGGCATTGGTTTACTGTGATGTGGGGGAGGGGAGCTGTGGCCATCACCTGCATCTCCAGGTACAAGATGTTCCAGTAAAAGAATCTGTGGGTCTGGATCTTGTTCGAAGTCTGCTTGAGGGGCTAGGGCCATGCCAGGACCCAGCGGGAACCTCAGGGTGAGCTTCAGTTAGTTGCCATTGATGGAGCTCCCTCGTTTGGTTGTTTACCCTTCCAGACTTCCTGAAAGGTGCGCAGAAGTCAGATATAGTTCTTGCCAATGCCTAAGCCAATGCCACTCACATTGTTGCAATCAATAAAGTTGTGGTCTAAACTTTTGCCCATTAACCTTAAACTAAAATTCTGTGTCAGTGTGTATTCAACCTGCTGGTATTAAGAGAATTACACAGTTGGAAGGTCACTCAACAATAATCTATTCCAGGGGTCAGCAAACTTTTTCAGCAGGGGGCCAGTCCACTGTCCTTCAGACCTTGTGGGGGGGGCAGACTATATTTTGGAAAAAAATATGAACAAATTCCTATGCCCCACAAATAACCCAGAGATGCATTTAAAATAAAAGCACACATTCTACTCATGTAAAAACATGCTGATTCCTGGACCATCCGTGGGCCAGATTCAGAAGGCGATTGGGCCGGATCCGGCCCCCAGGCCTTAGTTTGCCTACCCATCATCTATTCCAACCCTCACATCCACTACAGCTGCAACTGACCCCTGTGCCTTAACCCCCACCCAATTAAATGCTAAAGATTGCATTCCAGTCACGCAACCACCTTGCCAGTTTGCTAGCCTACCACTGTCAGCTGATACTTTCGTAAATCACTTAACGTGAGGTGGTTTTGTGCGTGTGGTTTTCTTACAGCACATTTTGTCGAATGAATGAAAATAAAATCCTAAATAACTGAGAATAATGGTTTGCACTCCTACTCCTTGGGGAGGGCTGAATAGAATAATAGAAGTGTAGAGTTGGAAGGGACCCAAGAGTTATTTGATGCAGCCCAGCGCAATGCAGGAATCTCAACTAAAGCATCCCTGACAGATGGCTATCCAACCTCTGCTTAAAAATCTCCACGGAAGGAGAGTCCACAACCTCCCAAAGGAGTCCATTCCACTGTCAAACAGCTCTTACTGCCAAAAAGTTTTTCCGAATGTTTAGTTGAAATCTCCTTTCTTGTAACTTGAAGCCCTTGGTTTGAGTCCTACCCTCCAGAGCAGGAGAAAACAAGCCTGCTCCATCCTCCATGTGACAGCCCTTGAGATATTTGAAGATGGCTATCATATCTCCTCTTTTCCAGGCTAAACATACCTTCAAACATTCCTCATAAGGCTTGGTTTCCAGACCCCTGATCATCTTGCTTGCTCTCCTCTGTATATTACATATTGCATCCACACAGCTGCCTGAATTTTTGGACTCTCATTGGAAACATGGCAATGGTCTCTTTCTGGTGGTGTCGCTATAGGGGCTGCCATGGTGAGATCCTGCGCTTCAAAATTTTCCACTGCACCAGGGCTACCCAGGATTTTTTTTTTTAAAAAAAAAAAATTGTGGCGGAGGCAGAGGTACATTTGCAAATCTAGTAAACTGGCATGGGCACCACAAAATACGCATTTCACAGATGGGACATGGGTGATGCTCAGACCCTAGGAAAGCAAGCAACTACCAAAAAACCACCTCTCACTTAAAAATAAAAAAGGGGGCCAGGAGGCTTTGGTGAGTGTCAGTGGGGGTGTCTGAGAGCACCAAGGTGCCCACAGACTCCCTGTTGCATCTCAGCAAATCATTTTCACCTTAAATGAAGAGAAGGAAGCAACATGCTTCTTCCACGGTAAAGCAAATTCTGCCTTTCCCAGTCAGGCTGACCTAAAGCGTCATCTTTTCATTTAGTTCAGGTATTAAGCAGGTAATGCATACCTTTGAAACAGACAGTAAACAGCTTTTAGTGGCCTCAGACGTTGCCACTTCACTCCATTAGACCGTTTTTTTATGCCTGTCCAATTCCATTGACTTAAAAGTACTGTAAAAGTGTCGCGAACCAGAGCCTTAATCATTAGAGCAGCCTGCAAACTGGCCTGTGATAAATTTGCAGCAGTGTGTTCACACAATGCCATTGGTAATACAAAGAACTTGATTAGAAGAGGGAAAGAAATTGATATAAGCACAGTCCTTAAATCCCAGCTGCAGCGTTACAATTGAACTGTAATACCATAGATCAGTATACTGCATTCCTAAACAGATGGATATAATAGAAGTGAGATGTAATTGTTGGAGTTATAATTTAGTTTAAAATTCCTTTTAGTTGGATAGGGAGAAATTACACATCATTAATTTCCTCTGGGCAGAATAATAAAACCCTTACGGCGTCTGGTTTATAAAACACTCGGAAGCAAAAAAAAGTAGGTTTTATTTTTTTTAAAGAAAGAAACCAAAGTCAAAAAGGTCAGGTTTTCCCTTGCGTGACCAGGCGCGACAGCCCCAGCCCCCAGGGATCACAAGAAAGGAATAAAGACTCTGCCGACGTTATATGGAATTAAAATTAGGCCACAACTTTATTTAAACTTCCGAATCTAGGAAGACCTTGGATTAGGCCTTGGGCATGTATCCCTCCCAGCCCCCCCAGCCAGGGGAAACTGGGGCACATCAGGGTAAATGGGATATGGGGTGCTCTGTGAGATGTATGTGTAGCAGGCAGCCCAGCCCATATCCCCACACAGAGGGTAGTTCACTGACAACCTTTCGGTGTATGGCCAGTGACACCCATATATATAACCCCTTTAAGAGGGGGGCCTGGAATCAGCGCCGCAGGGGGGTGAGTCACCACTTCATGCCCCCCCCCATTATAGGGAAGAAAAGACTAAAGGATTCCACCCAAGGCCATAAACCGCCAAAGTTGTGACAAATTGCTACGGGAAGACAAAACCTGCCAACGCAGGAAAATTTCTTCCCGGTCCTTCAACAGCGACCAGTCAAAGACAGTAGCAGCGCCCGCTAAACAGGAAGAAAAACTTAACTTTCAAACAAGAAACATTAAACAAAGGGAGAGTGGGAAAGGTGACTCTCCAGAGCCGACTGCCTGGCTGTTGTCGGCTCCACCCCCTATTTAAACTGGGGCTGGCCCCACCTCCCAGCAAAAAACTTGATTACTGAGGCTTGGCGTGAACCTCCGAATAATAACACATAGAAGCAAGCCAGCCCCCTATTTCTAGAAAGATCCCGCCAAGGGCACCCACATATAAAGTGTGAGTGCTCATTGTTGTTTAACTATTTTGTTGAAAAGAACATTCCAGAAATGGACCTTCTTCTTATCCCAGCCACCGGGCTGGTATCCTGTACATGTCTCATCAGTCTAGCTACTGCAAGGAATTCACAAACACATAGGATTTTTCTCATAAGGTGCCTTTAATCAAACATCCAGACCAAGCTAAATTTCTAACCGTTAAAAATGGATCAGATAAAAATACTATTGTCAAGTGCAATTAAAGTGCATTAATTATCCAGAAATTTTCAAGGGGAATTTCTTTTCCTTTTTTTTTTAAGAAGCATAGCAGTTGATGTCAGTTTGCATTTCTTAGTGCAGAAAGTATTGATCTGATGTGTTGAGATCCTTCCTATTTGTAATTAATTCAAGAGGGTTGCGGAAGCTTCTCTGTATGAACGAAACAAGCAGAAGGATCATCGTGTTTGGGTTATACCTTCAGAGAAGCTGTGTACAGCTAGTTTAAACTGGGTCTCTTATCTCTTCCGGCAAGGTCATGCTGACTATAAAAGGCAGGCCAGAAGGAAACTGGGTTTCACTTTCTATCTCTTTTTCTTCTGGTGTAGTGTTCTGTACATTGTATGCTTAGTGTTAAGATTTAGACTTATTATAAGTTATTGCAAGTTTAAGTTAAGTCTGCAACTGGGTTTTCTTATGGACAGTGCCAAGCCTGAATGTATTGGATTTGTGACCATTATCTTCATTTGCCGGATGAAATACAATTGCCTCTGATCTATTTTTTTTTTGGGGGGGGGGAATCCTGCAACGTGTTTAACTTTTTATTCTGCTAACTATACGTCGGAGTTCTGCTTTGGATCAATATTGAGTAGAATTTCAACGACAGTTGAAGGGTCTAAAGAGCTCAAAGGATAATCCGGTTAGGAACCACTTGCAAATCAACCTAGGAAAGCCAAAATCACAGCATGACCATATACAGTGGTACCTCGGGTTACATACGCTTCAGGTTACAGACTCCACTAACCCAGAAATATTGCTTCAGGTTAAGAACTTTGCTTCAGAATGAGAACAGAAATCGTGCTCTGGCTGTGTGGCGGCAGCAGGAGGCCCCATTAGCTAAAGTGGTGCTTCAGGTTAAGAACAGTTTCAGGTTAAGAATGGACCTCCAGAACAAATTAAGTACTTAACCTGAGGTACCACTGTATTGGAAGGAGTGGGTACATTCAAGAAACATGTATGGAGCGATTTTTCCAGTTGTATTGCCCCGGGATTCCTTCTCGAGATCTCGTGGGACCATCCAAGTTCCCATGAGATCTTGTGGGAGCATCCCGGGCTTTTGGAACCTGTGTGAGGAGAGGGCCTTGCTTTCCAAGCAAGGCAGAGAGCCTAAAAGCTCATTTTGTACCTGGAAAACAATGTGGAAGGATCGGTCTGTAATTTTCCACTGATATACCATGAACAAGAGTACTTGATGGGGGAACATGGTGTGTTTGTGATTTCTGTGCAGTCCTTTGCACAATTAGAATTTTTCAAGCAAGAATCTGTTGCTTATAGATGCGAACAGTTGTCCTCAATTGTTAAAGGAAATACATTGACCATTCATTTAGTTAATCTGCTAGTGTAAGCATCCTTTGCTGGGTCATTCTCTATTGCGCATCGAAGTCCACCAGGCCAGCCCAATAACTGACACTTCACACATCAATTTTTGTTTAAGGTTTTTGGCATGAATGTGGCCACAACTTTATTTAAATACACACACGTGAGTGGTTGCTTAGGAACTGGTTACGACTATCTGTCCTTGCCCCAGGGACAGAACTGACTTCCGGATTCCAGCAGAATCCAGTCAGGGAAAACAATATTGGGGAGAAATGAAGCTGGGCATCAGCCCCTCATCTCTCACCCTCATGTTCCTGTGGGGCTTGCACGGCCCAAGTCCGATGCCAGGGACTAGGACGAAAGGGATGGCAAGCCCCTGGATTCCTTTAACGGAATTCCCTATGCAGCACCACCATTGGAGGGGTAGGCACTTACCCCTCCACCAACCAATTTTAACCAGTGCCTAACCGCCAACCTTACAAGTTGTGACGATTTGCTACGCAGTAGGCAAAAACCAAATGGCAACAGCCAATCAGCCAAATGGACAAAATTCCTACCAGGCCTCTGCCCCAACAGCAGGCCACCCCATGACAGGCATAGCAAGGTCAGAGGACAATGAACCCCCTCTGACCCCTCCCACCAGTTTGCAACATAGCAAACTTCCCAGCAACACTCCTTTGCCCAATCACAGCTCCTGGCCAAATATTAGCCAAACAACAGTGGGGTGGTCTTTAGGCCCCCAGCGCAACACGTGCTCTCTGTTATGGAGAACACGCTTTGTTGCATTCATCCCACCAGTAAGCTGGGGCTGGTATTTATGTAGCATTTTTTCCCTACCCACTCCACCCAAGGGTATGTTGTTTTCTTTTCTCTCTCTATGCCTGAAGATGACTATGAGGAGCCTTCATAAAGGGGAAAAATAATGTTTAAATGGCATCAGTTTGAGAGATGAGGGCACATCTCCAAGTGCCATGCAACATTATATTTTCATTTTACACTGGTGCAGAGCGCGATGTCACCATAGGGAGGTAAAAGTATATCCAAACTTCATCTGAGAACATTATTCTACAATAATGCTCTGTATCAAAACAATCTTATAGGGAAAGGAAAATTCAGGTCATAATGTGTTTTAGTCATTTGCTGGTGCAATTTTGTTTCATCTTTTCTTGATAATAATGTGCCATTTTCTACAAAATGGTAAAAGAATAAAATAATAATCTTGGTTAAAAAATAACAAGGGTTTAGCAAAACTGCTTTAATGTCACCAGAACATTTTGTACCAGAGAGACGTGGTGCTTTTTTAAATACAGTACACTAGTAAGGTAAGTATTGCTATGTTGAAAATAGACTTCCACATCATTTATTTAAAGTTTGGTTGCTAAAATGAATTTTGCACATCTTTCTATTGGGATCAGGGATAGATTATACTATTTCACTTATTTGTTTATAATATTCTCACAACTGACAAAAGAGCCTTTGAGCTCTGCATATGTAGATCCAACTTATTTTGTCAATAAATATTGTGTTGTGTTCAGCTAAGATTGGGTTACTATGCCATACTTAGAGTTAAATGCATTACTTCCGTGGGTCTCCTCTGAGTATAACTTAGTTGGATGGAACACACACAAATATATTTTCATAATTAAGGCTTCTTTGACATTAAAAGTTTCCTAAAAATTATAGAGTACCTTAAACACTGTGCTCAGTCTAGTCAGACTTCAGAACATTACAGCTTAGTGCATAGCATATAACAGTGAAAAAAATTTTGTTGGCCTCAATGAGGCTTTTGACAAACATACTAAGTTCATCTTCTGATATTCTCTTACATTTGCAAAGTTTTTGTAATGTAATTACCGGGTAAGAGTGATCTTACAAAATCTTTGCACTCAAATAAAGTTTTTTTGATGTGTAAATCTTTAAAGCTGCATGTAACCTACTCGTGATTTGAGATAGCAATCATATTATCCTTATCTCAGTCTTTTCTGAAGCAGGTTCAAACTGTTACTTCAAAGCTGAAGCAGATAAAATCAGAATGCATTTCAAACTACTTTTATGTCAAATGGGAAATGACTTCAGAATAGGGAAATTTTTAAACGTCATGGGAGGGGAAGCCTTACGGATACTTCTGCTCAAACATTTATATCAATCGTTTGAAGCCATTGATGAAATAAGTTTAATTTTTGTGGCTAATACAGACCATACGTGCACGGTCTTTTCTACCAAGTTGTTTGCTTATTTTTCCACAAAGACTTAGACTGGATCGACTCTTTAACCCCTTTTCTCCAAATTTGAATTAAGCTGTGAGAATTTTGCATTTGGGAAAGTTGTTCGATGGGGGTCTGACTTTAAGAAGTGCTTATTGAAACCAAGGTAAGGACTGTGTTCATTTCGGCAGCTTTCCACAAGATCAGGAAGGGGGGGAAAGACAAAATAATACAAAGTGCCTCTAGTACAGGCAAACTAACATTTCATTTGCCATTTGCAGCTTGCACAAACAGTCAGAAGGCAACAAAAAAGTACCGACGGGTTAAGGGGCCACAGCTGATTGTGCATTGGAAAAACGTGGTGGCTAATGTGGTATTATTAAGATGGTGTTATTTACTGGGGGGGGGGCAATTACCCCTCTGTATTCCAGAACACATGTGACTTTTTCTTCGAGAGTAATTCCAAGCCTTTGACTCCTTTTCAGCTGTCACCTGGAAGAAGGTGTTTCATCAGGCCCTTGTAAGCATGTTTCCTTTTTCTGTTTTTAATTTTCTGTTGACATTTTAATTCCCCATTGATTTTAAAGTATTTCCCCTTCTAAATCTGTAAGAGACAGACCTAGTCCTGTCCCCATGTTGACGTGAGTCAGGCTGTATGGTAATGGATGCATCCATCCTGAGATGGAATTCATAAGAAGTGCAGAACAGAATGAAGAGAAGAAAGAAGAAGAAGAAGAAGAAGAAGAAGAAGAAGAAGAAGAAGAAGAAGAAGAAGAAGAAGAAGAAGAACAACAACAACAACAACAACAACATGAAATGGGGAAAAACTACTATTTCAGTTTCATATTAAAGACTTTAGGACATATTTTGTTGTGCTATTCCTTTCTCCAGAGGCATCCGGTATTTACCTCTTTTTGAGTTGTTCCCTGAGTTATTCAATCGCTTATGCAACGGGAAGTGTGTCTGTTTGTGTGTGTGTGTGTGTGTGTGTGTGTTTGTAATCCAGATCAGAATGCTTTGGAAATACAAGAAGACACCCTGGACATACTGTAGGACAGACGCTTACAACTGGCAGAAAAATGTATTATTAGTAGATTCCCAGAACAAATTTTGAAAGAGCTGTGTTGTCAACGCTACCCTGTAATGGAGAATGACAGGCTTGTCACTCAGCACATGAAAAGCTGCACATAAACAGATTAGATGTGAAGACCTACCTAACGGAGAGAAGGAGCAAATTGTAATGCTGATGAAAAGCACTTATGTTCTCAAAGCAGGCTATTCTTGTCGGTACAGATGGCTGTTGCGCTGCAAATCAATGTGAAAGGAATCCTCCTTGGGAAAAATAATTAATAGGGTTGATTAGGTAAGGGTGATTCTGGCATATTTATCACATGCTGGAAGAGTTATTTGTCTGTCTATGTTTATATAATCACTTCCCATCCAAATGTTGCTTCCAAATGTTGCAACATGCACTACCTCAACATACTAGATTTTATAAGGACACCTACTCTAAAGTAGTGATGTATGGAAGTAGTGATGTATGGAAGTGAGAGCTGGACCATAAAGAAGGCTGATTGCCAAAGAATTGATGCTTTTGAATTATAGTGCTGGAGGAGACTCTGGAGAGTCCCATGGACTGCAAGAAGATCAAATCTATCCATTCTGAAGGAAATCAGCCCTGAGTGCTCACTGGAAGGACAGATCGTGAAGCTGAGGCTCCAAGACTTTGGCCACCTCATGAGAAGAGAAGACTTCCTGGAAAAGACCCTGATGTTGGGAAAGATGGAGGGCACAAGGAGAAGGGGACGACAGAGGACGAGATGGTTGGACAGTGTTCTCGAAGCTACAAACATGAGTCTGACCAAACTGCGGGAGGCAGTGGAAGACAGGAGTGCCTAGTGTGCTCTGGTCCATGGGGTCACAAAGAGTCGGATACGACTAAACGACTAAACAACAACAGCACTCTGAAGTAGTAAGTTTAACTAGGCTGTTGCACTCACTGACAGTATGGTTAAAGACTGGTTAAGGGTGGACATTATTAGTATTATTTTCTCACCATGGTTTCAAGTTGGTTCAAACAAACCATGGCTCACATTAACCACAGTTTGTCAGTTCAAATGATGCATGCTTGATCAAGCAAAGAGTGCTTCTGGACTCCTTGGAGGTGCAATGGTGGAGAAGGGGAGAAACCCACAAGCCCAAGGATCACTGTGACTCATTCACATGCAAAACTATGGTTTAGCGTGGAGATGGGAAACAGTTGGACCTCCATATGTTGTTGGACTCCAACTTCCATCAGCTCCAGCCAGCATAGCCCAATGGTCAGGGATGAAGGGATTTGTAGTTCAACAGCAACTGGAGGACTACATGTCTCCCATCCCTGGTTTTGAATGATGTCGAAATGTGGTCTGCCTTGGTTTTTTTTTAATGCAATTTTTTTAATTTTACAATAACAAAAAACCCCATCATAAACAAAATTTCAAACCATATTTTTTAGCTTATCTGTATATACAAACCATAACATCACCATACGCTTGACTTCCCTTCACTCCCCCTCTTGGTTACATTGTTTTGTGCTTTTTCATGCACGTCCGTAAAACCTTACATTCTTGACAGTCCGATTTTAAAACCCGATTCATCTTATTACAAGTGACTTTTAAAAGTTCTACCAATGTAGAAATCTAGACGCAAAGCTTTAAAAATATGCATTAAACATTTCCCTTTTTAAAAAAATCAAAGTCCTCTTTCTTGGGTTTCAAATTACCTACCGTATTTTTCGCTCCAAAAGACGCACCAGACCATAAGGCGCACCTAGTTTTGGGAGGAGGAAAACAAGAAAAAATTATTCTGAATCCCAGAAGCCAGAACAGCAAGAGGGATCTGGCTTCTGGGATACCATGTGGCTGTTTTGGCTTCTGGGATAACCGTGCCAAGCCTCTTCAGGGCAGCAGGATGAAGGGTCCCCCTGCCCCAAGAGGCTGCACAGGGCTAAGGCAGAAGCCAGAACAGGCGCGTTGCTGAAGGGACGCTGCACAGTTCTCTCTTCACAGGAGAGGTGCTGCGCAGAGAGGGAGAAGGCGCAGCGCCCCTTTGGCGAAGCTGGAGAAGGAACAGAAGGAGACGCTTCTGTTCCTCCTCCGGCTTTGCAGGACAGGCACTGCGCAGAGAGGGAGAGCTGCCCAGCGCCCCTTCAGCGAAGCGGGAGGAGGAACAGAAGGGGCTCCGTTCCTCCTCCCGCTTTGCTGAAGGGGTGCTGCGCAGCTCTACCTCTCTGCGGAGTGCCATTCGCTCCATAAGACGCACTCACATTTCCCCTTACTTTTTAGGAGGAAAAAAGTGCGTCTTATGGAGCGAAAAATACTGTAATTTGTCCTGCATAGTTCACTAATTTATTTTGTCAATCTTCCTGGTCTGTCTTGTTTTTAACATACTATTTATAGCAGGCTTCATCAACCTGTGGCCCTCTAGTTGTTGGACTACAAGTCCCATCATGCCTGCCCATTAGCCATGCTGGTTTAGGCTGATGGAAGCTAAAGTCCAATAGTAGCTGGCCAGAGAAATCTGATAGGATCCATCATACAAGCTTTCATTGCCCCTAGAGGTCCTTAATGGTTTTCACGACAATTTCCAAAACGCTCTGATTTATGCTCAACACCACCAAGTATGTTGAAAGCCTACATTTTGGATATTATGGAGCCAGACACATACATTTTCAGAATTATATATTTTCTTCAGTTTTTGTGGCACCTGATATTGCATTTTCCCTAAATTTCACTCAATCATCCCCGTGTAAAATTTTAACTGTTGCTTTTCTAGACTGGTTTAAACCAAATCCCTCCTCTCCAAGTTGCATGGCATATAAATTGGCTCTATATTGTCACTGTAGGCAGGTAAAGTGATATTTAAATATCAGTGGGGAGAGAGGAGCTCAAAGATAACTTCCCAACCTTTAGCCGATTCACATGTGCCCACTGTGCTATCTGCTGTTGCAGATGTCTATCAAGCATAACAATAGGGCTTCAGTGAACTGGAAATAGTTTCATATGCTGTGTGGACAGTTATTGATTTGGCTCGGCTTGACAGAAAGGCTAAAGTGGCCAGAGATATTTCATGTTCACCAGCACCATATATCCAATTTTCTTTTTTCTTTTTTTGTCAATGAAGGATCTTGTGATGGGTAAGGTAGAGAATGCTCAATGGAATACAGATGGGTCAAACATCCTTCTCTCTCTTTCTTCATTACATTTCCAGCCAAGTCCATATAGATGGAGCTTAGAGTGGAGGGGGGTGGTGGTGAATTGATTATTTAAGACACATCAAAGAAAGTGCAAGGGCTTTCTGCTTCTGGATGTCTAGATATGTGAAATAATAATAATAATTTTAAAAATTCAATGGACAATCCAAAGGCACATTATATGACCAACGGACCTCAGATATTATCAGTTAGAATCAGTGCTTTTTTTTCTTCTAGAAAAATGTTTAGGGGTACTCTCATTTTTCTACTCATATTGAAATACTGCCTCTCAATGAGGCCAAACTTAGAATCACAAAATGTTTAGGGTATGCGTCCTGCTGCGTCCCCTCAGAAAAAAGCACTGGTTAGAATTAATCATTTTAATGCTAAGCCTAATAGCCTCTTGAAGCTCATTCTAACAACATGGATTTCGATGATTTTTTATTTTTATTTTTTTTGGGGGGAGGCAAAGTTCAGTAGAGCACAAGGCCTAATGTGTTACCAGAAAATTAATACATTGCCTTGTTTTCACTGTAATTTTGCACATGTGAATATGTGTAATCCAGCAAGTTTGAATTCAAATCTCACTCCAACACCTGCAGTTTGGGGAACTGGGAACGACACACATGCCTTCCTGGGAGAAAAGTGGAATATAAATGTAATAAAATAATATGGAGTTAAGTGAACTATTTATTTATTACATTTTTACCCACACTCTCCTCCGTGTAGGTCGGGATGGCACACATGGTATGATCCTCTCCCTTTTATTCTCATAGCAACCAGTGCTATTTTTCTAGAAAACAAGGCACTGGAACTAACCATGAACACCTCCCTTGGTCTCTTAGAATGGCAATGGTGCCCACTTGAGAGGTGCCAAAACTGAGTTCCAGCGAATTCTGGCTGAAAAAAAGGCTTGATAACAACCCTGTGAGATTGGTTAGGTTGAGAGGTTGTGCCTGGCCCAGACTTATCCACTGGGTTTCATAATTGAATCTGGGCCTGAGTCTCACCTGGCTTACCTGGCTGATGTGAGGATTACTGAGACAATGCATGTAAAGCTCCCTGAATTGCATGTCAAGGCCCTGAGCCACTGCGCCGCCCCTCCATTTGTTGAATAATAAAACACATGGACACGAGTATTTTAGGTTAATGGGATAATTTAGGCCACAACTTTATTGATTCCAGAATGTGAGTGGTATTGGCTTAGGCATTGGAATTGAACTGACTATATCTGACTCCTGCCCACCGTGCAGGAAGTCCAGTAAGGGTCAACCACCAGTAGGGGGAGCCCTGTTGATGTACATCAACTGAGAGCTCCCCCAGGGGCCCCGATGGGGTCGTGGCATGGCCCTAGCCCATACCCGGGTTTCGGACAACATCCACACCCCTGGATCCTTTTAATGCAGCGGTTCTCAACCTGTGGGTCCCCAGATGTTGTTGGACTACAACTCCCATCATCCCTGAGCTCTGGCCTTGATAGCTAGGGGTGATGGGAGTTGTAGTTCAACAACATCTGGGGACCCACAGGTTGAGAAAGGCTGCTTTAATGGAATACCCTTAAAGAGGAGGGGCAGGTGATGGCCACAACCTCCCCTCCCATAAACCAGGTTTTACCGATGCCTAACCATCAAACTGAGGGACGCGGGTGGCGCTGTGGGTTAAACCACAGAGCCTAGGACTTGCTGGTCAGAAGGTCGGCGGTTCAAATCCCCACAATGGGGTGAGCTCCCATTGCTCGGTCCCTGCTCCTGTCAACCTAGCAGTTCGAAAGCACGTCAAAAGTGCAAGTAGATAAATAGGTACCGCTCCGGCGGGAAGGTAAAGGGCGTTTCTGTGTGCTGCTCTGGTTCACCAGAAGCAGCTTTGTCATGCTGGCCACATGACCCAGAAGCTGTCTGCGGACAAACGCCGGCTCCCTCAGCCTATAAAGTGAGATGAGCACACAACCCCAGAGTTGGTCACGACTGGACCTAATGGTCAGGGGTACCTTTACCTTTACCTAACCATCAAACCTTACAAAGTTGTGACGATTGCAGGCGAAAACCACATGGCTGGTGCCAATCTGCCACGGGGGGAAATTCCTACCAGGCCTCTCAACGGGCCGCTAACCGTGGTCCATAGCAAGGCCAAGATGGTGAACGCATGGAAAAAGGGCAGGAGGGCGGGAGATCTGATGGAGCAGGAAACCAGAAGGGAGAACCCCAAGCTGCGCGGCTGTTTAAATCGCACAAGCCACGCCCCTAGGCTGAGCGGATTGGTCGGCAAGGGGTGTGATGCGGCCAGGACTCCCTGTGATGTGGGAGGCATTGCCACGCCCCCCCTGCTGTACACAGGGAGAGCACATGGCCTGCCTGCAATGTGTACAGTCCTGCATTCTTCTGATAGGACATGCGTCAGTTCTTGTTTGTATGAGGAACACCCACAGACATTAAGGATGCCGTTACCATTTCATTTATTTATTCAATGCATGCATGTATTTAGAACATTTCTACAGCAGCCTTCAACAAATTGCGATTTCAATGCAGGTTACAAACACCTTTTAAAAAAAATTAATAAACAAATAAATAAATAACCAGTACAATTCAACATCACAATTAAAGCAACAACAACCCAGTAATTGAAAACAGCAATTAAAAGAAGTTTCTTTATTACCTATTTGTTGCAGGTATGTCACACTATCCTGTAAAGATGCCCAAGGTGGCTATGACAATAAAACCCAGAACAGAAATGTCTAAGCAAATAAGACCATCGTCTAAAAAATGACTTAATATGAACAATGGCAGCCAGCTGAAAACACAACTTTAAAATACAGATTAAAACGCAGAGCAACAGAGAAAAACAAATCTGCAGAGTTGGCCCAATGCCTGTTTAAATAAAGAGGTTTCTGCCTGCTGGCAGAAGGCACTCAAAAATAGGATTTAAAAATAAAGGAGCCAGGGAGAATTTTTATTATTTTTAAGTGTTCGCCTGGTGCCCAAAAGATAGCAAAACAGATGTCACATCAGGGAAGCCTCCCAGAGGAAGGATTTCCAGAAGCATTTTGCCTACACTGAAAAGGCTTCCTTCCCTCTCTACACATACCTCACGACATGCATAGACTGGTTGATGGGGCAATAGGCGTCCTTCAGGAACTTTGTACAGTACTATAAATGGCTGGAATTTCTTCCCATTCCTGTTGGTAGCCTGGTAAAGGAAAATGAGATGTGTTGTATTCAATGCTAGTCCTATGCAGAGTAGACCCATTGAAAATAGAGGCATGACTAACTTAGGGACATTAATTTCAATAGGTCTACTCTGAGTAGGACTTGATTGAAAACAACCCATTAGTAAGTATACTCAAGGTTTTCGGAAGAAAATACAGTGGTACCTCGGGTTAAGTACTTAATTCGTTCCGGAGGTCCGTTCTTAACCTGAAACTGTTCTTAACCTGAAGCACTACTTTAGCTAATGGGGCCTCCTGCTGCTGCCGTGTGCTGGAACACGATTTCTGTTCTCATCCTGAAGCAAAGTTCTTAACCTGAAGCACTATTTCTGGGTTAGTGGAGTCTGCTACCTGAAGCGTATGTAACTTGAAGCGTATGTAGCCCAAAGTACCACTGTACTGAAAGCTGTTCTTGTATGAAAGACTTGAGTTTAGACCAGAGGTAGCCAATGCAGCGCTATCGAAATGTCGTTGGACGATAATTTCCATTTCCACCAAAGCCACTTCCACGCTGGCAAGGAGGTGGGGTTGCGGGCTTCACGCCCCTCCAGCCCCTGTGATAACAAAGGGATTCCCCGTCCACCTCACACCCCGGGCCAGCCAATCGGCTGGCTCTCGGGGGGCGGGGCCTCAGCTATTTAACCCGGCTGCAGCCGAGGCCCCTCCTCTTTTCTTCACTACAACTGGCACGGCTTTCCCTCCCATCCCACCCTTTAGGCTAGGTTACCTGACGTTGCTATGAACTATGGTTGGTCGCCATCAAGGGGCCTGGTAGGAATTTCCCCAAATGGCAGATTGGCACCAGCCATTTGGTTTTCGCCTACCTCGTAGCAAACCGTCACAACTCTTCGGTATTGGTGGTTAGGCATTGGTGGGGGTACAGTTCTATTGTTATGCAGATGAAGGGGGAAGGAGCGCCATCACCTTCCCCCAAAAAGGGTAGTTCGGTAAAGGATTCCGGGGGGCATGGCCCTGTCCTAAGCCTAAGGAGGTGTGGGCCTACGGCACGGCCCCATGCAGTGACACTGGGGGCAGGTCCTAGTTGATGTGCCTCAGCAGGACTCCTCCCACTGGTGATTAACCCTTCCGGTTTTTAAGCCAGTTAGTAGTTAGGACCAATGCCTAAGGCCAATACCACTCAATTCCTGTAATCAATAAAGTTGTGGCCTAATTTGACCCATTGACCTGAATTCTTATGTCTTGTGTTTTTATTTCTTTGGGGGGAGGCAGGAACTCGCCACGCAACCAGCATGGCCAATGGTCAGGAACGATGGTGGGATTACTCTCCAACAATATTTCGAAGGCACCATGTTGGCTATCTCTGATCTAGTATCTAAAATATTCCTATCACTTTAGAGCTATGTATTATATGTGCAACCCAAACATCTTTCAATACTGGCCTCCATCTTAAATTCTGAAAAGCTGCCTTTCCTTATGAAGTTTCTTTTGGATGTTATGGGGTTTGTTCTGTTTTCTTCTTGTGGCATAATGTATTTGTATTCATGTTTTGAATATGTTGTATGTCACATGGAAACATTCAGTTAACAAGCAACTAAAAAAAACCCTTAAAACCCCCCAGTAACAACAGTTTTTGTGTGATAATCTTCAAGGCCTGCCAAAATTGAACTTCTGTCCACCCACTAGAGAGTGATGAGGAACATATTTTCGGACATTAGTCTCAAGCCAAATGTTTATTTTCTTCTGTTTGTTGATTATATCATTACAGTTGATTTTCTATCTGTAAAAGAAATAAAAACATGTTCTTAAAAAAGAACAGTGCCAAAATAAATATCGCCTGAAGTAAAAGAGAGAATGAGACCAACAGCCTGAGTAATATATGCTAAATACCAGAAGTCATGTCAGGTGTCAACAGGAGCTAACTCCTAGAGGCTGAGGGGTCTTCGGCAATACAGTGGTTTGACAGGTTACAGACATTTCAGGTTACAGACTCTGCTAACCCAGAAGTAGTACCTCGGGTTAAGAACTTTACTTCAGGATAAGAAGAGAAATCGCTCAGCGGCAGCGGGAGGCCCCATTAGCTAAAGTGGTACCTCAGGTTAAGAACAGTTTCAGGTTAAGAATGGACCTCAAGAATGAATTAAGTTCTTAACCTGAGGTACCACTGTATTTGAGGGGGCTGGGCCAATGTTGTAGCTACGGAGGTGATTGCCAGGTTTTTTGCCCTGGGTGAAGTCTCCAGAGGGGCTCCATGGAGTCTCCGAGCCTCTCTTTCTGTGTGTACACAAAAGTTCATGGGGGGGGGGTCCAAACTGGGTCTTTGACCTGGGTGAAATAAAGCTTAGTTTCACCCCTGGGTCTCCCCCTGCTGTCAGGGACTGGGCAGAAGAGGAATGGTGGAAACCGCCTCCCCAGTCCTGATCCTTCCAGGGAGGAGGAAGAGGAGGACAGTACAGTGGTACCTCGGGTTACAGACACTTCAGGTTACAGACGCTTCAGGTTACAAACTCCGCTAACCCAGAAATAGTACCTTGGGTTAAGAACTTTGCTTCTGGATGAGAACAGAAATTGCACGGTGGCAGCGCTGCGGCAGCAGGAGGCCCCATTAGCTAAAGTGGTGCTTCAGGTTAAGAACAGTTTCAGGTTAAGAACAGACCTCCAGAATGAATTAAGTTCTTAACCCGAGGTACCACTGTATAGATTTACAACAGGGGTTTGTGGGAGGTCACAGCCCAGAGGCAGATGTGGGGGAAATTGGGAAATCATGGGAAAGCCAGAACAACACCTGGCTGACACACAGTCATTAGAAAGCATTCCAGAACATCCATTTCCCAGAACCTGGCGAGCCTTAAAAGTAGGAGAGCAAAGAGCTCAAAGACAGAGGGCATGTGGCAGCACACGTAGAGGAGATGATGAGGATGACAAATGAGGAAGTGGGAGAGACAGGGGTGGAGATTCACTCGGGACAACACCATTATCCAAGAGGCTGGGTTCTATGGCCTCTTTCTGTAAAGATTGAAATAAAAAAGGACCATAAGAAAATTTCCCTTGCTTTTATACTTTCCTGGGCAACCAGCCGGGAGCCGCTGACGGCATTCTGACACCTGCCCCCAAGCTGATGGGCATTGCCATCCAAATGGTGTTTGTGCACCATGTCATGTGATCAGTTATGTGGGGCAGGACTTACCTGACACCCCCCCCATGTATTATACAACTTGGCACCCCTGGATGCAATTTTCTCAATTAAAAAATTGGTATATACAGTTATGTTACATAGTTGTCTTTTGAAGACTAGTGGCTTACGGCAGGCACGTCCAACTCTCTAGAGTAGACATAGGCAAACTCGACCCTCCAGATGTTTTGGGACTACAACTCCCATCATCCCTAGCTAACAGGACCAGTGGTCAGGGATGATGGGAATTGTAGTCTCAAAACATATGGAGGGCCGAGTTTGCCTATGCCTGCTCTAGAGACTACTCCCAGTTTAATAACACTGGCATTGTGTTTAATAACAACCCATTGTCATTGCCCATAGTTGTTTAGCTTTTTTTAGGGGGAGAGCTGTTCAACTATTTTGGGGGTGGATTGCATAAAATCGTTCGCACAACAGTCTGCTGCCCTGCCACAGTCAAACACTATGTCGCCGGCTCTGGGAGTACAGCCTTTCAAAAACAGGGTGCTTTGCAATTGCTCAGGACAAACCGGGCGATCACTTTCATTACTCCTGTGATCGACTGGGAGCACCTTGGCGATCTACCTGTCAATCATGGTCAATGGGTTGGACATTGCTGGCTTCCGACATAAGAATACAATGAAAATCGTTTTGGAAAGAATTGGGAGTTTTTTACATGGCACTGAAGTGCAAGATGTAATACTACAAAGCCTTAAGCGGCTCAGGTTTGCAATGCCTCAAGGACTGTCTCTCCATATGGACCTACCTGGACCCTGAAATCATCCTCTGAGGTCCTTCTTTGTGGTTCCTCTTCATCCTGGAGAAGAGTGACTAGTGGGGTGCCACAGGGTTCTGTCTTGGGCCCGGTCTTATTCAACATCTTTATCAATGACTTGGATGATGGACTCAAGGGCATCCTGATCAAATTTGCAGATGACACCAAACTGGGAGGGGTGGCTAACACCCCAGAGGACAGGATCACACTTCAAAACGACCGTGACAGATGGCCCTTGTGGTCTATTCCAACTCTATGATTCTATGATTCTTTGTGTATCTCCTCTATGAGAGGTCCTGAGGGTGGCAACACGAGAACGGGGCCTTTTCTGCAGTTGCTCTCCATCTGTGGAATGCTCTCCCCAGGGAGGTTCATTGGCACCTTTGTTACATATATTTAGGTGCCAGGCAAAAACGTTCCTCTCTAACCAGGCTTTATGAGGAACGGCTTTATGAGGAACGGCTAAGGGAGCTGGGCATGTTTAGCCTGGAGAAGAGGAGGTTAAGGGGTGATATGATAGCCATGTTCAAATATATAAAAAGATGTCACATAGAGGAGGGAGAAAGGTTGTTTTCTGCTGCTCCAGAGAAGCGGACACGGAGCAATGGATCCAAACTACAAGAAAGAAGATTCCACCTAAACATTAGGAAGAACTTCCTGACAGTAAGAGCTGTTCGACAGTGGAATTTGCTGCCAAGGAGTGTGGTGGAGTCTCCTACTTTGGAGGTCTTTAAGCAGAGGCTTGACAACCATATGTCAGGAGTGCTCTGATGGTGTTTCCTGCTTGGCAGGGGGTTGGACTCGATGGCCCTTGTGGTCTCTTCCAACTCTATGATTCTAGGCTTTGGGCTGATTAACAGTCTATGGCCTTCCAATGAGTTTGTGTGTGGGTGGGGAGGAAAGTTATTGGTTTGTTTTTATTTTTGCTTTAGTATGTATTTCCTTTTTCAAAGAGATTTCCCCTGTGCATTGATACAGTTAAGGTATACAGAAAATCGGGCACTTCTTACCAGAGAAAACTTCCAAATTAAGAAGAGCAAGGGTAAGAGGAAGGGCATTGTATAAATTAGCTGCAATTTCCTAAATAAATAATTGAATCATATATTTTATTTATTATGTTACACATTTAAATACCGTTTTAAACAGCAATCATATCTAAATGGATTTTAAACATTAAAACTGCCCAGCAAGTCTACTGCAAATAGGTCTTTCCGTGGCAAGATAAATGATACACTTTCTTCCTTTGCCCAGTTCAAATGTCACCTTGCACCTTGTGCAGCCTGGTTCTGCTACCTCCATGGTTGATCTCTTGGTGTATAATATGTCCACGTTCCTCACACGCATAAATGCATGAAACATAACCAGGAGGAAGATGGGAGATTAGAATCTAAGCAGCGATCTTTGGAAACTCATTGTAAGGTGGTAGAGGGATCTCCCATGAACGGTCAGCCTGTCATAAGATCCCTTTACATCAACTTCTAAGAGCATTGAACAGGGATTGCACAATGCATTTAGAGAAATTCTGTTTTAAACCTCCATGATTTGCACTTCCTGGACTAAATACATGGATCAGAATTTGGTTAACAATTGGATGTGGACTTTTCAATTTTTTAAAAGCATACAAAAATGCTTCTTTTATGGGGGGAATGCATAAAATGTGTATTTTAGGGAGGAAATATACACAAAATGGGTATCGTATGAAAAGTGCACAAAACAAAGAATTGGCATGTGGTCCCCTCCCCATGTCTTCCTTTTGGGGGAAAAAATCAAAAAAATGGAATGGAACTGACTCATGGTTGAACACATGTGAAACTGATGTGGAATGAGAATTCAGATTACCAATATACAGTGGTACCTCAGTTTTCAAATGTAATTCATTTTGGAAGCCCGTTCGAGTTCTGAAACATTCAAAAACTGAAAACTCAATAGCCAACAGCTAGGCCTCACAATCCTGCACACAGCGGAAGCCGTGTGGCATGTTCGACTTCCGAGGTGTGTTCAAAAACTGAAGCATTTATTTCCAGGTTTATGGCATTCGAAAACTGAAATGTTCATCAATGGAGACGTTCGAAAACCGATGGACCACTGTACTGTGGTACCTCGGGTTAAGAACATAATTCGTTCTGGAAGTCCGTTCTTAACCTGAAACTGTTCTTAACCTAAAGCACTTTAGCTAATGGGGCCTCCCACTGCCACCGTGCCGCCGCTGCACGATTTCTGTTCTCATGCTAAAGCAAAGTTCTTAACCCAAGGTACTATTTCTGGGTTAGCGGAGTCTGTAACCTGAAGAGTCTGTAACCCGAGGTACCACTGTACCTAGAAGTGAGAGGTAACCTGGTCAGTTGCTTCCTGACAGTTGCTGTTTTGTGGATTGGACGGAGTTGCATCCCCACAAATTCAGGTGTGCACTTGAACTGTATTTGGCACAACAAATCCACTTCTAAAATGACCAGCTCCTTTGCAGTAAGGAAAGTGATGGGGGAAAAGGACTGGAAATTGTGGGATAAAAACGGCTTGGCATGCTCAAGGTACTGGTTGCCTGAAGGTAACCTTAAAGGTAAAGGGTAAAGGGACCCCTGACCATTAGGTCCAGTCATGACCGACTCTGGGGTTGCAGCGCTTATCTCGCTTTATTGGCCGAGGGAGCCGGCGTACAGCTTCTGGGTCATGTGGCCAGCATGACTAAGCCGTTTCTGGCTAACCAGAGCAGTGCACGGAAACGCCGTTTACCTTCCCGCCGGAGCGGTACCTATTTATCTGCTTGCACTTCGACGTGCTTTCGAACTGCTAGGTTGGCAGGAGCAGGGACCGAGCAACGGGAGCTCACCCCGTTGTGGGGATTCGAACTGCCGACTTTCTGATTGGCAAGTCCTAGGCTCTGTGGTTTAACCCACAGCAGTCACCCGCATCCCGAAGGTAACCTTAGGCACATTTAAATCCTATTCATTATAAATGGACATCAGAGAAGCTGGAGGCATATAGACTAGCTTGGGATCTGGAACACCAATCATTCAGGACTCCAGCTCCAGTGGAAGCCTATGCACGTAGACTTCCCCTGCTCAAACATCCACAACTAATGCATGGATGTTAGGGATAGGGTGGAGGAAGCCATGTCTTGTTGGAGGTGGAGCCAAGGAAATGGCCTAGCCGCTTCTATAATCACGTGAACCCCCTTCATGTGTGCAACCTGTGAAAGGGTTGCGTGTGTAGGTAAGCCACCGTAGGTAGGCCGTAAAATAATTCACATCACACATAATTTAAGTTTAAAGTTTTTGGGCACTATTTTGGCCACAGCATTATTAAAATACAAAATCTGTGAGTGGTTGCCTAGACATTGGTTATGACTATCTGTCCCCCCGCCTGGGACAGAACTGACATTCCGAACTCCATCGGAAGCCAGTGAAGGGAAAACAATGTTGGGGATCAGTTGAGCTGAGCATCAGTCCCTCACCGCTCACCCAACCTGCTCCCCAAGGCTTGCCAGCCCTGGCGCCATTTCAGGGATTGGACGAAATCGTGGCAAGCCCCAGGATTCCTTTAATGGAATTCCCTTCCAGCACCATTGGAGGGGCAGGCACAGCCTATCCTGACCCCTCCACCACCAGTTTTTATAACAATGCCTAACCGCAACCTTACAAGTTGTGACGAATTGCTAAGTAGTAGGCAAAAACCAAGTGGCACCAGCCAATCAGCCAAATGGCAAAATTCCTACTAGGTTCCTGCCCCAAGGCAGACGACCCCATGACAGGCAGAGCAGGGTCAACCGGAACACAGGGCGGGTCGGTGGGTGATCCGATGCACTCTGCAAAAGAGAAACCAAAAGGCAGAGTGCCCCAATATTTAAAAACTATGGTCCCACCCACCAATTTGCTACATGCAATTTGCCCCAGCAACCCGGTCAGCCAGTCGTTGCCCAGGCAATAGCCACTAACCTGCCTGGCAACAGAGGGCTGGCCTGGCAGCCCACACCGCAACCCATGCTCTCATTTTAGGGAGAACACTGACCATCAGACACAAGACAATCAAATAAGTATTGCAAAGAATATGCAATTGCAAACTGAATAGACAAGTATTTGGAATTTGTCTTATCCAAATGCTTAAGAAACACTCAAGCATTTGCAGGCCAGCCCATATGTTATCCTCTCGGTGACCCCAAAATATTCATTTTAAATAAATCAACCATATCTAGATATAGTGCTAATCCTGACTCTCAAGTTTTTCCCTATTGTTAAGTCAAATTTAATCAGTTTTTGTCTGGCCACTTGTGCTTCTTCATCTCGATTAGATCCAGTGCTGTTCACCCTCAGGGGCTGTAAAAACCCAGTTTAATGATCTTCCTTCTTTGCCTTTGTCAAATGCATTAATGTACACCATATTCTAAATGACATAATCATTCATTGTAGCTTCAGCTCATTAATTTGTTTAAGTACTTGGTTACAAGCAAAATCTGATGTTGAAAGTGCTAGTTAATGCTTCTTATGTATTACAGCGTCTTGGGGGGGGGGAAACGCCACATAAAAAGAAAGGAACTTGACATAACTTGAAAATGACCCACAGAAGACCCGCCTCTTGTAATTAGGGAACAAAACATTCTCCAGCAACAGTTTCATTTACCAAATTAGCAACTGTTATTTTATTTTTTTTAACTTCCAGCCTAATGGGAGCATACGGCTTTTATTTCACTATTAAAGACTCAAGCCAGGATCCAAAGAACCGTACGGCTAATTCAGTTGGAAACCTGCACTTCAACTTCTCAAATGCCAGCCGGTCACTGTCTATATTTCTTAAAACATGCAAACGTATTGCCTTCATGCAATTAACGTCATGCCTAGATTGATCCCGTGGAATCGGGACTCTTGCCACATGGCAGGCCAGCTTTGAAAGTTGGGGGTCAAATTAGTCATGATGAGAATTGTGCGCAGGCAATTAATGTCAACGTGCATGTTTCAAAACTGGAAATAGCAGTTGCAAAAAAACAGATGTGCAATTGTAAAAATAGACGTGTGCTTAAATACATAGCAGGCAGGCAGCGACATGCCCTCTTTTTCTTTAATTATTTATGGGGACAAGGAAGACCTGTTCTGACTGTAAAGTCTGTGAATGGGAAGAGGATGCTTATCTCTTCAATTCCCCACTTAGATTAGAATGCATGTCCCCATGGGACTAGGATCCAAAGGAAAAAAGTCATTGTTGAGACAAATGTTTTAATATAGGTAGGATTCAGTCCAAGTGTATCCCCCCCCCCAAGGAAAATAAGGACAGGAAACCCAGAATAGAGGTGGAAAACACAAACATGCCAATGAGAACACACCATGCTCAGTTGGAATGGAATGCTGACAAATTGTTGTGAGGATGGGTGGAAAAGAAAGTGTTGGTGCTGACCTTTAAAGCCCCAAACAGCAGGTCTTTTCCAGGGAGTCTTCTCTTCTCATGAGGTGGCCAAAGTATTGGAGCCTCAGCTTCACGATCTGTCCTTCCAGTGAGCACTCAGGGCTGATTTCCTTCAGAATGGATAGGTTTGATCTTCTTGCAGTCCATGGGACTCTCAAGAGTCTTCTCCAGCACCAGAATTCAAAAGCATCAATTCTTCGGCGATCAGCCTTCTTTATGGTCCAGCTCTCACTTCCATACATCACTACTGGGAAAAACATAGCTTTAACAATACGTACAGACCTTTGTCGGCAAGGTTTTTAAGATGCTGTCTAGGTTTGTCATCACTTTTCTCCCAAGAAGCAGGCGTCTTTTTATTTCGTGACTGCTGTCACCATCTTCAGTGATCATGGAACCCAAGAAAGTAAAATCTCTCACTGCTTCCATTCCCCCCCCCTTCTGTTTGCCTGGAGGTGATGGGACCAGTGGCCATGATCTTAGTCTTTTTGATGTTGAGCTTCAGACCATATTTTGCGCTCTCCTCTTTCACCCTCATTAAAAGGTTCTTTAATTCCTCCTCACTTTCTGCCATCAAGGTTGTGTCATCTGCATTATCTGAGGTTGTTGATATTTCTTCTGGCAATCTTAATTCCGGTTTGGGATTCATCCAGTCCAGCCTTTCGCGTGATGAATTCTGCATATAAGTTAATAAAACTCCCTGCGCAGAGACCTCTAAATACAAGATGATGAGAACAAACAACACTTCAATGACCTGTCTGTCTGTGAGGCTTCAGGGACACCTTGTTCATCACGGTTAGTAACAAGATCATGGACTGGAGTTGGATGTTTGATCTACTTCAGCTTAATTGAACAAAAATATTATTCTCTTATAGCAAACTTACGACATTTTCCAAATTATGGCTTGTGCTAATGAAGGGTGTGTGTGTGCGTGCATGCAGAAACAGATGGACAAAACAATCGATTTTACAAGGGTTATACAATTTTAGCAGCCATACAGCCCTTGCAACCTCGCTGCACAATAATGTCTCCTGTTATTATTTTTTGTATCTTAAATGTGGGTTTCTCTGCATAAAACGATTAACCTCTTTACCCTGTAAGTGCAAAAGGCAGGCAACAATATCTTTTCTAAATCAATTGTTGAGATATTTAAATATAATTACTAGGTTTCCTTGGCCTCATTGTTGATGAAGCTGGAAAAGATTGATTAATTAGAAAGGTGGTTTGGAGAGGGTAATTGGTTTGTATTTTTAATCGCCCGCTGAGATAATTTAGAAGAACTGGAAAATAGCATCAATGAGTTTACAGTGATTTCCCCAAAGATCCACATCTTCAGAGCAGGTTGATATGTAAGTCATGACTATATGCAAAGAATATGTGTGTGCATGTTCCTGATATTCTTGCAAGTTCTTTTTTTAAGAAGTTGTTTGTAGAGCTAAGTTAAATATTGACAGTGGAGCTAAGACCTACTGAATTTAGCCCCAAACTAGAAAGCTTCGTAAATGAATGATTATCAGCACTAACTGAATGAATTGCCAAATGAAGTGGGTGAACTTAAATCTGTTTTATGGGATAAGAGGCATAGGCTGTCACTTCGCACTCAGCTTCAGGAAACAATTCTAGGAATGATGAAATGAATTCCTTACCTTGCTGAGCTGAATTTAAAGGATTCCTCAGATGATTCAAAACTGCAGACATGATTTGCAAACTGAGCAGTACCTTCTGCAGTTCAGCTCCAGAGCCATGGTGAAATGTTTTTTTTTTTTTTTTTGTATTTCCAGGGATAGGCAACCTTTTTTTAAAATAAAATAAAATAAAATCCCTCTTTTTGTTTAGAATGATCAACAAATTGCAAGCCAAAGATGTAGTCTGCACTTTCACGTTCTAGAATATGGGTGGACAAATGTGTCAATTTCAGTTTTCTTCTTTCATATTTTTCAGACCTTAAATTTAGTTTTCGCAAAAAACTTTGTGAAAAATTGTCAGCATTTTATCACAAATTTCTCTAAATATACACAGGCAGGCTTTGAAAGCTATTTCAAAGTTTCTGATGGCTTGGAATATGGCAACTTTTATCAGGGACCCACCATAGTGAACATTATTTCACCTGGACTGAAAGGTCCATGTTAGCTTCCACCACATTTTTGTGAACAATTAAAGGTGCCATTTTTAATCTATAGAGTCCCACATCATCAGGGACCCCTTTATCAGAGGGACAATATATTTTTCCTGCAAAAAGGTGGGACTAAATATTTTGTTAAAGTAAGTAGTAAAATAAACCCCTCTTCAGGCCTTCCTACTCAATGTGTAGGGACAATGGAGGTGGAATCAGTGTGTGTGCCACTCTCCCTAGTTTGAACCATCAAGCATTCTTGTTGGGTGGCTGAAGAAGGCTATAAAAGGTGGCCAATCTACTGTAATCCAAAAATATAATTTCATTGTAACATTCTGCAGTTCAGGGTCCATCTTAAGAGTCTTGCTCACCAACAAGAAAGAGAGAGAGAGAGAGAGAGAGAGAGAGAGACCATATACATCTATGGAACAGTGTTTCAAATTTTAGAATGGGTATACTAAATCTGATATATGTTTCACATTAGGAAAAAACATGGTTGGAGTTAGTTTAAAAAATGCATTTGAGCCAAGCCCTCTTTCTTCCTGCTAATGCATTTTTGATACAATGAAAGTGATCTTAAAACATCCATTCTTCAGTTGCTGCAGAGCACTTCTCAGAAATATAGATTTTGGTTTTCCTGTCTCACTACCATTAGCAACATCTACTGGTGTCAGATTAATGAATTGGAGACTCTTTATTTTCCTGTCCATCCCCTCTATTTCCCAACACTGCCATTTCCAGCATTTTTAGTTTAGGAGCATTGTTGTTTCAATCCATCATTGTCTGGATGTCTTCCTAAACTTCTCAGCAGTCTAGAAGCCAAACTTTCCAAATACTTATCCCCTCAAATCGTTGTCATTGGAATTACAGGCAGTCGTTTCCCTTTATCTGCCAATTTTTACCCTAAGCCTGACAAAGCCTGATAACTGTAATCTGTAGCTCTCAGTGGGGAGAAAATTAATTTATCTCCAACATGGATGGAGTGGAAGCTTCAAAATCAACAGTGTTCCAAGAAATTAACTTTCAAAGATTTACCTTCTGTCCTTCACATGGGCTTCAGATTCTTTCCTCATTCAAACAAACCAGCAGCGAAATGGTGAACATCAGAGCAGTGATCACGGAACAGGTTTCTGAATGAAGGGTTGTGTGGCGAGTTCCCACCTCCCACCAGTGGAAATAAAGATACGAGACACCATTATTTAGGTTAATGGGCTAAAATTGGCCACAACTTTATTGGTTACAGGTGATGAGCGGTATTGGCTTTAGGCATTGGTCCTAATCGACTATCCGGCTTCAGTCTGTCTGCCTGAAGGCCGGGAAGGCTGGCCCAGGGGATGATGCAGCAGAGGATTCCCCTGTTCACGTGGGGCTGGGAGCCAGCTTCCGCATGAATGTTGGGGGCGTGAAGCCCACAACACCACTTCCTCCCGAGGTCGGAAGTGGCTTTGTGACTTGGTGAAAAACTTGTGAGTTGAGAAGTCATTGGGTTGTATCCAGTGCTACACTGGCAGGGATCTACTGTCACCCTGTAACTTCCACTATCTCTCACCCCCCTGTGTGCTCCCTAATCTGCTCTGGAGAGTTCCCCCAACCCTGCAGCAGGGGCGTAGGAAGGGGGGTGGGGTGGGGCCGGTCTGCCCCATGTGCCATCATGAGGGAGGGTGACAAATTATCGAGAAACAATTACTGCCCTGCTAGGACGGTTCATAAAAAACTTTTTTTAAAAAAATGCCTGCTCCAAAGGTCTTATCTTACTACACTAGGGATTATATAACTATATAGTCATACCTCGGGTTACAGACACTTCAGGTTGTGTTTCTTCAGGTTACGGACCCCACTGAGAGCTACAGATTACAGTGGTGGTCATGCATGCGCAGAAGTGCCAAATCACAACCCACGCGTGCGCAGACGCGCAGCTGCAGGTTGTGAACACTACGGGTTGCGAACGTTTATCCCACACAGATCACGTTCGCAGCCCCAGCGTCCACTGTATATGAAATTTCATGCCTATCAGTTAATACCTTGACCGTCCTCCACAAAAATAGCTGTTTGCTTGGCTGTTTTCCTATGTCGTGAAGGCTGAAATTTCAATTCAGGGGAGCAGGGTCAAGATATTAACTGACCATTTTTGCAGGCAAAAAAATAATAATCAAAATCAATGTGTGGAGGGGTGACAAGAAATTTTCCACACTGGGTACCACCTGACCTTCCTACGCCTCTGCCCTCCACAGCTTATTTTTGATGGCTCTTCAGGGAGGTGGGCTGGAGAGGACAGGAAAGGAAGCCCCATTGTGCACATGGAAGTTCACTGTGGCAACAGAGCTGCAGCACTGGATATTGCCCACTTGTTCAAAGTCCCCTTACTCTGTAAATTGTCTACAGACCCCACATGAATGATTTGAGTTCGTGTATCCATTTTCTTTCTTTCTTAGCAGCTGCAGGATGCCCCTATAAGGAGTACGGCCATGATGCGTCAAGCCCAATGGTGCAATCTCATAGCTTTCTGGAAGACAAATCTACTAGTGGAGACAACCGCAGCATTCTTCCTGCGGCAGATAGCAGCTTGAGCAGGTGGGTGACACTTGTTGGCAAAAAGAATTGGGGGAATTCCTTTGTACTCAGCTCTGCTCCAAAGTAAAATTATTTTGCTGCTGGGCTACTGTTAGCAAGTACCTGCATAATGAGGTAGTGAGGTTACCCTCAAAGCATGACTATAACCAATCCTGAGCAGGCTAACATAATTTGGATGTATGAGGCCCATTTGATAAAGGTAAAGGACCCCTGGATGGTTATGTCCAGTCAAAGGTGACTATGGGGTTGCGGCGCTCATCTCACTGTCAGGCCGAAGGAGTCGGCATTTGTCCGCAGACAGCTTTCCGGGTCATGCCAGGATGACTAAACCGCTTCTGGCGCAACGGGACACAGTGACGGAAACCAGAGCACACGGAAATGTCATTTACCTTCCCACCACAGCAGTATCTATTTATCTACTTGCACTGGTGTGCTTTCAAACTGCTAGGTTGGCAGGAGCTGGGACAGAGCAACGGGAGCTCACTCCGTCGCGGGGATATGAACCGCTGACCTTCCGATCAGCAAGCCCAAGAGTCTCAGTGGTTTAGACCAAAGTGCCACCAGTAATGGACCTATTCATGCAGTATATGAATTGTAAGTGTCAAAAACATATAAGATTAATATGGGCAGTTATTTTTTGAGAAGTTAAACTTTTATAAATCTCATGAATGGATATAATTATTTTAATCTTACCTAAATTCAGGATGGCCAGTCAAATGACTTCTGGCTGTTGTTGTACTCCAAGCAGCCCCAACTTCTATGGTCAACTTTCAAGGCTAATGGACACTATAATTCAACAATTGGATGGATCCGGCTATTCTTCACATTTTTCACCCTCCTCTATAGTCCATTGGCTCATCACAGTGCTGAACGACTATTGTTGTTGTTGTTGTTTAGTCGTTTAGTCGTGTCCGACTCTTCGTGACCCCATGGACCAGAGCACGCCAGGCACTTCTGTCCTCCACTGCCTCCCGCAGTTTGATCAAACTCATGCTAGTAGCTTCAAGAACACCATCCAACCATCTCATTCTCTGTCGTCCCCTTCTCCTTGTGCCCTCCATCTTTCCCAACATCAGGGTCTTTTCCAGGGAGTCCTCTCTTCTCATGAGGTGGCCAAAGTATTGGAGCCTCAGCTTCACGATCTGTCCTTCCAGTGAGCACTCAGGGCTGATTTCCTTCAGAATGGAGAGGTTTGATCTTCTTGCAGTCCATGGGACTCTCAAGAGTCTCCTCCAGCACCATAATTCAAAAGCATCAATTCTTCGGCGATCAGCCTTCTTTATGGTCCAGCTCTCACTTCCATACATCACTACTGGGAAAACCATGGCTTTTACTATACGGACCTTTGTTGGCAAGGTGATGTCTCTGCTTTTTAAGATGTTGTCTAGGTTTGCCATCGCCTTTCTCCCAAGGAGCAGGCGTCTTTTAATTTCGTGACTGCTGTCACCATCTGCACTGATCATGGAGCCCAAGAAAGTAAAATCTCTCACTGCCTCCATTTCTTCCCCATCTATTTGCCAGGAGGTGATGGGCCCAGTGGCCATGATCTTCGTTTTTTTGATGTTGAGCTTCAGACCATATTTTGCGCTCTCCTCTTTCACCCTCATTAAAAGGTTCTTTAATTCCTCTTCACTTTCTGCCATCAAGGTTGTGTCATCTGCATATCTGAGGTTGTTGATATTTCTTCCGGCAATCTTAATTCCGGCTTGGGATTCATCCAGCCCAGCCTTTCGCATGATGAATTCTGCATATAAGTTAAATAAGCAGGGAGACAATATACAGCCTTGCCGTACTCCTTTCCCAATTTGGAACCAATCAGTTGTTCCATATCCAGTTCTAACTGTAGCTTCTTGTCCCACATAGAGATTTCGCAGGAGACAGATGAGGTGATCAGGCACTCCCATTTCTTTAAGAACTTGCCATAGTTTGCTGTGGTCAACACAGTCAAAGGCTTTTGCATAGTCAATGAAGCAGAAGTAGATGTCTTTCTGGAACTCTCTGGCTTTCTCCATAATCCAGCGCATGTTTGCAATTTGGTCTCTGGTTCCTCTGCCTCTTCTAAATCCAGCTTGCACTTCTGGGAGTTCTCGGTCCACATACTGCTTGAGCCTTCCTTGTAGAATTTTAAGCATAACCTTGCTAGCGTGTGAAATGAGTAAAATTGTGCGGTAGTTGGAGCATTCTTTGGCACTGCCTTTCTTTGGGATTGGAATGTAGACTGATCTTCTCCAATCCTCTGGCCACTGCTGAGTTTTCCAAACTTGCTGGCATATTGAGTGTAGCACCTTAACAGCATCATCTTTTAAAATTTTAAACAGTTCAGCTGGAATACCATCACTTCCACTGGCCTTGTTATTTGCAGTGCTTTCTAAGGCCCATTTGACTTCACTCTCCAGGATGTCTGGCTCAAGGTCAGCAACCACACTACCTGGGGTGTACGAGACATCCATATCTTTCTGGTATAATTCCTCTGTGTATTCTTGCCACCTCTTCTTGATGTCTTCTGCTTCAGTTAGATCTTTACCACTTTTGTCCTTTATTATGGTAATCTTTGTACGAAATGTTCCTTTCATATTTCCGATTTTCTTGAACAGATCTCTGGTTCTTCCCATTCTGTTGCTTTCCTCTATTTCTTTGCATTGCTCGTTTAAGAAGGCCTTCTTGTCTCTCCTTGCTGTTCTTTGGAAATCTGCATTCAATTTCCTGTATCTTTCACTATCTCCCTTGCATTTTGCTTGCCTTCTCTCCTCCGCTATTTGTAAGGCCTCGTTGGACAGCCACTTTGCTTTCTTGCATTTCTTTTTCATTGGGATGGTTTTAGTTGCTGCCTCCTGTATAATGTTGCGAGCCTCCATCCATAGTTCTTCAGGCACTCTGTCCAGCAAATCTAAATCCTTAAACCTGTTCCTCACTTCCACTGTGTATTCATAAGGGATTTGGTTTAGATTGTATCTTACCTGTCCAGTGGTTTTTCCTACTTTCTTCAGTTTAAGCTTGAATTTTGCTATAAGGAGCTGATGATCTGAGCCACAGTCAGCTCCAGGTCTTGTTTTTGCTGACTGTATAGAGCTTCTCCATCTTTGGCTGCAGAGAATATAATCAATCTGATTTCGATGTTGCCCATCTGGGGATGTCCATGTGTAGAGTCGTCTCTTGTGTTGTTGGAAAAGCGTGTTTGTGATGACCAGCTTGTTCTCTTGACAGAACTCTATTAGCCTTTGCCCTGCTTCGTTTTGATCTCCAAGGCCAAACTTGCCAGTTGTTCCTTTTATCTCTTGATTCCCTACTTTAGCATTCCAATCCCCTATAATGAGCAGAACATCCTTCTTTGGTGTCACTTCGATAAGGTTTTGTAAGTCTTCATAGAACTGGTCAATTTCAGTTTCTTCAGCACCAGTAGTTGGTGCATAAACTTGGATTACTGTGATGTTAAAAGGTCTGCCTTGGATTCGTATCGAGATCATTCTATCATTTTTGAGACTGCATCCCAGTACAGCTTTCGCCACTCTTTTGTTGACTATGAGGGCCATTCCATTTCTCTTACGGGTTTCTTGCCCACAGTAGTAGATATGGTAGTCATCCGAACTGAATTCGCCCATTCCCGTCCATTTTAGCTCACTGATGCCCAGGATGTCAATATTTATTCTTGCCATCTCATTTTTGACCACATCCAACTTACCCAGGTTCATGGTTCTTACATTCCAGGTTCCTATGCAATATTTTTCTTTACAGCATTGGACTTTCCTTTCGCTTCCATGCATATCCACAACTGAGCGTCCTTTCGGCTTTGGCCTAGCCGCTTCATCAGCTCTGGATCTACTTGTACTTGTCCTCCGCTCTTCCCCAGTAGCATGTTGGACACCTTCCGACCTGAGGGGCTCATCTTCCAGTGTCATAACTTTTATATGCCTGTTGTCTTTGTCCATGGAGTTTTCTTGGCAGGGATACTGGAGTGGCTTGCCGATTCCTACTCCAGGTGGATCACGTTTGGTCAAAACTCTCCACTATGACCTGTTCATCTTGTGTGCCCTGCTCGGCGTAGTTCATAGCTTCTCTGAGTTCTTCAAGCCCCTTCGCCACGGCAAGGCAGTGATCCATGAAGGGGCTGAACGACTATAGGTTGTAGCAAATGTTTCCAATTTTGTTTCCAGTATTTCATGGGTTCTTCTTTTATTTTCTTTAATTTGAGGGACTGCATTTATACATCACTTTTAGTAATGGCTATTCATGCTTAGTTCAGTGCCTCTTGAAAACAGACTATATAAAACCACATAGGAATTTTGATACCCAATTCCTCCGGCAGCAAATCTCGGCTGCTTTTGATCTTTCCTACCAAATTGCCCACATTATTCTTTGAGTTTCTGAAATTATATTTTCAATATCAGAGCAAGGGAAAACCATGCCTTGTTTTTATATCATGAATGCTGCCTTGCATCTTTTCTTTGTCCTAGGTAAATTGTATTAGTCTTTTTTTAAAAAGTCATCTCCTCTCTCTTTGCTGTAACTTTGTTAGATTTTATGTTTGGTTTTTATTGATCAGATTTGTTGAGCTGATTTATCACTTTAAGTTCACAACTCTTAATACAGTTAGTTCACCTTTTGTTCTTGCAAACTCCCTCCCCCCCAAAAAAAGAGTGCATGAAAATTTAATTCTTTGAAAGTGATAGTTGGCTTTAGAAACTGGGAATAAGGCATTCCAAAAGTCCTTAAATTACTGCAAGTCCCTAACAGCATCATATATACAGTGGTACCTCGGGTTACATATGCTTCAGGTTACATATGGTTCAGGTTACAGACTCCGCTAACCCAGAATTAGTGCTTCAGGTTAAGAACTTTGCTTCAGGATGAGAACAGAAATTGTGCTTCGGCGGTGCGGCGGCAGCAGGAGACCCCATTAGCTAAAGTGGTGCTTCAGGTTAAGAACAGTTTCAGGTTAAGAACGGACCTCCGGAACGAATTAAGTACTTAACCTGAGGTACCACTGTATGTCTATTCAGAGGTAGTCCCAAGGAATCCAAATCCCCTTTTTTGGGGGGTGGGGGATGAATTGGGAGAAGGTGCACCTCTACCCAGCCCTGCCAGTGTCTACCAATAGAATGACACCACCAGTGCCACTTCACTTCTGCAGAGCTGCCCATTCTGCCCACCAAATACTTGGGCAGAACTGTATCGCAGGAACACCCACTGATAACAGTCAGAAGAACACATCAAAATGTGGCATTCTGGGGGCAGGGAAGGACTTAGATGGCTGAGGATCTGTTGACTCCTAAGCCAACCACACAGTCACCATGTAATAGCAGAGTTCCTAATCCAGTCTCAATCGCTGCATCATATCCAGGCTGGTACAGTGATTTGCCTGTCCCTTCTTCTGCCCGGGTTGGCATGGCAGGGCTGGGGATGTTGGAATGGCATGCATGGCAGGGCTGTGGATTGGAAGGTGTCCCTGCTGCTCCATTAAGCCCCAACAGGCAACACCTGGAGTTCGGACTGTACCCGAAATGTGTATAAGATTGCAGCCTAAATTAAAACAGAGATGGGAGGGGTAGCTCAGGGCTAGAACACAAGCTCCGCATGTTAAAAAGTTGCAGGTTCGCTCTCCAGTATCTCAAGGCAGGGCTCAAGAGGTTGAATCCTGACAAGTACTGTTTTGGGGGGACAGGGGGTAGGCAGGTGTGGAGGACTCCCTGGTCCTGAATGGGGTAACTGTGTCCCTGAAGGACCAGGTGCGCAGCCTGGGAGTCATTTTGGACTCACAGCTGTCCATGGAGGCGCAGGTCAATTCTGTGTCCAGGGCAGCTCCATCTGGTATGCAGGCTGAGACCCTACCTGCCTGTGGACTGCCTCGCCAGAGTGGTGCATGCTCTGGTTATCTCCTGCTTGGACTACTGCAATGCGCTCTATATGGGGCTACCTTTGAAGGTGACCCGGAAACTACAACTAATCCAGAATGCGGCAGCCAGACTGGTGACTGGGAGTGGCTGCAGAGACCATATAACACCGGTCCTGAAAGACCTACATTTCCGAGCACAATTCAAAGTGTTGGTGCTGACCTTTAAAGCCCTAAATGGCCTCAGCCCAGTATACCTGAATTGTATACCCAGTATTCCACCTCCATCGTTCAGCCCAGACACTGAGGTCCTGCTCCAAGGGCCTTCTGGTGGTTCCCTCACTGCGAGAAGTGAGGTTGCAGGGAACCAGGCAGAGGGCCTTCTCGGTAGTGGCGCCCGCACTGTGGAACGCCCTCCCATCAGATGTCAAGGAAATAAACAACTATCTGACTTTTAGAAGACATCTGAAGGTAGCCCTGTTTAGGGAAGTTTTTAATGTTTGATGTTTTATCGTGTTTTTAATATTCTGTTGGGAGCTGCCCAGAGTAGCTGGGGACACTCAGCCAGATGGGTGGGGTATAAATAAATTATTATTATTATTATTATTATTATTATTAGTAGTAGTAGTAGTAGTAGTATTGAAAACTTCTATCTGTCACCCTGGACAGTGCCAAACTTGATGGTCCATTGGTTCGATTCTGGCTCTCATTGTGAATCATATGCTTTTCCTTTTAATAAATAGGTAGGACAAAGACTTCCTACATTGGGAGAAAAGTTGGCGTTAATATCTATCTATATGTCTAGCCTCCATTTTTAATTTAGCCACTGTGTTTTGTGCCAGCTGAAACTTGCAGCCTTAGTGTATATGTGTGTTTGAATTTCACAGAATTTCCGCACAGTATTCGCTTCATTAGGTGAAACTGAACGTTCTTGAACAAGGTACTTTTCCTTTCATGGCAAATGGGGAAAATGCAGATTTATTCTTCATTTCTTACTAAACTGCTGCCAGCTGTCAGGATTTTCAGGCTAAAAAGGTTGGAATTCTCTCAGCATCCTTGCTAAATAGGAAGACAGCATATCAATGGGTAGAGATGGATGGATCTGTCAATTTTTGTCTCCATGTTTCTCATTCTTCCACAACTGATTTCAGTTCTCTACACTGGTTTCTGGATGTGTGTGATGTAAAGCCACTGGCATTTTAGTGAATATTCTTCCTAATGTGCACATTTTTGCAAGCGTTTTCCCCCAATACAATGCATTTATAAAAATAGCTTTCACTACTATCTGAACTTTTTATTTCATGTCTTTATTTTTTTATTCACATTTTTTGTTCAGGTTCTTCAGTTGGAAAATCACACCTTCAAATCTGGAGAAGTGCGCCTTTCAAAGGACAGCTTGACTACAATTCATGCCTTGTTCTGGGAAGTACAAATGAAGTTCATATTAAAATGCAAATCAAACCAAATCTCCCCCCCCCATCCATACCTATGGGGCCTCATCTCTTGATCAACTATGACTATTTATAGCAATAGGTCGACATACCACAGGGAAAGTCTTATGTTATTTTTACTCCTAAGTTAAATAATTTATTGCATGAAAAATATTCTATTTCATGAATTGTGCTGCACTGCAATTTGCAATTCCAAATTACTAATGCTATTAATACTTCAATCATATGCCCACTTACCTGGGAGTAGGTGTCATTAAACTCAATGGGACTTCTTTCTTTGTTCTGTCCTGAGCCAGCTTGGTTTTATACAAAACTTCCTTGCAAAGCTGCAAGAATATAAGTATAATAGTATCTCCCATGGATTCTTTGGTCTCCAGTAATCAAATGCAAATACTGATTATAATGAAATTCAGCTGTGTAAGAAGGAATAGTGTTTCGTTTTGTTTTTTAAAAAAGTTTAGTTCTTAATAAAGAAACAATAGCTTGAATATCCCAGAACTCTGACAGCTTGAATGCATTTTGTTTTCTCAACATTTCTGGAGGTTTTTGTCTCTGGCTTGAATAAGATGGGTTCTGTACCAAAGATAACATCAGATTCTATTGCATTTATGCTAAATTAAACTTTTCTAGCCACTGTGTGATTTTTCAATTTGGTATAGATGTCCAATATTTGAGAAACAAGATGACAAATGAGTTGCCAAAACAGGCAAGCTTAAATCTTTACTGATGTATTGATCTTTTCAACAGGCAGACTTCCTAAATAAATGTTAATTAGATCATGGCTCCTCGCACTCATACCTTAATAGGAAAATCTACCTCCTTTGTCATTAACTCATGACTATTTAAAAAACATTCCCTCCCCCACATATTATGACTCTCAGAACCAACAGCCATACCACAAGGTGTGGAGAACATCTCTTGTGGGATTATAGCTTGCCAAAACCATTAAGAGAAGTCATGACTGATGTGTCTTTGTACCTTACACTTTTCTGTGAATTCAAGCTCCTGACCTACTTCTGGAAATGTTCATGGATAAAACGATTTTATCTATGTGCAGCCCAGCTAGTAACTTTGCTTCAGGATGAGAACAGAAATCATGCAGCAGCGGGAGGCCCCATTAGCTAAAGTGGTGCTTCAGGTTAAGAACAGTTTCAGGTTAAGAACGGACCTCCGGAACGAATTAAGTACTTAATCCTAGGTACCACTGTATAGGCATATTGGCACCTGCTCCTGGGGGGCCAAGGCACTTTGGGTTCCCTCAAGTTTTTTTTTAGGGGACCAGGGCCCTCCATGCTTGAAACTGAATGCATCAGGACATCACATCAGGCCCTCTCAACGTTCTTCAGAAGATGGCACTTAAATATATTTAGGAGATTTCACATCTATGCATCAAAATGGTCGACAGCAAGGGAAACTTAGTGTTGCACAACTTCATATGTTGAGGGCCTATATAATGGCTAGATGCCCACTATCACCCATTTTCCACATAAGCAATAATTTTTTTAGGTATTTATTATATTTATAGAGATACCATGGACATACCCTACATGGTTGTTGTGAAGAACACTGAGTTAATGTGCTCTATGTATTGCATATTCTTTGAACTTTATAAATGCATCTACTTTTATTATTACCAACATCATAATCAAATATGTTGGGGTTTATTTAAGCACCCGTGAGGAGACAGCTTCCTTCCTTCCTTCCTTCCTTCCTTCCTTCCTTCCTTCCTTCCTTCCTTCCTTCCTTCCCTTTTTTGGAATAAAAAGAGACACACCATTAAATAGCACTGTCAACATTTTGTCATGGCCTAATAGCTCTTCAGAAATGTTGCCTTCATTTTATCATCGCACGGGCCAGTATTTCTATAGAATAGCCACCTGAAAACTCAAACACAAAAGGCCTTTATATACACAAAAGGAACAATTGAAAAAGCTTGTTGTACACTGTCATTTCTGAAGGAGTGACTTGTGTGAGTCACTGCCTCACCTGGAAAAGCTGCGCCATTTTTTATTTCTACACTCCATGCCGCGGCTGGGTTTACTGTCCCCTTCCACAGCATCAAGGCAACGTTCTTACTGCCGCAGAAAATGTGCAGCTAAAAGCCACAAGGGCAACATTTTACACTTATAGCAGGGGTCTGCAAACTTTTTCAGCAGGGAGCCAGTCCTCTGTCCCTAAGAACTTGGGGGGCAGACTATTTTTTTGGGGGAAATGAACAAATTCCTATGCCCCACAAATAACCCAGAGATGCATTTTAAATAAAAACACACATTCTACTCATGTAAAAACATGCTGATTCCCAGACAATCTGTGAGCCGGATTTAGAAGTCGATTGGTCTGGATCTGGCCCCCGGGCCTTAGTTTGTCTACCCATGACTTAGAGAATCCTAATACCTTATCATGCTAAATTTTGAAGAGGCTTTGCATATTCAAAGAGGAGGGGTGTGAGAGGAAGCAAAAGACTCATTCTTCCTCTACCCTTGATTCTGCTTTCACTGATGTCTCTGCATAATCAAATGCTGCACAGCATTTAGGACAGCCTTTCTCAACCTTGGGTCCCCAGATGTTTCTGGCCTACAACTCCCATCATCCCTAACCACTGGTCCTGTGAGCTAGGGATCATGGGAGTTGTAGGCCAAAAACATCTGGGGACCCAAGGTTGAGAAGCACTGATTTAGGATGTCACCTAAGGCCAGCTCTACCATTAGGCAATGTGAGACAACTGTCATAGGCTGCAGGCTCTGGAGGGCAGTGGCAAAAGCCCTCTGGCAGTTTCTTCTTGGCTACCCTCTCTGTTCAAGGATGGAGCTATACATGTTACACAGTCTGTTGTAGCCTTCCCAAAGGTAAAAGTAAAGGTACCCCTGACCGTTAGGTCCAGGCGAGCACGACTCTGGGGTTGCGCGCTCATCTCGCTCTATAGGCCGAAGGAGCTGGGGTTTGTCCGCAGACAGCTTCCGGGTCGTGTGGCCAGCATGACTAAACCACTTCTGGTGAACCAGAGCAGTGCATGGAAGTGCCATTTACCTTCCTGCCGGAGCGGTTCCTATTTATCTACTTGCACTATTGACGTGCTTTTGAACTGCTAGGTTGACAGGAGCAGGGACCGAGCAATGGGAGCTCACCCCATTGTGGGGATTCGAACCGCCGACCTTCTGATCAGCAAGCCCTAAGCTCTGTGGTTTAGACCACAGTACCACCCGCGTCCCTAGCCCTCCCAAACTAGCTTGCAATAAAGAACACTGCCCCACCACCGGTTTTGAAGGAAGATTTAGCCACCAGTCCAGTTGGCTTTTATATTGCACGTCTTGGACCATTTCTAATGTCATTCCAATCACTGCCTAGTTTATGATTCAGTGAGATTTCCCATGTGACTAATTCAGGGAGAAGTCGAGGTCACAGGACAAAAATATTACATTTGTCATCAAGGAAAACACAGGTCGTTTCCTTCCACACAAATATAATAGTATCTATTGGTGTATATAATTATATATTATATAATATAATTGTATATAATGTTTTATAACTAGCTTAAAATAAAAAGTTAGTATGAGGATTTTTTGTTTATTTTTAAAAGGTGTTTATTTGCAGGATCTAAGTGCTTCTAACCCACCACAATCCATACTTCCTGAAAATACTATTCCCTCTTTGACTCATTGCATTTGCTAAGAAAAAAACACCTATGATTTAATGTGTCCTTGAAAGACAAGCTTGTTGTTTTAAAAGAAAAAGTATTCCGTATTGGAATATTAATTATATTTTACCTCAAATACATTACCTTCATCAATGTTTGGCTTATCAAAAACATTTCAGCTTTCAAAGGAAAGATGAATTATACACCATTAATGCAAGTTGCTGCCATTTGTAACTGGCATATTGCAGAGGTAGAATTAGTCATTTGATTGATTGCAATGTGTTTAAACAATAGAATTTCAAGCTGCTTTGTCCCTATTTTCCTTGAAAATGTTTTGGTTTGCTTCGTAATCAGTTCTCCAGTGTAAATATGCAATTTTACTTTTGATTTTTCTTTGCAGCTTCTGTGATCTACAACCCATTATATTTTTTATGCAGATGGGTTTTTAAATATAGTTTTTAACCATTTGGATTTAAAGAGTACGATAATGAGAACAAATTCAAGAAACTTTTTAAAATAAAAGCTCTCCTAAGTTCTAACTGCTGCTGTCCAAATAAGGTGGTTCAATTTATAACCTGTTTCAGAATCCGAGGCAAGTCTATATTCCACAGGGAATATGTGTTCACTAGGCTTGTTTAAATTCAGTATTGTGTGTGTGTGTGCTCTGGATTTTTTCCTCCCTGCAGTAATTTGACCTCCTTCACTGGCAAATCAGAATATTATATAGCAGCTGACAGGTTATGAACTTTATATCGCTTCTTTAAAAGAGCTATCAAAAGTGGAGCCATCTGTATTTTAAATGAAAAGAATCAATCACCAATTTCAACCTCCTACATAATTTTTATTCAGTTGCAGCAGTGAAGAATGGGGACATGAGGTTTAATACTGTATCATTTTTTTTGGGGGGGGGGGAAATAAAGGTTGCTGAATGATCCGGCTGACACGCCAATGAAAAAGTTTAGAGTAGGAGTGTAGACTCTGTGTCGCTCATAAACTCCCATCATCCTTGGCTAATGGTTGTGCTTCTTGGGAGGGATGGTAGTTGCAGAGGCACAAATATTCTGGAGGGTCATGGTTCACCCCTGAGCTAAAGGACAGATTCCAAAGCACCTCTAGACCAGGGATAGTCAACATGGTGTCCTCTAGATGTTGTTGTACTACCAAGCTTACTGTATGCTTGTGAAACATGGACCACTTATAAACACCATCGCCAACTCCTTGAAAGATTCCATCAAAGGTGTCTCCAAAAAATTTTAACCATCACTTGGGAAGACAGGCAAACTAATATCAGTGTACTGGAAGAAGGAAAAATCACCAGTGTTGAAGCAATGATTCTTCAACATCAACTTCGTTGGACTGGTCATGTTGGGCGGATGCCTGCTTATTGTCTTCCAAAGCAACTACTGTATTCCGAACTTAAAAATGGAAAGCGTAATGCTGGTGGTCAACAAAATATATTTAAAGATTGTCTCAAGGCAAATTTTTTAAAATGTAGTATAAACAACAACAATTGGGAAAAACTTGCCTGCAAGCGCTCTAATTGGAGAACAACCTTTACCAAAGGTGTAATGGGCTTTGAAGACACTCGAAAAAAAAGGATACAAGGGAGAAACGTGGTAAGAGGAAGGCACGCTTGGCAAATCCACATCGTAATCAACTCCCATCCAGAAACCAATGTCCCCACTGTGGAAGGACGTGTGGATCCAGAATTGGCCTCCACAGTCACTTACAGACTCATTGTTAAAACTGTGTTTATGGAAGACAATCTTACTATGAGTGATCACAGAAGAAGAAGAAGAAGAAGAAGAAGAAGAAGAAGAAGAAGAAGAAGAAGAAAGCCCCGGACCAGTATGGCCAATAAGCAGGGACCATGAAAGACAGCAAAAGCAGACACCAGATCTGCACGTCTTAGGCTAATGTGCAGAACAGAACTCAGCTATCAACCCAACATAAAGTTTCTCTGAATGTTGCAACACTGTCTGTGGCAATTCAGATGCACTGTAATATGTTTTGAAAACAAGCATTTTGGGTGGGGACGATGTAGTGACATATTTTAGTGTGAATTTCCATGTGGATTTTTTTAAACCCTACATATCAATGAATAATGACAAAGTATCAGTTTGTGGGTGAACACATACAAAGTAGATAGCAAATAGATGGCAAATACACCCATCACTATCTGCATGATGATGCTCTTTCATAGCCAACAGAACCAGAAGGCAGGACATCTTTTCTGATGTTAAGGAGATCTGCTTCTGGATTCATGAGGGAAAATCTATTTGCTGCTTCAGGACAAGAAAAGGCTATGGAGTAAACTCAACACGAATCTGGAGTGGAATCCATAAGACAGTTGAATGGCACTTTGTGTTACTGGAAGAAGTCCAGTAACTCCTGCAGTCAATCTGGTGCCAAATGTATTTCTCTGCATTCCTTTGGACCACCTCAATGAGGCCAAGAGGGGTGTCCTGTCATCTGGGCAGCCCGGGACCTCCATACACACTGCCCAGACTTGCACCCTGGAGTGATCACTTCAGATGCTGTGATTCTCCAGTGATTTGACTTCAACCCCAGTTGAAGACAGATGCCAGCAACAGAAACAATCCCATTTTGGATTATGACTGCCATGTCCATGGCAGGGGTGGTGATCAGGATCTTGATGGCGGGCCTGATCCTAAGCTCCTTTAACCCCTAAGGTAAAAGGACCCCTGATCATTAGGTCCAGTCGTGGCCGACTCTGGTGTTGCGGCGCTCATCTCGTTTTACTGGCCAAGGGAGCCGGCCTACAGCTTCTGGGTCATGTGGCCAGCATGACTAAGCCGCTTCTGGCGAACCAGAGCAGTGCACGGAAACGCCGTTTACCTTCCTGCCAGAATGATACCTATTTATCTACTTGCGCTTTGACGTGCTTTTGAACTGCTGGCAGGAGCAGGGACCGAGCAATGGGAGCTCACCCCATCGCGGGGATTCGAACTCCCGACCTTCTGATCGGCAAGCCCTAGGCTCAGGGGTTTAACCCACAGTTGCCATGTTTCAAAAAAGTGAAGATCAGGACACAAAAGTTCTTGAGCTAATTTTTGCAAAACCTCAGAAATGGCAGTCCTACCCTAAGGCTCACTTTGACAGATATGTAGGACACCAGGAGACCCACTTTCAAACAAGAAGAATTGGGAGCACAATTGGCAGCCCCACTTGAATGCATTCAGCTGATTGTCAACGCCTGCAAAAGGATTTACCATTGCTGACCTGGGGTCAGGAATGATGGTAATTGTAGTCCACAACTTCTGGAAGTTACCATGTTGTCGTTTCCCACTCTCAGACTTACCTCTACACTTTCAAGTACATTTTATGATAACTGCATTGTTCTGTCTGTGTAATAATAAAAAAGGCATTGGGCCATTTTATACATTCCTTTCGGAACATAGGTTTTCCATATGAGGAGTCTTTCAAGTCAATGTTTTATTTTAACACATAGGTGTGAAAAATATGTTGTATCGCAGCTTGGATATGTCTTACTTTTCTATGATCACCCTGCCGTTTGCTTGTTCTTTCAATTCTTAATAAAAGATGCCTTTTTGCATGTTCATGGAGCTTATAGACCTGTCCCATGGGCATAAGCTTGTTTTGACCTAACATAGCCCGTTCAGGAGTGAGCAGGTGTTTAGCTCATGTTTGTTAATCTGTTTGGGTTTAGGAGACCTAATGCTCAATGCCTTCACAAGGCTATTGTTGACCAATCATGAGTTAGGAAGTAGGAGCTGAAAGAATTTGCGGTGGTTATAATTATCAGCAAACCTGCATGAAAAAAATCCTCACAAGTACAGACCATCTGGACAACACATTCTGGGCATTTTATCTAGTTTCATTTGACAGATATTAACTTCACGGGGAAAATCTGTCTCCACTGCAGTATAACAGTGTGGAAATGGAGAAATGACAAAAGTTGGGAGTTCTACAGCAAAGAATGGTTGTACAGAAGTTTCTGGAATGGACGAAGAGAGCTTAAGGCTGATTGCTTTCAGGAATGTTTGCATTTCCATCTTACATGAAATGTCACCAAAAGGAGCTATATTAAGGGCAAAACTAGAGCTCTCAGAACAAAAGGTTGCCACAAAAAAATGCCATCATGCTCAGCTCTCCCTCTTCAATGTGTAAAAACACTTACAGAGCAGTCCTAACTATAAAAAGTCAAAATATTTTACCCCAAAATAAGTTACACCAGCTTAAAGGTAAGTGTACCCCTAACCATTAGGTCCAGCCGCGTACGACTCTGGGGTTGCGGCGCTCATCTTGCTCTATAGGCCGAGGGAGTTGGCGATTGTCTGCAGACAGCTTCCGGGTCATGTGGCCAGCATGACTAAGCCGCTTCTGGCGAATCAGAGCAGCACACGGAAACTCTGTTTACCTTCCCGCTGGAGCGGTACCTATTTATCTACTTGCACTTTGACGTGCTTTTGAACTGCTAGGTGGGCAGGAGCTGGGACCGAACAACAGGAGCTCACCCCATTGTGGGGATTCGAACTGCCGACCTTCTGATCGGCAAACCTTAGGCTCTGTAGTTTAGACCACAGCGCCACCCACGTCCCTATGCCAGTTTAAGCTAGCCCTATTCCAAACCCCACTCAGGGGGAATTTGGCTTATAGCACACTTTTTTGCTGGGTTTCTAAGTTGTGACTAAGCTGTCCTACCCCTGTCCTACCCCAGAATGCCTCCTTGGGGAGACTTACTCTAATCTAAGTTCCACTGACTCACCAGCCGAGTTGGACTGAGCGAATTACTTCGGCCTATCTCCAACTCAGCTGGGATGATGAGGTTAGGCTCCGGCTCAGCCAGGAAAGCCCAAGATCCACTGAATCCAAACTGTCTCATCCCAGTGGACACAATATATCCAGCTATGAGTTAAGTGTTAAGGAGGAGAATTCGGCACGGGAGAGCTGGTTTTGTTGGCAGCACAGTGTTTCGTAACAACCAGATACTCCCACAATATCTATCTAATTTAATTCTCTGTCTGTCTGTTTTGATATCTGAAACTTGCTATCTTTTGTAACTATTTTCTGTCCATCCATAGATAGATAAGCGAACTGATCGGGGAAGCTGATTTTGATGTCAGCTCTGTGTTTCGTATCTTCAAGATCAGGGATGGGAAAACTGGGGCTCTCCAGAGACAGATATACAGTGGTACCTTGGTTCTCAAACGCCTTGGTATTCAAACAACTTGGAACTCAAACACTGCAAACCGGAAGTAGTTGATTGTTACGCTTCCGTTTTGAGTGCCACACTTCTGTTTTGAGTGTTACACTGCGGTCTGTCTATTTTTGCTATTTATTTTGCGTTTTTGCTTTTGCGGCTCTCTCTTTTTGTTTTTGTGACTGTGTGGAAGAACCCAGTTCAGCTACTGATTGATGGATGGATTGTGTGACTGCAGTACATTGTTTATTGCTTTCATTTTCTGGATCAGTGGTCTCATTAGATAGTGAAATTCATGTTAAATTGCTGTCTTAGGGGTTGTTTTTAAAAGTCTGGCATGGATTAATCCATTTTGCGTTACTTTCTATGGGAAAGCGTGCCTTGGTTTTGGAATGCTTTGGTTTCGGAACAGACTTCCAGAATGGATTAAGTTGAGAACCAAGGTACCAGTGTATTTACTCCAACTCCCATCAGCACCATTCAACCGGAATTGTTGTCCAGCAATTTCTGGAAGACCACAGATTCCCCATACCTAATCTAGAAGCTCCTACAGTATCTAGATAGATGATAGATAGGTAGATGATAGATAGATAGATAGATAGATAGATGATAGATAGATAGATAGATAGATAGATAGATAGATAGATAGATAGATATAGAGATAGATAGATGATAGATAGATACAGTGGTACCTCGGGTTAAGTACTTCGTTCTGGAGGTCCATTCTTAGCCTGAAACTGTTCTTAACCTGAAGCACCAAAAATCACCAAAGTCTTCAAAAACCTCAAAAAAGGCCACCACACCGCGTGCTATGAGTTGCTCCTCGAAGTCAAGTCGCAACTGCACCTCTTCAAGCAATGCACCCTGGGTATTAACGGTTTTAAGAAAAAGGAAACAAACTTGCAAGATGTTTTCATCTTGCGAAGCAAGCCCATAGGGAAATTCGTCTTGCGAAGCAGCTCAAAAAACGCAAAACCCTTTCATCTAGCGAGTTTTTCATCTTGCGAGGCATTCGTCTTGCGGGGCACCACTGTAGACAGATGATAGATAGATATCCATCTATCATTTTATCATAGTATCTCAGATTTGCTATGTTTTGTTTTTCCCAAACTATATGCTTTGTTATATCTCATTGATAGATATTTGGGAGTTCACCCAAGTATCTGATCAATTTTCTTACTTGTTTTCATAGTGTTTCAGCAAACCAATATTAGGTTCTGGCCTATTTTAGCTTGCCTAACTTGCTATCCATTTTGCTATTCCTGCTAAGCCATTGCATTGTGGACAGTAATACGCCCTTTGCAGTTTTACAAAAGTTACTAATCCCATGTCCCAACATCAAGTGAAGCCTTCTTTGACACATCGGCTAAATTGTTACTGTTAGTTAGCTATTAAACAGAGACTGGCTGCTTGGCTATTAAACAGAGATTGGATTTTATCAAACAGATGAAAATGTTGCATTCCATTGATTATGTAGATGGAGTTGTGTGTGTGTGTGTGTGTGTGTGTAATATTGTAAAGCAACTCAGGCTAAAATCTGCTATAGAAATGAAATTTCTGAGCTGCGGTTATTATTGTTGCTATTATAATCTCCACCCGTATTCCTATGGAAGCAAGGCAAACAACGCAGAAATGCCTTCCCAGTAGATTTGGGGGGGAAACTACCTTTCTCAAAACAAAATGTGCAAGCACAGATGGGCAATTGTTTATCAAAATAGTGATGGAGGAACATGCTGGCAGAGTCATCCATCATTCCAAATAAATCTGCTCTGCCTTTCATGGGTACATCTCCCGCTCAATCTCTGTTTTTAGAGGGCAACCAAGGGAAAAAGAAGTGGTAGTTCTGACTTTAAAAGTTCTGTTTGCAGCGAGTGGTGGCTAGGTTAAAAATGTATTTCAGAAAAATAAATAAAAATACTTGCCCAGCCCACATTCAACCAATAGCGGTTGGGTTACCTACACTCAAGAAATCAGGAGGTTCTTCTAATGCCTGACTGCCTCAGAAACGACACGGCAGAAAAATACAGAGTCAGAAACAGATATTTGTTAGTGAATACGTTTGTGTTTTCTCCCCACTGTTCATGTCCACTGCAGAAGTGGAAATTCCTGAAATTCTCTCCGTATTAAAATGTTTGCCTGTTCTGATGTGGTATTCAGCGTGGTTGTGCTCACTGTGCAATTTTGAGAGCTGCTCCCCCCAATAAACTATGGATCTCCATCCAACCTTTGTTGTCAGTGAGAGGTTGTAGCCCACCAAGAAGAGAGCTGGAGGGTCAGCGAGCCTGATCATGGTACAACTCAGATCTGCATTCCTTCCTGCTTCTTCAGTCAGCTGCTTCAAGAGAGTGAGTTGGGTCTGTGTAGCACACATAAAAATGGCTGAATTCTATACTGTGCACATATACTTCATGGCCCAGTTTAAACTCATGTACTCCATGTTTGGTTTCCAGAACTCCTCAAAGAGGGGTGCCTTCTCAGCGAGCAGTTGCTTGTGCAATGGAACTCCCTTTCTCCATGGGTACCCCAGACCTTCCCTGGGTCTGCTCTGAAGAGTTGATGGGTGGCGAACCCAGAACAGATATGTAATGGAGAAGGTGGAGCGAGGTCCCATTGCACAAGCAGAAATCCTTATACTGATGGAACGAGGGAGTTACTGCTCCATTAGATCCCATGCATTATGTCCAAGTGGACCAAACTATTCAGAGGTTGTACGGCTGCATATTTCTTTGTTCTGCCTAGGTGTAAGAGGCTTAACAGTCACCATGACTGCATATTAGCTCCCCCACCAGCTTAGAAGTTGCAGTATCAAAGGCAGCGTGGTATAGTGGTTAGAGGGTTGGATCAGGACATGGGGGACCAGGTCTCGGGTCTCCACTCAGTCATGAAGTGCATTGAGTCATCTTGGGCCTAGATAAAGGGACCCCTGACTGTTAAGTCCAGTTGCGGACGACTCTGGGGTTGCGGAGCTCATCTCGCTTTACTGGCCAAGGGAGCCGGCGTTTGTCCACGGACAGCTTCTGGGTCTTGTGGCCAGCATGACTAAGCCACTTCTGGTGCAACGGAACACTGAAACCAGAGCAGCGCATGGAAGCACCATTTACCTTCCCACCGGAGCAGTACCTATTTATCTACTTGCACTTTGACGTGCTTTCAAACTGCTAGGTTGGCAGGAGGAGGGACCGAGCAATGGGAGCTCACCCTGTCACGGGGATTTGAACCGCCAACCTTCTGATCGGCAAGCCCTAGGCTCTACCTCAAAAGGTTATAGTAAAGATAAAATGGGGAGGGAGGAAACTTGTTACCCACCTTGACTATCTTGGAGGAAAAGTGGGGCATAGATGCAATGACCAAAAAGCAAGCAGCAGTACCATGGTCTCAGCAGTGGTAGCCCCTCTTCAAGAGAGGGCACAACCACTTCCGGTCATGCAAGCAGAGCAATGGCCATCTCACAAGAAAAAACAAAAAGCTCTCCACATTTATTCATGAATCATACTGTGCCACAGGACCCAACTCCTAGGAGTCAAGGTCCCTTCCCCCCCTAAAAATATTTGAGGGGGCTGCCCCCCAAGTTGATGGGCATTACTATTCAAATGCCTGACCATGTCTTCCAATCAATTATGTGGGGTGGGTCTTACCTGTCCCCCACCCCAATATTTTATTCAAGTTGGCACCCCTATACTGTGCTGACTTGTTCCCAGGTTGAACAGACCTGAAGAAGTGTGCATGCACACAAAAGCTTATACCCAGGACAAACTTAGTCGGTCTCTAAGGTGCTACTGGACAATTTTCTTATTTATTTCGACTGCTTTTCTTCTTATTTATTTATTTTCTTATTTATTTCGACCCAACACGGCTACCTACCTGAATCTTGTTCCTGGGTTATTACAAAGAAACCCTCTAAATAACTTTGGGGGGTGTGTTTTTTTTTTATAATGACCCGAATATAAAAGTTGATTGTGCTCCCCGTTCCTAAAAGAAACATTAAGCACAAGAGCAACTGCCCACTGCATCTTTTTATAGGGCCCGAGAGTGACGGAACATTTTGTTGTAATGGTTTAGGCATATGGATCTGTGGTTTTAAAAGAATGTTTCTCTTGTCTCAGCACTCTGCGAGGATAATGCCTTTAGCAATGATTGCTCAGGTGGCGCAGACTCCAAAAGACTTGCATCCTTCCTTCCTGCTGTGGCTGTTGAGCTGCTGCCACCTCCATCTAGCCCAAAGGCATTAGGGACACTTTTGATCCCGGTCTGGTTTGCCAGTGGCCCTCCTTCCCGCTTGCTAGGAAGACAGACTGCAGTTTTAAAGCACCAATGAGAGCCAGCGACTGCAGCCTCTGATCCTACAAATGAAAATCAATGGTGCAACTTCAAATGCACAGCTCCTATGAACACAGTGATTTGGAGGGAGTTAGGGAGAATGAAGTCTCTTGGTTCTATATGAAGAGGCAGCGGGGGGGGGGGATACCATCCTATAGAGGGTTTTTTGGTGTGGTTTTTTGCATACACTTAAATTCAAAGAGACATATGTCTTTAAGTCTGGTTTCTCAGATCAATCATTTGCTGCCAAAATGCTCCCTTGTTCAAAGTTGGTTAGCATCAGCTGCTTCTGAAAATAGACCTGTGCTGACCAATTATTGCTGTTATATAAGCCTTAGTAAGCTTTAGTACATTTTTAAAGACTGAGCCTGTCAAGAATATAATTTGACAGGCAAGAACGTACCAGCTCATGTATGATAGATTTCAAACTAAATTGGACCTGACCATCTGTATGGCGCAGAAGGGGGCATCTTTGTGCAAGCTTTTTGTTTTGGTTCTTTGTTTGCTCGTCACTGCGAATGTATTATCGTTTCCTATTGTACTTTGTGACTTGGTTTTTACCAGAGCATATTGATTTCAGCTGCAGCTTTTAAAGAGCTATGAAGACTAAACGAAATTAAAGGAGGATGATAATAAGATTTCCATGGCTTGGAACATTGAGCAGCCTTGTTATCTCCTCAGACCTCATCACAAGATGGCACACATTTCTTAAAGGAGTTGGGTACATCAAATGATTCCCAACTCATCTGCTATAGTTGATTCGGTATTTGAATTATAGCAGATCAGTCAGTTAATTAATTGATGAAATTAAGCATCCTGGGAGCTCAGTACAGGCGATCTCCGATGGGTGCTTCATGAAAATAAACTGAATCATAATTTGAACAGTTTTATTGTTGGGGAAAGTCATTTTGGATCGAAAGAAGTAAACTGAACAACACTACTTAGAAAGCTCGGTTTAAAAATCCAGATCTAAAAATTACACTGTTTAAGTCTGTCAATTCCACAGTTAAGAGAGTAGGGGGAATCAAAGGATGCAGAACCTAAGTAAGCAATGTTCACTTCACAGACCAAAGGAGACGTCACAGTTAATCATAACATAGTTGAACACAGTTTTGGTACCCATGGCTCTCTGTCCTTGTAATTCCACGTGAGGGTAATCCACTTTTCAGTCACCATTTTCCACAACCGAGGTTGACTCAATCAAGCCTACAGTACTAATCCACTTTTCATTTCATCCACGAACCATCAGTTCCTGCTCCCAAATATTATGACCGCTAGATGGCAGCTTCTAGCTTCTGACATTGGAAGACAACCCATTCTCTGCTCTGAGGGCAATGAAACACAATCCTCTCTCTCTCTCTCTCTCTCTCTCTCTCTCTCTCTCTCTCTCACACACACACACACACGAGAGAGAGAGAGAGAGAGAGAGAGAGAGAGAGAGAGAGAGAGTGTGTTCTGATTATCATCACCATGATGGTATATTTTTTATTATCACAGCCATATCCCACCTTTTTCTCCAAGGAGTCAAGGTGGCAAACATAGTTCTCCTCCCCATTTAATTCTGAAAACAAAACAAAACAAAACCTTTGAATTAGGTTTGGTTGAAAGACATTGCCTGGCCCAAGGCGACTCAATAGGTTTCTTGACTGAGTGGGGATTTGAACCCTGGTCTGCCAAGTCCTAGTCCACACACGATGCCACACTGACTCTCACATCTTAACGTGGAATGGATGTCAAATGAAGCAGTCTCACTTACTTCCTGCACTACAAATAATGATATACCTGTTCACTGTGCTTTGCAAATGGCCTCATGAGACGGCTCCCACTGCCAACTACCAATGTAGACACCTTCATATTGGACATAGTTAATGGGCTCTGGAGACAGATATTTTGCTACTGGTGGATATCGCAGCAGGTCTTCTATTGATCTTCTTTCCCAGAGAGTCTTTCAGATTTGCCAAATAGCAACTTGTTCCTGCTTCTAATCCTGACTGCACTTTCCTCTGTGATTACCTTTCCATTGAGAACTTGCTGTACAGCCGTGCGGCTAAGACAGACATATGTAGAAGCAACTCCCCGCAAGACGTAGCAGACTTAAGTTCGCCCACTGCAACATCTGCTGGAGCAGAAACAGATTGCAGTGACTTAACTGGTAGGGTTTATTCAGGCCCTACAAATTTGTCAACGAGAATGGAGTTTATTCTGCAATTCTTCTCAATGAAAGTTCTTCGCTGTGCAGCACCAACAAAGGTAGTGCTGCACCAACAGAAACAATAATCCAAATCCTGGGGTGCTGAATAAAACACCAATTTGCCCTCCATTCTTCCTCTGCCACCTCTTTCCAATGCATACAAGCAGCACACAAGCTCTCCACCAGAAATCATACAGAAGAACTGGCAAAATGGTAAGTTCTAGTTAGGCTAGGATCAAAATAAGGAATGTTGGAAATGTAAGGAAAAGGAGGGGAATTTCTTTCATATGTGGTGGACTTGTACTAAGGTTAAAGCCTACTGGGATATGATATATAATGAAATGAGAAAGGTTTTCAAAAATACCTTTATTAAAAAACCAGAGGCGTTTTTGTTGGGTAGAATTGGAGAAGAAATTCCCCCAAAAGATAGAAATTTATTTATGTATGCTTCAAAAGCATGGTGCTGGAGGAGACTCTTGCGAGTCCCATGGAATGCAAGAATTTCAAACCTATCCATTCTGAAGGAAATCAGTCCTGAGTGCTCACTGGAAGGACAGATCCTGAAGCTGAGGCTCCAATACTTTGGCCACCTCATGAGAAGAGAAGACTCCCTGGAAAAGACCCTGATGTTGGGAAAGATGGAGGGCACATGGAGAAGGGGACGGCAGAGGACGAGATGGTTGGACAGTGTTCTCGAAGCTACCAACATGAGTTTGACCAAACTGCGGGAGGCAGTAGAAGACAGGAGTGCCTGGCGTGCTCTGGTCCATGGAGTCACAAAGAGTCGGACATGACTAAACGACTAAACAACAACAAAACAACAACCACAGCCACGAGGATACTTTTAGCTGAGAAATGGAAGCAGCAGGAACTTCCAGCATTGGAAGAATGGCAGACTAAAAGGATGGAATATGCAGAACTGGCGAAGCTGATGGGTAAGATACGAGACCAGTGCGACAAACTGTTTGAAAATGACTGGAGTAAATTTATACAATATATGAGAGAAAATTGTAAACATTAGAAAACACTTGCAGGTTTGAGTTAAGATATTTTGTAATGCTAATTTTTGGAATCTCTTTACAATTATTAAGGTAAATTTTATAAGCATGAAAGAAGGGAAACAGGTTGATATAGAAATGCTAAGTTGTAAGTGAATATTTATGAAAGCCAAGTAATGGGAGTGGGGGAAGTCGAGGCTCAGTTTGAGCAAGACTATAGGTGATGTTATGATTTTAACGGATTATGATTAGGGTAAAAATAATGTAAACTCAATAAAATTATTATAAGAGTTTTAGTTAGGCTAGGGATGCATGACTCCATCAATTTCATTCCCCCCCTCAGTTTCTCATTTTTCCAGCCGTAAGCTGGGTTCAGCCTCATTTCTGCATCAATATGCATTTTTTTCTTTAAAAAATTTGTATGCATTTTCATGAACAAATATATATTTTTTGTGGTAAACAGTTTTGCTTAATAAACATATTTTTGCAAGCTATTTCCCTTCATATAATGTACTGTTGTCCATTACATTCACCAATGTATGGCTTTTTGTGTGTGCGTTAACTTTGCTTCAAATTACAAAATTTGGCTTAGTGCAGATTTTGAAGGATAGCCGTGTTTCAGTTTGCTTATTGGTTCAGGAAATGCAAATTAGGCAGGATGATATTAAAATGCAAACTAAACACATTTCCTCCCCATCCCTGATTCTAGCTAAATGGTTACAGCAGATCAAGAAAAAAATCCACATGTTCTAAAATCCAACTTCCAACAGTGACTGGCCAGCTAGGAAGCAAGTGAGGGCAGGATGATGGGGATGATGATTTTAACATATTTTCCTTCCTCCCAAAGAAGTACAGGGTAACTAACACAAAAATGACAAGACTATATGAGGGTACATTCTATCATATGTGGTGGACTTGTAAAAGAGTATTGGGAAATAATTTATAATAAATTGAAAAAAATGTTTAAAAGTCCTTTTCCAAAAAATAAAACAAAAACCAGAGTCCTTTTTGTTGGAGACAATTCAGATGGAAATTCCCAGGTGTCATAAAAGATTATTTATGTATGCCAGTACTGTGGCCCGTGTTTTGTTAGTCCCCAAATGGAAAATGAGTGAGGTCCCAACTAAAGAAGAATGGCAACTTAAACTGGTGCAATATGCGCAGCTTGCAGACTTAACATACAGAGTAAGAGAACAAGAAGAACATATGTTTGAAGAAGATTGGAAAATGTTTATTGAATATATGGGGGGGAATTGTGTACACTTGAAAACATTGGCAGCATTAAGATAAATTCAACAGTGTAAATAAGTTTTGGCAGATGTAATAATGGAATACTGAATGGTTTAGTTCAGGCTTCCTCAGCCTTGGCCCTCCAGATGTTCTGAGACTACAATTCCCATCATCAGTGACCACTGGTCCTGCTAGCTGGGGATCATGGGAGTTGTAGGCCAAAAACATCTGGAGGGCTGAGGTTGAGGAAGCCTGGTTTAGTTTATGTAAAATATGCAGGGATTTATGGTATGCAAAATGAACCATGGAAAGAGAAGAAGGGAATTCACTGATATTTTAAGGTTGTTTAAATGAATATTCTAAAATGTAAAAGAGAAAAATGTAATATAAAAATATACCAGAAAAAACCCTGGCAAGACTATGAAAACATATTTTTAAAAAACATATTTTTAAAAAAATGCAAGGGAAAGGAAAAATTTGACCAACCTTATCTGGGTTCCAAAACAATGAGCTAAAAAAAGTGTCATACCAATAACATCAGTTTGTAAAACTAGCCAGCTCCTCATTGCCACCTAAGATACTTTATGCCACATGTGAAGACAGCTCAGAAACATATCATTGATCTGCAGAACTGTATTGAGCATTCCTCAGAGTCCAAGATACTCATAACTTTAAATTGCATTTGAGCAAAAAATTATATCAAAGTTCTAAAGCATCCTTTTTTTCTCTTACAGACTTCCACAGGATCATTAAGGTAAACCTAGTTTCTGGTGGTGAAGAATCTTGTTACTTTCATTACTAAAGCCTATCTTCTATGATAAAGTACACAATATTTCGGGGTTGTTGTTTACGAACAGGGGAAAGTGTGTGTAAGAACAGGTGAAGCTAAAGTGGTACCCTATCAATGTTTGTTGGACCCCATCTCCCCCATCATAAACAATGATGGGAATTGTGGCCACATGTAGCCACCATTGATACGGAGAGAGCCATAGAAAGATAATTATTTTATAGAGATGAGATTCCCTTTTTGGCCGCGTCTCTGCATTTCCCAGCATCGCAGTGCTGAATGAGAAAAGTGTTTTCCACCTTTAACTTAGCATTAATCACATTTTGTTTTACTCTGTAGATGAGAGAGGTGACACACTTTAATTTAGAAACACGGGGGCTAAACCAAATGGATAATGTTCACACATTGGCTCTCTATGTGTGCAGCTCCTAATTGGATTGAAGGCTATGCCTCCCCGTGGCATGAAGAGTAGATAAAAAAGGAGGTGTCCACTGGATATGCATGCTGATAAGATCATCCTCTCATGAATTCTATGCGTGACTTAAAAGGCAAGTTGTGCTGGGAAACTAGGGCTGCAATGGCTGCGAAAAAGAAGAAGAAAAAGAACCAAACTCTTCAAAGAAAATAAGTCAGTCTCTGTCCGTCGCACAAATGCACCAAGGGCCCATCTGCACTAAAGATTTAAAGCAGTATCATACCACTTCTCCCTAAGAATCCTGGGAAATGTAGCTTATTAACGGTGCTGAGAATTGTTAGGAGACCCCTTGTCCCCACAGAGAGCTACAATTTCCGCAGTGGTTTAACAATCAATCTCTTTTGCCAAGGAACTCTCGGGATTGCATACCCTTCAACATTTCTCCAATGAAAATAGGGACATCCTATTGAATAATAATAGCAGCAGCAGCAACAAAATTTATTATTGTTATTATTATTATTATTATTATTATTATTATTCCCAGTAGTGATGTATGGAAGTGAGAGCTGGACCATAAAGAAGGCTGATCGCTGAAGAATTGATGCTTTGGAATTATGATGCTGGAAGAGACTCTTGAGAGTCCCATGGACTGCAAGAAGATCAAACCTATCCATTCTTAAGGAAATCAGCCCTGAGTGCTCACTGGAAGGACAGATCGTGAAGCTGAGGCTGCAATACTTTGGCCACCTCATGAGAAGAGAAGACTCCCTGGAAAAGACCCTGATGTTGGGAAAGATTGAGGGCACAAGGAGAAGGGGACGACAGAGGACGAGATGGTGGGACAGTGTTCTCGAAGCTACCAGCATGAGTTTGACTAAACTGCGGGAGGCAGTGGAAGACAGAAGTGCCTGGCATGCTCTGATCCGTGGGGTCATGAAGAGTTGGGCACGACTAAACAACTAAACAAACAAACTATTATTATTATTATTATTATTATTATTATTATTATTATTATTATTTATTATTATTATTATTATTTTTTATTATTATTATTATTATTATTATTATTATTATTATTATTATTATTATCCACCCATCTGTCTGGGTTGCCCCAGTCACTCTGGGCAGCTTCCAGCATATATAAAAACATAATAAAAACATTAAACATGGAAAAAAAACTTCCCTATACAGGGCTGCCTTCAGATGTCTTCTAAAGGTTGTCTAGTTACTTATCACCTTGGTTCGGGGGTTGCATATATCCATAGCCTGCAACATTTCTCTGATGGAAATAGGGATGTCCTATGGAAAACCAGGACATTCCAGGATCAAATAAGAAAACAGGATGGCTTCTGTAAATATGGGACTGTCCCTGGAAAACAGGGACACTTGGGGGCTGGGATTGTAGCTCTGTGAGGTGAATGTTGTTTTGTTGTTTAGTCGTTTAGTCATATCCGACTCTTCGTGACCCCATGGCCCATGGAGCAGAGCACGCCAGGTGAGGTGAACAGGGTCTCCTAATAACTCTCAGCATCCTTAACAAACTACAGCTCCCAGGATTCTTGAAGGGGGGAGCCATGGTTGTTTAAGATGATACTGCTTCAGATGCGTAGTGCAGATAGGGGCTGAGTCTTGGAGCTCTGTAGCGCTAGGAATTCTGAGGTATTCAGGTGCTGTGGGAACTCCAACTCCCATCAGCCCTTGCTGGCATGTCCAATGGCTAATGATGATGGGAGCTCAAGTCCAGCAACCTATGGGGAAGGCATAAGAGATGCCTCGCATAGGGTTGGTTCTTACTGAGGTAGTACATTTGTGTCAAGGTTTACCTCTCTAGATAGCAGGCTCCTAAAATAGAATATTCTCCTATGAAAAGCAAAACTCACACTTTTCTCTTCACAGAGAAAGTCAGCGCAGAAGGGGAAGGCTCTGTTAGGCCCATCTGAAATCTCCAGTTTTGTATGTTTTTTTCCCTTCTGTGAGATGGAGAGAACCTTCTCTCTCTCTATATATAAATATACTACATGTGTTACAAATCAAATGCATATATTTCCAGTTGCATGTCATGTTACTTTTCACAATTTGTAGCCCCACATTTGGAAACAATGGATGGGTTGCTTTCTAATAAATCAAATTGCTTCTATTCATATGACAACAGCCAAGAGTGCATTAGCCATAAGCGAAGGTTAGAAAGAGAGATAGCGAAAAGCGTAATAATATGCTCTTACCAGTTCTTTGGTACAGATAGCTTTTAAATGTGATCAGGCTCCAACAGACCATTATAGCATCCGTGGGCATCTAACGATAACATTAAATTGATATCAGTTTTCCCTAAGTGCATTCCGTACGGGCAATGCATCTTGTCTTTCTGGGTCATGCCAAATTTCCTGGCAGTAGGCAGTTGCCTGCAACTGGGTCTATTTCTCCGTGTTGTCCCCTTATCGCATTCCTTTGAGAAGTTGTTTCTGAGCCATAGCAAGCGGAGGCCACGGAAAGTTCAGAGAGAAGCCTCCCATTTTCGCCAGCCCAATGTTCTTTAAAACAAAAGGACTCTAAAGGAGAGCTCATTCATCCATGGACCACCTTGTTAACAGTCTCCGGAGGCAGCTTCCCAGCAGCAGCTTGGGCGATCATAGCAGCTGGAAAATGAGTTTTTAAAGAGAACTGATCCCCAGGCAACCAGCAGCTGTAGCCAGGAGAGACCAGATTTACAATTCATGATCACCACACAGTTGCAGGCATGGCGGATACGCTCAAGGCACAATGCATGGGGCTGCATTAGATTGTGTGAATGAACCCTCCATCTCGAACAGTGGTGGTCCAGAGGTCTTGCAGACCTTGCATGTCGCAGAGTGGAGCATGGAGAAATGAGTTAAAGGTAACAGAAATATACCCCAATAGCAACTCTGTATTTTGAGAAGGACACTTGCCCTGAACTCCTTATGTATTCTGCCTTGACTGTAGCACCCCGGAGAACCCCAAGAATTTATGCATCTCCTGAATTATCATGTTACCCACCTTCGTAGAAACAGATGGTCTCTCTCACAGGAGATTTTAACCTTTGTTATTAAACTAGTGTCATTCACTTATCACCAAATCCCACATGAGTGCTACAAAATCTGTACTGTCGGGCGCCAATACACTATTTATTGAGATGGTGGTGGTGGTAAAAATATCCTTCTATTCAGATTGGAGGCACCTCTTTGGCCTTGCCTTCGACAGGAGGTGCAAATAATAATAATAATAATAATAATAATAATAATAATAATAATAATAATAATATATTATTTATTCCCCAGCCACTCTGGGCGGCTTCCAAAAGAATATTAAAATACTGTGATACATCAAATATTAAAAGCTTCCCTAAACAGGGCTGCCTTCAGATGTCTTCTAAAAGTCTGGTAGTTGTTGTTCTCTTTGACATCTGGTGGGAGGGCGTTCCACAGTGCGGGCGCCACTACCGAGAAGGCCCTCTGCCTGGTTCCCTGTAACTTGGTTTCTCGCAGTGAGGGAACCGCCAGAAGGCCCTCGGTGCTGGACCTCAGTGTCCAGGTAGAACGATGGGGGTGGAGACGCTCCTTCAGATATACTGGACCGATATTTTTTAAGACCCACCTTTTTCTGTGATTGTAAGTTGTTTTGAACTGTTTGTAATATTGCGTTGTAATGCTATGCTTTAATGCTGTAACCCAACCTGGGACTTTAGAGTGAAGGGCAGATCATAAATATAATAAAACAAAAATTGTAACCACACCCATAAGCAGATGAAATTAATGGTGCATGTACTTAGAAAATGTATATACCACTTAATGTTTTTAGCCAAAAAATAATTAAATAAAATAGTATCCAGAAGTAGTTTGCCAAAACACTAAGATCAAAATACAGCAAATAAATAAATATATATATAAATAAATATAAAATAAATAAAATAAAAAAACAATGGCTGATATTATAAAGCTGAACCAAAAGGGAAGAATACTTCAGAAATGCCCCTGAAATTTGTTTCCATTTCCAACAATTTTAAAAATGTAGCCTTGTATCGCTGACTAGCTGGGGCAGAGAGTGAAAAATGGCCATTTATATGCACATTGAGTTCACATCCCCTTGAAAATAATGCTTTGCAGAGTGATAACAGCTGCATCTCAAAGTGCAGAAAAATGCAGATATCATTATTTCTTCCTGCAGGAATTCCAGTGGAACATGCAATGAAAAGTGCACCATATTGAGCCCCAGCTCATCCTGCATAACTTTAAATGGCCAGAGCTGAATCAGGGTAAAGATTTTGTTGCTGTGCAGGGCTGGTGGGCAATGAAAATATATGCTTCCTTCCCTGTGCCACACACATACTTCAATAAACTTTCATCTCTCTGGTCTGAGGGGGAGAGAGAGAGATTCTAAGCAATCTGCTCATTCACCATCACAGAGCTTAGCTTCTGCTGCTACCGCTGCTGCTCTCTATTGCTGCCTTAAATGTTGAGCTCCACAGATTACATTTCATGCTGACAGACGGATTGCCACTTGGATTTCCAGCAATGGGTCATCAATTAGTCTAAAAAATGAAACGGGAACACCCAATCTCTTTTGCCGCATTTCCCAGAGTGAAACCTCTCTGCATAGCATTTTAAATACATAATAAACCCTGCTGAGAGATACTGCCTCCACAACTGGGGGAAAAGAAGCTGGAGTTTCCAGGGTAGGGGTGCAGCACATAGGACTCTGTCCTCAAACACACCAGCATTTTTTTCACAGCAGTGCATACACAGCTACCTCACTCTGTCTAATGATGTAACTGACTTTGCACCGTCACCATCAGGACAAAGAACACCTCTAATCTTAAATTCTCACCCATTTCCAGAGCTCCATTGGCCTCCAGGATGGTCACAGATTTTTCATAATCCCACATGCCCCACTCCTCCCAATAATCTATTCTATATTAGAAGCTAGCCTTCAAATTACCTTATTCTGTGATTCAATCAGTAACTCCATGCCAACTGCGGCTTCTCACTTATTTAGGCCTTGCAAACATAGGTTTCAAAAGTGATAAACAGGAATCAGCTATGTGTTTAAGAGGGTTTTCTTTTTCATTAAAGACAATCTATTTTGAAAAGAATAAGAACGGTGTGCTTTATACCATGTAGTTGTATTAAGTGTTAAGAAATCAGTGCCCTAATATGTTGTGTCTCCCACTCATCATGCACTGGGTACCTGATCCTAAAAATGAATGCTGAGTTTCCAATCCCCCATCATAGTGATTACCATAGCCTGGTGTTTGAGACTTTGCTTTTCTCTCCAGCTGACCTTCATAATAAGCAGACTCTTTCTTCTGAAAGTCTACCGGGTTCCTGCGTTTTATTAAAATGTTTTTCCCCCCAAATCTGCTGCTGTTTCCAAGGCATTATGAAAGAATTTGAAAGATAAAGGGAAGTTTTAATAGCCAGCAGGTTGAGAACTGGGTCAGATACCACTGAGACTCTGCAAAATGGCTTCACTGTTTAAACTTTAAAGGTGAGAACTTGAGTAATTCTAAATATTGCAAATGGTTGATGCTCAGAGTGGGCTGGAAAAAACCAAAACCATTCCTCAAACTCAAGCAATCCTTCCTGTTATTTCCTGGTTAAAGAAAAACGGCATTGGTAGGGGAGAGCAAAATATAGCAACCTCTTCCCCCCCCCCAATGCCATTACAGTGGTACCTCGGGTTAAGAACTTAATTTGTTCTGGAGGTCTGTTCTTAACCTGAAACTGTTCTTAACCTGAAGCACCACTTTAGCTAATGGGGCCTCCTGCTGCCGCTGCGCCGCTGCTGCACGGTTTCCGTTCTCATCCTGAAGCAAAGTTCTTAACCTGAGGTAATATTTCTGGGTTAGAGGAGTCTGTAACCTGAAGCGTATGTAACCTGAAGCGTATGTAACCTGAGGTACCACTGTACTATGTCGATAGAGAAGGCCTGAACTCTGAAAATGAGATGAAGTAATTTAGAGTCAAGGGATGCAATTGCCCCTACTTGAATTAAGTCCTCAATTACGGAAGCATGTGAGTTCAGTTCACGCAGGAACATATCAATGATCTAATGAGAAGGGGAACCTTTAGCCAGGATGGCCAATGGGCCAGATGATGGGAGTTGTAAGGGCAAGATGATTTGGAGAAACTACAGGTTCTCCAGACCTGTTCTACATGGACAGAAGGCTCTATGTGATGGCAGTAGCTGCTGATTCTAATAGTTCCTACCTTCAGTAGCTTAGGGCCTCATCAAACCTAAATGCGGCCCTGCCTATGACCTTATAGGGTTGCCATATTTCAAAAAGTGAAAATCTGGACACAAAAGTGGTTGAGCTGCCCAGACATTTCCCCAGACATTTAAGCATTTTTTGACCAGACACTGTTTACGAGGGTTGAAAACCGGCTATGTCTGGGAAAATCTGGGCGTATGGCAACCCTATTTTACGTGTCACTTGGCAGCTCTGTTTACTTGGGCAGCTCTATCGAAAAATGTGATGATTTATAATTTTGTGGGATCTTCTTAAGTAGTTCTTTGCTTCTGGCTCTGTGAATTACACATAGGGTATGAGTAGAATTAAAATATTCAGGAAGCTTCTGACATTATGAGATTTAACTCACCACCACCAAGGGACTTAAAAACAAAAAGAGGATGCAGTGATTGGGTATGCCATGAATTCAACTCATCCACAAATTTGTCATCCAAATGGCAGGTGATGAGGACTAATTCAAAGTCAACTGTTTGCAGCTTCAAACAAGCAAACGGTACATGAGACACATTTCAATACCTTAAAATATTTCTTTAAAAGCAAAAAAAAAAAAAAATTGGGATAAAGCTTATATTTTCCTCTTTCGAAGACCACTAGGAACATTAATCTGCTTATAAGATTAGTCAAAATAAATAGATTTAACTTGTAGCCTAATTTTTAATGTTTATGAAATTGGCTTTAATATAAGGTAAAATAGAGAAAATTAGAGAACTTTGTGTGTCAAGGAGTACAGAGAAGTGTTTCGGGAATGGAACACATTAGACCAGTGGTTCTCAACCTGTGAGTCCCCATATGTTGTTGGACTACAACTCCCATCATCCCTGAGCTCTGGCCTTGCTAGCTAGGGGTGATGGGTGTTGTAGTCCAACAACATCTGGGGACTCACAGGTTGAGAACCGCTGCATTAGACTGAAAGAGTTCTGGAATGGACACTTTTTGAATTGATATGTGACTCTGCAGAATGGGGGCAGTGCATTCCCATCGGCACTGGCCAGCTGGCAATGACCGCTCCCTACATCAAATGGGGGGTGCCTTTTGCATGGTCGCATGCAGCCCCCCAGATCCCAGTGCAGCTCCCGGTAGTATGGTCTGGCTTCACCCTCCCCAGGCTGGATACCTGGAGGTCTCTGCCTCCCTCAGCCAATCGCCCAATCCCACTTGCGAAGGCATTGCCAGGTAGGGGGAGGGACTGCCCTGCCCACACAACAGAAGGTGAATCTTACCTGATAAGGGTCAGTCAGCTCCAGAGCTTCTCCCACCCTGCCCTCCCTCAGTTAAGTCTTCTTTTACAGGTTAACCTCTTCTCCACAGGTACGCAGGCGCTGCTACGTCATGGTCGCTGTTGAAGGACCAGAAAGGAATTTTCCTGCATTGGCAGGTTTGCCTTCTCTGTAGCAAAACTTCACAATTTTGGTGGTTTCAGGCCTTGGGTGGAATCCTTTAGTTTAACTTCCTAAATGGGGGGGGCATGAAGTGGTGACCCACGCCCCCCCTTGCGGCAGTGATCCTAGGGTTCCCCGTTAAAGGGGTCTTGAGGGGAGGCATTGACCATACGCCAAGAGGTTATCATTGCTCTCCCCTGCAGCGGCGAAGGCGAAATGGGGGGCGGGCTCTCTGCTTGAACAGATGTTCTCCTGAGCCAGCCCAATCCCCACACATTCTGGCTAAACCGGCACAGAGCAGAGTGGGGACTCATAACCATGGGTCTTTGTGATTTTCTGTGATGCACGCACTGTTATAGCCAACCAGATAATTGTGGAAGGCAGTTAGTGGCACTTGGCCTATTACTGGATTCTTTTCACGACACGCCTGTCTGCTGTTTTCATTCAGTCTCGTTCTTTGCATTGTCTTGATTCTTTCGGGCTGTTTTTGCTCTCATCAGTACACAAACCTTTGGCCCACTTTTCATGCATCAAAGTCAACGTAATCCTTGCAAAGCATATTTTGCAGCAGTGTTGTACATTGTCCATAACTGCCTGACAGTGATTGTATCGTTTCCTCTAAGCTGACAGCCTGACTACTTCAGACAAAAATGCTTTTCTAGAGATTGTTTTATAAAAAGAACAACAACAACTAAACAAAACATGCCATCTTTGCAGACAGTTTACATTTGCTTTAAGATGTGCTTCTACCAATTCTGTGTTTTCCCAAGTACTATTGTTAATTCTTTTGAAAGTCAACCGGAGTTAATTTAGCAATATTGCATTTACTGTCAGTTCCAAAAAGGAAAAAAAAGAAAAAAAGTAATGATGTCAAGAGTTTACAGTCACAACAATACATTTTTTATTGTAATATCAACATTGAATTGGCAATAATATCCACAAAAAGCCTCTTCCTCCCCCCCCCAGGTTATTTCCTTTCATCTTATCATTTGCTATTGCTACTTTGGTCTATTCAAGTTTTACAGAGAAGCTCAATGAAGGATTGGAAGACTGTCTTGTTCTTTGATTTGGTCCTAATAATTAGAATACTTTGACCTAGTTCATATGTACATGTCTTTCATTTGATTTCTCTGTTCTTTATTACTGTGGGTAGCATTCAACTAACTTTTACTCTGCTTAAAAACCTCCAAGGAGAGTCCACAGCTTCCCAAGGGAGGAGGAGGAGGAGGAGGAGGAGGAGGAGGAGGAGGAGTTTGGATTTGATATCCCGCTTTATCACTACCTGAAGGAGTCTCAAAGCGGCTAACATACTCCTTTCCCTTCCTCCCCCACAACAAACACTCTGTGAGGTGAGTGGGGCTGAGAGACTTCAGAGAAGTGCGACTGGCTCAAGGTCACCCAGCAGCTGCATGTGGAGGAGCGGGGAAGCGAACCCGGTTCACCAGATTACGAGTCTACCACTTTTAACCACCATACCACATTGTCAAACAGCTCTTACTGTCCAAAAGATTTTTCCTGATATTTAGTTGGGATCTCCTTTCTTGTAACTTGAATTCAATGCTTTGGGTCCTAGTGTCTGGAGCAGGAGAAAACAAGCTAGCTCCACCTTCCATGTTACAGCCCTTTCGAATCTCCTAGTCTGCTCATAAACTGCTGCATGAGCTGTAGCCAATTCTTCTTTTACATGTTTAATGGTCTCTTGATTTCTAGCAGCTGTACTTGCGAGCTGATGTCATTAAAAATGGTGGTGATGTGAGAATGTGGGAAAGTTCAACCTGTGCATTTTCTCTACGATGGCCCATTAGCATGTGCCAGGTTGTGCCATGTGATTTACTTGGATGCATGGACCACTCAATTTTTGTCTCCTTTGTTTCTTGCTGTAAAAGCTAGACTGCACTGGAGCAGGGGCAAAGAAATATAGTGCCACTATTTTATAACTTCACAATGCATGCAGAAGTCACAAGGATTAGGCTTCCCCAACTCAAAATAACATCCCTGCTTTGGTTTAAAGCACTGAGCCTCTTGGGTTTGGAAGGTCAGCAGTTCGAATCCATATGTCGGGGTGAGCTCCCATTGCTCTGCCCCAGCTTCTGCAAACCTAGCAGTTCAAAAGCACGCCAGTGCAAGTAGATAAACAGGTACCATTGTGATGAGAAGTTAAACAGTGCTTCCGTGCACTCTGCTTTCCATCACGGTGTCCCATTGTGCCAGAAGCGGTTTAGTCATGCTGGCCACATGACCCCCCCCCCCCCGGAGCACTGTCTGTGGACAAATGCCGGCTCCCTTGGCCTGAAAGCGAGGTGAGCTCAGCACTCTATCGTTGCCTTTGACTGGACTTAACCGTCCAGGGGTCCTTTACCTTTACCCTGCTTTGGAAAATGTAGCATGGGAAGAGCAAAGTTATAGCCTATCCCTACCATTCTACCTGACATTATAGGTTCATGCAGGCAGAGAATAATGCCACCTTGTAATAGCATAGTCTTCTTGATCCCCCGGTTGAAATTACCCAGTGTGAGCATACTCCAGGAACCAAAAGAATTTCCCTCTTTCCGTTAGAGCTAGACAGCTGGCTGTTAAAAATAGAGGTTGATAGCAAAGATCAATAGAAACTCAGAAGAAAAGGAACACCTGCATCTATGCAAACAATACCCATTAAAAAATCTAGAATATGTCCAGGCAACACAAAACTTTCAGGAAGACAGTTTTCTCCTGAAGTTATGCCTGTTTGCAATACTTTAATATATCTTCATCAATATTATATCCAGCACCCCAATCCAAGCTTTGGTGTATATAGAAACATAGGGCAGCTTCCATGCACTTCCTGTTTGATGAAGGATTATGCAAACAAATAATTGCGTTTATGTGGTTCTATTCTTTCTCCAGTTGCCAGGCTGAAAATTCTGACCATAATTCTGGTCTTAAAATCAGCTGCTTGCGGAGTGGGCTGGTAATACTAGTTCCCACTCCTTTTTCCCATGGAGCTGATGGCCAGTTCATGTATGTGTAGCTTCATTGGTGACAAATATACTTCCTTAATGAGCTTACTCCTTTGAATGCCTACGTTCAGTTCCAAACTGCATATTAAGTAATTAAATACTACAGTATTTTCATAAGACCACAAAGTGAGAGCTGGACCACAAAGAAGGCTGGTCGCTGAAGAATTGATGCTTTTGAATTATGGTGCTGGAGGAGACTCTTGAGAATCCCATGGACTGCAAGAAGATCAAACGTATCCATTCTGAAGGAAATCAGCCCTGAGTGCTCACTGGAAGGACAGATCCTGAAGCTGAGGCTGCAATACTTTGGCCACCTCATGAGAAGAGAAGACTCCCTGGAAAAGACCCTGACATTGGGAAAGATCGAGGGCACAAGGAGAAGAGGACGACAGAGGACGAGATGGTTGGACAGTGTTCTCAAAGTTACTAACGTGAGTTTGACCAAACTGCAGGAGGCAGTGGAAGACAGGAGTGCCTGGCGTGCTCTGGTCCATGGGGTCACAAAGAGTCGGACACGACTAAACGACTAAACAACAACAACAAAATTTTCATAGAGGCATTATATATGATATTGTCTTGCACTGACCTCATCTCTTGGCAATTTCTATATATTTTACATTTTGGCACATTGCTGTTTTTTCAGTACATTCGCTCATTTGATGAAATGGGTTGTCGTCTCTGAAAATCCATCTTACAATAAGCCAGTTAGTGCTTATTAAGCCACAACACCCTTTTTCTCTCTCCTTATTTCGCTTTAAACTACTCTTCCTTTTTGAAAACATTTTATTAAAGTTACTTTCTTTATAATGAACTGAATCCGTCTTGTTTGATCAGTGAAGTCTGATGGTAATAAGAAATCAATACAATAAAAGGTTTTGCTCTATGGTACAGTGATTCAAACCCTGATGAGCAAGCCCTTCCATTCACCTGTTAAACTAAGTCTTGTGAAAAAGCCAATGCCAACATAGATCATTTAATTTGATCGTATGCCATAAAAATCACAGAAGGGAGAGGAAGATCAGTAAGTTTTTTAAAGGCTTGGTCTTAAATTTACCTTCTTACGTCCCTTTGGAGTTTAGAGAATTGATCCACACCAAGAGGAATAAATTCATGGCAACAAACTGAACAGAGACCTCAGGTTTACACTGGGATACAGAGCCTTGAGCTTTAAGTGAAATGCTACTAATGAAATGGGGGGTGTCAGCTAAACAAAAGAGGAGACAGATTTGCATAAAATGTGCATGAGCTATTTTATATGCATAAATGTAAATTTAGAATGATGGTGATTTAAACAGAAACATGAGCAATCTCACCACAGTGGAGAACACAAGGTCAAGCAGATGACCTCTGTACCTGCCTGCTTAGTGTGCTGACCAGATGCTGTTGATGAGGAACTTCAAGACCCTTGCTCTCCTTTCTTATGGTTCTTTATCATTAATATTGACAGGACAGCCTTCAAATAATAGGACACTTTCAAAACAGAGAATTGTCCTCTGTGCAGTAGTAGGACACATGGCCACCACACAATCAGCAACAAGGATTTGGGGTCGGTGTGTTTATGATGGAGGGTATATAAAAGATGACAGGGAAGGCGAGAGAGAGGTAAGCAGGCAGGCAATAATAGCATCCAAGTGGACTAATCATATTCTCCCTATAGACCCTTCAACTTTGGCTGTAGAAATACCTATGGAGAGAGAGATGGAAATGAAGAAGACCCCAGAGCTTGATCCACCATCAGCTGCCCTTTGCAGAGGACTTCAGGAGAGAGGAAGAGAAGTTAAGAAACCAGCAGAGCTGCTTCTGGTAGCCTGGAGGCCATTGCCCCTCTTCTCGGGCCTCCTACTACCAACTGTCCTCTGTGAAGAGATTCAGGAGTGTGATCCAAGAGAATTACCCGCTTTTCCTGTAGGCCTGCTGTGGAAAGAATTTCGGGAAAGAGGCAGTCTCCATCCTTTCTTCCTCCTCCCCCATTGGACAGCCTCCTACCAACTGCCCCGTGGGAAAGATCCTAATGACTTGTGCTGTTTTGATCTTTTCATTGCGATTTGATTTAATATATTTGGATGTTCCTTGTAAGCAGACTTGGAAGGATTTCTCTTTTGAAACATGGGATATAAATAAGAGCTGACTAGCTTGGGGTTGTTGTTGTTTAGTCATGTCCGACTCTTCGTGACCCCATGGACCAGAGCACGCCAGGCACTCCAGTCTTCCACTCCCTCCCGCAGTTTGGTCAAACTCACGTTGGTGGCTTCGAGAACACTGTCCAACCACCTCGTCCTCTGTCGTCCTCTTCTCCTTGTGCCCTCAATCTTTCCCAACAGCAGGGTCTTTTCCAGAGAGTCTTCTCTTCTCATGAGGTGGCCAAAGTATTGCAGCCTCAGCTTCAGGATCTGTCCTTCCAGTGAGCACTCAGGGCTGATTTCCTTCAGAATGGATAGGTTTGAAGCTTGGGGTAGCAAGAGACATCTATCTATCTCTCTTTTGCAAAGCCAAAAGGTTTTGATCATTTGGGATGGTGAATGGGCCCTTTCCATAGTATAAAACAGCAGCAGCAGCAGCAGCAATGATAATATTGTGATAGAAGAGGAAAATATCAGAGTTGGCAGCAAAAGAGGCTATCGGGAAGCTCACTCCAGACAAATACACCCTGCCCATGGTCAAATTGCCAGGCATCTGTGGTTGCTTGAAGGAAAAATACTATTATAATTGAATCATAAGCCAGAAATGGCAACAGGACTGCAACCCTAAGCAAGCCTACTCAGTCTGTGTGTGTGGTTTGGGAGCTGCGCGGTCAGGGGAAAAAAACAATGCTGTCCAGGGTTGTAAAGACTGCGGAGAGAATAATTGGGTGCCCTCTTCCCACCTTGGATCAAATCTATGCTTCCAGGTGCCATAAGAAAGCTGCAGAGATAGCGCAGGACCCCGGAAATGATCTCTTTCAGCTTCTGCCTTCTGGAAGAAGGTACAGGGTTATAAAGACTAGGACTAGCCGCCTGAGAAACAGTTTCTATCCAAATGCGATTTTGGTTTTAAACGCAGTGTAAGGTAGTCTCTATGGGAGTATATTGTATTTAATTATAGGGTATCAGAGGTTTTAGGGGGACAACCAGGATGGGATAGCAGGCTTGTTGGTTTTTGAATGTCTGATGTAAGTTTTTTCAATTTTGTTGTTCTGTATGGGACAATGACAATAAAGATTATCGTATCAGATCGTATCAGTAATCAACTTGATCAAAATCAATAGGACTTCACTTCAGAGAAAATAGGTTTAGGGTGGCAGGATCAGTACAGTGGTACCTCAGGTTAAGTACTTAATTTGTTCCGGAGGACCGTACTTAACCTGAAACTGTTCTTAACCTGAAGCACCACTTTAGCTAATGGGGCCTCCCGCTGCCGCCGTGCCGCTGCGGCGCAATGTCTGTTCTCATCCTGAAGCAAAGTTCTTAACCTGAAGCACTATTTCTAGGTTAGTGGAGTCTGTAACCTGAAGTGTATGTAACCTGAAGTGTATGTAACCTGAGGTACCACTGTACTGTGAAATACAACACTGCGCTTTCTGTTACCGAATGCCTCCTTGAACTCAGGAGGAAGTACACTTTTTAATTCACATGAATTAAAAGAAATAGATACGTTTTCCACTAAATAATCTGGCCTTTGCACGCCGAGGTGATGAATCCTGCAGCATCTCTTGTGGCATCCTGCTCTGACTCACCGACAGATTTCACACTGCGAACCAGCCTCCCTCCCTCCCTAACTTCCTTTCTCTCCTCTTGGAGCCTGATTGCCATTATTACCATGATGGGAAAGCACTTTGCTGGTATCGCAGCGCGGACACATTTGGCCCCTTGTCGTTTGATAGCTAGAAGAGCACAACTGGGCTATGTCCCTAGCTGGTTAATCACAAATGATCCTATTATGCAAAGATGCCTGCAGCCTCAGCTTTATTCGCCCCAATTTGTCCTTGGCACTGAATGCTGAGGTGAAGGCTTTCCAGAGAGTGATTGGTTGTACATCTGCCAAGGCGGCAGCCTTGCCAAGGCGTCTCCTTACCGTCTGATTTTCTGGTTCTTCTCCCAAGCAATAATATTAATAAGGAAAGAGGTAGCAGGGTGTCCGTACTGTTCAAAATCTTTATATCAGGTATGTCCCCTCTCCCTCGCTGATGGCTGCCCTCTACAAGGGATTGCTGTTTTAAGATGGAGGCAATGAGCCGTGCTTTGTTGCAGATTTACAGTAAACTGAGGTTTTTGCACATGAATCTGCCCATTATTCAAAGATTCTGGGCAAGATACGCTCAAAGCTAGGATTTGTCGTCGTCGTTGCTCTTTTGATTTCATGGGAGATAAGTATGTCTCCAACAGTCCTCTTTAAACCATTGGGAATTAAACACACTTCACTGTTATTTATTTGTTTAAAGAATTTCTTGTAGGCCACCTTACTGGAGAATGTGCTCTCTAAGATGCTTATAAACAAAACAGGGCAAAACACAATTCCAATTAGGAATGGGAGAGAAATTCCATTTTCTTTCCCTTTTAACAAGAAACCACCTCATGCTCACAAGATGCAAACCAAAACACAGCTATCCTTCAAAACCTGCATTTCTCCAAAGTTTGTGAAGCATTTCTCCAACCAAATAATATGCACAAAAATGCATATATTAGCGAATATAACATACAAAATACATTATATGAGGTGAAAACGTGTGCATTAGTCAAAACTGAATAGAAATATATGTTTATTAGGAGAAGTTTGACTAACGTGCTGGGGAATTTTCATAAGGATTTTTATTTTAATTTAAAAATTGCACATTGCTGCAAAAATGTGGGGAACTGAATTGAAGACTGAAACAATGAGAAGAACACAGAGAACATAAACTGACAATTTCATTCACCCCTTATGTCAATACAACAAGATCATACAAGAAACAAAAGTAAAGGTAAAGGTAAAGGACCCCTGACAGTTAAGTTCAGTCGCAAACGACTCTGGGGTTGTGGTACTCATCTCACTTTACTGGCTGAGGGAGCCGATTTTTGTCCACAGACAGTTTTTCCGGGTCATGTGGCCAGCATGACTGAGCCGCTTCTGGTGCAATGGAACACTGAAACCAGAGCAGCGCACAGAAGCGCCATTTACCTTCCGGCTGAAGCGGTACCTATTTATCTACTTGCACTTTGACGTGCTTTTGAACTGCTAGGTTGGCAGGAGCTGGAACCGAACAACAGGAGCTCACCCCACTGCAGGGATTCGAACCACTGACCTTCTGATCTGCAAGCCCTAGGCTCAGTGTTTAGACCACAGCACCACCCGCATTACAACGCTACCCACAAAATAACAGACAGCTAGTGAGCAGTAACTACAAATCAATCAAAGATTTAAAACAAATACAGCCCAACACTGAAGTTGCCAAAAATGTCTAATAGCCAGCAGAGTAAAACCAATGCAGTGGTACCTTGGTTTACAAACTTAATCCATTCCGGAAGTCCGTTCTTAAACCAAAGTGTTCTTAAACCAAGGTGTGCTTTCCCATAGCAGCAGGGGACTCAATTTACAAATGGAACACACTCAACAGGAAGCAGAACATGTTCTGCTTCCAAGGCAAAGTTCACAAACCAAAACACCTGCTCCCAGGTTTGCAGCATTCTTAATCCAAGTTGTTCATAAACTAAGCTGTTCTTAAACCAAGGTACCACTGTCTTGAAAAAACACAGTGACTTTAATAATATATTCAGCTAGAGGGCCACAAGTTCCGCACTCCAGATTTATAGGATCCCAGTTTTAACAAAAACCGAGAGAAAATATCTCTGAGTAAATTCTTCATGTTTCTGTTCTGTATGTATCAAATGCATCCATATTGGGTTTTAATCATATTTTATTGCTTCTTTTATCTCTTATATATTGGAATACAAGTTGAATTCCGTACAATATAACACAATATTAAAAAGAAGGAATGAAAATACGCCTAAAATCATTCAGCACCTAGCACAGTGCATTTCAATCTCTACAACAGGTGGGAAAATCCTTGTGATTTGCCAAGATCCTCAGCAATTTTCAAGCAATCTGCAGAAGGAAAAAGTTTGGGAATTGCCAAACTAGGATCATATTTTCTTTTCTTTTTTAAATTGCTGCTTGTCATTGACACCCATCACTGTCTACCAGAGCATCAGCCATGCTTTGTGAAGAGTTGTTTTCATGAAATAATTGACATGTCTAGTATAATAATTATAGGCTTCCCACATCACTTCTGTGGAATTTGCTTTTCAAAAAGAAGCCTGTGAAATAATTGAAAGCATTTACTTTGAAGAAAGGTTTTAGCTCTTATCAAAAGGAGCGAGTCTTCCATTCAGTGCATAGTTAACTTTCAGGCACACAATATGATGATGGCCACAAGCCCAACTGACTTCTAAAAATGGTTAGGCAAATTCTTGGGTGAGAGGGTTGATCTACCAGTAGCTATTAAGCGTGATAGCAAAGTGGAACTTCCATGTTTGGAAGTTGTGTAGATTAGAGCAGGAATGGGGAATGCAGAGTTCCAAGATGTTTACCAGAGCAAGTATGTTGTGTGTGTGTGTGTGTGTGTGTGTGTGTGTGTGTGTGTGTGTGTGAGAGAGAGAGAGAGAGAGAGAGAGAGAGAGATGGCTGATCTTTCACAATGTCAACCGACAGCTCCTCCTTGCTCTATCAAGTAATACAGCTTTCAAAAGTTACGGTTGTTTGTCACAGATTAGTAAAGAGTTAGTCGGAGGGAAATAATCAAGCACAGGCTGACAACATCTTTCCTTTTATTTGCTGGGGTCCCTACTTCATGCTACCGGTTCCAATGGTTCAGAGGCAGATTTAGGGCAGCACAACCAATTCTGCCATACTGGACACCTAGGGGGTGCTGTAGGGCATCAACTCTGATGTAGTGAATTGAGCAGAATGCTAAGCAACAACATTGTGGAATGGAGAGCGAGAGGCAGGGAATGCCAAATTTTAGCATCGTACGGGGCTCCGCTGAAATGTAAAAGACCAAAGTCATCCTCTCCAATGGTTACCCTTCTTTGCAAGGTTGTTTGTATTTCTAGTTGGAAGCCAGAGGTTGCATTTCAGTTGGCTGAAGATCTTCTGCTGAAGCCTAATGGATCTTACAACTTACAGCCTTGTGCAAATTAATTGAAACAAAGCATGTTTTCTATGCCACATTGATCAGTCTGTCAAGCACCCACAAAAAAAAATGTTTTGAGGATGCTTCAGTTATTATGGTGTCGGAAGCCTGCAGCCAATAGAAGGAATGATGTGCTCGCAACAATATATTGAAGTTCTACAAAAGAGAGTTATTCCAGAGCTGGAAAAGAGATATCCTGACGGTACTGGGATATTGCAGCAGGACCTAGCCCCCTGTCACATATCGAAAATGGTGAAGAAATTCATGACAGAGCAGCAAATACAGGTACTTGATTGGCCAGGGAATTCCCCGGACGCAAATCCCATTGAGAATGTGTGGGCTATATGCAAAAGTCGCCTCCGTGCTGTAGACTGTACGACTCTTCTTCTTCTTTGGTGATCACTCGTAGCCGAGTAAGATTGTCTTCCATAAACACGGTTTTAACAATGAGTCCGTAAGTGACTGTGGAGGCCAATTCTGGATCCACACATCCTTCCACAGTGGGGACATTGGTTTCCGGGCAGGAGTTGATCACGGTGTGGATTTGCCAAGCGTGCCTTCCTCTTAGCACGTTTCTCCCTTGCATCCTGAGTTAGAGTGTCTTCAAAGCACATGACACCTTAGGTGAAGGCTGTTCTCCAACTGGAGCGCTGGCAGGCTATGGAGAACTATGGAGAACTATGGACTAAGGAGAAGCTCATTCAGGTGCTGATTCAAGTGTGGTACAGGGACCCGAAAATCAACAGTGACTGTTTGAAACTAGTAGACTTCATGCCAAACCGTGTTCAAATGCTGCTTAAAAATAGCGGAGGTCATACCTGTTACTAATGTACGCATATGTGAGTTTTGTACATGTATATGTGAGTTTTGTACAATAAACTATTGTACTGAATTCATTGTTTGTTTCAATTAATTTGCACAAGAGTGTATGCAGTCAGCAGTGTCCAATGGAGCTTACTTGCAAGTGACCAGGGACAGCCATTGCTGTCATTGTTCCCTCTGTTCTCAGATCTGTTGTCTTCCAATTTGTGGAAGACAAGAGTTGGAAGTGAGGAACCCTTTGGATCAATGGAGCCTCGCCACACCTTTTATATCTGACATTATGGCCTTCATGGATTCATTGCTTCAGACTGTTGCCGTCCACAAGTTGAAAGGTGACATAAATGGGGGCAGAGCTAGCATGCTTGTATCCACTTTCTTCATTTATTTTTACAAAAATTATGCCACTTACTCGACAGAAGACCTCAATGTAACTTACAAAAGTGCCACGTTAATGTCTGAAGAGGACTGCATGTGAGTGTGCATGAGATTGCAATCATGCCACATGGTTTATCAAGCAAATTCCAGCATGCTAATAAAAGCACACTTTGCCAGCTCACTATTGTATGACCCTTGGAATCCCTTCCAGTGCTACAATTCTATGAATGTTAGTTAACTGTAATAAATAGAGGCAGTGGGGTGTAGTGGTTAGAGCACTGGTCTAGAACCTGGGACACCAAAAGTCAAATCTCAACTCAGCCATCAAGCTCAATCATTCAGAGGCCTATGGAGGCTGCCAAGGAAAATGTCCTGCACTTAAAATTTACCACTACATAGACCTCTGAATATCAGATACTAGGAAAACATACAACGTCTTATGTGAGAAAAGAGTCCTTTCTCAATACACATAATTCTATAAATCCCTCCTGTCTCCTTGGTTACTTTAAGAACAATCTAACATCACACATACCCATCCAGTTTGTTTTGCAAATGCACCCTCTTTGGTGACAGATTTAGGAGATATGGATTAGAAAATACTTAACATGCTTTCTTTTTGCCTGGGTTTCTTGAGGGCACAAATTATTGGTCTCAACATTTTATGGCCCATCTAGCATTAACAAGCTTTAGTCTTCTGCCTGCCAATTTAGGATTACCTTTCATGTATCTCATGGACTCTGCTCCAGGAAGGCTGATGCCATAATCAACATGTCAGTCTTTAAGGTAAAAAAGGTAAAGGATCCCTGACAGTTAAGTCCAGTCACGGATGACTCTGGGGTTGCGGCGCTCATCTCGCTTTACTGGCCAAGGGAGCCGGCATTTGTCCGCAGACTGTTTTTCCGGGTCATGTGGCCAGCATGACTTGAGCCGCTTCTGGCGAACCAGAGCAGCACACAGAAACACCATTTACCTTCTTGCTGGAGCGGTACCTATTTATCAACTTGCACTTTGAAGTGCTAGGTTGGCAGGAGCTGGGACCGAGCAATGGGAGCTCACCCTATTCGCTGACCTTCCGATCTGCAAGCCCTAGGCTTTGTGGTTTAGACCACAGCACCACCTGCATCCCTAGTCTTTAAGGTACCACAAGAGAGTAACATGCATGTCCCTCTGGAGATTATTACTATGTTAACTGAATTCTACTCTCTCAACACCTGACTGAAGGAATCTAAAGCCCTCCACATATGTTTTTGGGAGCTTCTGTGCACTGACATCAGAGAGCTACAATTCCCATCACCCTTAACACACTACAAGATTCTCCATGACTATTATAGTGGTATAAAAATGCTTTAAATATATGTTGTCCCTACTTCTCTCCCACATGGTTCCAAAACTACCCACATACCTTACTGTTCTAATCATAGAATCTTAGAATTGGAAGAGTCATCAAGTACAACCACCTGCAATGCAGGAATCTCAGCTAAAGCATCCATGACAGATGGCCATCCAACCTTGGCTTAAAAACCTCCAAGGAAGAAGAGTCCACCACCTCCCAAGGGAGACCGTTCCACTGTTGAACAGTTCTTCCTGACAGAAAGTTCTTACTGAGGTTTAGTCAGAATCTTCTTTCTCGTAACTTGAAGCCATTTTATTCACAGGAGGGAGAAAAAGCTTGCTCCCTCTTCCATGTGACAGCCCTAAGATATTTGAAGTCTCATCTTTTCCAGGTTAAGCATAATAATAATAATAATAATAAATTTTATTTATATCCCGCCCTCCCCAGCCGAAGCCGGGCTCAGGGCGGCTAACAACACTAAAATAGTGCAACATTATAAACACATCATAAGAATTAATTAAAATCAGAATTGATGGCAACCATAAACTAAAGTATTGTAAGGATTGCCAAAGGAGGGAGTCAGGCTGTGCCCCAACCAAAGGCCTGGTGGAACAGCTCTGTCTTGCAGGCCCTGCGGAAAGATGTCAAGTCCTGCAGGGCCCTTGTCTCTTGTGACAGAGCGTTCCACCAGGTTGGAGCCGCAGCCGAAAAAGCCCTGGCTCTAGTTGAGGCCAGCCTAACCTCTCTGAGGCCTGGGACCTTCAAGATGTTTTTATTTGAGGACCGTAAGTTCCTCTGTGGGGCATACCAGGAGAGGCGGTCCCGTAGATACGAGGGTCCTAGGCCGTATAGGGCTTTGAAGGTTAAAACCAGCACCTTAAACCTGATCCTGTACTCCACCGGGAGCCAGTGCAGCTGGTATAGCACCGGATGAATGTGATCTCGCAGCGAGGACCCCGTAAGGAGTCTCGCTGCGGCATTCTGCACCCGCTGGAGTTTCTGGGTCAGTCTCAAGGGCAGCCCCACGTAGAGCGAGTTACAATAATCCAGTCTGGAGGTGACCGTCGCATGGATCACAGTGGCTAGGTCAGGGCGAGAGAGGTAAGGGGCCAACTGCTTAGCTTGGCGGAGATGGAAAAATGCCGCCTTTGTTATAGCTGTAATCTGCGCCTCCATAGAGAGGGAGGTATCGAAGATTACACCCAAACTCTTGACGGACGGTGCTGGCACTAATTGCACCCCCGCAAGAGATGGGAGTTGCCCCCTCAGTCCCATATCGTCCCGTCCCAGCCAGAGGACCTCTGTCTTCGAAGGATTTAACTTCAACCGGCTCCCACGTAACCATCCAGCCACAGCTTCCAAGCATCTGATCAGTGTGTCTGGGGCCGAGTCAGGATGGCCATCCATCAACAGATAGAGTTGGGTGTCATCGGCATACTGATGGCAAGCCAGCCCAAAACTCCGGACAAGCTGGGCGAGGGGGCGCATAAAGATGTTGAAAAGCATCGGGGAGAGAATCGCACCCTGAGGCACTCCACACACCAGCTCCTTCAACGTTCCTCATCAGGCTTGGTTTCCAGACCCTTGATCATCTTGGTTGCCCTCCTCTACACATGTTCCAGCTTGTCAATTTAAGTTACTGGTCTAAGAGAAGCTGGAACAGGGAAAGATAGAAAGACTCTTGCAGCCAGAAAGACATGGAAGCTGTTGCCCAAGTACATAGCTTTCTCAGAAAACCCTAAGAATGGGAGAAAATGCAGGAGATGGTGGCAGCAGATGACCTTCTGAGCAGCCGCCAAGACCACATAACACTGGTCTTGAAAGACCTACATTGGCTCCCATCATTCTGCCCGGACACTGAGGTCCAGAGCCGAGGGCCTTCTGGTGGTTCCCTCATTGCGAGAAGCCAAGTTGCAGGGAACCAAGCAGAGGGCCTTCTTGATAGTGGCACCTGCCCTGTGGAATGCCCTCCCATCAGATGTCAAAAAGAAAAACAACTACCAGACTTTTAGAAGACATCTGAAGGCAGCCCTGTTTAGGGAAGCTTTTAATGTTTAACAGACCACTGTATTTTAATACTTTGTTGGAAGCCGCCCAGAGTGGCTGGGGAAGCCTAGCCAGATGGGGGGGTATAAATAAATTATTATTATTATCATCATTATTATTATTATTATCCAAATGAATTAATTAAGCCAGAATGCCCAAGACCTTGAGGGGAAAAGTCCTCGTATGCTACACAGGTAAGCATTCCTTGACCCCTTTTCTGCCCCGTAGAGACTGACTATGGTTGGAACCATAACTAGATGGACTCTCCGTCCAACTGACAGGGCTGTTTTTATTTTCTTAATATGCTGCACGATATGAAAAGAATTCATTTTCTCATCAAAGGTCAGCGTCTCTCAGCTGAGGTTCATACTAAATAGACTGGGAAAGTATTAGCCTGACATCCATAACAGTGTTCTGAAATATAATAACTGACCAAGGAAAGGTGAACTAAGATAACTTCATTTTGGTATTAAAACAATGCTGAAGTTCTCTTGACATTCATCTCTGCTGTTTTCTCCTATATGGCTTTGAATCATTCATTAGGCGTAGGCAAAACCAATGTCACCAATTCCATTTCCTCAGCCACCAGCAACCAATTTCCATGTAAAAATCCGTGAGGTGATTTCCAGTTCTGTTTTTTGTGCGCTCTTATGATCCACACCTTTATGCCACTCCCCACCCCCACCATTTTGTTCCATCTGGGCCCTCAATTTTCTCCCTCATGCATTATTTTTTACTCGAAATAACACAGCGCTGTGGGGTTTGTAAAAGCTACTGCTACTTGAAAATGATTCCCCCCCCCAATAAATAAATAAATATCCATATTGCCAGGACCATAGAATTTCACCTGGATTCCACTACCAATGAAATTCAGTGGCAAGTCTATATATCGCTAACGAGAATGCATCCCTCCAAACCAGCAAAAGTATGGGAAATTAAAGAAAGGGGTTTTAGTTTCGATTTCTCAAAGCCCAGAGGATGCCAAATTTCACAGAACCTTGTGAACTATATTTAGAACATAAGGGCTAACTTAATAACCACACTGTGCAGATGGAGAAGATATTAGTCGGTAATTCCCGAGAAACACATTTCAAAATCAATCAAACTTTCTTCATATACTTTGAAAGCTGTCTTATTTAGAGGCGAAGGGGGAAACGAAGGCAACAGATAACAAACACCTATCTTCAAATCAAACCGATATATTCAATCTAACAGTAAATTGCATTTTACCTGCTTAAGCTAAATCTTGATTTCAGAGTATAAGCAGACTTTCTTGAGAGGGATATGTCCTTACAGGGCATCTTGGATCATCTGATTTGGATGCGCCCAAGGAAAGAAGGGAACTGAGAGGAAGTGTCACCTATTTATGGGAATCTAAGACCAGAAGAAGTTGGTCTCCATCGTTACACAGAGTGTAGTACAGCAGTACCTCGGTTCTCAAACACCTTGGTACTCAAACGCCTTGGTTCTCAAATGCCGAAAACCCGGAAGTAAGTACAGTGGTACTTACTTCCGGGTTTCAGGTTACATACACTTCAGGTTACAGACTCCGCTAACCCAGAAATAGTGCTTCAGGTTAAGAACTTTGTTTCAGGTTGAGAACAGAAATTGTGCTCTGACGGCGCGGCAGCAGCAGGAGGCCCCATAAGCTGAAGTGGTGCTTCAGGTTAAGAACAGTTTCAGATTAAGTATGGACCTCCGGAACAAATTAAGTACTTAACCTGAGCTACAACTGTATTTCGGTTTTCGAATGTTTTTCGGAAGCCAAACATCCGATGTGGTTGTTGGCTATTGTTTCTGGGGTCCCTGCACCAATCAGAAGCTGCACCTTGGTTTTTGAACATTTTGAAAGTCAAATGGACTTCTGGAACAGATTAAGTTTGGCGCTTTCATTTTTGCTCTTTATTTTGCATTTTTGTTTTTGAGGCTTTTTCAGTTCATTTGTTTTTGTGACTATGTGGAACCCAGTTCAGCTACTGATTGATTGATGGTGTGACTACAGAAATGGATAAAAGCCCCCGATCCAAACAATGACTATCATCAGTGCAGGTAAGGGAAATAAAATAATTTTAATTTTTATCATCTACAATACAGTGGTACCTCGGGTTAAGAACTTAATTCGTTCTGGAGGACCTGAGGTACCACTTTAGCTAATGGAGCCTCCTGCTGATTTCTGTTCTCATCCTGAAGCAAAGTTCTTAACCCAAGGTACTATTTATGGGTTAACGGAGTCTGTAACCTGAAGCGTCTGTAACCTGAAGCGTCTGTAGCCTGAGGTACCACTGTACTTACTTCCAGGTTTTCGGTACTTCTGTACTGTCTTATTTATTTTATAGCGCAGTACATTGATTATTGCTTTTATTTTATGGATCAATGGTCTCGTTAGAGAGTAAAATTCACGTTAAATTGCTGTTTTAGGGGTTGTTTTTAAAAGTCTGAAACTGATTAGTCCATTTTGCATTACTTTCTATGGGAAAATGTGCCTTGGTTTTGGAACGATTTGGTTTTGGAACAGACTTCTGGAACGGATCAAGTTTGAGAACCAAGGCACCACTGTATTCCCTTATTTATTGAACATAGGCACCAACTGCTAGAGGCTGTGGCATTTTGGACCCCCAATTTATTTTGAGGGGGCTGCCCCCCATTGTTCAGAGGATGGAGGAGGGCAAACACGGAGCCAGATGTGACGTGGCTTTGGGTTCTTCCTCCTACTGCTGCCTCCAATGACTGTGGGGGGGCCTCCCCCTATCTTACCCTTGTTCAGTAGGGGGAAGCGGAGGGTGGGGACCACCAGCCACTGGGGTTGTGCTGCCACTGCATTTTGCTCCGCCCCTTGCCTCCTTGCAATGTTACAAGTGTGGCATTAGGACATCGCATCAGGCCCCTGCAATCTATTCCAGAAGTTGGTTCCTCTGGTTCTGAACCTCCACTACAAATGATCCAGCAAAGTTATAGCAGTTGGGCTATTTTAAAAGGGAATTAAGATAGGAAGAAGGATTAATGATGTGTTGTTGTTGTTTTTTAGTCGTTTAGTCATTTAGTCGTGTCCGACTCTTCGTGACCCCATGGACCAGAGCACGCCAGGCACTCCTGTCTTCCACTGCCTCTCGCAGTTTGGTCAAATTCATGTTGGTAGCTTCGAGAACACTATCCAACCATCCTGTTCTCTGTCATCCACTTCTCCTTGTGCCCTCCATCTTTCCCAACATCAGGTTCTTTTCCAGGGAGTCTTCTCTTCTCAGGAGGTGGCCAAAGTATTGGGGCCTCAGCTTCACGATCTGTCCCTCCAGTGAGCACTCAGGGCAGATTTCCTTCAGAATGGATAGGTTTGATCTTCTTGCAGTCCATGGGACTCTCCACAGTCTCCTCCAGCACCATAATTCAAAAGCATCAATTTTTTGGCGATCAGCCTTCTTTATGGTCCAGCTCTCACTTCCATACATCACTACTTGGAAACCCATAGCTTTTACCATAAGGACCTTTGTTGGCAAGGTGATGTCTCTACTTTTTAAGATGCTGTCTAGGTTTGTCATTGCTTTTCTCCCAAGAAGCAGGCGTCTTTTAATTTCGTGGCTGCAGTCACCATCTGCAGTGATCATGGAGCCCAAGAAAGTGAAATCTCTCACTGCCTCCATTTCCTCCCCTTCTATTTGCCAGGAAGTGATGGGACCAGTGGCCATGATCTTCGTTCTTTTAATGTTGAGCTTCAGACCATATTTTGCGCTCTCCTCTTTCACCCTCATTAAAAGGTTCTTTAATTAATGATGTAGCCAATAGCATTTGTTTGTTCAGGAGATCTCTGCAAGGGTTCTGAAGCCCAGATGATCTAGATCATGCTGCTATTAGAATATAGTGGTTCATCAAATGTACTGATAATTTTAGCTGGTTTACACTTACGAGCAGAGAGACAAGCCCATATCCAGACTTGTAGAAATCTTTGAAGATCGGAGGGCTTCCTTTTATCATGGTTTTGGCAGAGTCTCTGTAATGTAAATGAGGGAGCCTTCGAGTTTCTTTTGCTCTTTTGTGTGATTTTTAGAAAGGTTTATGGAATGCAGAAGACAGTGGGGAGGATCTGGAGAAAGAAAGGAAGCCATTGAAAAAGAAGAGCCTGGTAGCAGAGATCAAGGCAGATGGGAGGTCATGTGTAAAGAAGCCAAGCAAATAACTATGTACTAAATGCCACATTTTATAGATTTGCTTCTTCAGTAACCGGGGGGAGCAGGTCTATAAAATGTGAAGCCATGCTTAATCAATACCCCCTCCTTGTGTATGACAATCAATCACATCTTTGCTTCCACATGCACACAGTCGTCCCTCTTGACGCATTACATACACGGCTGACAGATGACCCTTGATTAGAAAGTTATGCACCAAATAACTTTCATGCTCTCAAGTGATTTCCTTTGCCTGTCGGCTGATTCAACCAAAGATGATCTTGTTCAAAGAAAACCAGGAAGGCACAGGCCATCACTCAATGGTGGAGAATCTGCCTTCCTTGCAGATGGTCCAAGGTTCATGCTGGTTGTTTCCGGGTAGGGCTGAGAGGAGTGCTTGCCTGAAATCCTGGGGGGCAGCTGCCAATCAGTGTAGACAATACTGAACTAGATGGACCAATGGTCTGGCTCAGTATAAGTCAGCTTCCTGTATCCCTATATTGCTAGTCAAGCCAACCCACATACAGTGGTACCTCGGGTTAAGTACTTAATTCGTTCCGGAGGTCCGTTCTTAACCTGAAGTTGTTCTTAACCTGAAGCACCACTTTAGCTAATGCGGCCTCCTACTGCCACCGCGCCGCCGGAGCACAATTTCTGTTCTCAGCGGAGTCTGTAACCTGAAGCGTATGTAACCTGAAGCGTATGTAACCTGAGGTATCACTGTATAGAGAAGTCCAAAAGCCAGTGAAATTCCACTGAATATTAAAGACATATTGATCAAGTTCTAGCCTTCTTGACTGTGAAAGCAGCTATTATGAATGGTACCTTTTTTTCTCCAAAGACGGTTTGTGTGAAGCTTGAGGTTATGCAGCATATGGATTGGTTTTTATGTAGTGGATTATATATATATATATATATATATATGCAGGTTTTGGTGTCTTCGGGTGTCTTCCCGTGTAAGAGTCGGGGTGTCTGTGCGACGTTTCGACGAGGTCTCACTCGTCATCTTCAGGCTGGTGCTTTCGGCTTCTTGTTACTGGAACAGAGCAGAGTCTGGTGTTTGAGTTCCTATAAATACTGTTGAGGGGTGTGGTGTATAGCCTCCAACGTTCTGGGCAGAGAGGAAGTTCCTAGATTAGTGTGCCTTTTCTTCTTTTGTTCCTTAATTACTTGAGGGATATCTTGGGTGATTTCATGAGTGATATTCTGAATACCACTGGGTGGGTCATTAAGTGTAGATTAGTTGCTAAAGCTTTCGTGTCTTGACCTCTTGAGCTTGTGAAGAGTTTTTCTGAGAAGATGGCTGTGCTGCATTTAGTTGTGCTCTGGCTTGGCTTCGTGTATAGGGGCGAGCTGTGGTTTTGTGCCTTGTGCCAGCCAGATCTGTGTAGGGATTGCAGGGGGGTGCAGCATCTGGAGGTGCCACTATAGTTTGGCTACTGGATGGAGTCTGTAATATGTCTGTGGAGAGGGTCTGGGTTTGGGTCTGGTGTGGTTGATTGGTGACGGCATTCTGTGTGCCTCTGGTTCTGGTGTCGGTTTTTGTGGGGAGGGCTAATTTCCAGATGTCTGGCAGGCGGGACGTGTCGTCACGCTTGTTCATGTTGTGAGGGTGTTTCTCTATCTCGATGGCTTCCATGATTATTCTCTTGTGGTGATGTTCCATGTTAAAGAGCAATTTGGAATCTGCAAAATTAATTTCGTGTCCTGTTTCTTTCATGTGTTGGAAAAGAGACACGTACTTCATCCACAACCAACACGTACTTCATCCACAATGGACAAAGATACAAACAGATAGAAGGAGCACCTATGGGATCACCCCTCTCACCGGTCATCGCAAATTTGTACATGGAACACTTTGAAACCAATGCTTTAGACAAGTCAGAACACAAACCCAAACTTTGGCTCAGATATGTTGACGACACCTTTGTAATTTGGCCACACGGGAAAGAAAAACTAGATAGCTTCCTCACACATCTCAACAGCCTACACCCCAAAATACAATTCACTATGGAAATAGAAGACAACAACCAACTCCCCTTTCTTGACGTCCTAATCTACAAAAAACCTGATGGCTCCCTAGGACACACTATCTACCGGAAAAAAACACACACCAACCGCTACTTACATGCACAATCACACCACCACCCTGCACAAATAAACTCCGTAGCCAAGACTCTCATCTCCAGAACCAAACGCCTGGCTGACAAAGACCACTTGACAACTGAGTTACAGAATCTCTCAAATGTGTTAATCGCCAATGGATACCAGAAAAACAGGGTTACGAAGCTAATCCAAAAAGAAACACCCCCCAAAAACCAAGACACAGAAGAAAACAATGGCATGGCCCTCCTTCCTTATATCAAGGGCACTACAGACAAAATCAGCAAAATCCTCCATAAACACAATATCAAAACAGCCTTCTGCACCAACCAAAAAATAGCCAATATCCTCAGAAACCCAAAAGACAAAATCCAGCTGGAAAACCAAGGGGTCTATGAAATACCCTGCAAAGTCTGCCCAGCCACGTACATTGGACAAACAAACAGACGAATAAATGCACGTATCGCAGAACACAAGAATGCCGTCAAAAAAGAAGAAAAAACTTCCTCTCTTTTCCAACACATGAAAGAAACAGGACACGAAATTAATTTTGCAGATTCCAAATTGCTCTTTAACATGGAACATCACCACAAGAGAATAATCATGGAAGCCATCGAGATAGAGAAACACCCTCACAACATGAACAAGCGTGACGACACGTCCCGCCTGCCAGACATCTGGAAATTAGCCCTCCCCACAAAAACCGACACCAGAACCAGAGGCACACAGAATGCCGTCACCAATCAACCACACCAGACCCAAACCCAGACCCTCTCCACAGACATATTACAGACTCCATCCAGTAGCCAAACTATAGTGGCACCTCCAGATGCTGCACCCCCCTGCAATCCCTACACAGATCTGGCTGGCACAAGGCACAAAACCACAGCTCGCCCCTATACACGAAGCCAAGCCAGAGCACAACTAAATGCAGCACAGCCATCTTCTCAGAAAAACTCTTCACAAGCTCAAGAGGTCAAGACACGAAAGCTTTAGCAACTAATCTACACTTAATGACCCACCCAGTGGTATTCAGAATATCACTCATGAAATCACCCAAGATATCCCTCAAGTAATTAAGGAACAAAAGAAGAAAAGGCACACTAATCTAGGAACTTCCTCTCTGCCCAGAACGTTGGAGGCTATACACCACACCCCTCAACAGTATTTATAGGAACTCAAACACCAGACTCTGCTCTGTTCCAGTAACAAGAAGCCGAAAGCACCAGCCTGAAGATGACGAGTGAGACCTCGTCGAAACGTCGCACAGACACCCCGACTCTTACACGGGAAGACACCCGAAGACACCAAAACCTGCATTCCTGTACCCGTGAAAATCTACGAAAGCAAATATATATATATATATATATATATATATATATATATAGACTTGCCTTGAACGTAAGACCACAGTTGTGACCCTATAAGCAACATAGGGCTACGACTGTGACCCTATAATTCACTTGAGGGTTTTACACTGCATTTGCTGCAAGGGGCTGGTTTTCTCTGAGTGTGTTTGGGGAAGGATGTGGCAGAGAGTTTATTCTTTTGAATTAAACTGTTGACATATGCACACTGGTAACTATGCCTAATTACACCACATACGAAAAACAAAAGAAATTGGCTTCATTTTGCCTTAGCATCTTTTAATTGAAAAGATTTGTCTATTTCTCATTGCTTCTTTTCCTTTGTGCACACCGAGGACTCATTTCCCCACAGCTTAATATTTAACAACAGGGTTTTGTACATTTCCATTCTCTCTTCTTCACACTCTGTGTAGCAAACGAGAAAGAAATATCTCATGGGTGGTGTGATGAAGCAAATTACCAGTACAGGTGGTCTCTCTCCTCTCTCCTCTCTCTCTCTCTCTCTCTCTCTCTCTCTCTCTTTGTGTGTGTGTTTGTGTGTGATTGTTTAATGAATTTGTCTTTTGTCATTTTTATTTACTTTAGAGGTGTCATGGAGGCACATTAGGGCAGAATGGGGAAAACTATTGCCTCCACGTTGCTGGGCTATAAATCCTATTATCCCATGCTGCCGGGGGCCAATTGGAGTTGGAGTTCATTACTGATTTTTATTAAATCTTCCAAATTATTACATAACTCCAATCATATTTTTTTAACACATTTTCTTCTTGATTTCCTGTCCTTCATTCCCCAATTTTTTGGGGCTTGCTGATTGGAAGGTCGGTGGTTTGAATCCCCATGACGGGGTGAGCTCCTGTTGCTCTGTCCCAGCTCCTGCCAACCTAGCAGTTTGAAAGCATGCCAGTGTGAGTAGATAAATAGGTACCGCTCCAGCGGGAAGGTAAACAGTGTTTCTGTGCACTCTGGTTTCCATCACAGTGTTCCATTGCACCAGAAGCATTTTAGTCCTGCTGGCCACATGACCTGGAAAGCTGCCTGGGGACAAACGCTGGCTCCCTCGGCCTAAAAGTGAGATGCGTACCACAATCCCATAGTCGCCTTTGACTGGAATTAACCGTCATGGGGTCCTTTACCTTTTACCTTACTCAAACATACCTTGTGGGTCACTCTGTCATGCCAATGGGGGCAGCCAGACTACAGCCACAGAGAAATCTCTGCACAAGGTAGCATCCTCTACTGACATTAGAGGCAAAGTCCTTTTGATTCCATGTTTATTGTCATTCACCTGCTTGACGTTTTCGGTGCTTCAGAATGTTTCTTTCTCAAGGTTAATTAGGAGATAATCATCAGATCTACCACCCTCTCTTCTGTGCAGTACATAATTGCCTAAAATACTTACTCAGGATGCAATTTACATTTTTTGCAGAAATAAAGGTAAGAAGTGCATGTTTGGATGTGAGTCCTCACTGTGGAGACTTTGTAATTGTTTCTAAAAAGTTTTCTTCGGAGACAAGAGGCTATGAAATTTGTATGAGCTTCTAATTCACAGTAAATTAACATGTCACGATGGGAGTGCTTATTGAAATACTAAAACACTATAAATGCATTGGGAGATCAGAGGCAAAATAATTTTGTTTTCTAAAGGGTCAAGGGTTGCTTGAATGGTTGCACTCCGCATACAGTACGAAAACTGCTTTCCACTTTAATGGGGGGAAAAACATATGTAGACCTGCTCCATTGAGGAGAGCTGATGTCAGGCACAAACGAAGAATCCCTTGTCCCTCCAGTTCATGAAGAAGCCAGAAAGATAAGAAGCTTTATACAGATTTCCAATTCAACAGCAAGCTTTGGCCCCCTAAGCATAGCATTTCTAAGGATAATGTGTTCAAAGTCCTCGACCTCCTCTAGAAAGGAAACCCAACAATTCACATCAGACAATAAGAGGAACTCACAACCACACTCTCAAGAGAGATGTGGAAATGCGATGCTCCGTGACACATTTTTTTTTGCATTTTCAGGGGAAGTAAAATAAAATTTCAGTCTTTGATGCAGCTCCAAGTGAAGCTTTCAATGCTCCACCAAGCCTTGCTTTGTGGGAACAGTTTTGGTTTCTGCAACCTGATGATGTTGACAAGGCGCTTGTGAGTATGTGCCCAATGATGTACTCTTTCGATCCTTGCCCTTCATGACAGATTAAAGCTAGCTGGGTCCTGTCGGCTTAGCTTCTTCTGGGGAGGAAAAAACTTAAAAACATAGCAGAGTTCCCAAAAAATAGACCAGAGGCAACTGTACTTCATCCAGCAGAGCTTTTTCTTGCTACTGAAGGCAAATGAGCATCATTGTCACAAATCCAGTACATTCAGGATTGGCACAGTCCATAAAAATCCAGTTGCCACACTTACAATAAAACTCACAAACTTATAATAAGACTTAACCTTAACACTAAGCATACAGAACAGAACACCAGAACAAAGAGACAGAAGAGAAAGTGAGTGAGAGCCAGGCTCCTCCTGGCCTGACTATAATAGTCAGTTTGACCTTAGCAGAAAGGACAACAAAATCAGTTTAAACCAGCTGTACTCATCTTCCCAGCAGAAATAACCCAAACGAAAACCTTCTTCCTCTTTCACATAGAAAGAAAAATTTCTTTCACAAGGAGAATAAACCTTTTAGAATCCTCCTGAACTAATCGGAATAGGAAAGATCTCTACACATCAGACCAATACTTTCTGTACAGTGGTACCTTGGGTTACATACGCTTCAGGTTACATACACTTCAGGTTACAGACTCTGCTAACCCAGAAATAGTGCTTCAGGTTAAGAACTTTGCTTCAGGATGAGAACAGAAATCAGGCTCTGGCGGCGTGGCGACAGCAGGAGGCCCCATTAACTAAAGTGGTGCTTCAGGTTAAGAACAGTTTCAGGTTAAGTACAGACCTCCAGAACGAATTAAGTACTTAACCCAAGGTACCACTGTACTAGTAAATGCAAACTGACAGGTCCATGGTATGGTGAATGCATCTCTGTGGAACAGGATGATGCCTACCGCCTTAAAGGAGCTGGTGGTTCAACCACTCCTGGAAAAACTTTCCCTGGACCCAATGGTATTTATCAAGCATTGCCTAGTCACAACCACCTCCTTTTCAGGCAAGGCCCTTGAGAGGGTCATGGCAGTGCAGTTGTATGTACTATTGGAGGAAACCAGTTATCGAGACCCATTGCAGCCTGGACTCAGACCTGGGTTCAGGAATGACAAAACCCTGGTGCCCTTATTGTGAAAGGGAGAGGGGGAGTGTGACCCTGTTGGGCTGGATCTACACTGACATGTTTAATGTTATTTCCCCCCATTGGAATGATATTAGATATGCCATTCTTAAAAATCACAGGGCATACAGTGGTACCTCCGGTTGCAAACAGGATCCGTTCCAGAGGTCTGGCTGTATCCTGAAGTTTTCGCAACCAGAAAGACCGCTTCTGCGCATGCGCGCACGGCAGTAGACCACTTTGGCGCATGCGCGAGTGGCAGAACACTTCCGGGTTTGCTGCTTTCGCAACCCGAAGTTTACATTACCCGAGGTTCCACTGAACTTGTTAATTAAAACATTTTTTTTTTTTACTTTGGCTTTTTTCATCAAATGTAAGTAATAACTGGCCACACCATTTCCCAAAAAACCTGTTTCTGTCCCTGCTGCTGGCCACTGGTTGCTCTGCCCTGCCCCTATGGGGAAAACGGAATACTGCCCCTCAAGTAAAATCAGAGTGAGGTCGGAGTTTGAATACAGTTTTTTAAAAAGGTAAAATGCTACACATGGACATATGAGAAGTGTTTCATCTATATAGCAGCATAAAACAATTGAATTTTTAGCGTTAAAAGAGACAAGGTAATAATGCATTATGAATGTAAAAAGTAGAACGTCATTAGTCAATCGACATTATCAAAACCATTCCTTAAACCTTCCTTAACATTAAAAACCTTGAGTGTAGATCTGCCTTTGCTCCTGATCTATTTCTCACCAGCTTTTCAACCGTGGAATCCTTCTGGACCATCTATGGGAGATGTGGACTGAGGAGACTGCTCTACAGTGGGTCCTGCCTTCTTTCCAGGGACAGTTCCAGAAGATGGTACAGAATCACAGAATTGTAAGTTGGAAGGGACCCAAAGGATCATCTAGTTCCATCCCCTGCGATACACGAATCCTGCCCACAGCTGTCCCTGGATGGGCTTGAACCACCAACCTTCTGGTTAACAGCCAGCCTCGCTGACCTTCTGTTGGGTTGGATTAATGTTTCTCAGTGCCCTTCCTCTTGAGTTATGGGGTGTCAAAGGGCACTATATTGCCTCCTTTTCTATTTAATACCCATGTGAAGCTTCTATGAGTACTCGTTGGGATATTTAGAGCAAGGGGACGCGTGTGGCGCTGTGGGTAAAAGCCTCAGCGCCTAGGGCTTGCCGATCGAAAGGTCGGCGGTTCGAATCCCCACGGCGGGGTGCGCTCCCGTTGCTCGGTCCCAGCGCCTGCCAACCTAGCAGTTCGAAAGCACCCCCGGGTGCAAGTAGATAAATAGGGACTGCTTACTGGCGGGAAGGTAAACGGCGTTTCCGTGTGCTGTGCTGGCTTGCCAGATGCAGCTTTGTCATGCTGGCCATGTGACCTGGAAGTGTCTCTGGACAGTGGTGGCCCTCAGCCTCTTGAGTGAGATGGGTGCACAACCCTAGAGTCTGTCAAGACTGGCCCGTTCGGGCAGGGGTACCTTTACCTTTTTTTAATGGCCTGGGAATCGGATTCAGAGGCTGAACCTGAGGAATCCCAGCCTGCACAGGAGTCCCCGCCTCCAGGGCTGGCTGAGCCAGGGCTGGGGCTTGAACCTGAAGGGCCCTCGCCTGTGCTGGATCCTCAGGAGCAGACACCAGCTGAATCCACTCTGGCTCTGGAGGTGATTGAGGACCCATTGCCTGTAGGTGCGCCTCTCTCAGCCCTGTCAGGGGAAGGTGAGGTTGCCTCTGGGTCCAGTAACCCTCCAGCCTCTCCTGAGCTGCAGAGGCTCAGGGCAGAGAGGCGGAGGGAACTAGGTTCTCTCAGGAGGAGTGCTCACCTTCAGGCCAGGAGAGGTGAGTCACCTGTGGACTTGGGCCACCCTATGTGTCAGAGGAGATAAAGGCCAGCCAGCCCAGTCCCAGGTTGCGGGAGCAACATCGTTGGTAACCTGTTCCTGCTGGCACACTGACTTGCTCTCCTGCCAGAGTTCCTGACCATGCCTGACTCCTCGCTTTGGACCTCGCTTCGCCCCTGACGGACAGCCTCCATACCCTCGACCTAGGACCGGACTTAGACCACGTCGCACTGTAATCCCCCCCCTCCCGGGACCAGCACAACAAGTTTTCATCAGCAAACTAATATACCAGTATACCTGAAGGAGCGTCTCCACCCCCATCACTCAGTCCAGACACTGAGGTCCTCCTCCGAGGGTCTTCTGCTGGTTTCCTCACTGCAAGAAGCAAAGTTATAGGGAACCAAGCAGAGGGCCTTCTCAGTAGTGGTGCCCTCCCTGTGGAACACCCTCCCTTCAGATGTCAAGGAGATAAACAATTGCACGACTTTTAGAAGACATCTGAAGGCAGCCCTGTATCAGGAGGTTTTTAATGCTTGGTGTTTTATTGTGTTTTTATATATGCTGTAAGCTGCCCAGAGTGGTGGGGGAAACCCACTCAGATGGGCAGGGTATAAATAATAAAATCAACAACAACAACAACAATGGTGATGTCAGGAGAATGCGTAAATGAACCTAACACATGGGTTATTTTCTCTGTCATAAATAATATTTTTGTTATTCTTTCCCTAAGTTTGAGCTCTGTTTCTTCCAAACCAAAACTCTAGCTCAGCAAATTCCCTTGCTGTGTATAAGTAAAATGAATCTGTTTGCTTCACACACAAACATTCGGTGAAAGCAATTATTTGACTGTTCTTCATTTTGTTCATTTCTTTACCCACAAAATGCTCACGTTCCTTGCCTACTTTGCCCCAGGAACACTGAAACACAATTCATGGAAACTTTGGAGTAAATCCATTCTCTGCTATTTTTCCGCAGTTCTTCAAGAGAGAGGGTGGAAAGCAAAGGGGGAAGATTATGACTTTTTGTAAACTAGTCCTTGGAGGAATAATGAAGAGGTGTCATATTCTAGCAGGAGTCCCTGAATGCATTGCTTCTGACTGAAGTGTATGAAATGTAAGCACTAATATCTCAGGCATGATTGCTTTCTTATATCTAATTTGGCTGAGTTACTCTATGTAGGTTACTGGTTTTATAAAGGGACTGGGTGGTGCTGTGGTCTAAGCCACTGAGCCTCTTGGGCTTGCCGATCAGAAGGTCAGCGGTTCGAATCCATGCGACAGGGTGAGCTCCCATTGCTCTGTCCCAACTTCTGCCAACACAGCAGTCCGAAAGCACACCAGTGCAAGTAGATGAATAGGTATGGCTCTGGCAGGAAGGTAAATGGCATTTCTATGTGCTCTGGCACTTGTCACTCGGTGTTCCGTTGTGCCAGAACCGGTTTAGTCATGCTGGCCACATGACCCGGAAAGCTGTCTGTGAACAAACTCCAATTCCCTCGGCCTGAAAAGCAAGATGAGCACTGCACCCTATAGTTGCCTTTGACTGGACTTAACTGTTCAGGGGTCCTTTACCTTTTTCCTTACTGATTTTATGGAAACTGCATGGCAATTTCAGCATGAATCAAGTATGCACTATCTAGGTATGCATGTAGGAGAAAGGTGGACTGCCTTTCTATGCAAGTTTTATTGCCTAGAGGTAGATAAGCAATGGAACATTTCCCTCCATAATTTGAAATAATATAGTAAAACAAATGAAGTGTAGGCGACTCCATTATGTTTGTGTATTAATTAATCACAGCCAATATAAGACAAGTGTCTCATTATTTAGCTTTATGCCTTGAAATAAAAAACCAAGCGAGCACGCCATCAGGAGGAAAACATCAATTACTTCTGCGGCAACTGCCATGTAAACCAAAACATTATTAGGAGGCATTAACTGCAATGGGAACCGATGTATCTGTATTGCCTTTGTCAGCATTGTTAGGCTCTTTCTATTTTGAGCTAACCTGAAATAATAGTTCAAATGACAAAAATGCCTTTGGGCTTTGATTTTGGTATTGTAAGGAACAAGGAAGACTTGACCTTCTTCTGTTCAGTTTATTTCCTTGGCTAGCTTAGATTTTTTCAGTTAAACCACGTTGTCACTGAGGTCACAGGAATGCTTCATATACCAACAGTCCAATACCATGCATGTCTGCTTGGAATGAAATCCTACAGAGATTAATAGGATTTATTCACAACTCTGCAACCTATGTCTTTTCTTGTTTATTTATATTCTTAGGCTGCAATTCTAACCCCATTTACCTGGACATAGGCCCCGTTGAACTCAATGGAACTTACTTCTGAGTCAACACGGTTTGGCTCGCACCATTACTTAATTACTTAATTACTCTGCTCTTCATCATTTAAGATACCAGAAGGGTTTACAACAAGCACATTAAAGTGATAAAACACCATACAACCAGGTTAAAACAGTGGTTAAAAATCCCAAACCACAACAAACAGAAGTTCTCCCAGTTTCTGATTTGATCCTGGAATGTCCCGCTTTTCCTTAGGACATCCCTATTTTCACTGGAGAAATGTCAGAGAGTATGGAGTTATACGACCCCCGAACCATCTGAAGGCAGCCCTGTATGGGGAAGGTATTTAATGTTTAGGTAAAGGGACCCCTGACCATTAGGTCCAGTCGTGACCGACTCTGGGGTTGCAGTGCTCATCTCGCTTTATTGGCCAAGGGAACCGGCGTACAGCTTCTGGGTCATATGGCCAGCATGACTAAGCCGCTTCTGGCCTAACCAGATCAGCGCACGGAAACGCCGTTTACCTTCCCGCCGGAGTTTTACCTATTTATCGACTTGCACTTTGACCTGCTTTCGAACTGCTAGGTTGGCAGGAGCAGGGACCGAGCAACGGGAGCTCACCCCGTCGTGGGGATTCAAACCGCCGACCTTCTGATCGGCAGGTCCTAGGCTCTGTGGTTTAACCCACAGCGCCACCCACGTCCCATTTAATGTTTAGTGGCTGGGAAAACCCAGTCAGATGGGGAGGGTATAAATAGTAAAATTATCATTATGGAATAGGACGTCCCTATTTTCATCAGAGAAATGTTGAAGGGTATGTGGTGTTCCAGAGGTAGGGATGGAAGGTGAACTGGATTCAGCTGACATTTGAAGGTGAAAGTACCAAATCCACGCTTCCTGGGGGGGGGGGAATACATGTACCAAAACATAGCCATCCCTCAAAAGTTGGGCTTCTCGTAATTTTGAAATGAAGCACTCCAGCCAAGTCAGGTGTGCAAAAATGCATGCCCTGAGGTAAAGTGTGCATTAGAGTAGATACATCAGCAAAAAATAATTTTAAAAATGGCTTTTCCAAAAATGTGTGCATCAAGCAATATTTTATATATATATAAAAATATGACTATTAGGGGAAATTCACACTAAAATGCTGATGAAGTTTCTTGAGGTGTTTTTTTTTTTTTAAAAAAATGCAAACTGAAGTGCAAATGTAGGCAACTGAACATAAGTCTAGAAAACTGAGAGAAAATGAAATTGGCAGGTTCACCTCATCCTATGCAGAAGCTGCCCTGTTTTTCTGTTTCAAGAAGGTATGGCCAAAGCAGAAAAAAGGCTAGAAAACTCTTGTGTTCACTTGAAACACAACATTTGGCCTTTTTGCTCGCAGCCACTCAGTGGAAGAAAACCTTTTTCACTTCAGCATAACTCAAGTTCACAGGCATGGTTTTAAAATGGGGTGAAGGTGTGGAGCAAAGAGAAGAAGGCTCCCTTAGAGACACATGCTTCTCTCTAAATCTGCAATGCAATTTTCATAACAGTGAAAAGAGTGAAGCCACCAAGAGCAAACATTCACAGGCCATGATTTAAAAGAAAACATATAAAAGTTTAATTCCAGCTTCTTCCCACCATTAGAAACTTTGTTTTTGTGCATCAGCACTTGGAAAGTATTTGAGGTTATGTCCCTTCATTAAATTTTATAAAATGTTTTAAATTTGAATGGAAACAAAAGTTTTGTGGATTTCTTAAAGTGAAGCTACAGCAGACAGCAGGATGCTCATGGTACAAATGCACTGCCTAACATTGTTAATACAGGTGAGCATCAACCCTCTCTTCCATGTGTTACTTTATGTGCGTATGCGCGCACACACACAGAGAACTAATGAACTAAAATTGTTTAGAGCTTCATTTTAGCAAAGACAGAGAGCTTAATCAAATGTCTATTAAAACTATTTTTGAAAAGAAAGCAAGGGGGAGAACAGGAACCTTGTACGTGCACTTTTCTACTAAGAGTTTTTGCATTTTGCTGCGGCAAAACAAAAAAAAGTAGCCAGGGAACATTGCATACACTTCTCTCCTAAGTGCAAGGTAAAAAGGTAAAGGACCCCTGGACGGTTAAGTCCAGTCAAAGGTGACTGTGGTGTTGTGACACTCCTCTCGCTTTCAGGCCGAAGCAGCCAGTGTTTGTCCACAGACAGCTTTCCGGGTCATGTGGCCAGTATGACTAAACTGCTTCTGGTGCAATGGGACACCGTGATGGGAACCAGAGTGCATGGAAACGCCATTTACCTTCCCGCCAGAGCGGTACCTATTTATCTACTTGCACTGGTGTGCTTTCGAACTGCTAGGTTGACAGGAGCTGGGACAGAGCAACGGGAACTCATTCCATCGTGTGGATTCGAACCGCCAACCTTCTGATCGGCAAGCCCAAGAGGCTCAGTGGTTTAGACCACAACGTCCCTTTTACTTCTCCTAAGTACATTACCTTGACCTCCCTAGTAGTGAGCATGGATGTCATTGGTGTGGGTTTGTTTCTTTTCGGAATGCATTTTACGATGCATGCTCATTAACAGATAACTCTTCCTCACCTGGAGTACTGTGTCCAGTTCTGGGCACCACAATTCAAGAAGGACACTGACAAACTGGAACGTGTCCAGAGGAGGGCAACCAAAATGGTCAAAGGCCTGGAAACGATGCCTTATGAGGAACGGCTAAGGGAGCTGGGCATGTTTAGCCTGGAGAAGAGGAGGTTAAGGGGTGATATGATAGCCATGTTCAAATATATAAAAGGATGTCACATAGAGGAGGGAGAAAGGTTGTTTTCTGCTGCTCCAGAGAAGTGGACACGGAGCAATGGATCCAAACTACAAGAAAGAAGATTCCACCTAAACATTAGGAAGAACTTCCTGACAGTAAGAGCTGTTCGACAGTGGAATTTGCTGCCAAGGAGTGTGGTGGAGTCTCCTACTTTGGAGGTCTTTAAGCAGAGGCTTGACAACCATATGTCAGGAGTGCTCTGATGGTGTTTCCTGCTTGGCAGGGGGTTGGACTCGATGGCCCTTGTGGTCTCTTCCAGCTCTATGATTCTATGATTCTATGATTCTTTAATTTCCACCCATTAACCAAATAAGTGTTTATATAATGAGTGCCCCAAACAACTCTTGTTTTTAGGAATTTGGGATCTGGCAGCTCCCCTGCTCAGTGTTATCTTTGGATTGCTGTGTCCATGCGCTAATTTTCAAGGCAAATATCAAAATAAGCAAATATTTGACGCAGCCCCAATTTAGACTCAGGAAGTAAATGATTCAGTGTTAAATCCTTGCTCCGTTGTAGATTTCTTTCCCTTTGGCTTTAATTGGTTATATAAGATAAATATGCATGGCGAGAGAGAGAGAGAAACGTTCAGAGTGATGTGTAATTATGATGTTAGGCTCATTTATAAGTTAAATAGTCATGATTAAAATAAGACCTGGGTATGAGCATATTGTGCTAGGAGCATTTTGTGTTCCCTGCTGATGCAGCATAGTTAGCTGTTGGGAAAAGTGTTTTGTTTTAGATTCCCTCTTTGCCCACCACAGGCAGGGGAGCATTCACGCTTGTGACAAGGAACAAGGCTAATAGGCAAACAACAATGAGCTCACGAGGGATTTATGGGGCAAAGTTCAGCTCCCCAGTGAACCCACTGCAGCAATTCTGTCGAACATATCACATCTCGACAAATAAGAGGCATAAAGATGCTTGCAACAACAAAAGACAAATGGGTAGCTGTATGCCGTTTAAAAAATGGGAGACTGCGATAATTGCAATGTCCAAAGCAAATGAAAATGGCATGCTGCGTGTGTCTGTGTGTTTGCAAGAGGCGATTTTACAGTAATGTTTAGAATTTTTCTGTTAAGTGATCGTTAAATAGAAAGGAGGGGCTGCTTTCTTCCCTGTCTTAGATGGTGTTGAAAATGATCCAGAGACTTTGTTGGTTTTCTTTCTTCCCATTACTGCTAGTGCGAAAAATCTTCCCAGCCTAAAGGATCATTGTGACATTGCCTAACATCAATGTTATTACAATATGCCCATGTCAGACTGTTGCATAGTCATGTGCTTATGCATACATGTTTTTAAACACGGTACACCACTTTTTTATACACCGTGGTATGGAATAAAGCTTTACAAGAAGCCCAGGATATATCACTATTACAATGAGAGTATGTGTGTTTTTAATACAATCAATGAGCATACTTTACTTTTGCAACCTCTGTTATCGAGTGTTGCTATAGATACCAGGGGGTGTTCTCCAACTTTCCAGGAAGATATCCAGCTGGCTGATAATACCTTTGATAAAACAACACAGCCATACCAGAAAGCTCAGAATGGCACAACTCTTCGTGTGTATCTGCACAGAATCCTGTGTCCCAAATGTATTTATTTTTATTCCACAAAATTTATAAGCCACTTGATTGTAATAAAACCACTAAGTTGTTTACGAAGGGGCTTATTATCTACCACTTAGTGCCAAAATGGGCTTCTAAGTGGCTAACCAAGTATCAGAACCAGTTATACACACATTCAAATATAGACATCCATAATTAAAATATACAATAAAGGCATCCCATTAAAACATTGCAATATAAACATCCGTAATTAAAATATGCAATTAGGATTACGCAGCAGTCAAATCAAGAAACTCAGGTTGAGAGAACAAAGGAATGGCTGTGTAAATATAGCTTGTGGAACTGTTCAGGTGAGTCATAGTGCAGGCTTGAGACATCATCTGAGGCTGAACTAGGACCATGTTTAGATCCAGCACTTCAAACTGGGGGTGAGGAACCCCGAAGACTTCAGATGTTCTTGAACTTCATCTCACACCAGCTCCTGCTACCATGGACTGAGATGATGGGAACTGGAGTCCAACAATAGCCACCAACAGTCTCACTATTCATAAATCAAGGCATGCTTTTATCTACCTTGCTAAATTCCGCCACTTGAAGCAGTCTTCTCGACTTTGGTGCAAGGTCAAGATAAAAAAGATAAAGGACCCCTGGACGGTTAAGTCCAGTCAAAGGCAACTATGGGGTTGTGGCGCTCATCTCGCTTTCAGGCCAAGGGAGCCGGCATTTGTCCACAGACAGCTTTCCGGGTCATGTGGCCAGCATGAGTAAACCACTACTGGCACAGCAGAACACCATGACGGAAACCAGAGCACACAGAAACACCATTTACCTTCCTGCCACCTATTTATCTACTTGCACTGGTGTGCTTTTGAACTGCTAGGTAGGCAGGAACTGGGACACAGCAACAGGAGCTCACCCAGTTGTGTAGATTCAGTGGTTCTTCTCGACTTTGGTGCATGATAGTGCCACCCCGGTGGTTCAGCTCCAAGTCTGCCTTTTAGGACTTGCCAGTAATGTTATGAGTGTGTACCGGCCTGATAATATTGCTTCCTATTGCAGAACAAAGGAAACCCTAATGGGACATGTTCTAGAACCACAAATGGATATGTTCTAGGTGGCTCTTGATTCCCCTGTTCCCTGGAGGAACTGAATATACTGATTAACTTGGGGATTTGGAAAATAACAGTTATTTCCCATTTGAAAAGCTGCTATTCATTTTGACTCTAATAATTGGTAGCATCTGGTAGCACTGGAACATGTGATCAGCTAGAAATGTTATTGTGATAATGCAGCTATAATTAGATTTGTGAAAGGTTTTTCATGGTATTTACTGCCAGTATCACATGAAGGAGTTTGTCACATAAAATACGTGCAATATGTGGGATTGAGTTTTCAGGGCAGATAATTACCCCCCCCTTATTTTAGAGAGCTCTGAAACTATTAACTTGTTTACTGATTTAGATATAGCATTATGTAGCTTGAATAAAGGCATTAATCCAGGCCTAGTCATTTAAAAGAGAATCAATGCAAACGTCAATGAAAAGTATCTGTAAAAAACAGCCATATCTACTGGGTCTCTGGATTGGAGCAGTGGCACAATACCAGTCTTTTGTGACACTAGCCACAAATGATTTATATGTCAATGGAGCCCTTTGTCACTTTGAAACCACAGAAAAACAAAGTTGATGGTACTGAGCCCATCCCACGTTGTTTTTAAACATACATACATATACATATATATATATATATATATATATATATATATATATATATATATATATATGCAGGTTTTGGTGTCTTCGGGTGACACCAAAACCTGCATTCCTGTACCCGTGAAAATCTACGAAAGCAAATATATATATATATATATATATATATATATATATATATATATATATATTGGATGGGAAGAGTCATTTTAGAAAAAGGGATGCCTTTCTCCCCTAACCCTAATCGTTCTGCCCAGACACTGAGGTCCAGTGTCAAGGGCCTTCTGGCGGTTCCCTTACTGCGAGAAGCCAAGTTACAGGGAACCAGGCAGAGGGCCTTCTCGGTAGTGGCACCCACCCTGTGGAACGCCCTTCCACCGGTTGTCAAAGAGAAGAACAACTACCAGACTTTTAGAAGACATCTGAAGGCAGCCCTGTTTAGGGAAGCTTTTAATGTTTAACAGACCACTGTGTTTTAATACTTTGTTGGAAGCCGCGAGATCATTTCGGTTTCTGTTAGGAAACAATGGACATAGGTTGCAGTCCACTGAGTCACAGAGAGCTGAGTTTGAATCCTGTAGGCATGTTAGCGTAACAGCTGCCTCCTTTTAAAATGTGGTTATTTTGGGGGTGGGTGGGTGGTGTTACTGGGTTATTGTTCTTATTTTGATTTTATATTTAGTGATCTTTTCTGAGAACCACCCTGAAACCTCTGGGTATAGGGCAGTAGATAAATAAATAATTTAAATAAATAAATCGTCTCCCCCTGGCTTGTCCTCTGCCAGGGATATAGCTGGGCAAAGCATCCTCACCCTGGCATGTCCCTTTCACATCCCTAAAGCAGCTGGCAGTGAGCAACGGGGGGCCAAATTAACCTTGCTGGGTTGGAGTAGCAGCATGGGTTTGATGTCATGTGAGCATGACGGCCCCCTCCCAAGTTTTGGGAGCAACTCGGCGGATCTGCCTGGTAAGGTCTGCTTCTTAAAGCATGGTTGTCCAGGTCTGTCTGTCTGCACTGCATGCCATTATCTCCTGCCTTAGCTTAGTGCCCAGATACTTCCCGTCCATTCCTAATAGTTTTCCTAGGCCAGGGGTCAGCAAACTTTTTCAGCAGGGGGCCCGGTCCACTGTCCTTCAGACCTTGTGGGGGGCTGGACTATATTTTAGGGGGGGGGGGAATGGACGAATTTCTATGCCCCACAAATAACCCAGAAATGCATTTTAAATAAAAGGACACATTCTACTCATGTAAAAGCACGCTGATTCCCAGACCGTCCATGGGCCGGATTTAGAAGGCGATTGGGCCGGATCCGGCCCCCGGGCCTTAGTTTGCCTACCCATGTCCTAGGCTGTACCTTTTAAAAACTTGATCGTTAAAAGAAAATGAAGCAAAAAAACAGGTATGAAACAAATGGAGTAACAAAATGAAAAATGTTTAGCTGCACACCCTCTAGAGCCAAGTGCCTGAATCCATAAAATATATATTGTCAGCAAAATAGGCCTCTTTGGGTTTTGTTTTGTTTTTTAATGCATTCTGCGTCACAGTATTCAAGAGCGGCAAGATTTCTTCCTCTTCTTTTTTTGATAAGGCTCCCGCCCACCTCTCTCTATATTTAGGGCATTTGCGATTGACCTTGCTATGTTGTCATGTGTCATCTGTCGTTGGGACAGGAGGGAATTTTTCCCACTTGGGTGATTGGCTGTTGCAAATTGGATTTCACCTGCTGTGTAGCAAATCATCACAACTTGTAAGGTTGCGGATAGGCACTGGTTCATGTGATAGGGATGGGAGAACGGTCTTGCCATCCCTATGTGAAGGGTATTCCGTTAAAGGAATCCAGGGACTCAACTTGGTTTGGTCAACCCCTGAGAGGGGGTTGTACCCATGCCTGAGTCCAGGGGAGTGAACAGAGTCTGTTCCCAGGCTTTTCACCTGCCTCAGGTGTTCACCCGTGGCTGACCTATGATAGAGCTCTGGATCAGTGCTACCTGCAAGGGTGCAGGGAGCTGGTCAAACCAGAGCCTATGCAACCACTCACTTTCTGTAATCAGTAAAGTTGTGGCCTAAATTGTGCCAAAAAACAAAACTAAAATTTGAGTCAAATGTGTGTTTATTTAGGAGGGGAGGTCTCTGGGTCTGAACACGCAACACTACTTCTCTGAGCAGAAAGAAGTTGCAGGACTTTGGCACTTGGGTTTTATTATCATTATTATTATTATTATTATTAAATTTATATACCACCCTATACCCAGAGGTATGAAATCAAAGTAAAAACAATAACCCAATAACACTGCCCCTCCCAAAAAAGAGCCACATTTTAAAAGGGTACAGGATGTCAACCAAAGGCCTGGTTAAAAAGGAAGGAGATCACTAGATACATATAAAATGTGTATTTTAGGGGGAAATGTATTCAAAAAATCAAATTTTAAAAAACAACAACCCACTGATTCATGCAAAAATAGGAATCTAAACATATGAAAATATCAGAGTTGGATTCTGCTGATCTGCCTACCCTTACTCAAATCTGTATCATATTAAGGAACTGTGTTCTGTTTATGTTAAGAAGTTATTTCAAAGAATCAAAAGCAATGGGAACAAATAAGATTTCAGAAATAAAAAGGTTTGAGTGGGGAGATCACGATAAAAGATGAACTTATTCCATATAGCCTGTAGAGTGGGATGCTAAGAGACAATTTCATTGAAGTGTACAAAACCTTAAACAGTGTCAAAAATGTTAGCTCAGTAAACATGTTTCTATTTTCATCTCAGTAAAAATAAAAGGGTGTAAAAATAGAAAGAAAGAAATATTATACGTTAAAAAGCAAAGACAAATAATAGATTCATTCAATTAAAATAGATGAAATATTCAGGAAATGGAATACTAAAGGAGAAATAAATGGGAAGGAATTGAGAGGCCTAAGCTGTTTGCGTCCTGATTTCATATATCTGCATGTCCTCAAGACATAAACCTTATTTTCTGCTTGGAAATGGATATCAAGTCTATTCATTGAGTCCAAATGCAATTGTAGGCCTGGTCTGTTTGCATAAACTGAAGAATCAAACAGTCATTGAGGCAAAATACAGCTTAGAGGGTGGAGCTGAGCAATCATGCTAGCAATTATCTTAACAATAGCTAACGATTGCTTTGATGAATTTCACTTCTTCCGTTAGTGAATTGCTCTGAACAAAATGTGATCTCTTCTCATTTGCTTGCTGTTTAAAACGATTACGGGGATAATTCATTTGGATAATCCCAGGCATGGAGGCTGCGGTAGTAGCAGCAGAAGAGGCATTTTCTTTGAGTCATCATTGGCCAGCAATGGAAGAAACTCTTCCTGCATGCTCCTCTTTGCAGAAGAAGGGCAGCAGCAGGACACAACTGAATCACCAAGCTGGGCATGTTGCCTGCTTAGGGCATAGGTGGCTAAACCCCAGTTCAGGAGTCTGATCTGGCCGCCCAAGCAATCCCAGCCCCCGCTGGCCCAATAATAATAATAATAATAATAATAATAATAATAATAATAATAATAATAATTTATTTATACCCTGCCCATCTGGCTGGGTTTCCCCAACCACTCTGACTGGTTCCCAACATAATAATAATAATAATAATAATAATAATAATAATAATAATAATAATGTGATAATATCAAACATTAAAAACTTCCCTAAACAGGGCTGCCTTCAGAGGTCTTCTAAAAGTCAGATACAGCGGTACCTCTAATTATGAACTTAATTCATTCCAGAGGTCCGTTCTCAACCTGAAACTGTTCTTATCTAGAGGTGTGCTTTCGCTAATGGGGCCTCTTGCTGCCGCTGCACCGCCGGCACACAATTTCTGTTCTCATTCTAGGGCAAAGTTCTCAACTAGAGGTAACCAACCAGGTTAGCGGAGTTTGTAACCTGAAGCATTTGTAACCTGAGGCGTTTGTAACTCTAGGTACCACTGTAGTTGTTTATTTCCTTGACATCTGATGGGAGGGCATTCCACAGGGCGGGCACCACTACTGAGAAGGCCCTCAAGTTTGGTAGGGTTGTAAAGTCCAGGAAAAGTTGTTGAGATTTCTTTTCTTTTCTTATTTGCTCCCCCCCCACTCCCACCATGCCATTATATATTATATATTATATATTATATATTATATATTATATATTATATATTATATATTATATATTATATATTATATATTATATATTATATATTATATATTATATATTATATATTATATATTATATATTATATATTATATATTATATATTATATATTATATATTATATATTATATATTATATATTTTATATATTATATATTATATATTATATATATAATATATACAGTGGTACCTCGCAAGACGAATGCCTCGCAAGACAAAAAACTCGCTAGACGAAAGGTTTTTCCGTTTTCGATTTGCCTCGCAAGACGAATTTCACCTATGGGCTTGCTTCGCAAGACGAAAACGTCTCGCGACCTTGTTTCCTTTGTCTAAAAACAAAGACATGTTTTGTTTATAAAGTTAATTTATTTTCCCTTCAATTTTTGAACTGCTCTTTACAGTATGTGTGACTTTAAAGAGCAGTTAATAAACTGTTGTTGTACCAAATTTGCCTTTGTTTGGACTTTTTTTGACCATAGGAACGCATTAATTGATTTTCAATGCATTCCTATGGGATTTCGTGATTCGCAAGACGAAAAATTCGTTAGACGACAAAACTTGCGGAACGAATTAATTTCGTCTTGCGGGGCACCACTGTATTATAAGAGAACATTTTAAGAGAACAAGGAAGCGTTCATGGTGAGTTCTGGCACCTCTTTTTCTAGAGAAAATAGCACTGCCCTGAAGGATATACAATTTGGCCCTTGCCATCAATCATTTGATGAGCAGAGAGGGGCTGCCTTTGGGCACACCATACTTCACTCTTACTGTGTGCATGTAAGTTTGAGCATGCATGCATGAGAGTGCAGGGAGGGAACATCTGACACCATGTGGCGCCCTCTCATGGACCAGGAGTCAGATTCGCCAGCGGAACATCAGCCTGACTCCCCCTGCAGCTGATCAACCAAGAACTCAGAGGAGAAGGTCTGATGAGAACCAGCTGGCTTCAGCCATCTTAAGCAAAGCTTCCAGCAGCAGCCAGATGTTGGAAACAATGCTTGTAGTTCCTCACCCTATCTTGCTGCTTCCTGCTCATCTTGACCCTTGACCTCATGATCTGTAGTTTCCTAAATATGCTGGGAACCGTACCTAAATGAGGGGTAAAATACAGCTCATAGGATATTTTTTTAAGTAGAAGCTATGTACTGTATTTTTCCGTGTATAAGACGGCCCCATGTATAAGACCCCCCCCCTATTTTTGGTGACTCAGATTTAAGAAAATGGGGGAGATGGCCTCAGAGTTGTTGAGCTTTTTTTAAGGGAGGGTTGCTAAAATTCAAAAATCGCTCACCTGCACGCAGCACAAATTCCACCTCTTGTCTGTCCCCTCGCCCGCCCAGTCACCACAGCGTCAGCCAATCAACACCAGCCCTTGGCACTGCAAACAATAACACACCCAATAGCTGCTGACAGCCACAGCAGCAACCAATCAAACGTCCATCCTATGCGCTATCCATGTATAAGACGACTCCCACTTTTTAGCATCATTTTTAAAGAAGAAAACCTAGTCTTATACACGGAAAAGTACGGTACTTCTAAGTGTGGGTGTGGATGTGACCTTCATTTATTTATTGACCCCTGGAATCTTGCTCCATTTTCTTACAGATTTTTGTGTGTGTTTAAGGTAGCAACAAAACACTCTCTCTGTGTGTTTATAACGATGACATTCTCCTCCAACCCTTTGTAGGCTTTAGATATGGAAGAGAGCCATGGTGTTGCACAGTATAAATGCCCCCTTCCACCAAGCACGGTGACTTTTGGAATGGATCTGTGAAGGGCCAAAATTCACCTTTTATCTGACACAACCTTTCCCCAATTATTCAGTGGCTCTCTCATATATATATATATATATATATATATATATATATATATATATGAGAAAGTCTTAAGCACATCACGACCTGCCTTGTGAATTATTGCTGTGACCCTCATGCCTTCTTTCTTGGAATGAAAAATGTGTTTCCCACAATGGATGAAGGAATACATCTTGTCCTTTTATGTTAATTTTAAACATATTCTTATATAACCCGAGAGTGCATGCTATAAAATGTCATCATTTATTCCAAAGCCGTAATACAGAAAAGGTGCAGTCAAGCCTGCATGCAATCAATAATAGTTTTGTGGCTAGCCTTGATGAGCTGTTTCCTTGTGGCTTCCAATCATATCATGAAAGGAAGTCTGGCTTCGGAGTTTGCTGCCTTCCAAATAAGGCACCAATTAAGGGAACCGCAGTAGCAGAAATCAAAGCTTTTCAGAAGAAAATGTTCTTGCAGCTTCGAAAGTTTATCCATCAGAGACAGAGAACGCCCCTGAAGATATGTAAGCCCTAATATTCCTTTCAGTGTAGATTAAACACATATTAAGCAAGAAGAAGAAAATATAGCCTCTGCATGCAATAAAATAAGACAGTATTTTCTAAGCGAATATGCTGATTTTCGTAAAAAGAAAAATCACATATACTAATAGCTCTTACATCTCTAAAATTAAACATCAACTCATTCTGATAGTGGATTCTGCTTCAAGTTACACTGCAGCAGTCTAAGCCACTAAAACTAATCTTTACAAAAGCCAGACAGAGACCAGGGGAACTTTATTTATCTCTAGGTCTATCTTCCATTGTGGGCATACTTCTGGAGGCTGCACGGCAGTGAGCTGGGTGCAGCCAGAGCCAAAATGGGCATGGCAAGAGGTAAAAGGGGGTGAAACAACAGATACAATTATTATTTTTGGGCAGGAAAATACATTACAGCCATGCCAAAGTCAAAGGTGCCTGCACAAAATGGCCGCCATGGGAAGCAAAATAAGGAAAGACTCTGATACTTCATATTGGTGAGTTCCGTCACACAAAAAGCACTGCCTGGTTGTGAGAAGGTATAGAAACATCTTCAGGGAAAGCAAAAACTGAACAGTTGCAACACTGCAGATGTTGGGCACAAAAATTTCTGTGGAATTTCTGCCTGCAGTGCAACTGCTAAACACAGGGATTAAACTGTCAGGGATTAAAAAAAGAGAGAGATTAACTTGGAATTAATAATACAGTACAAGGCCAGGAGCTCATTACATCATTCATCACTTTCACCACCTCTTGTAAAATTAGTGTTATTACCCCTGGAAGGAGGGAGTTTATAATCCCATAATGAAACACAGCGGCTAGTGGTCAAGGAGATGAGATAAGGCTATGATTGCCACTTGTGCGTTGTTTAAAAAGTGTGAGTACAGTACCGAAAAGAACAAAAAAGTGTACAGATTTTTTAAATTAAAAAAAGCATATGCCAATTTATATGTATATGCACCCATGGCACTTTTATCAAGATATGAGTACCAGCACCTCAAAGCTCTGATGAAAAAGCTAAGTCCATCTTTAGTCGTAGAGACAGAATTGCAGCAGAGAGTCTATGTACAAAGCACATACTCTTTCTGTACCCATGTTCATACTCTGGGCTCTGGGCTGGCCATGACAATTTGCTGCTTGAGGTGGAATGACAAACAAGCCCTAGAAGTGAAGATGCATAGTACCTAAGGGCAGACCAGGGACTCAGCTACATTAGTTGAGAAACAGTGTTTTGAATGCATTATAAACATGAAATACCAAATGGCACTAGAGAGGGGGGGAAATTAAAATAATTCTAAGTGATTTTCCATAGCATTTCCCCCCTTTTGTAATAACAATTAATTTCTGACTTATTTATGGTGCCCCCCTTCCTGCTCTATGTGTGTGGATCTTGGCACTGGAATAAGAAAATCGTAGCAGAACCTCTCCCTGATGGTGGACTTTAGGTTCTCAAATTTCAACAGTGGCCTGTAAGATGCTAAAATTTGGTGTCCTCCCATCTCTCGCGCTCCATTCTAAGTTTTGTTGTAGCCCCCCTACAGCGTGGCGCCTAGTCCCACTACCCTAAAACCGCCTCTGCTCTCTGCCTCATAAAGTAAAGCTAAAGGGACCCCTGACCAGTCATGACCGACTCTGGGGTTGCAGCACTCATCTCGCTTTATTGGCTGAGGGAGCCGACGTACAGCTACCGGGTCATGTGGCCAGCATGACTAAGCCGCTTCTGGCGAACCAGAGCAGCGCACGGAAACGCCGTTTACCTTCCTGCCAGAGTGGTACTGCTTTCGAACTGCAAGGTGGGACCAAGCAACGGGAGCTCACCCCGTCACGGGGATTCGAACTGCCGACCTTCTGATCGGCAAATCCTAGGCTCTGTGGTTTAACCCACAGCACCACCCGCCCACAAAAGCATCTTCCAGTGACACCTGCCTTATTCTACTAAATGACAGAGCCCAAAGTATAACGGAGGAAAATGGTTCTGATGCTCTGGAGAGAGCACATGCCTGTGTAGCTTTCTAGTGCACATTTATACGAGTTAAGATTTATTCGTGCAATGTTCCCCCAGCAGGTGCCAACTTGACTAAAATATTTGGAGGGGCAGGTAAGTCCCATCCCACATAATCAGTCACAAATTGTGGTGCATGCACATTAGAATGACAATGCCCATTAACTTTGAGGGGGCTTGGCCTCTTCAAATATTTTATTGGCAGGGTTCCTATGCCCCCTGCCCCTTGCTGAATGGAAAGGGTCATGTAACTGGGCCTACATTTGGAATGTGACATCATGCAATGTTTGTGATGTGTGGTTGGAAGGTGGGGCTTGGACACCCAGTCCTTCTAACACAGAGCATGCGAATGACTCCTTGAGTACCATTTGCTGCTGGGTAGTGGTTTTCTACTCAAGTGTTTTGCTCATGTCCTACTTGCATGGATGCCATAGGCATCCAGTTGGGCACTAGATGGGTGTTTGACCTGATTCAGCAGGCTCATGCTGAAGGTGACTTGGAAACTACAACTAATCCAGAATGTGGCAGCTAGACTAGTGACTGGGAGCGGCCGCCGAGACCATATAATCCAGTACCTGTAAGACCTACATTGGCTCCCAGTACGTTACTGAGCACAATTCAAAGTCTTGGTGCCCAAAGTGTTTGAAGCCCTAAATGGCTTCAGCCCTGTATACCTGAAGGAGTGTCTCCACCCCCATCATTCAGCCCGGATGTTGAGGTCCACCTCCAAGGTTCTTCTGGTGGTTCCCTCACTGTAAGAATTGAAGCTACAGGGGACCAGGCAGAGGGCCTTCTTGGTAGTGGAGCCCACCCTGTGGAACAGCTTCCCTTCACATTTCAAGGAGATAAAGAACTCTATAAGTTTTAGAAGATATCTGAAGGAAGCCCTGTTTAGAAAAGTTTTTAATGTCTGATGTTTTATTATGTTTCTGTTTATGGTGGAAGCTGCCCAGATTGGTTGGGGAAACCCAGTCAGATGGGTGGGGCACAAATCATCATCATCATCGTTGTTGTTGTCGTCGTAGTAGTACAGTGGTACCTCGGGTTAAGTACTTAATTCATTCCGGAGGTCCCTTCTTAACCTGAAACTGTTCTTAACCTGAAGCACCACTTTAGCTAATGATGGGGCCTCCCACTGCTGCTGCACCACCGGAGCATGATTTCTGTACCCATCCTGAAGTAAAGTTCTTTAAAAAAAAAAAGTTTATTAAAGTTTCACAAACAATAAAATGTTTCAAAGTTTAAATGTAAAAAGAACTTCAGGCATAAAAACATACAAAACCAAAACACATAAAAAATACACAATAAGAAACAATTAGCAAAAGAAAAAAAAGAAGAAAAGGAACCAAGAAAAGAACAACCAAAAAGCAAAACAGAAAATAGGTTAATATTTTCATCTCTTATACTTCATTCACTTGTTTCCTGACCTCCTCACATCTCCCACCTTGTACTCCAGTTCAAATATTAAATTCAGCAAATCCTTACCCTCTAACATTTATCCTTTATCAATCTCCATTTACATTTTCTTAAAAATCTTTTTACCAGTACCACTTCTTTTCAATCAGACATCATTTTAACATTCCTTAATTTTACAGTGCTTCTGCAAGTAGTCTTTAAATTTCTTCCAGTCTTCCTCCACCGACTCTTCTCCCTGGTCACGAATTCTGCCAGTCATTTCTGCCAATTCCATGTAGTCCATCCCTTTCATCTGCCATTCTTCCAGTGTGGGTAGCTCCTGGGTCTTCCAATACTTTGTGATGAGTAGTCTTGCTGCTGTTGTAGCATACATAAAGAAAGTTCTATCCTTTTTTAGCACCAATTGGCCGACCATGCCCAGGAGAAAGGCCTCTGGTTTCTTCAGGAAGGTATATTTAAATACCTTTTTCATTTCATTATATATCATCTCCCAGAATGCCTTAATCCTTGGGCACGTCCACCAAAGGTGAAATAATGTACCTTCTGTTTCTTTACATTTCCAGCATTTATTGTCGGGCAAGTGATAAATTTTTGCAAGCTTGACTGGGGTCATGTACCACCTATATATCATTTCCATAATATTCTCTCTTAAGGCATTACATGCCGTAAATTTCATACCTGAAGTAAGGTTCTTAACCCAAGGTACTATTTCTGGGTTAGCGGAGTCTGAAACCTGAAGCATCTGTAACCTGAAGCGTATGTAACCTGAGGTACCACTGTAGTAGTAGTAGTAGTAGTAGTAGTAGTAGTAGTAGTAATAATGGAAATGCAACCATTTTGGCTGCTATGATGCCAGTTTTTCCACCGTCATAGTGGATTTTAAAAATACCTCAGGCACAGGCACATCAAATGTATCTAAACTATCCTCCCCTGTTTTCCTTTTTCTTTATGCTTTGTAATTTCAAAAAAAATTCAAAACAAGCTCATGCCTTCTGCTCAGTTTGGGAAGTTCCAGTTTGTTGCTTGCTTATTTAATTTTAAAAGCATGTATCCGCTACCACAAGCAGCTCAAAAGGAATAAAAAAGAGGCAAACTATAAAATATGAACCGATCAAGAGAACTGTCACAAGTCAATGTCTTTTCTTTCCAAATAGCTGCTGTCCACAGTTTCTTATTGATATCCATGCTTCACGTGCTTCAATGCCTTGCTGATCTGCGAAAACAGTAGCAGCTAGTCTGGAGGGATTGGCAGGTCTGCTCCCAAGTCAGTTTGCCGAATGTTTAAGCCTCCCCGAAACTGACTTGCATCTCTTTAAAAACAAAACCTCTTATTTAAGAAGAATATAACATCGAATTTCCTCCCTTCAAACTGTGGACAAAAGAGGTGTGCATATCTTTGAAAGAAAATATGTGCATCGTATGAAGACCTTGGCTGGAATTATAGAGCAAACAATCTGCAGTTGCACAAAGGATGTGTATCCATTTGAGACTGAGTCTCGGTATGTTTTTGTATACAGTGGTACCTCTGGTTAGGAACAGGATCTGTTCTGGAGGCCCGGCCGCATCCCGAAAACTTTATAACTGGAGGTGCCTTTATGCGCATGCGCACGGTGTGAATGAGCACTTCTGTGCATGCGCGCTGTGAACAGAGCGCTTCTGCGCATGTGTGCGTGGCGAAACCTGGAAATATACACTTCTGGGTTTGCCTCGTTCACAACCCGAAGTTTACGTATCCAGAGGGATACGTAAGCAAAGGTACGACTGTAGCTGCTAACTTTAGTGTTACGACCTTAGTCTCAACACACATAACAAACACACACAATAGTGTAGTGATGGGCAAGCTTCCATTGGTATGATCTGCAGGTAGGTTCCTTTTTAAAAGCTTTATAAACTAGTATTGCCACACTGGGAGGAAACTGGTTTCCCTCCTCCCTTTTTCTCTTTCTTCTTTCTTTTCTTTTTTGACACATAACAGCAACCATGGAATAGAGCTACCTGGGAAATTCCACTACCTTCCATAAACAAACATATCTAGGACCAAGATATCTAGGTGAGGGGCAATCACCAAATCAAACATTTGCCAGAATCAAATTATGAGTTTTGATTTGTCTTGACCCAAACACAGAAGATATTCAATACCCCATATCTGATCCAGGGTCCTGGATGTCCCTTGACCTTGCCCAACGATCATTCAACCTCAGATCTGGCCTAGAAATCAGGTCAATGTTTAATCAGGCTTTTTAAAACACTAATTAAACATACAGACAGTAGGTGGCAGGGGAAGGAGATATTTGGTCTCTCCACCACCACCACCAGCAGCACCACACAACAGAAAGCAGAAGGGTCAATCCACCAACTGATGAATTCAGGGAAAGCCCAGATAAATGTCAGTGTCATCACCAGATATTAATGTATTTTCCTATGGCTTAAATTTTGGAGGTTATGTGTAATGGGGGCATGCAGTTTTTATTACAGAGAGTTTGGGAATTATTACAGAGAGGCATTTGGAAATATTCATCCCCAACACATAACTGAGCAGTGGTGTGGCTTTTTAAACTTTTCTTTATTTCACATAGCTTCCAAGCCATGGGTCTCCTCTATTCTTGGCGAATGAGGTTGCTGTATATTTTCTAATACACATGGAATCAAAGACGGGTGATGGAAGGGACAACAGAAAGGTTTTGCCCCATGAACAAGATATTCTATAGCCACCATATATCTGACAGGTACCCATTCAGCCACAACTCCCCTAGGCAGCATATTCCTTTGGTGATCTATGGTTATCTCTAGGATGTTCCTGCCAACATTTAACCTCAATCCACCTTTATTGCTTCTTGTCCTGTCTTCTTCTGAGGGATGAACAAATGTTTGAATGTGCTGTTCCATAGCCTTCTCTATCATCTCTACATCACCTTTGTTGTTTGTCTTGCCCGTCAACATCCTCAGCCAATGTCAAATGCCTTCATTTACATCACACTGACCAAAAACAGCCCAAAAAGAATATTTCTAATGTGTCAATTTCTTTTTCATCTGTATATTTCTTCAGCAAAGGTGATCTGTGGGCTTCTAAAGTTAACAACAACATTTTTTTATTTATATCCCACCCATCTGGCTGGGTTTTCCCAGCTACTCTGGGCGGCTTACAACGTATAAAACACAACAAAACATCAAACCTTAAAAAAAACCAAGATATTCTATACAGTGGAACTTCAGTTTTCAAAAGTAATCTGTTCCAGAAGACTGTTCGAATTCTGAAATGTTCAAAAACCGAAAACTCACTACAGAAGCCTCAAAATGGAAAAATTAATACAAAAAACGCAATATGGAAGCCGCCTCAGAAATTCGACATCTGAAACACGTTAGAAAATTGGAGCATTTACTTCCAGGTTTACGGTGTCTGTGTTCCGAATCGTTCATCAATGGAGACGTTTGAAAATCAAGGTTCCACTGTACAAGCAACAAACAAACCAATAAATCAATAAAACCAATAACAACAATAACAACAATAATAAATATTTTACAGTTATACCCAAATTAAAGTAACCGCCAACCCTAACTAAACGTTTAACCAACACCAACCTGACAAAAATGACACTGAGGAACCAAATTAGAAAGTTTCAAGCCTCTGGACAGCAAAATCAGTATCTATGGATAGTCTTGACACCAGCAAGAGCCAGTATATGCAGATTGCGAAGATGTCATGCCGTTCTTCTTCCTTCCACTGAAATTTCTGTGGCTTCAGCTTCCCTTTCCCTTGATTCTGCCTAATGCCTTCATCTTTAGCAATAGTCTCCAATATGATATTAAATGTGTGTTCCAATTTAATATCAAGCTGCGACATGTTTGACCTGCCTCTTTTCCCCCAAGTCATTAGACTTCTTGTGGCCAAAGGTAGCTCAACAACAGTAACAGGTAGGTTCATAAGCGAAAGCTTCCTTTAACGGCAAGAAACTGAGATGGAGGTTTGAAGAGTTCCCTGTGTGGTTTCAGAGATAAAAATCAATTGCAATAACAGTGAATGGGCACAAATCCACAGCTGCATCAGCTGATGTGCATGATCTTTTGGCAGCCCAAATGGAGAAAGTTGCTATATCAGGAATATCTATAGGTGGAGCTACTTTGGCAGTGCATATTGCGTGACCAGACAGCGACAGCCCCAGCCCCCAGGGATCATAAGGAAGGAAGAAGGAGTCTGACAATGTTATATGGAATTAAAATTAGGCCACAACTTTATTAAACTTCTAAATGTAGGAAGAACTTAGCTTAGGCCTTGGGCGTATACCCCTCCCAGCCTCCAGCCAGGGGAACTGGGGCACATCAGGGCCAATGGGATATGGGGTTGCTCTGCGAGACATAAGCATAGCAGGCAGCCCACCCCATATCCCCACACGTAGGGTAGTTCACTGACAACCTCTCGGGATATGGCCAGTCACACCCATTATATAACCCCTTTTAAGAGGGAACCCTGGAATTGGCACCGCAGGGGGGTGAGTCATCACTTCATACCCCACCCCCCATTATAGGGAAGGAAAGGTTAAAGGATTCCACCCGAGGCCATAACTGCCACCCAAGACTGCAAACTCGCGGTCTCGCCGCCAGGACTACCTACATCCGGAAAAACCATTCAGCTTACCTCCAACTTCTCCATCAGGCCATGCCTGATGTCCCGCAACCAGAGCTTACTCCCAGAGGTGGAAAGAATCTCCAGAGCCCACTGCCTGGATACTGTCCGCTCCACCCCCTTAGATATATGGGATTGGCCCCACCTCCCAGCAATGAAGCTTGACTACAGAGGCTGTGCGTGAACCTCCAAAAATTAACACTGAGAGTCAGGCCAGTCCCTGTTTGCCAGTAAGTTCCCTGGGAACTGTAGCACCGCACGTGATCCCACAAAGGGCAGCCACAATGTAAAGTATGAGTGTTCATTATTATTATCAGTTGCCGCAGAAGTATTACAGTTGTACCTTGGAAGTCAAACGGTATCCATTCTGGAAATCCGTCCGACTTTCAAAACGTTCGAAAATCAATGCGCGGCTTCTGATTGGCTACAGGAAGCTCCCGGAAAGCCCCGTCAGATGTTTGGCTTTCAAAAATAGTTTGCAAACCGGAACAATCACTTCCGGGTTTGTGACATTTGGGAGCCAAAACGTTTGGGAACTAAGCTGTTTGACTTCCGAGGTACGACCGTATTAATAATACGGTCGTACCTCAGGTTAAGTACTTAATTGGTTCCGGAGGCCTGTTTTTAACCTGAAACTGTTCTTAACCTGAACCACCACTTTAGCTAATGGGGTCTCCTGCTGCTGCCGCGCCGCCGGAGCACGATTTCTGTTCTCATCCTGAAGGAAAGTTCTTAACCTGAGGTATTATTTCTGGGTTAGTGGAGTCTGTAACCTGAAGTGTATGTAACCTGAAGCGTATGTAACCCGAGGTACCACTGTAATAATGTCTAAATTGATGTGGGATAGAAAGTACTGATTTTTAAATTATAACTGTATTTAGAAAGTTAAATGCCTTGCTCCATAATCAGATTAAAATTAACTGTCAGCAGCAGAGGAACAAACCCCCACAGCAGGTTGCCAGGAACGGATAAGACAAGGAAAAGTCCTTACCATCTTATTTCATTCAGTACTTGCAGAGAGAGGCTTGGGAATGTAGCCTCTTAGAATAATGGCGTTGTTCCAAGTCAATCTCCCCTCCCCTTCTCTCCAACTTCCTCATTCACCATCTCTTCTACGGGTGGCTCTGAGGGTCCTTTGCTCTTGAGCCCTTTGCTCTCCTACTTTTAAGGCACACCGGATTCTGGAAGATGGTGTGGAATGCTTTCTAGTGATATGTCAGCCAGCTGCTCCAGCTCTGCCTCCTCCTCCTCTCCCATTATTTCCCAACTCCCCCCCCCCTCATCTTCCTCTGAGCTGTGATCTCCCTCAAACCCCTGTTGTGATTCTGAACAGTCTTCTTCTTCTCTGGAAGGATCAGGCTGAGGAAGGGGTCTCCACCATTCCTCCTCTGCCCAGCCCCTGCCATTAACCTCTTATAGTGAGATCCTCTGCACCAGTGGTAGGGAACCACTAGCCATAGCTGTCAACCTTTCCTTTTTTTTGGGGGGGGGGAAATCCCTTATTCCAGCGCCATTTCCCGCTGCTTCCCACTGCTATCCCAGATTGTTAGATATCCCGTAGACTGTCCCCGGGACAGGTGAGGCTGCTGACCCCTTATTTTCAAGGCTGCTGATCCCTTACTTTCAAACCTGAAAGTTGACAGCTATGCCTCTAGCCCATGGGTAGGCAAACTAAGGCCCGGGGGCCGGATGCGGCCCAATCACCTTCTCAATCTGTCCCACGGACGGTCTGGGAATCAGCATGTTTTTAACATGAGTAGAATGTGTCCTTTTAATTAAAATGCATCTCTGGGTTATTTGTGGGGCCTGCCTGGTGTTTTTGCATGAGTAGAATGTGTGCTTTTATTTAAAATGCATCTCTGGGTTATTTGTGGGGCATAGGAATTTGTTCTTTATTAAAAAATATAGTCTGCCCCCCCACAAGGTCTGAGGGACAGTGGACAGGCCCCCTGCTGAAAAAGTCTGTTGGCTCCTGGTAACCCATTGGCTTTTTTTGTGCCACAGCACACCGGAGCTGCGCTGTGGCACCTCTAAGGTGGACAACATGTGACCAGCTTCAGCAAAGACCTTCCCCAGAGCGCGAAGCGGACATCATCTATTGGCTCCAGATAGGGTCTACTTTATAAAAGGTGTTAACATGAAAAGAATCATATGCCCAGACACTGAGGTCCAGCCCCAAGGGCCTTCTGGCGGTTCCCTCGCTGCGAGAAGCCAAGTTACAGAGAATCAGGCAGAGGGCCTTCTTGGTAGTGGCACCCGCCCTGTGGAATGTCCTCCCACCAGACGTCAAAGAGAAAAATAACTACCAAACTTTTAGAAGACATCTGAAGGTAGCCCTGTTTAGGGAAGCTTTTAATGTTCAAAAGGTTATTGTATTTTAGTGTTTTGTTTGAAGCCACCCAGAGTGGCTGGGGAAACCCAGCCAGATGGGCGGGGTATAAATAATAAATTATTGTATTATTATAATATATATTATTATGATGGCAATGATGGCAAAGATAAATATTGCTGAGCAAATAATCCAAAGATCACCTAATGCACAGGGTGACCCTGGCTCAATGGTGTCTATGTGAAAGTGTGTTCAAATTTGCTCCCCTTAACTGCATAAACAACAGGTTTTTTTGTATTGCTCTAATTTCCCTGGGAAGATATCCGTTGCAGTCTACATCTTTCTGTATCTCATGTTAGCTGAAAGTATATCATCGCAACAGTGACCAACCTTGAAATGCTTCCCCTAGCTTTTTTCCATGCTGTGTTAAATATTTGCTTCATAGCTGAAGCCAGATTCTCTGTCTCATAATTCCAGGCAAAGGCCAGCCACTTGTGAGAACTGGGGGTAAGCTTCTGCCATCTCGAGAATCAGAATGTGTCGGAAGCGTCCGTCTCCACAGATAAAAGCCAGAGCAATTCTCACATGTGTAAAGGGTTCCCTTTCAAAGAGCAATTAACACTGCCGATAGCTATTATGCTCAGTTTAGGAAACAAGGACACGTTGAATGCAGTTTAATGTTTAATGTGAAAACAATCAGGTTTCCAATGCAACTAATGCTAACTTCTTCATAGGAACAGCTTGCGAGGCATCATCTCAGCAGTGCTGGGATTTTGGAAAAAGGGAAAAGGAACACAGGCTTGCGGGTTTAAAAGAAAAAGGGAAGTATCCTAAAGTAGGTGCTCCTTTAGCCGATGATGTTGTTGAGATAAGATGCACATTAAAAGGCATTATCTTGTTAGCTTGTGAACCACACGCTATTCTACAAAGAGAGCATAAAAGATCAGTTGTAAATTCACATAAAATGTTATCCACTGTGGCCCTGGCGGTGAAAGAATGCCCAGCCAATTTCTCCTCTGTGGCTGAATTTCCTTTCAGCTAGATCATACGTTACTGATGTGAAGGGAATTCTAATCCCCCAAATAGCTTACATTTTACAGTGAACTTAAAGAGCTGCATCAGCATAATCCTCCCGTATGTTTGTTGCCTTTTATTATACAAAAGGTGCCCCAGAGATATATAAGGATTCCGAAAGCAAAGGTAAAACCCAAAGGTGAACCTTTTTATTGCAAGCAGCTCCAGCATATGTCAATTAATACTGCTGGGTGTTTTGGGGTTTTTTTGGGTGGTGTGTGTGTGTATGTGTTTATGCATGGATTTATTGACAGGGGTGTGAAACCTTTTTAAGCTTGGGGGCTGCGTTCTATTTGGGGTGAACATTTTGCATGAACATTGGACAGCAGAGCCTGGGTCCGCATGCTTTGTTTGTACCCAAAGGCTCACATAGCAAGGAGGGAGTCAATTTCTCCCCATCCATTTCTGGGAAGCAAAACTATCATGTGGCTAGTGGGAACTTTCCCAACCAGAGCAAGTTGAAATCCTCACCTGCCTGTACTTTTTGAATTTGGTTAATTTGTAGCCCCTCAAATCTGCTGTATTATCAGTGCTTGTTTTCTGGGGGGATGCAGGGGTAGGCAAACCCCTAAACATTTTGTGAATTTAACAGAAGAAACTAAAATAAATAAATAAATAACATTTTTAGTTTCTTCTCTAGCATGGTGAATCATCAGTTTTGATGGCGGCCTCATTTCCTGTCACGGTGTTTCCTGAGTCTCAGACAGAAGCGAGCGTTTAATGTGTGAAGCAGTGTGGAATGTGGAATATTGACACAACCTCATGCCAATGTGGAAGTTACTGTGAGTTGACAGCTGTGCAATATGAAGTAATGCATGTTCTTTGTACTTTTGTCCATTTACTGTACAGTGATAACTCGGGTTAAGAACTTAATTCGTCCCGGAGGTCCGTTCTTAACCTGAAACTGTTCTTAACCTTAAGCACCACTTTAGCTAATGGGGGCTGCCGCGCCGCCAGACCACGATTTCTGTTCTCATCCTGAAACAAAGTTCTTAACCTGAGGTACTACTTCTGGGTTAGCTGTAACCTGAAGCATCTGTAACCTGAAGCGTATGTAACCCAAGGTACCACTGTATTTATTTCCCCCCAATTTGACCTATAAAAATGGTGTTTTTCTTGATTTCCTTGAGTCAAAATGAGAGTACCCCTAAACATTTTTTTAAAGAAAAAAAGCACTGTATGTTCTTATAAGCATAACCTTCTTCCCAAAGCTTTTATCATGAATTTTCTTTATGGATGTGGGGAGGGGCACAAAAGATATACTGTATACCAGGGATGGCCAACCCCTAAGAGACTGCGATCTACTCACAGAATAAAAACTGGCAGTGATCTACCCCTTTTGGGGGGAGGGTTCAGGTCAAAGTTTTTGAGCTTCTTTTAGGGAGGAAAGCCCTGTTTTTTAAGGGGTTCAGGACTACGTTGTTGAACTTTTTTTAGGGAAGAAAGTTCCGGTTTCTTTAGGGGGACTTCTGGTTTTTTTAGGGGGACTTTTTTTAGGGAAAAGTTGCTGATCTTCTTTAGGGAGAAAGATAAAAAGTCGCTCCCCAAAAGATCACTAAGGAAACAATCGGCCTCACTGCAAAAGCTCCATCTTCCGTTCTGGAGATCGTGCAACAATGGAGGAGAGGGCAAGGGCCCGGGGCCCAATTCTGTTCTGCCACCACTGAGGAAAGGGAACCAGCGATTGACCGTGATCTACCAAAACCCCCCAGGGATCTGCCAGTAGATTGCAATCAACCTGTTGGACATCTCTGCTGTATACCCTGCACAAAAAGTTGCATCCCTAATATAGTAGAACTTGCATCCCTAACATACCAGGTGTTTTTAATTTGATATTTCTTCAATATACTTCTTAGGCTGCCTCCCACATCCCATTCATCTACGAAGAGTGTAGTGTTTAGTGCAGAGTGCATTTTGCTATCCTTTTTCTATATATATAAAAAACTATCTGATGTACTTCCTTTTCTACATACTTCCCTCCTCACACACCTTTTAAAAAATAATAAATCCAGCCAGTTTAAAATTCATTGGCGAACAATTACATTCCTCTTCTTTTTTTTAAAAAAAGTCTGCCTTTGAACTTATTCTCTCCTGACAGACATAATTACATAATTTCTGCTAAATGTCTTAGTTTTATTTCATTTTTAATGAAACACTTTGGGGGGAATTATAATGCTTCATTATTGCCTTTGTCCTGCTGTAGCACAGCCGAGTGAGGGAAGTGGGCTGGATTCAGCATGTTGGCTCACCCGTCACAGCCTTTCAGAAAACTGAGTGATTTGAATGAAGCCAGTTGAATACCCTTGAGGGTATCTATGGTAATTCCATATGACTAGGCAGAGCCCGGGATGTGGGTGGCGCTGTGGGTTAAACCACAGAGCCTAGGGTTTGCCGATCAGAAGGTCGGCGGTTTGAATCCCCGTGACGGGGTGAGCTCCCGCTGCTCAGTCCCTTCTCCTGCGAACCTAGCAGTTCGAAAGCACATCAAAGTGCAAGTAGATAAATAGCTACCACTCCGGCAGGAAGGTAAACGGTGTTTCCGTGCGCTGCTCCGGTTCGCCAGAAGCGGCTTAGTCATGCTGGCCACATGACCCGGAAGCTGTACGCCGGCTCCCTCGGCCACTAAAGCGAGATGAGCGCCTCAACCCCAGAGTCGGCCACGACTGGACCTAATGGTCATGGGTCCCCTTTACCTTTACCCTTTAGGCAGAGCCCACAAGAGAGCTAAGGAAGGATGTGGGAAACTGAGGCAAAGCTGAAGTGGGTGGAATGATGGAAAGATGGAAGATGAAAAAGCCCTCTGCATGGAATTGGTTCAGATCTTCAAGAAGAAAAGTGACCCATTTCCTCACCCAACTCCCTACCCTGGCAATCTTCTGGATAGGGAGGAAGGAAAGAGAGACAGGGAAAGTGAATGTTAGAAAGAGAGAAAAGAGATGCCCCCTCTTTTTTGACCCTGGCTCCACCCTCTATTGGCAGGCATCTCTCAACAACTTACCCCGAGGAAATGTGCATCGCGACACGAGGTACTGAAGGTATTCCATGTTTCCCAACTAAAACAGACTGGTTATCTAAAATGATGGAATACTTCCATATTGCCGAACTAACAGGGAGGATAAGAGGAGATATGGTACAAAAAGTGAATAAGGAGTGGGCTATCTTTAAGGAATACATCAAAAATTATGTGAAAAAGTAGGATTTCTGGCAGATATGGAGTGAATCCAGAAAACGATTAGAGTGAAAGAAGAGTAAAGTCAAGATATAAGAAGCGATTAAATAATGAAATGTGTTTAAGCTAGTTGGAAAAATAAAGTAGCGTAACAAGAACAGTTGGAAGTCAATTCACTTGGTGGGTGTCCGTGCGGGGTAGGTGTATATTGATATGTACAGTATAGGTAGGTATTATATAGAGTAATGTAGGTATGTTTTATGTTATGAAAATAAGATAGTGTGTTGTGTACGTGTATTGTGTAAATGTATATGTGTTTTATATGTTAATAAAATTTAAATTTTAAAAAAAGGTATTCCATGTTTTTCATGACTTATAGAGACCTGCGATTGCAATGGTTGATGGCCCTTCTGCATGTCATTTTGTGAAAAACTTTCCACCTTTTCTGTGAAAGAAACATTGAGCTCTAGTAATGGTGATTTAGATCTAAATTAAAATGGGATAGTCATTCCGTGGCTTTCAGAGAAATGGTGATAAATCCTGGGTGAAGTGCAGTTGGAAGCTGCCTCACGGTCAAATTGCCCACATAACAGCATTGCTGAGAATGAATACATATCTGTTTACGTTTGCCTAAAAGGCACTCATCACTTTGGGGATCTCATGGGGTACAACCTATTCAGTTTTGCCTCCCAGGCAGGTCAAGTCGAGTTATGTGCCTTTAAGCCAGTTCAGTGGGTGAGCCACACAAAATGGTATGTTGTACTGTCTCTCTGTGGAAAGCCATTGGCTTGTAGATGTTTTCTATCACCGTATTTTAACTCCAGAGAAGATTCTTTCAATAAATTTGTTATATGGTGGGCTGCGAAGAAAGGAAAGTGTACCGAGAAGTGTGTTGAATCTACTTTATAAAAGGCGTTAAAATGAAAAGAATCATAAACGAACGATGACAAAGATAAATATTGCTGAGGTAAATTTTATATAAAAGGAGTAGGAGGAAAAAGAAAATGTGAAATAAGCCTCTCTCTCTCAAAATCTTTTCTAGCTGACGAAGAAAATGGTTTTGTCACTTGAAATTATTAAATATCTGAGGCTTGTTTTAGTGTGAGAGACAATGTTTCCCTTCAGATGGAAATTGGTGTAGTAAGGCAACTTTATGCCACTTATATATCTCTTCTCAGCATTCTCATAGAGACATTACAAGGTAGTGATTTGATGTTCCCCATTCGATAAAACTCCATGTGGAAAATGGTTTTTTTTTTTTTACCAGTTATCTTGTAAAGCAAAATCAAAATCAAGGCCTGGTGTATAAACATTGGTAGCTGATGCCCATTGATCCTGGTGGAGTGGAAAGCAGGGAAGTCATCATTAGGTGGAGCCAAAGCCAATAACAGACAGAGGCAACTAATTCCAGCTTTGTCCCTGTCATCTTCCCTGCTGAATTCTCTAAAAGCAATACTGAGACTAAAGAAAAGGAACTAGATTCAGGTAGGTAGCCGTGTTGGTGTGACACAGTAGAAATATATTTTTAAAATATTAAAAAATTGTCCAGTAGCACCTAAAGAAAAGGAAGTTGGCAGCTAAGGCCAACCCCTGGGCCAGTTGCAAGCAAGAAGACAGGCAGGTGAGAGCTAGCTGACAGAACACTTGGTTGGTTGGCCACATTTGCCCTAATGTGCACTGTGGTCTAAACCACAGAGCCTAGGGCTTGCCGATCAGAAGGTTGGTGGTTCGCATCCCCACGATGGGGTGAGCTCCCATTGCTTGGTCCCAGCTCCTGCCAACCTAGCAGTTCGAAAGAATGTCAAAGTGCAAGTAGATAAATAGGTACCACTCTGGTGGGAAGGTAAACGGTGCTTCCGTGCGCTGCTCTGGTTCACCAGAAGCGGCTTAGTCACAATGGCCACATGACCCAAAAGCTGTACGCCAGCTCCCTCAGTGTCACGGTCTGGTTTACGGGCGATCGAAGTCTCAGCTGGGGATGTCGGGACCTGGGGCAAGATGGCGAGGTGGGAGCAGGAACGGGAGTCCAGAAGCCAGGAGTCAGGAAGCCAAGAGTCTGAGGGTCAGAGAGCCGGAAGTCAAGAAGCCGAGGGTCCGAGGGTCAGGAAGCAAGGAGTCACAAAGTCAGGGGTCCGAGGATCAAGAAGCAAGGGGTCATGTAGTCAATGGTCCAAGGATCAAGAAGCAAGAAGTCAAGGAACCAAATGCAGCAAGGCAGGGAATGTGTTGTTGTAGCAAAGAGCCAAAGGGAAAATGCTGACCTTATAGCCCTTCCCGGCTCTTGCCACCAGGTGCTGTGAGTTACCAATCGGCCTCACCTAAGTGGCCACACCTTGCCTCTTCAGAACAAACGTAGGAAGGCCCCAGTCCTGCAGAGTCCTATTGGTCATAGGGCCTGGCTCCTGCACGCACACCTGACACTCAGCCAGTAAAGTGAGATGAGCACCACAACCCCAGAGTCGTCCGCAACTGGACCTAAAGGTCAGGGGTCCCTTTACCTTTACCAGACTCCACATCATGTCATTGGAAAGTGCCAGAAAATTATCGAGTACAAGTTGTTTGTGTGTGTGTGTGTGTGTGTGTGTGTGTGTGTGTTTTGCATTAAACACATATTTTTGTGCACCAAAACCATTAAATACATACTTCTGTCCACCAAAAGAGCATTGCAAAAATCTGGATAGATTTGTCAGCTGAATCGACAAGCCAGTTTAGGAGTTACCAATTGGGTCAATCCATTATGAAAAATGGACCAGACAAAGTCCTCCTCCATCCTTACAGATTTTCCAAATGCCCCCACCTGCCCTGTTTAAATCTGAGCATTGGAGAAGAGTGGGCACTTTGTTTCTGTTCCCTCAGAGTCATAAGACACACAACCAATATGATAATTTCAACAGCAGAGTGGTAGTTTTCAGCACTTTTTTTGTAGCATTTCTCCTTTGATGCTCGATAATGAATCCATTATGCTGCTTATTTCGAAACCTGCTCTAGGAAATAATTTGAAAGCTTCTCCTGTGAATTTGAAGAATAATTAGAATGCAGTTCACTTGTGGTTTTCTGTTACACCACGGTATAGCATCAAGAATGACCTAAGACATTCTGGCCTTTGTTTATTAGTTATTGAAGCTTGTATATAGGACATGATGCACTGTGGCTAATGGCTTGTTTAATACTCTGACCAGAGTTTCCTAATGCAAAAGAACTAGTGAGACGTGGAGGATATATTTCTGGCACATAAATCACCCCACCCCTTCAACTCTCTGCATAACTCCCTGACATAAACTCAAGGGAGCGCAATTGCAAACCTACCTTCCTTCTTACTCTCTCTTGTAGTTAAGGGCACTTCAGGGCACCTCCACTAATTGCAGAGCTATAGGCAATTGGCGGTAATTATTCCTGGACATTTACAAGCCCAGTAAAACAGGAAACTGTTGAGATTCCCCAGTCCAGACTGGGACCGCACAGCTGCTTTTCTTTCAAAATAAAAGCAGCCGACTTCAGCTTTCCTTTTCAAGTTATTACAGTATTTTTCGCTCTATAAGACGCACCAGACCATAAGACACACCTAGTTTTTGGAGGAGGAAAACAAGAAAAAAAAATATTCTGAATCTCAGAAGCCAGAACAACAAGAGGGATCACTGCGCAGCAAAAGCAGCAATCCCTCTTGCTGTTCTGGCTTCTGGGATAGCTGCACAGCCTGCATTCGCTCCTTAAGAAGCACAGACATTTCCCCTTACTTTTTAGGAGGGAAAAAGTGAGTCTTATAGAGCAAAAAATACGGTAACCTATGGTCTATGTGTGTGGTTTGGGAGCTGCATGGTCAGGGGAAAAACAACGCTGTCCAGGGTTGTAAAGACTGCAGAGAGAATGTGGGTGCACTCTTCCCACCTTGGATCAAATCTATGCTTCCAGGTGCCATAAGAAAGCTGCAGAGATAGTGCAGGATAGTGCGCACCCCAGAAATGATTTCTTTCAGCTTCTGCCTTCTGGAAGAAGGTACAGGGTTATAAAGACTAGGACTAGCCGCCTGAGAAACAGTTTCTACCCAAATGCGATTTTGGTTTTAAACGCATTGTAAGGAGTCTGTATGGGAGTATATTGTATTTAAAAATGGGGTATAAGAGTTTTTAGGGGGCTAACCAGGTTGGGATAGCTGGGATAGCAGGCTTGTTGGGTTTTGAATGTCTTATAAATATTTTTCAATTTCGTTGACAATGACAATAAAGATATCGTATTGAGCTATTTCTGGGTATGGCCGCAAGAAGAATGTAATGTGTATTGCATACCCTCCAACATTTCTCTGATGAAAACAGGGACGTCCTATTCAACAACAACAACAACTTTATTATTTGTACCCTGCCCATCTGTGTGGGTTGCCCCAGCCACGCTGGTTGGCTTCCAACATACAGTCATACCTCATGTTGCATCCACTTCAGGTTACGTGTTCTCGTGTTGCATCCCGTGGCAACCCCGAAGTACCGGAATGGGTTACTTCCAGGTTTCGCCGCTCGCAAATGCGCAGAAGTGCTAAATCATGCCTTGTACATGCGCAGACGCGGCACTTCGGCTTGCATCAGTTCTGTGTTACGGACGGGCCTCCGGAACGGATCCCATCCATAATGCAAGGTTTCACTGTATATAAAAAATATAATAAAACATTGAATATTAAAAAAGTCCCTATGCAGGACTGCCTTCAGATGTCTTCTGAAGGTTGTAAAGTTACTTATCTCCTTGGCCCGGGGATCACATAACTCCGTACCCTCCACCATTTCTCTGATTAAAAATAGGGGTGTCCTAAGGAAAAGTGGGACATTCTGGGGTCAAATCAGAAGGCTTCTGTAAATCCAGCACTGTCCCTGGGAAATAGGAACACATGGAGGGTCTGGCATTGTGTCATGGAAACGGGCTGAAAGGACTATGGTTCGGGAAAGGTATTTTCTGCCTTCTTGTGATATCAATAGCTTTGCTGCAGTTGTTGCTGTATTTGGAGGGATGAAAGAATCTGGTAATCTCAGTTTCTCATTTTTGCAATCTTCAGTTCACCCCAATTCCGCCTCAGTTTGTGACACCCCCCCAAAAAAAAAATTGATGCATTTTCAGGCAATGTCTCCCAATATTTACTTTTTTTGTGTATGCCTTTCTTCCTGATATTACATATTCTTGCCCATTAGCTTCACAAATGCACATTTCTTTGTGCATATTTTCACCTAATGCCTGCATTTTTTTGAGGCAAATTCGATTGCAAAGTTCAAAGAAGTGTGGCTTCTGAGGGATAACTGTGCTTTGGTTCTCACATTGGTGTAAAAAGTGTGACAAAGGTAGGTTCTCATTAACATGCAAAGCCCAAATGAATTTCTCCCTATCCTACTCATTATTACATGTCGTTCTAGTAGCAGTGTAATGAATTCTTTCCATGATGGTTGCCGTTAGTGACCTGATTATCATATTTATAAAAACCCTGGTCAAATCACTATCACACACTCCAAATCATTGAGAATCTTTTCTGTTTCTTCCACTCTAGTTATGTAGATACACAAACATAATTTTTAGCAAACAGAAGATCTTTTGGTAAACAGCCCTAAATGAAATGTCTCCAAGGATCAGGCTGAGAGTATAATTCTTGAACAATGACATTCCCCCCGCCACCAAATCAACAAGGGCATGCATAAAATCCTTGCCAAATATGTGTGCCTGTTCACAGTTCATTAATGATGGAAGGTTCATCGTGCCAATGATGAACATTGGCATTACTTGCATAAACAGAGAACGAAAAGTCATTCATTTGTTATCGTTCATTGAAACAAATGGGAGATCTTAAATTTCCTTCTGTAGGCTCTCTCTTTGACCCAGAGAAACAGGGTGGATTTTAATGAATACAATTTTGGGTTACTCTAATAGCATTATCAGTGAAATGTGGGATTCCCCAGAAGCTGGTTTTGAGATGATGGTCTTTTTATTATTCCTGGTATTGTGCTAACAATAAAAAAGATTGAATGAGACGATGAATGACCTTGCCAGTGGGAGTCTCGTATTTAGAACTAATGAGGATGTCATTGAGAAAGCTGCAGCTTGGAATAATGAAAAGTTCCCACTTGCCAAAATGTTTATTGAGCTTTCTTAAATATAAAAAAGACGCAAAACCCAGAATCTCTTTGCTTATTAGGGGAAGGTTCGGCGGCTGCGCTGGTGCAGTTCTATTAAATTCAGGGTCAGCATTTATTGAGATGCCCCTGCTGTCAGATGCAGTGGCATTTAAAAGCATGTGCTGACAGTTTCAGGCCAGGTTAGCTGTCAGGAATCTGTCACTGACCACTTGGCTATGCGGTTAAAGCTCAGTGGTCCACCTCTAGGAGCATATGATTGGCCTAAGGTGACCTGTATGTTCTTTGCTTGAGGTCTGCTTTATCGCTCCAGGTCACGAGGGGCACAAGTGGAATGTAAGAGGCCATCGTACACTTGCTGCTCGGAGTTTTTTGCTTGCGGTTTCTCCCATTTCTCTCCTTCACCTCCCCTTTTGATTCTTCCTCCCTTCTCCATCCTTAAGAGTCCCTCTCTCTCTCTGGCCCTGACCTAATCCCCTCCCTGTCACTTCTTTGCAAACAGTTTCCTCAGCGTGTGACTCTGCTGCCCAAACTGCCATATTGCTCCATCTTTCTGGATTTACACATCTGTATGGATCACATAAAGTAGGCTGACTGCCGAAGAATGGATGCTTTTGAATTATGGTGCTGGAGGAGACTCTTGAGAGTCCCATGGACTGCAAGAAGATCAAACCTATCCATTCTGAAGGGAAATCAGCCCTGAGTGCTCACTGGAAGGACAGATCCTGCAGCTGAGGCTCCAATACTTTGGCCACCTCATGAGAAGAGAAGACTCCCTGGAAAAGACCCTGATGTTGGGAAAGATTGAGAGCACAAGGAGAAGGGGATGACAGAGGACAAGATGGTTGGACAGTGTTCTCGAAGCTACCAGCATGAGTTTGACCAAACTGTGGGAGGCAGTGGAAGACAGGAGGGCCTGGCATGCTCTGGTCCATGGGGTCACGAAGAGTTGGGCACGACTAAACAACTAAACAACAACATGGCTGAGCACTGTGTTTATCATCCGTTCATCTCCTGTTGTTGAAGGCAGGAGCCACCCAGCCTCCCAAGCCAATGGTCTGTAATTCTGAGGAAGCAGGCAGTGAAAGATCTGATGATTTCTGAGCAATGAATTTGTCGCTTTCTTTGAACATGTGCAGTGTCCAAATTACGGATGCAAATAACAGATTCCCATCCCACATATTTACTCGATAGTTTAGTTACTATCCAACTGATTTGAGCAACGGGGACAGTTTTATTAATGTTTCCTCAGACTGACGCTAAGATACACTTACAAATTACTAGCTTCTTCAACCATTAATTACATTTCAGCATTTGGCTTTGGCTAGCTTCCTCTAATTATCTTACCCTGATCTGGCCACAGGCTAAAAGCGTACAGTACAGGGTATTGGTGGTTACTCTCATAATTTGCATTCCATTGGAATAGTTTGTGGGAGGACGGCTTTGCACAAAATGTTTTTTTTGCAGTTAGGAGCCGTATAGCAATCTACAAACACACTGTAAATATGCACCGAGATTAACAATTTGTTCTATTCTGAGAGCCAGTGTGGTGCAGTGGTTAAGAGCAATAGACTCGTAATCTGGGGAACCAGGTTTGCGTCTCCACTCCTCCACATGCAGCTGCTGGGTGACCTTGGGCTAATCACACTTCTCTGAAGTCTCTCAGCCCCACTCACCTCACAGAGTGTTTGTTGTGGGGGAGGAAGGGAAAGGAGAATGTTAGCCACTTTAAGACTCCTTCTGGTAGTGATAAAGCGGGATATCAAATCCAAACTCTTCTTCTATTCGCTGGCTGCTTGTTATCGTGGTTACAATTCCACACAACCCACAAACACAGAGAGAAAGTGGAGCCACATCTTAACAGTCTCAGGAAGGCCGCTTTAGGAAGACACTCTACAAGAAGAGGAAATGTCCATGTGGCTCTGGGCAGCTGGAAACAACAAAACATGCCCCTTTTCACTGCATAAATTTCCAGGTTGTACAGAACAACTTTATACCTCTCTACTACTTAAAGGTGAAAACCCGGATGTGACATACTCAGTTGCTAGATTTTGCACTGTCAGCATGGGTATTCGTCGACGGTTGGTCTGCACCACAAACTAGGCCTAAAGTGAAGGCTCAAAATGCAAGACCTGAGCTGTTCCCTCCCTTATAGTGGCTTTTAACCGTTTGTCCTTGTTTTTATTTTTTTTTAAGTTATGTATGGTATAATCACCTTTTAATTATTTGCATTGGCTCCCAGTACGTTTCCGAGCAAAGTGTTGGTGCTGACCTTTAAAGCCCTAAACGGCCTCGGTCCTGTATACCTGAAGGAGCGTCTCCACCCCCATCGTTCAGCCCAGACACTGAGGTCCAGCGCCGAGGGCCTTCTGGCGGTTCCCTCATTGCGAGAAGTGAGGCTACAGGGAACCAGACAGAGAGCCTTCTCAGTAGTGGCACCCGCCCTGTGGAACGCCCTCCCATCAGATGTCAAGGAAATAAGCAGCTATCTTATTTTAAAAAGACATCTGAAGGCAGCCCTGTTCAGGGAAGTTTTTAATATGTAACACTGTACTGTTTTTAACACTGATTGGGAGCCGCCCAGAGTGGCTGGGGAAACTCAACCAGATGGGCGGGGTATAAATAATAAATTATTATTATTATTTGTTTTTTGCTCATCAGAGCAAGACGGTTTGAGCATTTTGGTCCACCTGCACTGGCCACCAATGAGTTTCCGGGCCCAATACAAAGTGCTGGTTTTGACTTAAACGGCTCAGGACCGCAATACCTCAAGGACCGCCTCTTTCCATATGAACCTAACCAGACCCTGAGATCATCTTCTGAGGCCCTTCTTTGTATGCCTCCTCCCCGAGAGGCCTAGAGGGTGGCAACACGAGAACAGGGCCTTCTCTGCAGTGGCTCCCCATCCGTGGAATGCTCTCCCCAGGGAAGTTTGCCTGGCACCTTCATTACACAGCTTTACGCATCAGGCAGAAATGTTCCTTTTTAACCAGGCCTTTGGTTGACCTGATAAACATCCTATACCCTTTTAAAATTTGGCTATTTGGGGGGAGGGATCTTATTGAGTCACTGTCGTTATTTTATATATTTTGATCTTTTTTTGTGAGACCTTCAGGTATAGGGTGGTATATAAATTCAATAAATAATGATAATGATAATGATAACGAATGGTCTGGTGACATGTAACATGCAGAATAACAGCCTATACATATGCAGACAGCATCCCCCCTACTAACATTATAGTGTCCACATTAGGGATGGGTGGATCAGTTTATTTCTGGTCTGTGGGTCATATATGTTCTTTTGTAAGTCCATTCTGTTCCATTTCCACTTTCATCTGAGATTTTTAAAAGAAAAAACATATGCAAATTAGTTTTTATATATGTAGCTTATCACAAAATACATACTTAGATGTGTGTTTTTATCTTAATGTAGACATTTCTAAATGTATTTCATTCCAAAACGTGCATTTTTAGTATGCTATTTTACTCAACAACTATGGAGAGAAGTGAAAAATCTAAAGAATACAGTGGTGCCCCGCAAGACGAATGCCTCGCAAGACGGAAAACTCGCTAGACGAAAGAGTTTTCCATTTTGGAGGTGCTTCGCAAAACGAATTTCCTATGGGCTTGCTTCGCAAGACGACAATGTCTTGTGAGTTCCTGCTGGTTTTTTTCCCTTTCCCCCCACTTTTTCTAAGCCGCTAAGCCGCTTATCAGCTGATCCAATCAGCAGATAAGCCGCTAAAAGCCGCTAATAGCGCTAATAGCGCTAATCCGCTAATCTGTCAATGGGCTTGCTTCGCAAGACGAAAAAACCGCTAGACAAAGAGAATCACAGAACAGATTCTTTTCGTCTTGCGAGGCACCACTGTAATGATATTCTGGGAGGTACAAATGTGGCTGCTTCACTTATAAATGCAGACCAATTGAAATGCTCATCCATACCTGGTCCTCAAACTGCAAAAACACGTTCTTTTCCATATTATATGAAGGAACCTTGAGGAACTAATAACTCTCTGCATAGGAAGCAATTGTAGGAACTAGAGAGAAACGAGACCTATTAGAAAGTTCGGATTATACAGGAAAGGGATGTCTGGAGCTGCCAGATAAATAGCAGTGTAACTTTGCTGCATGGTAGGCAAGAGAATCTTTATAATTTGATTGATATATAGTTAAAGAAGTTAAGAATATGCTTACACCAACTCCGAACTTTGCTTGATAGACCCGCAACAGCATGCCTCAGCTACTTTTAACTTTCTTACGTTCAGGAAACAAAGGAACAAACCGGACAGCTTAAAATTCAAGAACTCAAATGCTTCCTCGGGATACTGACAAGAAAGCAATTAAGGAGGCCTACAGCTTTCAATTTGCTGGCAATCATATGCCTCTCTAGAGAATAACACAAGTAAAAGTCTGAACAATAAACTTATTAGAGATGCAGAGCGCATACATTTTCAGTATGTTTTTCTCACCTTTGCTCAAAGTTTTCTACATAACCACCATTAATAATAATAATAATTCATTTGCACAACTATTTTCTTATTCCGTGCACGATTAAATGATGGTACCATAATTGGCAGCCATTGCTCGCAGGCATGTGATTCTTTCCAACATCACGATGGCTATATCTGTGACTGGGCAAGCTGTTCTGGTGCAGGTCTCTGGACTCATCTGTGACTGACACTCTGACACCATGGGAATAGATTAATAAGGCCAGCAGTAGGAAGTTGAGGAACGAGTGACAGCTGTGGAACACAACAGCCTAGCCAGGATTGGCACTGCCCTGTGAGAGCAGCAGGATCAAGGACTGAGAGGAGGAAAGCCTAGACTTCAAGAAAAAGGTCAGCAGTATCATCAGGGATTCAGGATTGTGAGCTGATGCCAGATACAGGATGCAGGACTTGAGAGCTTTGTGCTACCAAGGTTGTGGGGAAGGTATCAAGACAGGGCAAGGACACTGGTTCTTCTCTGAGGGAGGTAACAGAATGGCCACATGAGAAGACCTGAAGTTCTCAACCTATAGAGGTGGTCAGAAATCAGAAATTGGCCCCAATTTAGAGAACAACAGGACAGGAATCTCTTGACTGGAAGTATCTCTAGATGTATTGCACAGTTTATAGCTCTGTGTAGGTACAGTGGTACTTCAGGTTAAGTACTTAATTCGTTCCGGAGGCCCCTACTTAACCTGAAACTGTTCTTAACCTGAAGCACCACTATAGCTAATGGGGCCTCCTGCTGTTGCCGCTCCGCCGGAGCACGATTTCTGTTCTCATCCTGAAGCAAAGTTCTTAACCCGAAGCACTATTTCTGGGTTAGCGGTATCTGGAACCTGAAGCATATGTAACCTGAAGCGTATGTAACCCGAGGTACCACTGTATATGGATTCAGTCATTATCATCCTTACAGTAGGATATCCGTATGAACAAACACTAAATGCTAGCGTCTAAAGCAACACTTCATGTATAGACATGGGGGAGAAAATTGATTCAGTTGGTATTTAAAGGTGAACATATTTAGTTGAAAGTTTCTAAAATAATATGGAAAGTGAAACACAGCCATCCTTTGAAATCTGCACTTTCATGAATTTTGCAATGCTGTCCTCCAGGCATGTGAAGTGTTTTAAAAATGCATCTAGTAAAGTATGCATTAAAATGCATGTATTAGTAAACACACACACACACACACACACACACACACACACACACACCATACAAAAATGCATTATATTAGGGGAAATTGCTGGGGGGGGGAATGTGTATATTAGTTAAAAATTGCATGTTAGGATGTGTGTTTGCACAAAACACTGAAATTTTCATGAGTTTTTTCTTTAAAAAAATCACAAGCTGAGGTAGAAATGGGGACTATAGAATTTAAGGTTGGAATAATAAGATACAGAGAAAAACTGAAACTGAGAAATTTGCCCACCCCAACCATTGACATCTGTGACATTTATTTATTTCACAAGATATATATATATTGCTTAATTAACAAAAACCTCTAGGTAGTTTACATAAAACAATATAAAATGGTCATAAGAAAAAATGAATCAAACTTTAAAAGCAAATAGACATAACGTTTAATGAAAACTAGGAAAAGTAAGAAGTTGAAAAGCAAATATGCTTAATAAAATAGCATCCCTGGGGAGTCTTACCTAAACAAAATCTTTCTCAGCAGACACTGAAAACAATACACTGAAGGAATCTGCCTAAAGTGTATAGACATAGAGTTCCAGGAAGCAGGCGCTACCACACTGAAGAGTGGTTCTTTGCAAGGGTGGATAAACATTTCTAAAGGTGCCAGTTTCACCATTAATGGAGACAAATTCTTTGGAAAGTAAACAAAAAACCTGAGTCTGAATCCTGCTCAGTTCCTCCGCAGTTTTCTTTGTTTTATTCCAATATCCTCCAAAGTTTTGTGCCTCTGTTGATGCAACTAGAAGTATCTATGAAAATGTGTCTTAGTGATCCCAGAGCAGTTGGAATTATAGACACTGGTTTTCCTTACAGATTCTGAAGCATTCTGATTATAAAATTGAATGGAAAGCTTGTAAATCTGCACACTTTTGCTCCAATGCACACTGTTGCCATGACAGAATATCACCTGTATGTGTGATAGCAGAGCAGCGCCTCTGCTTCTAAAACAGCACGTTCAACTAGAGGATCCAGCAAACGACAAATTTCTCCTCCAAGACAGCTGCGTCCAAATGTCATTCTTAATTCCAGAATGAGCCTTGGCTTTGCACCGATATAAAACCATGCTTGCAAACCTATAAATGGAAGAGACAGATGGGGGTTGTAGCTGAGCAGTGGAATATCTGCTTTGCATGCAGGTTCAATCTCAGGCATATCCAGCTAGGGCTAGGAATGTTCCTGGCCTTAAACGCTGGAAAAAAACATCCTCTGCCAATGTGGACAACACTGGTCTGATTCGATGCAAGGCACCTTCTTATGTTTATTTTGGGAAACTTCAATCAGTTAGCACATTCCATACTAGCTATGCTGGCTTCCCAGAGCATTTCTAAGCCCAATTTAAAGTGCTGTTTTCATACCCACCAACCCTCTGGTCGGGGACAGAGGGTGGCGCTTGGGGGGAACTGTCATCCCGCCACTCCTTGGTGTGTGGAGTGCCTCAGGGTGCGATTCTCTCCCCGATGCTTTTTAACATCTTTATGCGCCCCCTCGCCCAGCTTGTCCGGAGTTTTGGGCTGGGCTGCCATCAGTATGCTGATGACACCCAACTCTATCTGTTGATGGATGGCCATCCTGACTCGGCCCCAGACACACTGATCAGATGCTTGGAAGCTGTGGCTGGATGGTTACGTGGGAGCCGGTTGAAGTTAAATCCTTCGAAGACAGAGGTCCTCTGGCTGGGACGGGACGATATGGGACTGAGGGGGCAACTCCCATCTCTTGCGGGGGTGCAATTAGTGCCAGCACCGTCCGTTAAGAGTTTGGGTGTAATCTTCGATACCTCCCTCTCCATGGAGGCGCAGATTGCAGCTATAACAAAGGCGGCATTTTTTCATCTCTGCCAAGCTAAGCAGTTGGCCCCTTACCTCTCTCGCCCTGACCTAGCCACTGTGATCCACGCGACGGTCACCTCCAGACTGGATTATTGTAACTCGCTCTACGTGGGGCTGCCCTTGAGACTGACCCAGAAACTCCAGCGGGTGCAGAATGCCGCAGCGAGACTCCTTACGGGGTCTTCGCTGCGGGATCACATTCATCCGGTGCTATACCAGCTGCACTGGCTCCCGGTGGAGTACAGGATCAGGTTTAAGGTGCTGGTTTTAACCTTCAAAGCCCTATACGGCCTAGGACCCTCGTATCTACGGGACCGCCTCTCCTGGTATGCCCCACAGAGGAACTTACGGTCCTCAAATAAAAACATCTTGAAGGTCCCAGGCCACAGAGAGGTTAGGCTGGCCTCAACTAGAGCCAGGGCTTTTTCGGCTGCAGCTCCAACCTGGTGGAACGCTCTGTCACAAGAGACAAGGGCCCTGCAGGACTTGACATCTTTCCGCAGGGCCTGCAAGACAGAGCTGTTCCACCAGGCCTTTGGTTAGGGCACGGCCTGACTCCCTCCTTTGGCAATCTTTACAATACTTTAGTTTATGGTTGCCATCTATTCTGATTTTAATTAATTCTTATGATGTTTTTATAATGTTGCACTATTTTAGTGTTGTTAGCCGCCCTGAGCCCGGCTTCGGCTGGGGAGGGCGGGATATAAATAAAATTTATTATTATTATTATTATTTCTCCGATGAAAATAGGGACATCCTAAATCAGGGGTCAGCAAACTTTTTCAGCAGGGGGCAAGTCCACTGTCCCTCAGACCTTGTGGGGGGCCGGACCATATTTTTTTTTGGGAAATGAATGAATTCCTATGCCCCACAAATAACCCAGAGATGCATTTTAAATAAAAGGGCACCTTCTACTCATGTAAAAACACGCTGGTTCCCGGACTGTCCGTGGGCCGGATCTGGCCCCTGGGCCTTAGTATGCCTACCCATGTCCTAAATAACAACAACAACAATGCCCTGTCCATCTGTATCCTCTCCTCTCCTGGAGGAGTATCCTCTCCTCTCCTAAATCTGGATAGGATTGGACTTATTGTTATAAAACTCTTGGGAAGGATTCAGGACAAACTTTTTACATGAAAAGCAACAGAAAGCCTAAGCTTGGCCTTCTTCCTGTTGTCCTTGCCCTACCTAGGACATCCAAGCATTAATGTAAGAAACTAAACATCTTTCTGGAGGGCCTCAAACATTTTACATGCAAAGTTTCAATTCAGACAATTTAAAGAATATTTAGGAAATCTATATAACACACCAAAACACCAGGCAGATATCCATGCTCCCACACTTTGCTTGGGTTGTTCCGCAGAATACTTGGCATTGATCAAGTCATGTGTGGAACAATAGGTATCTTTGAGACAAAGTGTGAACAGCACATGACTCCCCTGGGCATTCCAAATGAGAAACAGTTGTCACTGTGATCTATCGCTGCACAACAATTGATTGGAACTGGACAGAATTTCCTGAAGTGCTATTGCATGACTTCGACCAAGTCAAAGATGTGTTTATGGTGTGCGTGTTTTTTTTAAAAAAATAATAATAATAATCAAAAAGTGTTCTGTATCAATCTAAGTGCCACTCAAACTTGCCATGCTGTTACAAATAAGACAATGGTCCTCCACAGTTTTTTCCCTATTCATATTTCTACTTACTCTGATCAAAAACCACAATTCCAATCCAGGCTATACCTGGGCAAATTTATCAGTGCAGCATAAATAGCAATCTTAAACACTCTTGTTACTCCCCTTTGTTGCTTAATTTAAGTCCTGTCTCCCCACCTCCACCCCAGAACCCACAGTTCAATATGCAAACCAGAAGAGAAACCCAACGGAAAACATCTTTGGAAACTTTGGGAGACTACCTTTCAGCACCTAAGCCACCCAGTAACCAATATATTCTGCGTGGTCTCATAGATCCTCTTTAATTAAAGGCACTGTTAAAAGTTCCCCCTGGTGTTGTGCTGTGCTTGACATTTTGTTGAGTGGAAATTTGCTGTGTTGGTGCTATGCTCTCAGGAATGTGATCATTAATTAGGGACACCTTTAGATGCACCTATCCTTGGTTTCATTTTCAGGTTTTTTTAAAAAAGTTACATGATGCTTTCGTGCTATTTTAGACTTTACACTAATGTACTTTTGTGAACATTTGTGACAAGGATATAGAAGGTGCTCGTCCATTGCTAGAACAGCTATAAAAGGAAATAAAACTGAGCTACACACATAGCAGTTGCATCTTGATCATCAAGTTGAATTTTCACCTTCATTTGCTAAGCAGAACATGCCAAGAGGGGAAAAGGTGTGTGCACATCTCAAGTGAAATCCCTTGCGCAAAGGAGCTGTTTTAGTTTTAAAGTGAGTGAGGCTGTTTGCAATACAATTTGAGCCAAGGAATAACTAGTCTTCTTTTAGCACACTACTGAACCTAAATAAATCATGCTCAGTACTAGTAGTTGTAGCTATACCAGGAGTAGTACAAAATAACTGACTGTCTATCGGTGGATATTGGCAATAACAGCTGAATAAAACCTGTTGGGTTCAAAGGCAGTAGCCCTCATAAGGAATTCAATATAAATCTGCAAATGGGAAATCAGGAATATTTGGGTGTCAGCACAGACCCTTCTATGACAGGGGTGGCCAACTCCCAAGAGACTGCGATCTACTCACTGAGTTAAAAACTGGCAGTGATCTACCCCCTTTTGGGGGGTTCAGGTCAAAGTTGTTGAGCTTTTTTGGGGGAAGCCTAAGTTGTTGAGCTTCTTTGAGGGGAGCCAGTGATCTACCAGTGATCTACCACAGACGTCCAGTGATCTACTGGTAGTTCACAATCTACTTGTGGACATGCCTGCTCTATGATGCTTCATGGTCTGGACATTCTTCTCAGTCAATATGAGATCAGCATTAGATTGAAGGGGGCTGCGTTACTCACCTGTAGACTTTCCAACACATGAGAGGGAACCCTGGTCAATTAGGGTTTTCATTCCCATGTTGAAAACCTTATCCCTGAGTAAGACAGACCAATAATTCATTGCTCAGGAACTGTGCCTGTCCTGTATGAGCTCTAGGCTCACAGGAGAAGCCCAGCAATATCCCATCAAGCATTCAAGCCATTCAGACCACCTTCAGCACCTTGGAGAGCTCCCAGGGTGGGTCCTGCAAGCTGCTGTCCCTGCAACTAAAGCCTTTCTCATCTTGGCAACTAAGCTCTGTTTTCCAAAGGAACTGGCTAACTGTTAAATGGCTCTCTTCTTATCTGCAGTCCTTACTTGGATTCTTAAAAAAAAAAAAAATCCATATGGATATAAAGCTGCAAATCTATTTTCCCTACTTGGAGCAACTCCCACTGTATTCACTGGTTCTTATAGCCGAAGCAACACCAAACTGTTAGATGACCAAATGAATCAAAATGCCCTTTCTGCAGTTTCTCATACCCTCACATGCTTGTTAGGACTTAAAATCCAGATTAAAAGTGTGGTTGAAAGTTGAGAGGAGAGATACACCTCCTTCTCTGCCCACCTCTACTGCTGACAGCATGATCTTAAGGACTGCTGCTGCTGCTGCCCAGGAGGACTGCCTGTAGGGCCCTGCCCTTGCCTCTTTCCACCTGGCTTGGGGCGGGTCTTGACAGGCCCCACAAGTACTGTGGCTGCTGCTCAGCAGTGAGGGCTCCTCTTTTAAATTGTTTTTTTTTTAATTTTCCTCTGTGTTGTTTTAAATTATACCATCTTGGCTGTGAGCCCTGGAAGACCTTCACCCTGCCTTGCTGGCCTTTCTCCATCTGGCTTGGGAGAGTGGAGTGCGGACTGACTCCAGCTACAAAAACTGAAGCTGTTGAACAGATTCTTTGGCTGGAGTATTGTTTATGGGGGGTTGAGAGAGCTTGTTGCTGTTATTGATATTATTGTTGTTCTACCTTTAGTCTTAGATCTTATGATTTACGTGGGAATTGTTTCCATTTGGTTGTGTACGTTTTGATGTGTTTTATTTCTTGTTTATGACTTCTGCTATGTTTGTAATTATGTAAATCTTGTCATGTTGTGAGCTGCCTTGAGCATAGTTTCAACTATGGAAAGGCGGCATACAAATAAAATGATGATGATGATGATGATTGTGCCAGGCCCCCAAATCAGTTTGGGGGCAGATCCGAGTTGGGTTGCGTCACACCATTCTGAAACACCAGATTGGGCCCAAAATCAGATCAGGGATGTCATGCACATCCTTAGTTTGAATATATGGTGTGGATATGACCTTGAATAATTCTCTTAATCCCCCTGCCCCATAGCACAGGTGAGATGTTAATCTCCTGAACCACATGGGTATGATCAGTGATGGATTTGTACATATTCATCCATTCAGGGATGTGGGTGGCGCTGTGGTCTAAACCACTGAGCCGCTTGGACTTGCCAATCAGAAGGTTGGCAGTTCGAATCCCTGTGACGGGGTGAGCTCCCATTGCTCTGCCCCAACTCCTGCCAACCTACCAGTTTGAAAGTACAAGCAGATAAATAGGTACTGCTGTGGCAGGAAGATAAACAATGTTTCCGTGTGCTCTGGTTTCCGTCACAGTTCTCTGTGCACCAGAAGCAGTTTAGTTCTGCTGGCCATGTGACCTGGAAAGCTGTCTGTGGGCAAACGCTGGCTCCCTCAGCCTGAAAGCGAGATGAGCACTGCAACCCCATAGTCGCTTTTGACTGAACTTAACCGTCCACGGGTCATTTACCTTTTACCTTATTCATTCATTCATTCATTCATCCATTCATTCATCATTTTATTCATATGCCACCTTTCCACAGTTAAAACAATGCTCAAAGTGGCTTACAATATGAAGAGATTTACATAATTACAAACATAGCAAAGTAGTCATAAAAATAAATAAAACACATCAAAAACCGCATAACCAAACTGAACAGTTTCCACATAAAAATAAAGATACAAAAAATTAATATCAGTAACAGCAGCAAAAACTCCCAAGAAAACTTCCCCCCAAATACCCCAGTCCTCCTGGGCAGCAGCGGCAGCAGTCAGGCCCCACCTTAAGCCAGGTGGAGAGAGGCAGGAACAGGGCCCTCAGGCCCTCAGCAGCATGCACAGAATTAGTCCCCCCTCCTGCAGCCAAGGGACACACATATTACCTTTGAAATGTGGCCCACAGCCGGGATTGTTGGTTTCTGCTCTCTTCACTGTGCAGCGAAGTGCTTGTCACAAGACAATGTTTACATTCCACAGTCAGAGTACTGTTGGTTTTTCCCACGGGAAGGGAAGCTGGATGTGACGTACACTGGTTTCCTGTTTTTTTCTGTTCTCTCGGTGTTCGAGGAGAAGGACGGTTGCTTCTCTGCTCCCGCAGAGGCAAGATGCATGTTTGTAATTTCTCTACAATGAACTGTAAATAAAGCAACATAAAGCATGTGGCACGTACTGTTCATCATTCCGTTTGTGCAAAAGGACTCTGCTATATCAACATTTTGGTTATGGGCCCAGAAAGACGTAAATCAAACTGAGGAACAAAGACTCCAGCAGCCGAGTCGAAATGCCGGCAGAGGTACAGAGGAACGGATCGCGTTATCTGCTCTGCGCGTCAAGTTTGATTGATGAAGGTATGTGCTCATGCTCCCGGAGCAGCCTGCCAGCTCCTAGTTTATCGCTTTATGGCTGGACTTTGAACTTTTAAAGCCGTTTTGCCGCGCTACAGGCAAAGGCTCTAAGGCACAAGCTCACAGGCTTGGATGGCTGGGGAAAACGAAAGTACTTTTAAAAGTGCTTTAAGAAGCTGCAGGACTGTGATGCAGCAGAAATGGCTAATGCAAAGCTGGTTGATGCTTTTGGGATTCCTAAGCTCAATAAGAAAAATTACACAGAGTGGGTGCTTTATGCAGAGGCAGTTCTGCGGAAAGAAGGTCTGTTTAATGTTATTACAGACAACCCCCCAGCTCCAATTACTGCTGAATGGGCTGCTAAGGATTCCAAAGCACGGGGAACGCTTACGTTGATAATATCCCCAGAAGAGCTCTGTCTGTTGCGTGGAAAGACTACAGCCAAAGAAATTTGGAACTCTTTAAGAGAGGCTCACTTGAGGACAGAGGCTGGTTCCTCAATGTACTACTATGCCAAGCTGCATGATATGGCTCTTGCTGAAGGTGGAGATGTGCGTAAACACCTGATGGAGATGCAATATCTGAGACATGAGTTGCAACAGAGAGGACTCAACTTTCCAGAGGCTGTGTATTCCTTCATGATACTACATTCTTTGGGTCCAAGTTGGGAGTCCGTTGCCACTCAGATTGCTGTTCAACCAACTGCTCAGCTCACAGTAGCCTTTGTTACTGCCGTGATCCAGAATGAAGCAGATCGCCGGGGTGCTAGCTGCATGGGTAAGGGGGAGTCTTCACAGACGTCATCCCAGAGTGCAGTGGAACCACCAGAGGGCGCCAAAGCTTTGAAGGCAGTGAACTGCTACTCGTGTGGACGTCTAGGCCATATGAAGAGGGAATGCAGAAATCCCAGGGCCAAGACAGAGCAGCGCAGTGGAAGCTCAGCGCGTGGAAAAGGCCAAAGCAAAGGCAAAGGTCCGGTGTCCAGGACAACGCAGCACAAGGCGATGGTCTCACGCTTCACTCCAAAGGTCGCAAAGGTCCAGAAGACGTCTAGATCTTTCTTCGTTGTTGATTCAGCAGCTACACACCACATGTGCAACGATAAGAGACTGTTCGTGTCTTTTACACCACAGGAAGGTGCGATTCACCAGGCGGATGATCACACGATTCCCAGTCAAGGCTACGGAACTGTTGTTCTTCACAGTTTGGACTTATCGATACAGGATGTACTGTATGTTCCAGATGCCACACACAATCTTCTAAGTGTGATGCAGCTGAATGAACGGAACATTGACGTTTCCTTCAAGAACAAGAGATGCACCATCACAAAGAAAGACGATTATGTATTGCATGCTGAATGTGTTGATCGTTTGTTTGTTTTGTATTATGATGATGTTGTGCAGAACGATACTTGTTGCATTGCAGGTTCTAACAAAAGTTTGCATGCAGGATGTATTCACGATTTTCACAGGAAATTTGGTCATTTGCATTTTGAGGCAGTATCTAAAATGCCTGCCTTGGTTGAAGGTATGACTATTAAACCCTGCAGGTACCACATGAAGTGCAAGGCATGCGCAGCAAACAAGGTGAAAATGGCTGCGAAAGGTAAGGTGTCTAGTAGGCAAGCTACAGAACCATACCAGATTGTTCATGCTGATTTAGTTGGTCCACTATCGCCCTCTTTGGGTGGAAATAGGTTCTTCATGGTTCTCATTGATGCATTTTCTAGGTATATTTATGTGTACAATCTCAAGCAGAAATCAGAGGCTTTTCCAAGGTTCAAGGAATTCTGTGCTTGGTTAGAAAATGTGCATGGTAAGAAGATAAAAATTCTTTTCACAGATCGCGGGGGAGAATTCACTTCTCAGCAGTTTGAAGCTTTTCTGACTGAGAAAGGAATTCAACACGATTTGTCCAGTCCTCGCTCGCCATGGCAGAATGGGCTTTGCGAAAGGGCAAATCAGACATTGCTTCAAGGGTTAAAAACCTTGCTGCATGATGCAAATCTTCCAGAGAGTTATTGGGCCGAAGCTCTCTCATGTTTTCTTTACAGTTACAATCGCAGGTTATCTTCAGCGATTGGTTGTACCCCCTATGAGAAGATGTTTGGCAAGAAACCATACGTCAAACACATGAAAATTTTTGGTTCTGATATGTGGATTCACTCACCACAAAGCTCCAAGTTAGACAAGCGTGGATTGCATGGTATCTTTCTAGGTTATCAGAAAGGTTCTTACAGAATAATGATGACTGACTCTAAGACAATTAGGCTCACAAGAAGTGTTGAGTACAATGCCAAGTGGGGGGAGAATGTGGGAATTTTCCAATGTTATCCTGATGACAGTGATGAGACTGAGGATAAGCAACAACAACCCACACCCACTGATGAAGGTTCTGATTCTGAGTCTGAAACTGAATCGGATAATTCAGAGGATTTCAAGAGTGCGAAAGCCTCTATGCGACCCTCTGAAAGCTCTGATCAGGAATTGGAAGAACCATTGTTCACAATAGGCCACTTTTCTCCTAAGAAGGAAGAGGAAAGTGTTGAAGACCTAAGGCTGATTCGCAGGTCACAAAGAGCTACAAAAGGCAGACCTCCAAAGAGATTTGCTGATGAATATGCTAAGACAGCAGTAGCAGCTGTTAAAAGCTCCAAGAAGGTATTTGAACCTTCAAGTTTCCAAGAAATCCAGGATTTGGATTCTAAGGAAGCTGAGCCATGGTTAAATGCAATGAAGGCTGAGCTTGATTCCTTAGAAAGGAACAAAACTTGGGAACTAGTTCCAGTAGTTCCAGGAATGAAACTGCTTGGAAGCAAATGGGTCTTCAAAGCGAAGACTGATCAAAATGGCAAGATAGTCAGACACAAAGCCAGATTGGTAGCCAGAGGTTTTGCACAGGTACCAGGTGAAGACTATCACGAGACCTACTCACCCACGGTGAGATATGAGAGCATTAGACTTATGCTCAAGCTAGCTGCAGAGGAGAATCTACACATTAGTCACCACGATGTAAATACAGCGTTTTTGTACGGATCTCTAGGTGAATCACTTTATATGCTTCCACCTGATGGCGTACAGGTAAAACAGGGATTTGTTTGTGCTCTGAAGAAGTCCCTTTATGGTCTCAAACAAAGTGCACGGTGTTGGCACACAAAACTCACTGAAGCATTGTTTTCTCTAGGTTTTAAGCAAGGGAAAGCTGATCCATGTGTGTTTGTCAAAGAGGAGGGGCAAAAGAAGCTGTATTGTTTGTTTTATGTTGATGATATTTTATTCTTTTGGAAAGATGTCACAATGTATAATAACGCCCTAGCTCAACTGAAAGAGCACTTTGACATGAAAGATCTTGGTGAGGTAAACAACTACCTATCTCTGGAAATAGAGAAAGATCAAAGTGGTAACATTCTAGTACACCAGTCACGGAAAATTGCTGATGTGTTAAGCAAACTAAACCTGATGGATGCTAACCCTGTAGACACACCGATGACAACAGGTTATCAGGTAGAAGACACTGAAGAAGCATTTTCTGACACTACACTGTACAGAAGTGTGCTAGGCAAGCTAAACTTCATTGCCAGATGTTCAAGACCTGACATTGCTGTTAGCTGTAATTTGCTAAGCAGACAAGTCAACAATCCTACTGTTAAGGATTGGAAAGCTCTGAAACGCATAGCACGCTATTTGAAAGGCACTATGCATTACAGACTGAGATTTAACAATCAGAAGTCTGGTGGTCTTGAGATTTTTGCAGATGCAAGTTTTGGAAGTGACACTACAGACAGGAAAAGTACGTCTGGAGTTTGCTACATGTACAATCAGGGTCTATTTGATTGGTCATGCAAGAAGCAAACAACAATTAGCTTAAGTACTTGTGAAGCTGAACTGAATGCACTGTCTTATTCACTTAAGGATTGTGAATGGTTGTTACAATTGTGCAAAGACATGAAAATTCCTGTCAAATGTCCAATCCAGGTTTATCAGGACAACAAAGCATGTTTGGCTTTGCTGAATTCGGAAGGTTGTAAGCAAAGCACGAAACACTTGCAGTTGAAGGTGCAACATGCTAGGGAACATATTCAGAAGGGACTCGTAACGGTGTCCTATATGCCAGGTAATGAAATTCCTGCTGATGTATTGTCCAAGATTGTATCAAGGGATCAACACTGTACTTATGTGCAGAAGTTGGGTTTGTACTGATATTGTACGAACACGCTGCCCAGTGATGTTCACAGAAAGGGGGAGGATGTTGGTTTCTGCTCTCTTCACTGTGCAGCGAAGTGCTTGTCACAAGACAATGTTTACATTCCACAGTCAGAGTACTGTTGGTTTTTCCCACGGGAAGGGAAGCTGGATGTGACGTACACTGGTTTCCTGTTTTTTTCTGTTCTCTCGGTGTTCGAGGAGAAGGACGGTTGCTTCTCTGCTCCCGCAGAGGCAAGATGCATGTTTGTAATTTCTCTACAATGAACTGTAAATAAAGCAACATAAAGCATGTGGCACGTACTGTTCATCATTCCGTTTGTGCAAAAGGACTCTGCTATATCAACAGGGATAGTTCCCAGTTCTATTTTTCTAGAAAAAAGGTGTCGGAACTGACCGGGAATGCCTTCCCTGTTCTCTTATAATGGTAATGGTGCCCACCTGAGAGGTGCCAGAACTGAGTTCTTGAGAGTTCCAGCTGGGGGGGGGGAAGCCCTGATAGATCCTGACCATTAGGTCCAGTCGTGGATGACTCAGGGGTTGCGGCGCTCATCTCACTTTATTGACCGAGGGAGCCGGTGTACAGCTTCCGGGTCATGTGGCCAGCATGACTAAGCCACTTCTGGCGAACCAGAGCAGCACACAGAAATGCTGTTTACCTTCCCGCTGGAGTGGTACCTATTTATCTACTTGCACTTTGATGTGCTTTCAAACCACTAGGTTGGCAGAAGCAGGGACCGAGCAACAGGAGCTCACCCTGTTGCAGGGATTCTAACCACCGACCTTCTGATCAGCAAGTCCTAGGCTCTGTGGTTTAACCCACAGCACCACCCACATCCCTTCCTGAATGAATAGAGTCCCCCAAAAAGCTATGTAAAGTGCCCCACAAAATATTAACTTGCCACTGGGTAGTCTGTATCCATTTGCTCTCAGCTTGAAGAAATGACCACAATGCAGAAAACACGGGGGACTTCTTGGTACAGTGGTACCTCGGGTTACAGATGCTTCAGGTTATAGACGCTGCAGGTTACAGACTCTGCTAACCCAGAAATAGTACCTCGGGTTAAGAACTTTGCTTCAGGATGAGAACAGAAATTGCGTGGCGGTGGCTCAGGGGCAGCGGGAGGCCCCATTAGCTAAAGTGGTATCTCAGGTTAAGAACAGTTTCAGGTTAAGAACGAACCTCCAGAACAAATTAAGTTCTTAACCCGAGGTACCACTGTTGGCAGCGGTACGTGGGATCCCACTGTACATGGGATCACAAATTAATGCTTCGCTCTGCTTTTGTTTCAACTAGTAAGAAGTAAGGGAGTGAGTACAACTGTCTCCAAAATGTGCAATGGTTAACACTTGTATCTCTGTGTGGTGTTATTTCCTGCCCTCCGCAGGGATTTCAAGTGGAATGAAACTTTTCTAGAAGAGAATAGGCAGAGTTCATTGAAATGCATCAGAGCTCCTTGGGACTTTCACAGTGTTTCACACTAAGTGGGTTCCACTCCTCTTGATATCTTTCATCTTCCCTCTGCCAACCCCTATCTAATTGTCAAGTGCTCAGAGATTCCCATCATCAGTGGCTGAGTCTGCTTTGTCACATTGCTGAAGTTCGTAAATCACTTTGCTGCAGGCCTGATAGATGAGACCCTCCTTAACACTTGGGAGAATATGTTCTCCCATTATCAATTATGAAGAAAAATGTAGGAAGCTCGTCGTAAAGAACAAGCTGGCATAACTTGCAGGCAACCAGGCTGAATGCAGGCCATCAGTAGGGACGGGGCAGTGGTGGAATTGATTCAGTTCACATTTAAAGGTGAACTGGCTTATTTTGCACTTTCTGAAGCAATATGTGACCTGAAACACAGCCATTCTTGCACATTTACAGTTCCCGGTGTGCAAAATGCGCAGGGTTTCCCAAATTTGTGTCTCTGTCTGTTGTTGGACTACAACGCCCATCATCATTAGCTAGCAGGACCAGTGCTCAGGGATCATGGGAATTGTAATTCAAAACATCTGGAGATCCAAGTTTGGGAAACCCTGTACTAGGGCAAAGTGTTCAGAAAAGATGTATCATATATGGAGAAATTTTATATGAAGAAATTTTAGATTTTACTTTCTTGGGCTCCATGATCACTGCAGATGGTGACAGCAGTAACGAAATTAAAAGATGCCTGCTTCTTGGGAGAAAAGGAATGACAAACCTAGAAAGCATCTTAAAAAGCAGAGGCATCACCTTGGTGACAAAGGTTCGTATAGTTAAAGATATGGTTTCCCCAGTAGTGATGTATGGAAGGAGAGCTGGACCATATGTTTTCCTCCTCACAACATGAGGTACAAGAAATTTTATGTCTAAAACAAATATTGATAATTTTATCATTGGTTGACTAACATGGTAGAAATCTTTTCTTTTTTAAAATGATCTTCATTGGTTTTACAGATTTTCCAAATTTCGCCATCATAATACATACCTTTTTTCTTTTTACTTTAATACTTTAAACGAATTCATACTTTCCTCCCTCCTTCTTCTGGTTTCTCTATATTTTCTTTATATGTATGCATTTATCATGTTTACATTCTATGTGTACTTAATACTATGGAATAATAGTATTCAAAATTTCATTAATGTACAGTGGTACCTCAGGTTAAGTACTTAATTCGTTCCGGAGGTCCGTACTTAACCTGAAACTGTTCTTAACCTGAAGCACCACTTTAGCTAATGGGGCCTCCTGCTGCTGCCACGCCACCAGAGCATGATTTCTGTTCTCATCCTGAAGCAAAATTCTTAACCTGAAGCACTATTTCTGGGTTAGCAGAGTCTGTTACCTGAAGCGTATGTAACCCAAGGTACCACTGTACATCCTTCAATTGTTGTAATATGTTTGTTCAATATTCTTAAATCCAAAACGAATGATTTTTAATAAATATTATGAGGTCTATTTCAGTCCCGCGAGTGTCTTTATTTGTGTACAGTCCTTTTCCATGTATGTTGTAAATTTCATCCAATCTCTTTGGAATGCTTTGTCCCCCTGAAATACCCACAGTTGAAGAATGGCAGCAGAAACTCATGGAGTACGCAGAAATAGCAAAATAGACTGGAAAAATCAGAGAATAGAGCGAGAGCATGGTAGAAATCTTGGTCTGTGTTTTGATGATAGTAGTAGTAGTAGTAGTAGTAGTAGTAGTAGTAGTAATTTATTTATACCCTGCCCATCTGGCTGGGTTTCCCCAGCCACTCAGGGCAGCTCCCAACAGATTAAAAACAGAATAAAACATCAAACATTAAAAACTTCCCTAAACAGGGCTGCCTTCAGATGTCTTCTAAAAGTCAGATAGCTGTTTAAGATAAGAGTTTTCCCCTCGAGCCCTTGGAGTCAATCCTGGTTCCTCTTAAATATGATGGCTTGCAATCACTGAGGAAAACCCATGTATTGAATGCACAACTGAATTCACATTCTAGCGCCTTTCACCCCAACATGGTACTTTCCAGATGCTGTTGTCCTCCCATGAGCTCCAGCCAGCAGGGTCATTGGTAGCAATGCTGGGAGATGTAGTTGAAAACATCTAGAGGGCGCTAGGTTGGGGAACGCTGCTTTGGGATCTAACACCATGATCAAAACACAAGCAGTTGCCGCTGGTGCCCATTGGGACTGGTGAAGCTGAAGGCAGGGAGATGAACAGTAAATGGAGCCAGCTAATCCAAGTTTTGTCTCCAACGTCATCCCTGTTGAATTCTACAAGCACAACAATGAGATTAAGGAGGAAGAAGCTGACATCCCATAAGCTGGCTGTATGTAAGGAGGCAGGCAGGCAGACCTGGCTGAGAGCAGACTGAGTTTGGTCCAGCAGTGGCCCATTTGACCAAATTGACCAGCATCTACTGACTACTGGTGTTTCTGTTCTTGCATGCTGTTTGGGAATCTTGAGGTCTGTTCAAGGATCTTTCACAATTTTGCATTGTTCCTCCAGGCTCATATGTAGCAAGCAGCCCTCTCTCCCCGAAGTCTCTTTGAACGTTGATGTACCTCTGCCAGTTTAATAAGGCATGGATATCCTTGCAATTGCCTTGTGTCAACGTACCTGTTACATGGCTTAATGGCCCATGAGGAAAAAAAGGAAGGAAGGGGGAGTGAGAATGGCAGTACATTGGTGGGGCTAAGGATAATGAGCTACCAATTACTGCCGAAGAACACAGCCGCAGAAATATAGTAATTAAATGTTCTGTCTTGTTAAATTAATTGATCACAATGGGAAACAGGCACTCTGAAAATGGTGCACTGTAATATCTTATTAAAGAAGCCCTTCTGAAACAAGTCACATTTGCATGTGGCAAGCACTGCCTTTTGGTATGATTATTACAAAAGGCTTCCCTTCTGGAAAGAATTATGCAGCTCAATTGGGGACTATACCATCTCCTTTTTGCCTGCTAGGCCATATTATCCTTTCCTACTTTTCTCTCAGAGACAGGCCTGTGCAAGAAGACTCAGAGCTCATCTTTCAGATATATTTTCGCTGACAAGACCCAGCTTTGGGAACGCGTTAAGGAACAAAGGTCATTCCCCTCACCATTGAATAACAAAAACCATTTTCAAACACCATAGGAATAGAGGGCTGGGCTTTTGAGCCTGGGATTGTGGCTCACAGACAAGTTTGTATTTCAGTACTTGCGTTTGTACAGAAGTAATTACGATTTACAGAATGGCTGAGGCAGCAGTAACTATTACAGGCACTCCTATGGATTTGGTTGTGACCAGTGCTCTTCTTGCATGGAAATATTACGCGTTTTGATGAAGGTGATGAGATTATGAGGAGCTGTCGATCTGTTTGCTCTTCAGTTAAAGCCCAATGCAGCTTAAATCCAACAAAAGTTTACTCCTGAAACTGAAGATATGACTATCTCTGAGAGAGGGAAAAGAAGAATATGCCATGCCTCTCAGTCATCAGTATCAGGTCTTTAGCCGTTGCAGCTGACTGACTTTTCAAAGAAGCAGTTTGCTGTGGTTCCACCACCAGCAAAAGCCATTTTCAATATGACTGCTGTCAGAATCGTCACCATCATCTTCAGCATCTTCTACTTGGTTCCTTTGCAAAGATACCTGGAACTTCTAAGCATCAGACAGTGGGTAGTGAGGGACTTTGAATTCCTTCTAGGAGTTGTTGAAATGTGAGCAAAAGTTGTGATGCTATGCAGAGTTACATGGCAGAAAGCCCAGTGGACTCAAGAAGACTTCCATCCAAGTAAGACAGGGGTGGGAAACATCATCGTTGTTGTTTAGTCGTTTAGTCGTGTCCGACTCTTCGTGACCCCATGGACCAGAGCATGCCAGGCATTCCTGTCTTCCACTGCCTCCTGCAGTTTGGTCAAACTCCTGCTGGTAGCTTCGAGAACACTATCCAACCATCTCATCCTCTGTCCCCTTCTCCTTGTGCCCTCCATCTTTCCCAACATCAGGGTCTTTTCCAGGGATCTTCTCTTCTCATGAGGTGGCCAAAGTCTTGGAGCCTCAGCTTCAGGATCTGTCCTTCCCGTGAGCACTCAGGGCTGATTTCCTTCAGTATGGATAGGTTTGATCTTCTTGCAGTCCATGGGACTCTCAAGAGTCTCCTCCATCAAACCCAGGAGCAAAATTCAGCTCTCCAGGCCTTTCTATCTGGCCTTATTACTCTTAGTATCATAGAATCATAGAATTGTACAGTTAGAAAGGACTCTGTGGGTCATCTGTTCCAATCCTCTTCAATGCAGGAATCGCAATGAAAGCATCCATGACAGATGGCCATCCAATCTCTACTTAAAAAAACCCAAGGGAGCTGTCAAACAGCTATTACTGTCAGAATGTTCTTACTGATGTTTCATCAGAATCTCCTTTCTTGTAACTTGAATCCATTGCTATGGGTTCTGCCCTCCAGTGCAGGCTAAAGTAAGCTTGCTCAATCTTCCATCTGTCTCCCGTGTAGCAGCAGCAGGCTTTAAGCTTCCCAGCCAGGCCTCTACCATTCTGCCCGGACACTGAGGTCCCACACCAAGGGCCTTCTGGCGGTTCCCTCACCACGAAAAGTGAAGTTTCAGGGAACCAGGCAGAGGGCCTTCTCGGTAGTGGCACCCTCCCTGTGGAACGCCCTCCCATCAGATGTCAAGGAAATAAACAACTATCTAACTTTTAGAAGACATCTGAAGGCAGCCCTGTTTAGGAAAGCTTTCAATATTTGAGGAATTACAGTGGTACCTTGGGTTAAGTACTTGATTCATTCCGGAGGTCCATACTTAACCTGAAACTGTTCTTAACCTGAAGCACCACTTTAGCTAATGGGGCCTTCTGCTGCCGTCGCGCCGCTGGAACACGATTTCTGTTCTCATCCTGAAGCAAAGTTCTTAACCTGAAGCACTATTTCTGGGTTAGCGGAGTCTGTAACCTGAAGCGTATGTAACTTGAAGCGTATGTAACCTGAGGTACCACTGTTATTGTATTTTAATATATTGCTGGAAGCCGCCTAGAGTGGCTGGGGAAACTCAGCCAGATGGGCGGGGTATAAATAATAAATAAATTATTATTATTATTATTATTATTATTATTATTATTATTATTATTATTATTATTATTATTTGTGTGAGGGCCCTTCTTAGCTGCCCCAGCCATCCTCCTCAGTCTAAGAGAATGAGGGAGATGGGGAAGTATTTCTTTGACCTACACCAGGGATGACCCACAAACTATCTAGGGAGACAGCTTGCCATAGTTTTAAGCACCCCTGGGGAGGGGAACATGGCAGTTATGCCACATATGGATGAGAAAGAGAGGAGACATAAGACTGAAATGAATGAGTGGGGAATATACCAGCCAAAACATTGCCTGCAAATCTTTAGTTTTCCGTGTTGCTATAACAAGGCAAGAATACAAATTAGGGATGTGCGTGAGACACACGCACACACAGAGAGAGAAATATAAGATTTACATCCTGTTCTGGAGTGCAGTCTCGCTCAAATTCAGTGGTGATTTCCACGCCAGGATCTCTTTCAGGCACCCCGACAGGATGAAAAGCTGTCAGAGATTGATTCTCACATGTTGCTGCGGACAGAACAAAAAGTAATTGGCTTTAAGATGCAGCAGAGAAAAATATAAGTTAATTTTGGAGAAAATGGAACAAGCTGGCAAGAGAGGATGTGTTATCACCTCTGCTGGAAATATTCAAGGCTAGGCTACTCTATGAAGGACTCCCATGGGAAGATGAAATCAATTCTGCCAGGATGCTGTGGAACGCACTGCACATCCTTCTGACTCCTAATGATTCAGCTGAGGAATGTGACGTGCTCTACAGAAAAAGGCACAATGTACAAAACATAGTGGAATTTTTTTTGTTTTTTGTTTAAATGCCAGCCACTTCTGTCTTGCTATGAAATGGGTAAGAATGGGTGGATCAGTCAATTCTGGCTTCTCTCATGTTCTCATTCTCGCCCCCCCACCCCAATCTTAAGTTCAGTTCTGCAGATTTCTACAGGAGTTTGCGATTGTCCCCATGAAAATTCATCAATATGCACATTTCCCTATGCATTTTTGCCAAATACTCGCATTTTTGCAAAACAATTTTCCCCAATATAACATATTTTTGCATGTTATTTTCGCTAATATATTCATTTTGTGCACACTGGTATATTCATTTTTTTTGCTGACAATATTTGGCCATTAAAATTTTGGAAAATGTGAATTTTGAAGGATAGCTAGCCTTCCTCCCAGAAAAACAACCGGTATAAATGAATAAAATGCAAAAATATTTTTGAGCTTATCTAATCCACCACCGCTAGGCTATTGGGAAGAGTCCAATGCAGCTGCTGGGTGACCTTGGGCCAGTCACACTTTTGTGAAGTCTCTCAGCCCCACTCACCTCACAGAGTGTTTGTTGTGGGGGAGGAAGGGAAAGGAGATTGTTAGCCGCTTTGAGACTCCTGATGGGGAGTGAAAGGTGGGATATCAAATCCAAACTCCTCTTCTTCTTCTTCTTCTTCTTCTTCTTCTTCTTCTTCTTCTTATATTATATAATATATCACAAAAAGCCACATACAGTGGTACCTCGGGTTAAGTACTTAATTCGTTCTGGAGATCCATACTTAACCTGAAACTGGTCTTAACCTGAAGCACCACTTTAGCTAATGGAGACTCCTGCTGCTGCGCTGCCGGAGCCTGGTTTCTGTTCTTATCCTGAAGCAAAGTTCTTAACCTGAAGCAATATTTTTGGCTTAGTGGAGTGTGTAAACTGAAGCGTATGTAACCTGAAGCGTATGTAACCCGAGGTACCACTGTACTGCTTCGAGGGTTATAATTTCCCTGCTCTGAGACAATATCTACGCTGGTGTCTACTTCGATGTAAGGAATTGCTGCGCATACGTTCTCATGTGGTTAGTACACCAATTGGTTAGCCAGTGTATTTAATAGTAGTTTGATAGTTGTGTTATGAAAAAGGCTTGTACCTTACTTCACATTTGGTCTTTAACGCTTATGTTCCTACTCATAAATCTTTTCTGGGGAGATAATAAGATAAGGAATTCCCTGGAGGTATGGATATGATAGGTACCATAAGATCAGTGATCTTTTTCTAGAAAAAGAGGTGCCAGAACTCACCATAAACACACACCCCTTTCTCTTAAAATGGAAATGGAGAGGTGCCAGAACTGTTCTGATAAGTATCATCTGACTACTGCAATTATTAAGTTTGCAGATGACACCACCATAATGGGTTTAAAAACAGGTGGAGACGAATCATCATATAGAGGGGAGGTCCAAAAAATATCTACATGGTGCCTAGGGAACAACTTGCACATTAATATCTGCAAGACAAAGGAGATGGTGTTGGACTTTCAGAGGAAGACATCGCGGAAGAATGTTGCCTCAGGAGAGTGAGGAAAATTCCCAGGGATTATTCACTCCCTGACCAGCACTTTCTTGATCTCCTGCCCTCAGGTAGAAGATATAGAAGCATGATTAGTCACACCAACAGGGTAAAGAACAGCTTCTATCCGTGGGCTGTTAGGCTGCTGAATGAAAAGATAGCAACAGAAGAAGAAGAAGAAGAAGAAGAAGAAGAAGAAGAAGAAGAAGAAGAAGAGGAGGAGTTTGGATTTGATATCCCGCCTTTCACTCCCTTTAAGGAGTCTCAAAGCGGCTAACATTCTCCTTTCCCTTCCTCCCCCACACCAAACACTTTGTGAGGTGAGTGGGGCTGAGAGACTTCAGAGAAGTGTGACTGGCCCAAGGTCACCCAGCAGCTGCATGTGGAGGAACAGGGAATCGAACCCAGTTCACCAGATTACAAGTCCACCGCTCTTAACCACTACACCACACAGGGCAACTGATTTTTGGGTTTGGTGGGTGTAAGTCAGTAAACGAGGGGAATTAAGACTAAGAGAGCTGAGTGGGGGCTGCTTGTGTAATCTCACTGTATACAAGTTGTACAAGTGACAATAAAGTATTTCAATATTCAAATAACATTACCAGGAGTAGAGTTAGGAAGCACATGACAATACTAGACAAACATTCTATTAGGTGTGAGGGCAGGATCTACATAGCCATGCAGAATGTTCTACATACCCCAGAATGTTTTGGGATTCTTTTTCTCAAACGGCATCCCTCACCAGCTGCACCTGCCAGCTGGAAGCCTACCTTTGAAAGTAAGGGGGCTTTCAAAAGCAGGTTGTGAGATGTCAAGTTCAAAGGGCAGGAGCCCCAAATCCCATGGACACGCCTTAAGTTTCTTTTTGGACCCACCTGGTATCACTGCTCATAATCCAGACATTCTATGCCATTGGTTAATATCACTTCGGGGAAGTGCGATTAAAGGATTTCATGTCACTGACAAATTTCACCTGAATTGATTTCTCTTCTCTAAGCTGTGTGGAAATAATATTATGTGGTATAATCGTAGCGTTTGTGTCTGCCCCTCCCCAATGCATTGAGAGACCCGCAAGTCTTAAAATGATGATAATTATTAAGGACATTATTTTTGTGGAATGGAAACAGCATGAAAATACACACTGAGCCTAATGATGGCACAATCAATTAGTGCTTAACTCATCTCTGACTATATTTAGTAGAAGTTTTTTTTTAATATAGTGTTTATTTTCTTGAGGGTGGTTGCAGTTGATTTTTTTTCCTCCTGGTTCTGTTGCGTGCTCTCATTTTCTCTTCTGGAACCCCGCTGCTGTAAACATTAACTTGTCTCTTAATGCTTCCTAGAAGGACACTGACTTAACAGAAAATGAAAACAAATCTTCCATTCTCACTTGAGCAAACTCACCCTTGCGCTTTTGGAAAAAACAGAGACTTAGGCAGAAGCCATAACTTATATATACATACACAAGCCATTTCCTAACCTTCTGCCCCATTGTAGCATTTCCCCAAACCAGGAATGGGGCAATAGCAATAGTCCTGTTTGGTGAATGTGCATTAAAATAAAAGATGTAGTTCAGTATAGTAAGTGCAAAATCATGCACATGGAAGCAAAAGATCCTAACTTCACATATACACTGGTGGCATTTGAGCTGGTGGTGACAGACCAGGAAAGGAATCTTGTAGTCATAGTGGACCCAGCGTATGGTCTGAAAGCACATGAAGCCACTCCATTCTTGAGGCTTAGCAGGTCTGGGTCTGGTCAATACCTGTATAGGTGAGCACCTGGGAAACATAAGGGGTTCTATGACAGAAGAAAAGTGGGGTAGTTATTTATTTAAAGTTAAAAGGACCCCTGACCATTAGGTCCTGTCGTGGCCGACTCTGGGGTTGCGGAGCTCATCTCATTTTATTGGCCGAGGGAGCCTGCGTACAGCTTCTGGGTCATGTGGCCAGCATGACTAAGCCGCTTCTGGTGAACCAGAGCAGCGCATGGAAACGCCGTTTACCTTCCCACCGGAACCTATTTATATACTTTCACTTTGACGTGCTTTCAAACTGCTAGGTTGGCAGGAGCAGGGACCGAGGAATGGGAGCTCACCCCGTCGCAAGGATTCGAACCGCCAACTGTCTGATCGGCAAGTCCTAGGCTCTGTGGTTTAACCCACAGTGCCACCCGCGTCCCTAGTTATTTATTTACAACATTGATAAACCACATATTTTTAAAAACCCTCTAAAAATAATAAACAATATCTTTACAACAAAAATCTAACATAAAATCAGTAGTGTAAAAACACGTAACAGCATATAAAACCAAATAAAATGATTTTTTTTGGAATTTAAACACATAAAACAGGGTTCACTCTTAATTTGTGAGCTCCTTCCTGTGACAAACCAAGAGAAATGTAAGGGAAATTGACCCGTTGAAGAACCCAGAGCAGAAAACTAAGACTACAAACAGGGCTTTTTTTCAGCCAGAAAAAGGGTGGGTGCCATTGCCATTATCAGAGAACAAGCGAGGCATTCATGGTGAGTTCTGGCACCTCTTTAACTAAAGAAAATAACATTGACTAAAAACAACAAATACCTAAAAACAAGTTGACCTCAAACTTGTAGTCCAGTGCCCCTAAGATAATGATACTGCATCTAACCTGTGCAAAAGCAGTGTTATCTGTCTTCAAATGCTACAACAAGGTAGTAAAATTGCTTGAACTTAGCATTGCCATCTGCCATCAATTACACCTGGCACCTGCTCTTCTGCATGTCAACCAGGTATGGAAAAGGCAGAGCCACAGTCGAACTATAATGCAGTGAATGATGGCCACTGAGTGAATTTGATAAGGAAAAGGAGACTAAAGAATAGCAGAATTAGAAAGTCAAGGGCAGAAAAGAACAGACTGGTGAAGACATTAAGAGATGAAAGAGAACATCCATCAAAACCTTCTTGAAGATGTCTGAATCATGATGGTGTGAACAGTACTCTATGTGGATGTAGAAAGAGTAAGAAGAATAAAGAAGGTTAGGGACGGGAGGGGGAGAAAGTAAAAGGTTTATGGAGAAATTACTCGGTCTTTTTTTTTTGCGCTTCCATAATAATTATCAGCCATTCATGACAACATGTTGTCTGGAGAGAGAAGTCATCAGGAACATCTTGAGGGGGTAAAAATTACACCGATTTCAATCATGGTGCTAATCATAAAGTAATTATCATTTCTGAGACTGGCATAAGAATGATCATTAGCTAGTTATTAAACTGCAATCATCTGTCTCAAAAATCTAATAAAGAATCTGTTTGATCAATATTCAGAGCCATTAGCCAGGCTGACAAGTCTGTTTCCCTTATTTTTTTAGTTTCAGAAGCAAGCTCTTCCTTTGCATCCACATGAAGTCTTCTTCTTCTTTTTTAAAAAGATGATTTTGGTCTTTAATTAACCTAAATTTGGTAGGAAATACAAAGGAAGGAAAGAAATCAGGTGCATCAAAATTCTTCCCTGAAAGAGATACAGATTTTTCCCCCATAGGACAATATTTTTTATTGTCTGGTTGTTCAGCTGAGGCCAGTTTCAAATGTGACGTGTGGGGAATGTGGGAGTAGTTTTTCTTATTTTACTATTTTTACAAATTGTGTGTGGATTATTATCATTATTATTTGGAAAAAAAAGTATAGTGCAATTGGGGGCTCTGGCTGATTTGGTTGTCATTTTTTGACAGAGATCTTGACAGTGTAAGAATTTTAATCTATGGGTTGTGGGTTTGAGCCTCACAATGGGCAAAGTATGCTTGCATTGCAGGGCTTAAATTCAATGACCCTTGTGGTCCCTTCCATTCTATGATTTTATAATGACTGGGAACAGCAGAGGTCAATAGTTACGACGGTTGTGGGAAAGGCTGCAAAGCTAAAACGGACATATGCAGAGCATATAGCAAGAGATGGCTTGTGTCAATGAAATAAAGCAGTGCTAGTGTGGAGACCCTACAATTTTAAAAGATCCAAAGGATGGCTGCCCACGTGATGGGTGGACAATCTAAAACTAACAGCAGGACTTAAATGGATGCAGCAACCAAACATCAGAGCCACGTAGGTAGCCCTGTTGGTCTGACACAGTCGAAATAAATTAAAAAATTAAAAAATTGTCCAGTAGCACCTTAGAGACCAACTAAGTTTGTTCGGGGTATAAGCTTTCGTGTGCATGCACACTTCTTCAGATACACTGAAACAGAAGTCACCAGACCCTTATATATAGTGGGAGGGTGGGGTGGGATTTTTCTCAGCAGGGTAGTAGGAGATGGGTAATTGACTCAATGGGTATGGTAAACCTGTCGACGACTTTCTCAAGCTCTGGGAGGAAGATCTTTCATTGCCTACAGACAGCCACCCAATCTTAAACAACTCCTCACCCACAATAATACAGCAACATGGACACTGGTACCAGAGCCTGCAATAAACCCAGATGCCAACTTTGCTGCCACATAAACCCCAACAACACCATCACTGGACCCAACAACATCAAACATACCATCTCAGGCCTATTTAATTGCTCATCTTCTAACATTGTATATGCCATCAAATGCCAGGAGTGCCCTTCAGCTCTCTATATTGGACAAACAGGCCAAACCCTACGCCAAAGGATAAATGGACATAAATTGGACATCAGGAATGACAAGACAGAGACGCCAGTAGGAGAAGACTCCAATCTCCCAGGACATTCAATACAGGACATTCAATACAGGATCTCATAGCAACTGTCTTATTACAAAAGAATTTCAGAAATAGACTTGAAAGAGAAGTTGCTAAATTACAACTTATTACTAAACTGAAAACTATGGAAAGACCTGGTCTGAATAAAGATATTGAATTCTTCTCTCATTACATATGCTAAAGCTATTTTTGGTCATTTGCAAGCTATCCCTTGCTTTTTCCTATAGGACTCATTGTTTGGACAATTTTTCAAACAACAGAGAACACTGGAGAGAACTTGAAGAAGCGTATATCCAAGAATGGATGTGAGACTTCGATGAAGAAGGAGGAGGGAATTATGTAAACAGAGATATCAAAAGTACTTTTCTTATTTCATCCAGGGATTCAAAGGGTGCTTTTTACCATGTGCACAACAAAAACAATTGGAGTTGGGTTGGGCTATGAAGATCAATGCACAAATAGACCCTTAGTGTGCTGAGTTGGTGAAGAGTTAATAATGAGAGGAGAGGCCATCTGCTTTCCAAGGCAGCTCAGGAAGAAGAATTCTGGGCTGCTTGTTTGTGCACCGGTCAGTTGTTCTTGCTTCCACAGGAAGGTACAAAAATAAACATTGCTGCTAATGAAGAACAGGAGAGACATAACTGAAAATTTCCCAGTATTCATGTGGTTGTTGGTTTCCTTCATGCTGGATTTCAGAATCTTCCACATGGGAGAACTGGAGGTTAAAAAGTCAAAAGCCATATTGTAACTCCTTTGCAAACAAACAAGAGTGTGTGTTGTATTGTCAGCTCTGATATAAAAAGGCTCCATTGCCCACCAATGTTTTGTTTTGAGCTTGGTTCTCACTGGAGGAAAACAGAGAAAAGAGGCTGTGTTTGTAAATGTCAGTGTGTGTGTGTGTGTGTGTGAGAGAGAACTGGTCTTGGTTAAGATCTTTTAACAACCTTTTAATGACCATTCTTGCCTCTTCCATGCCTTCATGCCTTAATTCTGTCCCCCTAGACGTAATGAATTCACAGAAGGAAAAGGAGTCGAAAGAATAGCAGAATTAGAAAGTCAAGGGAAGAAAAGAATAGATTGGTGAACACCTTAATAGATGAAAGAGAGCATCCATCAAAGCCACAGTCTTGGGAGCTGGCAATACGAAACCTTCTTGAAGATGTCTGAAACATCCACTCAAAACCAGGAGGCAGTGATGTAAACAGTACTCTATGCGGACGTAGGTTTTAATTCTGATTTTCCCTCCATCGTTTCAGATTTCCCCATCCACAGCCCACCCTTCACTCTCCAAAGACACACTTCTTCAGAGGAGAAGTGGTGGAAGTGGAGAAGGAAACTTTCCTGCTGTGAACTTCCTTAAGCTAAGTTTTCTTATCCTCTAAGCCAGTATCTTGTACGCTTGTAGACGAACTAAAAAGGAATACAACTTTACCAAAAACAAAAGATTATCCCCTGTGCTGAAAAAGTAAGAAGGTAATATGTGCGTGTGGTGGAGAGGAGTGTGTCACATTAGTAAAACCATCCATATTCTATAATATAAAACATGTGGAGGGATGCTGTTGCAAATTCATTTCGGGAGAGTAAAACTAGGCCAAGTATCGATTGCCAAACCACAGGATTACTGGCACAAGAATAGTAAATTATTCCTTGCAAGTTAATGGGGATAAAATTGTCAGTATACACTGGCTCAACTCCGCATATACACAATTGCACAGGCATTTCTTAAACAGGAGCAGCACAACTGCTGGGTGCAGGTAGGTAGCCGTGTTGGTCTGATGCAGTCGAAATAAATAAAAAATGTCCAGTAGCACCTTAGAGACCAACTAAGTTTGTTCTTGGTATAAGCTTTCGTGTGCATGCACACTTCTTCAGATACACTGAAACAGAAGTCACCAGACCCTTATATATAGTGGGAGGGTGGGGTGGGTTTTTTTTCCAGGAGGGTAGTAGGAGATGGGTGATTGACTCAATGGGTATGGTAAACCTGTTGATGACTGTTAACGACTGCAAGTAGTCCTACAGGAAAAAGCAAGGGATAGTATGCAGATGATTACCAAATGTAATGAGATGCAATGAGGTCAAATGGATGCATTTGAGTCTCTAGCTTTTTTTGTTTTTGTTTTTAATGGTGTAGAGGCTACAGGCCTATGAACACTTACCTGGCACCAAGCCCAACTGAACACAAAGGACTTGCAGAATAAACCCCTCAACACTGCTTATCATTGCAATAATGTTGACATATGTATTGGCATCTGAACTTAGCTTGAAATTTGAGGGGAAAGTATAAAGTTGGGAGCTTTCCTGTAGTTGGCCCTAGGAGACCCTCCCAGTGTCCCTGTTTCCCAGGGATAGTCCCAAATTTACAGAAGCCATCCCAGTTTCTGATTTGGTCCTGGAATGTCCCGCTTTTTCTTAGGATGTTCCTGTTTTAATGGGAGAAATGACTAAGGGCATGGAGTTAACCAACCCCTGAGCCATCTGTAGGCAGCCTTGTATGCAGAAGGTTTTTTGTTGTTGTTTTTTTAAATGTTTAATGTTTTATTCTGTTTTTATATATGTTGGAAGCCACCGAAAGTGCCTGGAACAACCCAGTCAGATGGGTGGAGTATAACAACAACAACAAGAACAAGAACAACAACAACAACAACAACAACAACAACAACAACAACATCAACAACAACAACAGAAAAGGATGCCCCTATTTTCATCAGAGAAATGTTGGACAGTATCATCATCAAACCTTTTATTGGCACCACATACAAACATCCCAAACAAATCAATACAGAATTACCACTTCCCCGATGGCACAAAACATTTGGTAAAAGAAAGGAGGCAGAGCAGTCTATCGCCACATCTCTAGGTCTCCCGGGAGATCAGACGTCTGCAGTGTCTTTCGACGACAAAAAACCAAAATAGAGATATTTTGCCACTAACTTAGTGAGCTCCTGATCATTCCCCAGTAATAGAAAACATATGACCTCCAACTCTGGTTTCCATGTGGGGATACAGAGTTGATCTGGAAATTGCTGATGGAGATCAGCATATAGTTTGCAATTAAGAACCATATGTGTAAGGGTTTCCACCAGGTGGTCTTCACATGGGCAAGTTCTTTCTCCTTGGACAGTATGCCCTAGGCTGGCTGAGAGGTTGCAGGAAGCAGTTTTCAGTGCTGCTTTGCTTTGCTAGCAGAGAAGGCACCATTATACTGCCAGGGACCCACCCAAAAGCTCAGTGGCCATGGCTGACCTGCTGACAGTGTTCTGCTCATGGTGGGGACTGAAGGAGAGTATTCTGTGGTCAAGTAGTGGTGGGCTTACCAGGGATGCTCAGTGATATGCAGGTTCCTAAGTCCACTTGCTCTCCTGACACCCACACCACGTCATCCCTGAAATTTTCTTCCACCGACTGAAATGGGAGGTGAAAAGAAACAGCAGGAAAGGAAAATCAAGCGTCTACCTCCACTGTAAGCCAGCAAGATTTAGAATGTGGTGGTCGGTCTACCACAGAATCTCACTATGTCCACCACCCTCAGATTGCTCCATCACACCGATTCACCCTGTTCCGTTTTGCTCAGGACTATCAATTCTGAGTGGCAACCGCTTTCCAAGTTTTCATTTAGAGGGCTATTTCTTCCTCCTTTTTTTTTTTGAACCTGGAACCTTCTGATGGGGTCTTAGTGTGGGGGCTATTTTGGATCATCTTGAAAGTTGGGAATTAAATTGGACTGTGATTTCATTACTTACCTTTCTGGATTTGCTTATTTACTTTCCTTTTAGAGTTTAATCTTGCCAGAGACATGAAAATCCGTGGGTAGGCAATGAATAAGAAATCAAAACAAATAGACTGTTAGATCAAAGCCATTGCACTTAGAGTCCCACTGCTGCCCATGCCCATGTTTCTAAAAACTGTGGAGAAATTAAATGAATAAGGTGGGTGGCTGAGAGTGTGAAACAAGTTCGTTTTTCAAAGCACTTCTAAAAGGTATGTTTCCGACAAATGCAATTTAATTAGTTTGGTACAGTAATAAACAGAGAAGATTCGATTGGCTTATGCTATAAAGCAGGTCAGGTTTGATGAGCTAACCTTGAAATCTACACCACTATAAAGGCATAGAATAAAACACAATGGCAGAAAGATATTGGGGCTGGAGAGGTTCTTTGCATTCAGGTCAAAATGTCCTCAAATAGATTTAACTTTAGGAATGAATAGTAGAACATACAGGGCCCAGACTGGTGGGCCTGAAGAGACATAGCATTGAACTAGTCATCATGGCGGAATTCAGATAATAATTATTATAAATATCAATTATTTATCAGTGTCATTTGTATACTGCCCAATTAACAGTGTCATCTGAGTGATCAACAATCAAAGGTAAAAGTAAATGAATTGTCAACACGCCCTGGAAGATGACTGGAGAGTCAAAGTAATGGTGAAAAAGGCCATATTTATTTAAAAATAGTTACAAAGATCTGCCAGACAACAAGCAAATCATGTAAATATGGGCATGTGAGTTTGAATTAAGGTACAGTGGTACCTCGGGTTACATACACTTCAGGTTACCTACACTTCAGGTTACACACTCCACTAACCCAGAAATAGTGCTTCAGGTTAAGAACTTTGCTTCAGGATAAGAACAGAAATCAGGTTCCGGCAGCACAACGGCAGCAGGAGGCCCCATTAGCTAAAGTGGTACCTCGGGTTAAGAACAGTTTCAGGTTAAGAACAGACCTCCGGAATGAATTAAGTACTTAACCCGAGGTACCACTCTCTATTGTTTAGTCGTTTAGTCGTGTCCGACTCTTCGTGACCCCATGGACCAGAGCACGCCAGGCCCTCCTGTCTTCCACTGCCTCCCACAGTTTAGTCAGGTTCATGTTTGTAGCTTCGAGAACACTGTCCAACCATCTCGTCCTCTGTCATCCCCTTCTCCTTGTGCCCGCCATCTTTCCCAACATCAGGGTCTTTTCCAGGGAGTCTTCTCTTCTCATGAGGTGGCCAAAGTATTGGAGCCTCAGCTTCAGGATCTGTCCTTGCAGTGAGCACTCAGGGCTGATTTCCTTCAGAATGGAAAGGTTTGATCTTCTTGCAGTCCATGGGACTCTCAAGAGTCTCCTCCAGCACCATAATTCAAAAGCATCAATTCTTTGGCGATCAGCCTTCTTTATGGTCCAGCTCTCACTTCCATACATCACTACTGGGAAAACCATGGCTTTAACTATACGGACCTTTGTTGGCAAGGTGATGTGTCTGCTTTTTAAGATGCTGTCTAGGTTTGCCATCGCCTTTCTCCCAAGGAGCAGGCGTCTTTTAATTTCGTGACTGCTGTCACCATCTGCAGTGATCATGGAGCCCAAGAAAGTAAAATCTCTCACTGCCTCCATTTCTTCCCCTTCTATTTGCCAGGAGGTGATGGGACCAGTGACCATGATCTTCGTTTTTTTGATGTTGAGCTTCAGACCATATTTTGCGCTCTCCTCTTTCACCCTCATTAAAAGGTTCTTTAATTCCTCCTCACTTTCTGCCATCAAGGTTGTGTCATCTGCATATTTTAGGTTGTTGATATTTCTTCTGGCGATCTTAATTCTGGCTTGGGATTCATCCAGCCCAGCCTTTCGCATGATGAATTCTGCATATAAGTTAAATAAGCAGGGAGACAATATACAGCCTTGTCGTACTCCTTTCCATTTGACTTCACTCTCCAGGATGTCTGGCTCAAGGTCAGCAACCACACTACCTGGGGTGTACGAGACATCCATTTCTTTCTGGTATATACCACTGTATATTAGGGGAACATTTATCTACTCTGCTGGGCATGTAAACGGCTGCATTCTAAAACAGCAGCTTGATCGCTCCTCTCCTATTGGACACACTGGTCCATGTGATCCCCACCAAGTCATGTCTTCCTCCAAGAAGGGTGTCTGTAGCAAATTCACCCCTGCTAAAGACCAGGAGTGGCATAGCTTAGTCTTGTCTACACTCACTGGCAGCAGTTGTCCTGGGTTTCAGATCTTTCCCATCTCTACCTGGAGATGGTGAAGAACCTGACACCTTCTGTATGAAAGTCAGATTGCTCTATCACTGACCTATGGATATTTCCCAATTTTTTTGAGTTTATTTTTAATTCTATGGAACAGGAGTTGCCAATGTGGGTCCTCTAGATGTTCCTGGACTATGGCTCCTATCATCCCTGCCTTTTGGCCATGCTGGCTGGGGCTGATGGGAGTTGGCATCCAATGATATCTGGAAGCCATCATGGTGGCTAACCCTACTGTAGAACCTTCTACTCCTTTAAACTGCAATCAGAGGCACATTTTTTTTCTGGATATATGTCCTCGTGAAACATTAGCACCCAAAAATCCAGAATCAATGTACAATCTGGCTGTTCCACGAACCCTAGGTATATGGGTTTCAATTAAAGTCACAATTAAAGTCACAAATATTCTAGAAAAGTTCACTAAAATATGCCCGGGGAACACATGAACCCAACATCCACGTATAGTTCTTTTTATCTTTTTTCCCCTCCTTTCCTGTTTCTTATTACTTTTGTTCTTTAGATTGATTTCTATTGTATTTTATGTTGAAAACTTTAAATAAAAATACTTATTAGATAGACTCACTAAAATGTGCCTGGGGAACCTATGAACCCAACATCCATGTATATGCTGGGAATACACACACACACACACACACACACACACACACACACACTATATATATATATATATTACAATGTTGAATGCTATTTTTGTAAAGTACAGCTGGAAACAATGTGTACATATTAACTGGTGCTGTATGTTTATGTAGCACCCATGCATGTATTGCAACACATTCCTTGCCCACTGATTGAAATGCCATTTCATCATAAGGGAGCTCATAAGGCGAAGTGGCCATCAATGCTGGCTTAATCTGTCTTATTATAGCGGCAAATGAAATAAACTTCCTATGAATATGGAAAAAAATCACTGTTAACTTAATCAGTGTGTCAGGCTTTTCGATATGAAACCAATTTAGACACAGTAAGCAAAGTAAATTATTCTAATCTAATCCAATCGCTGCCAAGAAATGTGTGTACCCCCCTATGCTCTCCAACTTGCTTATAATGGAGTAGCAATTCTGAGTCATAAAGTCCCTACGAGTGCATTTATTCAACTTCAACTGATATGTCACCTATTGACCATTCCTGGGCAGGAATAGTCTTCCTACAGTGACCCATGATTTGGTAACCTCCCTATTGCATTGCTTAATGTGTCATACATGGAGCTGGCCTTGGAGGCTTCAAGTAGTGCAGAACAAGGGTGCCAACTTGAATAAAATACTGTGGAGGCCCAGGTAAGCCCCGCCCTGCATAATCAATCACATGACACAATGCACACACACCATTGGAATGGGAATGCCCATCAACTTTGTGGGGGACCGACCCCTTCAAATACTTTATTGTGGGGGCTAAAGCTCCCATGGCCTCTAGGAGTTGGCCCCTATGGTAGAAAATATGACCGCCATAGTGTTTGGTGGCTTAGCCAGATGAAATCATACTACGCTGATTCTGAAAATTACAGTGGCTCTCTATTTTCTTCAGAGGTGCTAGTGATAATGACTTAGAACCCAAATACCTGAAGAATCACTTTCCTCCATAGTAGCTTGCCTATGCCACAGCAACTTTGGCAGGAACTCTTCTCTGCATTCCGGCATTAGGGCAAGTGCATTATGTGGTGACTCAGCACAAGCCTTCTTTGCGGTGACACACCAATGCTCTCTCCTCCCATAGCAGTGCAGTAGGAGCCACCATTATTCTCATTTTAGCTTCGGATCAAGTCTTATTTGGGTTTCCCTTTTTGACCCGTTCTGCTTTCAGCTGCCTTTCCTGATGTGGAGCTTTATTGCAACCAGCCCCAGGAATAAAGGTGGCAAGGCATAAGTGATGGGTTGAAGTAGCACCACATTTTATTAACAGCATCTACCGGAGGAAATGAAAAGTGTGGAAAGCTAACTTTAACCTCAGCTTTGGGCAGCCAAACCTTGCCCATTCCATCCCATGACTACACATGGCCCCAAGGTCTAGGCCTTACTTTAAAGTGAAAAGAGAGATCTTCCAGCTCCACCCCCTCCCGGTGCCCCACAACTCTAGGTGGGTGCAGCATTCAAGAACATACTGTATCCAGGCTAGGGGCTCAGAGCAGCTGGCCTCCAGAAATCCCTTTCACCTTCAAAAAAATGGCTAAGGAAGCTCTTATTTAACATTAAAAACCTGAAGGAGCATCTTCACGCCCATTGTTCAGTCCAGATACTGAGGTCCGGTTCTGAGGGCCTTCTAATGGTTTCCTCACTGTGAGAACTGAAGTTACAGGTAACCAGCAGAGGGCCTTCTTGGTGGTGGCACCCACCTTGTGGAATGCTCTCCCATCAGAGGTCAAGGAAATAAACAACTATCTGACTTTTAGAAGACATTCGAAGGCAGCCCTGTATAGGGCAGTTTTTAATGTTTGATGTTTTGTTTTTAATATTCTGTTGGGGGCAACCCAGACAGATGGGTGGCTAATAATCATAATAATAAGACAAAGGACCCCTGGGTGGTTAAGTCCAGTCAAAGTTGACTATGGGGTTGCGGTTCTCATCTTGCTTTTCAGGCCAAGGGAGCCAGTGTTTGTCCACAGAAAGCTTTCCAGGTCATGTGGCCAGCAGGACTAAACTGCTTCTGGAGTGACCAGAGCACATGGAAACACCATTTACCCTCCCGCCACAGCACTACCTATATATTTACTTGCACTGACATGCTTTCGAACTGCTAGGTTGGCAGGAATTGGGACAGAGCAACAGGAGCTCACCCCATTGCCGGGATTCGAACCGCCAACCTTCTGATCGGCAAGCCCAAGAGGCTCAGTGGTTTAGATCACAGGGCCACCCGCACCCCCCTTAATAATAATAGTAATACCATTTCCACACCTCCCTGCCAAGCAATGTGACGAAACTGACCATGCAAGCAAATTAACCTATTTACACCCACGCCAAGACCTCTACCATCCATAGCATTCAGTACTGAGTAGGTAAAAAACTGTGTTCAGCTTGGTCAATTTGCAGACAGGCAAAAAAGTTCTACTCAGCTGTGAAGCAACTGGAAGTGCTGAACTAGAACAGAGTGTGGGCTGGGCAGGTACATGAAGTGGGCACCAGCATCTATGAATTCTCTGGCTAGGTGTGTTTCCCATTTCACCTCCTCCCTGGTCAGTTGCAACCATGCTTACAGATGAACCAGTGCATGGCTGGACAGAACAGATTTCTTTTGTGTGTCAAGGTCCCTAAGCCACCCCAAATAAACTCACACTTCACACATCAATTTTTGTTTAAGGGTTTTGGCATGATTTTGGCCACAACTTTATTTCAATACACAAATGTGAGTGGTTGCTTAGGCATTGGTTACGACTATCTGTCTTTGCCCCAGGGACAGAACTGACTTCCGGATTCCAGCAGAAACCAGTCCGGGAAAACAATATTGGGGAGAAATGAAGCTGGGCACCAGACCCTCACTTCTCCCTGCATGCTCCTGGGGGCTTGCACGGCCCAAGTCCGATGCCAGGGACTAGGACGAAAGGATGGCAAGCCCCTGGATTCATTTAAAGGAATTCCCTTGCAGCACCACCATTGGAGGGGTAGGCACTTACCCCTCCACCAGCCAATTTTAGCCAATGCCTAACTGCAAACCTTACAGGTTGTGATGATTTGCTACATAGTAGGCAAAAAGCAAATGGCACCAGCCAATCAGCCAAATGGACAAAATTCCTACCAGGCCCCTGCCCCAAGTGCAGGCGACCCCATGACAGGCATTGTTGTTGTTTAGTCGTTTAGTCGTGTCCGACTCTTCGTGACCCCATGGACCAGAGCACGCCAGGCACTCCTATCTCCCACTGCCTCCCACAGTTTGGTCAAACTCATGCTGGTAGCTTCCAGAACACTATCCAACCATCTCGTCCTCTGTCATCCCCTTCTCCTTGTGCCCTCTATCTTTCCCAACATCAGGGTCTTTTCCAGGGAGTCTTCTCTTCTCATGAGGTGGCCAAAGTACTGGAGCCTCAGCTTCACGATCTGTCCTTCCAGTGAGCACTCAGGGCTGATTTCCTTCAGAATGGATAGGTTTAATCTTCTTGCAGTCCATGGGACTCTCAAGAGTCTCATCCAGCACCATAATTCAAAAGCATCAATTCTTCGGTGATCAGCCTTCTTTGACAGGCATAGCAAGGTCAAAGCAAAAATAAAACCCCAATTCAGGGAGGGTGGGTGGGTGATACGGTGCAAGCAGCCCAAGAGGGCACCCAAAGCTGCATGTCCAGTATTTAAAACCTTTGTCCCCACCCCCAAATTGGCAACATTGAAATCTCCCCAGAGACTCAAATTACCCAATCACTGCCTGTGGACATGCAAACGGATCTGCCCAGCAAAAATGGGGTGGCCTGCTGGCCCCCACCACAACACGTGCTCTCAGTTAGGGAGAACATGTTTTACAATTTTATTACATGGTTTAGCTGTATTATGTATTGTACTCTACCCTGGGTACCTGTATCTAGGGAGGTCAGCTTAAATATATATTTAATAAGTAAAATCGTAAGTAAGTGGTTTGTTCTATTCACCCTCAAAATGAAAGGTGAGATACTGAATTAATCTTAACAAGAATTCACAGTCAAGAGAAGGGAACAAAGGCCTGCCAAAATCCTCTTGAGTTTGTCCGTTCTGGCCAAGAAGGAATCCCCAGTGGTTCCACTTTGAATGAGACAGGAAGCAGGGAAGAGAATTAAAGGATGGGTTATTCTGTGGCATCAAACAGCATGGCTGATAATGGGCAGGTGGCTGTGGAATGGTAAAGGTCAAAACGTTGATTTCTATGCTGCTATTTCAGTATTTTAAAAATGGGTAAATATTAATCTCATAAGGAAATAAGCACGCTTTCTTCGTGTCTTTCAAAATAAGATTGGCCTTAGATATGTTTAAGACGTACGAATGACATTAGTTGGAAATGGAACTTATTAAGGTTTATAAACCAGCAGCTGGAGAGGAAGGCGAAGTTTGATTCAGTTCACATTTACAGATGAATCCATCTTGTTCACATTTTCTGAAACAATAATCAAACCAAAACACAGCTATCGTCGGGGGGGGGGGAGGGGAGGAATCACAATTCTCTGAATTTTGCAGTTCAGTTTTGTAGCCACGTAAGCTGCATAAGGGACACAGGTGGCGCTTTGGGTTAAACCACAGAGCCTAGGACTTACCGATCAGAAGGTCGGCGGTTCAAATCCCCGCGATGGGGTGAGCTCCCATTGCTCGGTCCCTGCTTCTCCCAACCTAGCAGTTTGAAAGCAGGTCAAAGTGCAAGTAGATAAATAGGTACCACTCCGGCGGGAAGGTAAACGGCATTTCCGTGCGCTGCTCTGGTTCGCCAGAAGTGGCTTAGTCATGCTGGGCACATGACCCGGAAGCTGTACGCCGGCTCCCTCGGCCAATAAAGCTAGATGAGCGCCTCAACCCCAGAGTCGGCCACGACTGGATCTAATGGTCAGGGGTCCCTTTACCTTAAGCTGCATAATGTGTACAATAATGCATAAACTAGGGTAAAGTATGAATAAAAATGTATGTATTCATGAAAAAAATGTACAAAAATTCATTATGTTAAGGAAATTTGCTTAGCAAAAAAAGATAGAGGAAATTCACACCAAAATGCTGATATATTTCATAAGGAATCATCATCATCATCATCATCATCATCATCATCATCATTATTATTATTATTATTACCTGCCCAACTAGCTGGGTTTCCCAGTAAAATGTTTAAACTTCCCCGATACAAGAAAAGAGAGTGTGTGAGAGAACTGATGTTGTTATAGAGGAATTTGTAGGATCCATACATGGATTGCATTTTCAATGTGACACAGAACTAAGAACATCTCAGCTCCAGCATAGAAACAAATACATCTTTGGCACTCCTATATTCCCTATGGAAACTTGTCCCTAGAAGAGGTCATATTACATTGTGGACACAAGGTCAATTTTAAGGGAATTATTATGATTCAGCCATTGCTTCTCCGTTTACAGTCAGGTCATTTATCCAAAAGGGTTTTTCAGGTTTTTGAAGCAGAATGAAACATTGCCAACCTGTTTTACCATGTACACTAGCTGGAGATAAAATGTGGGCACATGGTGACCAATTCTGGTCCAGTATGCTATTTGGATTTTTTCCCCCCAGCAGGCTTACATAATTTGTTTATGAAAGTTTTTTCTGTTGTTGGTTACACTACTGTTTTGCTCTTATTAATAAAAATACAGTGATACCTCAGGTTACATATGCTTCAGGTTACAGATTTCGCTAACCCAGAAATATTACCTCAGGTTAAGAACTTTGCTTCAGGATGAGAACAGAAATCATGCTCCAGCGGCACGGCAGCAGCAGGAGGACCCATTAGCTAAAGTGGTGCTTCATGTTAAGAACAGTTTCAGGTTAAGAACAAACCTCCAGAATGAATTAAGTTCTTAACCTGAGGTACCACTGGACCTTTAATGTCAATGTACAACCTGTGTACAATGAAATCAACTGAGCTTCTCCCCCCCCCCCCAGAAACACTCAATCTCATTGCACTCTGTGTGCTTGTCGCACAACACACCAAACCTGAAAGTCAGTTGCACTATTTTATTTTCCGTTCAGCAGCCTAACAGCCCACGGATAGAAACTGTTTTTTAGCCTGTTCGTACCACTGGTTGTACTTCTATATCTCCTGCCCGAGGGTAGAAGATTAAAGAGGTGCTGGCCAGGGTGTGAATCGTCCTGAGAATTTTTCTCGCTCTCCGAAGGCAATGATCCCTTGCGGTCATCTAGCAGACTCAGGGGACATGATATCATGTGCTGTGTTCACCACCCTCTGTAAAGACTTTCTGTCCGGGGCTGTCAAGTCAATGTACCACACTGTGATACAATATGAGAGGACACTTTCTATTGTGGACCAGTACAAGGAGGTCATCAATTGTTGTTTAACATTGTTCTTCCACAAGACCCTGAGGAAATGGAGTCTCTGTTGGGCCTTCCTAACCACCTGAGTTACAGTGGTGTCCCGCAAGACGAATGCCTCGCAAGACGAAAAACTTGCTAGACGAAAGGGTTTTGCGGTTTTTGAGCTGCTTCGCAAGACGAATTTCCCTATGGGCTTGCTTCGCATGACGAAAACGTCTTGTGTTTTTTGCAAGTTTGTTTCCTTTTTCTTAACACTGTTAATACAGTTGCGACTTGACTTCGAGGAGCAACTCATAGAACGCGGTGTGGTAGCCTTTTTTGAGGTTTTTGGTGATTTTTGAAGCTTTTCCAAAACTTTTCCGACACCATGCTTCGCAAGACGAAAAATTCGCTAGACGAAAAAACTTGCGGAACGAATTAATTTCGTCTTGCGGGGCACCACTGTATATTGTTTTTCCAAGTGAGGTCTTCACTAAGGTAATCTCCTAGGAATTTGAAGGAAGAAACTCTCTCCACACACCCACACCCACCCACCCACCCACACCCAGATATACAAAGGGGCTATATATTAGGATTTATTCATTTTTACTGAATTTCTTGTGGTCTATTCTGAATTATGTTGTTAAGGAGGAAGATGGGAAATAAATATAATAAGGAGGTAAATATATATCAGATGTTTTCCTAGTTCTTCCTTTTTGCAATAGGACAAGGCAGTTATGGGGACATAGAAAAGTCTATCTGCATAGCCTCTGATGCCTATTTTGTACATTATGAAAAGGCAAACTCAGATTTACCACCAAAACATGAGCTACAACCAATCATGGGTCTCTGGAGATAATACTTGTATGATCCATATATTTGCTAACAAGTGTGAGTCATAGTCACACTTGATATTTTTAGATGTCCACTTAAAATATTTATTTATTTACTTTATTACTTTTAACATCTTCAATGCATACCTAAAACTACAATAAGTGAAGTGGTCCTGACGCCTTCTATTGCAGAAGTGAGCTTTTGCATTAGTTTTCATGACATGGGATATGTCATGAAAGGAAGGTTCAGAATAAATATTCATTATGGGAAAAGGGGTTAAAAATGAAAAGTTTACTTTGGTTTACATCACAGGACCTCTATATATCCACAGGACAGGGATAACAGTTAGATGCCATTGGTCTTAATGAAAATGGGTTGGTTTCTTATAATAATAATAATAATAATAATTTATTATTTATACCCCGCCCATCTGGCTGGGTTTCCTGGCTGCGCACCTGGTCCTTCAGGGGCACAGTTACCCCATTCAGGACCAGGGAATCCTCCACACCTGCCTGCCTCCTGTCTTCCACACCTGCCCCCCTCCTGTTCTTAATAATTAAGTTATCGAAATACAGATTTCTTTGCTGTTAGATCTGAGGAGCTAAACTTCAGCATTCTGCTCCCCTTCTTTCCTTCTTTTGAAAAATAATTTCAGGTGCTAAAAGCCGATGTGGGGAAGAAAGAATAGTGTGTTGCTTAAAATGTTGGTCTGTCATTTGAACATATTTCCACAATTATATTTACAAAGACCCAAGTAGAGATCAATAGAGAAGTCTGTAATCAATCTTCCAACAAAGTTTGAAGTAAAAAAGAAAGCTATATTGTTCTCAAGAATTCTTGACAGTTTTACAAAGATGTAGCAACAGACAGAGAGGGGAAATATAGGGAGGAAATGGAGACGATGATTCAGATGCTGAGAAGCTTTATGAACTATATAACTTTAAAGGTTGAAGAGTACAAGGTCATTTGCTATTTTCTGCTACTCTTGATGAACAAGAATGAAACAATATTTTTCATGTTCCTGGTCTAGTAGCTTTCCTTTAAAGTTTTAAACCACAGAAAAAAGAAATGTAATGCGGCAGGAAACACTAAACTATGAGACATTTTTGCTTTGACAAGAGATCCAGGATATTCATACCCCCAGAACCGTTGAACAAATTTGGAAGAACGTACAAGCCTACCTCTGAGATTAGACGTTATGAAAGCTTTTGCATTTCCATTTCATGTAAATCTGTTCCAGATTACCATTGCAAGAATTCCTTTGGAATGCAGCAGCAAATAAAGGTGGCACATGTGATTCTTGAGCTTAAAAATATCTCCAAAACCATTAATAGTAGTGATGGGATGGGTTGTAGCTTGGCCTCATGTCTGTCCCAACAAAGGGCAGTCTTTTCTTTGAAAAGCCATCTAGTCCAAGTCAGGTTTAATGACAAAGAAACATACGAAGGAAGAGCTTGGGTCAAATGACTGTGTTTGCCAGAACTAGAGAGCTTCAAACAGAAAAACCAAAATGGTTTGTGCACATTGACTCATTTTATTCAGTGTGTATTCAATAATACTTATTTAACTATGAGTTTCCTACAATCAGGGCTTTTCCCCCCTCCCCCAGCCACTCTTCACCAATATCAGTTATTTCCTGGACAGCAGACTGAACAGGCCTGCTGGTTACTTGAGCATGGTCTCCCATACAATGGTGATGTATACTGTACAGTGGGACCTTGGTTCTCAAATGCCTTGGTAAACAAACAACTTGGAACCCAAACACTGCAAACCAGGATGTCAGTGTTCCGGTTTGTGAATGTTTTTCAGAAGCCGAATGTTCTCCATTTGGAATGTTATGCTTCCAATCTGAGTGCCACACTTCCGATTTGAATGTTACCCTGAGGTCTGTTTTTTGCTATTTACTTTGCGTTTTTGTGACTGTGTGGAAGAACCCAGTTCAACTCAACTACTGATTGATTGATTGATTGATTGAATTGATTGATTGATTGATTGATTGATTGATTGTATGATTGCAGTACATTGTTTACTGCTTTCATTTTATGGATCAATTCAATGGTCTCGTTAGATAGTCAAATTCACGCTAAATTGCTGTTTCAGGGGTTGTTTTTAAAAGTATGGAATGGATTAATTCATTTTGCAGTACAGTACTTTCTAAGAGAAAGCACGCCTTGGTTTTGGAATGCTTTGGTTTTGGAAAGGACTTCCGGAATGGATTAAGTTTGAGAACCAAGGTGGCACTGTATTTCTATCTGAATTATAAAAATTATTTCAAAATTTGCAACTCCACATTTAAATGAGCATATGCATTATTTATGTTTTGCAAATATCTGTTCTGTTTTGTCTTTTAATTTTGGTGATGTAGAAGTGCTCTCCCTAAGAGGAGTGCTTTGTGCCTGTTTCTGCTCAGCCCAAATTTGAGTTATAGGCATAGTTTCATTGCTCGCAGTTTTGCTGCACCATGTCTGTAATAGGCTGCAAAATGTATGTGCTTGTGATTGACATAAAAGTGGACAGCAGAGTCAAAACATGCCTGAAGTTAGGAGACCATACAGCTCAGGTGTCCTGCAACAATGAACAATGCTGCTGTGAGTGGTCAGAGCAGTTCCATCAACACTCATGCAGGGAATAAGGTGTCTTCTGAGATAGCTTACCAGGAACAATTGCAACTATTGCTCTATGTCATAGCACCAGAGCATCTGTTACATGGTAGCTGAGGTATGTAGTATCTGAACTACATATATGCCAAAAGAGTGTTGATACCCATAGAAGTAATAAATATTTGAGGGGGCTGGGGCCCCCTAAAGCTGATGGACATTGCCATTTAAATGGTGTACAAGTGCCACATCGTGTGATTGATTATGCGGGGTGGGGCTTACCTGATCCCCTCCCCCAATATTTTATTCAAGTTGGCACCCCTGCTGGTGCCTAAGAAGCCAAGGGAATCAACTCAGTGACCCACAGTGCTTTGTGATACAACAGGTTTGTGACTTGATCTTATTGCGTGGCGAGTTCCTGCACCCCCACTGGAAATAAAGACACATGAGACAATTATTAAGGTTAATGGGCTAAATAAGGCCACAACTTTATTGGTTACAGGTGATGAGCAGTAGTGGCTTAGGCATTGGTCCTAACCGACTATATCCGACTTCAGCCCGTCCGCTTGAAGTCCGGGAAGGGTTAACCACTAGTAGGGAGAGTCTTGCTGATGCACATCAACTAGGAACTCTCCCAGGCTCACCGCTCGGGGGCGTGCCTTAGGCCCTCAGCTCCATAGGCTTTGGACAGGGCCACGCCCCACGGAATCCTTTATCGGACTACCCTTCAATATGCGGGGCAGGTGATGGCACTTCCTCCCCTCTTCCATCTACAGAACAATACCAATGCCTAACCGCCAATACCAAGAAAGTTGTGACAATTTGCTACGAGGTAGGCGAAAACCAAGTGGCTCGTGCCAATTTGCCAAGTGGAAAAATTCTTACCAGACCCCTCAACGGCGACCAACCAAGGTCCATAGCAAGGTCAAGGAACGAAAACCTCATAGGGTGGGAGGGTGGGAAAAGCAGGAACAGCTGGCAGGCGGAGAAAGAGGGAGATCCCCGGCTGTGTCCTGCCTTAAGTAGGGCAGGCCACACCCTCAGAGCCAGCTGATTGGCTGGCCAGGGGATGACGCGGCTGGGAATCCCCCTAATTGCATGGGGCTGGGCTGTGAAGCTCGCAACTCCATCTCTTTCGAAGGGTGGAAGTGGCTTTGCCTGAATGATCCCTATTACAATCCAGGGGAGTAGATCATGACTGTTCCCATTTTACAAAACTACAGCATGACAGCAGAGTTATTTATGTGGGACATTTACAAAGTGAATTTTGCACTTTTTAAAATTAGAGGTGGGCGGGATCAGTTTCACATTGGGTTTTGTTGTGGTTGTTGTTTTGTTAAAAAAGAAGCAGCAGCAGAAGGTATGGAATGTATTTAAAGCAGTAAATAAATATTTGATCTCAGACACTCCCTTGTTGTTGTTGTTTAGTCGTTTGGTCATGTCCGACTCTTCGTGACCCCATGGACCAGAGTACGCCAGGCACTCCTGTCTTCCACTGCCTCCCACAGTTTGGTCAAACTCATGCTCGTAGCTTCGAGAACACTGTCCAACCATCTCGTCCTCTGTCATCCCCTTCTCCTTGTGCCCTCCATCTTTCCCAACATCAGGGTCTTTTCCAGGGAGTCTTCTCTTCTCATGAGGTGCACAAAGTATTGGAGCCTCAGCTTCAGGATCTGTCCTTCCAGTGAGCACTCAGGGCTGATTTCCTTCAGAATGGATAAGTTTGATCTTCTTGCAGTCCATGGGACTCTCAAGAGTCTCCTCCTCCTCAAAAGCATCAATTATTCGGTGATCAGCCTTCTTTACGCAATCCATACAGATGCTTCAACAACACTGTCCAACTTTTTTTTAAAAAAAGAATTGCAGCACCAATAACCATGCCATTTGGATAAAGCCATTGGGGGGAGCTGTTTCACTACAGTGACACTGGCAGAAACACAACTCCATTTTGTCCCCAGTTAAAAAGAGTCGAGAAGAGTCCTTAGATGCAAGAAGTGGTGACAAGGCTAAGAGCAGGGAGACCAACCAGAGAAAAGATAACCTAACTCAGCAAAACGGGAATGAGGATCCAGTAAATAGACCCTTCTTCAAGACAGCTAAAAAGCCTATTGCTCCTTAGGGGACTATTAGCTCAGTGTCTAAAGATACTCATAATGAGGGGATTCAAAATAAGCACCAGAGGTAACCAATAAACCAGTGTGCCTAACCTCTTTTGGAGAAGAGCCTCCATGACCTCAGCGCCTTTAACTGGAGTTGGCTGTCTTGATGAGGAGAGTGATTGGCTTCCCCTCACTTTCGAAACACTGATTGCTTTGCTCCTTAATGTCTCCTGCAGATAACACAGCAAGACAGGGTCTAAATAAATAGCAGAGGATGGGAAAGGAGAGGGAAATGGGAAGCAGGCCTTGAAACTTCTCTAATTGAGGGTCAGCCACACTGACCCTCAATTAAACAATGGCTTGATTCACCGCCACGAATTGTCGCAGGAGAGCCAAATTAAGAGAAAGCCCAGGCAGCGAACACCTTCGTAAGTGGCATTGTTCCCAAGAAGAAGAAAACATTGTTTTGATTTGGAGCAACCGGTGTTTGAAATGCAGGCTAATGAGTGATTAAGCGCTTTAAAATGGCAATTCTCATGATGGAAGTGAGCTGTCGAAAGGAAAGACAGATGTAACAACCTCTGGCGTTTAGAGGTTTCACCAGCCATACACACACAGTGAAGGGGTGAGATAATATTTGAAATAATCAGTCTGAGTATCAACACAACATGATAGTTGAAGGAGTGGGCAGTAACTAATTGATCAAAAGTGAACTTGAGAATGCACTCTTAGAAAACCTCAGTGGACATAACATTCACCCTAATTTTATCTCATTTTCTGTGCCGTACCCAGGCCTGGAGTCAGCACTGGGTATCCTTGGTAGCTGTTGAAGTCCCATGGTCCTGTCAGGTTCCACCAGTGCTCTAGGCTCTGACTGTTGGCTTTCCTGGCAGTGATGGAGATAGCCATTTTGACTTCCCATGGAGCCCCAAAGTGACGCTATGCCAGGGGCACTATAGGAAATTAAAATGGCCACCACCAAATAAGCCCATAGCCATTGGTTTAGAGCAGGAGGTCACACTGCTGGGCATACCCATAAATTTAGACACCTAGTAGTCATTTTAGAAATGTGAATGGTAAAAGGTGAATTACGGTTGAAAGTTATTTCTTCTTTTTATTATCTGCTGTAATATTATTCCCTTCATCTATATTAATTTGGAGAGCTTCGGTCTTGGCAGAAGGTCTATTAAACAGAATGAGCAATAGCTGAGCCATCTAATTGAAACTGAGTGCAAAGCAATTTTCAAGAGGGCCCATTTGCTGGGTCCCCCCAGCCTGCCTGTATAAACAAAGTTAATCCTAATAATTTGTACATCTCATGCTAACAACTCCTGCCCAGCTAGTCTGAAAGAACAAATCAAGAGTTATCCTAGGTAAATACTTCCTCTTATACATATAAAGCAATTGGCCTCCCTCCATTGCAGGTCTTTGGAGATTTAATTAGTAGCAGTTTGAATGTAACAGTTAGGCAACCGATACAGCTCCAAGTGCTAAATTGTTATATATTTTCCCAGACGGACTGACATTTGTATAATATAAACATTGCTTCTTGCTAAATCTGCAATTCGGTGAAATTGAAATTCTCGGATGTAAACCAGTTTGGTCCAACAGAAGTCAATGAGACTCTCAGCTTGAATCCAAGCACCCCAGTTTAAAATGGGATGTTGGTTGGCACTGCTCAAAGTGTTCTTCGCTTCAAAAGTGGGGGGGGGGCGTAAGAGCCTTCAGCCCCCTCCCCATCACAGGGATGATCCGATTGCATCATCATCATCATCATCATTTATTATTGGTTGTTAGCCGCCCTGAGCCCGGTCTTGGCTGGGGAGGGTGGGGTATAAATAATTTTTTTTATTATTATTGTTATTCTTGTCAGCATCCATCTGTCTCAAGACAATGCGCCTCCGAGGGTGAAGTCAAATTGCTGGAGAATCGCAGCAGCTGCTGTGGCTGCAGAAACCAGTAACTCATAACTGCTGTGTCCCATGTTGTTGTTTTTTGCTAGTACTGCAGCCAGCTGGTAGAATGCAATGTGTGGTTAAGGAATCACTAGGACCCAACACTCCCGCTCGGAAGAAGATAGATTAAAAAGTGACTGACATTTATTGTGTTTAATAGTACTACTAATTTTAAATTGGGCTCAAGGACTTCTTGATTGCACAGATGTATCCTGTATATATTCTCACTCCTTCTCCCCTTACCTGACTCCCATTAACCTCACATCAATACAGACCCCTGTAGTTGATTTACTTTAGTCAATACTGTGACTCTGCAGTCATTCCCACTTCACAAAGGTTCAGTCCTTCACAGTGGGGAGTTATTTACACTGCCAGACAAGTGGTTTAAGCTCATGGGCTAATAATTCATTGTGTAGGTAGTTCCTCTGTTTATAAAGTTAAGCATACGGTTTTGGGTAATTTGCTGGGTCACAGATGACCAAACTAGAAGTGTCAGCAACATACATGGATCTACCCCAATCATACAGAAAGCAGATGGTAAATTTATTGTTGTTGTTACAATCATCATTCCTATTACTCTTAGTGCTATATTGATGAATCACCTTTTGTATTATATATATGTCTCAAGCTGATTTACAGCTGTATCATAAAAGTGGCTAAAATAGGTGTGAAAAGCAATATGATTAAAAACAACTCCAGATGATCACGTAAGGCAGATCTTTTCATACATGTGGAAATGTTTGTTGAAACAAAAAAATGTCTTCACTTGTTCCTAGGAGGTAATCAGTGCAAAAGGTGAGACATTCATACCCTCCCTCTGCCTATAGTTCAGCACCCTGTAGCTGCTGTTCATAAGTGCTGCTCTTCTAGACTTAAAGTATCAGAGATTTAATGAAAACAAAGGCACCAAAATGTAACATGGAAGGGCAGGGATTTTGCACTCCTGTTCCTTCTCAAAATGGACCCACCTGTCCTCATTCTAAAATACTGAAGCTCCTCTATGCTTAAACACATGGATTTTTGCCATGTCTCACTTGACTTTGAGACTTCTCAAATGTGAATGGAGCAAGACATTTACAAACCTCCCAACATCCTGCTGACCTCCCAAGCATCCTGCAGGATGCTTGTTTTTTTGCTCTTGAGCTCTCGCGGGAGCCAGCTGACTTGCACGAGACAAAAAACCCACACGCCTTTCAGTTTGGCGCTCTAGTGTGAGCCAGATGATCTGCAACAGAGTTCCAAACCAAAAAATGGAACATTCTGGGATCCAGTCAGAAGAACTTCACCTATCTGCTGTTTGTAAAAGATGCAGAAAAAACTGTCCAGGCCATGAAAATATGCTTTGTCTCTGGAAAGCAATTCAGAGGAATACTGAATGTTACCTTCTACTATGACCCTATACCATCTTTACACTTCCAGCAAGTTGGTGATCTGTTTTTATACATCTTTGCGAGTTTTGCTGGAGTGTGGTGCCATCTGTACTGCATTTAGGGTCATATAGGGTCATATATGCACATGTGGTGGGAATGCACAGTCATTAAAGAATTCTGGAATAACATCTACAATGAATTTTTTTTTTAAAAAAAAAAACCTATTTAAGTTTTCATTTAAGAAAAAAACTGAAGCCTTCCTCCTGGGAATAATGTCACCAGAAATCAAAAAAGAAATTAGGCCACTTTTTATGTATACAACAGTAGCAGCCAGGATCTTAATTGCAAGAAACTGGAAAAGTGACAAAACACCTATGAGTGGCAGGTCCAAATGATAGAATATTTACAGATGGCCATGATGATAGGTAGAGTTATAGGTTGCCCAAAACAGAAAGTACAGAAAGAATAGAAAATCTTTAAATAATATCTGGAAAAGTATTATAATAATAAATATCTCCTGGCAGAAATAGAATGATCCTTGTAAAATAACAAATATATTGTATTTTGATATCTGAGGAAAACAAAGAAAGCAATACAATAATTTGGAACTTTGTGTGAAAAAATAGCAGAAATAATAATACAATGAGTCTAATCGGAAGTCAAAAGTGTTTATTTTGTTTTGTTTCCTTCTTTCTTTCCTTCTCTTTTTTTCTTTTTTTCTTTCCTCCTCCTCTTCCTCCTCCTCCTCCTCCTCCTTCTTCTTCACCTCTTTCCTCAGTCTTTCCCTCTTTGATATACATAGAATGAGATAAAGAGATAAAAGTTAAATATGAAAACTTGAGTAAGTTAAAAGTGATGCTTTGTAATTTTTCAATTACTATTTATTTATTGTCAAAATTGGTCAATTGTAATGAATTGATGTAGTAACTACTGCGGGTTTTTCCTTTGTTATTGTTGAATTCTAAGTATTATTCTTAAAAAAGAAAAAAAAGAAAAAGAATGCTACCTTATACTGAGTCACACCATTCGGCCAACTATCTCAATATTGTCAACAATACTGGCAATGGGTTTCTATCGTTTCAGACAAGTGTACCTCCTAGTCCTACCTGGAGATGCCCTGGATTGAACCTGAGACCTTCGGCAAAGTAGGTACCCTTGAACCAGGTGTGCCGAATTCTTCCCACCATTGATGTAGAAGGTAGGCTCGATGAGGTAGGAGGAGGAGGCTCGATGAGGCCCATTGTGCCCACCGAAAGGCTCGATGAGGGCCTAGTCACAGCTGTGGAAAAGTCCAACAGAAGCCTGCCAGGCTGTGAAATATTAAAGGGGCCTGGTTCCCTCAGTGGAAATTTTCAGGTGGCCTCAGCCCCCATGGGCCCTCAGAGATAGCGCACCTGCCTCGAACTATAAACCTTCCTAATTAGACCCTGTGACGGGGTGAGCTCCCATTGTTTGGTCCCAGCTCCTGCCAACCTAGCAGTTTGAAAGCACACCCCAAAAGTGCAAGTAGATAAATAGGTACCACTCTGGCGGGAAGGTAAACGGCGTTTCTGTACACTGCTCTGGTTTTGCCAGAAGCGGCTTAGTCATGCTGGCCACGTGACCCGGAAAAACTGTCTGCAGACAAATGTTGGCTCCCTCGACCAGTAAAATGAAATGAGTGCCGCAACCCCAGAGTTGTTCGCAACTGGACTTAACTGTCAGGGGTCCCTTTACCTTTACCTTTTTAAGTTAATTGGAAGCAATTCCTCCTTGTGGAGAGAGGGTGGGGGGAGCGTCTCATGCACTAAAAAATGTATGAACAGTTTAGATGCATGGCCTTCTGAATGGTGTTTACAAGATAATTCCATGGTGTCTGTTTTTGTCCATATGATTGTTGCATATGCAATGCTTTACATACAGTGGTGCCCCGCAAGACGAATGCCTCGCAAGACGGAAAACCCGCTAGACGAAAGGGTTTTCCGTTTTGGAGGTGCTTCGCAAAACGAATTTCCTATGGGCTTGCTTCGCAAGACGAAAATGTCTTGCGAGTTCCTGCGGGGTTTTTTTCCTCCCCCCCTTTTTACCAAGCCGCTAAGCCGCTTATCAGTTGATCCTAAGCTGCTAAGCTGCTTATCAGCTGATCCGCTAAGCCGCTTATCAGCTGATCCGCTAAGCCCGCTAAGCCGCTAATAGCGCTAATCCGCTAAGCCACTAATGGGCTTGCTTCGTAAGACGAAAAAACTGCAAGACAAAGAGACTCACGGAACAGATTCTTTTCGTCTTGCGAGGCACCACGGTACAACATTTTCCCTATGTTTAATTTATCTTAACAAAGGAAAGCACTGTGCGTCTATGTGCAACGCTGTGCTGAGGAAGCCCCTCTGTCTCTTTTTGCCACAACTACATAAATTTGGAAGTATTCTAACTTGCCTTCAAATTAAGGAAAATTCAATGACTTTGTCAGCTTTACACATGATAAGGCACAGACCTGTACATGAACTTCCCCTACCCAGAAGTTTCCATGTAAAGTTCTCTCTGAGTTATCAGGGACTGGGCAGAAGAGGAGGAATGTTGGAGACTGCCTCCCCATCCTGACCCTTCCAGGAAGGAGGAAGAGGAAGACAGTCTAGCTTTACAACAGGGGTTTGTGGGAGATCACAGCTCAGAGGCAGATGAGGAGGAAAGTTGGGAAATAATGGGAGATGAGGAACAGGCAGAGCTGGAGCAGCAGCTGGCTGACACAGTGTCACTAGAAAACATTCCAGACCCACCAACTCCCAGAACCCGGCGAGCCTTAAAAGTAGGAGAGCAAAGAGCTCAAAGACAGAGGGCACGTAGCATCACGTGGAAGTGAAGAATAAGGAAGTGGGAGAAAAGGGGGGTGGAAATTCACTCTGGACAACACCATTATCCAAGAGACTGGGTTCTAAGGACTGTAAGAAACTTTTTCTTGTCTTCATACTTCCTGGGCAACCAGCCGGAAGTCACTGAAAGCAGCCTGACACTGAGAGACTCCTTAATTAACTGTCTAGGGCATATCTGCCACTACCAATATCTACTATATTTTTTCAAAACGAGTCATTTGGAAACACTTGCATTAGTCCTTTTAACAGAATAAAAATACTTATTATTAGACCCTGTGTAATTTCTGGAACTTCCGGCGTGAAGGTATACGGAGTTTCCATGCGCTGCTCTGGTTCGCCAGAAGCGGCTTAGTCCTGCTGGCCACATGACCCGGAAGCTGTATGCCGGCTCCCTTGGCCAATAAAGCGAGATGAGCGCCGCAACCCCAGAGTCGGTCACGACTGGACCTAATGGTCATCTCAATACTCTATCTAGATAAAGAACTATTATTTTTGTTTCATGTTTACTACAATGTTGACAGCTTGTAATGGCACCCCCACTCTTCCATCCTCATTCTTCCAACTGCCAAAAACAGAATAGGAATGGACGAACCACTCGATGGGCGCTGCAACCCCAGAGACCGTCCCTTTACCTTTACTAATTTCTACAACACTGTGGCAGCTGTATACCATTTATTAATAATATACAGCACTAGAAATGTGAGTGTAAAGACATGGCATGAAGTATGTATGTACAGTTTATTTCTAAATCACCTTTTGGAGAGTTTATGGGGTTTCCCGGGGTTCCAGGCACTCACATTGCTCAATGGAAAACTCTGTTCTTTCAGGTTGGTACAGCTGGGGTATTTCACACAGAATTTTTTGGATTTCCTATTTAACCGTAGCATTAGCATTTCTGGAATAATTGACATTTTCCTTCAATGGAGTGTAACCCTTCAAGAAAATGAATGTTGATTTGAGTGACTTTAAAAAAAAAATCTGAACAATGCTAAAACTAGAAAGCCTAGTTAGATCAGCAGAAGATAAATGGCAAGAATTGTACCATACATTTTATAAATTAGCACTTTATTTAAATGTGTGAAGGATCAATTACAGACCAAGAGAGACCACCTATTCCCATTGTTAGAAAAAATGATTTAATATGCACTTCCAGCTTTAGCTGAGAGTTTCTTGGGAAAGCACAAAAGTCAGTGTGCTTCAGCTCTGAGCTAGCCAAGAGGATATGGTATTCGTGATAAAGGAACATTGCTTCTAAAGCGAGTTTCTGCTTTGACGTTTTTCAACTGAAATAGTTCCTCTGAAGAAGGCAGTCTCAGTTGTTCTGTATCTTCATTTTTTGACACACTTCAGTTCCCCAAATGAATTGCACCATTTTAGAGAAGAGCTGAATATTACCGGGAAGGCAGTTGCCACCACAATAGTATCCTCTTGTGAAGTCTTCGTGTTGCATATTTCTCCATTTCTCCAACTGGAATCAGTAAAGTTGAGTGAGGGTGGAAAAAGAGCAGCACAATATGATAATGCCCCATGGTCACATGATTCCCTTACTATGCCATTCAATCTCCCACCCACCACAGAAAGATCAAGAAATCCGCCCCGCTTCACAGCAGGGAGGAGTTGCAGTGGACCACATGGCCACCCACTCCCCCCTGGGGGTGGGGGACACAGTCCCGTGTCACCCAGAGGTTCCCAGCCACGTCATCCAGCCAGCCAATCCACTGGCTGGGGAGGTGTGGCCTGGCCCCATTTAAACTGAGGCGCAAACAAGGCAAGATGGCCTTATTTAGAGATAATGGCTTACATCTTTCCGATTGGGGGAACAATGTCTGGTTTGACGATACTGCAGAGGGTGTGAAGGATTGGTTGCAGATGTGAGGGTATTTGGCGGCGAGCCTTGGGCTTGAGTAGCAGTTAGGCATAGGTTGATCATGTGTTGGAGCAGTGGAGGTGTGGCCATCACCTGCCCCCTCCAAGTTTAAGGGTATTCCGTTAAAGGAATCCGGGGTGAGTGGATCTTGTCTGAAGCCCGGGGCAGGGCTAGGGCCATGCAATGACCCCATCGGGAACCCTGGGGGAGCTTGAGTTGGTTCGCATCCACGGGGCTCCCCCCACCAGTGGTTTACCCACATGGGACTTCCTGTGTGATGGGCAGGAGTCAGAAATGTTGTTGTTGTTGTTTAGTAATTTAGTCGTGTCCGACTCTTCGTGACCCCATGGACCAGAGCACGCCAGGCACTCCTGTCTTCCACTGCCTCCTGCAGTTTGGTCCAACTCATGCTGGTAGCTTCGAGAACACTGTCCAACCATCTCGTCCTCTGTCGTCCCCTTCTCCTTGTGCCCTCCATCTTTCCCCACATCAGGGTCTTTTCCAGGGAGTCTTCTCTTCTCATGAGGTGGCCAAAGTATTAGAGCTTCAGCTTCACAATCTGTCCTTCCAGTGAGCACTCAGGGCTGATTTCCTTCAGAATGGATAGGTTTGATCTTCTTGCAGTCCATGGGACTCTCAAGAGTCTCCTCCAGCACCAGAATTCAAAAGCATCAATTCTTCGGCGATCAGCCTTCTTTATGGTCCAGCTCTCGCTTCCATACATCAGTACTGGGAAAACCATAGTTTTAACTATACGGACCTTTGTAGGCAAGGTGATGTCTCTGCTTTTTAAGATGCTGTCTAGGTTTGCCATCGCCTTTCTCCCAAGGAGCAGTTGTCTTTTAATTTCGTGACTGGCTTCACCATCTGCAGTGATCATGGAGCCCAAGAAAGTAAAATATCTCACTGCCTCCATTTCTTCCCCTTCTATTTGCCAGGAGGTGATGGGACCAGTGGCCATGATCTTCGTTTTTTTGATGCTGAGCTTCAGACCATTTACATCAACCTAATATCTGTGTCCTGTGTCTTATTCATCAACAAGGGGGTGGCACGCAAAGCATGAGGATATTTCCTGAACAGAGTAGCCTTCTGACTGCAGATATTTATTCCCCAACGTGGATAGGGATGCAAGTAATGGTAGATTGGACATGTTGCCAATGGATGCAGCTATTCTTTCCCCCTCTTGAACTGGTAATGATTCTTCTATCCATGTTAAAATATACCATATTGGCCTGAATATAAGCCTCACTTTCCCCCCTCCAAATTCTGACTGTGAAAAGTTAAAGTGCGGCTTAAATTCATGACCTTACAAAAATTCATGACCTTACAAAAATGAAACAGACATATGGTAAAACAGAACAGGTGTGAGTGCCTGCGGAATTTAAAGGGAGTGGCTTATATTCGGGTATTGTCTTTTTTTCTACCCCCCCCAATTTTTTTTAAAGGTGCTGCTTATATTTGGGTGTGGCTTGTATTCAGGCCAATACGGTATATAGAAAATGCACTGCATCAAAATAAGCTTTAAACCTGGCATTGCCCATGGTGATTCTTTTTATGATTTGTACACAGAGGATGTCTCACACAAACAGCTCCCTAAAAGAAACTGAGATGATAACAGACCCATATAAAGTGTGTATAACATATAGAGTGGCCAGTTATGCATTGGGGAAAAAGAGGAGACAAATTTCTACAAAATTCACATTTCATAATTTCATGCCCTCAAACATTTCTCCAATGAAACTTTGGAAGTTCTATTACAATCATAATAAAATATAATAATAATAATAATAATAATAATAATAATAATAATAATAATAATACCCCACTCATCTGACTGGGTTTCCCCAGATCATAGAATCATAGAATCATAGAATCATAGAATCATAGAGTTGGAAGAGACCACAAGGGCCATCGAGTCCAACCCCCTGCCAAGCAGGAAACACCATCAGAGCACTCCTGACATATGGTTGTCAAGCCTCTGCTTAAAGACCTCCAAAGTAGGAGACTCCACCACACTCCTTGGCAGCAAATTCCACTGTCGAACAGCTCTTACTGTCAGGAAGTTCTTCCTAATGTTTAGGTGGAATCTTCTTTCTTGTAGTTTGGATCCATTGCTCCGTGTCCGCTTCTCTGGAGCAGCAGAAAACAACCTTTCTCCCTCCTCTATGTGACATCCTTTTATATATTTGAACATGGCTATCATATCACCCCTTAACCTCCTCTTCTCCAGGCTAAACATGCCCAGCTCCCTTAGCCGTTCCTCATAAGGCATCGTTTCCAGGCCTTTGACCATTTTGGTTGCCCTCCTCTGGGCATGTTCCAGTTTGTCAGTGTCCTTCTTGAACTGTGGTGCCCAGAACTGGACACAGTACTCCCAGATCACTCTGGGCAGCTTTCAACATATAGAAAAACATAATAAAACCTTACAATTTTATATCTATCTATCATCTATCTATCTATCTATCTATCTATCTATCTATCTATCTATCATCTATCATCTATCATCTATCATCTATCATCTATCATCTATCATCTATCATCTATCATCTATCATCTATCATCTATCATCTATCATCTATCATCTATCATCTATCAATCCATCAATCCCTCAATCAATCAATCAATCAATCATCTATCTATATCCCTATACAGGGCTGCTTTCAGATGTCTTCAAAAGGTTGTACCTCCTTTGCTTGGGAACTGCATAATACCATACCTTCCAACATTTCTCTGATAAAAATAGAGACATCCGAAGGAAAAGGGGGCATTCTGGGATCAAATCAGAAACCTGAATGGCTTCTGTAAATCTGAGGCTATCCCTGGAAAACAGGAACACTGTAATTCGTATGTATAGATGCACATTTAGAAACAATTGCTGTCGTTTAAATAGGAATACAATACAACTCACCATTATGGGGGAGATGGCAGGCGATTTGTGCACCTGCTTAGACTACTGACTAGGTTTGGCTTACTGTGTGGGGTTGCCATGTGTTCAGAATTTCCCGGACATAGCCGGTATTCAGCCCTTTGAAGCAGTGTCTGGGCAAAAATTGCTGAAATGTCTGGGGAAATCCGCACATATAGCAGCCCATGTCAGAAGTGTTGATTTTGGTGAGTTTCATTAAAAATAACTCAATTTTGAGATTTTGCTCAACTTTCACTGCTTGAAATATGGCAACCCAATTACTGTGGGTGGCCAGCTTGAAAACTCCTGTTCTCTTTCTCTCTCTGTATTGTTCATTATTTTTAAACAGCTTAGATCCTCAAATAGTTGACACTTTCAAAATAGATGGCTGCTCTCTGCAAAGTAGGACACATGACCACCCTAATCATATCAGAAACTAAGAATGGGCTCTCCTTCTGGTTCATGTAGCTTGGTTTTGGCTAAATTGGCTTTTTCATTTGCAATGAATTACTGTAGATGTTTCGGAAATGTGGATCAACTTGGAGACATGAGCAAGGCACGTCTATTACATATGTCTAAAGACCTAAAAATTCTGGGATTCAGCCTTCAAGCATATAGAGGCAATCTAACAGATTATATTACCATTGGTCCTTCTCATTGTGTTATTTGGTGCTGTGAAATGAATAGCGACATCAGAAGACCAGGAATGATTATTCATTTCCTTACCACGGCAAGAATATCCATCAACTATAACTGTAAACACCCCTGGAAATGGGAATGGTTATTATGAGTCTGGCATATTGAATGCATGATAATAATAATAAACTAAAATAAAGGGTAACAGAGAAGGTAGACAAGGAGATAATAAATTCTTTGAAAAATGGAGTATCATTTGAAATGTACTGGGACATGAAAGTAGGAGAGTCTATATGCTCTTACACAATGTGAGGTGTAATCTGATAATATCATGTGTAGCTTTGCTGATCTTCCATCCAGAGGCAGTTTTTAATTTTTTGTTTCTTCTCCTTTTTCCTGCCCCTCCTTTTTAAAAAAAACAGAAAATCTTTATTAATTTTCACATTGACAAATATACATGAATTACATAACATATAAAACAGAAAATGATACTAGTGAATAGAAACAATGAAATAAGAAAAGATAAAAAAATAAACATAAACAAATACAATATATTACACTTACATGACAGATTAAAATACATAACTTCCAATAATTCTCATTATACTACTTATATTATCTGTATTCCTTGCACAGATTCATATTATTTTGTTTTGCATGTAGATATATAATCCACTATTATATTTTATGTAATTCTTGGTTACCTGTATCATTCTATTTCTACAAGTATCTTATTGTTTGTACAGTACATTTTTATGTATTCTTTAAATATTTTCCCTTCCCTATATACCTTCTGGTTTGACATTCCTCTAATTTTTTCAGTCAATTTTGCTAGTTTTCCTGCCCCTCCTTTAAGTGATTCAGCTCTATAAAAATGCAAGGATTAGTACTATTTATTTTTCTTTGAGAATTATTTTCTTTAAAACCCTTAGAAGATAAAAAATGCTAAAGGCAAAGCCAGCCTTCATCAGGTCTGAAGGCCTAGCAGTTCAGAAGGAAAATGGATTAGCAGGGACATCAAATACTAAATTATTTATTGCCAAAATCTAAAAAAATGAACTCATTTTCAAAAGGTCACAAATGATATTTTGATGTCAGAATTGAAAATGATATTTTGATGTCAGAATTGAACCTCCAAATTCAAAATCCAAATCTTCAAACTGAAATTTGATATCAATATTTTTTTGAATCGCCTTGTTTGATTGGTTACATGAATTAATGGCCTTAATGTAGGATTTATTCAATTGGATTGCAATTCAACACCAGGATGGTCAAATTTTGACCGCTACTGAATGCCAGCTGTCAGTCAGTGTCAAATGTTGACTGCTACACATCTCTGATACTGTGAAGCCTTGGAATCTGCTCCCTGCCAGCAGTTGTCAGATCCTGTCAAATGCTGACTGCAAAATCTTTGAATGTCTAATGTTGGTGCTGAGTATAAAATATTCCCAGAATATTCAGACAGCCAAAAGAGATCCACAGAATATTCACCATTGGAAGCCAAACAGGATAATTTTGAGGAGATCTCTCTATTTTCCGGAAATAGGGATGAATTCCTCTTACCTTTACACACTAAGAGTGAGCCCCACTGAATTCAAGAGGAATTACACTTGAGCAAGACATGGCCAGGATTGCTCTTCAAATCAGGTTAGGATTGTGCTGTAAATCAGAGTTAATGGGAGGAAATGGACCAAAATGAGCTCCAAAAAATCTGTTTGTGCCCATGGATGTTGTTTGCAGGTTTCTCACAGGTATCAGGTTGGCCACTATGAGAACAGGATGGGCTTTATTATTATTATTATTATTATTATTATTATTATTATTATTATTAGGCTAGGGCCATGCCACAACCCCATCGGAGACCCTGGGCGAGCTCTCAGTTGATGTACATCAACAGGGCTCCCCCTACTGGTGGTTGACCCTTACTGGACTTCCTGCATGGGAGGCAGGAGTCAGATATAGTCGGTTCAATTCCAATGCCTAAGCCAATACCACTCACATTCTGTAACCAATAAAGGTGTGGCCTTAATTATCCCATTAACCAGAAATACTGGTGTCTGTGTGTTTTATTATCCAACTAATTATTCAACTAATCCAGAATGCGGCAGCTAGACTGGTGACTGGAGCGGCCGCCGAGACCACATAACACTGGTCTTGAAAGACCTACACTGGCTCCCAGTATGTTTCTGAGCACAATTCAAAGTGTTGGTGCCGACCTTTAAAGCCCTAAACGGCCTCGGTCCAGTATACCTGAAGGAGCGTCTCCACCCCCATCGTTCTGCCTGGACACTGAGGTCCAGCTCCGAGGGCCTTCTGGCGGTTCCCTTGCTACGAGAAGCCAAGTTACAGGGAACCAGGCAGAGGGCCTTCTGGGGAAACCCAGCCAGATGGGCAGGGCATAAATAATAAATAATAATAATAATAATATTTATTATTATTATTATTTAACAAATGGGGGGCTCGGGCCTTGACATGCAACTACTACTACTACTATAATTTTTATACCACCCTTTACCCACACTATCTTTATTTATTTACTTGATTTGGGGGAGCAACTGCCCCCCCTACACCTCCTGGCTATGCCCTCTCCCCAACACATTTTTAAAGGACATTGGATGCTTTGCTTCTATCCAGGCATCCTCACCTGCAGCCCTCCAGATGTTTTGGCCTACAACTCCCATGATCCCTAGCTAACAGGACCAGTGGTCAGGGATGATGGGAATTGTAGTCCAAAACATCTGGAGGGCCGAAGGTTGGGGATGCCTGTATTAGAGCAACATCCACTTCTTCTGAAAGATCCCTTTTTCAAGTAGTGGTGGGAGGCTGAACTTAAATATAAATAACCCTGCCCTTTGATGATAGGGGTTGTTTAAAAATGACCTGACTGTCCACCTAGGGCATGTTAGCCATCACAGGTTTTATTGAACTAACACCTCGTCCCTTCTCTGGCATTCACAAAGTCCCCAGATTTTAATATCAATTTGAACTATATTTGCTGTTCAGCACTATATGAGCCTTCAAGTTTAGAAAACTGCTATGTATGTGCAAATGTAATCGCTTCTAGCCTCTAATCAGATCAACCATAAAAGCTTCCCCGTGCAGTCTATAAACTCAGGCCCTGTGATTTATCATGCCACGCATTGCTTTCAATGATCCTTCCCTTCTAGAGCTTTGATTGACTAACCGTGCTTCTGAATCCCTTCTCAACTGTGGTATTTTCTTTCTTCTTCTTTTTTTTAAAAAAAGAATGATCAGCATAACTTGAATTAGATCAGATTGTTTTATGGCGTCTTCTTCCCATCTTGACACTTAAATATGTTAAATCCAAATTGCTTGTTTAATAGAAATATCCAAAGTGCTGGGGGCAGCTCATCATATGAGAAGTCTAGATGATATCCATGGGTGGTGGCAAAGAGAGGATAGCTTTGATTGCCCCCAGCGTCTCAAAGTGCAAGGTTAAGAAAGAGCCAGATACCAAATGCAGTTGTTGGCGTCTGTCTGTCTTAAGAGACAATGGAGTGCACCTCCGTGGCTGAAGTCAAACTGCTGTGTTTGCAGCACTGAAGTGACTTCCTCGTGGGACAAGCAGAGGTCCTGGGCTGCTCAGATGACAAGATCTCCCCTCTCAGCCTTGCCGATATGGTCCAAAGGAAAGCAGAGCAATGCGTCTGACAACTGCTTGGCTGCAGGAATTGCCAGAATGAGGCACATAAGGTGCCGTCCACCTCCATCGTTCTACCCGGACACTGAGCTCCAGCGCCGAGGGCCTTCTGGCGGTTTCCTCACTGCGAGAAGCCAAGTTACAGGGAACTGGGCAGAGGGCCTTCTCAGTAGTGGCACCCGCCCTGTGGAATGCCCTTCCACCAGATGTCAAAGAGAACAACAACTACCAGACTTTTAGAAGACATCTGAAGGCAGCCCTGTTTAGGGAAGCTTTTAATGTTCGATGCATTACTGCATTTTCATATTTTGTTGGAAGCTGCCCAGAGTGGCTGGGGAAGCCCAGCCAGATGGGCGGGGTATAAATTCTTCTTCTTCTTCTTCTTCTTCTTCTTCTTCTTCTTCTTCTTCTTCTTCTTCTTCTGGACTCCATTTTGAATTTGTGTAGGGTTTATTCCTCAGCCTTTTCTTCTCCCAAATATATCTCACAAGGCAGCAGAGGTTTAGGTTTAGAACAGGCATAGGCAAACTTGGCCCTCCAGATGTTTTGAGACTACAACTCCCATCATCTCCACCTAACAGGACCAGTGGTCAGGGGTGATGGGAATTGTAGTCTCAAAACATCTGGAGGGCCAAGTTTGCCTATGCCTGGATTAGAACGTTCCTTCTCCTAGATGGGTTACCTTCTCAGGTTGATGTGCCCCATTTGCCCCTCATTTCCTTCCACAGCACTTGCAGAAACTGCCCTCTTGACTGTTGGTCCAACTAATGGTCTCATTTGCTCAATCCACTGAAGGGGAAGTCCCTAACTCACTAAGGGTTTGAAACCCATCATCCACTCTCACCTGGTTTAGCTGTCAAGTTGAAGTCATTCCCAGGGTATGGCCTCTGTCATATGCTGACAGCTTCTAGGAGCCACAGATGAGAGCTGAGTGCAAGGTGCTCTGTCTCTCTCTCATAGTAAACTGCAATGTACCATCACACAGTAACTTTAAGAACTATGAGAAATCAATTTGCCTTGTGCAGATTATTGAATATTTAGTAGATGACTTTTCCACTTCTACTACAGATAAGCCTAGAGACTGTATAATGTCCATATAGGAAACTCTGGTTGTTGTTTTTAAAATGATTTTCGGTTTGATTTATAGTCTCTGGTTGCTCTTTTTTATGGAGGTAATGTAATTTTATTTGTTTTATTTGATAAATTGCATTATGCTTGCATTGTCTTGACTGCAAGCCACTTAGTGCACTCCTGAGTGGCCCAGAAATGGATTACTATGATCATGATTATGTGAATGTCAGACGAAGGGTGGAATATAAATTTAATAAATAATAATAATACTGCTTCCCTTTAATTGCTGCTTTGTTGGGCTGCGTGCTGTAAGCAATTCTCCACCAACCATGAAGCTGGTCTTTAAAACCCTTTCTGGATTGCAGCCTGGCAACCATATGGATGGGTATTTTCACCAAAGCCAATGACTCTTTATAATTTATCTCATTGCACAAAGAGAAATACTTTATAACATTACTTGTACACTGACACCCTGATCCTACAGCTGCTGCAGGGATTTACTCCAATTGTAATTTCCAAATTGAAACTGGAACCGTCAAGCAACTCCAAGCAATGTGTTTGAATGGGAAGGCAAGGAGAATATAATCACATTACATCAACCATCCCATTATCATAGGCGGTGATCCTTTTTGTTCTTTTCTCAAGGCAATGTGTGAAAACATCGTAATGTCATTACATCAGGGTCCATATACTTAAGCTGCTCTATTAAGTGGTTCATCTATCTCAAAATGCTTTTCAAAGTTTCAGAGTCAAGATCTATAAACTCTGATCTTTTATCAGTGAAATTAATGGGAAGGTTTGCATTTGAATCAACAAGACTAGCTTATAGACTAAAGCGGAGTTGATTGTCAGCGATGAACAGCTGAGTCCTTACAGATATCAAACGTGGGTACAATCAATTCAAGGCAGGCACACCTGAAGGGTTCATACCCCCTTAGTTCAGAGCGTGCACCCAATTTTGAGGCATAGAGATGACCTTATGCCATGACCAGCCCCATATAAGGGAGACACAAGTCTGATAGCTAACTCTTTATTGGCTTCTATGGTGCTCCAAACACACACACTCACATTCTTCTGGGGTCTATGGAGCAGTTGCACCAAGAGTAGGGCCCCTACCCTCCTCCGGCTTGTATACCATCCTCTGACAAATTGTGTGCCTGCAACCTGAGACTTCTCCTACATGGAAGTCATTGCATGGCAAGTCCCCTCTGCCATGTGAAATGAAGACACTGGACACGTTATTTAAGGTAAATGGGCATAAAAAGGCCACAACTTTATTGATTACAGAATTGAAAGGTATTGGCCTTAGGCATTGGCTCCTATCGACTACCCGGCATGGAGACCGGGAAGGGTTATCCACAAGCCGTGGGAGTCCTGTTGAAGTACGCCAACTAGGATCCCACAGGTGTCACTGCTCGGGGGCGTGCCGGAGGCCCTTACCTCCCTAGGTTTCGGACAAGGCAGTGCCCCCCGGAGTCCTCTACCGGACTACCCATTTCCTTGGGGGAAGGTGATGGCGCTTCCTTCCCCCCATTCATTTGCATAACAATAACCCCTGCCAATGCCTAACCGCCAATACTGCGGAAGTTGTGACGTTCGCTACGAGGTAGGTGAAAAAACCAAAAAGCTAAAAGTGCGCCAAGTTGGAAAAATTCCTATCAGGCCCCATGCGGTCACCAACCGGAGTCCATAGCAAGGTCATAGCTAGCTAAGCCTAAGGGAGGGTGGGATGGGAAAACCGCTCAGCTGGAACGGGGAAAGAGGGTGGTCCCCAGGCGTGCCTGGCCTTAAGTAGGCTAGGCCACGCCTCCCCAGCCCGCTGATTGGCAGGCCGGGTCGAAGACACGCCCGGGGATTCCCTGGATCTCGTGGGGGCAAAAGGCCAGCCCCCGTGTGTGTGGGAGGGGGTAGCCCGCAATCCCCTCTCCTCCCGAGCTCGGAAATGGTTTTGCTGGTCTTCCCTTTTCAAGCCCCTCCTGGTTCTAGCAGACAGTGGTGAGGATTCGTCCATTCTTCCTCTGCTATATCCTCTGCACCTTCCTCAGCCTTGGACTGTCCGGACTCTCTCTCCTCCCCTGGCTCCTGCCTTATGGGTGGTGTGATACCCATCACTGGTCTCCTCTCCTGGGTCACTCCATGTTAAGAACAGCCACACAGGACTAGAAGAATAAAAACAAAAAAATATATAACAGCCCTGCTAGAGGCATCTTCCCACTTCCAGCCTCTAGCACTGGGCATACGCCATAGGTAAAGGTAAAGTACCCCCGCCCGTACGGGCCAGTCTTGACAGACTCTAGGGTTGTGCGCTCATCTCACCCTAGAGGCCAGGAGCCGGCGCCGTCCGCAGACACTTCCGGGTCACGTGGCCAGTGTGACATCGCTGCTCTGGCGAGCCTGCACCAGCGCAGCACACGGAACGCCGTTTACCTTCCCGCTACAAAGCGGTACCTATTTATCTACTTGCACTTTTAAGGGTGCTTTCGAACTGCTAGGTGGGCAGGAGCTGGGACCGAAAGATGGGAGCTCACTCCGCCGTGGGGATTTGAACTGCCGACCATACGATCGGCAAGTCCTAGACACTGTGGTTTTACCCACAGCGCCACCCGCATCCGTATATGCCATAGAAGTACAATATTATAGTCAGTACCTCTTTTTCATATGCTGATTTTACATGAATAATAATAATAATAAATTTATTTCTTATACCCCACCCATCTGGCTGGGTTTCCCCAGCCACTCTGGGTGGCTCCCAACAGAATATTAAAAACACGATAAAACATCAAAGATTAAAAACTTCCCTAAACGAGGCTGTCTTCAGATGTCTTCTAAAAATCAGATAGTTGTTTATTTCCTTGACATCCAATGGGAGGGCGTTCCACAGGATGGGTGCCACTGCCGAGAAGGCCCTCTGCCTGGTTCCCTGTAACCGCACTTCTTGCAGTTAGGGAAGGCCCTTGGTGTCTGGGCTGAACAATGGGGGTGGAGACGCTCCTTCAGGAATACTGGGCTGAAAAACATAAGGAAGAAGCTGGCTTAACAGTCCTTTGGCCCCCTCATACCTATGCAAGTTTACTAAGCACCTTCCATTCCCACAAAAAATAAATAAATCCCAGAACAAAATTCCCTGTCCACTTTTGGCATTGTCCTCTACCCATGTCCCAGAACTGATCATTGTGCTGGTGTACCTGTCAGATCAATTCTCATTTCTCCCGCTTTTCTGAGTACAGTGGTACCTCGTGTTACATATGCTTCAGGTTACAGACTCCACTAACCCAGAAATATTACCTCGGGTTAAGAACTCTGCTTCAGGATGAGAACAGAAATCATGCAGCGGCGGCACAGCGTTAGCAGGAGGCCCCATTAGCTAAAGTGGTGCTTCAGGTTAAGAAAAGTTTCAGGTTAAGAACAGACCTCCAGAACAAATTAAGTACTTAACCAGAGGTACCACTGTACACCTTAATCAGGTGTTTGGATAAGTTGTTCATGATGATGATCTGTGTTACTTTCTCGCTAAGATGGGATAGAATCTCGTGAGCAAGACTATCTGTTAGCTTTATTCATGTGAGAAGCTTACATTCTGTCGATGGATGTAGATATATGTGTGCTTGCTTATTAATACAATAGCTGTTAATTCCTACATTGAATTTGGAGCTCCATATAGGAGACAACAGATAGTAACAGGAGTGAAATACAAGGTGTGACCAGAACGTTTGGTGAATGGTCACAGAAATTGGACAGTGATAAATATTCAAACATACAACCTTACAGGCCTTCAAAGTAGGCCCCCTCTGATACAATGCACCGTTATCAATGTTCATAGAATTGTTGGAAACTTCTGACGAAGTCCTCTTTTCGTACTGCTTTCAGTTCCCTCGTCACAGCAGCTTTGACGTGTGAAATGTTGGAAAATGCGTGCCCTTTCAGTGCGGATTTCAGTTTTGGGAAAAGAAAGAAATCTGGTGGGGCCAGATTGGGAGAATATGGAGGGTGGGACAACTCAGTAACCTCAGTAACGATTTCATGTGGAATATGAAATTCTTCCTCCATCATTCGGATGGATAAATGCCGATCCTGCATCAATAACTCACAAACTCTGTCAACATTTGCCGCCGTTCTGCTAGTTGACGGTTTCCAGACCAAAGGTTATCTTCGATGGTTTGCCGCCCTTCGCGGAAATGCTTAAACTACTCATACACTGTCTTTTGAGTTACAGCTTCATCTCCGTACACAATTGTGAGTGTTTCATGGGTTTCCTGTGCTGATCTACCCAATTTGAAACAGAATTTCATATTGACTCTCTGCTCCATTTTCAACCACAACACACTGCACTATTAGCAGCTACTAAATGCTACCGCATGAACGTAGGGCTGTCAACAAAGAGACACGTGTGCATATGTTAGCTGAGATACAGACAAATGCCTCCCATGTGTCTCTGTGAATCTGACAGTTCCCATTATCGCGTACAGGGGCGATTCATCAGACTTTTCGGTCACACCTTGTATGTTGTGTGAAGGAACTATATTGAGTGTTGTATGAAATGGGACTGCATGGAGTAGGCAAAAAACCAATCTAACTCACAGGCACTAGTACTAATCCTAATCAGCCCCATAGTGACTGAAAGCACACTTGAGGCAGGTGGGGTCCCAAAATGCATCCAAAGGAGTCAACAAAGGTTGGCCATAGAATCATAGAATTGCATGTTTAGACCCCACAACCACCCCCTTGTAAAGAATAAAACACACCAGGGCACAGATGTTAGGTTAATGTTATTGGGCAAATTTTGGCCACAACTTTATTGATTACAGACTGTGAGCGGTATTGGCTTAGGCATTGAATGGACCCGACTATATCTGACTCCTGGCCCTTGCACAGGGAGTCCAGTAAGGGTAAACCACCGGAAGGGGGAGTCCCATCGATGCAAACCAACTCAAGCTCTCCCAGATGTTCCCAACGGGGTTGTGTCATGGCCCTAGCCCTGCCCCGGGCTTCAGACAAGATCTACACCCCTGGATTTCTTTAACGGAATACCCTTAAGCTTGGAGGGACAGTTGATGGCCACACCTGCCCTCCCCCATCATAAGGTCAAACAACGCCAAACTGCAAAACTTTACAAAGTTGTGATGATTGCTACGAGGTAGGCAAAAACCAAATGGCCCATGCCAATTTGCCAAGTGGAAAAATTGCTACCAGGCCTCTCAACAGTGACCAACCAAGGTCCATAGCAAGGCCAAAGAAGAAAAACCTGTAAAATAGGGCGGGCGGGCGGGCGGGAGTTAGAAGAAGCGAGCCAAGAGAAAGCCCTCCGGCTCACGCCTGAGTTTAAATGGTCCCGACCACGCCCCCACCAGCTGCCGGATTGGCCGGCTGGATGATGACGTGGCTGGGATCCCCCGGGCAACATGGGACTTTGTCCCCCACCCCTGGAGGAGAGTGGGTGGCCATGTGCTCCACTCCTCCCCACAGAGAAGTGGAGCGGACTTATAGAGTTGAAAGGGACCCCAAATGCAATGGTCACTGGACTTTTATGCCTTCATTGGTCCTGCCTCATGTCAGTCAGCCTGAGCATCAATGATCAGCACCCCCCAGCCCTACAGTGTCCCACAATTCATGCAGAAGCCAGCCATGACACCCCCTCCCAATTTTGTTATGAGTCAACGGAAGGAGTTGAAATGAGTGGATGAAGATTGTCTCCGAGCCCTGTGGATCTTCAGAATTATTTGCCTAGGAGGACAGAGTTGTCCTTGGTCTAATTTTAATGGAGTAATGCTTCATGCCGAATTACAATATAATTTCTATGAACTATATTTCATAATAGGATGCCCACATCAGCTCCATAAATGAGTTCATTACGGGCAGCGTTGCTTCAGTGGCTTTCAAAGGAATGAACGGGGAGACGCCATTCGGGCAAAGGGTGATTGTTAAAGAATGAAAATAAAGCTTCAGTCCTCCTTCTGCAAGTACGAGAAATGGCGCTGATTCTGATTATTCATTCACAATGTAAAGAACGTGTGATTGATAACATCTCATGTTTTCCACCGAACAGCAGAAAGGGTGTGTTTAAAATGTCATGCCAGTATATTGCTACTCTCTTCTCGGTTTGAATAAATACTTGAAGCCCTGCAAAGCTGCTATCAACACCATTTCTTCTGTTGCTGATGATCAACATGTGTCATTGCTTACCTAGTCAAAATGGCAGCACTCTCACAACCTTGGGGGAGCCCCAAGATTTGCAGAAGTAATTTTCTATAAATAAATTTTAGAAAATGGGGGGAGCCCGAAGGGGAAAGAACCACAAACAACCAAATGAAGACTGAGCATGCTCAGTGACAATGGAAAGCTGACTGACAGCTGGGGAATCAAACAGAAAAGTGGGTGGGACATGGAACAGAATGGAAGGGAGAGCATCTTGAACACTGCAACCCTTTGTCACAGGCACAGGCACAGCTCGTTCCCTCTATTTCCAGTGTTCAGACTGTTAGTTTGTTTCTTTCGTCTGCATATTTGTAGACCAAACTTCCATATAAAATATTGCAAGGCATGATTAGCTGTTTTAAAATGCTTAAAAGAAATAAAATAAAAATAAAATGTGGACGTGTTTCCTGCCCTGGGGGTAGGGTGTAAATTCAATTAATAAAATGATTTTTATTAACTGACCAATCAAATCAAATCAAATCACATCACATAAATTCCAAATTACAAAGCCGAATTTTAAATTTAAAAATAAATAAATAAATAAAATGATTTTAAAGAAATGCATCCCCCAAAAAAACCCCTACACTAAAAACAACAACAACAACAACAACAACAACAACAACAACAACAACAACAACAAATTTTATTTAAATCCTCGCCCTCCCCAGCCAAGACGGCTAACACCAGGTATAAAAACAATTGATTAAAATACAACTTAAAAACAAGATGAAAATACAACATTAAAATGCAGCCTCATTTCAGTAGAAACTCAAATCAGAAACTTTTCTGGGGATGAAAACGTCAAGTCTTCACCAAGGCCAACTATCCAGACTGGTCCTACATGGACCAGAAAAAAGGCCAGGGAAATCCCCAAATAGGAGTTCCATCACAGAAGGAGAAAGGAAAAAGGAAATAAGAATGTCAAACACATTAGTGAAAGCTGGTTGGCAAAGAATCTCATCCTTGTGTGTGGGTTTTTTAAATAATAGAATTTTTTTAAGATACCTAAAAGCAAGCAGGGATGGCTCATGACCAACTTGCTTTGGCAAGGAGTTCCCCGGGGACTCCTAGCAAAGGCCAGCCAAACATCAGGGGCATGTGGGACCACCAAAAGTGCCATATTAGAAGACCTCACCTATTAAGGTTGAGCATGTTAGAATTCCTGATCCATGATTGCAGTCATAGAATAGTTGTCTATCACATATATGTTTTGACGGGAACTGATGGAGAGAAGATGCTTTGTGTTACTGTGTTCCGTGAAGTGGGACTATTGTCCTTTGTTCTTTTTCTCTTTGCTGTCTGATGCTGGAGAGAGAGAGAGGGAGCCATGTTGCAGTGCTCCGCGTGTGTTTATATGTAAATAAAGTAGAGTAGCCAAAATGCTGGGTTGCTGAGGTCTGTTACGCAAGCTGCGAAGACTTTGCGGATTCCTTAGTCTGCCGATATCTGTTGGCATCGGTCGCTGTGATGTTCGGGCTGAAGAAAGCTTATGAAGCTCCTGAACGATCGACCAGGAGGGAGAGAACATGCCAGTCGGGCATGTGTCTTTGCCAGGGTCCTACTCGAGTGTAGCCTGAACACCTGGCAGAGCATACAGTAAGGAACCAGGCCCAGTAGCAGACTGATAACAAGCGCAGCGCCCTCAACAAGAAGGAGAGCAACAGGTTGCCAGTGGCCTGCTCCTCATGTCTCCAAGACAGTACCATTTATATAGATGCATCACCAGGCTGAGGAAATGAAGTATAGAAAATCTTTTTGGAGGAAGCAGAGACTTAAGGTGAGAAGCCCAAGGAGGTATGAATATGCTCATTGCGCACAGGATGCAGACCAATCGTTGCAGGAAAATGGAAAACCAGTGGGAGAGGTGAAGGAGTGGACTGGCTTGAATCCTGAACAGCAGCACTCTTCTTCTTGCTGGTCCCTCTTGTCACTTTGAATCACTGTTAAAGGCAGGCCCATGCTAGCTGTAATGAAATCAGTCTCCTCATTATTCATCAATATATATGTGGATTCACAGTACAACCAGTGCCGGATTTACGTATAAACTAAACAAGCTATAGCTTAGGGCCCCACTTGGGGGCTCCCAAAAAAGTTAAAGGAAGAAAACTGGATGTACATTTCCAAACTATAAGATAAAAAACAAATAAACTAAAACCTACATACAGCAACAGTGTTGTGTGTTGTGTATGCTCCTATGATTTATGTAATGGGCCCCGTCTGCTAGCCGGCTCCCTAAAATATCACTGGTTTGCTCATTTCTATATACAGTGGTACCTCGATTCTCAAACTTAATCCGTTCTGGATTTCAGTTCAACAATTACTTTGGGGGGAAAATACATATTTTGTTATGTGCAAATGGCTTTAGATATCTATTAGGTCCATAAATTACCGTATAGCGTATAATCAACACAAAAAACAGCGACAATTTGTTGTTGACAAAGGACATATAAAGGGCCCCATTACCTTCAGTAGCTTAGAGCCTCATCAAACCTAAATCCGGCCCTGGGTACAACTTCTTGAATTATCAGCAAACAGCACAACCCATCAACAGTTTCATTCCCATTTTACAAGGGCTCCCAATGTTTATGCTGCCTCATTATTCACCCCTCCTTTAATTCCTTTTATATGGGACCAATGTGCGATTTCATGTAAAGAAGCATTCCTCTACCCGTGACTTTTTCACTCCATAATCAATGGATAATATATGGCGCATCTGAATCACGGCGCAACTCTACAAGCAACAGCTAAAGATTTCTCATGTTACAGGGTTGTTTTTTTCGCTGTTAGCAAATCTTGCTCTCTTCTGGAGAATTGCCATCGGAGACAATATTGGACTTTGGGGGGGAAGAAAAGAGGACAAAACGGCTTGTGAGTGAAAGGACACAAGCTTTCTGTTGACACCACATCAACTCATTCTCCGACAGTACAGGTTTTTCAGAATATGTTCCAATATTTAAACACACTGTGAGAAGGGGAAACTTGCTTTCTGTTGCTTGCCAGGATAAGAGAACGTATTGATTTTGCTGAGCTGGGAGTGCATTCAAAAGAAAACCACTGCAGGAGAATGTAAAAGCATGTCCGTTTCTGAAAGGATTTTTGTATATTCTGAAAATTCTTCTAAGTTCTGTTTGTGTGGGGTTGGGGTGGCACTGTGTGGCTCCCCCCCTTTAAACTTTCCTCTGCAAAAGTTGGAAATATGTTATCCGTTCATCAACAATAGGTACAAAGCTCGCACGCAGAATGATCGTCACCATCAACTTTCCTTTTATGATCGCTTAATACTGTACTATCTTCTCAATCACACACTTACAGTGATAATACTTCTTCTGAACCTAACACCCATTAAGAAAAGCCCCTCCATAGAGGAATAAGAGACAGGGGTCAGCAATTTTTTTCAGCAGGGGGCTGGTCCACTGTCCCTCAGACCTGGTGGGGGGGCAGACTATATTTTTTTGAGGCAAAGAACGAATTCCTATGCCCCACAAATAACCCAGAGATGCATTTTAAATAAAAGCAAACATTCTACTCATGTAAAGACACCAGGCAGGCCCCACAAACAACCCAGAGATGAATTTTAAATAAAAGGACACATTCTACTCATATACAAACACGCTGATTCCCGGACCATCCACGGGCTGGATTTAGAAGGCGATTGAGCCGGATTTGGCCCCCGGGCCTTAGTTTGCCTACCCATGAATAAGAACATATAAAGATGCCTTCTACTGAATTTCATCAATGGCCCACCTCACTCCCCATTGTCCACATTGGTGAGGGAGACATTTGAGTAGGGTGGATAAAAATCAATGATTTAAAAAAAAAAATTCAAAAAAATCAAAAAAAATCAGTTTTTTATTTAAATCTGGGTTTTTTAATTTAAATCTAGTGGGTTTTTTTTATTTAAATTGTATTTTTTTATTTAAATTGGATTTTTAAAATAAAATGTTTTGGGAGGAAAAATCTTTCTAAAGATAGTTTTCTATTTAAGCTACATTATAGTCCAAAGGCTATTCATCAGGAAATAAGGATTTGTTTTAAGTTTTTCATCGGTGCTAAAACTCAGTCTAAATCCCCCCCCCCACATCAGTTAACAAACATGGATACATATGCTATAATGTTGTTGTTTTAGTTAAATAAATTGTTTACATTGTTATTAAGGAAATGATTCCCCCCCCTCTTTCCAATAAAGTACAACAGAAAAGTTGTCCAAATATAAACAGCTAACTTATTAAACCTCACATTAATTTCATAAGTATCTGCCTATGTATTTCTAATAGTATAACCAGTAATTTTTGACATAACTGTAAAAACTACTCTGAAAATTTATTATTCCAAAAATGAAACCTTCATCTGGTTGTAAATATTAAGGTTATACCAGCAAGAATGCGTCTTTCTTACAAAGAAGCAGATTTAAATCAAGTCATATTGACTAGTGATTTAAATCGTGATTTAAATTGATTTGATTTGAATCAAATCCACCCTGCTTTTGAGGAGGAAGATGTCAGACCGGACATCTTCTGTCGACAGCTCTCCAACAGGCCTTGGAAACTGTGGATTTATCAACCGAATTTTGTGCATTCTCTGATGAATGTGTGCAAGTGAATGTGCACATTAACTCCTCAACATACATTTCCATATATGTGTATATATAACATTAAGATCACCAGTCTGGTGCCTTTGGGCGACATGGCACCCCCTACCCGGGCTTTGGACAGGAACCACGACCCCCGGATTCCTTTAACGGAACACCCTTAAAGGGGAGGGGCAGGTGATGGTCACAACTTCCCCTCCTATCAACCAAGCTTTTCCAATGCCTAACTGCCAAACCTTACAAAGTTTTGACTATTTGCTACGAGGTAGGCGAAAACCAAGTGGCCCCTTCAACAGGCGACCAATTGAGGTCCGAAGCAAGGTCAAGGTGTGGAACGCAAGAAGAAAGGGCGGGAGGGCAGGAAATCTGTGGAAGCAGGAAGCTGAAGGGAGAGCTTCCAGCTGCGCAGCCACTTAAATGCGGCAAACCACACGCCCCAGCCAGCCAGACTGACCGGCTGCGGCGGGGACACAGGCCGGGACTCCCCAGTGGCACGGGGGACTAGTTACACCCCACTAAGCGTGGGTGAGTGCGAGACCAGTCCACAACCCTGTCCTCCGGTGAAGGAGAACAGCTTTGCCGTGCGAGTGTGCCCAGAATTCCTGTGTAAAGTTCTGTGACCTACTAGGGCTTTTTCCCAATTATTTCATATAAACAAATAAAGTTGCCATCCTAAACCCATTCACCCAGGAGTAAGCCCCATTGAATTCAATAGGGCTTGCTTCTGAGTGGTTAGGAATCGTGCCGTAACTTCTGATTGCGAAGAACTCTTGTCCTTATCGCTAGCTCTATTTCTCGCTTAATAAATTTGGTCCTTTAATTCCTAAGGCCACAGTTCTGTGCACCGATATACGGCCTATTGATCTCGCTGGGGATTGTGCACATGCCATTTTGTGAAGGGTCTCGTTTTAAATTTGGAACATTTGCTGCTGGTGTGCAACCTTAGTTATAACCCACCACAGCTTTAGTCTCTGCCATTGCACTTTATATCCTGTCTTCTGCAGGCCTGTTCTTAGATTTGATACTTGGTACTGCTACTTGGCAATCATTCCATTAATCCTCTCCTCCTTTCTTTAACTTCTCTGATTCTGTTATCTTCTGTCTGCTGTACTCCAGCCTTATCCAGTCCTGCTTCACTGAGTTCAGCTTCAGGCCCGCATCAGTGGCTTTCTGTGCCATTCTTCCAAGAATTTCAGTATCTCTCAGTTGTCTGTCCTGCTCAGTCAATTGTCAGTTTCTTTTATTATTCCATAGTTCTACCTTTCTGCCTTGCTTCATTTCCTGCCTTCCCCTATTATTCTGTTAACTCTCTGTTGGCCATGTCTGGCACACAAACCTCTTTCCCTCCTTTTTTTGGCCGTTCTGAAATCTGTCTCAAGGCTTCCTTCTTTCTTCCTATGTGTGCATATTCAGGTGATGATAATCAGGAGTCCATCCCACCTTATATCTATTTTGTTAATGCTCCCGCTCAGGGCTTAAACTGTGCCACGGAATCTGTTGTCAACAAACAAGGCTTTGTCCAGGAATGAATGAATGAATCTTTATTTGCATCAGCCATCGGCCATAGCAATAAAACAACAATACAATAGAGGAATAGAAATAAAAAGTAAATTATATAAAATACACTTTAGGGTTTTGAAACTGCCTTGGTCGCACTGGTTGATGATCTCCGGCGGGCTAGGGACAAAGGTGAGAGCTGTTTCCTAGTTCTGCTGGATCTCTCAGCGGCGTTTGATACCATCGACCATAATATCCTTCTGGACTGTCTTGAGGGGCTGGGAGCTGGGGGCACTGTTATACAGTGGTTCTGCTCCTTCCTCCTGGGCCGTGTTCAGAAAGTGGCAGTGGGGGATGAGTGTTCAGACCCCTGGGCCCTCACTTGTGGGGTGCCTCAGGGTTCTGTCCTCTCCCCCATGCTTTTCAACATTTACATGCAGCCACTGGGAGAGATCATCAGGAGGTTTGGGCTGGGTGTCCATCAGTATGCGGATGATACCCAGCTCTACTTCTCTTTTAAATCAGAACCAGTGAAGGCGGTGAAGGTCCTGCGTGAGTGTCTGGAGGCGGTTGGAGGATGGATGGCGGCTAACAGATTGAGGTTGAATCCTGACAAGACAGAAGTACTGTTTTTGGGGGACAGGAGGCGGGCAGGTGTGGAGGATTCCCTGGTCTTGAATGGGGTAATTGTGCCCCTGAAGGACCAGGTGCGCAGCCTGGGAGTCATTTTGGACTCACAGCTGTCCATGGAGGCACAGGTCAAATCTGTGTCCAGGGCAGCTGTTTACCAGCTCCATCTGGTACGTAGGCTGAGACCCTATCTGCCTGCGGACTGTCTCGCCAGAGTGGTGCATGCTCTGGTTATCTCCCGCTTGGACTACTGCAATGCACTCTATGTGGGGCTACCTTTGAAGGTGACTCGGAAACTACAACTAATCCAGAATGCGGCAGCTAGACTGGTGACTGGGGGCGGCCGCCGAGACCATATAACACCAGTCTTGAAAGACCTACATTGGCTCCCAGTACGTTTCCGAGCACAATTCAAAGTGTTGGTGCTGACCTTTAAAGCCCTAAACAGCCTCGGTCCAGTATACCTGAAGGAGCGTCTCCACCCCCATCATTCTGCCCGGACGCTGAGGTCCAGCGCCGAGGGCCTTCTGGCGGTTCCCTCATTGCGAGAAGCAAAGCTACAGGGAACCAGGCAGAGGGCCTTCTCGGTAGTGGTGCCCGCCCTGTGGAACGCCCTTCCAGCAGATGTCAAAGCGATAAACAACTACCTGACATTCAGAAGACATCTTAAGGCAGCCCTGTTCAGGGAAGTTTTTAACGTGTGATATTTTACTGTATTTTTGGTTTTTATGGAAGCCGCCCAGAGTGGCTGGGGAGGCCCAGCCAGATGGGCGGGGTATAAATAACAAATTATTATTATTATTATTATTATTATTATTATTATTATTATTATTCAAAAAGTGGATCTTATTCTGATTGCCCCAGCTAGAAACCTTGCAACCTTTGCTGTCACCTGCTCATTTTGGTCTGCCAAGAGAAAGGATACTGTGGCAGTGGTTGGGTGACCCAGAATGGGCAATAAAAGAGGGGTGATAATCTCATTCCTCAAGTCTTTATAAAGAGTGCAAGCCAGAAGGTTCATGCACCACTGATTCGGTACTGCAATCTCCACAGGGACATAACCATTTTTCATGTGGAATCTGTTGGAATCGTCCCTCAAGTACAGGCATAGGCAAACTCTGCCCTCCAGATGTTTTGAGACCACAACTCCCATCATCCCTGACCACTGGTCCTGTTAGCTAGGGATGATGGGAGTTGTATCTGGAAATACGCAGTTTGTTGGCACATTCACAGTGGCCTTTGCAAGCTCAGAATTAAGAAACAGGGTAGCATGATTCCTACACTATGTATAGACAAAGGGCGGAGAATCTGCAGACCTCCAGATGTTGATGGACTCAAATTTCCACCACCCACCCCTATACATGGCCAAAGATGATGGAGGTTCAGCATTATCTAGACTACATATCTTCCCCATCCCCGATACAGACCCAGAAAACCTGTAGCTGTTATAAGAAGAGCACTGCTGGATCAGAACAAAGTTGCACATCTATTCTTATCATTCTGTTCTCACAGATGTGCAGGTTTCCTCCCAGCCTGCACACCTAAGAATGGGTGGGTCTATTTCTGTTCTACATTACTTTGGCTTGTTTTTACCAAGCTCTCAAGGCAAAATGGCCCTGAGCTCCAGGGGAAGCAGCCTTATCCAGGCTTTCCCTCTGCCTTTACAAGGACTCAGAGGACAGCTTTTTCCCATGAGTCCACTGCACAAACAAGATACTGGGCAAAACCTTGTATTTCGCTGCAATCTATGGTTCACAGCGCCACTGGGAAGAGGCGTCCTAAGCTTATTGGGCATGGAACGAGGCTTCTGTTTGCTTTTTAAAGCTTTAATGTATTTCTTACTGATCTAACTTCTTGCAAAACACAGCTTACTTGTGTTTAATACCACTGGGAATTAGGATGAGAGCAGGGGAAATTTGCTGTTTTTAACAAAGCCTGGCATTGCTACAAAGCATACTCTGTGAAACATCAATCAAGACAAAAGACAAGAAAAGAACACAATATAACCTTTCAGTAGGACTTAAAGAAACCTGCACTCACTGAGTTAAGAAAAGCCAGCAGTCAGTGATAGGAATTCAATGCCACATCTTATCAGGCAATCAAGACAGTAAAGTTTGAGCAATCAGTTAATTGTTAGGCAAGAGTGAGCCTAAGTTAGAAACAAGAAAATGTCTCTAAGCAGCAACCTTTGGGAAAAATACGAATTCTCTGATAGAATGGAGGATACAAGAAGGGAGCATTAGCACTTTGGTTGGCATATAGAGACAATGACCTGGTTTGCACTTAACATTGAGCCAAATGCATGGGCATGCATGCTCCCAGATATAAGATCATGTCTGTTTTGCTCCTCCTCAAATCTTGTAAAAGGTAAAATATAACTGTTAATCACTCAGATTACTGGTTCAAGAGTAACAGATACAGCAGCATTGTTCAAACAGGCTTAAAATGGTAATTCAGTTACAAAAACATGCTTAAGTCTAGCTTAAGATGGCTGAGCAATGGAGCTCAGACATGCAAATTGTTCTCAAGTTTCCGGCTTGTTGATGAGATTAAGTGGCAAGAGTGAAGAGAGGCAAAAGAGCAAAGAGGAAGTGCTCAGCCAGGTGATGAGACTACACCCTCCCCTTGTCAGGGCACAGTGGGAGTGTCTCTCAAAGTTCTCTCTAGCCACCTTACAGGAAAACTCTGTGAGCTTTAACTCCTATCATGTGCCTATCTAGCAAAATGCATTGTTAGTTTGACTGCATTCTAAATACAGTCGTACCTCAGCTCCCGGACACCTTGGGAGTTTAACGTTCCAGCTCCCGAATGATCGAAAACCGGAAGTGGGTGTTCCGGTTTTCGAACATTCTTTTGGAAGCCAAACTTCCAACGGGGCCGCCGTGGCTTCCGATTGGCTGCAGGAGCTTCTTGAAGGCAATCAGAAGCCACACTTTGGTTTCCGAACATTTCGGAAGTTGAACGGACTTCTGGAACAGATATCATTCAACTTCCGAGGTATCACTGTATCCCATAAGGGCCCCATGACGGCGGCGGTCAGGTCCAGCAGGCAAAGGTGTGTGGGGCTTATGGGAAACTCATAAGCAGAACATGTGGCATTAGCGCAACTGCGTTCTCCCTCTTCTGTTCCCCAGCAATGGATTTTCAGAGGCACGATGGAAGGATGCTGTATGCTCAGATACTAGTGGAAATAAACAGCCATCATGACAAATAGCCACGGACAGCCTTTTCCTCAATGAATTTGTCACATCCCTTTTAAATCCACCTGAACTGGTGGCAGCGGCGTAGCGTGGGTTGTCAGCACCCGGGGCAAGGCAAGTAATTTGCACCCCCTAACCCGGGGCAAGGCAAGTAATTTGCACCCCCTAATCCGGGGCAAGGCAAGTAATTTGTGCCCCCTAACCTGCCGCCGCTGCCAGCTCCTTCTTGCTGCTGCCTGGTCTGGTCTGGTGTGGTTCTCTCCCGCGCTCAGCGCTGCGCTGGGTGGCCGCTGCACTGTCCCTCCCCCAGATAGTCCCTTGCTCTCTCTCCGCACCGCACGCCTGGCACCCACCCCCTCCACAATGGGCAGCGATCCAGCGGCTTGGATCGGATTCGCACAGCCAGCTCTGCAGTGAGAGAGAGAGAGTGAGTGAGCCAGGTAGGGGCAGAGAGCTGCGAGTGCGAGCGCCCCCCCCAGATGTTGCGCCCTGTGCGGCCGCCCCCCCTGCACCCCCCACGCTACGCCACTGACTGGTGGCTTTTTAGCACATCTAGCTTAATTACACATTGTGGGGAGAAATTACTTCTTTTTCTGCTCCATATCCCACACCTTTCAGTTTCATCTACTGACCCTGGATCCTATCATTATAAGAGAGGGACATTCTCCGCACCGTACATAATTGTATACACCTCTGTCATGTCTCCCCTATTTCCCAAATGTTGTAACTTTTCTTCACACAGAATTAGCACACGTAATATTTATCCCGGAGACGCAGATTAAGCATAAAGTCAGAAATCTATTCAACTCCCTGCTCAGGCATACAATTCATCATGCTTCAGCCAATACCAAGACTTAAGGAGCTTCAATGGGGATATGCGATAATAATATTAATTGGATGGTATCTGATACTGATAGCTGGAATTTGACACATATCCTTCTTGAAGTGGTAAAGCTGAAGAGAATCCAATTATCCTAGGAAGTATAACGATAGACAAATATATATTTATTTTTCCTATATTTAATTTTTCCTATTGTTATAGGACGAATGGATGGAGACTTCAGTGGTATTAACAGAGTAAACAGGAGATTAGCTATGCTCCCCCCTCGTCCGGTAATATCATTAAATATATAAAAAGAAACAGTCACACTTCTGGTTCTTTGGAACTTTTGTTGCCAACTGCTATGAGGTCCTTGTTTGTCATGTGAGACGGGAGATAACGTTGATATTTTCTCTGCAAGATTATACTGGTCTCCCTTACCACCCGCACTCCATGACAGCCTTCTGCCATTGTGCAAAGACCTTTCCTTTACAACTTGCCAAGCTGCTTGTTTTAATCTCCATGGTCCATGGCCTAGGACCCTTGTACCTACGGGACCGCCTCTCCCGCTTTGCTCCACAGAGGACCTTAAGGTCCATAAATAGCAACACCCTAGAGGTCCCAGGCCCTAAGGAAGTCAGATTAGCCTCAACCAGAGCCAGGACATTTTCAACACTGGCTCCAGCCTGGTGGAACGCTCTGCCTCATGAGACCAGGGCCCTGCAGGATCTGATTTCTTTCCTCAGGGCTTATAAGGCAGAGTTGTTCTGCCTGGCCTTTGGCTTGGAATCAACTTGATCCCCTCCTCCTCTTTCCTTTTTTTCTTTCTCCTTCTGTGATGGAACTCCTATTTGGGGATTTCCCTGGTTTTTTTTCTGGCCCACGTAAGACCAGTCTGGATAGTTGGCCTTGGTGAAGATTTGACGTTTTCATCCCCCAAAAAGTTTTTGATTTGAGTTTCTACTGAAATGAGGCTGCATTTTAATGTTGTATTTTCATCTTGTTTTTAAGTTGTATTTTAATCAATTGCTTATATGCCTGGTGTTAGCTGCCCCCTGAGCCCAGTCTTAGCTGGGTAGGGTGGGGTATAAATAAAAATTATTTATTTATTTATTTATTATTAATTATTTGATGTGTTTTATTATTTCATTGTTTCCCTCATCCTCCCCTGTAAATGTATTGTATTGCTGTACTTCTGTTGCTGTTTTACCATTGCTTGTTTTAAACATTTGACAAGTGACCTTGGCCACTTTTTAGTAGGAAAGCAAGGCTATAATATTTTATTGAAACACAGTCAGCTGCACACAAAGTATGTGAAGAGCACATGCAAAAGATAGCACCTTTTAGAACCTCAAATCTACCTCCAGAACTTTAGGGGAAACCTGGAATTGAGGAGGTCTAAGATTCAATGTCAGTCAATGAAGTTTCATTGTCAGCACAGTGCATGCTTTTCAATGCTACCAAGCCAAATGTTCTCTCTCCCCCGCCCCCCCCCCAAATCCCATGGATTTGCCAATGTATCTCCAGGCCCTATTGTGACCCTTTTTTAAATTCATGGTGTAAGCAGGCATATTGTCATTTGAATCATTCATTTCGCCAGAGCTTTGCCTCACAACAGGAAATGTGCCGGAGCATATTTTTTGAAAACAAATAAATCTTGCCCTGAAACTTCCTGCCTACCGTTTGCTATAAACTTACGGTGCCTTCCTAGACTGACCAATGTTAAAGCTCACTGGCTTTGCAGGCTTACATAGTTAAGTCCCTGATACCTGCACAGCTTTGGGACAGCGTTAGTTGATATGGTGACAGAGGCAGGTATGCACAAATGAGAAGTTGGCTAGAAGCAGTGTCACAGACACACTTGTTGCTGCCTTTGACATTCCCCTGCTACACTGGCTCTTGTTACTTTCTTGTTAATCTCCTGAGGATATTCCTGTACGTGAGACTTTGGAGATCTGGTCTATTTATTCAAGGTGATTAATTAATCCACCAGTTTGTGGCCTTCCAACCATTTAATTGATTGTCTTTAATAGATTTTGTGTCCTTTGGTATTTCTTGATGCTCACATAGCTAACAACCATGCTTCCTTGTTTCCACCTAAATAGTTCTTTGTAAGTTGTAAGCTCCCGTCAGATCCTCTTCATCAACTCTCCTGTGTATTGTTTCTTAATTAAATGCATGTCCTTATTGACATGCACAGTTCCTTTTTCTCTAGTTGACTGTCTCTTACTCAAGCTTAATAGAAATTGATAATATTCTTTCTTACTGTAGCAAGGTTCATTCTTGATTCACTGATGCAAACTATACTGGCCGGTTGTGGAATCTTGTTGATTTCCCTTCCCTTCTTCCCTTCCCAGAGGCAGCCAAAGCAATGCTAAAATCTGAGGCTTTATGACACTGCCATGATATAAAGAAACTTATGACAATTTGCTGCTGTTAATTGAGTCCTCAACATGTGCTGCCTGAAATGGAATGTTTCATCCTCTCAGATGATAGGGCTGTTCTTCTGTCTCTCGCACACTACTTGCCCAGTAAATATGTATTTCATTTTTTATATCCATTCCCAGACATAGACCATAGTCCTCATCCATATACCCAACTATACATTTTAAAGACTGCCTATCCTGCTTAATTTGCTTAAGAAATTCAAGTTGGCTAAGAAACACAACAATTAACACAACTATTTAAAACAAATAAGGACCCCTGACCATTAGGTCCAGTTGTGACCGACTCTGGGGTTGTGGTGCTCGTCTCGCTTTATTGGCCAAGGGAGCCGGCGTACAGCTTCCGGGTCATGTGGCCAGCATGACTAAGCCGCTTCTGGTGAACCAGAGCAGCGAACAGAAAAGCCGTTTACCTTCCCGCTGGAGCGGTACCTATTTATCTACTTGCACTTTCATGTGATTTTGAACTGCTAGGTTGGCAGGAGCTGGGACCGAGCAGCGGGAGCTCACCCTGTCGCAGGGATTCGAACTGCCAACCCTCTGATTGGCAAGTCCTAGGCTCTGTGGTTTAACCCACAGCGCCACCCGCAGCCCTTTTAAAAACAAATAACCACCTCCTAATTAAACCTAATCACAAAGTCAAAATATGAACATAAAACTGAAAATAATCATAATCAACCATTCAAAACAACCATAAAAATAGAGTACCAAACTAAGCTAGTGAAAAAGTATAATCAGCCAGAGGCCTTTTTAAAAAACAAACAAACAAACAACTACACCTTTACCAAATACCTTTGTCTGGAAATGGATATAAAAAAATGGAATACATATTTACTGGACAAGTAGTGTGGGGGAGACAGAAGAACAGCCCTATCATTTGAGAGGATGAAACAGCCCATTTCAGGCAAAAGTAATATAATAGGGCCTGACACAAGATTAAGTTCAGCTTGTTCTATCTCATCCAGTCCAATTAAACTGTTCCGTCAGCTGCATCCCTGGGATAGATGAACACAAGAGATAGTTTTTTCAGTATACAGTGGTACCTCTGGTTACGAACTTAATTCGTTTCGGAGGTCCGTTCTTAACCTGAAACCGTTCTTAACCTGAGGTACCACTTTAGCTAATAGGGCCTCCCACTGCTGCCGTGCTGCCGGTGCGCGATTTCTGTTCTCATCCTGATGCAAAGTTCTTAACACGAGGTACTACTTCCGGGTTAACAGAGTCTGTAACCTGAAGTATTTGTAACCTGAGGTGTTTGTAACCCAAGGTGCCACTGTACTGATGGATCTGCAACCCAGCTCCCTGGATGACCTTCCCTAGAAGATCCATGTTGATATTAAATAGCATGGGGAACAAAAATCCCTTGGACCAATAGCCACAAGGAAGAGCAACAAGGAAGAGCAACAAGGAAGAGCAACAAGGAGCCACAAGGAACCAGCACCGCCTTCTGGATCCTTTCTCTCAGGAACGAATGGAGCCACTTCAATACAGTGAACCCAGTGTCAATTACCTCAAGATGACCCAGAATGATACAATGGTTAATGGTATCAAAGGCCACCAAGAGGGGTAGCACTTCCCCTGTCCATCTTATGGCACAGATAATCCACTAGGGCAGCATCTGATCCAGGCAGAGATCCAAACACACGTTGCCCACAAAAGGAAGATCTGACACTGTGAGGTTGTTCAAATCCAAGTGATCTAGGGATGATATTTTTCACACCAGGCAACATCATCACCCTTTTGTGCGTGTGTCAAAGGCAGAAACCTCCTCTCTAATGGAAGTATTCATTACCTCCCCTTTCCCTGTGTAAAAAACCTGATCCTACTGGTTTACCAGCCACAATGGGCAAGGATCAACAGCACAAGTCATCAACCATTCTTCTCCAAGGATTTCCCACCACTTTTTCAATGCCAATAAGCTGAAAGTTAACCAATCGATCATGACAAAATGCAACTCCTCCGGGGCTGCTGCTGGCAAACCAGAATTCAAGTCAGAATGCATCTGAGTTTATCTGCAAAGAGCTTTGCTAACAAGTCACAGTGGGATAATGTGACTTCCTCTACCTCATTCCAAGGGCTAAGGTGTGAGAGCTCCTTCAAAACAGAACTTCACTGTGTTGGAATTCTGCCTGGGTCAGAGGAATGTGCCACAGCGTAGGCACCGGCAGATATTCCTGTCGACCTCCCCGCGTCTCCACTCTGCTGATAAGCAGGCGAGGTCCCGGCGATTCATCTCAGATGTGTGAGAGGAACACACCGTTCTTCGTCTCTCCCCTTTGGTGTCCCCCAGAGAGGGGAAAGAAGCAGACAGAAAACTATTTACATCTTTTATTTCTGTCTCTCATATCAGTACAGAGAAACATGTCTGCACTCGACAACAGCAAGAAGAAACTCCTCCCATGTACTTCCAGTACAGGTCATATGACACACACACACTGAGCTAACATCCGGTGCTCAGTACAGAATGGACTGCCCCTTTGTTTCCATGGCAACAGTCACAAACATCCTGTCTGGCTTTCCAGCCACAAGCAGCTGACTGAGCTGCTGGAGCCTTTGCTTGCTGCAGCATTGGTGCTTTATGGTAACATACTCCCCCTAAAGTATCAATGCGTGCTGCGAGCAAAGCGTCATCCAGAGAAGAAAACAAACAGTTGTTATACTTATAACATTCCCCTGTTGTTTCAGTTCCACCCTTGGAACTACCCGCCACTGGTTTTACCAATGTACCTCTCTGGTTGTGTGACTTTGCATTTCCTTGGTTAACGACTCTCTGTTGTGTCTTTGTCTCTGACTCAGACACAGCTTCAATCTGTCCTTGGTCGTTTACAACAGCAACATATGCTAGGTTAGCAAACTCCTCTGAATACCTCTTGGGTGGTACACCCTTCGTTGCTCTCTCAGACCTCCGTAAGAGCTGCTGCTCTTCTCTGCTTTCTGGTTCAGCCTTTGAACTCTCTGGAGAACCAGTACTAAGCTTAATCAGTGGTTTATCCTCCTTTTCTGAGGGTCTAGTCATTATTTGAGGTTTCCTCTCAATGACTGTGACAACTGAGCTGTCTGAGCTATCAGTGTCATCATCATCAGTACCACTGAACTCAATAAGATCAAACTCATCATCATCATCATCAGAATCATCTGTGGAAAAAGTTTGAACAATTACTCTCTCCCGTTCAGGAGCACTCTCTAGAAATTTTGTGAGAATCACCTGACCAGATTCAGACAAAATTACTCTGTAGAGACCTTTTTCATAACCCACAAAGATGCCTCTGGCATTCTTTACCCCACTTGGAGCTTCTGTTCTCACATGAGACCCGAAAACCTTAAAATAGGCAACAGAAGGTTTTCTATTAAACAGCTTCTCAAAAGGAGAACATCCCAACTCTGTTGAGACTTTTCTCAACCACACATGAAGATAGGACGCTAGAGATTCGGCCCAATAATCATGTGGTAAATGTGAACTTAGCAATTGCGCATGCATCCCCTTTTGCAATTCTTTGTTCACCCTAACACAGACACATTTCTTCCATGCTTCTTCGGAAGTAGCAAGTTTGTGTCTTATCCCTTTCTCATCCAGGAACCTCTGGAAATCCTGTAAAAGAAAAACTGGCTTGTCATCTGTGAAAAGACAATCAATGTTAGCATCATGCATAGTTTTAACCTTGTCACAAAACTCCTGAAACTTTTCTAAAGTTTCCTGCGGTTTCTTCATCATATAAACCCAAGAATAATTAGTGTAACAATCAACACACACAAGGTAATATTTTGCACCGCCTCTAGATGGTTCTAGGGGACCAATCACATCAGCATACACCCGCTGAAAAGCTCTGTGGACCTTCTTAGCCACCTTCTTGGTGTTCACACTGGTCACACCTGCAAGAGAAATTTCGTTAGAATCAGAAGTATTACATTTCATGTAATCACTTTGATCAAAAGTCAACAAATACAGTCCATCTTTCTCTTTGGCAGTAAGAAACAGTTCTCCATCTTTGTAGATCTTGCATCTTTTAGCATCATAGTACAGTTTTAGTCCCTTCTTTGCAATCTGCGAAGCACTCAGCAGACTAAATTTTAGTTCTGGAACCAGGTAAACATCGCTTATAGTCAAGTTCAGACTCTCAAGATACACAGTTCCAATCCCGGTTGCTTCCAGTTCTTGACCGTTGGCTTGTTTCACAGTGAAGCTTTGCTTCTTCAACGTCGAAAACAGTCCTCTGTGTGGGCAGAGATGCTTCGTGGCGCCGGTATTGATTATAAATGCGTTCCCAACATCTGGTGTGGTTCCTTTCGCCATCATAGCCTTTGCAGGTTTCTCCTGGCACTTGGTACGGCTTTTGCTTGACGCCTCAGGCTTCGTAGAGCTGCTCTTTGCTCCTCTTGACTGGCGCGGCTTCTTACAGTTTCGCTGTAGATGCCCAGTCTGTCCACAATTATAGCATCGGACGGCACTCAATGCTACGGCATGCTCTCCAGTAGCACCACCAGTGGGAAGATTTGAACTCTGTTCTTGCCTCCCTCTGTCCTTCACTTCCAGTGCAGCAAGTCTGTCGTGTTCGTTCAGGACGACGGCACACACTCTTTCCACGGTCAGATCCTGAGCAGGTAGCGAACCAAGCTGACTGGCAACAACCTTGTAGGTGCGGTTCAGGCTGTTTATCATCATGAAGCAAAACACTTCCTCCTGTAGACGGAAATTGCGTTCCACCATCTGTTGACGCAGAAACTTCATCTCTGTCAGGTGCGCTTGAACATCTCCATCAGGCGCTAATCTCAGATTGGTCAACTTCTCAAAATACAGCAACGCTGAAGAACCAGCATCTCTCTGATGCGTTGTACGCAGCGTGTTCCAAACCTCTTGCGCAAATTCCAAATGCTGTATATGCACAAGCTGCTCAGTCTGACACACACAGAATTATAGCAGTCCTAGCCTTCACATTCTGTGACTCCCAAGCACGCGTTGGTGCTGCTGGGATGGGATTCTCAATCACCCCAAACAGTCTCTGATTCTGCAGCAGGGCCTTCATCTTTACAGACCAAGATGAATAATTGTCATTGGTCAGGAGGGGTGGAGAAGGCAAGCCTCCCCCCTTCTTAGCATCCATTTTGAGTCCTTGCATTGACTCTAAAACACAAGCCTCTAAAATCCAATAGCTGGCTTGTTTACACTCTTGACACCTGGCAACTCTGACACTGGCTGCGTTGGAAAGTCCCTTCCAGCAGTTCGTGAGGACCTAGTCATAACAAAACTTTGCCTTCGCCTCTCTGAAGCATAGTCTGACTGTCCAGCCCTCTCGAGTAACTTTCCATTTCTCCTCTCTGAGGCACAGCCTTCTGAAGGACGTTGCCTAGCAACAGCGCATTCCTTTCCTCGGACAGGAAACCACAAAAATGCCTGGTATGCAGGCCTCTTCTTAGTTGGAGCTGCTTTCCCACGCACGCTCTCCGTGAAGCAGTGAATAAATCATTCTGCATTCACACTTCTAAGCCCTTAAAAGTCTCATACCTTGAGCATTGGCTTGGCTGTCAGCTTCGTCTGGTCAGCTTCTGGCTGCAGAGCATCAGCCTCTCAAAACAGGCTTCCATGGAGCAGAGGAGGACAATTCACCAGCCTCTCATCCAGATGTCCGATGGACAGCAACCATCCTCTGCTACCACTGTTGGAATTCTGCCTGGGTCAGAGGAATGTGCCACAGCGTAGGCACCGGCAGATATTCCTGTCGACCTCCCCGCGTCTCCACTCTGCTGATAAGCAGGCGAGGTCCCGGCGATTCATCTCAGATGTGTGAGAGGAACACACCGTTCTTCATCTCTCCCCTTTGGTGTCCCCCAGAGAGGGGAAAGAAGCAGACAGAAAACTATTTACATCTTTTATTTCTGTCTCTCATATCAGTACAGAGAAACATGTCTGCACTCGACAACAGCAAGAAGAAACTCCTCCCATGTACTTCCAGTACAGGTCATATGACACACACACACTGAGCTAACATCCGGTGCTCGGTACAGAATGGACTGCCCCTTTGTTTCCATGGCAACAGTCACAAACATCCTGTCTGGCTTTCCAGCCACAAGCAGCTGACTGAGCTGCTGGAGCCTTTGCTTGCTGCAGCATTGGTGCTTTATGGTAACACACTGTACAGCAGAGAGCAGATGCATTAGCAATAGAAATGTATCACTTCTTTGTCACCGCTTTTGCCACAGAATAGAAGAGAGAACAGAAGAATTGGTCAGACTTGTTATGAGCAATTGTCTCAAACCATTACGTTTCTCATTGCATTGTCCACACTCCATCAATGAGATGAGCCCTACAAGAGGGAAGAGGAAACTTAGGAGCAATCATATTCTCGTGTTATTCCCATATTACACAGATTCATCGGAACACAAGCAGAACTACTAGCCATATCAGTCAGAACCACCACACTCTGAGCTGTCAGAAATCCTCCTTGATTCACCAGCCTCAAAGTAGCAGACCATCCAAAGTGGTACCTTACCCCTGTGGTCGAGCAGTCTAAACCCATGGCTGGGAAACCCGTAAGCACCCAGATGTTGCAGGATCACAACTCTCATTGATCCTGCTTATCAACCATGCTAGCAGGGAGTTTGGAGTCCAATACCATCTCTAGGGCTACAGATTCACCTCCTGAACCTAACCAGACAAAGATCTGTCCATGGCAGGAGAAATGAATTCTTACACGCTACCCTAATTTCCGCTGACCGTCTGCATGAGATTTCAGAAGTAGCAGGCATGCCTACCCAGGATTAGTGTGTTTCCTTTGGGAATGAGGCTCAATTGAGTTGTAGTGTATTTACGATACATCGGGTCGTCCCTTAAAGAGGGCAAGTGTTGCGGTGAGACCTGGCAACCAAATCCTGTGTTGTGGGTGGGTAAGATTGGTTATCCACAACAACCAATTGGTAGGTCCCTTGATCAGGCCAATGGGACACAGGCTAAAAAGATCAAGGGACCTATATATACCTATGCACGTGACCCAGAGCTTCCTCTTTTGGCTCGTGCATTCGGAACACCCACCCACCTCTCCCTATTTTTAGGGCTTGTGCACTTGACCTTGCTATACTGTCCTGTGTTGTCTGTCGTTGAGACAGGGGCACAGCAGGAATTTTCCCCACTTGGCTGATTGGCTGGTGCCATTTGGGTTTCGCCTGCCGTGTAGCAAATCGTCATAACTTGTAAGGTTGCGGATAGGCTCTGGTTCAGGTGATAGGGATGGGTCAACGCTCTCGCCATCCCTATGTGAAGGGCATTCCGTTAAAGGAATCCAGGGACTCAATGGTTTGGTCAACCCCTGTGAGGGGGTTGTGCCTGTGCCTGAGTCCAGGGGGACATATGGGTGGTGGAGATAGCCTGTTCCCGGCTTTCTGCTTATCCAGGTGTTCACCCTTGGCTGACCTATGCTGGTGCCCTGGGTCAGCGCTACCTGCAACAGTGCAGGGAGCTAGTCGAACCAGAGCCTATGCAACCACTCACGTGCTATAATCAATAAAGTTGTGGCCTAAATTCTGCCAAAAAAAAAAAAAAGAGTCTTGTCTGAATTTATTTAAGGGGGGGGGTTTAAAGGTCTGAACAAGCAAATGGCTTATTTACATATATATATACAACCTGGAGTTTGCAATGGAGGGGGTCACAGCACCAGCAACCAGCACTCCAAAACATGCCGACTTATTCCATAGCAGCAGCAATAAGCCCAGCACCATTCTTTCTCTGCAACCTATCTTGCACTGCAAGACACAACCCTGAATATGGCAAAGGGATATGGCATGGAAGACAATGAAAACCCCACCTCTCTGTCCACTGATCTGTTGTATGTTCTATGCGTGTGCGTGTGCCAACTTTAACGTGCAGCCAAAGGTGTTGTGAAAGCTTTCACTGCAACTGATCGCCCAGCTGACAGCTTAAAACAGGAAAATCGGATTACCCATTCGGCGAGATGATTGGCTGCAGTGAATTTTCAAAATACCTTGAGCAGAGCACATGCGCCCACCACCATCACACATGCACAAATATGGCTAAGGGAGAGGCCATTGTTTACATTATTACAGACCCTCCAAGTGTCCCTATTTTCCAGGGACAGTCCCAGATTTACAAAAGCCCTCCTGGTTTCTTTTTTGATCCCAGAATTTCCTTAGGATGTCCCTATTTTCACTGGAGAAATGTTGGAGGGTATAGAGTTATGCAACTCCTGAGCCTAGGAGATTAGTAACTATACAATCTTTAGAAGACATCTGAAGGGTTTATAGGGAAGTTTTTTAATGTTTAATGTTTTATTATTATTTTATATATGTTGGAGTGGCTGGGGCAACCTAATCATATGGGGCAGGGAAGAAGAAGAAGAAGAAGAAGAAGAAGAAGAAGAAGAAGAAGAAGAAGAAGAAGAAGAAGAAGAAGACATCCCTGTTTTCCTTGGAGAAATGTTGGAGAGTATGTCATTATTGCAGTTTGGTCACTTAAATGCTTTTGTGGCTATTAGAACAGCCTAACAACTAATCTTCTCAAAATATGTCCCACTGAGTTTCAGGGGATTTACTCCAAGATAGCACTGGTGCATAAGGCAGTCATCCTATACACTGTTTCTGAAGAGTAAGTCCTACTGATCTCAGTGTGGCTTACCTCTGAGTAGACACGCATAGGCCTGCACTGTAAATGTTTTTCATTAGACTCTGTTTTATACCATTGATACCTAGGAATTGAATGTCGCTTCAAAGATTAATGACCTACAAGCTGTGCACATGTGCACCAAACCAGACTTGCAACTCAAAATCTATCGCCACCTTGAGCAGAAATTGGATTTCTGTTTCTCTGACTCTTTTTTCCTGACTTCCACCTGCTACACTGAGCACACAGTTGCAGGCTGGCAGAGTATAAACATCTTTATCTGTCTCTCACTTCCCTCCTTCCTTTGTGCTGTGACTTTACCCTGTCACACTCACGTAGCCACAGACTTCTCTTGCTTGTATTTCAGTTAATAGCCTTTTTTTCCTGGTTCATGCCCCCTTTGGGGGTTTTATAAGGCAAGGCAATGTTGGGTGTTATTTAAAACAAGGCAAGCGTTTTATTTATTTATTTCTTCTAATAAATACGGAATGGAAATGTTCTCTTCCAGAAGATTGGAGCGCTTTGACTGATTAGAATTGGGGGTGGGGTGGGGGGAGAGGGTAAAAGAAACAAACAAATAAAAAAGGTTAGGATGATTAAATTTGCCCACGGCACTTTCCGTACAATTGAAATTGTGCCTCTTTTCCTAGAGAGTATTGCAAAGGACAGACTTTCTGCCTCCGTTGCTGTCTGTATTTCTCTTGGCTTGTATACTCTTACATGCCAGAGTGTTGATTTGGATACCCATCAACCGGCATGTTCGCTAGGCACGTTTGAGGAGAGTATTGGATGTGGTAAGCGCATCGCTATAAGGAGGCATGTTTCAGGCAAGGCGGATAATAAACTGATCTTGGCGTGCCGTATTGCTAAGAGGGCCTGTAACTGGGTGATTAGTCCATACATAAAAAGTACTGTGTTTTAAAGCACAAAATTGGTTTGTTTATAGCTGAGTTAATAGCTTGGGAATGGGAGCTAGCCAGCCCACCCCCATCCTGTTTCATCTCATTCACATATCGCTAGCATTGCTTAGGACTGAGGTGGCATTAATAAAGAAAGAAATGTTCTTTCCTTACTGTTTCTTCCTATTTACAAGGATTCTTCAGATTCTAAGCCTACACGGTTGGAAGCCAGTTTCACAACTGCCTTGTGCAGAAGCGAGCGAGGGAGGGAGAAAATAGAAGGTTCAGCTCTGAGGGTCTTCTGGTGGTTCCCTCACTGTGAGAAGTGAGGTTACAGGGAACCAGGCAGAAGGCCTTCTCAGTAGTGGTGCCCTCCCTGTGGAACACCATCCCATCAGATGTCAAGGGAATAAAGAAGTATCTGACTTTTAGAAGACATCTGAAGGCAACCCTGTATTGGGAAATTTTTAATGTCTAATGTTTTACAATTTTTTATGTGTTGTAAGCTGCCCAGAGTGGCTGGGGAAACCCAACCAGATGAGCAGGGTATAAATAAATTATTATTATTATTATTATTATTATTATTATTATTATTATTATTATTATTATTATTATGTTTGGAGGTTTAGTGGGAAACCACAAATGTACTTTCCCCTTACTATCTGTTAGTCTCAACCCTGCCTTCTTCTGACTGTAGGCATGTGACAAAAAGTGCTCTCAGGAGATCACACACACATATCACACCTTTCCTTAAGGACCTCAAGGTAGTACACATGGTTGTCCCTCCAGCACTAGACTAGGCTGAAAGATAGTGACTAGTCCAGGTCACATCCTGGTCACATCTAGATGTTTAGGACTCCTGGCTAGGATGGACAAGAGATGCAGTCCAAAACATCTGGAAGGTACCAGATTGGTTGGGGAATAATAATAATAATAATAATAATAATAATAATAATAATAATAATAATAATAATTTATTTATACCCCGCCCTCCCTGGCCAAAACTGGGCTCAGAGCAGCTAACATGAAATATGTAACATATTACCATAAAATCAAGCAATCAATTGAAATACATTCTAAAATCAAATCAGAATCAAAGTGAAATCTAATCAGATGGCAACCTGCAAATTAGGGATGGGGACCTTAAATGCTCACCAGGCCAGTTTATACTGATCTTATATAAGCCTGTGAGAAAAGTTGGGGGGACACTTTCATTCAAGTTCTTATAAGGAGAGAGGGGTAGTCAGACTGGACCCCGGCCAAAGGCCTAGTGGAACAGCTCCGTCTTGTAAGCCCTGCAGAAAGATGTCAGATCCCGCAGGGCCCTGGTCTCTTGTGACAGAGCATTCCACCAGGTCGGGGCCACGGCCAAAAAGTCCTTGGCCCTGGTCGAGGCCAGTCTAATCTCCTTGAGGCCTGGGACCTCCAAGACATTATTATTTACGGACCTTAAGGTCCTCCGTGGGGCATACCAGGAGAGGTGGTCCCATAGGTACGAGGGTCCTAGGCCGTTATAGGTCACAGTCACCCTGTGAGCTTTGCAGCTCAGTGAGAGTGTGATCTTTGGCATCCTCAGTCTTAAACTGACACTCCAACAACTCTACCAGACTTTGCAGTGGTGGTGCAAGATGGAGTATAAAAATGGAGGCAGATGCTCATGTCTTACCTGGGCTGCGAACTCGCTGTCTGCCACCTCTCAGTTTTAGCTCCCTCTCTGCAATACAACGGTAAGCATGCTGGATTCTGCTCCAACACAAATGTGGTCTGGATCTGCCCATTTTGATGGATCAATACAAGGCAGTCAGATGTTGACCACCTGCACCACTGGGTTTCAAAGTGGAGATTTAGTGCCATTTGCAATTAACACTGAGGGACGCGGGTGGCGCTGTGGGTTAAACCACAGAGACTGGGACTTGCCGATCAGAAGGTTGGTGGTTTGAATCCCCGCGACGGGGTGAGCTCCTGTTGCTCAGTCCCTGCTCCTGCCAACCTAGCAGTTCGAAAGCACGTCAAAGTGCAAGTAGATAAATAGGTACCGCTCCGGCAGGAAGGTAAACGGCGTTTCCGTGCGCTGCTCTGGTTCTCCAGAAGCAGCTTAGTCATGCTGGCCACATGAGCCGGAAGCTGTACGCCGGCTCCCTCGGCCAATAAAGCAAGATGAGTGCCGCAACCCCAGAGCCGGTCAAGACTGGACCTAACGGTCAAGGGTCCCTTTACCTTTTACAATTAACATGGAGAAAAGAAGAGAAAAGAGGTGAGGCATGCGTCGTCCGTGCAACAGCTTCTTTTGTGCAATAGTCATTTATAATTGTCTTTTTTTTAACAAAGAAAGAAAGATTAATAGGAGACAATTTACTGGTTGAAAGAATCTCTTTCCATTTCAAGGGGCTGGAGCAGGAAGAGTGCTTGGTAGATTACTATCTTGTTGTACACTTTGATCATAAAAGCGCTGATTGAAAAGTTGGTCAGCTCTATTCAATCTGTGTGGGTATCCTGCAGTTTTGCCAAAGAATTCTCAAGTCTACGGTGATTCACTATCTTTTCAAGTCAGGATAATTCTTTACTCGGTAAATATATACTTCACAAACTGCTGAAGGGCGGTGGGGGGGGCGTAGCTGCCATCTTCGATGCATCTAGAGAAATTTAGGTCAACAGCAGGCTGTACGTTTTACATTTTTTCACAGCTGTGGCAAATTGGATACAGTGTCGCCATTTAATCCACTTTTTCCTTCAACCCTCTCCTCACCAATGCAAAAAACCATCCTTTCAAAAAGCGCAAACTGTATTTTGGAAAGCAGATGCAAATATCATTGCAGCACATCCTTGTGGAGTACTGAATACCCATCTGGAGAAAAGGGAACAGAGGGCCAACTGAATCATCCAGCCTAGTCTTAGCCGCGCATGCAGCCAAGTTGAAGGTTTCATCCATGATTAAATCACAGACAGAAATAACTATCGCCACTATTCACCATTGACCATGCATAGAACAGAATGAGCCAAATGGTAGGCGCTCCTGCCAGCTGGAAGCCTTGCACTCCAAGATGGGCAGCTATTTTTAAATGCTTGGATTTTTCTCTCTCTCCCCTGCCTGTGTAGCATAGCTGCATTAATTTCAAATGCTCCCACTTCCTTCATATGCTGCAGCTTCCAAGCACATTGAAGGGGAAATCTTGCCAATGGGGTGAACAGCCAACTTGAGGATCGCTGGATGATTCTAAATATGTAAAAGATAAGGAAGCGGTAAGCGCAAATAAGCTTGAAAAATTTGAGAGACGCTTGAGATCAGACTGGTTCTACTTTTCAGACTAATGACTTAATACCAGCATTCTCAGCCTACTGCCCTCCCGTTGTTGTTCGGTTCAGATGTGATGCACAGCTGAGCTAGATCAGAGTCTGGTGATGCAGTGCCTAAGAATTCCACCAGGGATGCTGGAATCTCTGACTGACTACCAAGATAGCTAGCCAGAGCAGGGTGGAACAGTACTTTGGGAGGGAAAATAAAGGGATCAGTTTTCTGAGAATGTTAAGATAGTACAGTGGTACCCCGCAAGACGAATGCCTCGCAAGACGGAAAACCCGCTAGACGAAAGGGTTTTCCGTTTTGGAGGTGCTTCGCAAAACGAATTTCCTATGGGCTTGCTTCGCAAGACGAAAATGTCTTGCGAGTTCCTGCGGGGTTTTTTTTCCTCCCCCCCCCTTTTCCCAAGCCGCTAAGACACTTATCAGCTGATCCTAAGCCGCTAAGCCGTTTATCAGCTGATCCGCTAAGCCGCTAAACCGCTTATCAGCTGATCCGCTAAGCCGCTAATAGCGCTAATCCGCTAAGCTGCTAATGGGCTTGCTTCGCAAGACGAAAAAACCGCAAGACGACGAGACTCGTGGAACGGATTCTTTTCGTCTTGCGAGGCACCACTGTACAGTGGTACCTTAGGTTACAGACACTTCAGGTTACAGACTCCGCTAACCCAGAAATAGTACCTCGGGTTAAGAACTTTGCTTCAGAATGAGAAGAGAAATAGTGCGGCGGTAGCAGTAGTGGGAGGCCCCATTAGCTAAAGTGGTACTTCAGGTTGAGAACGGTTTCAGGTTAAGAATGGACTTCCGGAATGAATAAAGTACTTAACCTGAGGTACCACTGTACTGAGATGGTTCAAGAGACAGCAGAGGGTGTGTTGGTTCTCTTTGTGTAACATCCAGTCTGAGGAAAATATCTACAGCTAGAGAAAGGAGTCTCTGAGCTTAGATTGGAAGACTGTGTTGAGTAGAAGACCTGGGAGAGTATTCAGACAGGAGTTAACTGGAGGGGCTGAGTTTCAGCCAGGAGAAGTAGAAGCTGAGAAGATACAGTCTACATGGGTCTCTTTTCAGTCAGGAGGGGAGAGATCTTCTAGATAGAAAAGAATCCTAAACCAGTTAAGATGGGTGTGGTCATCTGCTGGGTCTGTTATACTGCTAGAACTACCTCAGCAGTGTGAGTGTGAGAAGCTTGGGAAACTTACAGAAAGTACCACCTTGTTTTAGAACCAAAGTATTAAGCTGTAACACCTACGCAACAACCAAGTTAAGGAACTGAAGTAAAATAACTGGAAATAAGCTGAGCATTTACCATCTAGTCTAGAAACCTGTAACATCTAACTGAAGAGTAATTAACTTAAACTAAGCAACTGAATTTTAAAAGAAGCTGTGCGTTTACTATCTTGGAAGCCTGTAACATCCACTGGATTTAGTATAATTATCAATAAAGTTAACCATTTCCTGAAAGAACATTATGTCCTATACAGTGGTACCTCGGGTTAAGAACTTAATTCATTCCGGAGGTCCATTCTTAACCTGAAACTGTTCTTAACCTTAAGCACCACTTTAGCTAATGGGGCCTCCCGCTACTGCTGCGCGATTTCTGTTCTCATCCTGAAGCAAAGTTCTTAACCCGAGGTACTATTTCTGGGTTAGCGGAGTCTGTAACCTGTAGTGTTTGTAACCCGAGGTACCACTGTATAGTGACTTTTGCTCTATCCCTCACTGAAGTCCTGAAGTAGGGCTTGCCATTGTGTCAGTTTTTCAGACAAGCACCTATAAACAAATAACCTCATATTTTGATTAAGTGGTTATCCAGTATAGTTTCCAACTCTCCAGACTCCAGGTTTAACTGCTTACCTATCTGTGAAATGTTTCCATCTTCTTGTCCCTTGGCAGCCATATTTAGCCTTCAGTGAAGGATTAAAAAGAGCTTTTGGGATGGTCAAATCTACATTGTTTCCCAGATCACCTCTATATACATACTTGTCGAACCTTCCCAAATTACTCCAAATGGCCAAGGCAAGACTTCCCTTTGCAAGAGCCATGCCAATTCTTCCTCAGCAAGGCTTAAATTATGTTTCATCATTCTAATTTGTTAAATAATGCTTTCCACCAATTTACCCACTACAGGTGTGGGGCTTTTATTTCCCAGCTCCCCCTCCAACCCAATCCCATTTTTTAAAATTGGCATTGTTTTGGCTACCTTCCCACTTTCCATTAAGGAGACTAATTTTAGTGACAAATTGCATGTTTCTGTTAGAGGATTAGCTATTTCACAATCGAGTTCTTTAAGAACTCTAAGGTTTATGCCATCTGGAGCCAGCGACTTGCTAATTTTCAATTTGTGAATGAGCCCTCGAACCTCAGCTTTTGTTAGCTCTGGTTGTCTTAGTCCTTCAGACCCCTTACCCCAAGTAGTTCAGACTTCCATTTTCATAATAATAATTATACATTTCTTGACCTTTCTGTTTAATTCCTTCTGGCCATATGAATGGTGGTTCCTCAAGCACTGAGATTTCCCTACCTTTGCTGCCTGAGGCTTAGTTTCCAGAAACTGAATCTAAGACCTTCCACAATCCTAACCATCTCTCCTCTGAAATATGTTCTATTGAATTCAGTGGAGTTTACTCCCAGGTAAGAATAATTAATTTAACTGCATTTACATCACCTCTCCAAACAGGAGCTCTCTGAGTGTCTCCCAAAGGAAAGGACAATTAATATGAAATTTAAAACATTCTTAAAAATGTACTTCAGGTATGCTTTCACAAGAATATGCTCCTTATCATACAGACAGTGCAAGTGCATATATATTGTGGGTCTGAGAAATTTAGTGTGCGAGCCCTTTAGTTTTGAGAACTGCAAAACCCACCTACAAATACTGGCAGATCTTCTAGGAAATAGCCAAAATGGAACCACCCAAACAGGCACAGTTGAGCTTTGGAAAATGTGAATACAGTGGTACCTCGGGTTAAGAACTTAATTCGTTTTTGAGGTCCGTTCTTAACTTGAAAGTGTTCTTAACCTGAAGCACCACTTTAGCTAATGGGGCCTCCCGCTGCTGCCACGCCACTGCTGCACGATTTCGGTTCTCATCCTGAAGCAAAGTTCTTAACCCGAGGTACTATTTCTGGGTTAGCGGAGTCTGTAACCTGAAACGTCTGTAACCCAAGTGCCACTGTACTTAATAGGCTTCCAGGATCCTAGTTACACAGCAAGAAAGAGGAATGCTCTTTTAAAACAAAAATCAAAACTCCCCAAGTGCAATATGGAACAACATGGAAAGAATTTGAAGTGTGCCTTTAAGCTTTAGCTGTGATATTTGTGAAGGTCCTCTCTGGAAGACACAAGATTCACCCACCCGGGAAGAATGGCAGATGAAGGTGATGGACTACATGGAATTGGTGGAAATGACTGGCAGAATCTGAGACCAGGGAGAAGAGTCGGTGGAAGAAGATTGGAAAAAATTCAAAGTATATTTACAGAAATATTGTAAAATTAATGAATGTTAGAAGGATGCTGGAATGAAGTTACATGGTTTTAGCAGAAATGTTGTAAAGAACTAAGTAAAAATAGATTGTTAATGGGCCAAAGTGTAAAACTTAAGGTCAGATTGTGTTAAGATAAATTATAGAACAAAAATTGAGAAAGATGGAAAGGATTTGCTGAAATAGCTAATTGAACAAGAATACAAAAAAGGGAGATGTGAGGAGGTTGATGATACAAGTAAATGAAAGGTAGAGATATAGAGATATTGGATGTGTTTTTAAAATGTTTTTTGCTTTTTTGCTGTATTTTTTTTCTTTTTCTTTTTGATGTATTGTGAACTTTTTACTGTTTCTTTCTTCTTTTTTCTGTAACTATTAAACATTTAATAAATATCTTTTTTTAAAAAAAGTGAAGGTCTTCTCGTGCAGCTGGTCACCCATGAACTTCATGCTGCAGTGGTAATGCCAGCAGGACCTGCCCTGCAGATATGAACACCCAGGCAAGTTCATATAGGAGGTCTATGTGCTTTGTTGCGAAGAAAGTTAGCTGGAGGCAGGATTGCAATGAAAGCGCCAGTATCGCTGCCAGATTTCCAAGTGTAGATAGACCACAGCAGTGGATTCATTATCCCGAAGAAGGCGTGCATGCTGTTTTAGATCTCAGCATTTCATTAGAAGTGGGGAAACCTGGGAAAACAAGTTAATGACAACTTGAAATCTGTAGCATTACATTGCAGAGCGAGAGCGCTTGTCATGTCCGCCAGGGAGGTCTTGGCACCTTTCCACTTTCTACCTATAAAGTTGGTCTTATCATAACATAACTTTACAAAAGGGGGGGGGAATAGAATAACACTGCCAAAAATTACTGAGAAATGTGGAATATATTTTTTCCTGGGTTGTTGTGGTGGTGATGTTTCTCCAAACCAAAAACACTGTAGGATAGAAGACTTGAGAGACCATGTAAACAAGCAATAATAATAATTTTATTATTTGTACCTTGCCCATCTAACCGGGTTGTTAAATTTATTAAATATAACAAATGTGATAATAATAATAATAATAATAATAATAATAATAATAATAATAATAGTTTATTTATTTATACCCTGCCCATCTGGCTGGGTTTCCCCAGACACTCTGGGCGGCTTCCAACAAAAAACTAAAATAAAATAACCTATTAAACATTAAAAGCTTCCCTAAACAGAGCTGCCTTCAGATGTCTTCTAAAAGTTTGGTAGTTGTTGTTCTCTTTGACATCTGATGGGAGGGCGTTGCACAGGGCGGACGCCACTACCGAGAAGGCCCTCTGCCTGGTTCCCTGTAACTTGGCTTCTTGTAGTGAGGGAACCGCCAGAAGGCCCTTGGCGCTGGACCGCAGTGTCCGGGCAGATATGCAAAGCAACCTAAAATACTAGATTAAGCAATTCAGATTCATCCGGGCAGGTGAATTGTCATAAATGGGGACAGGAGTCTTTCTCTCCCATCTCCTGAGCAAGTTTTCAGTCACATGTTGCAGTCATGCACCAGGGTTGGGAAAGAATTATCCCTCTCTATTACATGTCTCTTGGGTGTGTGAACTGGACATGCACACTGTGGCCCCACTGGCCAGTGCTGACTCTGGTGTGCCTGCAAAGACTAAAGAGCACTCCCATGTCTAGGATATTCATGCAACTATTTCTTAAATCCTCTCACCTGCCCAGACCAAGTACGGTGGTACCTCAGGGTAAGAACTTAATTCATTCCGGAGGTCCGTTCTTAACCTGAAACTGTTCTTAACCTGAGGTACCACTCTAGTTAATGGGGCCTCTGACTGCCGCCGTGCCGGTACTGTGTGATTTCTGTTCTTATCCTGAAGCAAAGTTCTTAACTCAAGGTACTATTTCTGGGTTAGCGGAGTCTGTAACCTGAAGTGTCTGTAACCTGAGGTACCACTGTATGTGAAAAAGTGGAGTCTGAAGAGCCGATTAGGGGCTCCCCCCAAAATTCCAGCTCAGCCCTGAAAGAACGACTAGCAAAGCCCACATTGCATGTCAAGGCCCCGAGCCCTCCTCATTTCTTGGATAATAAAACACACGGACACCAGTATTTTGGGTTAATGGGATAATTAAGCCTACAACAGGAGGGACCCCCAGCCTCACGGCTGATTAAATAGCCTCAGCCACACACCCCGGCCTGAGCCACACCCGCCGACCTTCTGATTGGCAAGTCCTAGTCTCTGTGGTTTAACCCCGTCACAGGGATTCGAACTGCCGACCTTCTGATCAGCAAGTCCTAGGCTCTGTGGTTTAACCCACAGCGCCACCCGCGTCCCTATAATTAAAAGTAGAAGTCGACAAATGTATCCTCTTCTTTGCTCTTCAATATATAGCAACCCTAGCTTCATAGGAGGTCAGGGATGATAGGAGCACTGGCGGAGGAAGAGGAGTGTGGGGGAGGAAGAGGAGTGTGGAGCGCGATCCCAGTAGGGTGCCATCACGGCTCCCCCCCCCGCTTGCGGGCAGCACCCCCATGCCCCTGCCTGCTCTACTCCCCCTGGTGCCGGAATATGAAGCTCTGCCACTGAATGGGAGTTGTAGTCCCAAAACATCTGGAGGGCCGAGTTTGCCTATGCCTGGCCTAAAGGCAGCAAGCTGGGAGAAAAGAGGCAAAGGTTTTAGCTAGAGAGTTGATCCTGTATCAAGGATGCTAAGTAACTAACGCAGCTTCCTTTGTGCCAACAAACCTGCTATTTCCCATCTGCTGGTGGAACATGTTGCCTCAATTTGAAAAAGAAAGAAAGAAAAGAAAACTCCAAGGTACAGTGTTTTTGGGGTCCAAACACTGTATTCAACTGGCACAGATGACGAATGGTGAATTGAGCCATGTTTACGCAATGAATCTGGTGCACATCAGATGCTTTATCTATCAGATGCAGCACACAGCAGGCAGCAAAAGATCATGGATGGAACAGCCAGCACAGATGTGGCTGCTATCACCGCGTCCAACTGAAGGATGCCAACAGGATTCTCTGGACCCAGATTGGGTCATCTGACCCACTCAAAAGAGGGCACAAATGTGAATGAAATTTGCATTTGCTTTGTGCCATGCGCAATTTCACATCCTCAGAAATCAAATCAATAGTTATTTGTCATTCCATCCAATTTAGACCTTATTATTACCACTGGGAACATTCCCTTGATGCAGAGATTATAAAAGTCATTTATAATTTGTAAAAATAATTTATTTCAGAACACGAGTAGATGAGAGGGGTGGGTCCCTTCTATCAGGAAATATTGAGGCACTCTTATCATGCCCATGGCAACCCTGATGCTTTCAACTCCAAGTGCCTGATTTGTCAAGCATTCTGATTTTAGGGAAGTTTTTTAATATTTAATGCTGTATTGTTTTTAACACTCGATTGGGAGCCACCTAGAGTGGCTGGGGAAACTCAACCTGATGGGCGGGGTATAAATATATTATTGTTGTTGTTGTTGCTATTATTATTATTATTATTATTATTATTATTATTATTATTATTATTATTATTATTATTACTGCTCCACTATGCACTCAGCTTCTGCCATCTGGCGACCTTGACGTAGCAGTGCCTGTGTACCTGTGGAGAAAAAGTTAACCTGCAAAAGAAGTCTTAACTGAGGGTGGGTAGGGTGGGAGAAGCTCTGGAGCCAACTGACGATTCCCAGGTAAGATCCTCCCCCTATTGTGTAGGCAGGGTGGTCCCTCCCCCTACCTGGCCTGATCACCTTCGCAATGCCTCCCCAGGCAGGATTGGGCAACTGGCTGAGGTAGGCAGAGACCTCCAGGTATCTCACCTGGGGAAGGCAAAGCCAAGCCTGTGCCAATGGTGCTGCATAGGGTCCAGGGGGCTGCGTGCGACCACGCAAAGGGCGCCCCCCATTGTATGTGGGGAGCGGTTATTCTTATATTCTTACAATACCATCTCTAAATCTCTGAATAGCATTCAGAGTTATTCTCTCATCTTGCAGAACTCCTCAAATATATATTTCCTTCCCTTTCTTTCTTTTTTTTTTTTTGTAGAGTTAATGTGATGTTCTTGCTGGATGTGTTTTCAATTGCTAAGTAGCTTCCCTTCCTAATCAATTATCTTCCTAAACTGTGTTTTCTACACTTTTGCATAGTTGAACCGTCTTTGGAATGCACCGCTCTAATTATCTCATATATGCATAATGTAAGGCATAGCATAAGAAAAAAGCTCAACAAAAAAGAAAATCTCTAGTGCTACATCACATCCAGAAATGTGGATGTGTTCTTAGACTCTAATGGGGCATACAACAAAAACAACTATTTATACCCTGGATGTGGTCTTATTATTCGTTACCGTTTCTTTAAAGAAAATATTTTCCTTAGGCTATGATTGTAATTCCAGTCTGTAGCCACCTTTGCAAAAAAAGGATCAAGGCTGCAGAAGAAACGCACTGTCCCTTCCACCGTTCTTCAAAGTTGTCAGGCAAAAGAGAAGATCATAGCAGGGCTATCAAAACCGAGTTTCAAGACCTGTCAACTTGATTTGTTTGGATTTGGAAGGGTCTTTTTTGTTCATGCTTTGTTGAAATACCTTTCTGATTTCTCTGCATGTTTCTGGCAAAGTGGCTCAAGGCATCAGAGCATAGCCTAAGGGGATTTCTTCCTTGGGACCTCTTAGGAGGTTGCAGATCTATAGGTACCAACCTTTCCCTGTTTGTTGCTACTGGCATTAGGAGCACACGTTATCTAGTGCCAGGTAACATACTTTGGAAGACAACAGGGTTGCTAATAATCCTACAAAATGAGACCTGAATATCAGTGAGGTGTTGTTGTTTTTTTGTAATATCTGGATGCTAGGAAACGTTTGGCTTTGATTCTGGTCAAAAAAATAGGAGAGGATTAAGAGCTTCTGAAAATATGCTTGTTATATATCTGCATCAGGTTCACAGTTAAGGTCAGAGAATGAGCTAATCTAGAAAAAAAAATCTTTTATTAAAGTGTTTGTGGTTGTTCTAGTTCAAGAATTGTGCTGTGGAATCCTCTCCCTTTGGTTTTACAGGGAAAAATGTTTATATACTTAAACAACACTTTTCACAGTTAATTTATGGGACTTGTAGCCATGAAACTTATATTTCTTTATTGTCTGCTGATACATCACTGCGAGTTGTTTGAAGGAAATGTAAAATACAAAGGTGAGAGGCAAGATAATAACAACCTTGACACCTAAACTCTGCCCATCAAATTATACCTATCTATCCAACCAACTTTGAAGATCGCTGCAGCTTACAGAAAAAGGACAAGTGATCGTGTTGGAAGTCATGAGAAGGATTAAATCATTTTTACTGTTCCCTGATCTGTAAGTCAAATATAATCTTGCAAATGCTCCAGATGGCAGGCTAACATCTTGCTTCTTTGCTTGTAGACTCGAGAACGATGACAGCGCTTCACTTGGCAAGCTTATTGGCACTTTTCCTCCTGACATTGTACTGTCTTGCCAATAGACTATTTCTTTCCAGGTAAGGAGTGTGACCTAATTATACTAGCAAACTGGCAGTCCGGCGTCCATAAATTCCACTTGAGGGCTGGCTTATGTGTTATTCCAGTCACATGGAAGCCACCAGGAAATGGTTGTCCAGATAGTAACAATACCCATGGAATTCTGGGCAGATTAAGTTGATGGACTAAGCCAAAATGGCAAACATGACCAGCAAGATCAGAAACCAGGGAGTCCAAACATTTAATAAGGAATGGGGGAAATTCATAACTTACCTCGGAGACCATTGTAAGCAGTTAAAATCAGTAGCAGGATTGCAATAACACTTGTAATGTAACGAGAACTATGGACACAACGGAGATATAAAAATTTGGATGGTTATCAAAGATGCAGAAGAAGGGTTTGACAATGGAACCCACAGAGGGGGAGATGGGAAGTCTAGAGAGATTCGTGGGAATCTTGTACTGTTGGAATGTGTTGTGGTATGACTGTAAACTTTAACATGTGAAACCAAATAAGCAAATTGATGGGGTGGGGGGGAATACCCATGGAATTCTGAAAAAAATTTTTTACCTGTTGTCATGCATTCTTTGTCACACATTCTGTCCTTTCATGCCCATATAAAGTGGTTGATTGCAGGCTTCTGTAGCATGAGCTGAAGGCAGATGGTTGTACACCCATCACTCAGTAAATAGCTAACTCAATTGCGTTAGTATCTGACCACAGAAGGCCATCACCTTGCAGAAGCTAAGCAGCTCTGGGTCTAGTTCGTGTCGTGATGGCAGAATGCTGGTGGGAACCATGCACACGCCACTTTGGGTTCCGTGATAACATGAAAATGTAAGAAAGTAAAATAAGGATAATTTTGACACACATCTGCACCCAATACAACTGAATGAAGCAAGGGGATAGTAAATATAGTTTAGTAAAGGGGGCAGCAAAATTTTTCAGCAAGGGGCAGGTCCACTGTCCCTCAGACCTTGCGGGGGGCAGGACAATATTTTGGAGGGGGGGGGATGAACAAATTCCTATGCCCCAAAATAACCCAGAGATACATTTTAAATAAAAGCACACATTCTACTCATGTAAAAACACCAGGCAGGCCCCACAAATAACCCAGAGATGAATTTTAAATAAAAGGACACATTCTACTCATGTAAAAACACGCTGCTTCCTGGACTGTCCGCAGGCCGGATTGAGAAGGGGATTGGGCCGGATCCGGCCCCCAGGCCTTAGTTTGCCTACCCATGATTTAGTAGATGTGCAGACTCTTTAGGCAGCTAACGTCTAATGTGAGTATATGCTAATACCATACTTTCCTGTCTATTAGACACCCCCGTGTATAAGGGCCCCCTCCCTATTTTGGGGGACTCAATTTTAAGAAAATGAGGAGAGATGGCCCCAAGTTGCTGAGCCTTTCCCCCCACGCAGCTGCGGGCATGAAACACTCCCTAGATCATTTCCCGCGTGCAGGTAGGGAGTGCTTCCTGCGCGCAGCATCATCAAGGGAAGTTGCGCTCCAGCCAGCTGGCTGATTGGCTGGAGGACACCTTCCGCCATGCTGCTGCGTGTGGAAAACAATCCAGGGAGTGCTTCCCGCGCATAGTGGCATCGAGGAAGCTGTGCGCCGCCAGCCAGTGCCCCCAGATCGCTCCCCACGCACTGTGGCATCTCCCCCCATGCCAATATCTGTCTATTGGACGAGCCCAGTTTTTTGACATAATTTTTGTGTCAAAGAACCTTATCCAATACACTGACAAATTAATAATAATAATAATAATAATAATAATAATAATAATAATAATAATTTATACCCCACCCATCTGGCAGGGTTTCTCCAGCCACTCTGGGCGGCTCCCAACACAATATTAAAAACATGATAAAACATCAAACATTAAAAATTTCCCTAAACAGGGCTGTCTTCAGATGTCTTCTAAACATCAGTTAGTTGTTTATTTCCTTGACATCTGATGGGAGGGCATTCCACAGGGTGGGTGCCACTACCGAGAAGGCCCTCTGCCTGGTTCCCTGTAACCTCACAGTGAGGGAACCTCAAGAAGGCCCTTGGAGCTGGACCTCAGTGTCCGGGCTGAACGATGGGGGTGGAGACGCTCCTTCAGGTATACTGGGCCGAAGCCGCTTTTTTCTACCATATTAACAGCCACTTCTAGTAATCCTAGGCTAACTCTTTGGGTGGCTCCGTTCCAAAGTATCACTGGTCATTTAGCAAAGCTGATCAAATAACCAAATCACAGATCAGACAACATGAGTATAAGCTTTGCCCTTGACTGTCCGGCGCATTAAAAGTATCATCCAATTCATCTCTATTCAGAAGCTAGCTCCCTTGAATTCAATAGGGTACGAGATTATAGCCTTAGGTATGATATCACATTTTTAATAATACAGTGGTGCATCGCAAGACGAAATTAATTCGTTCCGCAAGTCTCTTCGTCTTGCGGTTTTTTCGTCTTGCGATGCACGGTTTCCCATAGGAATGCATTGAAAATCAATTAATGCGTTCCTAGGGAAACCGCCTTCAGACCAGGTCCGGGGACAGTCTGTCCCCGGACCTCTTCTGAAGGCTGGGGGGGGACAAGGGCTTTTCTCCCCACCCCCAGCATTTTAAAAAACCTCGGGACAGCGGAGGACTTTTCCGCTGTCCGGGCGATCTTAAAATGCTGGCGGGCGGCATTCGCTATCTCCCTGCATCCCCTTGCTTCAAAACAGGTCCGGGGGAAGCGGGAAGTTGTGACGATTTGCTACACAGTAGGCAAAAACCAAATGGCCCCAGCCAATCAGCCAGATGGACAAAATTCCTACTGGGCCCCTGCCCCCAAAGCAGACGACCCCATGACAGGCATAGCAAGGTCAAAGCGAACGACCCTAAATAAAGGGAGGGGGGACGGGCAATCCGATGCACGGGCGAAAAGAGGAAGCTCAAAGCTGAGTGCAAGGAATTTTAGCATTTCTGGCTGTCAATCAACAAATGACAACATTAACTTCTTCCCAACGACAAGGGAAGCCCAATTGCATTAGCCCACCCCACAACTTTGGAGTGTCCTGTCGGCCCCCACCACAACACGTGCTCTCCACACAGGAGAACACGCTTTCTCCCACAGCTGTGCCACCAAGTCACCCCACAACCCTCCTTCTTCCCCCAAATTCTCTCCCATCTAAGAATTGTGATTTTAGTATTGAGAATTACAACTGTATTTGCTGTGAAAGCTCTTTTCTTTGTTACCCCCTAAAGTACCTTACAAGGACACTTCTCTATGCAAACTGAGTGCTAATTATGCTTGCTTCCTTTTTATATTGGCTAGAATGCTGGAAGGACTAAGCTCCACCTGTCTTCAGACTGCCTTCTTATAGAACAGGTCCAGGGTCATAATGGGGAGAAATTTCCCTAGAACACCATTTGAACTAAATTATCCCAGGCATTCATGTTGCAGAAGGGATTATTCCCTGAACATTGAAGAGTCATATGCAAATGGATGGTGTCCTCCTCTTAGGTTTGGAATGAAAATGTTTAGAACAATTTAAAATAAGCAATCTTTATACTCTGGTTTCACCTCAGATCGTATAAATCTTTCGCCTTTTACTAAAATAAGCAATCTTTATTTCATTTATTTAAGGTGTTTTCTGGTTAAGAATTCATTCTGCTACACAGCTCTAAATCCTTATAATTTATTTATTATTTTTTCTTTTTGGCTGGTTACCTTCTTGCTGTATTTCTGCAAATGATCTACCAGCTGTTGTTATTAAAATCTGCTATATGCATCTTGACACTGTTGTTGCTTTAATTTATTTATTTTCTCTACTTGTAATTGTGCTAGCACAAATGTGAAGGTGTTATAGGAATATTTTAATTGAGTTTAAAATAGTTGTCCATAAAATAGTCTTAAAGGCAGTTCGCGTTTATAGCTAAGTACTTTATTATTTGGCTGTAAACCAAATGTAGATTCAAATTGTGGGGAGGAAAGGTATCAGAATAAATGAAGGAGCAATTGGAAAGCAAGTTATTTAGGTTCATTCTTTCCTTTTAGGTGCTCTGTGTAATTGAGATAAAATTACCAGTTTACACTCACCCAGTTTCATTGTAGTCAGTCTAGTCTAAGCAATTATTGACTCGCTGCTACATTATAACCAGCTCATTTGACAACTCTCATGTATAAATGAATTCTTTAAGCTCTTCAGGACTCATTGTAATTAGAACGAAATAACTGTTTTAGGGCCTCTATAGAAGATAATTTGCATGTCACATAAACTACAGCCAACCAGGGGGACAGTGCCGAGATTTACATTTTCTGAGAACAGCGAAACCTGTCTTGTTTTCTGCTATACACTGAACCCACAAAATCCTAAACCCCACATCTGATGTATTGACTAATCACCTAAGGCAGTGACCTGGTGGAAAATGGTAAGCGAGGCAAGCCCTGCTAAACCGGGTTACTTTATAGCAGTGATGGCCAAACTTGGCCCTCCAGCTGTTTTTGGACTACAACTCCCATCATCCCTAGCTAACAGGACCAGTGGTCAGGGATGATGGGAATTGTAGTCCCAAAACAGCCAGATGGCCAAGTTTGGCCAGTACTGGTTTATAGGGTTGGAGCTTAAGCATCAAAAGGATTCCCTGTAAAGGGTCCAAATCAATGAACAATGTGTTAAGCTACACATATAGTGAAGCTGTGGCTTGGACAGAGTATAACACCCTAGACTGTATCCAACTTCTGCTTCCTTTATCCAGTAATGGCAGAAGACATGATGCCCAACCTTGGGTTGCATCCAAGGGTTCAACAACCACCACTAGGTGGAACTCCAGAGGAAGGAGAGTGTAATACTCAATGTCTTCTATAAAGGGTCAGCACAAACACAAATGTAAATAAGTAGGACATTATTTCCTATATCAGGTGCCTATGATCAAGAAGTGTGATCTGGACCATAAAGAAGGCTGATTGCCGAAGAATTGATTCTTTTGAATTATGGTGCCGGAGGAGACTCTTGAAAGTCCCATTGACTGCAAGAAGATCAAACCTATCCATCCTTAAGGAAATCAGCCCTGGGTGCTCACTGGAAGGACAGATCCTGTAGCTGAGGCTCCAATACTTTGGCCACCTCATGAGAAGAGAAGACTCCCTGGAAAAGACCCTGATGTTGGGAAAGATTGAGGGCACAAGGGGACGACAGAAGACGAGATAGTTGGACAGTGTTCTCGAAGCTACCAGCATGAGTTTGACCAAACTGTGGGAGGCAGTGGAAGACAGGAGTGCCTGGCGTGCTCCGGTCCGTGGGGTCATGAAGAGTCTGACACAACTAAACAACATGATCAAGTCCCCAACCCCATTAAATGTGCACAAGAAGGATATAGCTTTCCTGTTTGAACAAGACAAAAGCAAAAGTGTTCTTCACATGTGACTTCTTCTTTTTTAGTTTGCTATTTTGAAAACCTCCTGTCCTCCCCTCCATTTCCTTCTTTCCTATGTCTGTTCTTCTCCACCACCTCCCTAGGCCCGCTCTCCCTACCGGTAACCAGCAAGACCCTGCTGCCAGGAAACTAACATTGCAGTTCCATTACACTGGCCAAGCTGCAGAGCCGTGAGGTCAGTGGACAAGGGGGGGCTAGGCCAGGTTCCTCAACCTCGGTCCTCCAAATGTTTTGAGACTACAATTCCCATCATCCTTGACCACTGGTCCTGCTCGCTAGGGATCATGGGAGTTGTAGGCCAAAGACATCTGTAGGGCCAAGATTAAGGAAGCCTGGACCAGGCTAGTCCTCTAAATGTTCCCCTCACACCAATTCCAGAAGCCCAGGAAGCTTCTGCCCAGCTTAGGGAGGGAGGTGCAATGCTCATAGTAATAAATTTATTATTTATACCCTGTCCATCTTGCTGGGTTTCCCCAGCCACTCTGCGCGGCTTCCAACCAAATATTAAAATACAGTGGTCTGTTAAACATTAAAAGCTTCCCTAAACAGGGCTGTCTTCAGATGTCTTCTAAATGTCTGGTAGTTGTTCTTCTCTTTGACATCTGGTGGGAGGGCGTTCCACAGGGTGGGTGCCACTACCGAGAAGGCCCTCTACCTGGTTTCCTGTAACTTGGTTTCTTGCAGCGAGGGAACTGCCAGAAGGCCCTCGGCACTGGACTGCAGTGTCTGGGCAGAACGATGGGCATACACATGAATGACATCACACATGCAATGTAATCATCACCCTCACATGCTGGCCCCTCTGGCCCTCACAGTTCTCCTATGAAAGTTTTCACTGCAATCCACTGGCAAACTGCTTATGTACCTAGTTTGGTTGTGAGTCATCTGCATGCTGTTCAGAGCTCCAAGCCTTTAAGACAGGGTGGAACAGCAGAACCAATTCTGAGAGTCCATCTCTGCACCAGTTTCTGTTGTATTTGTGTGTCTTCGCCACTTAATACTGATGGTCATGCCTGCTTATCATTCAGGACTGCCCTCAAGGCATTCGGCTGAATAATAAACTCTTATGCAAGTGACTTATATTTCTTTTAATAAGAGCTTTTAGGATCCAATTAGGGATCAAGATAAGTGGTATCATTTATTACTATTCTGACTCCTGACCCAAAAACCTTTCTGTAAGAGCAGAATGCTGATCTAGTGCTCATTAAATTAGTCAGTGGGGCTCAGGACCAAAAAAGGAGGAGTCCACCTGTATTGTGACCCTGCTCCCTTTTGGAGATCTCATAAAGCACAAAGGAGCGATGTTGGAAAGCATATTAGCTAATGGCCCGGTTTCAAGTTCTTTCCGCTACTAAAGAGTCTCACGGAAGTTAACAGAGTTTTGTCCTCGGTAATAAAGCATCAGCCGTTAAGCTTTAATTCAGTAATAAAACATTGCAACACTTGCCATATCTGATTAATACCTTCTTGAATCCCAATCTGTTTATTTGAGGCTGACCTGATGAAATCCTCTTCTGTTGTACATAATATGTTGTCTCAGGCTCTTTTCCTGTTGGTTCTTAAGATATCAATATTTTAAAGCTACACTTATTTCTGTAATCCCTTTACATGGTAATTAATTTGCAGGAAGATAGAGCCAACTGGAACAGTGCAGATATTCTTCCCAAACTGACTACCCTCCGGAGGTTTTTGGACTACAACTTCCATTAGTCCCAGCCAGCATGGCCAATGGCCGGGATTGCTGGGATTTGTAGTCCAAAACATTTTATAGGATACCAGGTTGGCTATAGCTGCTTTACTCAAAATACATATTGTGGGTGGGTGAGTGGCCTTAAGAATAATAATTTTATTCTTTGTACCCCGCCCATCTGACTGGTCTGCCCCAGCACTCTGGGCTGCTTCCAGCGTATACAGAAACATAATAAAACACCAAACATTAAAAACTTCCCTATACGAGGCTGCCTTCAAATGTCTTCTAAAAGCCAGATAGTCGTTTATTCCCTTGACATCTGATGGGAGGGCGTTCCACAGGGTGGGTGCCACCACCGAGAAGGCCCTCTGCCTGGTTCCCTGTAACCTCACTTCACGCAATGAGGGAACCGCCAGAAGGCCCTCAGAGCTGGATCTCAGTGTCTGGGCAGAACGATGGGGGGTGTGTGTGTGGAAAAACTTCTTCAGGTATACAGGACTGAGACTGTTTAGTGTTTTAAAGGTCAGCACCAACCACAATAAGAATATGTGACACATCCATCATTACATCTTTTGCATTATAACTCATAATGTATAGCATTGTTTGTGTGACTTTCTTGAAAAAATAACATTCCAGTTCTCCACAGGTCTCCTCAGAAGCAAAGTCCCACTGGATTCAACAGGACATACACCCCATTAACTGTATATACAATACAACTGTGATTTAAGTAGATTCTGTGAATTTACATTGTTTTAATTGTAAGGACATGGTGCTTTTACTATATCCAAAGATGGCTACAATCTTCAAGGGTTTGGGGAAAGTGTGAAAGGGAAGCTCCAGATATGCCTGAAATTCACAAACCTCCCTTTTTTCATGTTGAAATATTTTGCACAAAACTGAAGTGCAAACAACCCTTTATCTGTTTCCTTCACTTCTCAAAATGCCCAGTTACAGATATGTAGCCGTGTTGGTCTGCCATAGTCAAAATAAAAAAAATTCCTTCCAGTAGCACCTTAAAGACCAACTCAGTTAGGTCTTAGTTGGTCTTTAAGGTGCTACTGGAAGGAATTTTTTTATTTTTCTCAAAATGCCTTTGGGGCAAGTCCATTTCTTTATCAGTCTAATTCCCATTTCACTGAAAGAGTGAGTGCTACCAATTTGATTCTTTGGTCAGGTCAAACTTTTATTGCATAGGACCAAAAGTGTGTGCAGAAATTCAGATTGGCTCATAGGTAGATACAACAAGCCACATATGCAAGCATTATGTATATAAGCATATTTGGGAAATTTAATAATTGAGCTGCCCAATATTTTCGTACCATTAGTAGATCTTTTAAAAAAAAATTATTTCAATGGATTTTAGTTTGAATGTCACATAGCTTGAAATCTGATGGACAGGACAGGAATTATCTGACACCAAGACTGTAGTTGATATTTTGTAAAAATATGATCCCGCCTAATGTTTTGATCATTCAATTTTGTGTACTGCAGAAGCCAATAACACTAGGTGTTGCCCTTCATATGCACTTAAAATGCATTTTTTTATTTGCTAAGCTTCACTCATTTGCTCACCAATGTACAAAATGCATTTTCTACCCAGAGGTCCCAGATATAATACAAATATAGCAAGGCCAGGGTCAACAGAAAAGTAAGAAAGTTCAGCAGAGGCTCAGGTCTGAATACAAATGGTAGATTACAGAAAACACAGAGCCCATAACTAATGCAGTGTTTTGGTATTATAGTGCAGTAAAATGACATCTCAAAGTTCTCACTGTGGCTTTCCTTATTCTTATAGCTGCAGCAGGTAAGACAGTGCTGTAGCACGATATCCATATAACACTAGGAGAGTGATCCACACCCATCCAGTGTGGACTCTGTTACATTCTCCAAATATCCCAGTTGCATTATTAACAGTTCTCGTATTCATAATATTTGCTACAGTTCATAGCAGTCAGAAATTCACATAATGAACAACAGAGTGCTGGGTTTTTTAAAAAAAATATAATTTTACTGGTACGGTGCTTCACAGACCTGAGAAGAATTAGCATATAAAGGTAAAGGTAAAGGGGACCCCTGACCATTAGGTCCAGTCATGGCCGACTCTGGGGTTGCAGCGCTCATCTTGCTTTATTGGCTGAGGGAGCCGGCGTACAGCTTCCGGGTCATGTGGCCAGCAGGACTAAGGCGCTTCTGGCGAACCAGAGCAGCGCACGGAAATGCCGTTTACCTTCCCGCCAAAGTGTTACCTATTTATCTACATGCACTTTGACGTGCTTTTGAACTGCTAGGTTGGCAGGAGCAGGGACTGAGCTATGGGAGCTCACCCTGTCGCGGGGATCTGAACTGCCGACCTTCTGATCAGCAAGTCCTAGGCTCTGTGGTTTAACCCACAGCGCCACCCGTGTCCCAATATTTGCACATATTGACTGGTAAACAGAGAAAAGGAAGTGTGTTCCTAGATTGCTTCTAGAAGTCCTATAGCAGCCTTCTGAAAGAAGAACGCTTCATGGCAATCCACTGGTGTTGTGTGAACAAGGTGGTGGGGCTGGCATCCCTGGGCAAATGCTTCTGGGGGCTTGAAAGGGCACAACAAGATGCCCTGTGAGGAGGCAAGCTGAGCCAGGGCTGGGTCTTTGGGGCTGGGATGGGCCCCACACTGTGCCTGACCAAGTCACCCACCCACCGCCAACCCTTTCCCCTTGAACGCAGACATCTCTTTCAACACAGCACTGCTGTTGACCTTTGATGCCCCCAGGTGCCCCCAGGGAGGCAAGCCAAGCTGGGGCTGGGGAGGGCCTTTGAGTCTAGGATGGTGCCTCTTTTCCCTAGAGAGAGAGGAGAGCATGGTTCTGCATTGGCCGTCTGCACTCCCCACATCCCACCAGAGCCAAGCATCTCTACCTGATGCTTAGAACTCTTCCCAAGACTATCCCTGACTTTCATCCTCCTTGAGGATGCCTGACTGGAATGTGTCCTTAAACTCTAATAATACTTGCCTGGGTTGAGGATAGAGAGCTTTTTCCGCCCAGCAATCTGGCCCTTGGTAATCACCCAGAAGGAATTGTGACCCTAGGGCAGAAAAAGCTTTCCCATGCCTGTACTAAACTGTGGTTTAGGGTTACTCCCTTACTCAACCAATGAGCAGCAGCTTCCATATATCAAATTATAAGCTATTTTAAAGTTTCTTTAGTGTCTCCAAAAGGCACTTATTTCAATGTCTATTTACTAAATTCCACAGATTAATCAATCCATATATTAGTTGGTTAAATATTACTTTATCAAATAATAAAAAAAAATCAATAGATTTTCACATTTTGCAATAAAAAATCGATCTCACGGGAGCATGTTAGACAAGCAATCTCTACTTTCATATAGGGGACACTATTTTTATTTTTATTGTAATTGTGGTGCTTTTTCTCCATTTGCGTGTATACTGTGTTAAAATAGTATGACATATATGCTGGCTACATTTGGTGAGAAATTAAAAAGGGAAATAGCTTGAAATGTGAAGAACTTTCTAATGTCTTCTATTCTTACCAGGCTGGCTTTCAACTTTATTTTTGGAACAAAACAGTCCGGGTAGCCCCCAGTGGATTATCTGCACTTGGAGATTGACAACCTCCTTGTTAGACTTCATAGACCTTTCAGCTGCACTCAATACAGTTATCTGTCAAATATTGCTTTATTGTCTAAGGGGTCTATTTTTGGTGCAGGTGACTGTACTCAGTTGATTTCAATATTGTTGCTGTTGATAATGCTCTTTGGCATTCATGGGGGGGTTGGGGGTGCTGTGTTGCTATGAACCTCTATCTCTTCTGCTTTTGTGAAGGCCTTACCTAAGAAATGAGACAAGAGTCTTATTGACATGTTACCTGGGTATAGTTGCAAAGAGCAAAGCCGTGACATTAGCCCCTGGTGGCATGCTTCTTCCCCACAACTATTTGGTGTGATGAGTTGTTGTGTGAAAAGGTAAAGGTAAAGGACCCCTGGATGGTTAGGTCTAGTCAAATTTGACTATGGGATGTGGTGCTCATCTCCGCTTTTAGGTCAAGGGAGCTGGCGTTTGTTCACAGACAGCTTTTCCAGGTCATGTGGCCAGCATGACTAAACCACTTCTGGTGCACAGAACACTGTGACAAGGAAATGCTGTTTACCTTCCCACCGCAGCAGTACCTATTTATCTACTCATGCTGGTATGCTTTCATACTGCTAGGTTGGCAGGAGCTGGGACAGAGTAACGGGAGCTCACCATGTTGCATGAAAAGAAAGCTCAACACATGAGCTCATGAGCAGGACTTCTGCCCTATACAGGGCAGGAATTCAATTCACTTCACAAACTTAATGACAAACTTCTTAGATTTGCACCTTCGAAAACAACATGAGAATCAAAATGCAGCAATCTTCTCACAGGCACACGTCTGTGAGTTTTGCAATGCCCTTCTCCAGCCAAGTAGTGTGTCCAAAAAATGCATATGTTGATGAAAATAAAATGCAAAAATTGTATTGTATGATGGGAAATTGCTTTGCAAAAATATGTATATTAGGCAAATTTGTATACAGACATTTGTATATTAGGGTTTTTTGCACTGAAATACAGGTAATTTTTGTGAGAAGTTTTATTTTAACCCCACCCCGACTCCTCTGTTCCCCCCTCCACCTCTTTCCCCCTTTTCTTCCTAATGTCTCAACAAATGAAACCAAATCGTAAAAAAAAAAAAAAGTTACATTGGGGGGGGGGAAATCCGAGAGACATTGCACACACCTTTGTAGCTCAAGAAAATATTTAATAAAAATACATTTAAAAAAATAAAAAATCACATACTGATGTGATGTCAAGAACTGAATATTCAAAAAAGGAGAAACCAAAATAGAGAGTCCCCCATGCCCAGCTACACACAGATGTAATGTTTCAATAGAGCTAATTCTGGGTGAGGTTGGTCTCAAACAAGTGCAGCCAATGCAAGATGCTATCATCTTTCTCATTCTCGGAAAAAGTCACCAAAAGGAGGTTGTTTTGTTCGAACTGCATCATCTCCCAGTTTATTGCTACGCCCAATTTGAAGTGTGGGTTAAAACTCATGCAGTACTAAGTTGCCTAAATGTATGAGTGTGGATATTCCCACATTCCCTATTCGCACAGGCATTGTGGTCTAAACCACCGAGCCTCTTGGGTTTGCTGATCAGAAGGTTGGTGGTTTGAATCCCCGCAATGGGATGAGCTCCCATTGCTCTGCCCCAGCTCCTGCCAACCTAGCAGTTCGAAAGCACACCAATGCAAGTAGATAAATAGGCCCCACTGAGGCGGGAAGGTAAATGGTGTTTCTGTGCACTCTGGTTTCCGTCACGGTGTTCTGTTGTTCCAGAAGTGGTTTAGCCATGGCATGGAAAGCTGTCTGTGGACAAACACTGGTTCCCTCGGTCTGAAAGTGAGATGAGTGCCACACGCCATAGTCGCCTTTGACCCATGGACCAGAGCACATCAGGCACTCCTGTCTTCCACTGCCTCTCACAGTTTGGCCAAACTCACATATACCGTATTTTTCACTCTATAAGACACACTTTTCCCCTCCTAAAAAGTAAGGGGAAGAGTGCCCCCAAACATTTTTTTTAGAAATAAAGCATGGGAATTAAAAGCATCAACTCATCAACAGTTAACACCTGGGCAATGCACTTAGCAGGCACACAGGTTACCTGAAGAGACTCTTCCTCACCATCTTAAGGTGTATTGAATTTCTATTTAAATTATAGTAATGATTTCTAAATTTGAATCCATAAATATAAATTAGCATATGCAGGTGTTGTGTAAATCTGTCTCTCTCTCTCTCTCTCTCTCTCTCTCTCTCGCTCTCGCTCTCGCTCTCTCTCTTTTCCCTTTGGTGATACCTCTTCCTCTGCTTTGATGTTGGTTCGTTCATTACAGATTCCATAACAATAAGGTTTATAAAAAAACAATAATTGGGGTCTGAAATGTATTTTGATACACACCTCCTGGATTATTAATATGTGGATTGGAGTTTGGTTACGCACCTCATTTTGAATTTCTCAGATGTTCTGAGAGAGGTCTCAACACAAAGAGCATATGAAAATACAGTTAAAATGCATCTTTGTGAGGAAAAAAATGCATTTAAAATGTGTATTCTGAGAGAAAATAAATTTAAATGCATTTTAAATGGAAATATATATACTCCAGGGAAGTGGGTGGTGCTGTGGGTTAAACCACAGAGCCTAGGGCTTGCCGATCGGAAGGTCGGCAGTTCGAATCCCCGCGACGGGGTGAGCTCCTGTTGCTCGGTCCCTGCTCCTGCCAACCTAGCAGTTCGAAAGCACGTCAAAGTGCAAGTAGATAAATAGGTACCGCTCCGGCGGGGAGGTAAACGGCGTTTCCGTGTGCTGCTCTGGTTCGCCAGAAGTGGCTTAGTCATGCTGGCCACATGACCCGGAAGCTGTACGCCGGCTCTCTTGGCCAATAAAGCGAGATGAGCGCCGCAACCCCAGAGTCTGTCACAACTGGACCTAATGGTCAGGGGCCCTTTTACCTTTATATATACTCCTCCAGAATAATGATAAAGTGGGCTGGATTGAAATTATGAGTGGACACATGTGAAAGCAGCACAAATGAGATAAAGGTTGATTTCCCCCTTCCCAAACTTGCAACAAATTGCTTTAGCATAGTGCCTCTGGCTCTGGTTCCGGGCTACAGCCAATTTGAATCACGAGTCTTGTTGCTGCTAAGACTTTAGGAAAGGAAAAAAGGCACTTTGTTAAAGGATGACAGTTTCCTTCTTCTTTCTAGCTATAAGAGCACTAATTGGTCTGTAATGAATGTTAATGCAGTTAATGCTATTTCTGTATGTAGGGTTTCATTTTGGGTTCCATGTTTCCTTTACCTGGTATCCCAACCCCCCACCCCGTAAATGATTTTTTTTTTTGCTAATTAGCAAATTCAAACCTTGATGAAAAGCAGACATTCTAATTACCCTTTTCCATTACCCATTTCCCCAAAATCTATGAACAGAGTGCAGCCGCATGATAGGTTATTGACAGGATTAAAGTAAATACACAGACAAAAGAAAACTACATTCTTGGGGAAATAAGCTTATCTGTCCATGAAATAATCATTATTGGAATATGCCCGCGGTGGGAGGGTGTTCTACCCTTAATAAAGTACACAAATAGCTGTAGTTTTACTGCATTGTACTTCCAAAGATAGTGAAAGACTAGGCGGGACGCGGGTGGAGGCGGGACGCGGGTGGAGGCGGGACGCGGGTGGCGCTGTGGGTTAAAGCCTCAGCGCCTAGGGCTTGCCGATCGAAAGGTCGGCGGTTCGAATCCCCGCGGCGGGGTGCGCTCCCGCTGCTCGGTCCCAGCGCCTGCCAACCTAGCAGTTCGAAAGCACCCCCGGGTGCAAGTAGATAAATAGGGACCGCTTACCAGCGGGAAGGTAAACGGCGTTCCGTGTGCTGCGCTGGCTCGCCAGATGCAGCTTGTCACGCTGGCCACGTGACCCGGAAGTGTCTCCGGACAGCGCTGGCCCCCGGCCTATAGATGTGAGATGGGCGCACAAACCCCAGAGTCTGTCAAGACTGGCCCGTTCGGGCAGGGGTACCTTTACCTTTACCTTTACTTCCAAAGATAGTGAAAGACTGAGAAGCACTTAACAATCCAGCAGTTTCCGAATCTTGCATCAGTATTCAGAATCATCATGTCTTTCAAAAGGAGATGCGTGTCTCTGGTTTCGCTTCAAGTCTGATGTCCTCCTTGCACTCTCATTGATTTAGACCATGGTATGTTTCTTCCTTCATCGTTCCCTCAGCAGGAAGGCGGAAGGGTTTGTGTGTGGAAAGGTAAAGAGATGGGTAAGCAAACTAAGGCCCAGGGGCCGGATCCGGCCCAATCACCTTCTAAATCCGGCCTGTAGATGGTCCGGGAATCAGTGTGTTTTTACATGAGTAGAATGTGTCCTTTTATTTAAAATGCATCTCTTGGTTATTCGGGGGGCATAGGAATTCATTCATTTTTATTTTATTTTTCAAAATATAGTCTCCCTCCACCCAGGTCTGAGGGACAGTGGACTGGCCCCTGCTGAAAAGGTTTGCTGACCCCTGGGTAAAGATATCAGAAAAAAATTGTGAAATTGCTATATATTCTGGGGTCATATGGCTCTCGAAGTCTGCCCCAGAACTAATGCTTCATTTCATATGCTCTTGTCAATTTTTATGTTAATTACTCAGTGGTTTATTTCTAGCACTGCAAAAAAGGGACTTTTTATCCATAAAGCGAATAAATATTGGGTGTTGTGCCACTGTTCTTACTTTGAAAATACACCTCTGACCATTAGCAACTTTGGCAACAGATCAAACAAAGACTTGGTCAGCTCTTTAGTTATGCAAATGCCCATCCTTCCAACAAAGTGGAAGTGCTAGGCAATCTGCTTAAGAGAAGATACTGGTTTGCACAACTTTTGCAGCCCTCCTCTTCTGTGGACTCAAAACTGGCAGCAATAAAACTCACAGGACTGGATGGGCATAGTAGATTTTTAAACAACAAAAAAGGAGAGATGTCTCAACGGGCTCAGCCTAAATGGGGCATCTGTACAGTAAGGTAAAGGAAAAGCACCCCTGACAATTAAGTCCAGTCACAGACGACTCTGGGGTTGTGGCGCTCATCTCGCTTTACAGACCGAGGAAGCCGGCTTTTGTCCGCAGTTTTTCCAGGTCATGTGACCAGCATGACTAAGCCCCTTCTGGCACAATGGAACACTGAAATCAGATCAGAGGATCTTTTTTTATATAAATGTTATTTTGAACATCTTCTTCAGCTCATTATATATCATTTCCCGGAATTTTTTAATTTCTCTGCATTCCCACAACATATGGTAAAAGGTCCCTTCCTTTTCTTTACATTTCCAACACATGTTTGACCCAGTTTTATACATCCTTGCTACCTGTAATGGAGATGGTATATAAATCCACTGCAGGCCTCCTCCCTTGGGCAGTTCGTAGTGGTTGCTGGAGAGTGGGTGAGGAGGAGGAGAGGAGATTGCTGCTGTTGAGGCCCAACTCAATGCTGGCTCTGAGAGGCAGGCAGAGGACAGCGCTGCCCTGGGTGGGAAGAAAGGGGGAGCGGAGCGGAACTCAAGGAGTCTTGATTTATTGTTAAATCAATAATAAATTTTTGGGGAAGGAACCAAAAATGGATTGGTGGAGGAGGGTCAGTTGGGCGGGTGTGAAAAATGCCCCTATTTTCATCTGAGGAATGTTGAAGGACAGCGGAGGAGCAAGCCGATTGGGTGCCTGGGGTGGCACACGTGCCCGGCGCCCAGAGATGGGGCCAGATGGGGCCAGCCATCTGTGGGGGCGTGGCCAGCCACCCATGGGGCAGGGCAAGTCAGGCAGGATGCTCCATGGGTCCTCCGAGGAGTCTGCCTGCCTCCTCCGACTCAGCCACCCTACAGCTGGGGTGGGGGGGAGGCAGCGGGCGGACCGTTTGGGGCAACGCAGAGCCCGGGGGTGCCCAAGCCACCATGTCACTCCCAGGAGAGACGCGTGGCTCGGGCATGCTTCAGGCCCCACAGTGAGGGCCACCCAGCATTTTGTCATCCCCTCAGTGATGACACCTGGAGTGGTCCACCCATCCCCACCCCCTTCCTCTGCCCCTGTTGAAGGGTGTGCACTTGTGGCTGCATCAAAAACAAAAGAGCACATATAATCAAACTGGAACAATGTGGAGAAGATTAGCATGGCCCCTGCGCAAGGATAACATGCAAACTCATGAAACGTTCCATATTTTTTGTAAGAGAGGATTTGGGGAAGTGTCTATGCTGTGTAAATAAAAGGGTCCCCTCCAAAAAACCAAGTCTCAACGGGGCATAAATATGGGTGTTTATTGAATGAGTGATTGGTTAATAGGAGATAGTGTCTGAGATAGTGGCTTCATGAAATGGATGGCTGAATGGTTTGATGAATGACACATGCTATGTTGATTGAAATTTTACGTTACACTGCGTCGTAATACTCTCTGCTTAGAGAGAGACAGGGAGTTAATGCACATGGATACATGATGTGCATGGATACAGTTTATATATTTCTTTATATAAATATAATATCCCAGAGCTATTCCGTCTGGCTTTCAATTTGAACTTAGCCTGATCTTTTATTCCCCTTCCTTCCCTCCCCCACCCATTTTTATGAAGATTACCCGATCTGGGATCCCACAGCTAATTCTCCCCTGATCTCCTCGCTGGCCCAAATAGAACTAATTTAGCCAGCTAGCCCTGGTGATCATCTAATGTTTATTGGATGGATTTTCCCCCTAAAGTGATTTTTGCATTCTGAATTTATTATTCTTCATGTTTTATACTGTATTTTATGCTATTTTTTATTGCATCAATTAAGTCTTTTAAATTTGTTGTTAGCTGCCCTGAGCCCAGATTTTTGAACCGGGAAGGGCGGGATATAAATAAAAAACTGTTTATTTATTTATTTATTTATTTATTTATTTATTTATTTTTGTAAAACAGTTGATATGGATTTCCTTGTATTTAATTGCTTTTATATTTGTTTATATGTTGCAAATTGCTTCGAGCTCTAGAGGTAGTACCAAGTACTGTATAAAAACGGACATAAATAAAATAGAGATTAAACAACTCACTTTTGTGTCTAAAGCAAACTACGTAGCATATGTATTCTGAAACCAAAGTTCGTTTTTAAAAAAGCATTTCATAAAAAGCCTGTGCAATCTCTGGAGGAACAGCATCGAAGCCCATTATATTTCAGATCTACCACAGGTACCACTGAAAGAGCATACCATCCAGTGTCGACTTGGATGAATGAGCCACCCTATGACATCACGGAGAGAGCAATAGTTTCACGTTACCTGCCATCACCTCAAATGTAATACTTTTCCAGGGAGACATTTCACACATTCAGTGGTGAGTCACTGAGTGCTGCATGACTGAGTGCTAAGACATTAAGTGATGTACTTGAATGTGTGAATCATTTCTTCAGTGTAAATCCTTTGGGTGATAACATAGTCTGGCTCACAGAGTCTTTAAATGTGTATGCAGTTTATCACAAAAAACACACTGCTCTTTTTGTCTTCTGTTTTTTTCCAAAGGAAGTGATTTCTACCTTCTTCTTTCTTTCTTTCTTTCTTTCTTTCTTTCTTTCTTTCTTTCTTTCTTTCTTTCTTTCTTTCTTTCTCTGTTTGCAAGTTTCATCACAGGCAAGACCCTTCATTTATGCTGCCGGAATGAAATCCTCCAAGGAACTATATTTTAGTTGGCACAGGTTCCAATTCAAGCTGTTGCCATACTGGAAGTAGCCTCTTATGATACTGTTTGTTGTGAGTTACTAGTTTGCTTGTACAGTGTGTTCATTTGGAAAATTCCCAACGTGTCAACCATCTCGATGGCAATTCAGATTTGTGATTGGAAAACATTCAGCAGACTGCAGATACAGGCTATTTTCTCTGCCAGAAATGCCAGCTCTAGCTGATGCCTTAACAACTGTGCTGTGTCATAAAGGAGGCCTGGAAATATTAGAAGATTGACTATACATCTAAGTCCCAGTGAGTGGCAGGTTGTAGATAAATATACTTTCCTGATTCTGACCATGTAGGTCATTACTGCTGGGAAAGTGTATCAAAGAAACTGAACTTAGCTATATTGTACTGGTGTCTATTTTCATTGATATTACTGAACTGAGCACAAAATGGCCCATGTTTATGAGTATACTCAAACGCTTTAGATTGAATTTTTGTGCGTGTGATTTGCTGTGCAAAATGAAAGAGGTTTCGCTCAGATGATACCTGATCTGGTCCATACAAACAGAGGGCAGTAAGATCACACTTCCCTACCAAAAACATACAGCAGAACTGCTCAGCTTCTATTATCCCAGTACTTATCCAAAAGGAGGAATTCAATGTCACTCTGAGACAGTTTAAGGGAGGACACAATTTCTCTTAATTGTCGGCTTAACTTAACTGAATTAATTTTGTTTGGGTGGAGAACTCTGATATTCTCTTACATTTTTTTTAAAATTAAATAAAAAGCCTACCGTATTTTCCGGCGTATAAGACTACTGGGCATATATGACGACCTCCAACTTTTCCAGTTAAAATAGAGAGTTTGGGATATACTCGCCGTATAAGACTACCCCTCTTCCAACGCACACCAAATAATTTTTTTTTTAAAAAAAGTCTCAAGTCCGGCTCAGAAATCCGCTCCACTTCCCAGTGGCCAGGGGTGCACTTAATGCTGTTGTTGGTTCCCTGCCTTTGTTGTGAGCCTTTCCTTTTCTTTCACTGGGGGGGCTGCTTGGGCTGAGGCAGCAGCCACATGTCTAGTTGCTGGGGCAACGCGAGGCCGCCATTTTGGACCACGCGGTCTACTACCAGGAGCGGTTAGGGTCATTCTGTTGCTGGTGATGGGGGGGGGGCTTCTGGGGCCAATTTTCAAGCGTATTTCTGCTTCATCTAGAGAGCTTGGTGTCCTCTGATTTAATTTGCTGCCGTTTTGTCCTTTGGTGGGGAGTTGCTGCAGGAGCTGCTGCTGTAGCCGGCGTATAAGATGACCCCCGACTTTTGAGAAGATTTTCCTGGGTTAAAAAGTAGTCTTATATGCCAGAAAATACAGTATTTACACTCCTTGGACCTTTAAGCTTAAAGATCATAATTGTTGGAGAAAATAAATTTCAAATACAGTGGTGCCTCGCAAGACGAAATTAATTCGTTCCGCGAGTTTTTTCATCTAGCGAATTTTTCTTCTTGCGAAGCACGGTGTCGGGAAAGTTTTGGAAAAGTTTCAAAAATCACCAAAGTCTTCAAAAACCTCAAAAAAAAAAAACCTACCACACCGCGTTCTATGAGTTGCTCCTCGAAGTCAAGTCGCAACTGTATTAATGGTGTTAAGAAAAAGGAAACAAACTTGCAAGACGTTTTCGTCTTGCGAAGCAAGCCCATAGGGAAATTCGTCTTGCAAAGCAGCTCAAAAACCGCAAACCCCTTTCATCTAGCGCGTTTTTCGTCTTGGGAGGCATTCGTCAAAGAGTAAAACAACTACCAGACTTTTAGAAGACACCTGAAGGCAGTCCTTTTTAGGGAAGCTTTTAATGTTTAATAGACTATTGTATTTTAATATTCTGTTGAAAGCCGCCCATAGTGGCTGGGGAAACCCAGCCAGATGGGCGGGATATAAATAATAAATTATTATTACTATTACTATTACTACTACTACTACTACAGAGGATCAGATTTGAATGAACATGAATTGAAACTTAACTGAACATGAACCAACCAAGCTTGTTTTGTGAAAGGATGAATGTGAACTGAAATTAGTTCCTTTTGGGAGATGTTTAACTGGAACTATAACTTATTCTTTTTTAAATAAACTTTCCAAGCTCTGGTAGGCACCATGTGTGGGCTTGATACACACAGAGGTATTTTATGCGTAGGAAAAACCATGGAATGTGACGCTTATCCTGATTATTCAAACTTTCTAAATGGTCCCCAGGTTCTGGCGATAAACAAGCTGTACACCCACATGCTGCTATTAATAATCTATAATGAATACATAAGCAATTAAAGCCAATTGTAAGCATTCCATGGAATCAATGCTGGATATCATATCTGCTTCCTATGGTAAGCAAAGAGTAAATAGTGGCGGTGTCACAGATGTCTGTATGGATCACTGTTTGGCTGAGGCAGTTAAGGAAAAAATCACAATAGAATCTGACACATGATTGCCTAACAACTCCCTCTCCTCAATTATAACCAGCATTCTTCTTTACAGATTAAAGAGGCTATTGAGTGATAGGGCATAGAGTCAGAACTCTCCTCTTCCCCCCTGATCTTCCAAAACAGCATCAAGTCTCATTGGCAAAACTGCAGGGAAGCTTCTGTGCTTGTCATTCGTCATGTGCATAAACACAAATTCTCAGTCTCCGGAGCTGTCAATCAGGTGTTTTTCAGGAGGACATTATCTCAAAACTTTAAAAAGAAGCGTAGGGCATCTTTGCAAGGCAACGGTGGAAAATAACGTCCTGTTGATGTAGATGCGGAGGAAGGAACCAAGGCGCAGGAAGGAGCTCAGCACTTTGTTGTTCCTTTCAAAGTAAGGATGATAAGAAGCAGCCCACCCCTTTCCTCTATCATGGAAAAGAACAGCTGACATGACTACAGACTGTGCATGCTGAGACCAGCATGATTTTTACATTCCATTGAGCTAGAACAAACACACACACACACAAATAGAGAGAGGAAAGAAGAAAATGAAGGCAGAATGCAAAAATTGCACTCAAATTCCCTTGCCTTACTCATTCCATCGCATCGGACTAGTTCTTTCAGCAGAGCTAGCAGGTTAACAACCAGAATTTGTGTTTGAGAGATCTGGTAACAAATGCCTCTTAATGTGTGGGCCATGTAAGATGTTTTGTTTGTTTGTTTGTTTGTCTTTGAAGCTAGCCTTCTTTTCCTTTTTTTTTGAATTTGCATTTTATTTATTTGTTAACATTCTTATATTACATCGGTAAACGTTGTCACATTACAGGACTTACTAGAATATAATTTCCAACATGTATACAAAAATTATATACAAATTTTATATACCTAGAAAGAAAATGAAACAAGAGAAAGAAAGAACAAAGAGAAAAAACAAAAACAACCCCCCAAAAAAATCATATACATACCAACACACTAGACTTCCTGTCTTTCCCATTGTATATTCCTTTCCTGAATATATTTCTTTACGTATTATCGAATACATTTCTATATGTGCTCTTATTCTTATTTCTCAACTCAGTCTCACTCCAATGTCAATCAAAGGCTACCATAGATAGCGAACCTTTACTGTATTTTTTGAAAATATGTTTTACATCACTTTTCCATAAATTTTTGTTTTGAATTGCCTCTCAGGGTATTTGTTAACTGCACCATTTGAGCAAATTCTTGTAGCTAAGCTAGCCTTCTTTTCCACCATTGTTTTTTTTAATTTATTTTTAATTTTCATTTTACAACAAACAAAAAGCAAAAAACTATTAAAAATCAAGTTATTACATATATCATATTCAACATCAACATCAACATATCATATTTTGTTTCCCTTCCCCCTCTTTCTGCAGTTCCTTATGTTTATAATATTGTTACTGAATTTCCAAATTAAACCTATTTATTATTTATCACATATAGTCAATATTTGTTTAATATCACTGCATGTTTTTACATTAATCCTGCTAATGTTTGCAATATTTTTTTGTAAATATTTGATAAACAATTTCCACTCTGCATTTAACTTGGTCGTCTTGATTTCTTATTTTTCTGGTAAGCTTCACCATTTCTGCATAGTCCAGTAGTTTCTGTGCCATTCTTCTTTTCTTTCTTCCGTCCTTGTATAAATGAGATCCAAATGACTGTGATCATATACATAAATAGATCTTTATATTGTGTAGGTATCTCTAGTCCCATAATTCCCCACAGAAAAGCCTTTGGTTTGTTATTAAACGTTATCTTAAACATTCCCCCCCCCAATTCATTATATATCATTTCCCAGTAGGTTTTTATCTTTTTCCACCACTGTTTTGCCAAGTCCAACCCACTCATATGCTGCTTTTTATTCACAGAATTATTTGTAGTTCTTTGCTCACCTATCATTTTTCATCACTTGCCCTCCAAATAGTTTTGAGATTATTATAATGGGCCTCCAAATATTATTGGACTGCAGTTCCCATCATCATCTTTGACCATTGGCCAAACTAGCTTGGGCGAATGAGGAGTCCACATGTTCGCTCATCCCTGATACAGTGGTGCCTGTTCAAACTAAGTATCAGGTCTGAGGAGGGATTTGAATTGAACTTTCCCATGTCCATATTCATTATTTCCACACACCTTTGAAATATATATTGTACACCTCTATATGAGCCCTGACATCATGGAGGGAGTATGAGAAGCTCTTTGTGTTGTTGTTGTTGTTTAGTCGTGTCTGACTCTTCATGACCCCATGGACCAGAGCACGCCAGGCACTTCTGTCTTCCACTGCCTCCTGCAGTTTGGTCAAATTCATGCTGGTAGCTTCGAGAACACTATCCAACCATCTCATCCTCTGTCGTCCCCTTCTCTTTGTGCTCTCCCTCTTTCCCAACATCAGGGTCTTTTCCAGGGAGTCTTCTCTTCTCACGAGGTGGCCAAAGTATTGGAGCCTCAGCTTCATGATCTGTCCTTCCAGTGAGCACTCAGGGCTGATTTCCTTAAGAACGGATAGGTTTGTTCTTCTTGCAGTCCATGGGACTCTCAAGAGTCTCCTCCATCACCATAATTCAAAAGCATCAATTATTCGGCGATCAGACTTCTTTATCGTCCAATGAGAAGCTGTTTGTACAACTGCAGAATTTCATGGTTACCACCAGCTAGACCTAAGATACTATAGGCATATGCTACAGAAAGGCAGACAAAAAAATATTTTATTTAAATTAATAAGAATTAAGCACACAGCGGAGCATTCAAGTCCATTTAATAGCAATATTATAGGTTATATTCTTGAACATTTTGTTACTCTCCCCAAAAACTTTCATGCAACAAATGTGTTCCAAGTTTCCTCTTTCATTGCTGCTTTGAAGTGAGACAACGTCAGTCCTGTTGTCAATGTATTTTATTCATAGGATTTATATTGGGGGAGCTTTGTATTACTGGATCTTATCATGTCTCGGAGAACTACGAGGATAAGGATAGAAAATTAAAGAAAATCTTGGCTAAGCCAGATGGCTTATTATACAAAACTGGAGGGGGAGGAGAGCAGTCAAAGGAAATTAGTTTGATTTTGTTTCTATAAAGGATGCTCCTATCAAAATAGATTAGTTTTGTTGCTATTGCTAGCTCCAGCAAAGAATCCCAAGGGAAAAGGCAAAAAAAAGAGAGAGAATAAAACTAGAAACATTGCTGAAAAGTCTCCAAGTGTGTAACCTACAGCCTCTTTTGTGAATTACGCCAAGATACATCTTTTGTTGGCTCCGGGGATTTGTTTGGGGTAGCCTAATTCCAGCTGACCGAGCTCATACTCCAGCCTATGAGCAAAGAAAAGTCACAGAAACATGGCAGTTCAATAGCATGATAGTCTCTGTTGGATCTCTCAAATGACCCCTGAGGTTTCTAGCTGATGGTTAGATGATTATATTTTGTGCTTTCCTTGCTGATGAATCGCAGAAAAGGGGGAAAGAGGAAGCAAAGACGTAGTTCTGTAGCGGAAATGCAGAAGATGGTTGAGAAGGCATAGGTGGCCTTTCACAATTGTTGTTGTTGTTTAGTCATTTAGTCGTGTCCAACTCTTCATGACCCCATGGACCAGAGCACACCAGGCACTTCTGTCTTCCACAGCGTCCCGCAGTTTGGTCAAACTCATTCTGGTAGCTTCAAGAACACTATCCAACCATCTCGTCGTCTGTCGTCCCCTTCTCCTTGTGCCCTCCATCTTTCCCAACATCAGGGTCTTTTCCAGGGAGTCTTCTCTTCTCATGAGGTGGCCAAAGTATTGAAGCCTCAGCTTCATGATCTGTCCTTCCAGTGAATGGATAGGTTTGATCTTCTTGCAGTCCATGGGACTCTCAAGAGTCTCCTCCAGCACCATAATTCAAAAGCATCAATTCTAACCTTTCATTTATGGCCACCTTAAGTCCAAAAAACAGCTCAACAATTTTGGGGTCTTCCTTAAAAAGCTTAGCTTTCTGGGTGGACTGGTTTGGGGGTGGCCTGGTCTGTGTTTGGGGAGGTTTTGCACTGTTGTATGCGAGTAGAGAGGCCCATTTTGTTTAATAAAGTTCAGCCTTTTCCCCTAAGTGATTTGTTGTTGATCATAGATTCATTGAAAAAAGAACCTGTTTGCATTTGGCAAAACAAGTTTCCTGGCGGTTCCTCTCTTATAACTACAAATGCAACCTTCAGAGTTTATATCAGACATAGGTAAACTCCGGCCCTCCAGATCTTTTGGAACTACAACTCCCATCATCCCTAGCTAACAGGACCAGTGGTCAGGGATGATGGGAATTGTAGTCTCATAACATTTGGAGGGCCGGAGTTTGCCTATGCCTGGTTTATATAGTCCACAACACCTGAAGGGCACCTGCTCTACAATCTTACTTATTCCTTTGCCTCTTCTGTATCTGTCATTTTTCATGAAGATTGATGGTACATTTTTTATAACTTCTTTCAATGAAATCACTGCATTTCGATGGTGAATAAGTCTTATGAGCTCTCCATCATTTCCAAGACAGTTCACCCCCAAATTTCAGTTTAGGTTCCATCACTGTGAAATCCCTAGAAATGTCTACATAGCTTTAGGGAAACAAGAGTGTTTGCTTGTGTTATAAAAAGCTTTATCTTCCAATGAAATACCAGCTGCTAAGGATAAATATGGCAGCACTTCAGCTGCATATCCGTTGCCAGATGTGTCTAGTATATTATGCAGTACTTTAGCCATAAAATGATGTTCTATTTTTCAAACATCCATCTCATTTAATTGCATCTTGACCAAAAACTATAATTTCCATGGCATTTCTAGAGCATTTCTTGAGAGGGGGAAGCCATATTTCTGAAAGTTAACATTTGCGCACCACAAATCTACAACTTACCTCTATGTGATCCACTAAGATCGCTTAGTCTGGCTATGGCAAGATCAGTGCTGGATTTAGGGTGGTGAACTAATGCCAGTTTACTGGAAGAAGCAAAGATCACCAGTGTTGAAGCAATGATTCTTCAACATCAACTTCGCTGGACTGGTCATGTTGTACGGATGCCTGATTATCATCTTCCAAAGCAACTACTCTATTCCAAATTTAAAAATGGAAAGCATAATGTTGGTGATCCACAAAAGAGGTTTCAAGACTGTCTCAAGGCAAATATTTAAAAAATGTAGTATAAACACCAACATTGGGAAACACTTGCCTTCGAGTGCTCCAGTTGGAGAACAGCCTTTATCAAAGGTGTCATGGGCTTTGAAGGCACTTGAACTCAGGATGCAAGGGAGAAACGTGCTAAGAGGAAGGCAAGCTTGGCAAATCTACACCGTGATCAACTCCTGCCCGGAAACCAACCAATGTCTCCACTGTGGAAGGATGTGTGGATCCAGAATTGGCCTCCACAGTCACTTATGGACTCATTGTTAAAACCTTGTTTATGGAAGGCAATCTTACTCAGCTACGGGTGATTGCCAAAGAAGATCAAGGTGTGGGTGGTTCCCCCACACAAGGCATCAAATCAGGGGATGCATAATTAATAATAATAATAATAATATGTCTATATTTATATGGGTACCTACTGAGAAGATCAATTAAAAAACAACTGCACCAAAATGAAATATTGTGAAAATAAATATTGAGGGGAAATATTTTGTATTCACTCAGGGATGTTTTGTGGTGCACCCAACTGTTTTTTAGATCTCTAAATGTGTCCTAAGATAATAAAGCTGGCAACAACAAATAATGACACTTTTTTTAGGACAGACAAATGGCCACACTGTCCTTAGACATAATCCAGTAAAGGTTGGTCAACTATACAGTAAATCTCATTGAAATCTACAGAACAAACATTTAAGTGTGGATCTTAGTACCATTGACTGCTGTGAGGCATTGGCGCCATTAATTTCCACCACATTATGTCCCGTGTCTCTACAGGGAAATAAACAAGTAAGTATATTACATGCATCATTTCCTGAAGTTGTGTATAAATATGGATACTTGACTACTATCGAGGTATTGAGTCAGCTAATTTTGCTTGTCAAGATAATTCAAGGAGAAGTTGTTCAGGCCTAGCTTCAAAATTTATTCTCATTTTTATTCCCCCATATGGGGGAATTTATGGCTGATGGCATCGATGCTGGTCGAAGCCCCAAGGCAATTTTATCATCCCCTCGTGAGGCAACAAAATTGGAGTCAAGGTACAATAAAATGTTTAGCCTACATTTCAAGTGAAGAATGTTTTCAATGAATAACAGAGATTCCGGACTCCAAAGTTAAGTCTCTCATATTGATTTTGGGTATAATATTTCTCTTGTGTATAAATATTTGTATTGCAAATATTGCAAATATATTTATATTGAATATAATTACATTTATTACATTAATGCACACAATTGTCCAAAAATGTATATTACTAACTTTCAGAAGAACTTAAAAATACTCCTGTTTATCCAGGCATTTAGGGACTAAGACAGTATTATCTCTTAGCCTAGGAATCCCCAACCTTTGGCCCTCCAGATGTTTTGAATTACAATTCCCATCATCCCTGACCACTGGTCCTGTTAGCTAGGGATCATGGGAGTTGTAGGCCAAAACATCTGGAGGGCCGCAGTTTGGGGATTCCTGGGCTAAGAGATACTACTTCTGGCAACCTTGAAATTATCAGCTATGGTGGAAAGTGATTGTTTTAAATATCTTTACATGTTCTTAGTGTTTTTTGATGCTTTAATTATTTTAAATGCTATTATAATTATTTTATTTGTTACCTGCACTTCACCGCAACAGTTACTTACAGCATTAAAACCATATTAAAAAGAATTTAAAGTAACTTATTTTATTTGCATGAAGCTCAAATATTTTCCCCCTAAGATTATGACTCACTAGTATTTGACACCAGCTAGGCAGAACAAAATATAAACAGTAACAAACAAGTGCTACTGTTGATATAAAATGCCAAACACAAACATTTTTAATTTAATTTGGGAATGCCCAATCATCAAAACATACTGGGAATCCATATTAATAGAAATAAAACATATTTTTCATCAGGACCTCCCTAGAGATCCATTTGTAACAATATTTGGATATCTTAAAGGCATAGCACCAGATGGAGACCAAAAAGTGACAACATATTTCGTAACAGCAGCACAAATGGAAATTTGCAAAACTGGAAAAACCTTCTTTCACCATCAATAGATTCCTGGCTCACAGAAGTCTGGGAGATGGCATATATGATTAAACTCACAAACCTGATAAGAGTAAGAAAGGACAAATAAGATACATTTTTTGAAAAGTGGAACTTGTTTGTATCATGTCGGTATAATAAAGTACAAGAATAAACCCATATCAGATATTAAGAGATATAAAGAAGTATCAGGAAATTCCATAACAATAGATAGCAAGCTAGAAGTGTCATTGTTTTACTTTAATAGGATGGAAGAAGTCCTAGAAGCCAAATGTGTCTGTCTTTTGATGAACAGAGTAGAAGATTGAGTCACATCTTCTTCTTTTTCTCCCACCCTTCTTTCATCCCTCTCAGTTCGCTTACATTTTCTACTGCTGTTCAGAAGTTTGTCCCTACTTGAAAGTTTACCTTAATACCATCTCTCTTAAAGTACACTCCACTCGCTTCCTACTTAATTTTCATCCCATTGTAGCGGATCAAAAGAAGCAATATAGGATGCCAACAGAAGATTGGTTGGGAATTCTATATCTGAGTATGATAGCATGATGAATGCATGCAAAACTTAAAATGGAAAAAGTCTAAATAATTCTTTAACGAAAAGAAGATTGTGAATTATGGTGTGGAGAGAATGTGTGTGTGAATTCAACAGTGCTTTGTTTTTGGTTGCTAGTTTGTTAATGTTAATATTGTTTTGTGGATTATGAGTGCTGTAGTGCTTTGTGAAAAAGGGACACGGGTGGCGCTGTGGGTTAAACCACAGAGCCTAGGACTTGCCAGTCAGAATGTCGGCGGTTCGAATCCCTGCAACGGGGTGAGCTCCCGTTGCTCGGTCCCTGCTCCTGCCAACCTAGCAGTTCAAAAGCACGTCAAAGTGCAAGTAGATCAATAGGTACCACTCCAGCGGAAAGGTAAACGGTGTTTCCGTGCGCTGCTCTGGTTTGCCAGAAGCGGTTTAGTCATGCTGGCCACATGACCCAGAAGCTGTATGCCAGATCCTTCAGCCAATAAAGCGAGATTAGCGCTGCAACCCCAGAGTCGGTCACGACTGGACGTAATGGTCAGGGGTCCCTTTACCTTTACTGGTTTGTGAATCTTATAGTATGACTTTTGTTGTGGTTGGGCTATTTAGCTTATTTTTTTTGCTGTTTTGTTAAAAGTGTTTTACAGAATGTGGTTGCTGTACGGATGATTTGTTAATTAATCTATTTGATTCATGTTGTATTTGTCATGTTCTATTATGTTCAGTGCTTTTTTTCTTTTAAAAAAAAAATAGGTGCCAGTACAGTAACATGAATTTGTTACTGCAAGTGCTACACTTTTTAACAACAACAAAAAGAGGTGCTGGTATTGCGTATTGTTGAGTAACTCTTTAAAAAAAGCGCTGCTATTGTTATTTATTCTTGCCAGCTGCTTTGTGATTCATGCGAGTGTAAAGCAGCATAGAAATATACATATATTTAGAGAGAGAGTTATATTCAATTCAGCAATATAAATAATAGATATATAGATCTATATCAGTTATATTGTTATCAATATTAGCTACTGAGCTAACTTCATCTTATATCATCTTATCATATGATATCAGATTATCATATGAAATCTTATATCAAGATATTATATTATCATATTATCAGGAGATCCATCCCATACCCTCCAACATTTATCCGATGAAAATAGGGATGTCTTACTCCATAACAATAACGATAATAATTTTAATATTTATACCCTGTCTATCCGACTGGATTGCTCCAGGCACTCTGGGCGGCTTCCAACATATATAAAAACATAATAAAACATTGAACGTTAAAAGACTTCCTATACAGGGCTGCCTTCAGATGTCTTCTAAAGGTTGTGTAGTTACATATCTCCTTGGCTCAGGGGGTCACATAACTCCATACCCTCAAACATTTCTCTGATGAAAATAGAGACATCCTAAGGAAAAACAGGACATTCTGGGATCAAAAAACCAGGATAGCTTCTGTAAATCCTGAACTGTCCCCGGAGAATAGGGGCACTCAGAGGGTCTGCCATTCTACCTGGTATCAAGATGAGGCCTTTAGTGTGATGGCATCTTCCCTTTGGAACCCCTTCCTGCTGTATATCAGCCAAGCACCATGTCCACTGTCTTTTCAGTTGTTGCTTCTTGAAGACTTCCCTCAAGACCAGGCAAACATTTTGTGATGGCCTGGGATTCCGAGTCTGAGAGTGAACCGGAGGAATCCCAGCCTGCACAGGAGTCCCTGCCTCCAGGGCCGGCTGAACTGGGGCAAGGCCTAGATGCTGAGGAGCCTGCACCTGTGACAGATCCTCAGGGGCAGGCACCAGGTGAGACCATTCTGGCTCCAGAGGTGCTGGAGGACTCAGTGGCTACAGGTGAGCCTCCCCCGGGGCCCAGTAACCCTTCGGCCTCTCCTGAACTGCAGAGGCTTAGGGCAGAGAGGCGAAGGGAACTGGTCTCTCCCAGGAGGAGTGCTCGCCTTAAGGCCAGGAGAGGCGGGGCTCCTGGGGGCCGGGACCGCCCCCGGCCTTAGAAGAAGATAAAGGTCAGGCAGCCCGGTCCCAGGTTGCGGGAGCAACGTCGTTGTGGAGTACCTGCTTTACCCAGACCTAGATCTGCACTCCCGGTGTGCCTGTTCCTCGCCCGGCTTCCTGCTCCTGACTCTCCGGTGTTCCTGTTCCTCGCCCGGCTGCCCGCTGCTGACCCACCAGCGTTCCTGCTCCCCCGCCCGGCTCCCTGTTTCGGACCTCGCGTCTCATCTAGTGATCGTCTACCCTGCTAGTGACTCTGGACTGAACTTCGGCTACGGTATTAGTACCTCCCCCCCCCCGGGACCAGCACACATTTTCAGCAGGGGGCTGGTCCACTATCACTCAGACCTTGTTGGGGGCCGGACTATATTTTTTGGGGGGAAAATGAACAAAGTCCTGTGCCCCACAAATAACCTAGAGATGCATTTTAAATAAAAGGACACATTATACTCATGTAAAAACACAGATTCCCAGACTGTCCACGGACTGGATTTAGAAGGCGATTGGACCAAATCCGGCCCCCAGGCCTTAGTTTGCCTACCCATCTCTTTACCTTCCCACACAAACCCTTCCGCCTTCCTGCTGAGGGAACAATGAAGGAAGAAACATACTATGGTCTAAATCAATGAGTGTGCAAGAAGGACATCAGACTTGAAGTGAAACCAGAGACAGGCATCACCTTTTGAAAGACATAACGATTCTGAATACTGATGCAAGATTCGGAAACTGTAGTTTGCCTACCCATGCTCAAGACTTTGAATGTCACACCTAACTGTCAATCAGTGACATCAGATGCAGGAAAAAACTGCAAAGGAAGTGGATTCCTTTGGAATGGGGTGCTGTCTGAATTTGATGCCCTCTGCATGGTTCCCTGTAATCTCACTTCTCGCAGCGAGGGAACCGACAGAAGGCCCTCGGAGCTGGATCTCAGTGTCCGGGCTGAACGATGGGGGTGGAGACTCTTCTGGGTGATTTATAGCTTCTTTGTAAAGACTATACAATGTCCAGACTCTTCATATTCCAAAGAACTTTACTTTCATAAACATATAACTGAGAAGAATATATTTACATTCTCCCCTGCAAAATAAAAAATAAAAACTTAAGGTTAACGTCAAATAACTAAGCAGACTATTTCACAAAACCATCTCCCTCCCCTGTTCTGTTCCACTTGATTCCATCTCACTCCATCTGACATTTAGACAAAATAATTTGGCTTTGAAACGATCCAATTCTTCATCTACGTAATAAGTAAACCACCAGGTACAGATTTGAGCAATTTAGTGCCATTTGTATTGCATTTCCATAGCAGAGACACTGCTATAAAGCAGACTGTTGATGATTTGGGCACTGGGCATCATTAGTCCCTTGCTTGCACTAGGTTCTGGATGGAAGGTGGTATTGCTGTTAATATCAAGCAAACATATAACGGTCTTGTAGATCTTTTGGCAGGCATTGGTCCTGTGGGATGATTCACAACAGTGATCATTGGATTTTAGATTACCTTGCTGTGTAGCTAGCTGAAGGGGTAAGCGGACAGCACTAGCATGCCATTCTGAGATAAACGGAAGGAACAGATTCAGGTGCTAAATTGTTCACATATAAATGATGTTCCATGCATGTCCCTTGGTGCTGTCTGTTTTGCTGCAGCTGTGACCAAAAGATTGTGGCGATGGCATCAATGGATGTTGTGAGGAATTCTATTGCATGTCAAGGCTCCGAGCCCTCCCCCATTTGTTGAATAATAAAACACACGGACACCAGTATTTCAGGTTAATGGGATAATGAAGGCCACAGCTTTATTGGTTATAGAATGTGAGTGGTATTTGTTAAGTTGTGGGCGAACATATCAGATGACACAGCGATTCTTCAAACAGCTCTTGTTTATTCAGAGGCCAGAGCTGAACTGAACTGAAGAGCTCAGTCAGCCTGCTTATATAGAGCTCCAGAACAACGTAACTGTAGCAACTTTCTAAAACTAGCCAATCACTGAACGTCACTTTCGATCCTTCATTTGCATACAAACTATCCAATCACTGAACGTCACTTTTGATCCTTCATTTGCATAACTATCTACAGTATCCCCCTGCTGGCCCAGGGTGAGAACTTCAGTACATAACAGTATTGACTTAGGCATTGGAATTGAACTGAATATATCTGACTCTTGCCCACCATGCAGGTAGTCTAGTAAGGGTCAACCCACCAGTAGGGGCAGCCCTGTTGATGTGCATCAACTGAGAGCTCCCCAATGGGGTCATTGCATGGCCCTCACCGTTACCCGGGCTTTGGACAAGATCCACACCCCCAGATCCCTTTAACAGAATACCCTTAAAGCGGAGGGGCAGGTGATGGCCACAACCTCCCCTCCCATAAACCAGGTTTTGCCAATGCCTAACCGCCAATCCTTACAAAGTTGTGATGATTGCTACGAGGCAGGTGAATACCCCATGGCTGGTGCCAATTTGCCAAGTGGGGAAATTCCTACCTGGCCCCCTCAACAGGCAACCAACCGTTGTCCATAGCAAGGCCAAGATGAAACATGAAAAAAGGGCAGGAGGGTGGGAGATGTGTGAGGCTGCTTAAATTACGCAAGCCACACCCCCGGTCGACTGGATTGGTCGGCTGGGGGGCGTGACGCTGCCAGGACTCCCTGTGACGTGGGTGGCATCGCCACGCTCCCCGCTGTACACCAGGAGAGCGCGTGGCCTGCCTGCAACATTGCCCCCCTGGGAGAGGGGGGTACCTTTGTAAAATAATAATCCAGATGAGATCAGACCGCATAGTACAACATGCATCTTAGAGATGACAAGCCAGTGTCTCCATATATATAATTAGACATTTCTGAGGCTTGGCCCATTTCATTTTTGGCGTTTTTCCTATACTTTGCACTGTGGTTTGCACAGACCAACTAGGCTTCACCCACAACTGATTTGATATCACAATATTTCCCGGATCATTACAATTCTCTTATTCAATCCACTCACCACCTCTTCTTTTCATCTCCCTCCACTGAACAGCGGTTAAACTCACATATTTTCCATTCAAGGAAGGAAAGAGAAAGGAAAGATGACTGATACCTTATGTATCAGGTGGTCTGTTTCAAACATTAAGAGTTCTATTGCTGTTTATTCCTCCAGCTGTCATTTACGAACGTTCAGCTTCCACGTCAGTCATGTGTGTGATCAGTGTCACTCAAGGTCACATTGTTATAAAATGGCTGCCACTTCATTTATCATCTTGAGGATTGTCCTTGTCTGGTTACAATGCAAGTACGATAAAGGCGGGGGGTGGGATGGAGAAAAATATCCTTCTTGGACATAAAGAGGTAATAAATGTGTTCCATATGCTTTCACACCAGTGCATCAATTGATTAAACGAAGTTTATCTTTCATCCATTTAGCTATTAGTTTAATTGTATACAAGGACCTTCACTTAAACAGGAAAAAAAGAAAAGCAAGGGTGGAAGAAGAGGTGAAGGCCCTTAAAGGGTGATAGAAATCAATACATGGATGAGCAGAGTCTTTTTTTAATGGTTGCTGTGAAGTACTGTAAGTAGACATATAAATTCAAGTTTTGCCATTAAAAAAAGGAGAGAGATCAAATTACTAGCACACTAATACATGGAGTGGAATGTAATTATCTTTGGATCTTCTCCACACAGTCATACCTCAGAAGTCAAACGGAATCCATTCCAGAAGTCCATTCGACTTCCAAAACGTTCAGAAACCAAAGTGCAGCTTCCATTTGGCTGCAGGAAGCTGTGTCAGATGTTTGGGTTCTAAAGAACATTCATAAACCGGAACACTCACTTCCAGATTTGTGGCGTTCGGGAGCCAAAACGTTCAAGTCGCAAGGCATTCGACTTCTGAGGTGCGACTGTACTTTGAGATACAGTTCTTGGCAAAAGAATAATAATATTCCAATGTGCATTATATTGTATATGTTATATTGGGACACGATAAATTTACAAAGGTGTACTTTGAGATCAAATATTTTTTCAATTAGTATATCTATTTGTACAGTGGTACCTCAGGTTACAGACACTTCAGGTTACAGACGCTTCAGGTTACAGACTATGCTAACCCAGAAATAATACCTCGGGTTAAGAACTTTATTTCAGGATGAGAACAGAAATTGCGCTGTGGTGGCGGGAGGCCCCATTAGCTAAAGTGGTACCTCAGGTTAAGAACAGTTTCAGGTTAAGAATGGACCTCCAGAACGAATTAAGTTCTTAACCCGAGGTACCACTGTATTATCTAAATATGAAACATATTTTCATATGAACTTTAATTTATCATTATTATTATTATTTATTTTGCAGGTTAACATGAAAAGAGAACAGATTTATGAATGGACCCAAGCAAGGTTGATGTGGGAGTAGAACTAAGACTGATCCATCCATCCTTAATCCCACTGTAGCGTTACTGTATTTTAAAGAAATGTGCAGAATTCCCCACTGAAATTCCGTTAGGTCCATTTTGGATGCGACTGGGGACCTCCCAGGGCAGTCATTTCCAGCCTCGGGTCCCCAGATGCTTCCATCATCCCTGACCACTGGCTAGGAATAATGGGAGTTGTAGTCCAAAAATGTAGGGGAACCCAAGGTTGGAAATGGCTTTTCTAGGGAACACTGTGAATGATTTCTTTATAAGACAACACCAAGAATGGGCGTTTTGCACTCCACTTGAACATATTGTGTGAGGGTAGAGAGCACTTACCTTGTTCTCCTGAATCTCGAATATTTCTTTATCTTGAAATATTTTCCTTTGTAAATCCTGTTACCCACAATAAAGCTGTACTGTCCTTTAAAGGACTTTGTATGCTTAAAACTGATTCCAGCATTCTGGAAAGCAAAATTTAGAGATGTACTGGGTATGAACACAAAGCCTACTGTTAAGTGGAATAGGAAGACTACACTTTTACATCACATCTATTATTAAATCATACAAAAATGAGATATAAGAAAGAAGCAAATAGACCAAGAGCTAATATGGATTGAATTTGTTTGCTCGGTAGATTCTTTGGGATTTATCAGGATAAAACGTCCCACATGCCTGCTGTAAATTAGAAAGATTCCCTTGGTTAAATGAACCTGAAGATAGGAAAGATTTAACTCTACCTTTCATTCGTTTGAAAGCTGTATTTTGTTTTGTCTCAGATACTTATTTTGGATATATTATCAAGACAGTATGTACTTCAATGTAATCCATCACACACCTCCGTTTTTCTTTCCATTGTAAATTCCTTTCTTATCAAATGTTACTTTTGCAACCACTTTTAAGTTTAGACTGATAACCATATTTTATTTTATTTTATTTTATTTTTAAGAATAGCAAACCAATCTGCCTGAAACAAAAGCTGATTATCTGAGAACTTTCCTTTCTAGTAAACTTCCTATGCAACAGATAGAATCCAACTAACAACAGGGAATTTAATTGTTTTTGTTTATTTAACAGGATTTATATACCATTTAGTCTAGGTGGCTTCCATAGAGTATAAAATATTATTATTATTATTATTATTATTATTATTATTATTATTATTATTATTAATAATAATACATTTTATTTATATCCCGCCCTCCCCAGCCGAAGCTGGGCTCAGGGCGGCTAACAACACTAAAATAGTGCAACATTCTAAAAACATTATAAAAATTAAATTAAAATCAAAATTGATGGCAACCATAAACTAAAGTTCTGTAAAGATTGCCAAAGGAGGGAGTCAGGCTGTGCCCTGACCAAAGGCCTGGTGGAACAGCTCTGTCTTGCAGGCCCTGTGGAAAGATGTCAAGTCCTGCAGGGCCCTTGTCTCTTGTGACAGAGCATTCCACCAGGTTGGAGCCGCAGCCGAAAAAGCCCTGGCTCTAGTTGAGGCCAGCCTAACCTCTCTGTGGCCTGGGACCTTCAAGATGTTTTTATTTGAAGACCGTAAGTTCCTCTGTGGGGCATACCAGGAGAGGCGGTCCCATAGGTACGAGGGTCCTAGGCCGTATAGGGCTTTGAAGGTTAAAACCAGCACCTTAAATCTGATCCTATACTCCACCGGGAGCCAGTGCAGCTGGTATAGCACTGGATGAATGTGATCTCGCAGCGAAGACCCCGTAAGGAGTCTCAATGCGGCATTCTGCAAACCGCTGGAGTTTCTGGGTCAGTCTCAAGGGCAGCCCCACGTAGAGCGATTTACAATAATCCAGTCTGGAGGTGACCGTCACGTGGATCACAGTGGCTAGGTCAGGGCGAGAGAGGTAAGGAGCCAACTGCTTAGCTTGGCGGAGATGAAAAAATGCCGCCTTTGTTATAGCTGCAATCTGCGCCTCCATGGAAAGGGAGGTGTCGAAGATTACACCCAAACTCTTAACGGATGGTGCTGGCACTAATTGCACCCCCGCAAGAGATGGGAGTTGCCCCCTCAATCCCATATCGTCCTGTCCCAGCCAGAGGACCTCTGTCTTCGAAGGATTTAACTTCAACCGGCTCCCACGTAACCATCCAGCCACAGCTTCCAAGCATCTGATCAGTGTGTCTGGGCTGAGTCAGGATGGCCATCCATCAACAGATAGAGTTGGGTGTCATCAGCATACTGATGGCAGCCCAGCCCAAAACTCCGGACAAGCTGGGCGAGGGGGCACATAAAGATGTTAAAAAGCATCGGGGAGAGTATCACACTCCTGGGGCGCCAAGGAGTGGCACGATGACAATTCCCCCAAGCGCCACCCTCTGTCCCCGACCAGAGAGAAACAAGCGCAGCCATTGAAGGACTGTGCCCTCGATCCCCATGTCGGCAAGGCGGTGGTCCAGGAGTTCGTGATCGACCATGTCAAAGGCTGCTGACAGGTCTAAAAGAATCAGCAGCCCCGACCCGCCTCGATCCAGCTGCCTGCGGAGATCATCTGTTAGGGCGACCAGAGCCGTCTCAGTCCCATGACCAGCGCGGAAGCCGGACTGGAATGGATCCAGAGCCGATGTTTCATCCAGAAACCTACCAAGCTGTTCAGCAACCGCTCTCTCAATCACCTTACCCAGGAATGGAAGATTTGAAACCGGGCGGTAATTGGATAGATCGAAGGGATCTAATGATGTTTTCTTTAAGAGCGGGCGCACCACTGCCTCCTTCAGTTCCCCTGGGAATGTCCCGGTGCCAAGGGACAAATTGATGATATCCCCCAGGGGGGCCCGCACCTCATCTGGACACGCTCTAATCAGCCAAGACGGGCACGGGTCGAGAGGACAAGTGGTGGGCTTTCCAGCTCGGAGGAGTCTGTCCACATCGGCTGGGGATATCCGGTCAAAGTGGTCCAATACTGGACCCGAGGACAGTCAAGGGGCCTCCAGTTCCTTTATTGTATCCAAATTGGCAGGAAGGTCATGGCGGAGCAACAGGACCTTCTCCGCAAAAAAGCTCGCAAATGCCTCACAGCTGTGTGTCAAATTGTTATTTAAATTTGGCTGTCCTTCAAGGGACGTTAAAGACCTAATTATACTAAGTAATTGCCGGGCGAGAGCTAGCGGATGCAATGGAGGCCGAGAAGTAGGACTTCTTAGCGGCCTTCACTGCCATCTCGTAGGTTTTCATAAAAACCCATAAGATGTTCTTGAAGCTCCGTCACGGGCACCCCGCCATACTCGCTCTAGCCGTCTGAGGTCCCGCTTCATTTTCCGGAGCTCCTCGGTAAACCAGGGAGCCCGGTTTCTGCGGGGTCGCAGAGGGCGCTTAGGTGCGATCTCATCGATGGCTGCCAGGAGCTGGGTATTCCAGCCCTCAACAAGCTCAGTCAATGAGTCGCCAGGGGGAGAAAGGTCCCGCAAGGCTTGACGGAATCTATCAGGGTTCATCAGCCTCTGCGGGCGAGCCCAAATTGGCTCGCCACCTAAGCAGGGTGGGGGTGGAAAGTCAATCCTGGCTTTCAGAGCGTAGTGATCAGACCATGGCACCTTCATCGAAGGAAACATGATCACATCTATACCGACACCAAAGATCAAATCCAGCGTGTGGCCTGCTTGATGTGTGGGGCCCGAAACAAACTGCGAGAGCCCTAGTGTTGCCATGGAAGACACCAGGTCCAGAGCCTGTGAGGAGGGAGTGGCATCAGCATGGATGTTGAAGTCCCCCAGTACCAATAGGTTGGGGAACTCCAAGGCCCAGCCGGCCACCGCCTCCAGCAGGCCTGACAGGGTGGCTGCTGGTGCGCTAGGTGGCCGGTACACCAGCCAGACAGCCAAGCTCACCTCGGAGCCCCACACTAGGCCAACACATTCAATGCCGGGGATCGATGGCGATGGTAGAGCCCTGAAAGAACAATCTTCCTGGATTAATAATGCCACACCTCCCCCCCGGCCCACAGTCCGTGACTGATGGAGGACGGAGAACCCCGGGGGCGCCATCTCTTGTAAGGTAACAGTTTCCCTTTTGCGCACCCAGGTCTCCATCACACAAGCCAGGTCGACCCCCTGAGAGGTGAAGAAATCTCGCAGGGTGGCAGTTTTGTTGCCTATAGACCTGGCATTGCACAACACACCAGTGACGGAGTTGAGTAATCCTTGCTCACCCTACCCTCGTCTGTCGGGATGAGGCGCAGATTGGAAGGGGTACGAGCATATCTGTTACTGAAAGAAATTCTGGTAAAATTTAGTAATAAAAGCAAGTTAAGCTGCAGTGTATCAAAATATAAGTGAAACCAACGTTAAAAATATATGTCATAAAATAAATTGCATGTCAAAAATGATATCCCCAGGTAGGTTTGCCTAACCAAAACAATACACTGAAGGCACTTGCTTGATATCAATGAGCAGAAGCAAGATGCCTGTTATTTTGACAGGCAAACATTGTGTAGAGAGAGTACCAGATTATCAGTTTTCTCTTGGGAGTGTCCTGCATACCGCTATGTTCTGGCAATGTGGCTCTCTCGTAGTCTAGGCTGACTAAGCAATCCCCGTCGAGGTTGAAGGAGGAACTGGGCGAAATATTAATTGCCTCTGGTCTATTTTTTGGGAATCCTGCAACGTGTTTAAGTTTTTACTCTGCTAACAGTACTTCAGAGTTCTGCTCTTGATCAATATGAGTAGAATTTGTGACAAACTGTAGGGAAATCAGGGGAGAAGCTGAGGGTAAAGGACAGTCAATATTGTGGAAGAAATTGGGAAGGGTTAAATGTGAAGATGGACATGGAGAGAGAGAGAGAAAGAGCGAGAGAGAGAAAAGTGGCATGTGGAAGGAGATGAACAGCTGAATTACAGGAAATTAAGGGTGCAACTTCTGAGAGTGAGAGGATAAAGGGAAAAAATGTATCTACGAAATGGCAGACTGGAAAATGGCAGACACATTCCTTTTCATTCTTTGATCACCCCTCATTTATTGTGCAAGAAGATCAAACCTCTCCATTCTTAAGGAAATCAGCCCTGAGTGCTCACTGGAAGGACAGATCGTGAAGCTGAGGCTCCAATACTTTGGCCACCTCATGAGAAGAGAAGACTCCCTGGAAAAGACCCTGATGTTGGGAAAGATGGAGGGCACAAGGAGAAGGGGACGACAGAGGATGAGATGGCTGGATAGTGTTCTCGAAGCTACCAGCATGAGTTTGACCAAACTGCAGGAGGCAGTGGAAGACAGAAGTGCCTGGTGTGCTCTAGTCCATGGAGTCATGAAGAGTCGGACACAACTAAACGACTAAAACAACAACAACATATATATATATATATATATATATATATATATATATATATATGCATCTTTCCAAAGCTCATGCTGGTTCAATCGAGAATAGAATCAAGGATGCAGCTATTAAAATAAAGGGATGGAACTCAGGGCTGGATTTAGGTTTGGTTTGATGAGGCCCTAAGCTACTGAAGGTAATATGTCCAGCTGTCCATTGTCAACAACAAATTTTCGCTGTCTTTTGTGTTGAATATATGCTATATGGTAATTTATGGACCTAATAGGTATCTAAAGCCATTTGCACATAGCAAAATATGTATTTTATCACAGTAATTGTTGAACTGAAATACAATTAAGAAGAAGTATATGAATAGTGAAATACAATTAAGAAGAAGTATATGGGGAGGGATTTGCAAATCCGGGGACTGTCCCCAGGAACTGGGGATGTCTGGTAACCCTAAGCCAAAGGATATATTTTAACTACAATAGAAAAGATTGCTAGGGCAATGTGAAAGGACTACAGGAAAGAGAAAATGACTTAGATTGCTGTGGACACTGCAGTGATCAAAGAGGCCTACAGCTGTTGAATGGGAGGAGAATGCTTTGGGGGGGGGGAATCCTTGAGCAAAATGTATATGAGCAGAAGAGATGAATTACTAGGCACAAGTATGTAATATGTAAGACTCTTGAGTTCAAGATGCCAGCTTCCCAAACATTTTGCTGCACCACTAGTCCTGACCTATTTCCCCCCATTTCTAACTCATATTTTATGCCACTGAATGCAACCAATATTTTATTTTTAGTAATGTCACTAACATGCTTTCCGACCTATTGACCAAAAAGCAAAATTGCCTTTAGTGGGGTTGAAGGGGTGAAAACAAGTCCAGGCATTTGTTTACCCGTTGCACTATTGAGAAAATGCAGTTATGTCCATCCAGATAAATGTCCTTTCTGACTTAATATTCATATTTTAGCAGTTTCCTGGAACAGCAGATTTTTCAGGCAGTGTTTGTGGACATTAGTCGGGATACGTAACAGTTTAGTGTTAGGATTCTGGATGTTGGAGAATTCCAATGGAACAGAAAGGGATGCGGAAATTGTAGCTGTTTGCACATTCACGTGTTATCAAAACTGAGCATGGTGCTCACTTGGTGATCTTGGACCAGTCACTGACTCTCAGCCAAAATTACCTCACAGAGTAGCTGTGGGGATTAAATGAGGAGGGGGGAGACCCATGTACACCTCCTTGAGATCCTTGGAAAGTTATAAATGCAAATACACACACACACACACACACACACACACATTATATGCATGTAACCGTAGCCAGAAATGGAACCAAAAATGTGTCCATTTTTGGCTCCATTTCTGGTTACGGTTACATGCACATAATGGAGCCCCATTTTCTCCATCTAGGGTTAAGCATTGGGTTTCTTCTCTATTCTCATCTGTTGGATAGGAGTTGGAAAGGACAGAGAATAAAAATTGATTAAATTGCTAATCAACAGCATCTGTCATTGCATGTTTCTAGGGAAAAGCTCTAGGATAACTGAACTGCCCTACATCATCAAGGTGTCATTCCAAGAGGATGGTGTGGGGGGAAATTTAAGATTTTCTTGGCTCTTAGAATCCAGATTCTAAGGTTTTAAAAATGATCCCCAAAGCATTTACTTGTCTGGACCAAAGCAGACCAGTGAATACAAGCAGCTACACAAATGATAAATGGATAACATCCTTTCCAATCTTAATATCAAAGCGTATCAGCCAACAATGTCAATAAAGGGGTAAAAACACATTTAAATCAGAGGCAGATTTCAGTCCATTTGACCTTTGCAAGGTCATTTTCAAACATGGAGATTTTAACACATGGAGATTTTAATACATAGCTTGGAGCATTGTAGAAGATACAGAGGTCTCACCCTTTATTCAATTACAGCTATTGAGCAGAACCTTTAAATAAATAAAAAAGGCACCATGAGGTAAGTTTTTGTCTGTGTGCAAGAACAAAGAGTGAAGGCAGGAGAGATGGCAAAAAAATAAAAAAATAAAAAATGAGAACTTAAAGGCTCTTTTAGCCTTGAAAATAAAGTGATGGAAAATAGTTGGGAGAATAAAAAAATTCCTGAGAGGCTGTAATGGCAATTGTTAAGGTAACAAATGACAAAGGCCACATTGACACCATACATTTCAAGTACTATGACACCATTTTAAATAGTCACAGCTTCCCCCCGAAGATTCCTGGGATTTGTAGTTTGTTAAGGGTGCTGAGAGTTATTAGGAGACCATATTCCCCTCACAGGGCTACAATTCCCAGAGTTCCCTGTGAAGAGGAATTGAAGGCTAAACCACTCTGGAAACTGTAGCTCTGTGAGGTGAATGGGGTTCTCCTAACAACTGTCAGCGCCCTTAACAAACTACAGCTCCCAAAATTCTTTGCGGAAAGCTGTGACTGTTTAAATTGGTATCATAGTGCTTTTGAATGTATGGTGTGAATGTGGCCAAGATCACACTGATATCTATTCGACCATCTCCCCCTTCCTTATTTTTCCAACCACCAAGAGCAGATATAACACTGATGTGATAATGAATTTTGTGGAGAGGTAAAAATAATACACAACAGAAACAGAACAAGTCTAGGGAAATGGGTGTATATCATTAGACACAGAGGAATCCTCTTCAGTCAGCAAATTCTTTTTTTATATATATAATTTTTTATTGACTTCCATCTAATTATACATTTTATCCATGATACAGCAAATCATATCCATTTTAGACTTCCTTCAACGTCACTGACAATCATTCGTATTATAACTTTAGTACACATTTCTTTCTTTCATATTGCCATTTGTTCCTCCCTTCCTTCATTCATTATTTCTAATAAACAATACTTATTGATTCTTTACAGTGCCTCTTTAAACCCCGCTAGCGTTGTATTTACACCACAGTTATTTTCCAGATAACCCACAAATTTCCCCCAGTCCTCAATAAACTTTTGATCTTTAGTATATCTGATTTTCCCTGTTAATTTGTCCAGTTCTGCATATTCTGTCAATTTTACTCTCCACTCTTCTACCGTTGGGATTTCCTCCTGCTTCCACTTCTGAGCCAACACGATTCTGGCTGCCGTTACAGCGTATTGGAAAAGTTTGCAGTCCTTTCTTCTAATGTCCTTTCCCTCTTCAGTCAGCAAATTCAGGTGCGTAGGGAGAAGTGAGGTGATGAAGCACATATCTATGTTTGCCATGCAGCCTGGTCTAGTCTCTCTAATCCTTCTCTTGTGGTGAACCATGCTGTCCTATTCACATGGAATGGAGCTGCCATCTTGTTTGCCTCAGGCAGCAAAATGAATTAATGAATGAATGAAACTTTATTTGTGTCAGCCAACAGCCGTAGCAACAAAAGAATATTGTGGTCTACACAGAACAAAATAAAAAGTCGATTGTATCAAACACAGCTTAGAGTCCTGAATCAGCCATCGAACAGTGGATCTTATTCTGATTGCCGCAGCTAAAAACCTTGCAACCTTTGCTGTTATTTGCTCCCCTTGATCTGCCAGGAGAGAAGACACCATGGCGGTGGTTGGGCAGCCCAGAATAGACAATAAAATATGGGTGATAATATCATTCCTCAGGTCTTTGTAAAGAGTGCAAGCCAGGAGGGCATGCGCCACCAATTCGGTGCTGCTATCTCCGCAGGGACGTAAGCTTTTTTTGTATGGAATCTGTTGGAATCACCCCTCAAGTACAGCTGAGGGCAATACATTCAATCTTGTGAGGGTAAAAGCACGTCTGTGTTTTGGAATTGCTAGGTTATACAGATAGGGTGACAGAGAATTAAAGTGGGAAGGTAGAAAGTGTGGAGTTTGGAACTGACAGGGTTAAAACTCCGTGGTGTCCTGTATCTGGGAGGAGCTTGATGCAGAGATGTGTGTCACAGTGTGTGTCTGCTTTGAGAAGTGCTTTCACTTCTGACTGACACGCAGCACACAGCAGAAGCTGCGCGTCTGTGCTTTTGAGCACAGAGATGCCGGAATGTTCTGATGGATTTATTGCTCTGTAAATAAATGCTACTAGAGATAAGACCGGACTGTCTCTGGACGTAATTTATCCCTTTTCTCACATGGACGCAGGACCGCTGCGCTCTGCTCTCCTGCCAGGTCTGCTTTCCCAAGCAGAGTCCACACAGGGAAGAGTGACTGGACGCAGGAGTTATTCTAGTTACATGCACAGAAAGTGGTCATACCATGGGCAAAAATTCCTTGTAGTGGCCAAGTTGTTCTGACGCTTGATATCATTTAGGCGTTGACAAATTAGGCTGTTTGCTTTACTATAACCCACGGTGAGTAGCTGCTGTGGTGATAAACCACAGGAGTGAAGTTTTTGATAGACAATTTTAGACCAGGCACTCTTGTGACAGTCTTGTAGCCCTATGGATATTAGACCGGGGGGATTTGAGTTTAGATAAATCCAATAGTTAAGTGTCCTGCTCCAGATCCGTAATTCTACCAAAGGGAGATTGGCCTCTAGGCGCAATGATGCGTTTGGGACAAAGGGTGGTACCGAAAATATTTGCCTTTGAAACTTTGATTGGAGAGCTTCCGTAGATACAAGGCAGCAAAATGTCTTGCAGCAGCCTTGGCAGAATGGGCCAATAGTTTGACTTTGTATAAGCTGTGACCTGGCAAAGAGAGCGACCTTGAAAACTCTCTTTGTGGTTTCACTGCTGTTCTAATAGGAACTCAAAGGGCAGGGATATGTATGGAATGGGTTCATGTTTACCAAGAAAGAAATTAACTCCAAACATAAATGTCATTGTGACACCATGTATTACATTTGCAAAGACTGGTATATGATTTTGTAAGGCGACATACAGCAGAGAAATTTGCCTTGCAGTAAGATTAATATTTGCCTGTTGAAGCACAAAATTTTCTTGGCAAAAGTGTTTTATGATGAAGTTTGGCTATTAGCAGGTTGATAGGACATCACTGATAATTATGTTTCATTTCTACTTCATAAAATTCTGCCTGCAATATAAAACACTTCACTCTCATGTCCAGAAGGGTTTGAAAGGTCAGTGTTCTTCCTCTGAACAAGTCTTACCTCATTTTGTATGGATCACAATCAGAGTTGGCATTATCGGTTATTCTTGCATAAAGTTATACTGTAGAACAATAAATCAAGTGGAAGAAGTATAATTAGTGCATCTTCACTGTGTTTCTTGGTGCCCTTCTTCATCGGCTTCTAAGTACCGTATTTTTTGCCCTATAGGATGCACTTTCCACCCTCCAAAAATGAAGGGGAAATGTGTGTGCGTCCTATGGGGCGAATGTAGGCTTTCGCTGAAGCCTGGAGAGTGAGAGGGGTCGGTGCGCACCAACCCCTCTCACTCTCCAGGCTTCGCGCAGCTCTCCGCAAGCCATGGGAGCCCAGCGTTGGGCTCCCGCGGCTTGCGGAGAGTTGCCTGTTCTAGGGGCTGGGGTCAGGGGAAGCTTGGGCTTCCCCCGCCCCAGCCCCGCGCCTGGGAGAAAAAATATTTTTCCCCTTTATTTCCCCCCCAAAAAACTAGGTGCGCCTTATGGGACGGTGCGTCCTATAGGGCGAAAAACACGGAACTTAAAATGGATCTACGAATGTCCCCAAACTATTCACTCAATCTTTCCGGGGGAGTGCAATCCTATCCAGAGCTGGTACACACCCTAATTCCAGGACCTGGGAAATATCAGTGGGATAGAGTATTTAGTCAAGATTAAGATCATCCAGTCCATTGTAATGAATTTAGAAAGTTTTGGGAAATGATATATAATGAGCTGAAGAAAATGTTCCAACTAACATTTGTTAAAAAACCTGAAGCATTTTTGTTAGGGATTGTAGGAAAAGACCTGCCAAGGAAACTGAAAAGTATCTGTATGTATGCAACAATGGTGGCAAGAGTCTAACTAGCACAAGGATGGAAGAACGAGGAAATCCCGACCAAAGAACTATGGCAAGAGAAATTGATGGACTACTCAGGATTGGCAAAATTGACACACAAACTACATGAGAAGGATAACTGTGACTTTAAAGATGAATGGGAACCCTTTACAAAGTATTTAAAGAAACAACAAAATGAACTGGGCTCCTTGGCAGGTTTTGAATAAACATTCACAAACTTTTTATTGATAACATTCAGATAGATAAATTAAGGATCTGTACAGTTTTGTAACATGCAGAAAATAACATATGTTGATAGTCTGGGGGGGAGGAGAGGGTGGGTCATGTTTTTGGGGAGGGGGAGGGAAAAATAGGGGGGTTGTTTTTTGATAAAATGTGATGTTGAAATTACTAATAAAAACTATTATAAAAAAGATCATCCAGTCCATGAATGTGCCAAGGCACCAGCTGAGTGAATGCTAGCCTCTCCTGATTCATATGAAATAGAGCTGGACATCATCAATATACAGTGGTACCTTGGGTTACATATGCTTCAGGTTACATACGCTTCAGGTTACAGACTCCGCTAACTGAAAAATAGTGCTTCAGGTTAAGAACTTTGCTTCAGGATAAGAACAGAAATCGTGCTCTGGCGGCGTGGTGGCAGCAGGAGGCCCCATTAGCTAAAGTGGTGCTTCAGGTTAAGAACAGTTTCAGGTTAAGAACGAATTAAGTACTTAACCCGAGGTACCACTGTACTGACATCTTGAGCCAGATTTCATTGTGACTACCCCCAGCCAGATGGGCGGGGTATTAATAATAATAATAATAATAATAATAATAACAACAACAACAACTACTACTACTTCTGCTTCTACTACTTTGGACAAATTCATGCCCTGTGGCACCTCACAGATCAGCCACCAAGGACTTGAGGCACAGTCACCCAATACTGTTCTCCAAAATTGGCCCTCAGAGAGTTACAATTTCCAGAGTGGTTTAATAATAAGTCATTCCTAGGAGACTCCTGAAATTGTAGCACTGTGGGGGCAGTAGGAGTCATCTAAGAACTCCCAGTACAAATCCTTGGTTTCTTTCAGGGAAATCGTGTTTATGACATGATATGGATTCATATATAATACATACTGGTCCTAGTTTAGTTAATTCAGTGTCATTTCTTTAATGTCACAAACCAACTATAAAAATGAGGAATATATTGTGTATTATTTTCTAAGATAAGTGGATGAAAAGGGGTTAAGCCTGTGTCACATATTATCCTTGAAAAATCTATTTGCTGGGAACTAAATATCCCCTTGTGCCCTTCTTCAAAAAAGTTGACTGACACATTTTTATTGAGTCTGGTCTTAATATAGCTCTGGCTAGAGCCCTCTAAACTCCTTGGTGAGGAGTACGTCTTCCTTAGGCAGTAACCCAATGAAGGAAACATTTAATTTGTTGCACAGCGGGTAATTACATTTTTTAGGAAAGAAAGAAATATACTTTTGTGGATAGCTTTGAAATTCTGGGTTCCTAATAAAATTTACTTACCAGTAAGCTCAGTCCAATTAGATTTGTACTTTTGGTGCCAGCAAAAATTAAAGAGCCGTGGGTACATTCACCTCATGGAGTCTTTTAATATTTTCCATTAGTAGTTTCTGACATGTTTATGGTAAGGTAACTACAAAAGGGGTGATATTTACTATGGGTTTAAGTATCTTTGGACACAAAAGCAACTGTGATTGCATCTTAAAGCAGAATGAGGGAAGGGAAGGAGAGCGGTGCGAGTGGATGGAATTAGCAGGTTCAGTTTGAAGAAGCACTATTGATTTCATGGGTGCTTGTATTTATAGCTCTCCTTTCTACCCAAAAGAGGGCCAGTGGGGAAAAAAGTTAGTTATTTGTATTGTTTCAGCAGAAGTCCACTTATGGCACAATTTTTTGATGACAGAGGGTGATCATTGGTGATGCCCTTATTCTTGACATGTGCCCAGGGGTGAAGACTGAAGTGCATGCCAAGACCAGATTCCCAGGGAATGTTTCCTTCCAATTCTTTCTTCCAACACCACAAGTGAAGCATGTCAACCTGCCTATGACTCATGAGGGAATTTAACCTTCAATTAGGCAGCTTTCCTGCCTGGACTATATTCTAATTTGGAGAATTAGGTTATTGGTTTGCAGAGTGTCAGGTTTTGTTATATTTCAATAAGCATAACCTTTCTCCAAATTGCTGGTGTGAGAGTCTCTTTCCAGGTGTGCCGGCAATTAGGGCATCTCTACGCGGGTGGTGCTGTGGTGTAAACCACTGAGCCTTGGGATTTTCAATCAGAAGGTCGACAGTTCGAATCCCCGCGACGGGATGAGCTCCCATTGCTCGCTCCCAGCTCCTGCCAACCTAGCAGTTTGAAACCACGTCAAAGTGCAAGTAGATAAATAGGTACCGCTCCAGCAGGAAGGTAAATGATGTTTCCATGTGCTGCTCTGGTTTTGCCAGAAGCGGCTCAGTCATGCTGGCCACATGACCCGGAAAAACTGTCTGTGGACAAATGTCGGCTCCCTCCACCAGTAAAGCGAGATGAGCGCCGCAACCCCAGAGTCGTCCGTGATTGGACTTAACTGTCAGGGGTCCTTTACCTTTTTTTACTCTACATATTTATATCAGATGTATACCAAATAAATGTTCATGGCTTCCCCCAAAGAATCCTGGGAATTGTGGTTTTGTGGCACTACTGATATTTTTTATCATCAGAAAATGCTTCCCCTCTTCCAACACAGCACAGTCCCTGTGGCTTTCAGGGGAGAAAGAATATTTCTTAAAACCAGTTTAACTCTATACTGTAAATAAGCCCTTGGATCACATGTTATAGCTTCCATAGGCATACCACCTAAAGTGACTTCTGATGTAAAAAACCCCCATATATCTTCAAGACATGGAGTCTCTCGCCATTCAGACACTGGGGTGGGCACCACCATGTTATGTATTCTAGATGGAAGAGCTGTAAAATGGCATCAGGATTAATAGGGGCTGCTCTAGATAGCAGCAGTGATTCTGATGGGGCAAAAACAAAGGGAGGAGAGAAATAATTTCACAACTGAAACGTATTAATTCAGTGCCACCCACTAAAACTTTCTATAATGGGTTTCTCCCCCTGCATAGATCCACGGAAACAGAATTTTAATATCCCTCATCCAAATCACAATGATTGGAATGCTCTGAGAAAATAGCAGATTGTGATTAAAACCTAGATTTGTCAGTCAAAATGAATCAACCCCCATCTCTCCCCACCCTCCCCACATAAGTTCAGGACATTTCCCATGTCACCTAGATTTCTCTTTGACAAAATGAAATGGTTGCTTTAAACACTCAAGTCCACAGATCTATTCAGGACCTTGGAGAGTTCCCGCTATGCCTTGAGATGCTTTGTTAAGAATCCACTCCAACTGGAGGGTGTGAAAACCTCACCTGAATCAACTCTGTTCACCTTGTAATTCAGAGCTGTGGCACACCCCAAGTGAATACAAGATTCAGGAGACAAATGAGAGAGGGTGATCATTGCTTTCACATTTCCCAGAGTAATATGATTAGTGCATGTTGAAACTGGATACTGGATTAAATGGACCTTTGATCTGAACTAGGGAGGTCCTTAATTTACTTTGCAGCAAGGTCATGAGTTAAGCTTTGAGACTCAACCAGTGTGTATTGCTCTCTCTCAAAAGTACAGTGCAAACATTTCTTCCTTATGATTTTCTTCTAGAGAAGATTTACCCTCCCTTTTTGGGAGCGGCATAAAATCTAGTCAGCAATCACTTAAATCTGCAGAAAAGAATGCAATGCCCCCATTTTATTCAAATAACCCCTAGATACTTTGTCAGCAAAATTTCTCTTCCTGCAGTCAACTTTGAAACCGTGACTTATTCTCACCAGAATTGAAAATATGTCAGAGACAGATATATGTACACCTGATTTACTAGCTCTGCGGGACACACACATGACTTTTGGAATGAGAGTGCATAAAATATTCCTTTCCCATTGCAGAGAAATTTACAAACACTCTGCTTTTCCTCCTGTTAATGAATCAGATTTCAATTTGAACGTTGCCTTCCTTGGTGCAAGTACAGAGATGTTGGGTGCTTGTTGTATAGCAGGCATCCCTCGTCCTGACAAGGCAGAAATACTATTTTTGGGGGACAGGGGGCGGGTGGGTGTGGAGGACTCCCTGGTCCTGAATGGGGTAACTGTGCCCCTGAAGGAGTCATTTTGGACTCACAGCTGTCCATGGAGGCGCAGGTCCAGGGCAGCTGTCTACCAGCTCCACCTGGTATGCAGGCTAAGACCTTACCTGCCCATGGACTGTCTCGCCAGAGTGGTGCATGCTCTGGTTATCTCCTGCTTGGACTATGGCAACACGCTCTACATGGGGCTACCTTTGAAGGTGACCCGGAAACTGCAATTAATCCAGAATTCAGCAGCTAGACTGGTGACTGGGAGTGGCCACCGGGACCACATAACACCGGTTCTGAGAGATTTGCATTGGCTCCCAGTATGTTTCCGAGCACAATTCAAAGTGTTGGTGTTGACCTTTAAAGCCCTAAACGGCCTCAGCCCAGTATACCTGAAGGAGCGTCTCCACCCCCATCGTTCAGCCTGGACAATGAGATCCAGCGCCGAGGGCCTTCTGGCGGTTCCCTCATTGTGAAAAGTGGGGTTACAGGGAACCAGACAGAGGGCCTTCTTGGCAGTGGCGCCCACCCTGTGGAACATCCTCCCATCAGATGTCAAAGAGATAAACAACTACCTGACATTCAGAAGACATCTGAAGCCAGCCCTGTTCAGGGAAGTTTTTAATATTTAACACTGCATTGTTTTTAACACTTGATTGGGAGCCGCCCAGAGTGGCGGGTATAAATATATTATTATTATTATTATTATTATTATTATTATTATTATTATTATTATCATTATCATCATCATCATCATCATCATCATCATCATCATCATCATCACTGCTTTCTCTTCCAGGGGCATGACCTGGCAAGCAGTCCTCATGCTGCACACCATTCATTTTGACTGTGATAGAAAAGGGGCCTTGGAGTCTAGGAAGCAGGTGGTTCCCCCCTGCCCTGATTTTGGACCAGAGACCAACTGCATGGTAGAAAGTTCCAAGTTCAATCACTGGCAATTTCGTTTGAAACAATCAGGGCACAAGTGCTGCCAGTTTTGGGAGTGCCCCAAACAAGCCACCTTCTCCATAACAACACACAGCCATTTCACTTCCTTTCTTAGCTGCTCCACCCTTCCCCTTGCCTCCTTTAATCTTTCGTTGCTGTTGCCATTATGATTTCCCCACCCTCTCTATCTGATTAGTTGGGTGTGTGGTGGCAGGTTAGGGCTGTGCTGGTCAGCTCCCCTGAGGTCCATTGTTTACATGTTAGAAGGTAAAGGTAAAGGGACCCCTGATCATTAGGTCCGGTCATGACCGACTCTGGGGTTGAAGCGCTCATCTTGCTCTATAGGCTGAGGGAGCTGGCGTTTGTCAGCAGACAGCTTCTGGGTCATGTGGCCAGCATAACTAAGCCGATTCTGGTGAACCAGAGCAGCACATGGAAATGCCGTTTACCTTCCCACCGGAGCGGTACCTGTTTATCTACTTGCACTTTGACGTGCTTTCGAACTGCTAGGTTGGCAGGAGCTGGGACCGAGCAATGGGAGCTCACCCCGTCGTGGGGATTTGAACCGCCGACCTTCTGATCAGCAAGTCCTAGGCTCTGTGGTTTAACCCACAGCACCACCCACATCCCTTATATGTTAGCAATGTTTAATTATATTTACATGTTAGCAATATTTACATGTTAGCAATGTTTAATTATAGGGCAAGAGTGGCAGTGGTCTCGGCAATAGCAGTGAAAATAAAAGGCACAATGATGGAAGTTGGATTGGTGCTAACACACAAGGACACCACACAAAGACACCTGAACAACGTCTGCCATGCAAAGAAATTAATCTCACCAAAAAAAAACAGTGCAGCACTGATCTGTATTCAGTAAGATCTGAAGCCGGGGATAGCTCTGTCAAATGTCAGATGGGAAAGCAGGGATGGCAAACCTGTCAAATAGGATGTAGTGGGAATTCACACAAAATCTTAGAAAGGTTAGTGTTGCATCCTCAGCATATCTGGAAACCAAATACATGCTCTAAGCTGATTTGTACATGCACTGCATTTGCTCTCTGTTCTTGGACTTAACAGGGAGGGTGGCCTCTAGGAACTGTAATAAGACCCTAGGAGAATAGCCCATTAAAAACAAATAATTTTGAAATAATTCGGAATGAAACGAAGTACCAGCGTGTAAAATATGATACAAGTCCAGAGATTATATACACTGTATTTTACTGGTATTTTATTATAGGATGCTATGTAAAACATTTTCCCCCGTTTGCAGGTCTCATTTAATGTAAGATTATTGTTAAAATATTAGCACCAACACCAGCTATTATTGGGTCAGTGCGGTATAGTCAGTAGCAGCTGCTGAGGTAGAAGATGCTAAGCAATTGCCACTACTGAACGGGGACCCCATACGCCATGGGTAGGCAAACTAAGGCCCGGGGGCCGAATCCGAATCTGCTGCTGCTGCACTGTGAGTTGGGAAGGCCGCTCCCTCCTCAGGCTGATTCCACCAGGCCCAGGGGGCGGGGCCCAGACTGACTCACCACCGCCACAGCTTAAGAGGCCTCATGAGGCACCGGGACACCACTGCTGCGGCTTCACCGTGGGGGTTGAGGAAGGCCGCTCCCTCCTGTAGGCACACTCCTCCAGGCCTAGGGGACGGGGCCCACACTCGCCACCGCTACTGCTTTAAGGACACTGGTGTTGCCACGGCAAATGTTTAAAATGTTTTTATATATTTTAAAATGTTTTATAGGGGTTTTTACTTTTTACTTTGTTGTACCACCGTGAACGGTGGTTTTTATTGATGTATTTCTATTTTGTTCCGTTTTATTTTGGTTTGGGTTGGCTATTGAGTGGGGTGGGGATTTGTTGTGTTGGTACAATTGTTTTTGATTTGACTTGTTCTCTATTCTGTAAATGGAGGTTGGTTTGAGGCTTGGGATTGCTACCGTAGTGGGGCGAGGGAGGTATGGCGGTGGGGGCAGATGTCATAGGCAAAGGGGATCGAGATATGGATATGCTCGTACCCCTTCCAATCTGCGCCCCATCCCGAGGGACGAAGGTAGGGTGAGCAAGGATTACTCACCTCCGTCACTGGTGTTGTGCAATGCCAGGTCTATAGGCAAAAAAACCGCCACCCTGCGAGACTTCTTCACCTCGCAGGGGGTTGACCTGGCTTGTGTGACGGAGACCTGGGTGCGCGAAGGGGAAACTGTTACCTTACGAGAGATGGCGCCCCTGGGTTTCTCCGTCCTCCACCAGTCGCGGACTGTGGGCCGGGGGGGAGGGGTGGCATTATTAATCCGAGAAGACTGTTCTTTCAGGGCTCTACCATCGCCATCGATCCCCGGCATTGAATGTGTTGGCCTAGTGTGGGGCTCCGAGATGAGCTTGGCTGTCTGGCTGGTGTACCGGCCACCTAGCGCACCAGCAGCCACCCTGTCAGGCCTGCTGGAGGCGGTGGCCGGCTGGGCCTTGGAGTTCCCCAACCTATTGGTACTGGGGGACTTCAACATCCATGCTGATGCCACTCCCTCCTCACAGGCTCTGGACCTGGTGTCTTCCATGGCGACACTAGGGCTCTCCCAGTTTGTTTCGAGCCCCACACATCAAGCAGGCCACACGCTGGATTTGATCTTTGGCGCCGGTATAGATTTGATCATGTCTCCCTCGATGAAGGTGCCATGGTCTGATCACTACACACTGAAAGCCAGGATTGATTTTCCACCCCCACCCTGCTTAGGTGGCGAGCCAATTTGGGCTCGCCTGCGGAGGCTGATGGACCCTGATAGATTCCGTCAGGCCTTGCGGGACCTTGCTCCCCCTGGCGACTCATTGACTGAGCTTGTTGAGGGCTGGAATATCCAGCTCCTGGCAGCCATCAATGAGATCGCACCTAGGCGCCCTCTGCGACCCCGCAGAAGCCGGGCTCCCTGGTTTACTGAGGAGCTTCGGAAAATGAAGCGGGACCTCAGACGGCTAGAGCGAGTATGGCGGGGTGCCCGTGACGGAGCTTCAAGAACATCTTATAGGGTTTTTATGAAAACCTACGAGATGGCAGTGAAGGCTGCTAAGAAGTCCTACTTCTCGGCCTCCATTGCCTCCGCTAGCTCTCGCCCGGCGCAATTATTTAGTATAATTAGGTCTTTAACGTCCCTCGAAGGACAGCCAAATTTAAATAACAATTTGACACACAGCTGTGAGGCATTTGCGAGCTTTTTTGCGGAGAAGGTCCTGTTGCTCCGCCATGACCTCCCTGCCAATTTGGATACAATGAAGGAACTGGAGGCCCCTCGACTGTCTTCGGGTCCAGTATTGGACCACTTTGACCGGATATCCCCAGCCGATGTGGACAGACTCCTCCGAGCTGGAAAGCCCACCACTTGTCCTCTTGACCCGTGCCCGTCCTGGCTGATTAGAGCGTGTCCAGACGAGGTGCGGGCCCCCCTGGGTGATATCATCAATTTGTCCCTTGGCACTGGGATATTCCCAGGGGAACTGAAGGAGGCAGTGGTGCGTCCGCTCTTAAAGAAAACATCATTAGATCCTTTAGATCTATCCAATTACCGCCCGGTTTCGAATCTTCCATTCCTGGGTAAGGTGATTGAGAGAGCAGTTGCTGAACAGCTTGGTAGGTTTCTGGATGAAACATCTGCTCTTGATCCATTCCAGTCCGGCTTCCGCGCTGGTCATGGGACCGAGACGGCTCTGGTCGCCCTAACAGATGATCTCCGCAGGCAGCTGGATCGAGGCGGGTCGGGGCTGCTGATTCTTCTAGACCTGTCAGCAGCCTTCGACATGGTCGATCACGAACTCCTGGACTTGCCGACGTGGGGATCCAGGGCACAGTCCTTCAATGGCTGCGCTCGTTTCTCTCCGGTCGGGGACAGAGGGTGGAGCTTGGGGGGGAATTGTCATCGCGCCACTCCTTGGTGTGTGGAGTGCCTCAGGGTGCGATTCTCTCCCCGATGCTTTTTAACATCTTTATGCGCCCCCTCGCCCAGCTTGTCCGGAGTTTTGGGCTGGGTTGCCATCAGTATGCCGATGACACCCAACTCTATCTGTTGATGGATGGCCATCCTGACTCGGCCCCAGATACACTGACCAGATGCCTGGAAGCTGTGGCTGGATGGTTACGTGGGAGCCGGTTGAAGTTAAATCCTTCGAAGACAGAGGTCCTCTGGCTGGGACGGAGCGATATGGGATCGAGGGGGCAACTCCCGTCTCTTGCGAGGGTGCAATTAGTGCCAGCATCGTCCATGAAGAGTTTGGGTGTAATCTTTGATACCTCCCTCTCTATGGAGGCGCAGATTACAGCTATAACAAAGGCGGCATTTTTTCATCTCCGCCAAGCTAAGCAGTTGGCTCCTTATCTCTCTCGCCCTGACCTAGCCACTGTGATCCATGCGACGGTCACCTCCAGACTGGATTATTGTAACTCGCTCTACGTGGGGCTGCCCTTGAGACTGACCCAGAAACTCCAGCGGGTGCAGAATGCTGCAGCGAGACTCCTTATGGGGTCTTCGCTGTGAGATCATATCCATCCGGTGCTGTACCAGCTGCACTGGCTCCCGGTGGAGTACAGGATCAGGTTTAAGGTGCTGGTCTTAACCTTTAACCTATACGGCCTAGGACCCTCGTACCTATGGGACCGCCTCTCCTGGTATGTCCCACAGAGAAACTTACGGTCTGCAAATAAAAACACCCTAAAGATCCCAGGCCTCAGAGAGGTTAGGCTGGCCTCAACTAGAGCCAGGGCCTTCTTGGCCGCGACTCCAATCTGGTGGAACGCTCTGTCACAAGAGACTAGGGCCCTGCAGGACCTGACATCCTTCCGCAGGGCCTGCAAGACAGAGCTGTTCCACCAGGCCTTTTGTCAGGGCGCAGCCTGACCCCCTCCTCTGGCAATCTGCACAAAATTTTGCTTGATGGTTGCCATTAATTTGATTTTAATTTGATTTAATTAATTTTATAATGAATGTTTTAGAATGTTGAACTATTTTGATTGTTGTTAGCCGCCCTGAGCCCAGCTTCGGCTGGGGAGGGCAGGATATAAATAAAATTTATTATTGTTATTATTATCCAGCCCAATCACCTTCTAAATCCGGCCCGCTGATGGTCCAGGAATCATTGTGTTTTTACATTAGTAGAATGTGTCCTTTTATTTAAAATGCATCTCTGGGTTATTTGTGGGGCATGGGAATTTGTTCATTACTTTTTCAAAATATAGTCCAGCCCTCCACAAGGTCTGAGGGACAGTGGACTGGCCCCCTGCTGAAAAAGTTTGCTGACCCCTTTCATACTCTTATTGGTGGACATCATCTGGTGGGATCAAAGGTATGAGCGATAAGAGAAGCACTGGGAGGAATTCAACATAGCACTAAGCAGATCGTTCAGTTGTCTGAACTGCCCTCTCCTTCCCCCTCATGTGTTGTTCCAGGAGTCCAGCTGATCACCTTAGCCAATTGCGGGAGGCACAGGGGAAGGAGAGAAGATAAAAGGCCCTTTGCTTCAGCAGAAGTTCTTGCTTGAGCTTCTGCTGACAAGGCTCATTAGCTTAATCCTGTCCACCATGATTTGTGTGGCTACTCACCATCTCTAGAATGGACCAATGATTGCATCATGCTAGAAACAGGCCAGTCAGCAACTATGTGCTATTTGCATGAAGCTGCAGAAAATTGCACCTGTCTCTGTTTCCCCCATGAAACACCTGCAAGAAGGCATGGGGCCCCTCTGTCCTCAGTTGCTGCTCAACAGTCAAAGGTTCCATCAAGGAGTTCTGGGTTTGAGTTGCTGCTCCTTCGTGAAGCTTACTGGTTGTTTGTGTAATAGAGCAGGTTTCATAAACTTGGGTTTGATCGCTTAATGAAAATCTCTTTCTTAAAGCCACTCCCGATATAAGGAGGGGGGGGTTGCAGGCTCACACCCACCTTCAGCCACGCAGGGCTGGCTGCGGCCCCGTGCGACCTGGGGAATCCTCGGGCCGTGTCATCCCCTGGGCCAGCCAATCGGCTGGCTGCAGGGGCGGGGCTAAGGTTCATTTAAGGACATGACAGCCTGAGATCTCCCCTTTCTTTCCCTCATTCCAGCTGTGGTTTTGTCTGCTCTTGCTTGCTTTTCATGTTTTTCCTCCTAGGTTTTCCTGTTCTGGCTTGCTTTTCAGGTTTTCCTCCTAGGTCGGCTGTGCAGGGATTTTGGCTGTGTTAGGCATTGGTAGGGGTATTATTATGCAGATGAGTCGGGGGGGAGGAGCGCCATCACCTCCCCCAAATGTTAAGGGTAGTCCGATAAAGGATTCCGGGGCAGTGGCGTAGCGTGGGGGGTGCCAAGGGTGCCGGCCGCACCAGGCACAACATCTGGGGGGGGCGCGAGTCCAGAGGGAAGGGACAAGTTCCTTCCTCTGCCAGGCTCCCCGCAGCCACCGCCAGCCTTGCGCCCTAGCGCGCGCGCGCCCCCTGCCGCCGCTGCGGCTGCGCTCCACTCACTGCTCGCAGGAGGAGCAGCCGCTGCAGCAGCGCCGACGACACCACCGACGCCTGGCCGGCACGGGCAGCCTCCGCACCCCGACGCGCCACCGGGCCTCGCCGCGCCCTGCGCTCCCCAAAAACCTCCGCGAGGAAGCTGGTGGGCGGGCGAGGCCCGGCTAAGCTTCTCGCCAGCGGGTTAAGGGGCTTTCGGTTTTAAAAGGATTAGCTTGGGAAGGGGCGGGGGGGCTGCTCGCCGGCAAGCGCCTGCTCCGCGTTTCCAAAGGCGCTCACCATCCGAGGGACACGGAGCGCTTGCAAGGAACGGGCTCCGTGAAGCAGGTTAGGAAGAGATCCCTTCCCTGGCAGGCCGCCGGCTTCGCCAGCTGTTTCCCATTCATGATCAGGAGGAACTTCAGGCTGCTTTCAGCTTTGGTAGAGAGAATCTAAGCAAGGGGATGGAGCCGGTGCCCTGAGGAAAGGCGGCAGCATTGGGTTTGTTTTTAGTTTAGAGAAAAGGCAAGCAAGAGGTGACAGGAGAGAAGCCTGCAAAACTAAGGCATGGCAAGGAGAGAGTGGACAGAGAGGAAAGTTTTTATCCCTCTCTCTGTACAATATAACTCGTGGGCATCCAGTGAAGCTGAACGTTGGAACAGTGGCGTAGCGTGGGGGGTGCCAAGGGTGCCAGCCGCACCGGGTGCAACATGGGGGGGGCGCTCGCACTCGGGTGCTAAAATCCACGGGTTAGGGGGCGCAAATTACTTGCCTTGCCCCGGGTGCTGACAACCCATGCTACGCCACTGTTCCGGGGGGCGTTGCCTCGTCCGAAACCTATGGAGGCTAGGGCCTAAAGCGTGCTCCCGAGTGGTGACCCCTTGGGGAGCGCCTAGGGATGTGCATCTCAGGGGCTCCCCCTGTTGGTGTTAACCCTTTCCGGTTCTATGCCAGATAGTCTGATAGGACCAATGCCTAAAGCTAATACCACTCTTACCTGTAACCAATAAAGTTGTGGCCATTTTTCGCCCATTAACCTAAAATTCTGGTGCCCTGTGTCTTTATTTAATCCAACTCGGGGGGGGGGCAGGAATCGCCATGCAACCAAGCCGTGGGGTGATTTTCAAACCCTGGTTAAGTGGGAATATAGTCTGAGTTAACCATGGTTTGGGTGGGTGCGGGTGTAATATGAAACCATAGCTAGAAGGAAAAGAAGGAGGATTGATTCTTCATGCCAGTGGAAGAGATGGTTGGGGAAGGAGTGCAGAAGCTTGTTGTTGATGCATGATACCTTAACCAGGGTTAAGAAATTAAAATTAGTACTTCTCCTATAGACTTTAGTCCATGTAAACTTATGAAGTTAATATAATTATGACAAAGTGACTTGTGGTAGTAACACATGCATGTTATTATTATTTCTCAGAAGACTGTTGTTTTTGCAGTAAAAGATGAACAGAGCTACCTCTCTAGAAAGTATAGTGAGTCCTACAGAACGGACTTTCTGTGCTTAAGTCTCAAATGGCTGAAAGTTTGGAAAATTGGGTCACTAAATGTCAGTGGGAGTTTTCCATTGCTTGATTCAATCTCTTTTTGGAGCATGCTTTGTGGATTGCAATCCCTAATGCAAAGTGGCTGACCTGAATTTAGTGAGGGAGCTTGGTAAAGTACAATTCACAACTGAGCTGAAGTACTCGTACTATAACTTTGCCTCCAAGTTGTTAATGATATATTAGAGGCGGGGAACAAAGCAAAGTCATCCAGAACTCCTCTAGAAGAACTGTTTATTGAGCATTGACCATGATCTGCTTGCACAAAGCTTATGTGGTAGCTAGATCCAGACTTTGCTGAGCCTTTGTTCTGGTTTGTTTCCTAGGAGATTATATGACAATGAGCGTTCACCCTGATTTGCTTGTGTAGTGCTTATTTGCGTTCCCATTTATCAATCATTTTTAGCGTGCTTCCCCCTCACTTTCCAGTGTGCAACTGAACGGCTTGTAGACAACCCCAACTGCCATAGTATTGGAAAACATAGTCAGAATGGTGTGACAATTGTTTGCCATTGCCAGGGTCCTGACCTCTAAATGAACCATACTGTCAGGCTTTGGGGAATCAGATCTCTCCCACGATGGCAGCCAAGAATCAGAGAAACGATCAAAGTTCTTACCAAGCAATTTATTCAATAATTCACAGAGAGCGACGAAGGCTGCAGCCTTCCCTAATAATGGCATTGCTCCAAGTAAAGTCCCATCTCCCTTTCGTCTCCCCTATTCTACATCACTCCTGTACGAGCTAATCTGAGCTTTCTGCCTCTAGGCTCTTCGTTCTACTATTCACGATGGTCCTGGGGTGTGTGTGTCAGAATTGTTTTCCAAGGACACTGAGTCGGTCAGCTGTCTCTCCCCTGGTGCTTCTTCTTTCTGCTGTTCCTCTTCCAAGATTTCCCAGCTTCTCCCCTCTGCAGCCTCTGAACTATGCCCTTCTGCAAACCACTGTTCTAGATCCATACTGTTCTCCTGTTCTCTCTCTCTTTGACTTCCTCCATCGTTGGAGCAGCTTTTTTAGCTAGAGATGCTTCCAGCCAACAGATGACACTGGGATTATCACCATATGGGATAGATCCACATGTATATACAGTGGTACCTTGGGTTACATACACTTCAGTTTACATACGCTTCAGGTTACAGACTCCGCTAAACCAGAAATAGTACCTCGGGTTAAGAACTTTGCTTCAGGATGAGACCAGAAATTGTGCTCCGGCGGCGCAGCAGCAGCGGGAGGCCCCATTAGCTAAAGTGGTGATTCAGGTTAAGAACAATTTCAGGTTAAGAACAGACCTCCGGAATGAATTAAGTACTTAACCCAAGGTACCACTGTACTTTGTAACTAGGTCTGTCTTCAGGAATCCAACTGTGAACTGAATGTGAGTAAACTTCTTTTATATACTTTACACAAGTTTGTGGCATGTTTATTCTTTTAAGTGGGATATAAGGGAACTTACCAGGAACCTAATAGTGAGAGGCTTACACAAGCCTGCAACCAGCTGCCTGCTGTGTGTTTAAAAGGGGAATATGAAACTCTGCTAAGTAAAGGAACTTGCCAGTGCAAATTAGGAAGTATATTAATAAACAATATATCCTCTCCTGCCTCCCTGGACATTCCCACACGATGTACCTACCCAGACTCTAAAATGGTTAATAGAGCCCCTCCAATGGAGGTGTAGAAAGTGGCAATGAGAGAATGGGACCATCTAATGGTGGAGCTTTCATTATGGAATGCTTTCCCCAAGGAGCCTGGTGCCAAACAAAGACATTTCGCAGGCTTTGGTTCTTAACTTGATGTGATTATCACCTACAAAGCAATTAAGCTGATAATACTTTCTTTAAGAGACGCGGGTGGTGCTGTGGGTTAAACCACAGAGCCTAGGACTTGCCGATCAGAAGGTCGGCAGTTCAAATCCCTGCGACGGAGTGAGCTCCCGTTGCTCGGTCCCTGCTCCTGCCAACCTAGCAGTTCGAAAACATGTCAAAGTGCAAGTAGATAAATAGGTACTGTTCCAGCGGGAAGGTAAACGGTGTTTCCGTGTGCTTCTCTGGTTCGCCAGAATCGGCTTGGTCATGCTGGCTACATGACCCAGAAGCTGTCTGCTGACAAACGCCGGCTCCCTCGGCCTATAGAGCGAGATGAGCGCGCAACCCAAGAGTTGTCCGCGCCTGGACCTAATGCTCAGGGGTCCCTTTACCTTTACTTTACTTTTTTTAAAAAAAATGGAACCATGCCATAGATAGTGTGCGGTCTTACAGTTATGATCTTGCTGAATGAAATTAGCCCCACAAAAGTCTGTGATACCAATAAATTAGCACAGAATACCTATTTGTTTTTATTTATTTAAATATTCATTATCCATGCCGTCACATACAGCCTACAAAATTATATAACACAATCAGTAAAACACAAAATACCTGACTGTTTTGAAGGAGTGGCACTGTAGCACCCTGCTTGTGGTTAACGCTTAGCTGGAATGAAATATTCAACGCAGCAATAGAGAAATTAAAATAATAATTTATTTGTCAGACAAATAAATGGTAGGCACAGTGGTATATGGTTACCAAAGCTCTGCCCCCTCCAGCCCTGATGGCCAGCACCTATATTTCCTCAGCCCAGCCCCCTTGCTCCTCCTTTGGCTGCCTCTGTCCAATCAGCCTGGTTGAAATTCCTATTGGCTGTTTGCTAGAACCAATCATAAAAGATACACCCATTTCCTATTACCTTTTATGGGAGACAAAGAGCTATATTTCCTTCTATCCATAAATGGCAGACAAGTAGCCATATAGCTTACATTTGCCTCGACAAGGCACCTTAATTACCAGATCACCTTTTGCCCCTGTTGCCCCTGCTGCCCCTGCATTCCAAAACAAATGGCTAAAACAAATGGCTCATGGTATTATTTTCTGTCAAACAATAAATCTTACTATTTACCAACTCTTAATTAGTGTTTTTGCAGCTTGATTGTATTCTGTAATATGTAGGGTCATTGTAACCTTTGCTCCCAGCCTGTAATTCCCTTTTACAACTTTGAGAAACTTGTCTGCTGTTACTGCTATAAATCAGGGGGGCCCTGTTCAGGAGGATAAACAACTGCCAAAGTACTTAGCCAGCTGCTTTTCTGCCTGGCATGAAACATACAAACATTTGCAAATATATCTTTAAGCTCATTTTAAAATACAAGCCTTGATCAGATGCCTCAGCACTTTTGTGAATATTTTGTTCATCCTGCCATACTGGTTTGCAAACTCATCACAATATATTGCTCTAAATCAGGGGTCATCAAACTTTTTCAGCAGGGGACCAGTCCACTGTCCCTCAGACCTGGTGGGGGGCTGGACTATATTTTTTTGGGGAAAGAACAAATTCCTATGCGCCACAGATAACCCAGAGATGCATTTTAAATGAAAGCACACATTCTACTCATGTAAAAACACCAGGCAGGTCCCACAAATAACCCAGAGATACATTTTAAATAATTCCCAGACCGCTGATTCCCGGACCGTCCATGGACCAGATTTAGAAGGCAATTGGGCCGGATCCGACCCCCGGGCCTTAGTTTGCCTATCCATGCTCTGAATTCACCAGTGGATAGATGCAACCAGAGTATCAATGTTCATTGTAAACAACCATATCCTTTCCATTGTATAGGGAAGTTGTTAGTGTTTAATGTTTGTTATTTATTTATTTATTTTGCAGAAGGACAGCAGTTACTCCCTCTTCCTAGTATGAGCTATCTGGGACACATTATAAGATAGCAAAAAGCTTGTATGTATGTGTGTATTTGCAGATAGTTTCATTAGAAAGCTAAGTATATTCATGATTTTCTGTTTCGAAGATGCAGGGGTTTAAAAGAAACCCATAACACACCTATTTAACAAGCATTAGGTAAGCTGTGCTGCATTACAAAAGAACAGAAAAATAACCTATCCTTGCATTCCCTCCCATATATTTTTTAATCTACCTAGCAAATTCTAAACTAAGCCTTTAGACTTTTGTCACTGTTTAATGCAAGTCAGAAAGTGGGACAAGTGAAATCAAAATGCTTTGTGGAGATAAAATGAAATGCAGAAATCAAAACATTCTCAGGTTTTGAACATGAAAGCAGCAATAATGGTTGAGCGAAAGGACTTATGAATAGCAATTCATAAATGGTTGACGCTGTTGTCTTTTTATGGATATTAGCATTTAACGTTATGAAGACTTCACAGCATGTGAGTCTGGGCCTTACGGTTCTCAATATTTAAATGCCATCCAACAGTTTATGAAACTGTCAGAAAATCGACTTCTCCTGCTGATTTGGGAGATACATTTCTTGTCTCTCTGTTTTTATTTACTGGAGCTGAGAACAAGCATTGCTCTTCTCAACATTTTACTGGGCCTTGAGAAAAGCATAAGTGCTTTCCCTTTTTTCCTGCTTCTGAACAAAAATGAGTTTCCCTAAGATTGACATAAAATGTACTTTATTAACGATAGAACTCCAGGCCCTCCAGTGGAGGTAAACTTATCTCTTACAAATTGAAGAAAAATGCTAGCAAACTATCATGGGCATAAAAGTGTACATTTAAAATTGTTTTTCCTGTGAAACTCATGGAAAGCGTGTTCTCCTTGAAATGAGAGCACGTGTTGCGGTGGGGTCTGCCAAGCCAACCCTCTGTTGCCAGGCAGGTAAGTGAGCTGGCCTGGGGCAACGATTGGATGGCCGGGTTGCTGGGGCAAATTGCATGTTGCAATGTGGTGGGTGGGACCAAAGGCTTTAAATATTGGGGCACTCAGCTTTTGCGTTCTCTTTCGCTGAGAGCATCAGATCACCCGCCTGCCCGCCCGCCCTCAGTTCCGGTTGACCTTGCTATGCCTGTCATGGGGTCATCTGCCATTGGGGCAGGGGCCTAGTAATAATTTTGTCCATTTGGCTGATTGGCTGGTGCCATTTGGTTTTTGCAATTTGTCACAACTTGTAAGGTTGCTGTTAGGCATTGGTTATAAAAATTGGTTGGAGGAGGGGTAATGATAGGCTAGGCCTGCCCCTCCAATGGTGGTGTGGAAGGGAATTCCGTTAAAGGAATCTAGGGGCTTGCCACGATTTCGTCCAAATCCCTGAAATGGGGCTAGGGCCGGCAAGCCTTAGGGAGCATGTGGGTGAGCAGTGAGAGCCTGTGACTCAGCTCCATTGCTCCCCAATATTGTTTTCCCTTCACTGGCTTCTGAGGGAGTTTGGAAGTCAGTTCTGTCCCAGGCGGGGGGACAGATAGTCTTAACCAATGCCTAAGCAACCACTCAGAAGATATGTATTTTAATAAAGCAGTGGCCAAAATTATGCCAAAAACCTTAAACAAAAATTATGTGTGAATTGTGAATTATTTCGAGGGGTGGCTTGGGGACCCCGACACGCAAATGTTTTTAAACCTGCAGAGAGTTAGCTTGGCTGAAGAGAGAAACTATAGATCCAGTTCCTCACGAGGAGAAAAATGCTCTATCTTATCTCCTTCAGTGTTTTTGGTCCTGGTTTTTCAGATCCTGAATGTTGACAGAAGAAGTTAAGCCCATGATTTCACAGAATTACACATCCTCTCAGAACACACAAGGACAGAAAATTGTTCCAAATGGTAGCTAATGGCTCCACTTTCTCCCATCTGAGGTTTGAAGGAAAGAGAATCTATTCTTAACCTACCCTGTTCTTTCCATCAAGAAAAGCACATGCCACACAAAAGTGTCATATTTAACAGCTGAAGGCGAGTGAGTTGTATTCTCTAGAGAAATATTTCATAGAGATCCATTCACTGTATATATGTATTAATGGAAAGGGTTAGGGAAATGACACAGGCAATATTTAATCTCTGTAGGTCAAGAATGAAACACCGGGGTTATTATCTTTTCTCTCTCCTTTTGTTTCATTTAATTGACGGGACGCGTTTTGCGTGAAGAAAATGCAGATAAAAGAGTATTCTGAAACACAGTAATTGCATAATTAATACGTTACTTTGCTGTAATAATGACATACGGGATCTATGCTAAGGAAAATCTAATTTAAGAGAAGGGGAGGCGGAATTCAGTCAAGTCCAACGTTATTATCTGAATCCATTTATCTTCTTAAAGTATGTTTCTCCCTTTAAAAGTTAAGGGGGGGGGCTTTTTCTGCTGGTAGAAACCAGGGTCACCCTAACTTCAAGACAGGATCCCTTCAATACACTCTTTGTGGGGCTTCCCTTGTGACTGATCCAGATACTTCTGAGGAACAGAAGGCAGGCAAGTGTGAGAGACTCCCTGGTCCTGAATGGGGTAAAGGATCAGGTGCATATCCTATGGGTTATTTTGGACTCACAGCTGTCCATGGAGGCACAGATTAATTCTGTGTCCAGGGTGACTGTCTACCAGCTCCATCTGGTACACCGGCTGAAACCCTACCTGCCTGCACACAGTCTCGCCAGAGTGGTGCATGCTCTGCTTATCTCCCACTTGGACTACTGCAATGCACTTTATGTGGGGCTAACTCTGAAGGAGTCTTGGAAATGAGAACTAATCCAGAGTGTAGCAGCTAGACAGGTGATTGGGAGCAGCCGCTGGAACCATATAACATCAGTTCTAAAGGCTCCCAGTACATTTCTTAGCACAATTCCAAGTGTTGGTGTTAACCTTTAAAGCTCTAAATGGCCTTGGCCTTGTATACCTGAAGGAGAGTCTCCACCCCCATCGTTCAGCCCAGACATTGAGATCCAGCTCCAAGAGCCATCTGGTGGTTCCCTCAGTGTGAGAAGTGAAATTACAGGGCACCAGGCAGAGGGCCTTTTTGGTGGTGGCACCCACCCTGTGGAACGTCCTCCCTTCAGTTGTCAAACAGATAACAACTATTTGACTTTTAGAAGACACCTGAAGGCAGCCTGTTCAGGAAAGTTTTTAATGGTTGATGTTTTATTGTGATTTTAATATTTTGTTGGGAGCCGCCCAGAGTGGCCAGGGCATCCTAGTCAGATGGGCTACATATCATCATCATCATCATCATCATCATCATGATGATGTAGCATGATTCCTGACATGAGTGTGAGTCCATCGGCATATTACCCCAGTACTCCAAGATCTGCACTGGATGGAAATTTGTTACCAAGCCAAGGTCAAAATATGACTATTGATATATAAATCCCTAAACAGCCTGGGACCAGCTTATTTAATGGATCACCTTAACCCCTTACATGCCCATTCAATCACTTCATTCTGTGGAACTTGCACTTTCATAAGTTCTGCACAATGCTTAGACTCTGCCAGAAGCCTTCATAAATGCCATGTACACAGCCTCTACTATCACCAGACATTTGGACTGATCTTCATATTTTGAGTATTTTCCTCCAGCAGAGTTCTTTTGTCAAACTTGCTTTTGAAATGGCAAACATTTAAGCTGCATAAAGAGCTTTTCTGTGAAATAGTTTGTTTTTTAAGCAGAACACAAGCTGTCTGACAGTTATATTATACAACATGCTTATCCGCTCCCCGTTGTAATTGTTTTGGTATTTTGTTATATGTTGAGGAAACAAATGGTCCGTACAAAGGCAGCATTATCACTATTGACTAGATTTTGTTAAGGACTGTGTCTCTTCTGATAAATTCTGAAAGTCGCTCTGGAATTAGTTAGATCGATAATATGCATTCACAACAGAACAACCCCTTGATGACATATTTCAAAGATGGTATTGTAATGTAATTGAAAGTTGTAAACTATAATATAATTTTGATTTATTTTTACAATGCTGTAAGAAGCTCACCACAACATCCTTAGTTTTCAGATACTGCAACTTTGGCATGCTTATCTTATTGATAGAAGGCAGATTAGTTTGTTTGTGTGCCTCTGTTTTATTTCTGCTTGGACACAATTCAGCCAGAAATAACAATTTATATCGCATGGAGAACTCTTTTACTGAAAACATCACATTGTTTCATTGCTGCTGGATCCCACTAATTCCCTGGACTACCACCTTTGTGGGACCAACACCTCAATTTTAGTTTGTTTTATAATGTTCTTGTGGTACTGTGGAGGTTCTTTCATGGGTTCAAGACAGTCTAGTTCCCATTCCTTGTTATCCTTTTCCTGATCCTTCCTTTTTGATCATCACATCTTTCCTTCCTTTTTTGCATATCAACTCTGCCAATAACATCACAGCCTAGATTTTTTTTAAAAAAATACAATACACATATTACTTAAAATATATATTCTGCTTGCTATAATACACCAGGGCAGAGGTAATAAATTGCCCAATATAATCAACCATTTCAGATGGTTCCAGATCTATTAAATCTTAAATACCTGCTTGCTTATCAAATCTGCCCATGATAATCTGCTTTCCTGTAGGTAAATTAAACTCTGGAATATATATTATTAGCATTTCAACACTACTTCTGTTCATTGGCAGACCTGCAAAATAAAATGAGGGTATCCTGTGGAGAAATGGGGGTGGCAGGATGATTAAAAAATAATAATCCCAGTAGACTCCAGACAAAGCAACAGGAATTGAAAGGCTCAGTGTGAAGTGTTTGTCTTATTTCTGGGAGTACGGTTCAATCCACAAAAAACATCTAAGTGAAATAGCTTGATTTCCTCAGCAATCAATCAAACGAGTGCAACACTACATATAATTTATAACAATTTGTCTCTTTTCAAAAGAGAGCGCCAAGATGAAAATAGCATACAGATCAAATTATTCCTCACTTGAAAGGGCTTAGGATCTTTAAATTAGAATAGAACTATTGGCAAGAAACAGCAATTTATTGTAATGCATTAGGTCTTATCACAACGAGACTCCCCCCCAGCCGAACTTTCATTAGAGCATTCCCCATGATCATTACTTTCAGTGACCAGTTCTGTTTGTTCCCACAATAATATTCCTGGGTTGTTCCCTTGTTACCATTCAACAAACTGTTTATTCATTAAATGTCAAAAAACAACAAAAACACAACCAACAACCCTCAAAAGAATCTTCAAATAAATGTGTAATCAGACAAAACTCTAAAGGTGGTTTGAGAGAGATAAGACGAGAAACCTTGGTGGGGGAACAGAAATCCCACAGTCATTGGACTCTTACACAGCCCAAATTCTCTCTTGTTAAAAAAAATATATGAGTTAGCTTCATTGACATTCAGTTGAGCTACATTAGACCATTTGTTTACTCATAACGAACTGTGAGGAATACCAAAAAGGCATCCATTTAAATCCAAGTTAAAACAAAGCTGAGATTTTTCAAGTCTGGAGTGAAGTTTATATCTCAGTGTAAACATTTCAGAAGCAAAACAAGCATTTTCAACCTCCTTCAACCAGATGCCCTCCAATTGTTTTGGACTACAATGTCCATTGGACATCCCTGATCATTGGCTATGCTTGATGGTCTCCTCACCCCAATCTACACCAACTTGGTATGTTTCAAAGTCTTGCAGAATTCATGTTACAAAGTGAAACTAGACCTTGTCTTGATTTCTCAATGGTTAAAGGACAGAACCTGGAGATACCTCTTTACCTCGGTGATGGAGCTGGGGAGAAAATCAATGCAACACATGAAAACACCATATATCTCATTATTGGCTGGGCAGTGTAAGTTCAAGAATATAGCATGTTTCATTGATCTCTCCTGACATGATTAGCATCACCTAACTATTGTGGGGGGGGGGGAATACAAATTGAAATGACTGCATATGGGCACAAGATATAGGGCATAATATACAATTTGAGGACTGGGAAAATAGATTTAAAAATTACAGACTGTTCTCTTTTTGAAAGAAAATTATATGAAAATGATGTATAGATGGTATATAACACCAGTACAGACAGCAAAAATGTATACACCCGGGTCAAACACATGTTGGAAATGTAAATAAAAAGAAGGGAATTTTTATCATATGTGGTGGGAATGTAGAGAAGTTTTAAAAATTTGGGGAATGATATATAATGAATTGGAAAAAAATGTTTAAATTGACATTTGTAAAAAAACCAGAAGCATTTTTGTTAGGGATTGTAGGACAAGACTTGCCAAGAAAATTAAATAACTTATTTACGTATGCTACAACAGAGGCAAGAGTCTTGTTAGCACAAGGATGGAAGAACGAGGAAATCCCAACGAAAGAACTGTGGCAAGAAAAAATTGATGAGCTATGCGGAACTGGCCAAATTGACACATAAACTGCGTGAAAAGGACAACTGTGACTTCAAGGAAGAATGGGAACTTTTTACAAACTATCTAAAAAGACAACAAAATAAATTGGACTATTTGGCAGGATTTGAATAAACATTCACAAACATATTAGTTGAACATGTGATAGATAAAGTAAGGATATGTACAATTTTACAACATGCAGAAAACAATATATGTAAAGAAAGAAGGGGGGAGCTGAGGAAAGTCTTTGTTGTGTGGGGAGGGAGGGTTGGGGGGAAGGAGGAAAATAATGTAACTGATTAAGAGGATTGTTAAATTGTTATGTGAAAATTGGTTACTAATTTTTTTAAAAAAGAAACTACTGCATATGAAAAAATAGCAAAGAGATATTGGGAAATGCAAGACAGAAATTCTAACGGATCGGCGTGGGTGGGTGGAATCAGATACAGAAAAATCAAGGTCCTCAGAATAAAAATATGAACAAAATTTGTTCTTTCCTATTTATGCAGGTGTTAAACAACACAAACGGTCGGTGTCTACTTAACATGCTAAGTGGACAAAACAAAGTAAGGGCTTATATTTATTTTGCTAATGCGTGGTCGAGTACGTTAAATGATCTTACCCTTGTGAGTGGAGACTGAGACTGGAGATATACAGTAATGAATGCTGCTATTATTATTTTCATTCTTTTATTCTTGCCAGAATGCTCCTTTTCAGTTTTTTAAGCATGTGGTGCCTGAAATATCAATACAATTTTAATTTTAGAAATGGCAGCAGCTCTTAAGGCGCTGCTTTTAATATTAATAGTACCTCTGAAGTACAATATTTCCATCCAAGCATCCCATCCATAGAAGATAGTAGGCAAACAGGAGCCCAGGTCTCTGCTTCATATAACTTACAAGAGCAAATGAGCGATTTCAGCAACAAGGAACACTCGGGTTAACAGAAATGGGAACATGTGGTTTTCTTGGCAGGCGTTGCTTGATGAAATGCTAAGATAAAGAAATATGCAGGCAAATGTAAGAGGGGGGTGATACCTAAAGGCAGTGTGAGCATAATGCCCAAATTTAAGGAAAGGGTCATAAATATGTGTGGGTAGTTGTACTACTAAACATGCATACCTGCTTTTTGTTATGAATCGGATGATGCTATTGGATTTCTAAGAATCTTGTTTTTTATTTAAATAAAGTTTGCCCATTGTGACTGCAAAGAAACATTGATTTTAAAGATGTACGGTGCAAACCTCTGCAAGTTTGCAGCAAGTCTCGTTGTGCTAAATAGGGGCTGACTCTCTCATGTGTGCAGGGTTGCAGCTGTGATGTCTTCAGATTCCTAGGAATCAGTGTGTTTTACTCAGATATCTTGGTGGTCTTTAGTACTGAGACTGCCACTTGCCCAGGACACAACCAATTAGCAGGAGCAGATAAGAGGGAAATTGCTACAAAAATGTGGGAGAAAATGGATGTATTCTCACCACACAAAAACTACAAGATCCATTCCTGTTTGGGTTCATGCCCAGTTCTGGTAGATGACTTATGCCAGAGGTTGCACACGGCCGATATTGCCAAAGTGATTCATGCTCTTGTCATGTCCAGACTAGACTACTGTTATGTGCTCTGTGTGGGGCTACCTTGAAAAATCATTCAGAAACTGGTCCAGGACACAGCTGCAGAGTCCTACTGGGAGTGAGGCAATCTGCTTCTGTAACACCATTATTATCTCAGTTGCAGTGGCGACTGATTTAAAGATCTGGTTTGACTTTTAAAGTCCTTAACAGTTTGGGCCCCAAATACTTATTGCACAGTCTACACCAGTGTTTCCCAAATGTGGGTCTCCAGCTGTTTTGGGACTATAATTCCCATCACCCCTGCCTACTGGTCTTGCTAATTAGGGATGATGGGAGTTGTAGTCCCAAAACAGCTGGAGACCCACGTTTGGGAAACACTGTGCCCACACTTTAAGTACTGCTTTGATTGTTTTCCTGGTGTGCCCACCTCCTTAGTCAGTAAGATGGGTGTGCATGAAGAAGAGGGCCTTCTCTGTGATGGCCCCACAGCTATGGAATTCCCTTCCGTTGGAGCTGCATTGCATTTCTGCATTGCAGATCTTTCAGAAGGCCATGCAAACCAATGTCAAGCGGCAATTTGCCGCAGTGTGTGTAAGCTGGTAAACTGCACCCTGCTTCCCAATTAGGGAGGAAAGCCTTACCACATTTTTGTACCTGTTTAGAAATCTAGGAAGGGACGCGGGTGGTGCTTTGGTCTAAACCACTGAGCCTTGGGCTTGCCGATCAAAAGGTCGGTGGTTTGAACCCCCACAATGGGGTGAGCTCCTGTTGCTTGGTCCCAGCTCCTGCCAACCTAGCAATTCGAAAGCACACCAAAAAGTGCAAGTAGATAAATAGGTACCACTCTGGCGGGAAGGTAAATGGTGTTTCTGTGCATTGCTCTGGTGTCAGTGTTCCGCTGCACCGGAAGGGGTTTAGTAATGCTGGCCACATGACCTAGAAAAACTGTCTGCGGAGTGGACAAAAGCCGGCTCCCTTGGCCTGTAAAGTGAGATGGGCACTGCAACCCCAGAGTTGTTCATGACTGGACTTAACTGTCATGGGTTCCTTTACCTAGAAATCCAGGAAAAATATAAAGAGAGGATATTTACTCACCACTTGGCAGCATGTTAATGACAACCAGCTTACCAAATGCAAGTATCGATACCATGGAAAGCTACCAGTCAACTGTGTTTCCTTATTACTTGCTACAAGGTTGAGGAACCTGTGGCCCTCTAGGTGTTGCTGGTGTCCATCTTTAATGTTTGATGTTTTTATATGTGCTGTAAGCCACACAGAGTAGCTGGGGAAAGCCAGCCATGTGGGCAAGGTATCATCATCATCCATCCATCCATCCATCCATCCTTTCACAGCCAGCATGACCAACAGTCAAGGATGATGGGAATTCAAATCCAAAAATATATGAAGGACCATGGGTTCCTCACCCTTGACTTGCCACCTATGGTCAAAGATAGCTTCTTCTCTTTTGCAATTTTTTAAAAAATCAAAAGATATTTTTAAAAAATATAAAAATGGACCCTAACTTAAACATAACAATGTGTATATCTAGGTATGAATGGAAAATATGCCTGAATGACACAACAGAACTCCTTGAAAGTTAGTTTTCTGGAACTGTAGGAAGTATAGCAATGAAAGCCAGCCTTCCTAGCGAAGGTTAGAGGAAGGTTCATATGTAACTTTGACATTTGGAGAGTGAGAAATCTTAGTATGCAGAGCACATCCATGACACTGCTGTGTCTTCTGTGGCAAAGAAACATACGGGGAGGAAACCTAGAAAAACAAAAACGTCATTGCATTAGTCATTGAATTAATATTGTGAGTTGCTTGTCTGCTGCTATTAATGTTATAACTCAAACAAAGGGTCGCATTGTATTCCTTCGGTTTATTGGTACTAGTCAAACAAGTTGCATGCTTGTACTTTAAGTTCATCACTTTTAAGTTTGTCAGCAGCAAGGATGTTTAATTTAGACATTCACAATCATTCGCTCCCGTGAAATAGGACATCAAATGACCACTCAAATAGGGAATGGATACAAAAGCTTCGCATAGTTAGCATGGCAGTGCTCAAATGGCGATTGCAACATGAGCCAAGCAGTTAGGTTTGCTATGGACACATAGGAAAACTCAAAGAAAAATGGGTTGTTAATGTAATCATAAAATGTAAGAGAGTGGTTGGCTTGCTGGCCACAGGGAATGCCAGATGCAAAACAGCCTTGTCGTTTCTCTCTATAAAGAGCAAATGGATGTGGCTCTTACCTTTGTACAATAGATTGCATTCAAGTCAGGGACATACGCCTTCCGGGCTGTTAAGAGTCATAATCACAGTTCATGTGCGCATTCCAGCCAAGAAAAAGCATTCAACGAGGAATGCCTATGAGAGGAGCATTGTCTCAAGGGCCAAACTGAAGGCTGCATTTGAACCCCAATTTATAGATCAGGGTGGGGGAGGGAGAATGAGTTGTGCTACCTTACGGTACTACCAATGTAACCTGTGCTTTCATCTCAGGCAGTAATTTAAAAGGTGTAATTTTATACATTTCAGCATTTGTTTTCTTTTGTTAATTAGCAGCATAACATGTTTTGTAATTAGATAGCAATTGCTCAAATTGTGTTTCTGTTTTAAACACCTTGCGCAGTTGGTATAACTTTTGCATCCTATTACACATTGGAAAATGTGAAGATACAGTTTGCATTGTTCTGGCTTCGGGCACCGAGAAAAGATCCCATTGGTGTGCGTAAGAAAGATAATTCAGCTCTTCATTTCAGTTCTGCTTAGGGCTGATTCGCACACCCATGTACATGACTTGATTGCTCACAGCCAGTCGAAATGTGTTGAGCTGAATCCATTCAAAAGTTCTATGCTTTTGGAGAAGGTCAAAGTATTTGAAGGACAAGCAACAGCTGACAGTCCCAGGAATTCTATTCCCTGCCCCCTGACTGGAAATGACAGGTGCATATGGACAGAAAAAGAGAAGGGGAAGACAGGGTTAAGCTTTCCTCACCCACCCCTTTTGAATTCTAACCCCATACCCTGTTATGTACATGAATAAGGTAGTTATTACATGAATAAAGCAGACACGCAGTGAAACAGATATAGCTGCTGCCATCACACTTAATCACAGACTCCAAACCCTCTGATCTCAGACCCTCCAAGAGCCAGTAGTGTGGTGTAGTGGTTAAGAGTGGTAGACTCGTAATCTGGTGAACCAGGTTTGTGTCCCCGCTCCTCCACATGCAGCTGCTGGGTGACCTTGGGCCAGTCACACTTCTTTGAAGTCTCTCAGCCCCACTCACCTCACAGAGTGTTTGTTGTGGGGAGGAAGGGAAAGGAGAATGTTAGCCGCTTTGAGACTTCCTTGGGTAGTGATAAAGTGGGATATCAAATCCAAACTCTTCTTCTTCTTCTATTTTCCAGGGATCGTCCTGAAATTTACAGAAGCCGCCCAGTTTCTGATTTGACCCCAGAATGTCCCACTTTTCCTTATGACATCCCTATTTTCATCGGAGAAATGTTGGAGGGTATGTGATCTGCCAGGCTGGGGTTGAGGCTCATGAAAGAGCCAGTGTGGTGTAGTGGATAAGAGTTGTACATTCGTAATCTGGTGAACCGGGTTCTCGTCTCCGCTCCTCCACATGCAGCTGCTGGGAGACCTTGGGCTAGTCACACTTCTCTGAAGTCTCTCAGCCCCACTCACCTCACAGAGTGTTTGTTGTGGGGGAGGAAGGGAAAGGAGATTGTTAGCCACTTTGAGACTCTTTAGGGTGGTGATAATGCGGAGTAGCAAATCCAAACTCTTCTTCTTCTTCTTCATGAATGGTCACTATGCCAGGCCCTGAGTTATCCTCCAGTTCTGCTGGTTCAATGGATTATGCTGACTCCTAGAGCTGAGGCCTAGCCTGGTGCTCTGGACAGGACAATCCCAATATCTGCCACTAGTGGTGGTCAGCCCTCCTCATTTTCATCTCACCCTGCCCTTCAACCCTTGCTCAGTTCAACATATGGCCTCTGGGTTGGGGTATTTACACCAAAAACCCCACCTGCTGACTATGTAGCATAGACCATATACTGACATTCTTTCATGCAGGCGTCACCAGCCTTTGAGGGCCAATGGGCACCTTTGGAATTTTGAGGAAGTTTCATGGGCAGAAGTCACAAAATGGCTGCTGTAGGGGTTTTGGCATAACACAAAATGGCTTCCATGGGAGCATGTACTTGGGACTAAAGCAATACAAACAAAAATTGGGTAGGAAGAACAAGTAGCCTCTTGTGCAATGTAAAATTTTTGAGGGGGTATTTATTGAGGTGACCTTTCATGGATGCCAAAGGTAGGCACACTGGCACCCATGGGTGCCATGTTAATGACCCATGCTTTAGTTTCTTCACGTTAGATGATTTATAATAATTTTTATTACATTTTTTCCAAATTACAAAGAAAACAAAGAGAAAGGCAAAACAAAAGAAAAAAAAGGAAAAGAGAACAGAAAATCTCAACCATTTCGACAACTTATTTCAAATTTCCATTGGACTTCCCCACATCTCCCACATAAATGCATTCTTGGTAATAAAATTGTCAGCAAATTATACCCTTATTTCATATGTTTCTTTATATTTTCAGTTGCAATTTAAGTTTAAATCTCTTATTCTCCAATTACTCTAAAAATATAGCATAATATCCTTTTTACCCGTTTAAACTCTGATTCTTTCATGAGTGTTATCAGTTTCATAAATAATTAAATTTCATTGCTGGGGCTAACGTTCCAAATCATACGACGTCTTATGTTTCATACAACTTATAATACTTCTGCAAATAGTCTTTAAATTTTTTCCAGTCCTCCTCCATTGCCTCTTCTCCCAAGTCTCGGATCCTTGCAGTCATCTCGGCCAGTTCCATGTAGTTCATCAATTGCGTCTGCCAGTCCTCCAATGTGGGCAAATCTTGGGTCTTCCAGTGCTTAGCGATAAGGATTCTTGCTGCTGTTGTAGCATACATAAAAAAAGTTCTATCCTTTTTTAACACCTTCTGGCCGACAATGCCCAGAAGGAAGGCCTCTGGTTTCTTGGGGAAGGTGTACTTGAACACCTTTTTTAACTCGTTATAAATCATTTCCCAAAAGGCCTTCAATCTTGGACAAGTCCACCAGAGGTGGAAGAATGTCCCTTCAGCCTCCTTACATTTCCAACATTTATTGTCAGACAAATGGTATATCTTAGCAAGCTTGACTGGGGTCATGTACCACCGGTATACCATTTTCATAATGTTTTCTTTCAAGGCATTACATGCCGTAAATTTCATACCGGTGGTCCATAACCTTTCCCAGTCTTCAGACATAATATTGTAACCAATGTCTTGAGCCCATTTTATCATGGCTGACTTAACTGTCTCCTCCTGAGTGTTCCATTTAAGCAGCAAGTTATACATTCTCGATAATACCTTGGTCTTTGGTTCTAGCAACTCTGTCTCAAGTTTCGATTTTTCCACCTGGAATCCTATTTTTTTATCTAACTTAAAAACCTCATTAATTTGGGCATAGTGTAGCCAATTTTGCACCCTATCCTTTAGTTTTTCAAAGCTCTGCAACCTCCAATTACCTCCAATGTTTTCTATTATTTCCCAATATTTCGGCCAATGTGCCTCCATATTGGCTGTTTTCCGAGCTTTGGCCTCTATTGGTGAGATCCACCTCGGAGTTTTACTTTCCAATAAGTCTTTGTATTTTTTCCAGACCATATATATTGCTTTCCTGACAATATGGTTTTTGAACATTCCATATGTTTTCCCCTTGTCATACCACAAATACGCATGCCAACCTAACGAATTGTTAAAGCCTTCCAGATCTAGGACATCAGTGTTTTCCAATAAGATCCAATCTTTCATCCAGCAGAAGGCCGCAGCTTCATAATATAACCTTAAGTCCGGCAGGGCAAACCCCCCTCTCTCCTTTGCATCAGTTAGTATTTTAAACTTTATTCGGGGCTTTTTGCCCTGCCAGACAAACCTAGAAACATCCCTCTGCCACTTTCCAAAACATTCCACTCTGTCCACGACCTGCAAGGCTTGAAACAGAAACAACATTTTTGGCAAAACGTTCATTTTTATAACTGCAATTCGTCCTAACAAGGATAATTTCAATCTTGACCAAATTTCAAAATCTTTTTTAACCTCTGACCAGCATTTTTCATAATTATCTTTAAATAGGTTCAAATTCTTAGAAGACAGATTGACCCCCAGGTATTTCACTTTTTTAACAATGTTTAGTTCTGTTTCCTTCTGAAACCCCTCTGTTTCAATAACCGTCAAATTTTTCCCTAACACCTTAGTTTTTTGTTTGTTCAACTTAAAACCCGCCACCCGACCAAATTTCTGAATCAATTCCAAAACTCTTTTTGTACTAGGTTCTGGCTCCTGTAATGTTAAAACCAAGTCATCTGCAAATGCTTTCAGTTTATATTGTTTCGCTCCGACCCGTATTCCTTGTACCTGCCGATCCTCCCTTATCATATTCAGCAAAACCTCCAGGACCGAAATAAACAACAGAGGGGATAGGGGGCACCCCTGGCGTGTTCCTTTTTCAATATGAAGTTCTTCTGTCACCACATTGTTCACTATCAACTTAGCTTTTTGTTCTGAATAGATTGCCTCTATTCCATTCTCAAACCCCCTTCCCACTCCCATCCCTTCCAAATTTTTCTTCATAAATTTCCAAGAAATGTTGTCAAAGGCCTTCTCCGCATCAATAAAAATTAACACTGCTTTGGTGTTAATATTTGTTTGTAAAAGTTCCAGAATATCGATAATGTTCCTGGTGTTGTCAAACAAATGTCTACCTGGGAGAAAGCCTGCTTGGTCCTTATGAATTACTTCATTTAGTACTTTTTAAAATCTATTAGCTAAAACATCCGCAAATATTTTGTAATCCACGTTTAGGAGTGAGATGGGTCGGTAGTTCTTAAGTTGAGTCTTTTCAGTTTCCACTTTAGGTATCAGTGTGATGAATGCTTCTTTCCACGTATCTGGTGCCCTCCCTCCCCCCATAATCTGGTTACAAACCTCCATTAATGGTTGTGTCAAGTGGTCTTTTAAAGTCTTATAGTATTTGGAGGTAAGTCCATCGGGACCTGGAGATTTGCCTAGCTGCATATTCTGAATGGCATCCTCAATTTCCTGTTGTGTTATTTTACAGTTCAAGATTGATCTCTTTTCTTGTGATAATTCTGGAAGGCCGTTTTCTTTCAAAAATTGTTCTATCTCAGTCGCTTCCTCGGGTCCTTGTGTATACAGTTTTTTAAAATATTTCTGGAAACACTTTCTAATTTCTCCCGGTTTCTGAATGTTCTTTCCTTCAACTTCTAGATTGGTAACATAATTTAATTTTTGTCTCTTTTTCAACTGCCAAGCTAGCAGTTTCCCACATTTATTCGCCGACTCAAAAGATCTTTGTTTCATTTGTTTAATCTTCCATTCCACTTCTTGATTAATCAATTTCGCATATTGTGACTGGTGGAATTTAATTTCTCTTAAAGTCTCCTTTGATTTTGGGTTTAATCTTAATTTTTTCTCACCATCTCTTATCTTCTCCAATATCTTATCCTTTTTACCATTCCAGAACTTTTTCTTGATCGTATTCTGTTGTATCAGGAACCCTCTCATAACAGCTTTACTCGCGTCCCAGATTATTCTTTTTTCCACCGAGGTATTCAAATTAATTTCAAAGTAGTCCTTTAAAGCTTTTTGGGCCTTCTTTACAATCTCTTGATCTCTTAACAGGTTGTCATTCATTTTCCATCTGAAGGAATCGGCAGTAGTAAGTCTCATTTCCATTTTCAAAGCGTTATGGTCGGAGCAGTTTCTTCACGTTAGATGAAACAGATGTATTTTTACAACTTTCACTCAGATTTCCTTACCTTTTGGGATTCACTTTCCGGCTACTAATATAAAAACAAAGCTTTCACATGCCCTTTTCCATCTAATAGCATCAGAACAAAATATGCTTTCTCAATGCAATCGTCCTTATCTCTTTCATAGCTGATTGCTGAAACACCTGTATGCTTTTGATCAGCATGAAAAATAATCACACGTAGGGACAGCCTTTTGAGAATTTCACCTACCTGCAAATAAAATATGAGGCCAGTCTGCTGCACAGAAGTCCTGGCAGCTATTGATTGGGTAAGAATGAGCTTCATGCCTTGATCTTGCAGCTGCATCACTGCGCTTGAACTCTACTGCCAGCCGTGTGCTGTTGCAACAGGTCAGGCCTAAATTCAGGGAGCTGAAATGCTGAACAAGCAGCATATTTTAAAACAGAAAATCTGAATCCACCCTTGAGCTGTTAAGCTGATTAAAGAATATAGTGCTAATAACCTCATACTCTTTGGAAGGCTCTCTTCCCAAGCCACTGTTGCAACAGTCTCTTAACACTAGGAAGGAAAATGAGATTTCTGCAGCTGCATATTGACTGAGGATCAGAGCTCTCTAATAGAGTCAAACACTGTGCCGTGAACTCGAGGCCGCGCTTCGGACTCAACTGTCAGCTGAGCAGATTAACTTCTGCTCTTCTGTTTCCTTAACTGTGAAACAACTGCAATATCGTACAGTGAAGATGAGTGCATATTTGAAAGCTCTCGGAAAGGAATCTTGCGACGAGACATGCGAGAGAGATCAGAGCCAAAGAGAGATAAACCGAGTCACAAATGAACACTTATCATACAGTCACTTGATAACTCAACTTGGCTTTCAACGATAATAGGGGTGAGGCACAATGACAAAAAGAAATCTTTATGCATAGGCTGAAAAATTCATCCGTTCTTTGGAACTGTGCTTCAATCGTGTTTTTTTCATTGGACTATTTCTGTGGCTCGTTCAAGTTGCTTTCCAGTGCAGACTCTCTGCTATGCCCTTCCTCAACCTTGGGTCTCTAGATGTTGCTGGACTACAACTCCCATCATCCCTGACTACTGGTCCTGTTAGCTATGGATGATGGGGGTTGTAGTCTAACAACATATGGCGCCCCCAGGTTGAGAAAGATGACTCAGTCCTTGGAGTTGGCATCTATGCTATCAAGTGGCACAGTAGCATAGACAGAGTCTCCATCCCAGCAGTAGTCAATCAGTTCATATGATATGACATGTCTGTGGATATGAACCCAACCAGCACTTATTTAGTAGGTGTTCTGAGCAGAGAATTTGAGCATACAGCTCTGTGTTCTTTTGTACAACTGGAAATCCAATGAGAGGCAGGGTCCCTGTCTGTGCATACAAAGCCTAGGTGTGTACACTTGTGATTTCATTTTTTTAAAATCCAGAACGTCTGTTGTACAGATTTAGACAGGGCCAGTAGTGTGGTGTAGTGGTTAAGAGCTGTGGACTCGTAATCTGGTGAACCGGGTTTGTGTCTCCGCTCCTCCACATGCAGCTGCTGGGTGACCTTGGGCCAGTCACACTTCTCTGAAGTCTCTCAGCCTCACTCACCTCACAGAGTGTTTGTTGTGGGGGAGGAAGGGAAAGGAGATTGTTAGCCGCTTTGAGACTCCTTAGGGTAGTGATAAAGCGGGATATCAAATCCAAACTACTACTACTACTACTACTACTACTACTACTACTACTACTCTTCTTCTTCTTCTTCTTCTTCTTCTTCTTCTTCTTCTTCTTCTTCTTCTTCTTCTTCTTTGTGGTATGCATATCAATGTCTGTGCCAAGCAATTTATGGGAGCTAACAGCAATGGTCATCTGATATAGAGATGATGGTATTTCTTTTATATAATTAAACCATAGCTAGCATTTCTGGCTGGCCATTTCCTTCAGAGTTAACTCTTTTCCAGAAATTAATATAAAGGGACGAAGTTACAAAAACAAAGTTTCCACGAAATGTGTTTTCCAAAGCCGCAAATGTTTTAAACATGCTAGCTGATTCATTAAGACCGTCTGTCACATTTTTTCTCAACCATTCAACCAAACTAGAAAGCAAGCTGTTCTTCGGATATTTTGCCAATAATATTATTTAGTCGAAAGTTTTACGAAGAGTTCTATTTCTTCATTGAGCGTTATAATGGTTTTCAGGATGTGGCAACTTGCAAGCTTGTTGCATGAAGGTATTCCCCCCCCCCCATACCAATCTGTCATGTAAAAACCGAAGGGGAAGAACTTCTCGTGTTGATTTCTTTTAACCTTTAAAAATTGTTCTGTGAACATAATATTACCTCGGGTGGACAAAAGTCACTCTGCGAAACCTGAGCTGCTACAGAAAAATAGAGGCCTTGACAAGAGCTCAGTTTAATTAAGGTTACTAAGCTGGTTAACGTTAGCACTAACAAAAAGAAGAAGAAACTGCAACAAATACTTTCGATGTACTGTTCAGTTTTAAAACATGGTAAACCTGGACAACCTGTGGCTTGTAGATGTTGGAGGACTTCAACATTCCTGACCTTTGGCCATATTGGCTGAGGCTGATGTGGGAACTGGAACCCAACAACATCTAGTGAGGTAAACATCTCCACACTGTGAAGCATAGCTTGCACAACTTTCAACTTGACAGCAGACCCAACATCAGCATGTGGATTCTTAGAATGGGTGGGCACCTTTAAGAAATTCTTATATTCTTGCTGCTTAGCACTGAAGGAGGTACAGGTCTGATGCAGAAATGTGTGAGTATAAGAGTATATATTTAAAGTCGATGAATAAATGAGTAAATTAAGTTAATTTGGGGCCGACATATTGGGAAATTTTGGAACAAGAAGGAGACAAATTGCAGAGTTTCGAAAAATTAAAAAAACTAAGTAAGAGATTGGCTTCATTACTATCAGATAATGGAGGCATATAATTTGGATAAGAAAATTGGCTTCCAGGTGGAAAAGTCAAAATTAGAAACAGAACTGTTAGAACCCAAAACTAAGAATTTGTCAAGAATGTATAATTTGCTGTTGAAATGGAATACTCAGGATGAAACGGTGAAATCTGCTATGATTAAATGGGCACAAGATGTTGGACATAATATTATGTTTGCTGACTGGGAACAGTTATGGACCACAAATATGAAGTTTACGGCATATAATGCCCTAAGAGAGAATATTATGAAAATGATATACAGGTGGTACATGACCCCAGTCAAGCTTGCAAAAATCTATCATTTGCCCAATAACAAATGTTGGAAATGTAAAGAAACTGAAGGTACATTTTTTCACCTTTGGTGGACGTGCCCAAGGATTAAGACTTTCTGGGAAATGATATATAATGAATTGAAAAAGGTATTTAAATATACCTTCCTGAAGAAACCAGAGGCCTTTCTCCTGGGCATAGTCGGCCAATTGGTGCCAAAGAAGGACAGAATTTTTTTTTATGTATGCTACAACAGCAGCAAGAATACTCATTGCAAAGTATTGGAAGACACAAGACCTACCCACTCTGGAAGAATGGCAGATGAAGTTGATGGACTACATGGAATTGGCAGAAATGACTGGCAGAATCCAAGACCAGGGAGAAGAGTCGGTGAAAGAACATTGGAAGAAATTCAAAGACTATTTACAGAAATATTGTAAAATTAATGAATGTTAGAATGATGTTGGATAGAAATTAAGTGGTTTCCAGCTGCAATGCTTTAAGAGACATGAAAAAAAGGTTTATAAATGGGTAAAAGCTTAATGGCAAGGATTTGCTAAACAATCAAATTGAAGTGGAATACAAAAAAGGGAGGTACGAGGAGGTCTGGGGAAATAAGTGTAAGAAAAATATGCAACGGAAAATTAAGGTGTTTTTAACTGTTTTCTTTTTGTAATTTTTCTTGTATTTTTTCATTTTTACTGTAATATCTTAAAATTTTTAATAAATATCATTCAAAAAAATTAAGTTAATTTGGATATGCAGAAAATATTAAAAATAAATTTAAGGAACTGCAGAAAGAGGGAGAAGGAAGTCAAGTTTTGAAATGTTGAAATGATTAAAAAATTATTGACATGTATAAAATTGAAAACCAGAAGAAGAAGAAGAAGAAGAAGAAGAAGAAGAAGAAGAAGAAGAAGAAGAAGAAATGTGTGTGTCATCAGTTTAACCTCCTACCACTGCCTCTGATGTAGTACCACTCAGAAGTGATGGTTTGCTGTTGGCAAAGGGAGCTAGGCATAGTATACCTCTGAGCATGAAAGGAACATGGAGAGTCAAGGATTTAAAAGTCTTAAAGAGGCTGTGAGGAGGAAGCCCCAGTGCTGCTGTGTCTGTGTAAGGCTTTGCACCACCACCAATAAATCAAATCAAGTGGGAGGACACCCCTCTTCTTTCTGTAAAGCAGAAACACTAAGGGGACGCTGAGGAATCAGAAAGAGGAAAGACAAGAAAGGCAGGAGATGGCAGGCGGGGGTGGGGGGAGGAGGGAAATTGTTGGAAAACATCTCCTCCCATTCATAAAGTGAACCTTTGGGGGGGAGAGATAAGAGGGTGGAGTTCTTCAGAAGAAAAACACGCCCACAAAATGATAAAAGGAGCATATAAATTTGGAGTGGGGAGCTCTCCCACTTTGAGAATAAGAATGCAACAAGAAACAGATATCGCAGCCACAGTCTAGGACAAAAAGAAAAAGTGGCAAGACTATAACAGAAGACTGATGGAGCACAGTACAAAGAGCCATCAGTTAAAGGACAAACCCTGGGAAGGAGTCTGGTGATGAACGGGGAGTCTGAGCTCTTATACCAACAGTTCCACCCTGTAGAAGGTAAAGGACCCCTGGATGGTTAAGTCCAGTCAAAGGCGACTATGGGGTTGCGGTGCTCATCTCGCTCTCAGGCCGAGGGAGCTGGAGTTTGTCAAGAGACAGCTATCTGGGTCATGTGGCCAGCATGACTAAACCGTTTCTGGTGCAACGGGCCACCGTGACGGAAATCAGAGCACATGGAAATGCCGTTTACCTTCCCACCACAGCTGTGCCTATTTATCTACTTGCACTGGCATGCTTTCGAACTGCTAGGTTGGCAGGAGCTGGGACAAAGCAACGGGAGCTCATCCCGTTGCGGGGATTTGAACTGCACCTTCTGAGGCTCAGTGGTTTAGACCACAGCGCCACCCTCGTCCCTGCTCTCCACCTTACATACCCTGTAAGAGTGTAGCAGGCCCACCTAGCATACTTTTTGCACTGGGCCCCATGGGCTGTTGAATTTTTTTTATTCCTGCCAGCTGGTGGTGAGAGAGGAACCATACAGTCAAGGAACCGCATTACATTTAGCATACATTTCATGACACATTCTGATTAATAATGATTCTGGACCTTCTTATGAATGTTAAAATGGTATGAACATAGTGAAGGCCTTTGTGCTGTGGCAAAAAAAGAAAAAAAAACCAGTGAAAGAGTATGATTCTGAATTTATCATAGAATCTATTTATTATGAATTATTCACTCGGTTCTTTTAATAATGTGCTGCCCTAAGCAACAGAGAAATAGCATTGGACTATTCCTGACAACTGTATCCTAAGATTCAAATGATGTATGTCTAGAAAAGGTTGGAGCAATATTTTCTTATATGATCATGGACAGGTTTTTTGACACGCCTTTTTAAATATTATGCACTGTTGTCGGGGTTATTTTGAGGGTAGGATGTCATTGTACTTGCATCTTGCATAAAACGTGTTCTATTAATGATGTTGAAACCCCTCAAAAACTGCCACATTTAAATGGCAACAAGGAAGAATAATGTACATGGTGTGTACTAAGTTAAGGAAGTGTTAAATATCATGGTAAATTAATTTCAGCTAATGAAGATGTATAGTTGGAAAACACCAGCTGTTGACCTGTAAAAATAATTGGATCTGCAATATAAAGTTCCCCTCTCCTACCCAACTGTCTGACCTTTGATCTTTGTTATGGGAATGCCATTTCCCCAGAAATAGTTAGTGGCAGTAACGATTCAGCATTTTCAGTGCTAAAATGTCAAATGAAGTGCTGAAAGCATTTTGTGAGAACATTTGTAAGAACGGAAGTAATGAAAATGAGCACATTGAAGCAGTAGCCATGCTAATTTTCTCGTGGAGCAGCTGAAAGTTTTCCACCAGATTTGATGTGCTTCAAACAGCCCTTTGCTCAGTGAACGTCTAGAGTTGTTGTTCTTCTCATTGAATTTGGCCAACATTCTAATAAATGGGTGAATCCAATTTCTACAATCCATAAAGTGATTCAACTGATCCTTTGCAGTTCAAACAGCATAAGGGGAGGCTTGCGGGCATTGTGCATGACCCAGCCCACATTGAATTATGCTGCAAAGCAGCTGCCTTATGCAGAGTCCACCTAGATGAGTACAATCTACATTAAGGTTACCAGACTTCCCTGTTTCCCGGGGACAGTCCCTGGATTTACAAACCAGTCCCCATACAAAATCCATTGAAGTTGAAAAGTGTCCCCGGATTCATTGAAAAAAATCTGGTAATCTTAATCTACATTGAATGACAGCAGCTGTCCAAGATTTCAGGCAGCTTTTCCTTCCAATCCTACATCCTTGTGCAAATTAATTGAAACAAACAATGAATTCAGTATAGAAGTTTATTGTACAAAACTCACATATACGTACATTAGTAACGGATATGACCTCTGCTATTTTTAAGCAGCATTTGAACACTGACATGGAGTCTACTAGTTTTGAACAGTCACTGTCGATTTTCGGATCCCTGTACCACACTTGAATCAGCGCCTAAATGAGCTTCTCCATAGTCGTACAGTCTACAGCATGGAGACGACTTTTGCATATAGCCCACAAATTCTCAGTGGGATTTACGTCCAGGGAATTCCCTGGCCAATCAAGTGCCTATATTTGCTGCTCTGTCATGAATTTCCTCACCACTTTCGATGTGTGACAGGGGGCTATGTCCTGCTGCAATATCCCAGTACCATCAGGATACCTCTTTTCCAGCTCTGGAATAACTTTTTCGTAGAACCTCAATATATTGTGGTGAGCGCATCATTTCTTCTATTGGCTGCAGGCTTCCGACACCATAATAACTGACGCATTCCCCAAAACATATTATTTTGTGGGTGCTTGACAGACTGATCGATGTGGCATAGAAAACATGCTTTGTTTCAATTAATTTGCCCACGGGTGTACCAGGTAAAGTTGGGGGTTGAACCATGAAATTTCTGTATGCAATGGGGATGTTCTAGCGCTGGGCTATGGACCTTCCCTACAAAACTTTGTGGTGTCTCCTTCAAGAAGGTCTCACTTACTGCCTTTCTAGTGTACAGTCGTACCTTGGAAGTCGAACGAAATCCATTCCGGAAGTCCATTCGACTTCCAAAATGCTCAGAAGCTCCTGCAGCCAATCGGAAGCCATGGAACCCACGTCAGACGTTCGGATTCCAAAAGAACGTTTGAAAACCGTAACACTCACTTCCAGGTTCCAATTATTTGGGAGCCGATTTGTTTGGGAGCCAAGGCATTTGAGATCCAAGGTACGACTGTATTGCATTGGAATTATGGAATTATATCCTCTTTGGAGATAAACAAAAGGTATAGAATCTGAGTGACAATAAGACAAGTACAAATGAGTGGGGGCACTGCCTTCTAAAAGATTATGGGTTTAAGGAAATTCATGGAAGGAAAATTCTCTATTCTTCCTCCCCCTGCATTCACCTGAGCCTCTTGGAAATCTGGGTGTCATCCTGATCAATGTTCAGTGATGTGAAAGGGACTGCGAGGAAGAGGAGGAGGAGGAAGAGGAAGAGGCAGCGGCGTAGCGTGAGTTGTCAGCACCCGGAGCAACGCAAGTAATTTGCGCCCCCTAACCCGGGGCAAGGCAAGTAATTTGCGCCCCCCGCTGCCGCCCAAACGACGCCGCTTGCCCGGAGGAGGAGGGGGGCAGAGAGGCGAGGAAAATGCAACGGCCCAGCAGCTGCAGCAGCACCGGCGGAGGCGGGGCTGTGAAGAGGGGCTGCCTGGCGCGTCCTCCGTGGCGAGCACTGAGAGCCGCTGCCTGCCGGGCGCCTTCAGCCCGGACGCACGCACAGCTCGGCGGTTCCGCGAGACATGCAGCTCCGCTACAGCCTGTGCCCGAGGCTCTTCAGCAACTCCGGAGGCAGCGAGCGCGCCCCCCCCCAGATGTTGCGCCCGGTGCGGCCGGCACCCCTGGCACCCCCCACGCTACGCCACTGGGAAGAGGGGGGACCTGATCAATGTGTTTATTTCACGAGCTTCCTTAATTTAGCTCCTCTTAGGATCCAAAGTCAATTTTGGGGGATTCTCCTACTTCAGCAACTCTACACATTATTCGGGAGTGCCTTCCCAACCTCAAGAGATGCATTTAAGGGGAAAGGTAGCTGCAGAGAGAAGGAAGGGGCAGAAAAACTTACTTCCATGTACGTCCATCAGTTATGCTCCAATCCTGTGTATCTTGCTTGGCTGCATGTCAGAAACGCGACTTGGAAACCTTCAAGAGATTTTGAGACCCATCACCTTACCTTGCTTGCTTGCTTGCTTGACTTCAGCTTCCCCCCTGCCCCCGCTGGAGCCAAAATCCGACTGGGCAAGAAAACTTGTAGTTGGCTAAAGTGAAAGATATGCAGCACGCAGCATCACTGTCCGTACACTGAACAGCTTTGTGATTAATGATCCAGGTACAACGATAATAGCTCCAATCATTAGCACTCGGCAAAACTTGCGGAAATGCTCCATGTTGTCCTACTAATATAACTGCTGTTGTTTCCAGCTGGCTGGTCTAGACAGCTGGGAATTCATAAAGAGGAATATATATATATATATATATATATATATATATATATATATATATATGAGAGAGAGATTCCATTCATTAGAGGAATCTCATGTAGGCCATTATTGTTCTCTCATTAAAGGTGATTACATCTTTGTCTCCACCAGCAATGAAGAGTAAGAGCCACAACTGTTTTTTAACTAAGCAGACAAGATCAGGCAAGGTGCAAAGAGCTTCTAGAATCCAGCGGACTGTTGGCCAAAACAGGACTGAGAAAGCGCAAGCAAATAAACAGTGGCATGCGGTGGAAATTTTCATAGGGGAACAGTTAGGGCTAGTTGTTCTAACCAGCAAGCAGGAAGGCACTTTTCAGTGTTGTAATATTCTATCTTAAAGAGCCGAGCACAATTCTTCAGTTTTGTAGGTATGCATATATCCAGCATCGGCCTACCTTTTGCTATAAGGTCTTGTTTCTCTTCAAAAAGGTAAGGCTCCAAATGATGTGTTGCAGAGAAGGTCCAAAGCACAACTTCATGTAAGCAGGCACATTCTCTAAGGAGAGAAGCATTTCTTCAACTGAGTTGCTCTTCATACTTTCTAACTAAAGTACAGAGGCACAATGTGGTGTTTCTTGTCACCTCGTACTTCACTTGAAGACTTGAAACTCTTAATTGCCACAGGAAAAAAACCTGTGTGGTGTTGTCTTCAGAACACAAGGAGACACATTAATCGCAAAGCACCAAACACCAAAAACCCATTTGTTTTTTACTTCACCCAATGGACTAGCTATTGTTTTTCTGTTCCCCAGTTCCAACTGTAAGCCGAAACCGATGCAGGGCTGCACAAAACACATTTGCATGCATTTGCATGCAATGATGGGGTGAACAGGAGACGAACCAAGGGAAAAGCTCTTGGACACAGTATCTGTCATTTAAGAGTGATAAATATCATGAGATAAAAATGAATGTATACGAACAAGTTGGAGTAAAAGGTACACACTTTAATACTCTCATTTACTGGTAATATTTAGGAGACTAGCCAAGTCCCCCCCAGTCCACTGACATCAGGCCACTGTGCATAAATAAGAGTCTGCCTAACACAAATGGATATATGGACCAGGACATCCTTGGTTCAGACTTTACCCCCAAAGTCCAAAGGTGCGTTTAACCAATCTCTCATCTCTTTGCATCCGCTCCTCATCTGAAATAAAGAGATAAAGATAATGATCTACCTTATAGTTGTGGGATGTGATCCATGAGAGGCAGTCAAGTACAACATTCCTTGTAATGCTAAAGAAGACATGCGAGGGAATGTTTGGTCCAGCCAGTCGAAACTTCCTGTTCCTCCTGGCCGGAACATCCTTCCTTTTGCATGTGATAGAAGGTGGGCGTGACCTAACCTGTCCAGGTAAGAAAAGGGCGAATCACGCAGCACACTTCCCTCTTTTTGACTTCCTTCTTCGTTTGACCAGCTTCTAGCTAGGACTGCTCTGCTAGCTCTCAGCTAGCAGAAGCACTGGGATTATTCCCCCATATGGGGTAGATCTGAATGTACATATTTGCAACTAAGTCTGCCTTCAGGAATCCAACTGTGAACTGATGTGAGTAAACTTCTTTTATTCTTCGAAAAAGATTGTGGCGTCTTTGTTCTTTTAAAGAGGGATTCAAGGAAACTTACCAGGAACATACAATTCAATCTGAGACACACTGAATTGTATAATAGTGAGAGGCGCACACGAGCCTGCAACCAGCTGTTTGCTGTGCATGTAAAAGGGGGGAATGTAACTCTGCTAAGTAAAGGAACTTGCTAGCGCAAGTTAGGAAGCATATTAATAAAGAATATATCCTCTCTTGCCACCCTGAACATCCCCACAATAGTGTGGCTGCTTAGAATTACAGATATAAATTGGTTGACAGTAGTTTGAATGTTTCTATATTATAAAGTACAATCTCACTGTAAAGGATATCACATTTCCAGACTATCTACTTCATGCATGCAAAGGAATTACTGTGGCCTGCACCACTTTATAACAATACTTTTACTTTGGAGTCTAGAAAAGAAATTTTAATTGTGTTTAATACAAGGTCCAGTTTCTTAATGAAGACGTATGGGCTTCAGTTCTCTTTTCTTGGCTAGAGAACGTTCTAAATCCCCTCAAACGTCTTTGTGCTTTCCAGTTGTCAATTGCTTAAATGCTTTCTTTACCACTTAGACCGCAACACCAACTAAATTAGAACTTCAGTTTGCATTCACTAAAACAGAAGGTGGCTTTCGGTTCCAAAATGCACTCTTTAATACGCTTCCTTGACAAGCGTCCAAAGGGCAGGACTTGACAGAAGTAATATAAAACATAGAAATTGGAACTCAAGTTGTAGGGACTAGCTCAACGCCCCCCCCAAAAAAAAGGTTTTGTGAGAAATAGCTGGTTTAAGCATTGCCCATATTTACTGTGGTTTAATTTGTTTAGATACTGCTTCATGCCAAAATGGCTTCCGAGCAGTTTACAAGTATAGAAATGTATTAAAATGTAAACACCCCTAATTAAAATATGCAGAAATGACCCCCCCCAAAAAAAATACAACAATTAAAACAGGAGACTCAGAGAAAAAGATTGTGCTGACCACATTCCCACTGCCCAGTTAGCTGTCTACTTGAGAACAGCTCTCGGTCCATTTCAATGAGATTTGTTGCATACCTTCCAACACTTTTCCATTGAAAATAGGTACGTCCAGTGCTATTTTTCTAGAAAAAGAGGTTCTGGAGCTCACTGTGAATGCCTTTCTTGATCTTTTATAAGGGCAATAGTGCCCACCTGAGAGGTGCCAGAACTGAGTTCCAGCAAGTTCTGGATGGAAAAAAGCCCTGGAGATGTCCTATTCCATACCCTCCAGCATTTCTTCGATGAAAACAGGGACATCCCTTCCAGCATTTCTCTGACGAAAATAGGGACATCCTAAGGAAAAAAGGTAAGTGGTAAGGCACAGCTTCTGATTGGTGAAGGTGCCCTGGAAACAGTAGTCAACAGCTACGTCAGATGTTTGGCTTCTGAAAAACGTTTGAAAACCGGAACACTTACTTCCAGGTTTTCGGAGTTTGAGAACCAAAGTGTTTGAGAACCAAGGCATTTGAGAACCAAGGTACTACTGTACTTTTAATGAGAGAACACGGAAGGCCGTGCTCTGAATATGTCTGGCATATAAACTTGCATAAAACTGACAGAGAGTCGTCACTGCTTATCGGGCTAATTGCTTGCCAGAGATCGTTAGAATGATGATGGAACAGGACATCCCTATTTTCATCGGAGAAATGTTGGCGGGTATGGCATGGTATCTCCTGCACCTTCCAGCTCAGACTCCATTTTGCAGCATGTTTTGCTTCTTCACTGCCCTGACCTAGACCTGAGGCAACCAACAAGCCCATGTACCTGTGGACTTTTCTCCATTGGTTTATTAACAAAATAATAGATTTTTTAACTGAAGTTAACTATTGAGTCTGTGACTCTTTTAAACATATTATCCTTTTTAAATACTTTATTATAAAACTGACTGCATAATCTTATACACATCTATTCAGAAGAAAGCCCCTGCTGAGGTCAATGGAACTCACTCCCAGTAAGTGTATGTAGGTAGGGTTGCAGCCCAAATCTCCTCTTTTTACAATTTGGCACAAAAGAAAAGAAAAGTACAGACAATACAGTTCACAGCAGGCAGGCCCATCTCAGCAAGAAAAGTGCCTTGGTGAAAAATAACTCTTAAGGATTTTTAATACAGGAGGGATAGATGCAAAGCAATTGGGTCAGCGCTGGAGTCAAGTTAGATACAAAATTATTCTTGCCTTTGGGTGAACATTGCAAGTGTAGACAAAGAACTACAGTAAACATTACAGAAGACAAACTTTGACAAAGGAAACACAAAGAGAAAAATTATAGACTTCCTTCCTTCTCAACACGAGTCTGATTTTAAACTTGATAAACTGTTTCTTTCTTATTTTGTCTTTTCTACCCTTCTCCGTATGTTGTATTTGTAAACCGAACGAAGTCTATTAGAATAGAATAAGAACTAACGATTGGATAACAGAAGTCCGTGTGCAGATACATGCAGATTTATGGATATATGTTTATCATTTGTTTTGTGTTTTCTTTTGTAGTTTGTTTTCTAAGTGCCTTGTGTGTTTGTGCTGTAATAATAAGTTAATTAAAAGCATTTACAAAAGAAGAGAAAAATTTTATATTTCTGGGATATGTGAGAAAATTTCATTAGCCTTATTAAGAACCTGTATTTTTTTTTAAAAAAAAATTATCTAAAAGATGAATGTTTACGTTGCTTGAACTACAGTGGTACCTCGGGTTACATACGCTTCAGGTTACAGACTCCGCTAACCCAGAAATATTACCTCAGGTTAAGAACTTTGCTTCAGGATGAGAACAGAAATTGTGCTCCGGCGGCGTGGCAGCAGCGGGAGGCCCCATTAGCTAAAGTGGTGCTTCAGGTTAAGAACAGTTTCAGGTTAAGAACGGACCTCCGGAACGAATTAAGTACTTTACCCGAGGTACCACTGTACTTAAAAATAAAGAAACCCTGCTTGATCTGTAGAAACTGGCATCAACTCCAGGGGGTGCCTGGGCACTCACAAAGCCATTTCCGAGCTTGGGAGGAGAGGGGATTGCGGGCTACCCCCTCCCACACACGAGGGGGCTGGCCTTTTGCCCCCACGAGATCCAGGGAATCCCCGGGCGTGTCTTCGACCCAGCCCGCCAATCGGCAGGCTGGGGAGGTGTGGCCTAGCCTACTTAAGGCCAGGCACGCCCGGGGACCACCCTCTTTCCCCTTGCCAGCTGAGCGGTTTTCCCATCTCACCCTCCCTTAGGCTTAGCTAGCTATGACCTTGCTATGGACTCCGGTTGGTCGCCGCAAGGGGCCTGGTAGGAATTTTTCCAATTTGGCGCCCTGTCAGCCTTTTGGTTTTTTCACCTACCTCGTAGCAAACGTCACAACTTCTGCGGTATTGGCGGTTAGGCATTGGCAGGGGTTCATTGCTATGCAAATGAATGGGGGGGAAGGAAGCGCCATCACCTTCCCCCAAGGAAAGGGTAGTCCGGTAGAGGACTCCGGGGGGCGCTGCCTTGTCTGAAACCTAGGAAGGTAAGGGCCTCCGGCACGCCCCAGAGCGGTGACACCCGTTGGCATCCTAGTTGGCGTACTTCAACAGGACTCCCACGACTTGTGGATAACCCTTCCCGGTCTCCATGCCGGGTAGTCGATAGGAGCCAATGCCTAAGGCCAATACCTTTCAATTCTGTAATCAATAAAGTTGTGGCCTTTTTATGCCCATTAACCTTAAGTAATGTGTCCAGTGTCATTTCACATGGGGGAGGGGACTTGCCACGCAAAGATACAGCCCATGCCTGAACGCATCCATTTACATGTTGACGTGTGCATATGAACATGTGCTTATGAACTGTGCATGCAAACATGTGCTGCACATGCAGCTTCTCGCTCCGGTCAGACAGCAAGAGTTGCATCTAAAGAGCTTGTTGGATAAAAGAGTTCTTCAGCAAGTGGGGGGGGGCTGTTTCCTCCTTCCCACCCTGGGGTCAGGGCAGCTCATCTCTTTCAGAAGTGTCCTGCTGTTGCAGCTCCTGCTACCATCTACCTGCTCCTGCCTCCTCTGACTGCTTTGCTGCAGCCCCATGAGCTGCTGGACCCACTGCGGGCAGAGAAGTGCTACTGCCATTGTTGCCAATTTTGGGCCAAGAACATGACAATGTGGGGTGAGATCTTGCCCAAAATTGGCACCGATGGCAGCAGCCCTTCTCTGCCAATGGCAGAGGTGTCAGGCAGGCAGGGCACCCACGGGCATGCGTTTTGATGGGGTGGGAGGGAGTGCTTCTGCCACCTGAAGCAGTGTCCTCACCTACTCATGCCTGGGCCAGCTCTGGATGGGGTGTAACTTGTCCCTAGGTAAAGGTAAAGGTACCCCTGATAGTCAAGTCCAGTCTCGAATGACTCTGGGTTGTGGCGTTCATCTCGCTTTACTGGTGAGGGAGCCAATGTTTGTCTGCAAACAGTTTTTCTGGGTCATGTGGCCAGCATGACTAAGCCACTTGTGGCGAACCAGAGCAGCAAACAGAAATGCCATTTACCTTCCCGCCAGAGCGAGACCTATTTATTTACTTGCACTTTGAAGTGCTTTCAAACTGCTAGGCTGGCAGGAGCTGGGACCGAGCAATGGGAGTTCACCCCGTAGTAGGGATTTGAACCGCCAACCTTCCAATCATCAAGCCCTAGGCTCTGTGGTTTAGACCACAGAGCCACCCGCATCCCTTAACTTGTCCCTAGGACTTCCTTTATGTAGTCTTGGGCATTCTGTGCTCACTTCTTTAGATGAGGATGCTCATTTAGAAGCCTGCACAAACAAAGCCTTCTGGCTCATTTCAGATTATTGTTGCAAGTCAGCTCTTACACATCACACATGACCAATTAGAGAAGATGCAACATCTGCCAGTTTTAAGGTACAATGTAATCCTTTGTTGCAAAGAGCAATTATATATATATATTCCTGCAGTAGCATTAATATGCGGAAACAACTGTTGTTCCTGTTATTGTTGTTTTGCCTTGGTAGCCATGCAAAACTAAATGGGGGATGACAACCGAGCTCACACTTCCTCCTGTGAAAGGTGGGTCCAGATGGTAGCACCCCAGTGCGCTGAATGAATGCCAAACAAGAAACACGAGAACCTGGCAAGGAGAATAGCTTCCCAGTGCACTAATCTCAGCAAATGGACTGAGCTGGTCCTGCAGAAATTGGAGTGTGCTTTAGAGTACGTTCTTACAAATGACTTTAAGGGTGAATTAAACTAAAGCATGGGGGATCAATCTCTCAGTGGCTACTAGTCATGATGGCTAGATGCTTTCTCCAGAAGCAGAGGTATGGTGGACATGATGTGGCAGAACCAGTGCCAGATTTAGGTTTGATGAGGCCCTAAGCGACTGAAGGGAGTGGGGCCCTTTATATGTCCAGCTGTCCTTTGTCAACAACAAACTGTCACTGTTTTTTGTGTTGAATATGTGCTATATGGTAATTAATGGACCTAATAGGTATCTAAAGCCAGTTGCACATAACAAAACATGTATTTTATCAAAGTAATTGTTGAACTCAAATACAAGTGAATTTTTTTTGGGGGGGCAAGGGAGTGGGGCCCTAAGCTATAGTTTGTTTAGCTTATACAGTGGTACCTCAGCTTACATACGCTTCAGGTTACATACGCTTCAGGTTACAGACTCCGCTAACCCAGAAATAGTGCTTCAGGTTAAGAACTTTGCTTCAGGATAAGAACAGAAATTGTGCTCCGGCAGCAGTGGGAGGCCCCATTAGCTAAAGTGGTGCTTCAGGTTAAGAACAGTTTCAGGTTAAAAACAGACCTCCGGAATGAATTAAGTACTTAACCCGAGGTACCACTGTACGTAATTCTGACACTGGACAGAACTCTTGACCTCATGACCCACTTGCAGACTTACCATATACAGTCAAACCTCGGTTCCCGAACACCTCCATTTTGAAATGTTTTGGCTCCCGAACACCGAAAACCCGGAAGTAACTGCTCCAGTTTTTTTTAATGATTTTTGGAAGCTGAATGGCTTCCGAGCCACGTTTTTAATTTTTTTCCCCATTGACTTTGCAGCCCACCCATTGATCCTTGGTTTTGGAAATTTTCGGAAGCTGAATGGTCTTCTGGAACGGATTAAGTTAGAAAACCGAGGTTCCACTGATTTTCACCTTGCTAGGCTATTGTGGACTAGGTAGACCTTTGGGCAGATCCAGCAGGGCTTAATATAACTTTGTGTCTCCTGTTCTGAATTTACACAAATCTATCTGCTCCAGACCTTAATAGTTGGTTCCCAAAGAAAGTTCTGCGAAACTCTCTTTGAAAGTTGTCTGTAAGTTTCAGATAATATTTTCAAAGCAGTGTCCAAAAAAAATGAGATCTGGTGGCTAGTCTGATTAATGCCACTGTTTAAAGAGCCAAAGGTATCCTGATATACGACTTGGAGGTAATTAATTTTAAATTGGATTAAGACATTCCTGGAATTACAAGGAAACACTTCAAGGCTGATTCTTCTTTTCAAGCTCTTTTCTGAAGGTTCTTATAAATGGTGATTTGGTATTCGGCCCAAAGCTCTGTAACTAAACTCTGACTAAATGTGAATAGCAAATCATTCCTGATGACATTTTCTATTCTATTCCTCTTTGGCAATTGGCACTCCGGTTACAGCGGAAAACTCAGGAAATGATTTGACATAAACCCCGCTGTATGGTCATTCTGCTGCCTGAAGCATCAATCTGGTTTAAATAAAATCTAATGAAATTAAAATGCAATAATTTTGAAACACAATTATAAATACTGTGTGACTCCAGGCATAAAAAGGCATTATTCACAGGCGATGTCTTCTGCGACTGATTTAATAGGGAACGGGATGGTGTGAGTGACCCTTTAAAATCCAATTCTGATCTGCAAAGAAGTGACTTGCAAAAAAAAGGGAGAGAAAGCACGTTTCTTAAAAGGGAGATCTTTTCCCACTGTACAGTGACTCATGCCCAGAAATATGAATGGAGAGAAAAATGAAGCCTTAATACTTTTCACTTCATAGGTTTGTACAACCAACACAGTTGTTGGAAACTGAATTAGGAAGATTGCACTCTCTTGTCCTCCTTTTCCGCATCATCCTTTAACGTGATGGTTAACTTAATTCTGTTGCTATGGTTTCCTGGCCACCAAACACCCCATTCACTGAATCAGCTCCAAGTATAGGTTAAAGGAATAATGTGACTTTTATATGCAAATTTCATACCCATAGATGGTATAATCTCAGCCCTTCTTCTTTGTGTGACTTCCTTCCTTCCGAGGCAAAGTGTCATTAGGGTGAAATCTGAAAATGTGGGCTGGTTAAGCCTCACAGAAATCAATGAGGTATGTAGCCTGATCTTGAAGACTTTTGGAAATAAGGGTGCTTTCAGGCTATTGCTATTTAGGGTGATGTCACACACATGTGCCAGGGGCCCCCAAAGTAGGGCAGAACCTGGCTCCTCACGTAGATCTTTGAGGAAATAGGCACTGAATCGTTCAAGTAACTGTTCCACCTGTTGCATAATGTCCCTTTTGACATACCGTATTTTTCACTCTATAAGACGCACCAGACCACAAGATGCACCTAGTTTTTGGAGGAGGAAAACAAGAAAAAAAGAAATTCTGAATCTCAGAAGCCAGAACAGCAAGAAGGATCGCTGTGCAGTGAAAGCAGCAATCCCTCTTGCTGTTCTGGCTTCTGGGATAGCTGCGCAGCCTGCATTCGCTCCATAAGACGCACACACATTTCCCCTTACTTTTTAGGAGGGGAAAAGTGAGTCTTATAGAGCAAAAATTCCAGTAAGCAAAATTTGCCGTCTGATCTTCCTCAAGAAATTGGGCAACCTATAAAATTTTCAGATAAGCATCTCAACTTGAGTTTCAGCGTTTATTTTTTTTTTTACCTAGTAAAAAAATGAGGGGGGAGGACTTCTTACCTGCACTGAAGTATTTAATTCATTTGAGCAGCTGAAAAGATCTGCAAGGTATGCCAACCATAACAGCCACTCTTTATTTCTCAAGAACTCCAGCACTTAGTGTAGATGTTCTAACAAGCTTGGGAGCACTTTTTCTTTGTGATGCTCATGTCATTTATGTGTGCAACACTTGCTTTTTGTTCAGAACCCATTTCTGTGCAGAGAACTTCAAAACATCTTGAATTAAGAGCATGGGCTTTGATGAAATTAACAAATTCCACGCCTTTTTCAACAGCACGGTGCAGGACTTCATTTATATGTTTGGAAGCTAGCACTTCTCTGTGGAGAAAACAACAAATCCAAGTTGCATTTGGAGCAACCTTGTGAGTGGGATCAGTCTGTTTTACCTTCCTGCCATAGAAACTACACCATCCACTAATAGACCAACATAGCTGCTCCATTTTAGATCATTTTCTACCATGGAGCTGTCCAAAGTTTTGAAATTATTACTGTAGTAGTTGTTGGCAGTTCTTTGCTGAGTAACATTTCTTCCTTAGTTTCTTCCTCTTATCATGCCTCCCATATACAAGAAGAACAGCATACTTGGACACATCTCTTAACTCATCAAACTGTAGTGAAAAAAATTATTATTATTATTATTATTATTATTATTATTATTATTATTATTATTATTATTATTATACCACCCTATACCCGGGTGTCTCAAATGCTTGTTTTGTGATTTATGCCGAACTTTTTGTGTTCTTAAATTGTCAGAAAGGTGATCAATTTTTCATCTTCCTCAACTAATGCTTTTCCAACTTTATCTCTAATATGCATTCTTATTAATATTACCATTAGATCATGATTTTAAATAAACAATTTGTGAATTGCATTTAGTAATAAATGATAATTTAAGCCTACAAAGATTCTTGTAACCCTATTAGCAATGTCAGCTGTTTACAGTTGTCTTTCAAGTACAACATAAATTTGTTCCAGTCCTTCAAGAAATTCTGGTCCTGCTGGTTCCGAATTTCCCCAGTCAATTCCGCCAATTCGGCATAGTCCATTAATTTCATCTGCCACTCTTCTTTCGATGGTATCTCTTCCTACTTCCATCGTTGGGCTAGTAATATTCTCGCTTCAGTTGTAGCATATAAAAACAATGTTTTCTCCAGCCTGTGTATTTCTCTACCTATAATTCCTAATAGGAAGGCTTCTGGGTTGGTTGGATTTTACAATTGTATATTTCAACATTTTTTAAAGTTTATTATATATCATTTCCCAACTTCTGGCACTTTTCTAATCCTTTCTCTGCTACCACATTCTCTCTCACCTCACCTTCTTAACCATTGTTTCTACTGCCAACTACCTGCCTGCTCTGCTGTCTTGTCTACTCCTGCCTTGTCGTGCTCCCTCAGTCCTTTTCCCTCTCCACTTTCTACTTCCTCTTGCCTGCTTATATTGCTTTCCTGTCTGCCTCTCACAATATTCTCACCTGCCTTTTCCTTCTCTTCACCACCTTCCGCTCTGCGTGACCTCCTCTGTCACCTTAAATTCACCTCTCGACCTTTCCGAATGTCACCTTTCTCAAATCAAAAGTTCAGAAAATGAACCCTTAGAATCTCATACAAATGGAAGATTTTCTTTGTTGGATTCTGTAGGTGGTTTGTGTGTGGCGGCGTGGAGCTTCTCTGAATGAAAAGTTCTTTCCTCCTTTTTCTATGCAAGTCTTGCCATTTTAGAATTCTTTTTAAGGGCAACCAAATAATTTATTTATTTATGTTTACTCCAGATCAACACTGAAACATTAAGGTTGCAATAAAGCGAGATGAGCACCGCAACCCCAGAGTCGTCCACAAGTGGACCTAATGGTCAGGGGTCCCTTTACCTTTTATTAACAACATATTGGTTGAATGGGAGTTAGCTATTCTGTTCAGCTTTTCTCTCTGGTCACAACTTCCCTCCTCAAGGTCTTTCTCTTGCAACACGTCTAAACTCAGCCTCCATCTGTTGATAGTTAACCACCTGACAGTCAACTCCCAACTGACCAGAAACGCCATGCAATGAACCCACCTGTCAATCATGTGACACAATGTGATTGACAGGTGAAAGACCTATCAAATTTGGACTGCAGTACCAATCCTAATAAGTATGTGGCCCATGGAGCCAAAAAAAATTTTTTTCACTCCTGACTACCCATCACACCCATCCATCCTTACATAAAAGTTAGTGATTCTTCACTCCTGTTATAAACTCCATAGGTCCACCATGTGGCTGAATTAATTTTTATTTGGAGGGAATGATACAGGAAAGGTGCAGAGCAGGAGTGTGGATATACTGGCTTTTAAAGGGTTGGACTCCAACTGCCATCCACCACAGCCTGCATTACCAATGATCAGGGATGATGAGAGCCATGATCCAATTGAATCTGAAAGCTCACGATTTCTGAATTCCTGGTGGAGAGGAAAAGCTCACCTGACTTGCTGGAAACTCAGCGATCTAAGAAAGGAGAAAAGACTGAGCAGAAAAGCAAATGAAAAGTTGAGGCAGCAGAAGGCAAAAGAGCCAACTAAGATCAAGGAGAGAAAATTGTGGTCACAGGGGGGACCGCCCCATGACTGAATGAGCTATTATCTTGCCAAAGAAATGAATACGAAAAAATTGAAAACATCTACGATGCTGATGTGCTAGATCAGCCCACAGCTATTGCGTTCTCCTTTCTGCAAACACCTGGCCACAGTGGGCAGCCAAGACACAGCACAAAAAAATGCCAGCTTTCCTTTGTTTTAGCATCATCTTTGCAATTTTCGTACTTTATCAAATGCTAAAATGGCTAAATCTGTTGAAAAGATTGTGATCCGAGTGGGATGGGAACAGAATGCCATGGTTATTAACAATGTAGGGGAGCAATATCCGATACCAGAGTACAACAGCGCCTTATCCAATTTAGTTATCCAATTACTCAGCTTGCAATCCTGTTGCTAGTTACTCATGAATAAGTCCCGTTGAATTCAGAGGGAACTTTTCAAGCATAACTGACGATAGGATGTGTATTCCTCGGAGCCTAAAGTAGATTAAGATGGATAGTTAGTTCGCAGGCTCCCTCGGTGCCCCGGCATGAGCGCATCAACCTGAAGAAATCCAGTTTGACTTCAAAGTTGTCGGTCTCATTCTGCATTATGGAGATCCTTGTGATTTAGACATATTGCTTCCGAATACAGGATTGAGGGCACCAAATAACTGTTATAGACATTTCAGCAACCTGTCCTGCGGAATATCAAACCTTTTTTGCACCACTAGGGTATAGTAAGGTAAAGGTAAAGGGACCCCTGACCGTTAGCTCCAGTCGTGACCGACTCTGGGGTTGCGGCGCTCATCTCGCTTTATTGGCCAAGGGAGCCGGCGTACAGCTTCTGGGTCATGTGGCCAGCATGACTAAGCCGCTTCTGGCAAATCAGAGCAGTGCATGGAAATGCCGTTGACCTTCCCGCCGGAGTGGTACCTATTTATCTACTTGCACTTTGACGTGCTTTCGAATTGCTAGGTTGGCAGGAGCAGGGACCGAGCAACAGGAGATCACCCCGTCACAGGGATTCAAACTGCTGACCTTCTGATCTGAAAGTCCTAGGCTCTGTGGTTTAACCCAAAGCACCACCCACGTCCCTACCACTAGGGTATATGCATCATCAATATTCTCCGCTGGCAGTTTTGAAGAAAATCGTTGAGAGACTGCTTTCGTTTCCGCTCTAGCTGTATGGTGCTTGATAATAGCTGCATAATAAAAATTCTATCCGTTTTCACCAATTTCTTCACTTGCGTCTTCTAATACAAGAGGGGGCTCCCAGCATGCCTTTCTTTGATTACCTCACCTCAGCAACTGGTGCAGTTAATTTCTTTAGCCACTAGATGACACCACATCCAATAGCAACGTCTATGCATATGTGTGTGTGCGTGTGTGAACAAATGTATATATCTCATATAAAATATTCAGTTTGATGTTAAATACATGTGTGTTTGATGCAGAATTCTTGCTCAGTAACTTCGAGGGACAAGGTGTGGGAGTTTCTTGCTGTAGATGCTTTGGGGCAATTATAAATAACACTCAGGGTGAGAGTCTGGATAGGTTGAAGAGGGGGATAAAATGTGTTTAACTGCTCAAAAATTGCAAGGTGAGAGTCTGTTGGCACAGAGTGGGGGTCCTCTGTCTGTGTGTGACAAATTGGGATGGGTTGGGGAATAGGCTACAATAAGTGGAAAAAAAGGATGGGAACTATTGCAAAAACCATTGGTTGCTTAATCTGTTTAAATATCTTGTGTTTGGTTCAATTGGGAATTTTAATTTTTGACATTGTGGTTTTGCATGTGTACCTTATGAAAAAAACCTTAATTGGTTGTTTACTGAACCCTATTTTTCATTTTTTTTTGGTATACTTTTGTTCTGTTTATTTTTATTTCTTTGGGATGGAAAACGTTCAATGAAGAGCTGGCTATAAATACCACAATCTTTTTTAAAAAGCAAAACAGGAAAGTGGAGCATCTACTTGTTTTTATTTTTTTTAACAAATAAATAGTTGTCCCAGTCACAATTTAATTCACAAAGAAGCCAATACAACTTGGCAAGCATAGATTTTCTACTTGAGTTTTCCTAAAATGTTCCTTCATTTCAGTAATTTATTTCACAGTAACAATCAGAAATTACACAGTGGCGATGGAAGCAACCTGAACTAACATGCTCTGTGTACTTTATGGAGACCAATATCAGGCCTTAAAATAGTTCATCTTCTTGCTTACCATTCTAAGCAGGAACATGTGCAGAGGAGGGTGACCAAGATGATCAAAGTTCTGGAAACCAAGCCTTATGAGGAATGGTTAAGGGATTTGGGTATGTTTAACCTGGTAAAAATGAGATTGAGAAGAGATATGAGAGGCACCTTCAAATATCTCAAGGGATATCACATGGAAGATGAAGCAAGCATCTTTTCTCCTCCTCTGGAAGGTACAACTTGAACGAATGGCTTCAAGTTACAAAAAGGAGATTCCGACTAAACATTCGGAAAAACTAAATGACAGTAAGAGCTGTTCGGCAGTGGAACAGACTCCCACGAAAGGTGGTGGACTCTCCCTCCTTGGAGGTTTTTAAGCAGAGGTTGGGTGGCCATCTGCCATGAATGCTTTATCTGAGATTCCTGCATTGAAGGGCGTTGGACTAGATGACTACTGGGGTCCCTTCAAACTCTGCAATTCTATGATTCTATGAACTAACCTCTCTAGGGTTGTCTATATGGCCCCTCACTGGGAGCCAGTGTGATGTAGTGGTTAAGAGTGGTAGTCACGTAATCTGGGGAACTGGGTTCGCATCTCCGTTCCTCCACATGCAGCTGCTGGGTGACCTTGGGCCAGTCACACTTCTCTGAAGTCTCTCAGCCCCACTCACCTCACAGAGTGTTTGTTGTGGGGGAGGAAGGGAAAGGAGAATGTTAGCCGCTTTGAGACTCCTTCAGATAGTGATAAAGCGGGATATCAAATCCAAACTCTTCTTCTTCTTCTTTCTTTCCCCCTCTGAATTAAGACAATCTTTTTAAAACTTCTGTTGTTCTTCTCATCTGCTGACCCATTTAATTTTATTGGATCTGGTGGTTTTTAATGTTTACATTATGTCTATAAGTCATTTCGGTTCACTTTTGTGAGCAAAGCAACTAATTAATAGCAATAATACCAACCACAGCCACCTCAACAATTAAAGCAAAAGCACTGTCCAAATTTGATAAGACTTCAAAACGAATTTAGCAGACAGCATAATGGATGGCAAAATGTTTAAAAGAGAGCTTCCCTTTCAACAACATCAACAGCCATAAGTACAGTGCTATTTTTCTTGGGGGACGCATACCCCTAAACATTTTGTGAATCTTTGTCCTTTTGTCCATTTACTGAATTTATTTCCCCCGATTTGAACTATAAAATGGTGGTTTTCTTGAGTCAAAATGAGAGTACCCCTAAATATTTTTTAAGGGGAAAAAAACACTGCATAAACATAAATAATATCATAATAATTTTAAATGCCTGAGAGAATAAACAGCACAGGTACTTGAGAACCTTTCCTATGGAGAGAGTTCCATAACTGGGCACAGGGGTGCCAACCTGAATAAAATATAGGGGGGGCAGGTAAGCCCTGCCCCATATAATCAATCACATGATGCAGTGCACACACACCACTTGAATGTCAATGCCCATGAACTTGGGAGAGGCCTGGCTCCCTCAAATATTTCATTGGGGAGGCCAGAGGGACCTCAGCCCTTAGGGGTTGGCTCCTATGACTGGGTACCACCAATGAAAATGTCAGGAGCTCATTCTACACTCAAATAGGACCCTGGCAGAGACACATGCCCGACTTGCATGTTCTCTCCCTTCTGGTTGATTGTTCGGGAGCTTAATTAGCTTTCTTCAGCCTGAACATCACAGCGACCGATGCCAACAGACATCAGCACACTTTAAGGATCTGCAGAGTCTTTGCAGCTTGCGTGACAGACCTCAGCAACTCAGCATTTTGGCTAATCTACTTTATTTACATATAAACACACGCGGAGCACTGCAACATGGCTCCCTCTCTCTCTAGCATCAGACAGCAAAGAGAAAAAGAACAAAGGACAATAGTCCCACTTCATGGAACACAGTAACACAAACATCCTGTCTCCGTCACATCCCACTCTGTGGAGTCAAAACATATACTGTTATGGGAAAGACAAAAATCCCATGACTGCAATCACAGAGCAGGAATTCTAACAGAAAAAGCCTTCTCCCTCGTGACTGCTCTTCTTCTTAGATAAGAAATGATGAACAGTCAATACATAAACATTGCGTGTTTCAGCTTGCTGGACTTCCCCAGCACTGACTGCATAGAAACGTATGTGTAGAAGATGTGACCTTTCATCTTCCCAGAGCAAGTTCCACCTTTGGATTTGACAGCACAAGCCCAATAAAAACAAAAGCAGGAGCCTCTCACTCATTTGCTTGTCAATATCCCTTATCCTGTCTGAAGATTGCCGAGTTCCACATCAATAGAAATTTGGCTCTGCCAACAGCGTGCTGACTTAGGAATTATTCACGCATTCCCTTGTGTTGCTACCTTGACTTCTGGAAGCCGGTGCATGCCCACAGGGCTCCAATAACCAAGTGGTTTAGTCTGACACATCATTCATAACCGTGCTGCTTTAGGGGGCTCTGCACTTTCTTTTCAAGACAGAATGCTGAATGAAAGAGCCAGAGAAAAGCCCACTGCTATCTTCTTCCTCCACAAGCAATCCTAAATCCCATATATCTTTCCAGCTGTTTAGAGAAGGGTCATAGCTCAATGGTTGAACATCTACCATGCATGCAGAAGGTCTCCAGCATTTTTCAAGCAGCATCTCCTCATCCTGAAACCTTCAAAAGCACTCCTGACTATCAGAAGGGACAATAGGGGACTACAGAGGTAGATAGACCAATGGTTTGACTCAGCTTCCTATGTTTTTTCACACTGGTTCCCTCCACTGTAGCCTAGTTGATGCTTTGCCCCAACTTTCTCCAGATCTTCATCCAGCTTCTCCTCTAATGAACTGCATCCAGCCCTCGCCTAAAGGACTGGTCTCTCTTGCCTTACGTTCTGCCTTTCCTCCTGTCCCACCTAAAGCCACATATCACACTACCTGTATGTGCCTCCTGAATTTGGAAAGCTAGTTGGGGGCTCCAGATTTTTATTTTTATTTTTTAAAAAATTGAAGTTACCATTGGCTTTGAAAAATCAACCAAAAACTCAATTACAGTGGTACCTTGGTTTAAGAACAGCTTAGTTTATGAAAAAACTTGGATTAAGAATGCTGCAAACCTGGAAGTAGGTGTTTTGGTTTGTGAACTTTGCCTTGGAATAAGAACATGTTTCACTTCCTGTTGAGTGTGTTCTATTTGGAAATTGTCCCCCGCTGCTATGGGAAAGCATGTCTTGGTTTAAGAATGCTTTGGTTTAAGAACGGACTTCCGGAACAGTTCGTAAACCAAGGTACCACTGTACTGCAAAACTATGTTTATGTTGCATTCTACTCAAAACTTCATGCATTCTTTTTCTCCTGCCCATGCAACAGATAAGAGGCATGTATGTAAAACATATAACTCATAATTACTTTTGTGCAGTAAGATCTCAAGCAGGGCAAATATTTCCACCAAATTTGAACCAGTAGAAAAAGTTAGCAGCATTCCTGAAACTCCCTAATGTGCAATCTGGATAAATCTACTGGGGTAATGTTCTATCCTTGCAATGGGCCATCTGGTGTGGAGATGCGCTGCCAATTAATATAGATGAAATGGCTGTTAACATCACAGACTGTAAATATTTCAGGCTAATCCTTTATTGTCATTTATCAGCTGTATTTCATACCTCAAGGCTTGCAAGCAAGCTCTCTGTGAACTAGCTTAAAATAAAGAAAGAATTAAAGAACCTTTTATTGAGGGTGAAAGAGGAGAGCGCAAAATATGGTCTGAAGCTCAACATCAAAAAACCGAAGATCATGGCCACTGGTCCCATCACCTCCTGGCAAATAGAAGGGGAAGAAATGGAGGCAGTGAGAGATTTTACTTTCTTGGTATCCATATCACTGCAGATGGTGACAGCAGCCATGGAATTACGCCTGCTTTTTTGGGAGAAAAGCAATGACAAACCTAGACAGCATCTTAAAAAGCAGAGACATCACCTTGCCAACAAAGGTCCGTATAGTAAAAGCTATGGTTTTCCCAGTAATGATGTATGGAACTGAGAGCGGGACCATAAAGAAGGCTGATCGCCGAAAAATTCATGCTTTTGAATTATGGTGCTGGAGGAGACTCTTGAGAGTCCCATGAACTGCAAGAGGAACAAACCTATCCATTCTAAAGGAAATCAGCCCTGAGTGCTCACTGGAAGGACAGATCGTGAAGCTGAGGCTCCAATACTTTGGCCATCTCATGAGAAGAGAAGACTCCCTGGAAAAGACCCTGATGTTGGGAAAGATGGAGGGCACAAGGAGAAGGGGACGACAGAGGACAAGATGGTTGGATAGTGTTCTCGAAGCTACCAACATGTGTTTGACCAAAGTGCGGGAGGCAGTGGAAGACCGGAGTGCCTGGCGTGCTCTGGTCCATGGGGTCACGAAGAGTCGGACACGACTGAACGACTAAACAACAACAACAACAAAGAAAGAGGCTCATGAGAGAACTAAAGTCCAGGAAGGGACCAAAAGGTTGGGTTGTGAGGATTCAGCCTCTACAGTCCAGAGCAGAGTGTACATATATAGAACAGGTACTTTTAGGTTTTGTTTTCTTTAATTATTTAATCTTTTAAAAATATAAACATTCAACAAACAACAATTCAAAATCCAAATATCGAGATTACTCTGAATCTCCTGACTTCCCCTCCCTCCCTTCTATGGGTCCTAATGATAATATTTGCAACTGCATATCAGTATTTATATATTTTTAAAAAAATCATTCTAAATTATCCATACTTTCTTATCTTTCTTTTTTCCTTTTCCCATCACCATCGACCGCCCCTCACCCCACCTTTGTGTTAGACTTCCAATCTACTCAATTGCAATTTCTTTCCACTTCTATTACTTTCTTTCACACACCTTTAACCTTATTTCATGCTTCTTTTTCTATTACACATTGTTATCCATCTTATTTAGCATTTCAGTATTTAAAATGGAATTTGTTTATTCTAATAATTCTGATTTTTCAATATGGTTTTGCAAGTATCCTTTAAACACTCCCTGTCTATCTTCTCTTTTGAGATCCTTTTGATTTCTCCCATTGTTTTGGATATATTGTAATAATCAAATAATTTGGCAAGCCACTCTATTTTTGTCGGTATAATACCACTTTTCCAGTTTTTTGCAATCAGTAGCCTTGCCGCTACTGTTGCATATAAATATAATGTCTTGTCTTCTTCCTTTAGACTTCCTGGTACTATTCCCAATAGAAAACCTTCTGGTGTTTTCCTAAATGAATATCTGAACATTTTTTTTTTCATTTTGTTATATATTGTTTCCCAAAATTGTTTGATGTTTAAACAATTCCACCATATATGCATCATAGTATCTTTTCCAGTGTTGCATCGCCAGCAGACATCGCTACAATTTCTATTCATTTTTGCTATTCTTTCAGGTGTTAAATACCGTCTATGTTGTATTTTGAGGTAATTTTCTTTCAATATATAATATAAATTATCCATACTTTCCATTACTTTACAAGTGTGGTTAAAATCCTGCCAGTATTTTGACCTGCTTGCAATGGTCTCGTAAATAAATTATAAACGTTTCCCATTCTTTTTAAAAGTTCTTGTCTTCTTGATTTCCGAGGTTCCCAGTTAATTTTGCCATTTCGGCATAGTCCATCATCTTGATTTGCCATTCTGACTCTTCCTTCCATCTCTGAGTTGTGTGGGCCCACAAGGAGCTGGGACAGAAAGGCCTCCCTAACCACCCTAAGGTGGCAGCCTTTCTCAACCTTGGGTCCCCAGATGTTTTTGCCCTACAACTACCATCATCCCTGACCACTGGTCCTGTGAGTTAGGGATCATGGGAGTTGTAGGCCAAACATCTGGAAACCCAAGGTTGAGAACCACTGGACTCACTGGAGGAAGACATCGGTGAGATTTGAACCACCACCTCTTACATCTCTTCAGGGAAGTTTTTAATGTGTGAGATTTCAATGTATTTTTAATCTTTGTTGGAAGCCGCCCAGAGTGGCTGGGGAAACCCAGCCAGATGGGCGGAGTACAAATAATAAAGTATTATTATTATTATTATTATTATTATTATTATTACATGGCAGGATGAGTCTCATCTGATTGGTTAACACCTAGATTCCTATACAGGTACACTGCAGTTAACTTGCATAAATTTGCATACATTGAAATAAAAGTGATCTCATATTTTACCCAAACATCTCTGTGCCACGTTTCTTTATTTCATGGCTACAGCTGCAATTAAAGCAGATCAAAGTGTTCTGCCACCTTGTGGTGGACGTGCAAAAAGGCATAGGCATTCTGGGAAATGATACTTAATGAATTGAAAAAAATGTTTAAGATAACTTTTGTTAAAAAAAACACAGAAGCCTGTTTAATAGGTATAATAGGAGAAGAATTACCAAACGATATGAAAAGACTGTTTATATATAGGATGACAGCTGGAAGAATGCTTTACACCCAGGGATGGAAGGAAGAGAAAACACCAACTAAAGAAGAGTGGATTATGAAGACGATGGAATATGCTGAAATGGCAAAGATGACTCGAAGAATCAGACACCAAGAGGACAACAAATTTAATACAGAATGGGAAAAAATACATAGACTATATTAAAGAACATTGTAAACAATTAAAGACGTTAGCAGGATTTTTATAACACTTGTAATTTGCAAAAACCGAAAGACTTTTTAAAAAGGATTAAATTAAAGTTAGATAAATGTAATCCAATGAGGTAAGATAAAAAAATGTACATTTTGCAAACAGGGAGGGGTGCATCCAGGGGTTCAGAGAACCCCAAGTTTGCATTAGGGTTATTTTGTTTGAATGGGTCTTTGTAATGTTTTAAAATATGGGGGGGGGAATTAAAAATAAAATAAAATGAAGTGTTCTGTCACCTAGTGCAACAAGTCGATTTCTTTAAAACAAAAACAAAAACCAACTCCAGACTTTTTGCAGTTAGAAAAGTGGTGTGGAAACTGTGGGATGAACAAATTATTAACAGGAAAGCATGTAAACACCGTTCAATCTAATCAGGATGAATGCTCATTGCCACGTAAGCAACAGATTACAATTGGGACAGTGATTACGGTGTATACTTGGTCTCTCCTCTTGCTTAAGTTAGATTTTGTCTCCTGCACCGCATGCTGCAAATAGAATTCTTGCCCACTGCATGAGAAGAAATGCTAAAGACCGGCAGCTCTTCCAAACACGCAATTATTTTGTTTACTCATGTGTAAAATGGGGATAATAATAGTTACCACACAGAGGTGTTGCAAGAGAGACCTAATTAATTAAAGCTCATAATGTGCTTTAATATCCTTGGGTATATAGAGGCGTTATTATGATTATAAATTATTCGATAATTTGAAATGACTCAACACACATTCATCCCCCAGTACCTTATTGACTCACAAGATTAAAAAGTTCAGTGTTGAAAATGCTTCCCCCCCCCTCCCTCAAAGACATGCTGTGATAACATTTCTCTCTAATCTCTGCTTAAAAATAAATTGCTTATTTGGTTCTCTTATTGGTTACCATGACTCTATTACACCAACTGCATTATATTTGCTCCTGCCCTATTAATAGTGCATGCAGTCTAGCTACCTTCTGCTTTGCTTTCAGAGGGCACAGATCCTGCTTCTCGTATGTAGGGAAATGCTCCTGTTGAAGGGGAATCGCTTTCAAGAAATCCGTCAGCCCTGCAGTGCTCACACAATAATACAAAACAGCTGAGCCCTTCGTGTGCAGAACTTGTCGCATATTAGGCCTCATCTAATGGTCCCCTCCCACTGACTTGATACCCACCCAGGTCACAATTAAACAACTGTTAACAGACAAATCTGAGGGCTCCCTTGGACAAAAACAAAGACACCAACCAGGATAACTTGGAGCAAAACAGCCGCCTGTAGGCTTGGCCTTTTTTGGATACTGTCGCGACAGGACTCCCACCCGCAACAAGATGAAGCGAAATGGATGTACAGAACAAAAGAAGACCCCAATTTTTATTAGTTACTGTTATGTACTGAGTTGAATAGGATCCAAACTGCAGCAGTCTGATTGGTCCTAGAACAATAAGATTCAGAATGCAGCAGTCTGATTGGTCCTAGAACAATGCAGCAGTATGATTGGTTGGCAGGAACCACCCAATCCTGCTCCAGATAGAAGTGAATCCACAACCTGATTGGCTTACAGTAGAATTCCGGAATTAGCCAATCAAGTGCAGCCCATTGTGTAAATAATGTATATAAAGCAGATACTGTGAGGGGACTTTCATTCATTCCTCCTCACCACTATGAGCTGAATAAAGAGCATGAAATCACTTTGCGACTCTGAGTATATTTCAGTTACTAATCCCCCAAACTACACCCCTAGAACTACATCACAACTACATCATGACTACATCACTGACACATCACAAAAAGGAGGGGTTGAGGGAGGAGTTGTGGAGGTAACCTGAGTATTTCTTGTCACCTGGCTGGTTCCTCCTTTCCCCTTCCCCATGAGTCATTTCCAGAGGACAAAAGGGAGTTGGCAGTTTCCTGCCCCCAGAGGGAAGATCTGATCATTGTCCTTTGTTCCAGTCCGTGTTGAATCTACTCCCATATGTACGGTAAGTCCTTTGTGACCTTGATGGTCTTCTGTCTAGAACCATCAGGGTTGGCATAGCAACTGGGCAGGGCTCCTGTGTATGTGCTGGTATGCTCAAGGGATTATGGCTGGCCTGTATCAAACCTTCTCCATTTTGTAGTCCTTCCTTCATGGAGTAAAATAAAAGTGGAATGGTGCAGATCCGATATATGGTTGATTTTCTATGAATTTATAACAGAAGTGTAGCGTATGTCGTGTGTGTGTGTGTGTGTTGAGTTTGTACAAACTGAATGATTGGGGGGGGGGGTTCCTGTGACACATATAAGCAGTTTAAGGCTAACAGGAGATGTTGCAACTCCATGAGCAAGGGCATGTCAAAATATTCCCTGGATTCATGGTTCCTCCATCTGCGTTGACTTTCCTTCAAAAGGAACTTCAAGTAGCATTTTGCTGAACCAGTATATGTTTTAGCTAAGGTTGTCACCTTTGGTGGGGCCAAAAAAGGGACAGGTTGGGGGGAATTTAGGAAGCAAAAATTACTTCTACCTGGTGCAGAAATGACTTCAAAGCAATCCATTATGATGATCAAATGGAAGCTCTCAATAACTGCAAACATCCCAACTAGAAAACTGAAAGGAAATGCTCCCCACCTGCTGAATTTCTGCCTGCCAGAAGGATGGCAAATAATAATAATAATAATAATAATAATAATAATAATAATAATAATAATAATTTTTTATTTATACCCCGCCCTCCCCAGCCAAGGCCAGGCTCAGGGCAGCTAACAAGCAATAATAATAAAAAAGTTGAATGAATACAACTTAAAAACAAGATTAAAATACAACATTAAAACATTAAAAAGCAGCCTCATCACAGGAGAAGAAAGGAAAAAGAAAGAGGGGGAAGGAGTCAAATTGACTCCAAGCCAAAGGCCAGGTGGAACAACTCTGTCTTACAGGCCCTGCGGAAAGAAATCAGATCCTGCAGGGCCCTGGTCTCATGAGACAGAGCGTTCCACCAGGCTGGAGCCAGTGTTGAAAAGGCCCTGGGTCTGGTTGAGGCTAATCTAACTTCCTTAGGGCCCGGGACCTCTAGTGTGTTGCTATTTATGGACCTTAACGTCCTCCGTGGGGCATACCGGGAGAGACGGTCCCATAGGAACGAGGGTCCTAGGCCGTGAAGGGCTTGAAAGGTCAAAACCAGCACCTTAAATCTGACCCTGTACTCCACCGGAAGCCAGTGCAACTGGAAAAGCAGTGGGTGAATATGCTCCCATGGCAGAGACCCTGTGAGGAGCCCAGAAACCCAGCCAAAAAAAGGGGGGGAGAGAGAGTGCAACACAGTCTACTTCTCTTCCTCACAGAGCTTTGCCTCCAACATCTCAAGAGGATTCACATAACCCCTCATCCCCATGAGATCTCCAATATATGAAGGTTATGATGCTTTGATGGCCAGGGATGGACAGATTATTATTATTATTTATTAAATTTGTATGCTGCCCTTTATCTGGTGTGGAGGATTCCCTGGTCCTGAATGGGGTAACTGTGTCCCTGAAGGACCAGGTGCGCAGCCTGGGAGTCATTTTGGACTCACAGCTGTCCATGGAGGCACAGGTCAAATCTGTGTCCAGGGCAGCTGCTTACCAGCTCCATCTGGTACGCAGGCTGAGACCCTATCTGCCTGCGGACTGTCTCGCCAGAGTGCTGCATGCTCTGGTTATCTCCTGCTTGGACTACTGCAATGTGCTCTACATGGGGCTACCTTTGAAGGTGACTCGGAAACTACAACTAATCCAGAATGCGGCAGCTAGACTGGTGACTGGGGGCGGCCGCCGAGACCATATAACACCGGTCTTGAAAGACCTACATTGGCTCCCAGTACGTTTCCAAGCACAATTCAAAGTGTTGGTGCTGACCTTTAAAGCCCTAAATGGCCTCGGTCCAGTATACCTGAAGGAGCGTCTCCACCCCCATTGTTCTGCCCGGACGCTGAGGTCCAGCGCTGAGGGCCTTCTGGCGGTTCCCTCATTGCGAGAAGCAAAGCTACAGGGAACCAGGCAGAGGGCCTTCTCGGTAGTGGCGCCCGCCCTGTGGAACACCCTCCCACGAGATGTCAAAGCGATAAACAACTACCTGACATTCAGAAGACATCTTAAGGCAGCCCTGTTCAGGGAAGTTTTTAACGTGTGATATTTTAGTGTATTTTTGGTTTCTATGGAAGCCGCTCAGAGTGGCTGGGGAGGCCCAGCCAGATGGGTGGGGTATAAATAAATAAATTATTATTATTATTATTATTATTATTATTATTATTATTATTATTATTATCTGGGCAATTTCAGTGACAGAACCCTGAACGTAAGAAATCCTCCTTTGCAGCCTCCGCCTGATCCATTCTAGAGGTGGAAATAAGCAAAGAGAAACCTTAAACACCCATGAGAGAGAGAGAGTGAGACTTAGATTTGAAATATTTGAAGATTTGAGAAGTGAGGTTACAGGGAATCAGGCAGAGGGCCTTCTCGGTAGTGGCGCCTGCCCTCCCTGCACATGTCAAGGCAATAAACAACTATTTAAAAGACAACTGAAGGCCCTGTTTAGGGAAGTTTTTAATGTCTGATGCTGTATTGTTTCTAATATTGGGTTGGAAGCCGCCCAGAGTGGCTGGGGAAACCCAGCCAGATGGGAGGGGAAAAATATTATTATTATTATTATTATTATTATTATTATTATTATTATTATTATTATTGAGGCTGCTGCCCCAGGAAACATTTCACTTGTTCTCTTAGAGCAGGCATGGCCAAACTTGATGTTTTGGGACTACAATTCCCATTATCCCTGACCACTGGTCCTGTTAGCTAGGGATGGTGGGAGTTGTAGTCCCAAAACAGCTGGAGGGCCAAGTTTGGCCATGCCTGTCTTAGAGCCATTGGCAAGAGCTCCACCCAACCCAGAAGAGCCTGCGGGCTGGCGAGCTCCATTGGCTAGCCTGGAGCACCAATCAGCCAGCTTTGGAGGGTGGGCTCAACTTCCGAAGTGCTAGCAAGTTAGGCTGCGCAAGATAAGCAAGCTTTTAATTTATTTATTTATTTAAAAAATAATTTAAATGGGACAGAAGCATCCCAAATGGAACAGGGGACTCTGCGCCCACGAAACAGAACAAATCCGTATTTTATAAGACGGGTGGCAACCCTAGTTTTAGCCGTTCCTGGGATGTCCATACTTTTCATCTGCATTTCCAAGTCAATGAAAGCTGTGATTCTGGTGTGGCAATTCAGCAGCCATCCTGTAATCCCAGCATATGCTAGGCTTTGATAATTTATTCTGATAGGACATGAAACGAGACTAACAATATTCATGAGCGAAAAGCAAATACAGAGTGCTCTGTGAATAGGCCTTTATATATAACATTCGTCTTGTGCTGTAAATTGCATTATCAGTGTGTATTAAATCTGTAACTCATAGTAGCTAGGAAATGAATATCAAAATACGAATTTAAAGGGGGGGAGTTATTAAGCCCCAATGGTAAGTTTAAAAATAAGGAAATTTAATCATCTCTCTCTTTTCTGCTTATTGGATTACAGTAGAGAGTGAGCTGAGCAAAAGACAATCAAGATAGATGGAAGGAACCGGCATACAGTAACTTAAAAGATTTTCGATGAATAAAACAGCTCATTAAAAGCCATTAAAGTCAAAGAGAGTCCTCCATCAAGTTTATATTCTAAGAGCACTGAATGGGTGGAGAAGCAGTAATGCTAGCAATTGAACTTTGTACACTAACCAGCCTTGCCCTTATTCCAATTCCTTTTGCATACGACTTACATTATCAGAGCTCTTTGCATTTAATTCAAAGATTCTTCAAAATGCACATCAGCAAAGCGAGACGGTGATGGGTGAACTCAGATTGAATCATCTTTGGGGCGTAAATTGTAGGGTTTCCTCTGGTGCTTCAGAAGCGACGAATCTCCAGCCCTGCTCTGAAATTTCAGTGGCAATGTAAATTCTGATGTTTTGCACATGTTCCAGGTGACAGGAAGAAGTCGGCAATCCCACTGCCCACTTCCCTGGCAGTAAGTGTTGGTTTCTGTTTCCCTCACTGAGCAGCTGCTGGTAGTCACAGGACTATGTTTTCAGTCCACAGTCCAGATACTGTTGGATTCCCACGGGAAAGGGAGACGGGATGTGACATTTACTGGTTTCCTGTTTCCTTCGTACTATCATTTCTTTGTAGGAGTTGCTCTCTGCTTCTCACAGAGACAAGATGTCTATTTGTGTGCTCTCTGCATAGCTTAGTAATAAAGCTTAGCAATGTATCCATACCTGCCTCATCCTTCCGTGGCGGACTCTGGGTATTTTATACTCTGCTGTCTAGGTTGAGAGCTTCCCTTATTGGGCACTTTATTGTAGAAATAAAGGTAGAGGTAAAGTTTGGAAAACCGGTGTCCAGGCTGTTGGATCAGGGAGCCTCCCTACCTTTCCCTCTTTAAGTCTTAACTTGGGGCGGGGGGGGGGTATTCATGGGGGAGTTCTTGGACTTATCTTATCGAGGTTAGGCTCAATGGAGTTCAGCGGTTTCCTCTGCTTCTTTGGTTGTATTTCAAGCCAATCCATCGTCCGGGAGCTCCAAGGTTGTAAGTCAGTGTAACAGTATCAGTAAACAGTGCGACGGTAAAACAATAAAACAATAAAAGAATAAAAGAATAAACTAATTAAAACGAGGTGACAAGACAGACAGCCAACAGTCTTTAAGGTCCTTAAGGTGCAGTTTTTGGGGTCTTGAAGAGGCTAAAACTAATAAAAACGCTTAGTTAAAATCGGAGGCTCTAATTAGGCTGCTGCCTCCTTCGCCATCTTGAGTGTCCCCAGGCTGTTGGAAGTCTCACCGTATTACTGATATTTCATTTGATGTGATTTGATACTCTGCTGGGCTCAAGCAAAGATGAGCCGTATCAGCTCGGAGGACCAGAGCTGAATTTACTAACATTTTTTGGTTATGGGCCCAGATGGATGGAATCAAGATGACGGACGGCAGAGTAACGGATCGCAGCTATCGATCGAAACCATCCTCTGCTACACCCAGAGTCCGCAAACGGAAGGATGTTTACTACTCTGCTGGGCTCAAGCAAAGAAGGGCCGTATCAGCTCGGACGACTGGAGCTGAATTTATCTAACAGTAAGCCCCCCAGTGGGCCTTACAACTGAGTAGACACGTGGAAGTTTGCACTACAAACTTGTGCTCCCAGTTCCCAGCTATAGGATTGGGCTACTATTGTAGCAGCTGGAAGACTACCTCTCAAGGAAATGGAAGCACATGCATAGATTTTAATAGAAGATTTACAGAGCTTTGCACAAAATCATTACTACGGCTCCCCCTTTCCCACCCACCCCTGTTATTTATGGTATAGCTCAGTGGCGTTTATGTATTTTGCAATACCTCCTTTCCCTCTTCTCGGTGGACCTGCGTAAATCTGCTTTCTCCCCAATGTGTTTTTGCCAAATGAATATTTTATGAGTATACATGTGTTGGTAACTAGAGCTGAAAGAGCTTATGAAATCTAACAAAGCGGTTTGCATGAGACACAGAGGAAACCGTAAACTGGGCGATCTATTATTCCCTTTCAGCTAAATATAAAAGGGGGATATTATCAGCATCAGCAACTTATTTGAGTGTGCAGATAGAGCGTTTTGAGAGAGCATCTGCTTTCAAAGGGCCTCTTTGCGGATGGAGATATTCCCGGGCTTGTTTATCTCTCCCACCACCTCCTCCTGCTGCTGAAAATAGGCGCCAGGAAATTCACACAAAACTGAAAGTGACAAAAACAACAACAGCAGAAGAGCTGGGTTATTTTTTAAAAAGGATTTTGCAAAGAGAGTAAGATAGCAGAAACTGATATTTATCCTGTCTGGGGAAGATTATGGAGAAGCAGAGGTAGTGTTTGTCTCTCCACCCAGCCAACCCACACACCCTGTTGCCGCCTTTCAAGGAAGAGACATTAAAGATCTTGAGTCTGCCAGAGCAACAGGAGAAGAGGAAAGACCCAAGGAGAGAAGGAGGCAAAGAAGCGCTCATCTTGTTGCAGGTATTCCCAGTCAATAAAGACAGACACGGGTTCTTTCTGAGGAAGGTCGGCATTTATCCACCTGCACAGTGGCTTTTGTTGTTGTTGTTTAGTCGTGTCCGACTCTTTATGACCCCATGTACCAGAGCACACCAGGCACTCCTGTTTTCTACTGCCTTCCGCAGTTTGGTCAAACTCATGCTGGTAGCTTTGAGAACACTATCCAACCATCTCGTCCTCTGTCGTCTCCTTCTCCTTGTGCCCTCCATCTTTCCCAACATCAGGGTCTTTTCCAGGGAGTCTTCTCCTCTCATGAGGTGGCCAAAGTATTGGCGTCTCAGCTTCACGATCTGTCCTTCCAGTGAGCACCCAGGGCTGATTTCCTTCAGAATGGATAGGTTTGATCTTCTTGCAGTCCATGGGACTCTCCAGAGTCTCCTCCAGCACCATAATTCAAAAGCATCAATTCTTCGGCGATCACCCTTCTTTATGGTCCAGCTCTCACTTCCATACATCACTACTGGGAAAACCATAGCTTTAACACAGGGGCTACCGCGAGAATATTTCTCAAAGGCTAAGCGCCCCTTGTCTCTGAGGCTGCTTTTTATAGTATGCAGCAAAGAGCTTCTTACCGGCTTACTCAAGCAGGCAAAAAGCGGAACTTTACTTCAGCAGGCAAAGAAAAACAGAACTTTATTTAGCCTCCACCCTCCTCCTGTCCTATCTGCCCCAAACTGTGAGCATGTGCAGATTTCTTGCCCAAAACTGCAGATGTGCAAGTTTAAAAACAGACACCAGTTTGCTCATCCCTTGTGGCTGACATTCTGGCATAGATCGGCTTACACAGCACTTTCAGCTCATCTCCACAGTGGGGGCTGTTGGGGGAGATAATCTCCATCCAGACCCTTCCTCAATCTGTTTGGGCTTTCATCAGTTTCACGGACACATCAGAATCAAAAATGGGGGAAGCCTAGGCCCTTGACACTCTACCATCTGCACCCACAGCCCTTGCTGACTCTGCTTCATCTTCAGTGGTTTTGCCTGGCTCAAGTGTGTTCTTAAACGCTTACCCAGTTTGTTTCTGAGCACCATTCAAAGTGTTGGTGCTGACCTTGAAAGTCCCAAACATCCTTGGCCCTGTAAACCTGAAGGAGCGTCTCCACCCCCATCGTTCAGCCCAAACACTGAGGACCAGAGCCAAGGGCCTTCTGGTGGTTCCCTCACTGTGAGAAGTGAGGTTACAGGAAACCAGGCAGAGGGCCTTCTCGGTGGTGGCGCCTGCCTTGTGGAACGCCCTCCCATCAGATGTCAAGGAGATAAGCAACTATCTGACTTTTAGAAGACCTCTGAAGGCAGCCCTGTTTAGAGAATTTTTAAATGTTTAGTGCTGTATTGTGTTTTTAACATTCAGTTGGGAGCTGCCCAGAGTGTCAGATGGGCAGGGTATAAATAGTTGTTGTTGTTGTTATTTTACTATTCTGCCTTGAAATCGGATTATGGTGCCTGGAATATATTCAATACATGTAATGAACTGAATGAAAATTGAACATAGCTCTCCCTACGTATGTCAGCAATTTGTCCTGGTTGCAGGTAATTCATATGACTTATTTGTCACATATGCATTTAGTCCACATACGAAACAAGTCTGTGCTGATTAGAGGGGAAAGCAGCCGCTGTGAGAGCTGGTCTTCATTTATATCATCTCCGAGGGCCTTCTGGCAGTTCTCTAACTGTGCGAGGTGAAGTTGCAGAGAACCAGAGTAGGCAGAGGGCCTTCTTGATAGTGGTGCCTTCCCTGTGGAAAGCCCTTCCTTCAAATGCCAAACAAATAAACAACAACACACCTTTTAGAAGACATCTAAAGGCATCCTGTATGGGGAAGTTTTTAACGTTTGACATTTTACTAAATTTATGTGTGCTGGAAGCTACCCAAAGTGGCTGGGGTATTATTATTATTATTATTATTATTATTATTATTATTATTATTGAATAGGACATCCATATTTTCATCGGAGAAATGTTGGAGGCTATTTGGCAACTTAAAGCTAATTGCAGAGCTTGACCTGTGGGTGTTTTAAACCTCACACTGCGCTGCCTGTGTCATCAGGTTTTCAGAGATGACTGTGGCTTAAGTAGAACTCAGCCATTTAACACAGCTGACTTTTCAATCAAGCAACGTTCTCTTCAAAAACTCTGCTCCCAATATGGGAGGGGAAATGTTTAATTACATACTTCATTGCTCTTCAGAATAGCAACAGGCCTTTGTTAATCACTATTGCAAGCCCTCAAATATACCACTGAGATGCATGATTGTCATCTTAAGATGAATTAAATTCAGGAGGAAAGGATTTCAATTCACACAGGGCCTCTTGCATTGCGGGAAGAGTATCTAAAGAGGGAAAAGGCAAAGTTAAAAACAACAGAGATTCTCGCGACTCCTTTAAAAACACATCAGATTTATTGTGGCATAAACATTTGGATTCATGGATCACCCCTTCATGGATCACTGCCTTGCTGTGGCGAAGGGGCTTGAATAACTCAGAGAAGCTATGAGCTATGCCGTGCAGGGCCACCCAAGATGGACAGGTCATAGTGGAGAGTTTTGACCAAACGTGATCCACCTGGAGGAGGAACCGGCAAGCCACTCCAGTATCCCTGCCAAGAAAACTCCATGGACAAAGCAGAGACATCACCTTACCAACAAAGGTCCGTATAGTTAAAGCCATGGTTTTCCCAGTAGTGATGTATGGAAGTGAGAGCTGGACCATAAAGAAGGCTGATTGCCAAAGAATTGATGCTTTTGAATTATGGTGATGGAGGAGACTCTTGCGAGTCCCATGGACTGCAAGAAGATCAAACGTATCCATTCTGAAGGAAATCAGCCCTGAGTGCTCACTGGAAGGACAGATCGTGAAGCTGAGGCTCCAATACTTTGGCCACCTCATGAGAAGAGAAGACACCCTGGAAAAGACCCTGATGTTGGGAAAGATGGAGGGCACAAGGAGAAGGGGACGGCAGAGGACAAGATGGTTGGACAGTGTTCTCGAAGCTCCAAACATGAGTCTGACCAAACTGCGGGAGGCAGTGGAAGACAGGAGTACCTGGCGTGCTCTGGTCCATGGGGTCACGAAGAGCCGGACACGACTAAACGACTAAACAACAACAACAAACATTTGGATTTATACCCCTCTGTCAGTTGCGTGAAGTGTTACCATCAATTGACAGGTGTCTTTCGATCTGCGCACACATACACAGTGTAAACAATGGGACCAAAATTTTATACTGCAAGGGACATTTCTATGCAGAGCCCAGCAGTATACAAGATAAGAGGAGAGACACTCGCGATGGTGCAGTCTTTCTCGCCATGCTAGGTTAATTTAACACCAGTAGCAGGACAGAAACCCACGGTTATGATTAACCCTAAATTGAATAGAATCGAATTTGCTGATAACTTCTAGTTCAGCAATTTCACGCTGGAGCCTTCTTCTGAAGTCTCATTGTTGAAGCACAGTGATTCAGAAACCAGTGGGATGACTCCCTCTCCCGCCGCAGGGCACTCTGCTTCGAAACTCAAAGTTACCAAGTGCCAGTGTGAAATAGCTGTACTGGAAGTAATCAAGAAGTTTGGGTTCTATTTGTTTGGGTTTGAATAGAGAAAATGGTTTCCTGGCACACTAATGGTGTTAATTAACATAGTGAAACTGTGATGATTTGTGCTGCCACCAACTACTGCTGTGAATAGTCATTCGGGTTATTTTGAGCTTTACAAAACTGTCACAGACTGTACTTCTTGTTGTTCGTCAGCATTGCGTTCCATTCCCACCCCCTCACTGGCGCAAATATACATGAAAACTGAGGATTACAGACATCGGATGAAGTGGACTTGGGTCCATGAAAGCTGATGCTACGACACATTTTCAGCAGCAAACCATGTTCTCACACTGGTCCTGAAGTGTTGTCATCTTAAGTTCAGATTTGTCTCCATTTAGTCTCCCTTGTGGGGAACGACACACCTTTCTTTACTTTTCACACAGTAGACGGACTTTGTTGGCAGGTGATGGCGCAATTGAAAATGAGGAAATCTGAGGCAAAGAAGTTGCCTTAAACTTGCCTTTCAGAGTAATAAATGCATAATACTTCACTATGCATAAAAATTGGCCATCAGTTCTAATGCAGGTCCTTCAGGAATTACCAGTGCTATTTTTCTAAAAAATAATAAAAAATAGGTGCCAGAACTTGTCTTCTTCTCTTATAATTACAATGGTGTCCACCTGGAAGGTGCCAGAACTGAGTTCCAGTGAGTTCCTGCTTTAAAAAGACCTGGCTAATAGTAATTGTTGTTGTTGTAATTATTATTATTAATTCTCCGCCCATCTGGCTGGGTTTCCCCAACCACACTGGGTGGCTCCCAACAGAATATTTAAAACATGATAAAACATCAAACATTAAAAACTTCCCTAAACAGGACTGCCTTCAGATGTCTTCTAAAAGCCAGATAGTTGTTTATTTCCTTGACATCTGATGGGAGGGTGTTCCACAGGGCGGGTGCCACTACCGAGAAGACCCTCCACCCACTTCTTAGGCTTATTTAAGAACTGTTGGGTAGATGTCATTTTGACCTGGTGTGTTGTTTTATTGTCTTACTTAATCGTATAAATTCTTTCCTTGTCACCTTTAAGGGACTGAGTTCTTCAGTAAGTCTCTGCGGAAAAAATAAAAATCAGCTCAGGGGTTATCTGTCCAAGATCTTCTGCGTGAAAGACAGATGCAAATAACTCACTCAGCTTCTCTTTTCTATTCTTCTCTCTTTTCTTTTTCTCACTTGTTCCCCGCTCCCTTCCCTTCCCTTTGTATTTATAATTATCTTTGGCACCCTCAACAACAAAAAACATTAAAAAGCAGGGAAGGAAAAACTTGTAAGAAATTAAAATAATTTGTTCATATACTTGATGTGGAGGCTATGAAAGAATGTATCACTGGCTATTTTTATTTTCTGAATTAATATGACTATTATTTATACCACATTATTATTATTATTATTATTATTATTATTATTATTATTATTATTATTATTATTATTATTATTAAAAATAAAGAAGAAAAGAATTCATTTTGTTGCTTCTCATTCTCTCCCCATTCTCCTTTAGCCATTCTTTGATTCCTTTGTGGATTAATGCTCCCACAACCTCTCTGACCGCTTTCCTGTTTCTGATATATTGAAAGATTTTTAGTGTATTCCTCAAACTCGTTTTTCACTTGTCTTATCATCACTTACATTTGTTTGTTCTCTGGGAATAATGATCCAGCAGAGGTGCTTCCCGGGGGATACCGAGTAACCTCATTATATGACTACGCTTCTATTTTTGCTTTGTTTCTTTAAAAAAAGAAAAAACAAGAAAAATAGGCAGGATCTTATTAAAGATTTAGCTGATAAATTTATATCAGTGGGCCTGTGTAAAGTATTGGAGATGTGGGGAGTTGTCAATCAGCAGGGAGGGCAACGGGGAGTGAGGACGACAACAACAGACCCTTTCTGAAAGATTAAACAGTTTAATAGCCTAAAGTCAGATTCCGACTGCACTCATCTCAGTGGTTGTTTTCCCTCTGACTTTGATGAAGCCAGGATGTTACCCCTGGCAAAATCTTTAGCAGGCTCTGCAAGCTTCTTTTGATTCTGACTTTGCTAAATACACATACTGGGAGCTGCTTGGATGTAAAATAAATACATTGCGGTGAACAAACCATAGGGAAAGTATCCTATTAGGAATATATCCAGATCACCATTTTCTGTCCTGGAACTCATAGCCCTTGAATGGGAACAAAAGGATTGTGCCACTGATTGCAAACAAAAAACCAACGTAATTTGGGGAGGTGGAAATCCAAGCGGGGAGGGGGGGATGCATATATAGTGATGATACCTGTAAAATATGACAGCCACTGAGAGAAAAATACTAACCAAATTTAAATATCAATAGAGCAGGTATGTCTGGTGGCTAGACCCTTGCTCCAGTTGCCATAAAGCATTTCCATACCCAAGGCAAAGTTACTGCATTAACCCAGAATGAATCTCAACTAGCTGTAGTTCACCTAATGTGGACTGGGTGCAGTGGCGTAGCGCAGGTTGCCAGTGCTCAGGGCAAGGCAAGTAACCCGTAATTTTAAAAATCACACAACCCAGCTATCAGTGCCACACACATCACATAGACGAGGCAGGTAGGGAAGGACGACAAGGCTATCTAGGTGCCCATTGCAACCCGTTTATTTGCCCTTCATGTTGGAAAAACTGTGTATAATGCTCAAACACTGGGAGATTTTCTGTAATATGGGGGAGAGCACATTATTTTTTATTACTACTTTCTTTTATTTTATTTTCCCTTTGGAATTTTATGCCTCTAAGAATTTTGCACCCATGGCCTCTCCCATGCCACACCACCACTGACTGGATGCTTACACCAAGGCCTCTTTCCAGCATTCGGTTCAATTTACAGGAAGGACTTTTGACTCTTAAACTCTAGCTGCTTCCTTGCGGAAGAGAAGGCTCATTCAATCCCTTTTGGCACTGGGTCACCTTCCCAGTGGTGCAGCTAGGGGCTGGACCAAATGCCCCCCCAAATGACTAACCAGGCAGTGACAAATGATGGGGTCCATTTCACACAAGCCCCGTGTCAGTACTTAGAGTGGCATGAGAATGTCATGTCCGCCTCTGTTGGAAAGGACCACCCAACCAATCTCTCTGGGGCAGTGTGGAGAGAGGTCCCAGGCTGCCCAGACAACTGTTAGAAGTTTCATTCTCTCTTGTGCTGTGGAATATGTGACTACTAGATCACATGCTCTGTGAGTTGACATTCCATTCTTTGGAAGCGTAGGAACAGAAGGAACTGTACGCCACTTCCGTCTTCATTGTTCTTTGTTATATGTTCTGTTGTGCTCTCTCAGAGGAGAAGAGACATGCCATGATTGCTCTGTTCTTTATTTTGATCCTGTAAATAACCTTGCCAACAAAGGTCCGTATAATAAAAGCTATGGTTTTCCCAGTAGTGATATATGGAAGTGAGAGCTGGACCATAAAGAAGGCTGATCGCTGAAGAATTGATGCTTTTGAATTATGGTGCTGGAGGAGACTCTGGAGAGTCCCACGGACTGCAAGAAGATCAAACCTATCCATTCTGAAGGAAATCAGCCCTGAGTGCTCACTAGAAGGACAGATCCTGAAGGTGAGGTTCCAATACTTTGACCACCTCATGTGAAGAGAAGACTCCCTGGAAAAGACCCTGATGTTGGGAAAGATGGAGGGCACAAGGAGAAGGGGACGACAGAAGACGAGATGGTTGGATAGTGTTCTCGAAGCTACCAGCATGAGTTTGACCAAACTGAGGGGGGCAGTGGAAGACAGAAATGCCTGGCGTGCTCTGGTGCATCGGGTCATGAAGAGTCGGAGATGACTAAACGACTAAACAACAACAAATAAATCACTAAACCCAGATGCTACATATCCTTAGTCTCAGCTTCTGCTAAGCTCTGCTGCTTGCTAGAATGTCCGGAGGAGTGAATGCTGTGCTATGCGTTCTGGACAGGTGCTGGGTGAAGTCCGTTTCCTACCCAGAAGCACCACCACCTACAACAAGAGTCCCCTCTCGGCCTTGTTGATATGGCCCAAAGCTACTCATCAATGAATACTGAGCTAGGTAGGCAATAACTTATTTCTTTCAGGCCATTTCTGTGCCACTTAATATATAAAATATCTCTAAGCATAGAACAGCAGATTACAAAAAAAAAAAAAAAAAAAATCCCATCAATATGAGCTACCGGGAAAATCTGTTAAAAAACTGAAAATGCAATAGTATACATATTATAATAGTATAAGACAGCTGTGTTCCTAAACGCTACCACCCATCTGCTTCCTAAATCTCAGAATCTAAGCCCTACGGAGGTTTGGGGGGCTAGGCTTATGGAGCCATCCTGATAACAGGCCGATATAGACAGCAGAGTATGATTAACAAATTGCCCGGCCCTCTGCATTTGAAAGAGAATGTGTGAACAAACCGCATACCCCTCGAGCAGCAAATAGTTTGTCATACCTGAACGATCCAACTGAATATACAATGAAGCTGAGAGAGATGAGATAAGGAAGCCTGCAAGAGCCACAAACAAGCGTATGTCATTCGGGGAGAAACTTCCCACAACAAAAGCCTAGCAACCTGGCACTCTGAGGGATCGGGGAAGTGTTTTTCTTTCTTTCTAATCCTCAGCATTGAACTCAGCTGCTCCTTCTGTTGTTGTTTTTTTTGGGGGGGAGGTGAGAATTGCAGAACAAGTCTGGAAAATAGACTATGGATTTCCAGCGTGAGTAATGGGTGCCAATTGAAAAGAGGTTCCTCTAGTTATTGGTAAGGTGAAACAACAGGCGTTAACTGATGGTGGGAAGAGGCAGCCGGTGAATGTGTTAGCTGTAGACTTGACAGCCCTAATCCACAAACTGATGAAACAAAAATGTGCTGATTTAAGACAGTTTTGCCCCATTGATTTTCAAGGGCCAATCCACAGTGTAGTTAAGCCAAAGAAGTTAAGCTGCTTTGGGTTCACTATGATAACAGGCCTTTGTGGGGTTGGGTTAATGCTCACAGGTTCCTGACTATAGGAGAAGGCATGAGCCATTAAAGGAACATCCCTCATCCCCAGCCCAAACTATTGTCTGCTATGTCAGCACAGCTTAATTAGTAGGATGAAAGGAGGAGCACGATTTAGTCCTCTTTGAAATTATATCCTTGGAATGAATGGCAAATTTTACATTTCAGGTCTTCTTTCCCACCTGATGTTTGTTAGTTGTTGTAGTTTTATTTGTTTACTTTGTTTGGTTTCATTGGTTGTCTACCGTATGGTTACCAGACATCCCCATTTCCTGGGGACAATTCCCGGATTTACAAAACTGTCCCCAGACAAAATCCATCTCCGGAATGTCCCCGGATTTCATTTAATGTCCCCAGATTTATATTTTAAGTGTTGTAGATTTATTAATAGGGAATGAATGTTGTGTGATGGGTTCAACAGCACAAGACACATCAGATGGGGACTTCCGGTGAGGCAAAATGGCGGGCGTCACAGCAGCGGGCAGCTCCTGAAGCCAGCCAGAGCCAACTATGCTACCAGGCTGGCTCCGGGCTGCTAAGACTGCTTCTGACACCACCACTGCCGAGGGGGAAATGAGGACACCCAGCGCATCAACTGAGGGAACCTCTGACCCCCCCAACCCAAATCGAGCCGGGTGCGAGACCACCCAGCCACCCAGCCAACTGCCCAGCAGCACTCTGAGGCCAGGAAAACCCTGGAGCCGACACAGGGAGAAAGGGGAGAGGAGAAGGAAGAGAGAGAAAGAGGAAGGAGAAAAAAGAGGGGAGCCCCGAACTTGCTGAGCCGCTGCTACCACCACTGCTGAGGAGGAGAGGTAGGAGAGCACCTGGAGGGCAAGGACATGTGGCCAACCCCAGGCCCGACCCGAGCCCACTCCATGACGGCTAGTGCTCCAAGAGAGCAGGCTGGGGCCCAGAGGAAGGCTGCACGACAGAGGAGACCGCAGAAGAGAAGATATTACTTCTTACTTATTATTTTTAAATAACTTTTTAAAAATAACTTTCTCTCTCTCTTTTTTTTTAAAAGAAAGTGTCCCCAAATTCTTTGAAAAAAATCTGGTAACCTTAGTCTACCATTGTCACTTTAGGCTGACTTCTAACTCTAAGCGGTAGGATTATGGAGAATTGAAATGATTGTGGTTTTTAAATGATATTTTATTGTATTGCATTTTGTTGCTGTATTGAATGCGTTATGCAAACTGCCTTGGGATGGATTTCATTTCTGAAACGCGCTGCAGACATTTATTAAACAAACAAATAAATATTGGCTAGTAGAAATATGCTTTTTAAATGTTATTCTAATTGAGAGATTGCAAGCTAGAGGAAATAATAATTAATCCTTTTAAAATACAGGCATGGGAGAATTCTTCCAGAAAATAATAGCCTTATATTCTGTTTAATGCTTTCTCAATATGAATGAATTCCAAGCATCACAGTGCATCTCAAGGTGTTATAGCATTTTCTACGCCATCCACGCAATTAGCCTCTAGAATCAAGCACCAAAGAACATCAAATATTGGTTTCTTACAGTTCCACTTAATAGATTTGAGTATGTGTGTTTAAAAGGACAGTCATGACACTGATATGAAGTTCAAGTTCACTTCCCCCCACTATTATTAGCGATATAAGGCTTGTTCTCATAAGCCGCCTTGCTCAGAAAATGAAAGTTTGAAAAATTCCACAGTGGGGTACCAGTTAGAATTTCTTCAGAAATTTGCTGAGTGCAAGGTTTATTTAGTTTACTGAGTTTAACCCCTCTTTATTGGGGGGGGGATGTAATGCTGGAACACAACAACAGTGTGATTAATTGATTAATTAATAAATAATACAAAATAATACAAAAATCAACAAACCACTGCCAGGAACAGAATAGGCAGGCTTCCCACCTTCCTATGCTTATAGGTAAGCCCAGCTAAGGATGTCATGGGTTTTTCAGTAAAGACCCACACTTGGAAAGATTGCAGAGTGCAGACCATTTGTAGAATGAAGTAAGAAAGCTCACAAACACCCCTCTGCCTGTTAGAATTCCTACTCCATGATTGCAGTCATGGGATTGTTGTCTTTCACATGATGTGGTATGTTTTGACTCCACAGAGTGGGATGTGACGGAGACAGGATGTTTGTGTTACTGTGTTCCGTGAAGTGGGACTATTGTCCTTTGTTCACTCTTTTTTTTTTGCTGTCTGATGCTAGAGAGAGGGGGGAGCCATGTTGCAGTGCTCCGTGTGTGTTTATATGTAAATAAAGTAGATTAGCCAAAATGCTGAGTTGCTGAGATCTGTTACGCAAGCTGCGAAGACTCTGCGGATCCTTAAGTGTGCCTATGTCTGTTGGCATTGGTTGCTGTGATGTTCGGGCTGAATAAAGCTTTTGAAGCTCCCGAACGATCGACCAGGAAGGAGAGAACATGCCAGTCGAGCATGTGTCTCTTCCAGGGTCCTACTCAACTGTAGGACGAGCTCCTGACATTGCCACCTCAGAAATAAGGTAAGCACAACAAAACTTTGTGTGATGGCCTGGGAATCTGATTCAGAAGCTGAACCTGAGGAGTCCCAGCCTGCACAGGAGTCCCCGCCTCGAGGGCCAGCTGAGCTGGGGCAGGGGCTTGAATCTGAAGGGCCTGCACCTGTGCCGGATCCTCAGGAGCAGACACCAGATGAATCCACTCTGGCTCCGGAGGTGATTGAGGACCCATTGCCTGCAGGTGCGCCTCTCCCAGCCCAGTCAGGGGAAGGTGAAGCTGCCCCTGGGTCCAGTAACCCTCCAGCCTCTCCTGAGCTGCAGAGGCTCAGGGCAGAGAGGCGGAGGGAACTGGGTTCTCTCAGGAGGAGTGGTCACCTTAAGGCCAGGAGAGGCGGGTCACCTGTGGGCCAGGACTGCCCCTGGCCTCAGAGAAGATAAAGGCCAGTCAGCCCAGTCCCAGGTTGCGGGAGCAACGTCATTGGAAACCTGTTTCCAGCACCCAGACCTGTTCTTCCGGAGTTCCCAACCATGCCCGGCTTCTTGCTTTGGACCCCGCTTCACCCTTGACAGACAGTCTCCAGACCCTCGACCCAGGACCGGACTCTGACCACACCCTGCCATCCAATCATGGGAACTTTACCCAATCTTTCTCTTTGCTTTGATAATTTTTTGAATGCAGTTTCCTTTCTCATTCATTGATGGAGAAGGGCCTGGGAAAAAGTGGCAGGGTTATTGGCACGGCATCAGTGGGGTTGAAGCTGTAACATCCACTCGCGGAAGGCAAGGCATAGCAATAGGCTGCCCGGCTGTTGCACAGCGTGGATCTGAACGCAGACCCGCTGTGACAGGGATGGGTTGACAATGACTCATCTGACATCTGCGCAACTTCCTAAAGTTATTTCAGCCACTGTGAAGGCAGAGGCATTGGCACAACCCTATGTACCTGGGGTATGGCAGATGTTTCAGTTCCCTACATTATATGTCATTGAGACTGACACATATTAGAGAACTGATCCATCTGCTAAGCATAGGCTGCCAGTGGAGATACATCAATACAATCTAATCTGGGTTCTTCACAGGTTTATATAGCTGTAGAAGCTTGTAGAAGCTTGCTTACGTGTGTGTGTGTGTGAGAGAGAGAGAGAGAGAGAGAGAGAGAGAGAGAAGACTGCAATGTCTTGTTCCACAGCTACAGCCATGACAAGGATGGAAAAACAGAAAGAACATTTAGAGGGTCTGCAAAAAGAAATCTTATTTTCCATCTTACTATAGGCTTCATTTCATTTTGAAAAACAAATTTTTGTTTTGCTGTTTATTGTTGTTTATATTTTGAATATGGGGGCACTGAATGCCGTGGTGAGACTCCTTGCCGCAGGATCACATTCATCCAGTACATCCGGTGGAGTACAAGGTCATGTTCAAGGTGCTGCTTTTGACCTTTAAAGCCCAATGCGGCCTAAGACCCTCATACCTACGGGACCGCCTCTCCTGGTATGCCCTGCAGAGGACCTTAAGGTCCATAAATCACAACACCTTGGAAGTCCTGAGCCCCAAGGAGGTTAGATTGGTCTCAACCAGGGCCAGGGCCTATTCAGCTCTGGCCCTGGCCTAGTGGAACACTCTGTCACAAGAGACTTGGGCCCTGCAGGATTTGACATCTTTTGGCAGGGCCTGCAAGACGGAGCTGTTCCGCCTGGCCTTTGGGCTGGAGTCAGTCTAACCGCCCCCCCCCCATTCATTCATTCATTCATTCATTTGATGGAACCCTTTATATGGGATTTTGTATATAAATTTTACCTTGGCTCTTTTTGCTGGCCCATGTAGGACCAGCAGGGATAGTTGGCCCCGGTGAATATTTGACATTTTCCCCCCTTATGGCTTTGATTTATAGGCTACCACTAAAACGAGGCTGCATTTTAAGCTGCATTCTAATTTATATTTTAATCAACTGTTCGTTTGGGTTTCTTGTTTGTTTTGTTTTGCTTTGAATGTTTTTACTGTATTTATATTTGGTGTTAGCCGCCCTGAGCCCGTTCTTGGCTGGGGAGGGTGGGGCATAAATAAAAATGCATTATTATTTAAGTGTTTAGGATCTCTAAAGGTTTTGATCCAGCTCTGAGCCCTCAGGATGACTGAAACATCTAAGCAACCACAGAGTATATAAAAATCTGACAGTATTGATCTTTGAGACCTTTGCGAACTACTCAAGCTCCTAGAAATCCCCTTTTCCATATAAGGCATCATAATCTGTTTGTCTGCTATTTGCCAGGATGGGCCAAATTTTGTCATGCTTGCCAGCCAAGCTCTTCGGTCACCTTAAGCCTGTCCTCTTTTATTTTGCATCCATGATTATTCTTTCAAGGATGTCAGTTTAAGCACCCCTGCTCCTGTCTCTTAAGACTGTCTAATTCCACATCAGTGGAGTTTAGTTAGTTAGTTAGTTAGTTAGTTTTGTTTTATAAGCAGTGGGGACTCTTGCATCTTGGCACAATATAAACCTTCAAATAATCCTGCCTAACCTATGAGATACAGTCCAAGATATGGTTTTCCCAGTAGTGATGTATGGAAGTGTGAGCTGGACCATAAAGAAGGCTGATCGCAGAAGAATTGATGCTTTTGAATTTTGGTGCTGGAGGAGACTCTTGAGAGTCCCATGGACTGCAAGAAGATCAAACCTATCCATTCTTAAGGAAATCAGCCCTGAGTGCTCACTGGAAGGACAGATCCTGAAGCCGAGATTCCAATACTTTGGCCACCTCATGAGAAGAGAAGACTCCCTGGAAAAGACTCTGATGTTGGGAAAGATGGAGGGCACAAGGAGAAGAGGACGACGGAGGACGAGATGGTTGGACAGTGTTCTCAAAGATACCAGCATGAGTTTGACCAAACTGCGGGAGGCAGTGGAAGACAGAAATGCCTGGCGTGCTCTGGTCCATGGGGTCACGAAGAGTTGGACATGACTAAACGACTAAACAACAACTATGAGATTAAGTGAAATCACTTCTTTCCCCTTATTCCAGCTCTATTCCACCCCACTTCTCACCTGATAAAATATTCTCTTGGGGAGAATATTCAGACAGTTCTACTCCCTCTGACAGCAGTCCCTAGCTCTTAAGGCAGCAGCTCTTTCATGCAGCTGTATTTGGTCTGCTGGCCTGCATGGCATCTGTCCCATCATAGCATTTCCATCTCCCAGACTCACATATTCTGTTTACTTCAAATTTCCATTTGAAGTTTCCGCCCATGATTTCATCTTCTGCCCAATGACTCATCTAGGTAGCCATTTGCTGGTGTCCATCTGTCTCAGGAGACAATAGGAGAGTGCACCTTCAGGGGCAAAGTCAAACTGTTGGAGAGTTACAGCGCCTGCTGTGGCTGTAGAGACTGATATGGAAGAGAAATATTTTATTGCAGGTGGAGCCCCCTCCAATACATTGACTTGCTGTGGGGTGACATCCCCTCCTGTCCTATCACATGAAGTGCCAGACCGTGTCCTCGTTCCTTCTGTGATTATGTGTTTTGTTAATAAAACCCATCCAAAAGAAAGGAAACTTAAGTGTGAATTCCTTAGAGCAGAACTTTCCAAACTGTGTCGTGACACGTTAGTGTGTTGACTGCAGTGAACTTAAAAATGGAAAGCGTAATGCTGGTGATCAACAAAAGAGATTTAAAGACTCTTTCAAGGCAAATCTTTTAAAATGTAGTTTACAGACTGACAACTAGGAAACACTGGCCTGTGAGCACTCCAGTTGAAGAACAGTCTTTACCAAACGTGTTGTGGATTTTGAAGATGCTCAAACTCTGGACAAAAGGGAGAAATGTGCTTAGAGGAAGGCACATTTGGCAAACCCTTACCGTGATCAAATCCCGCCCAGAATCCTATGTCCCCACTGTGGAAGGATGTGTGGATCCAGAATTGGCCTCCACAGCTACTTACGGACTCACTGTTAAGACAATCTTACTTGGCTGCAAGTGATCACCAAAGAAGAAAGGAGAAGAAGTAGGTGTGTCACATGAAAGTTCCCCACGCTCTTCTGGGGCTGGAAAGGTAAAACTGGTAAAACTGAATTACTGTGTCACGAAACAATGCATTTCTAGAAAGTGTGTCACCAACATGGAAAGTTTGGAAAGTTCTGCCTTATAGCTTCAGTTGACAGTTGTTTACCAATTGGTTTTCCTGCAGCCTTGTTTCAACAGGGGATTTCCTCAAAGCATTCATTTGGCCCTTCAACATTTGTCTGTGAAATTACCTAGATTTGTTTATGATAATTCTTAACATTTGATGTTCAATTATAGTCTCCCAGAGCTGCCTGAACTCAGCTTTAGAAATCTATTTATCCTGAAGACTACACATCAGACATCATTAGCTGTGTCAAAAAAAAAATTAAAACACACACACACACACACACACACACACACACACTTTGTTAATAGCTTTTGTTGCTCCTATCATAGAACGACCCAATTAGCATGACTTTCTCTTGTGCTTTGTACTGGTGTTTGCTTTGGAGTTTTTCTTCGTTGAGAGGCTTATTTACTTCATAGCTCTCCATACAAATAACATGAATAATCCTGAGATGCATCAAAGATAATTTAGGTGGTCGATATCAACAGATTCGCTGCTCAGCTTGCAGGAGCAGCGAGTAATGGGCGACTCTTTCTCTCCTCTGATGGATACAGCACCCTTTAATCACATTTAGCAGCAGAAACTATACAAAGGCCCCTTTCTTATGGAAAATTTTTCCTTTTATGTAACCTTGCATAATGCAGTGCAACACCACATACTTTTAATGATTATCCGGGAGATTAATGGCTGGATATATAAAGCAATAATAATTAAAGCATGTTAGGCTTTGGAATGATGGGCTTTTAGTCATTTGGCAGTCTTTTGAGCCAAATTACCTGCTGGCACTGGGAGGGGGGGGGAGGCAGCAGTTTCCTCCAAGTTCTGTCAATGCAAACGTTTCATCTTAGACTGTATTCTGGCTGCCAATTCCTTATTGCTTATGAATGAGGACATTTCTAAGGAATGCCTAAAATTTATGAAGCCCTTTTTATAGGCATACCTGTGACTAATTTTAAATAGACATTTGGGGAAAAAATATTTTGAATGATGCATGAGGAAGGAATAACACATGGGGCCATGTAATTACCTAGGGCACAACCGCAGAGAACCATTCCCCATGAACCTGCTTCTGTGCTGCGATCAAAATCGAGCCTCTGAGTCACATAGATCAAATATCATCGGATGCAAAATAGGAATAGCAAATATTTGATGCTGATACTGAAATTCATTTCCTCTTTAAAGAGACAAAGGGGAGAAATTACATAATTATGGGATAGCTCGAGACAACAGCAGTATTTTGGCCTTTGCTATGTCTGGTTGTGGCACATTTGCGATTGAATCAATGATGCAGCCAGCATACAGGAATCTGTATAACTTGCTACACAGACTTCCTAAGTGGGAAGGAAGCAGCCAATGAGGAGACAGGCCCCTCTGTTCTGTAAAGACCAGGGATGAGGGTGAGCGAAGAATAGGAGAAAACCGATAGGATACAGTAATCCTTTATCACTTGAGGTCATAAGCAAGGCAAGCAGAGGGGGAAATGGCTGAGGCTTTCCTTATTTCCCCCAGTTACAGATAGGTAGCCGTGTTGGTCTGCCATAGTCAAAATAAAAAAATTCCTTCCAGTAGCACCTTAAAGACCAATTAAGTTAGTTCTTGGTATGAGCTTTCGTGTGCATGCACACTTCTTCAGATACACTGAAACAGAAGTTAGAAGGATCTGGCAACTTCTGTTTCAGTGTATCTGAAGAGGTGTGCATGCACACGAAAGCTCATACCAAGAACTAACTTAGTTGGTCTTTAAGGTGCTACTGGAAGGAATTTTTTTACTTATTTTCCCCAGTACTGCTGGGAACATAGGCAGCTGGATAGCATCCAAATATGGCTGCCACTCTGGAGGGCAGTGTTTACAATGTACTATATTCAATCAGTAGCTTGGTTTGCACGCCATGCTTATCCAAACCATGGTTTAGCAGTCACTTTGCCCTTCCTCGGTCCTCTTTGGTTTCCATGCCACATTGAGTTAAGACAAGGTTTGGCGTCGTATGTCATCCAAACCTAGGCTCACAGTTAAGCTTTCTCCAGGCTAGTCATGAGCTGCAACCAAGAACAAACCTTGGCTGGTTTGACATGTTGGAACCAGGCCAATGTATTGATCCAGTCAACAGACCTCACAAGAAAAATATACGTGTAACATACCAAAATAAATATCAAAATAACATCAAAATAAAATACAAAATCATCCAAAAAAAATTGTTAACAGGTAGCTACATAAGTATGGTTACATTTGTTTAGATGCTGAGAGTGATGAAGATATCTAAACCTTACATAAATATCAGCAAGCTTCTGTACTACCCTTAATATGATCTTCAAGAAACAGGATTAATTTACTCTTTCCAAATAGCTCAATAAAAGTTAGAAAATGGTAAGGTGGCTTAATGTTTTAATTTCCTCCAAACCTCCCCTACATTTGAGATATTGCATTGAAACTTGCTGGAGAGAATTCTTCTGCATTTCAGATTCCTCCTGTTCCACAAATATTTGGCTTCAGTGTAAACAGAAGTTGAGTAAATGCCAAATGAGAAAGATGAGTAGGTCTTCCTGGCTACTGAAAGGACATTTGGAAAGGACATTTGGACATGTTGAATAAATAAAGATCTACCCTTGTCAGGAACATAGAGAGAGAGAAAGAGAGAAAGAGAGAAAGAGAGAAAGAGAGAAAGAGAGAAAGAGAGAAAGAGAGAAAGAAGGAAGGAAGGAAGGAAGGAAGGAAGGAAGGAAGGAAGGAAGGAAGGAAGGAAGGAAAGGAGATAGCAAGAAAAGTTGTAATTTAGTTTCCTAATCCATGAGTTTACATATGATCCTATGATTACATACAATTACATGATTTTAATGAACCAATGACAAAGAAACATGAGAGAGCATGAGGAACATTTTTTAAAATAAAGCGCTAAAGACCACTACCTGACTTCTATAGAACTGAAATCACCTCCTAGTATCAGAGCTATGGCTATCACACTGTTGGGGACACCAAATATAGTCCTTAAGAAATTTGCCTGAAATTCAAGATCCAGCTTTAAATATTGTATAAATGCCGAGGAAGTGATTTATAAAAATAACTTGCATTACCGAGAGGACATAATGTAGAGAAGATGTGGAATTACAGCCACACTTTTATGCATGTTTCTGGTAACAGAATTCCCAAGAGATACCCATAAGGAAGAATAAAACATAATTCCCAGATACGGCATGAGGAAGTTAGCTTCACTGCATGCTCATCTATAAAATGATTATATTTATTATTACTCTTTGAGAATTCTAATGCAATTCCTGACACACTTAATTCTTCATTCTTACAATAGGTGTAAGAATTGAGGTCCATCTCCGAGGGTTTTCTGGCGGTTCCCTCACTGTGAGAAGTGATGTTACAGGGAACCAGGCAGAGGCCCTTCTTGGTAGTGGCACCCTCTCTGTGGAATGTTCTCCCTTCAGATGTCAAGGAGATAAAGAACTACACAGCTCTGAGAAGACCCTGTATTGGGAAGTTTTTAATGTTTGATGTTTTACTATGTTTGTATATGTGTTGGAAGGGGCGCGGGTGGCACTGTGGGTTAAACCACAGAGCCTAGGACTTGCCAATCAGAAGGTTGGCAGTTAGAATCCCCGCAACGCAGTGAGCTCTTGTTGCTCGGTCCCTGCTCCTGCCAACCTAGCAGTTCGAAAGCACATCAAAGTGCAAGTAGATAAATAGGTACCGTTCCAGCGGGAAGGTAAATGGCGTTTCCATGCGCTGCTCTGGTTCACCAGAAGCAGCTTAGTCGTGCTGGCCACATGACCCAGAAGCTGTACGGCGGCTCCCTCGGCCAATAAAGCGAGATGAGCGCCACAACCCCAGAGTCGGTCACGACTGACCTAATGGTCAGGGGTCCCTTTACCTTTACCTTATATGTCTTGGAAGCCACCCAGAGGGGCTGGGGCAACCCAGACAGATGAGCAAGATACAAATAATAAAATATTATTATTATTATTATTATTATTATTATTATTATTATTATTATTATTATTACTACTACTACTACTACTACTACCATATGCTCACACAGGCAGTAAGATATTGGTGATGGGTGAGATCAACCTAAATCCAGGTAGGTAGCCGTGTTGGTCTGACGCAACTGAAATATAAAAAATAAATTTAAAAAATGTCATAGCACTTGGAGACCAACTAAGTTTGTTCTTGGTATAAGCTTTCGTGTGCATGCACACTTCTTCAGATACCAAATCAACCTGTTTGTGATTAACCATTACACTGCCTGTGCAAAGAGAAGGTAGTATGAGCAGTTATTGGCGCAAGTAAGCTCATTGATAGATGATCTGAAAACTAAATTAACCTGTAAAAATTATTCACACTAAGGACTGACATGTAGTCCACCGACTATACCACCTTGCTCTGCGTTTATTTTTACTTATGTTTTCCTCAGGTACTAAAAGATGAAGACTGGTGAAAAGGAACAAAATAAGAATTCAGAAACGCTGTTTGTCATTTGCACATTTATTGTTTTATCGCCCGGGCTTCCATTGATTTCAGGGTTTTAGGGTTATGGGCATTTCGGTCAGCTTGATTTCAGCTCATTCACTCATGCCTAGGTATATATGGAATGTAGTTTTTACATTCTAAGTCTTTTCCCCCCCTTATGCATTGCAAATATTTTAAAAAAGACTTTTGACATTTCTTCGTGTAAATATTGATTTCTTCCTCTATGATAAATAGTTTTGTGCTGTAAAATACCATGCTAAAAGGCCAGCTTGCATTTGAATCCACCCAACTCTGCTCCTTAACGTTTAGAGTGGTGCTTAATTTTTTTTTGGGGGGGGGTGGATTTGATCTTACCTAGACCAAAGTGATCATAGTAAGAGTATGATTATTTGAGAATACAATGTCTTCCCCTTTCCAATGATATATATTAAAGGAACAGGCTATGGGTATGGAAATACAAAGGTCATTGAAAGCATTAGAGTGGTAGCTTGAGCTGGGTCCACCCCCACACTTATAGATTTGCTTCCTCACTTAATAATTGATTCAAAACTATGGTAACTATACAATGAGGAAGCAAAACCATGAACATGGAGGCCAAATGAGAAGATTGCTCACCCCCATGCCTTAATATCTGACGGAGGTTGGATTTGAAACAAGACCTTGGCACTCTGTGAGGATTTTTCTTTTAACCCTTTCTTCCTGTTCCATGTCTCCAATTTAAATCAGCTCTCCAAAGCTGCTCTTAGTGTTGGAGACAGAAAAAGACGGGTACTATCCATCGCCAATGGCAGCTTTATGTGAGTGGGATCTCGATTAAGGAAACAGCATGGGCAAAGGATTAACACTGTTTCTCACTTCCATCTGGCAAAGAAAAAGACATCAGGACATCCAGTCATGGTTCTTGTGTGTCACATTTATTTTTGCAAACTACCACTTCCATCATCAATGGCCATTGGCCATGTTTGCTGGGGCTTATGGGAGTTGTAGTTCAGTAACATCTGTAGGGACAAATGTTCCCTTATGCCTGATCGCCGAAGAATTGATGCTTTTGAATTATGGTGCTGGAGGGGACTCTTGAGAGTCCCATGGACTGCAAGAAGATCAAACCTATCCATTCTGAAGGAAATCAGCCCTGAGTGCTCACTGGAAGGACAGATCGTGAAGCTGAGGCTCCAAGACTTTGGCGACCTCATGAGAAGAGAAGACTCCCTGGAAAAGACCCTGATGTTGGGAAAGATGGAGGGCACAAGGAGAAGGGGACGACAGAGGACGAGATGGTTGGACGGTGTTGTCGAAGCTACCAGCATGAGTTTGACCAAACTGCGGGAGGCAGTGGAACACAGAAGTGCCTGGTGTGTTCTGGTCCATGGGGTCACTAAGAGTCGGACACGACTAAACGACTAAACAACAAATGTGAGTTGTAGTTCAGTAACATCTCTAAGGACAAATGTTCCCTTATGTCTGCCCCAAACAGTGCAGCTATGTACAGGTTACAGGTTAAAGCTTTGAAAATAAGTAGGGTTTTTTGGGGGGGGTTAAGCATTAACAACCCCTAAAAGCTAATTTGGACTATGGCTTGCTTTGTTGCATCCAATCTGAAACAGCTCACATAATACACACTTCAGCAGTGGAAACTAATGGGAAACTGCAGAATGTATCTTTTTGCAGGTGGATTATCTGAAGAGACTATTTCAGATAATGATTCTGTGTTTGCTTCTCTGGAATGTGAAATATCTGCCCAAGAGGAGAGAAAAGATTAATAGAACACACCACATCTGCTACTTGTTAGGCAACATTAAAATGGTAAGGGAAAGGGAGAAAGCAGAATCCTCTAACAAATAATGTATATGTGTGCAAACTCTTAATCAGATTTGGGAGGTGATAGACAGACAGATAATCCATCTCTTTGTTTATTGTGCTTAAGCATAACCACCAGACAAGGCAAATAAGTGTTCATCCGTGGGTCCCCCGATGTTGCTGAACTGCAACTCCCATAAGCCCTGACCATTAGCTAAACAAGACTAAGATGGATGGTGGGAGATTGTAGTCCAAAAACATCTAGGGATCAAAGGTGGAAGAACACTGAGTAGGCAATATGTTCTCCTTATTAGGCTCCCTGGCTCACTTCTGACCTTGTCTCCTTAGCTGAGTTCAGGAAGGGGCAAAACGGCTCCCTGTTGTTGTTTTTTATAGCATTTATTACATGTTATATAGCTTAGAAATCATATCGAAATACAAATCGTGGTGATTTAATTTTCAGTATAGCCAAGAGCTGCTTTCTCTCTCCCCCCCCCCTTATGAAATCTGAAATAGGGTTGTGTACAAAAATAGCAACATGGGCCGCAATTATCTAGGAAATTCACCAGGCCATAGAAGGGAATATATTACGCTGAAACTTTCTACTTCATGTAGTTTAAAACAGCCGAAAGAAATGCAAATGCGCAATCTTACCGGGAAAGAATTTGCCACTAATTTCTTTAAAACAATTCTTCTTTTACTTATCCTCTGACCAGGTGAAAGATAATGCCTTACCCATGGACACCCAGACTTTTCCATGGCTGAGGAGGAGAGTTGAGGGAGCCTAGGCTTGTCCTGCCCAGTGGATTCTGAACAGAAAATCTATGGAGGAAAGAGAGAACCTTCCGCATAAGGAATCCACAGGTGTCCTCTCTGGGTAGCTATCCCTAGAAGGGAAAAGAAAGAGTCCAATTTACACACAACAATTCATCAATCTTCCCCAAATGAGTCAGAGGACTGGCAAGATGCTCACGACCCCAATTTTTATTGTATTAAAAATTTCTCATCAGTATTGAAACTGTATATCCGGGACGTATTTTTGTCCCCAGAGAATGACTGAGCCATCCGTTCGTCTGCGGAAAGGCAGGTGGGATAAATGCATCACTTTCAAATCATCTCTCCCATAGAATAAAATTGGCGAACATTTACTTGGCTAGATGAAACAGGTACATTATTTTGATAGAAGAGCAGTTAGTTAATGTCACCGATGATGTATGGCACACGAACACTTAGGAGGGAAATAATGGCGATAATTTGTCAAAGAAGCTAAGAAGCAGAAGAGTAGGGAAGGTGAGGAAGAGGGATATCATGTGCAGGAAGAAAAATGTGATGGTGGGATGGTGAGGAAGAGGGGGAAACGCAACAGGGCAATATTAAAGTGTAGTGGAATGGCATAAAACACAAGAGTCCTCTTCAGAAATTATACATTTGATGTGTGAACCAGAAGTGGGGCTCCACCGACTAGCTTTGCTCCCCTGGTATCTGAATATTCAGTGGAAATGCATTTTGTAAGGGAGACTTTGCTCATCCATGTTAAGACTTTGCTGAAATATATTTTTAAAATAGTGATATGAAATTGCGTGCAGGATTTGAGATATGAGTGACGGGGGGATGAAATGATATTGAGATGGAATTAGGGAATTTAGTAACAAGTAAGGTAAAGGGACCCCTGACCATTAGGTCCAGTCGTGGCTGACTCTGGGGTTGTGGTGCTCATCTCGCTTTACTGGCCAAGGGAACCAGTGTACAGCTTCCGGGTCATGTGGCCAGCATGACTAAGCCGCTTCTGGTGAACCAGAGCAGCACACGGAAATGCCGTTTACCTTCCCTCCAGAGCGGTACCTATTTATCTACTTGCACTTTGACATGCTTTCGAACTGCTGGGTTGGCAGGAGCAGGGACCGAGCAATGGGAGCTCACCCTGTCATGGGGATTCGAACCACCGACCTTCTGATCGGCAAGTCCTAGGTTCTGTGGTTTAACCCACAGCGCCACCCGCGTCCCCTTAGTGACAAGTACAATGCAGCAATTAAGGATAAGAAGAAAAGCGTCATTGTGGGAGGTGTGGGAAGTAAATATATATAAGTGAATGATATATTCGAAACAAAATAAAAAAATTCCTTCCAGTAGCACCTTAGAGACCAACTAAGTTAGTTATTGGTATGAGCTTTCATGTGCTTGCACACAAAAGCTCATACCAATAACTAACTTAGTTGGTCTCTAAGGTGCTACTGGAAGGAATTTTTTTATTTTGTTTTGACTATGGCAGACCAACACGGCTGCCTACCTGTAACTTGAATGATATATTGTATGTGAAGTAAATTTGTTTTTAAAAATTGAAAAACCTAATAGATAATAATAACAATAATGCAGGTTTTGGTGTCTTCGGGTGTCTTCCCGTGTAAGAGTAGGGGTGTCTGGGCGACGTTTCGACGAGGTCTCACTCGTCATCTTCAGGCTGGTGCTTTCGGCTTCTTGTTACTGGAACGTGGCATCTGTGTGAAGTTATAACAATAACTTCACACAGATACCACGTGTGGGGCCAATCAGCATATCCCGGCTGACGTGTCAATTGAATGAACAATCATAATTTCTGAAGAGGGATGCAAAGCATCCACTACAGAGTTAAGGAAATAAACACAAGAGAAGTAAAGTTTGGAAGATAAAGGCCAGTCATGCTGTAAGTCAGAAAGCCCATGAATTATTAGGCTGATGAATGCCCAAATAGACTGAGAACATTTCTAAAAGGATCTCTCCAAAATGGATAAAAGGGAAATAAAAAGGCAAATGAGGATTAATGTAAATACAGTGGTGCCCCGCAAGACAAATGCCTCGCAAGACGGAAAACTCGCTAGACGAAAGAGTTTTCCGTTTTGGAGGTGCTTCGCAAGACGAATTTCCTATGGGCTTGCTTCGCAAGACAACAATGTCTTGCGAGTTCCTGCTTTTTTTTCCCTCCCCCCTTTTTCTAAGCCGCTAAGCTGCTTATCAGCTGATCCGATCAGCAGATAAGCCGCTAAAAGCCACTAAAAGCCGCTAATAGCGCTAATAGCGCTAATCCGCTAATCCTTCAATGGGCTTGCTTCGCAAGACGAAAAAACCGCTAGACGAAGAGAATCACAGGACGGATTATTTTCGTCTTGCGAGGCACCACTGTAAGGAGAAAGTCATGCAATTGGCAGGGGCGGTGGGGGCTAACTTTACACAGATGCAGTCTGAACTTAATATGACTGAAAAAGGAGATCTTACGGACATGGTGGCCCTCAGTTAAAATGTCAACTCAATGGATGGGGGCAGTGAAAGAGATTACTTCCGTGCTAAGTACGGGTAATGAGAAGGATATGGCCAGTATCTTAATGTCTTGATATAAATATATGGTGTAGCATATTTTGAATCCTACATACGTTTCAAAGATAGATGATAGATAGATGATAGATAGATAAATAGATAGATATAGATAGATAGATAGATAGATAGATGATAGATGATAGATAGATAGATAGATAGATAGATAGATAGATAGATAGATAGATAGATGATAGATAGATACCGTATTTTTTGCTCTATAAGACTCATTTTTCCCCTTCTAAAAAGTAAGGGGAAATGTGTGTGCGTCTTATGGAGCGAATGCAGGCTGCGCAGCTATCCCAGAAGCCAGAACAGCAAGAGGGATTGCTGCTTTCACTGTGCAGCAATCCCTCTTGCTGTTCTGGCTTCTGAGATTCAGAATATTTTTTTTCTTGTTTTCCTCCTCCAAAAACTAGGTGCGTCTTGTGGTCTGGTGCGTCTTATAGAGTGAAAAATACGATAGAGAGATGATAGATAGATAGATAGATGAGAGAGAAAGAATGGAACTGTGCAATATGAAGAAAGGGTCAATCAAATACTGAACTTGGAAAGGAGAAGTACACAGTTTCTAATCTTTGAGCGGTTGGGGGCTGGAAAATTAGGTGACCATTGCATTCATATTCTGATACCCCTGCGGGGGTCCTGGAAGCATTTGGATTGACTACTCCAGGAAGCAGATTACTACGCCAAATTGATCTTGGGTCTGATTGTTCAGGCTCTCCTTGTGTTTTTATGTTTGGCATGCTGTATTAATCCCCTGCTCCATGGGCAACCCAATTCTCGAAGAAAGAAAACGATAGATTAAAATGGTAGGCATTCTCATTTGCATCATAGCTAAGCTGGTGATTTGCGAAACCTGATTGTTTGCAAAACCTGGAGATGAGCAAAACCTGGGAACGAGCAGTGTGTGAATGTGCACATACTTAATATGTCTGAGTAATGTGCCTTCAAGAACTTCTTGGCTAGATTGGATTGATCCTTGATACTTAGAAAAGCGCATATGAAATACCACCCATATAATTATATAAAAGCTGTCTGGGAAACTTTTTGACTGAATAGCTGGGGATAAAAATATGCTAAATAAATTAATAACCAAAATACTATCTCTGGCAGAAAGCCCCATTGATTAGGAAAGGTTCATTAGTGCATAAGCATCTAATCTGACTGCCCTACAACCTGCCCCATCCCCAAACCCGGCTAATCAGTTTACCAAGTGATCCATTGATCATATGGCTTATTCACAAAAATGCTTCCACCATGTTCATAAAATATTCCGTTTAAAGCAGGTGTAAGTAATTCAGAGTTAAAATTTTGATATGTGGCATGTGCAGCAGCCCTAGCAATTAAGCCTCCCTGAGTCTTTCGGCTGCAACGCATAATTATCATGCGTAGAAGCTGATCCTATGAGGAGGGGAAGGTACACAGCATGTGCTGATGCAATAATAATCACAATCTGCTGTTTCCCCAGCCCTGAAGAGATAGCCACTGCATATGCTAACATCACTGGTTGATGCTATCTTTAGATTAGAGATGGAGGAGAATGTCAGTCATTGTGAAATCCATCATGGGCCAACCTACTTCACACATCCATGACTAATGTAACAGGTGGGAACTTGTTGATATATTTATTAGATTAATATTCTGCCATTCTCACCACTTCCCAGTGTTCCAGCACAGTTCTTCTGAGTGTATGTGCGTGTTCCTGAAAATCCATATTTTGAGAGAAATATGGAATAATAAGAATTTAAATAGCTAATTACCAATCTTTTTAAAAACAAAAACAAAAGACACCATGTAGATTAATGCAGAAGTGGGGTATGCACCATACAAGTTTACAATCAGAGGAAAGAAAACATTGACTTCAGTTAAAAGAATATGTAAAGAAATACTGGTTGGGGAAAAGAAATCCATTTATGAAGACCTGTCTGAATAACACCATTCTTAGGAGACGTCTAAAAGCAGAGGGGAATGATTCCTGCTCAACCTCAACGGGGAAGGGGTTCCACAAGACAGGGTCTGCAACATTAAAGGTTTGGTTCCTAGTAAAGGATGGACAAACCTCAGGAAAGAGAGTAACCATAAGAAGTGTCCCATCAGAGGATCTTGGTAATGGCGTAAACCATAGGAGATCACATAGCTCTTAAGGTACAGTGGTACCTCAGGTTGAGAACGTAATTCGTTCTGGAGGCCCGTTCTTAACCTGAAACTGTTCTTAACCTGAGGTACCACTTTAGGTAATGGGGCCTCCCGCTGCTGCCATGTGATTTCTGTTCTCACCCTGAAGCAAAGCTCTTACCCCGAAGTACTATTTTTGGGTTAGCAGAGTCTGTAACCTGAAGCGTCTGTAATCCGAGGTACCACTGTACTTCGTGATTTAACAAAATACAGTGATACCTTGGTTTACAAACTTAATCCGGTCCTGAAGTCCGTTCTTAAACCAAATCCATTCTTAAACTGAGGCATGCTTTCCTTAATGAGGCCTCCCGCCACCGGTGCCCTTCCACCATTCAACTTCCGTTCATAGACTGAGGTAAAGTTCGCAAACTGGAACACTACTTCCGGTTTTCAGGCGTTTGTAAACCAAATAGTTTGTAAACCAAATAGTTCGTAAACAGGGCTGTTCTTAAACCGAAGTACCACTGTAACTTTAAACCTGGTCCAGTAGCAAATTGGCAACCAGTGCAGAGGAGTAGAATGTTGCCAGTAGAATGCTCCTGTGAGCAGTCTGGTTGCTCCATTCTGCACTAGCTGCAGGTACTGGACAATATATAAGCTGATGAATGAGCATACACGAGACAGCGACTGGAAATACACAGATTTGGGCATCCCTACATGAAATATCAGGGACCTGCGTGGCGTTGCAGGTTAAACCACAGAGCCTAGGGGTTGCTGCTCAGAAGGTCAGCGGTTTGATTCCCCGTGACGGGGTGAGCTCCCGTTGCTCGGTCCCTGCTCCTGCCAACCTAGCAGTTCGAAAGCATGAAGTGCAAGTAAATAAATAGGTACCACTCCGTTCGGAAGGTAAACGGCGTTTCCATGCACTGCTCTGGTTCGCCAGAAGCTGCTTAGTCATGCTGGCCACATGACCTGGAAGCTGTACGCCAGCTCCCTCGGCCAGTAAAGTGTGATGAGCGCCGCAACCCCAGAGTCATCTGAGACTGAACCTAATGGTCAGGGGTCCCTTTACCTTTATTTTTTACATGGAATATCATTGCAAGCTGGGATTTGATCACAAACTGGACATAGGTTAGGTGCTATCTAGGACTCATCCGTGTTTAATCTAAAAATGCTTTGGGGGTGGTAAGCTTTATTTACTCAGAGCAGATCTGCTGAAATTTAATGAAAATGTATCACTCCGGTTGAATAGCAGCCTAGGTCTTTGTTACATTAGATGTGCAGGTTGATATAGCCTCGTTGGCTTGCTGATTGTAAGGTCGGCAGTTCAATCCATGAGATGGGGTGAGCTCCCGTTGCTTTGTCCCAGCTCCTGCCAACCTAGCATACCACTGTGAGTAGATAAATAGGTACCACTGTGGCAGGAAGGTAAATGGCATTTCCTTGCGCTCTGGCACTCGTCATGGTGTTCCATGCACCAGAAGCAGTTTAGTCATGCTGGCCACATGACCCAGGAAAGATGTCTGTGGGCAAATGCCGGCTCCCTTGGCCTGAAAGTGTTGATGAGTGCTGCACCCCATAGTCAAATTCCTCTGGACTTAACCATCCAGGGGTCCTTTACTTTTACCTATATGCCTTGTTAACCTTGTGCATTTCCATTGCAACTAATCAGAGAGAAGTTGCCCACATGTGTTTCATCAGATCAACGTGTAGCAGCACATTGTTACATGCTTAGCTCTATTGTCGTCAGGTGGTGTTACATCATAATGCAGCAACCATGCCTCTCCAGATTAAAGTTTACAGGTGGAGATTTAAGTTTTAGTATGTCTTAGATGCGGCCAAAGTAATTGAATAGAATCATTGGCATTTACATTCCAAAGATCTACAACTTTACAACTGAGGTTGGAGAGCATATGCCGCTAAGAATTGATTCTTCATTTTCTCTGAGCCCATACTTGGCCACTTAGCCAACTGCCATTTTGCTCAGTGTTTATCGATTTTACAGCCGTGTGGATTCTTCCTGCTAGCCTGCCCTTCCAGCAGTGCACCACAGAAATAGAAATCTTAAGATTCTGTCGAGTTACTGCAGATTCCACACCTGAGTTCTGTGACCTGTAGAAATGTGCAACTTTCACAGCTCTGCATTTGCTTTGCGTTATATAATTCTGCTTTTGCTAATTATCAACAAAGGCCAGAATCTCAAGAGCCTATTTATTTTAACACGCTGAATCAACTCACTGACCCCATCTCCTTAAAATTTCATAAGGTGTTGCCTATGCATGTTCAAAGGCTTTTAAAGCAGAAAATGAAAGTGAAACCTGAAATTCACCAGATGTTGAATTCTGGACAAGACATACACACCATAATGTGAGCTCATTTTCCTCACTCCGAGCACATTTACATGATAGGGATTTTGAGGGGGAGGGGATTCAGTTCAGTTCACATTTAAATACACTTACCTAATTTGTATCCTCCCAAACCATGTGTGAACTGAAACACAACCAGCTTTGAAATTTGCATGCTTGCGAACTTTGCAACGCAATCTCTAGCCAAGTAATATGTACAAAAATGTATATGCTAGTGGATGTAAATGCATATGTCAGTGAAAACAACTTACAAGAATAATTTTATTGTGGGAAATTGATTTGCGAAAAATTTCGTATTAGGAAAAAATTGCATCAAAAATGTATATATTAGGAGGCATTCACAAAAAAATGCCAATGCATATTCGGGAGTAGTTTCCCCCCACAAAAATCACAAAGTGATGTGGAAACGTGGAGAACTAATTTGAAGATCTGAGGAATGAGAAACTGAAATAGACATATTTGCCATTCCCCAGGTGAGAGCAAGGGTTGTGGGGGATGCAGACAAAAACAACAACAGGACCTACTCCAATTGGATTCATCCGCAGCCCACTTACAGAAACTGCCTTGTAGGAAGGAAAATCTGACTTCCAGTGAAGCTGGTTGTGTTTTGTTTGTTTGTTTGAGGATGTGTACCTGTTGTACTGGTGTCTTGGTGTACCTGTTGTACTGAAGGGGTGGAAGGAACTGTCGGCTATGTTTCTCTCGGTTTCTCATTTTTCAGATCTTAAATTCAAATCTAAACATTTTGCAGTGATTTGTAAACTTGTTTTTTAAGCGTCCTCATGAAAATCCATAAACACCTACTGTGGATTTATCCTAAACAACACATTTTTATATGCAGTTTTGACTAGTGTGTGTGTGTTTTGCAAGCAATTTTCCTTAAGAAAAGGCATTTTGTATGCTAGTCTCATGAATATATATTCACTATATCTCCAATATATTCAATTTTATGCACACTTTCCCCCAATTTTTGCATTTTTTTTGTAAACATTGCTTGGTTGGAGAACTGCGTTGGAAAATTCAGATAATGCAAATTTCAAATGATAGCTATCTTTTGGTAGACATACTGCTTCAGAAAGTATGAATTTGATAGCTACAGCTTCAAAAGTGGGACTTTACATCCCATTTACCTTCAAAATAGTTCGAGTTGGCATACAGTGTTCTTTTTGTCTCTATATTATCCTTACAACAATTCTGTGAGGTAAGCTAGGCTGAAAATTGGTGACAGGCCAAAGGTCATGGCTGGGCAGGGATTTGAGTCCTGGTCTCTCAGGCTGTAGTCTAACATTGTAACCACTTTAACCACTACATTAATCCAAGGAGTGTGGATCAGAGCATGTCATTTAGGACTAGGGACATTACTTCCTTAAAAATTCACTCTGCAGGAGGCAATAAAGGTAAAGGGTAAAGGGGACCCCTGACCATTAGGTCCAGTCGTGGCCGACTCTGGGGTAGTGGCGCTCATCTTGCTTTATTGGCCGAGGGAGCCAGCGTACAGCTTCCGCGTCATGTGGCCGGCATGACTAAGCCGCTTCTGGCGAACCAGAGCAGCGCATGGAAACACCGTTTACCTTCCCGCTGGAGCAGTACCTATTTATCTACTTGCACTTTGATGTGCTTTTGAACTGCTAGGTTGGCAGGAGCAGAGATTGAGCAACGGGAGCTCACCCCGTCGCGGGGATTTGAACCGCCAACCTTCTGATCGGCAATTCCTAGGCTCTGTGGTTTAACCCACAGCGCCACCCGCATCCCGCAGGAGGCAATGGATACCAACAAAATAATAATATAATAATTTATTATTTATACCCTGCCCATCTGGCTGAGTCTCCCCAGCCACTCTGGAAATCCAACTGAGGTCTGGGAGAGGAACAGATTGGTTTCCTCTTTGCTTGTTTTATTTATTTTTTTATATATTAAATTTATATACCACCCTATAGCTGCAGGTCTCAGGGCAGTTCACCAGATAAAAACACAAGATTAAAAACATGAAACACACAATTGAAATAAAAACAAAAGCAATCTAATAACCCCAATACATTTTAAAAGGGCACTGCATGTTAATCAGCCAAAGGCCTGGTTAAAGACGAACATTTTTGCCTGGTGCCTAAAAATGTACAATGAAGGTGCAAGGCAAAACTCCCTGGGGAGAGCATTCCACAGAGGGGGAGCCACTGCAGATAAGGCCCTGTTCTTGTGTTGCCAATCTCTGGACCTCTCGTGGAGGGTTTTTACTTTTCATTTATGTACCATTTCAGTTTAAAAATACCCACAATAGTCACTAGCCAGGCTATCGTGTACCAGTTATGATTCCTTCTTTCAATGCACTGTTCTTTGAGGAGTACAAACTCTGACTTGACTTCCACTTTTTTGGTAACACACACACACACTATGTAAATGAGTTAATTATGTAGCATACCTTTGATTTTCCCAGTTGGGCAGAAAGCTAAAAGAAGAAGAAAAAGAGTTTGCCCGGTGAATCACCAGAGGCAGACTAGGCCTGTGATAAGAAACCACATACTTTAATTCCCCCTGTTACCATTAAATGAGAATATGCTTCTTTTGAACAGGATTAGGAATAAATTAGTCTTTTTTGTGTGTGATGTAGGATTGAGTACCCCATGGGTAATAATAGGGTAGAAATAAACCGAACGACACTCAAAACTGACACAAATATATCACTCTTACTCAAAAGCAGATGTGCTCAGCGGAGGAGGCAACAAAAATGAAGACTTATTTAAAAATACCTCATTCTATTCAAGCGGAGAGAATTTAAATTGTTCCTTCTAATAGTACATTCAGATGGGGTGAGGGTGTCATGAGTATTAGAGCCATAAAGGGCCCACTTAGAAACATGATGAAGGCATCCAAAAATCAGCATCAGTGGCGTACGGTGAAATTTTTTATAGGGGACCACTTAGGACCAGAGGCACCAGTTTGCGAGAGCCGTGGGTGGTCAATGTCATGCATGTGACATTGTGGCGTCCTAATGTCACCACACGTCGCCAATGTCACACTTGAGCATTGTGTTAGAATTCCTGCTCCATGATTGCAGTCATGGGATTTTTGTCTATCACATGACGGTATATGTTTTGACCCCACAAAGTGGGAAGTGACGGAGACAGGATGTTTGTGTTACTGTGTTCCATGAAGTGGGACTATTGTCCTTTGTTCTTTTCCTCTTTGCTGTCTGATGCTAGAGAGAGGGGGAGCCATGTTGCAGTGCTCCGCGTCTGTTTATATGTAAATAAAGTAGATTAGCCAAAATGCTGTGTTGCTGAGGTCTGTTACACAAGCTGCGAAGACTGTGGATCCCTAAGTGTGCCAGTGTCTGTTGGCATTGGTCGCTGAGATGTTCGGGCTGAAGAAAGCTTTTGAAGCTCCTGAACGAAAGACCAGGAGGGAGAGAACATGCCAGTCGGGCATGTGTCTCTGCCAGGGTCCTTCTCAAGTATAGGCTGAGCTTCTAACAATGGTCATGGGCCCTAACACATTGTGCCTCCCTCCCTAAGCTGGGCTGAAGCTTCCTGGGCTTTACAAAGGAGGTGCCAGGGCTCTGACAGGATGTCGGAGCTGTCCTGTCTTCTTCCAAAAGCCGGATGGGCTTTGGGAAGATGGCAGGATGGATCTTGGACCCATCGGAGCCTTGTGCCTCCCTCTCTAAGCTGGGCAGAAGCTTCCCGGACTTTGGGGAGGAGGCACCAGCGGAACATTTAGGGTACTAGCCTAGTCCCCTTAGTCCAATCATCAGCATGCTCAGAGGAACCTGAGATATAACTCACCGAAGCCTGAGCATGCTGTGTAGCTATAGATTGTTGAGTGTCAATTGTGGAGGGAATGGAAACTCAGGAGAGTGGAGAAGGCTGTGAGTGCTAGGATGTCCAATAACTCAGTTGGTAGAGCATGAGACTATTAATCTCAGGGTTGTGGGTTTGAGCTCCATGTTGGGCAAAAGATTCCTGCATTGCAGGGAGTTTGGACTAGATGACCCTTAGAGTCCTTTCCACCTCTACAAGTCTTTGATTCTACTGGATCACAGTGTGGCGTTTGCCCTCCTAGGTGGGTCATAAGGAAAGGGTTAAATGAGTGTGAAGTGATTGGCCAGTGGGAACCCAAGGAGAGGAGTTAGAGTTAGGGTTGGAGTGGTGTGGTGTGGTGTGGAAGTCAGTTGGGAGTTGGAGAAGGAAGAGGGAGGATAAGTCTATGGGTTGGTCGAGTTGTGTGGTGAGAGAGTGAGAGGGACTGTTAGGTGGAGTCAGATAGATAGTTGGGATAATCAGTTTGAAGTTGTTAGGAACATATAGGCCAGTAAAGAAACTAAGATTAAGAAACTGTCAAGAAAAATTAACTGAAACCATAAACTTGTTCATGCCTATAAAATAAACTTGATTATTTGATAATGTTAACAACTGTCTGGACTCTGTGTGTACCTGAGAGAAACGGGTTGGTGGCAGTGGGGAAGCAATCACAGTGGTGGCACAGGGATCAGTAGACCGTCAAACGTCCGGGGACCCTGTGTGATCGCCACACACACACTCTGATTTTAATATGCAGACCAACAATATAGGCTATTTAGAGTTCATTTAAACTTTAAAATCTTACAAGTCGGAATGGCTTTTCTATGTTGCTGCCTACTACTTTACTGATAGAATTCAGGTACAGAATACACACACACACACACACACACACACACACCCTCTTTCCAAACAATTGCAAAATAAAAAGCTGCCGATTGCCTCTCGCATGTTTTCCTTGGTCTGGAATTTTTCACGGGGAGAAGCCTGTACATCATTCTGAGTACCTTTTAACTGAAAGGCAATTTATTTGTTTATCAGGAAAAATGGGCATTGAGTCAGCGAGACAATGTATTTTACCTTCATAGCCACAAAAAGCTTAAGAGGAAATCCAACACTGGAAATCATGCTACTTGCGATAGAATTACACCTCTGAAGACATTTGAAAGAATTGCATTTATCCATCAGGCCTGCAGAAACCATCTGCATATACATTGTGGATATGAGAAAGACACGTTTATTAATGTTCCTTCAGTGCTTATTGTAAAAAAAGGTCCCCTTGTTGCATTGTTTAACATTATTAGTGTTAGACAAATATATGTCTGGTACATATAATTAACTACAAGTTGTAACCATAATTCTGTTCCATTCTACTTTAATATTAATATTCCATTAAAATCCCCACCAAAAATTACTTAAACATATATTTTAAGTGTGCATTTTGAAATGTTTAAATTGCCAAGAATTGTACATTCAGAGATTCATTTATTGTCCGTTTGTTAAATTAGTATGGTGCCCAAGGCTGCCAACATTGGTAAACCGAAAGTTCAAATACAAAACAACAATTCAAGAAAATCGGGTAAAACTTATTAATAAAACAGATCACTGTAACAGCCAGTGTAAACCATTTCAGCAAACTTATCAATGGCCATTAACTAGTCTGCCTGGTGTGTGTGTGTGTGTGTGTGTGTGTGTGTGTGTATGTCTTTGCCTGCTGGCAAGAGGTCATCAGAGATGGAGCCAGGTGAATCTCCTTTAGCAAGGAGTTCCACAGTGTATCTGACACTTAGAAGGCTTTCAGCAGGTTGAAAAGGTCTCAATTCATTTTAAACTTATTTTTAATTGTCATTTTTTTGTACAATTATCTGTAAATTGCCTGAAGACTAATGTAGAAGGCAATTCCTAAACTCCTCTCCTGCAGTTTCTCGCAAGGACACTTGGAGGGTCTGCAAAGATACAAAAAGAAATGTTATTTCCCATCTTATTGTAGGCTTCATTTCATTTTGAAAAATAACATTTTATTTTACAGTTTATTGTTGTTTATATTTTGAATATGGGGGCACCGAATGCCGTGGCGAGGCTCCTTGCTACGGGATCACATTCATCCAGTGCTTTACCAGCTGCAGGAGGCAGGACTAGAACAGCAGCTGACTGGCATGGTGTCTTTAGAAAGCATTCCAGACCCACCGTCTCACAGAACCTGGAGACCCTTAAAAATAGGAGAACAAAGAGCTCAAAGACAGAGGGCACTTAGTAGCACCCGTAGGAGAGACAAATGAGGAAGTGGGAGAGACGGCGGGGGTGGAGATTCACTCAGGACAACACCATTATGCAAAAGGCTGGGTTCTATAGCCTCTCTCTGTAATACTGAAATAAAAAAGGATGGTAAGAAACTTTTCCTTGCCTTTATACTTTCCTGGGCAACCAACCGGGAGCCACTGACAGCATTCTGACACATAGCTGTCAACTTACAGATTTGAAAATAAGGGGCCAGCAGCTTCAAAAATAAGGGATCAGCAGCCAAAATAAGGGATTTTCCAGGCACAGGTATGTTCAACGTCTGAGCTCCTCCGAGCCAAAGGCAGAAAGTCCAGCCAGCAGCCAAACGAAGCCTCAAATGGTGGTTCCCATAGCGCAACAACCCAGCAAAGGGAATGCAGCAAGGAAAACCACCGTCACCTCTCCGCTAGGAAGCGCTGAGCAAAGGCGAGTCCCCAGGCAATGCGCCCAATTTGATTGGCACAAGGCATGCAAGCTCCACCCCCCAGTCGTTCTTAGACTCCTTATTAGGTGAGCAACGCAGCCAAGCAACACAGTTGGAGCCTCCCTCCTCCCTGGTTGGCAGGGAGGGAGGGAGAGGAGCTGCTTCCTTTGAAACCAGGGAAATTTAAGGGACATCATCAATAAGGGACAGCAGCGGGACACGGCGCTGGGATAAGGGAGTTTCCCACCAAATAAGGGACGGTTGACAGCTATGTCCTGACATGATCTGAGTGAGTCCTGAGGGAGCGAGTTCCATAATTTAACTATGTGCTGTGTTAAGAAGTACTTCTTTTAATCTTGCCCAAATCTTCCAACATTATTTATTTATTTATTTATTATTTCTACCCTGCCCATCTGGCTGGGTTTGCCCAACATAACATTTAAAATATGATAAAACACCAAACATTAAACACTTCCCTAGTTCATCTTCTTTTGGGCAGGGGGGGGCTTATCCACACTTATTTTTTTCCTACTTCTCCCCCCAGAGATAAACCGCTCTTTAGCACTCAACTGGAGCAAACAGCAATTCGGGTATTCTTCGGATGGATGTTTGCTCCGATTTAGCACTTAAGAGTGGAAATTCCCCCAGGAAGGAGCGGTGCAAGGGGGAAACCGCTGAGACATTGAAAGTGTGGGTCAAGCAGAAATGTAGATGAGATCTGGATGTCCTTGAGATCTATTATCCTCCCAAGTGAGAAAAAAACCCTATAATGGTGTGCCTTCAGCAGTGCCCCAAGCCTGCTCAAGACTTAATATCACACACAGAGAGAGAAATGGCCATTCAATCAGAAACTGATCTGATCAGTTGACTCCTATCCTACGTGAATAACATATTGCCATCCCAAAGCAAACATTTCCCAAAGCTTCTGGCTGATAGGGGGCAAATTGAAATAACTGTTTAGCAGCAGTAGGATCACACAGTAGAGCAGTTCGTTACTGTCCAGCTAATGTTATGTTAGCCTAGATAGCTCGGTTGGCTAGAGCATGGTGCTGATAACACCAGGGTTGAAGGTTCGGTCCCCATATGGGACAACTGTATATTTCTGCAATTCAGGGGGTTGGCCTAGATGATCCTCAGGGGTCTTTTCCAACTCTATGATGCTATGATTCCAATTACACACCCTGGGGGAGTTTACCCAAATGGAATAGGTTTAGCAGCCAACACCATTTCCAGGTGGGTAACACGGTTCCACCCAAATCACTGAAGGTCTTGATTGTTGCGTGTCGAGGTCCCCAAGCCACCCCAAATTAACTCACGCTTCACACAGAAATTTTTGTTTAAGGTTTTTGGCAGAATTTTGGCCACAACTTTATTTAAATACACAAACGTGAGTGGTTGCTTAGGCAATGGTTACAAGTATCTGTCCATGTCCCAGGGACAGAACTGACTTCCAGATTCCAGCGGAAGCCAGTCAGGGAAGACAATATTGGGGATCAAAGAAGCTGGAGAACAGACCCTCACCTCTCCCTGCATGCTCCCAAGGGGCTTGCGCGGCCCAAACTCGTTGCCAGGGATTTGGATGAAGGCATGGCAAGCCCCCGGATTCCTTTAACGGAATTCTCTTGCAGCAGCAGCATTGGAGGGGTAGGCACTTACCCCTCCACCAACCAATTTTTTAACCAATGCCTAACCACAAACCTTACAAGTTGTGACGATTTGCTATGCAGTAGGCAAAAATCCAAAGGGCACCAGCCAACCAGCCAAATGGACAAAATTCCTACCAGGCCCCTGCCCCAAGTGCAGGCGACCCCATGACAGGCATAGCACAGGTCAAGCGAAATAACCCTCATTTCAGGGAGGCTGGGCGGGTGATCCCTTGTACACAGCAAAAGAGAAAGTCCAAAGCTGCGTGACCTGTATTTAAAAGCTTTGTGCCCCACCCCCAAATTGGCAACATGAAAATCTCCCCAGATTCTCAACTGCCCAATGACTGCCTGTGCCCATCCAAACAGATCCACCCAGCAACAGTGGGGTGGGCTGCTAGACCCCACTGCAACACGTGCTCTCTATTAGGGAGAACATGCTCTGCCAGACAGATGGAGGAGGGACTCAAGGTGGCAATGGTCTTCCCCATCTCCTGCTGCTAGGGCACCTGTGTCCTAGTCAAATCTACATAGCAAGTTGTGCCCAGGCACAATGCCATCTCAACAGATGGTACTGAGCGCGGGCAGTCAAGAGACCATGTTTGAGCATCGAGCACATTTGTGCAGGGCAGGGTTGCCAGCATGGAATGTCAAAACAGCTGCCTGTTTCTAAGACTGGTGTTCCCGCAAACGAGATGGGGGATAGTCTAGATAATTTATCACTACATTCCATGTCCTTCCTTCCGTACAAGCAAGCTTTGGCGATTCTGCAGAAAGGCAGTGCGAGCGAAGTCTCATTTACATTCATTACATTATGAGTAATAAAAACAAGAAAATAGAACTGGCAGGTTCAGCAGTCACTTGACAAATTGTTTCCAGCTACACCAGGATTAGAGATTTTTTTAAAATAAAAAACAAACATACAAACAAAAACCAAGGGCCAGATTCCCTCATGGGCAACATTTGGGGGCCATGTTAGAAATGCACTGAGTTAGGCAAGAGAAGTTATCACGGATAACAACAACACTCAAGGAAGACAAGGGGGAGAGTTAATCAGAGGAGTGGCCTAGGAAGAATCCCAGGGGCTATGTAGAAAACTGTGGCATTCCGGTGATATACAAAATAACAGGTAAACAACAACAAAACAGACTTACAACCCTTTTTAAGCTCATTGTACATTCTTGGGAGCATAACTGTAAGCACAGACAGTCCTGGATTTACAGAAGCCATCCCAGCTTCTGATTTGATCCTGGAATGTCCTATTTTTCCTTAGGAAATTCTTCTTTTCATTGGAGAAATGTTGAAGGGTATGGTAGGGCTTCCAAATTTTCATTGGAGAAGTAAGAAGACATCTGAGGGCAGCCCTGTACAGGAAAGTTTTTTTAAAAAATTATATTTTTATATACAGTGTGTTGGAAGCTGCCCAGAGTGGTTGGGGCAACCCAGTCAGATGAGTTGGGTATAAATAATAAAATTATGATTATTATTATCATGGAAGAGAACGTCCCTGTTTTCATTGGAGAAATGTTGGAGGTATGTAATGACTTGCTTCTGGCAACTTTTTGCCTCCTGGCAGTACAGTTCAGGCCTGATCCAAAGAGTGCAACTGACATGAAGGCTGATGCCCTTTGATCTCCTAAAATAAGATTCCCAATTCTCAAAAAGCTTGAATCAGCACTGCTGTTTACCTCAGAGACATACTGTCTTCTTACTGGCAAAGAACCCCTTTGCCTCACCTTGGACATGAACTGGGGTTTTCAAGTCTTCCAGTCAAATGCTTGAAAATCTCTTGAGAGGTTTTCCGAATGTTGGGTATCAACATGGAAACACCACAAATATTCTAGTTGGGCTTGCCATCAGAACCAACCAGTTAATCACCACTGATGGCAAGCCCTTCTTACAAGGAACATTTGGGAGTACCCTTGAATAATAAATATAAATAATAATAGCATTTTATTTATATCCCGCCCTCCCCAGCTGAAGCCGGGCTCAGAGTGGCTAACAACAGTAAAAGTAACACAGTTTACATACAATCAATTAATTGAAATACATTCTAAAATCAGTTCATTCTAAAATCAATTCAGAATTAAATTAATGGCAACCATTGGGCTAGAGTTCTATGAGGATTACCAAAGGAGGGGGTCAGACTGTGCCTTGGCCAAAGGCCAGGCGGAACAGCTCTGTCTTGCAGGCCCTGCGGAAAGATGTCAAGTCCTGCAGGGCCCTAGTCTCTCATGACAGAGCCTACCACCAGATCGGGGCCACAGGCGAAAAAGCCCTGGCTCTGGTTGAAGCCAGCCTAACCTCCCTGTGGCCTGGGACCTTCAAGATGTTTTGAAGACCGTAAGATCCTCCGTGGGACATACCAGGAGAGGCGGTCCTGTAGGTATGAGGGTCCTAGGCCATATAGGGCTTTAAAGGTTAAAACCAGTACCTTAAACTTGATCCTGTACTCCACTGGGAGCCAGTGCAGCTTGTATAGCACTAAGTGAATGTGATCCTGGGGTGAGGACCCCGTAAGGAGTCTTGCCGCGGCATTCTGCACCCACTGGAGTTTTTGTGTCAGTCTTTTCCCACACCACACTTAACATTGTATCATGTCAGACGTGGGTCAGATAGCTTGGTCCAAATTAGGACCACTGTTGGACCCAATCCACGCACAGGCAGAGTTTCTGCATGTCTGCCCTAATCAGTTCAAAATGTTGTGTATCACCATGGTCTTTTCTTTTATTCTTTCCTAACACATCATGTTTATCCTTTCCCTGATCCTGTTTTTTTAGAAGTGAGTTCCGACATTGCCCTTTTCCCATAATTGAAATCATTTTATATCATCTTTTTTGTTACAGTCATTCTCTTTGGCACTGGGGAATAGCTTCATAATGATAGCAATGTGAGTCTTCTTTTTATGAAATGTCTTAGGAAGAAGCATTATAATTCCCTGTGATTATTATATTTTTGGTCAGGCACAAGATAAATTCTTACCTTGATCGGATTTCAAACTGTCCACTGTACTTACTTTTCCAGCCTATAATATTTGCTAATGCTAATAAATATAATAAAGCACACCAAAGGAGTAGCACTACTAAGCAAAAGAGAAATGTGACAGGAAACTTGAGTCCAACAGATCAGCTACCATTGTAGGGGTCAGTTTGTCCGTGGCTCTTTCTGTAGGAAATTACAATAGATGCAGTCCCCTGTTGAATAGCTATTTTCTTGCAATGTTTTGCAATTTACAACACACATCAATACATTTCCACTTGACTAGGAAAAAAATAAGGCTATGGTGACCAGTCCCCATACCATAAATCTGTAGTAGACAATGTAGCAGCTCCAGAAATTGTAGACGACAGCTTCCATCAGCCTCTGCCTTCAAGACCAAAGAATGATAGGAGAACCACATTGTCCATAACTTCCTTAAACCCAATCTGCAGAAATCTACTGAGCTACTGTTGAATGCACAAAAGCAGGAGCCAGTAAAAGGTTGGCAGCCCTATGACATGAGGGAAAGAAAAGTTAAGTGTGTGTTGTGGATACATAAAAGATCTTTACTTTCCAATGGGAATCTCAGTCCATGAAGGCTGAAAATAATGTTGGTCTGTAGAAAGCAGTCGTGCTGGCTATTATATTGAATGAGTTGAATAATGTTTACAGTGGTACCTTGGGTTACAGACACTTCAGGTTACAGATGCCACTAACTCAGAAATAGTACCTCGGGTTAAAAACTTTCCTTCAGGATGAGAACAGAAATCGTGCGGCAGCAGCGCAGTGGCAGCGGGAGGCCCCATTAGCTAAACTGGTACCTCAGGTTAAGAACAGTTTCAGGTTAAGAATGGACCTCCAGAACAAATTAAGTTCTTAACCAGAGGTACCACTGTATATATAGCTGACAGATGAAGAATCGGAAGTTCCTTAGTTTCTTAATTTATTTATTTTTCTTATTCTTCTTAATTCTTCATCATTACTCTCTCTGTCTCACCCCCCTTTCTTTCTCCTTTCTTCTCCTCTCGACCTATGTTTTTTATTTTGTTTAATGTTTTAGTTTGGACAAAAAAAGATATTTGATAATAATCTTTGCATGTCTCTTTATAACGCCTAATAAAATGTATTCATATATGGAATATCAGTCCAATATTAAATTTTAAAAAATTAACTACTCCAAGAGCAGAGTTTGGATTGTGATATATAGGTGTAGGCTTTTAAATCCTTGTTGGTAAAATAGCACACACACACACACACACACACACACACACACACACACAAATTACCCACCCGCATTCCTATCCTGGGGCCTTTGTTCCCTGGATTTTCAAAAGGAGTGTGTTGACCTTGAGACAGAATTGCAAAAGATATTTAATTTTTTTATCAAAAGGGATGTAGACTCTGCTGATGTAGCCAGAGGTGTTTGCTCAGTCTTCAGCTAGCATAAGTGCCAGCGATTACCCAGAAGTGACATTTATAGAAGCGGCTGAGTGGATGGAAAACATTACGTCTAAATGTGTGAATGAGGAATGTCAAAGATGACAGCTAGTGAGACATCAAGGAAATCTACATCTGTGTGGCTTAATCTCTTGCACAAAGAAAACTTTCATTGGCAGCACTCCAGAGGCCTTGGCACCAAGAAAAGACAGAGAAAAGGTTCTCAGCTTCTCAGACATGGATAGCTTACTAGCAAAATAAAAACATCAGGCTCGTCACAGCCTTAAGAGATGCACTAGGAGTCAAAATGATTTGTGTGTTTTTTTTCATTGCCTTTTCATATTTGTGGAAGGTCTTGATTCCTGCCTGTATTCAGTGAGCCAGCTACTCAAAACATTTGATGGAAATATCTCCTTTTTTCATGGTTTTGTCAGTGTTCCTTACAAATCTGTTTGCTTAGGCCATGGGTAGGCAGACTAAGGCCCGGGGGCCAGATCCGGCCCAATCGCCTTCTAAATCCAGTCCATGGACGGTCCGGGAATCAGCCTGTTTTTACATGAGTAGAATGTGTGCTTTTATTTAAATTGCATCTCTGGGTTTTTTGTGGGGCATAGGAATTCATTCATTTTTCCCCCCTTTCAAAATATAGTCCGGCCCCCCACAAGGTCTGAGGGACAGTGTACCGGCCCCCTGTTTTCTCATAAAACTGACTCATCTCATTTCAAGAAGATATGTAATTAGATACTGGTATATAATATAATTAATTGGACCCCCCCCCCGCGCCTTTTAAAAAGGGTATTTCGGGCAAGGTCTCACAACAAAATATGGTCGTCATTGCTAAGGCGGGCCCGGAACAAGATTTTAAAAATAAATCTAGACTTTGTAGTTTATGTAGTCTTATGTTCAAAGTGAAAAAGTTAAAACTTTCTCTCTCTCTCTCTCTCTCTCTCTCTCTCTCTCTCTCTCGATTTATGCAAGCCCCCAGGTATGCATTAAGTAGCTATGTGGATCCTTGTCTCTACTTCTTGAAATAGGAACTATTAAAAAAAACCAACCCAAACCCATCATAATATAAAAACAAACCAATTTGGGAGGCAAGGCTAAAAATGTTCACTGCCATTCCTAGTTTTCTCTTGGTTCATGGCACTTTTCCTCTTGTCCTTCAGGAAGGTTTGGCCCATGACAAATTTTGCCCAGCTCTTATTTGCAATTTTGTTTTTTAAAAAATAAAGGGTCCCAGTGTCCTTAATGAGAATTAAGCATTCCCTCTCCCCACTAGAAAAGTAAGACTTGCTATACAGTCATACCTTGGTAGTCGAACGCCTTAGTTGTCAAACTCCAAGGTGAGTGTTCCGGTTTACAAACGTTTTTTGGAAGCCAAACGTCCAATGTGACTTCTGCGGATTCCGATTGGCTGCAGGAACTTCCTGCAGCCAATTGGAAGCCACGCCTTGGTTTGTGAACCATTTCGGGAGTCAAACGGACTCCCGGAACGGATTAAATTTGAGAACCAAGGTGCAACTGTACTGACAGTTTTTCACTTTTACTTTGTAGCCAAGAGGACTGTAGCCGTTAATGGAGAATTTTATGGCCCAAAACAGTGTTTCTTTTCTGACCATGGTTACTTATCCACTTGGATTTAAAACAACCTGTCTACTCCAGAGTTCCAACAATTGTAAATTGGAATCCATTGCTTCCATAATGGAAGCTACACATTTCCTCAATCTATAACAGTGTGCTATTGTGTTGAACTTTGATTGGTGCACAGCAAATTCACAACCAACACTAAATGTGACAGAAAAAGCAATACAGTGGTACCTTGGGTTAAGTACTTAATTCGTTCCGGAGGTCCATACTTAACCTGAAACTGTTCTTAACCTGAAGCACCACTTTAGCTAATGGAGCCCCCTGCTGCTGCCACGCTGCCGGAGCACGATTTCTGTTCTCATCCTGAAGCAAAGTTCTTAACCTGAAGCACTATTTCTGGGTTAGCAGAGTCTGTAATCTGAAGCGTATGTAACCTGAAGCGTATGTAACCCGAGGTACCACTGTACACTAAAAATGTATCAGGCCACACCCTTGTTTTCTTAACATATTGATATTGATTCTTTGCTTCTCTGGGGTCCTCACAAATCTTTTCCTTGACTATTCTGTACAATTTTTCCCCAGAAGATGTTTTGTTGATGCCAGCATTCTCGTTATTTGGCAAGTTGTTTTCACAGCTACAAAGCCTGAAATGTGCTTATATTCTATTTTCAATTTACTTTTTGCATTTTGTGACATACATTTCTAGCCCACTCAGACTGCAACCTACAGATCACTGAAACTTGAATACTGTCCTTTAAAGCAGCAGTTTACTATAACTCTGCTTAGCTGCTAGATCCAAAACAGCTATTTGGGTTGCTACAGTGTAAGCTGCCTTTTATGTGTGATGGCCTGGGAATCTGATTCAGAGGCTGAACCTGAGGAGTCCCAGCCTGCACAGGAGTCCCCGCCTCCAGGGCCGGCTGAGCTGGGGCAGGGGCTTGAATCTGAAGGGCCCTCGCCTGTGCCAGATCCTCAGGAGCAGACACCATCTGAGTCTGCTCTGGCTCCTGAGGTGATGGAGGACCCATTGCCTGCAGGTGTTCCACTCTCTGCCCCGTCAGGGGAAGGTGAGGTTGCCTCTGGGTCTGGTAACCCTCCAGCCTCCCCTGAGCTGCAGAGGCTCAGGGCAGAGAGGCGGAGGGAACTAAGTTCTCTCAGGAGGAGTGCTCGCCTTAAGGCCAGGAGAGGTGGGTCACCTGTGGGCCGGGACCGCCCCTGGCCTCAGAAGAGATAAAGGCCAGTCAGCCCAGTCCCAGGTTGCGGGAGCAACATCGCTGGAAACCTGTTCCTGCCAGCACCCTGACATGCTCTTCCAGAGTTCCTGACCACGCCCGGCTCCTTGCCTTGGACCCCGCTCCACCCTTGACGGACAGACCCAGGACTGGATTCAGACCATGCCGCACGGTAACCCCCCCCCCCCGGGACCAGCACATTATGCTTCTCAAAAAGGGTAGAGTCATTTTATTCCACATTAGTGATGTGGTGAATATTCATGATTCTCCACTCTTGAACCTATCCGCTGTTGCTGTTAGTGCTGTCTGATCTGCAGACAAAAACTGGTGACTCCTTTGCACAAGCTGTTGCACTATTAACAAATTGCCCAGTTTGTGTTTTGAGCAGTCGGTCAGCACTTTGGGGAACAGATAATGAGCCAGAGCCCAGCATGATTAAATTGAATGCCGCTCTTCATGGATGAACAAGAGGTTGGTGATCTTATCCAAAGACTATTGAAATCTAATTTGATCCTTCCATAACTTAAGGCCAGAGTTCACAGGCAAGCGTAATCAGAAGACAAATGTAAACAAGTAACCCTTAGCACGACCGAATCCAAGCTGCCAGAGCTCAGATTCATAACACTTCTCTTCCTAGAATACATGACAAGATGGCAGTCACATCATAAATCACCACTAATCACCACATTATTTCTGATACTATTTCAGTGGTCTTGTGCTAGTTCGGGGCTGTTCCTATCACAGATCCATGGTTGTTTCTTTAGAAGCAAGGGTGATTTCCTTCATTGCATAACATCAAGAGACAAGTTATTCTGAGCCTTTGTGATGGAGCGGAGCTTTAAAAATATTAATAATAATAATAATAATAATAATAATAATAATAATAATAATAAATTTTATTTATATCCCGCCCTCCCCGGCCGAAGCCGGGCTCAGGGCGGCTAACAACACTAAAATAGCGCAACATTATAAAAACATCATAAGAATTAATTAAAATCAAAATTGATGGCAACCATAAACTAAAGTATTGTAAAGATTGCCAAAGGAGGGAGTCAGGCTGCGCCCTGACCAAAGGCCTGGTGGAACAGCTCTGTCTTGCAGGCCCTGCGGAAAGATGTCAAGTCCTGCAGGGCCCTTGTCTCTTGTGACAGAGCGTTTCACCAGGTTGGAGCCGCAGCCGAAAAAGCCCTGGCTCTAGTTGAGGCCAGCCTAACCTCTCTGTGGCCTGGGACCTTCAAGATGTTTTTATTTGAGGACCGTAAGTTCCTCTGTGGGGCATACCAGGAGAGGCGGTCCCGTAGATACGAGGGTCCTAGGCCGTATAGGGCTTTGAAGGTTAAAACCAGCACCTTAAACCTGATCCTGTACTCCACCGGGAGCCAGTGCAGCTGGTATAGCACCGGATGAATGTGATCCCGCAGCGAAGACCCCGTAAGGAGTCTCGCTGCGGCATTCTGCACCCGCTGGAGTTTCTGGGTCAGTCTCAGGGGCAGCCCCACATAGAGCGAGTTACAATAATCCAGTCTGGAGGTGACCATCGCATGGATCACAGTGGCTAGGTCAGGGCGAGAGAGGTAAGGAGCCAACTGCTTAGCTTGGCGGAGATGAAAAAATGCCGCCTTTGTTATAGCTGCAATCTGCGCCTCCATGGAGAGGGAGGTATCGAAGATTACACCCAAACTCTTAACGGACGGTGCTGGCACTAATTGCACCCCTGCAAGAGATGGGAGTTGCCCCCTCAGTCCCATATCGTCCCGTCCCAGCCAGAGGACCTCTGTCTTCGAAGGATTTAACTTCAACCGGCTCCCACGTAACCATCCAGCCACAGCTTCCAAGCATCTGATCAGTGTGTCTGGGGCCGAGTCAGGATGGCCATCCATCAACAGATAGAGTTGGGTGTCATTAGCATACTGATGGCAGCCCAGCCCAAAACTCCGGACAAGCTGGGCGATGGGGCGCATAAAGATGTTAAAAAGCATCGGGGAGAGAATCGCACCCTGAGGCACTCCACACACCAAGGAGTGGCGGGATGACAGTTCCCCCCCAAGCACCACCCTCTGTCCCCGACCAGAGAGAAACGAGCGCAGCCATTGAAGGACTGTGCCCTGGATCCCCACGTCGGCAAGGCGGTGGTCCAGAAGTTCGTGATCGACCATGTCGAAAGCTGCTGACAGATCTAGAAGAATCAGCAGCCCCGACCCGCCTCGATCCAGCTGTCTACGAAGATCATCTGTTAGGGCGACCAGAGCCGTCTCAGTCCCATGACCAGCGCGGAAGCCGGACTGGAATGGATCCAGAGCCGATATTCTATTCGGCATCATCAAAATCAGCATCACTAGAGTGTAGCAGGAACCATATGATTTTGCCCTTTTACGGATCATCATTTCCTATATGAAGTTGTCAGGAGTTCGTCCTACACTTGAGTAGGACCCTGGCAGTGACACATGCCCAACTGGCATGTTCTCTCCCTCCTGGTTGATCATTCAGGAGCTTCAGGAACTTTCTTCAGCCCGAACATCACAGCGACCGATGCCAACAGACACCGGCACACTTAGGGATCCACAGAGTCTTCACAGCTTGCATAACAGACCTCAGCAACTCAGCATTTTGGCTAATCTACTTTATTTACATATAAACACACATGGAGCACTGCAACATAGCTCCCACTCTTTCTAGCATCAGATAGCAAAGAGAAAAAACAAAGGACAATAGTCCCACTTCACAGTGATACAAACATCCTGTCTCCGTCACTTCCCACTTTGTGGAGTCAAAACATACACTGTCATGTGACAGACAAAAATCCCATGACAGCAATCATGGAGCAGGAATTCTAACAGCCTGGACCCTGTCATTGTCATGTGAGGCCCTCCTCTGTGTGCCAGGAAGTGACAAGAGAACGGACCTTATCTGTAGTAGTTCCCTGTCCACACAATGCTCACCACAGGGAAACACACCTGACACCAACTTTGCATTCATTTTGTTGTTGTTGTTGTTTAGTCATTTAGTCGTGTCCAACGCTTTGTGACCCCATGGACCAGAGCACGCCAGGCACTTCTGTCTTCCACTGCTTCCCGCAGTTTAGTCAAACTCATGCTGGTAGCATCGAGAACACTATCCAACCATCTCGTCCTCTGTTGTCCCCTTCTCTTTGTGCCCTCCATCTTTCCCAACATCAGGGTCTTTTCCAGGGAGTCTTCTCTTCTCATGAGGTGGCCAAAGTACTGGAGTCTCAGCTTCAGGATCTGTCCTTCCAGTGAACACTCAGGGCTGATCTCCTTAAGAATGGATAGGTTTGATCTTCTTGCAGTCCATGGGACTCTCAAAAGTCTCCTCCACCATAATTCAAAAACATTGCATTCATTTTAGCATCAGGCAAAGACTTCATGCTTTATCTCACAGAGCTTTAATTCTCAGAGTGATTTAATAGTCAGTCTCCCTTGCCAAGAGGGACGCGGGTGGCGCTGTGGGTTAAAGCCTCAGCGCCTAGGGCTTGCCGATCGAAAGGTCGGCGGTTCGAATCCCCGCGGCGGGGTGCACTCCTGCTGCTCGGTCCCAGCGCCTGCCAACCTAGCAGTTCGAAAGCACCCCCGGGTGCAAGTAGATAAATAGGTACCGCTTACCAGCGGGAAGGTAAACGGCGTTCCGTGTGCTGCGCTGGCTCGCCAGATGCAGCTTGTCACGCTGGCCACGTGACCCGGAAGTGTCTCCAGACAGCGCTGGCCCCCGGCCTATAGATGTGAGATGGGCGCACAAACCCCAGAGTCTGTCAAGACTGGCCCGTTCGGGCAGGGGTACCTTTACCTTTACCTCCCTTGCCAAGGAAGTCTGGGACTGTGGGAAACTGTTAGTTCCCAGGATACTTTGGGGGAAACTATTATTGTTTTAAACAGCATGATATTGCTTGAAATGTATAGTGTTCAGGCCTCACATGGAAGACAAGTTTCCTCGTGAAGATTTCTTCTTCTTTTGATGTTTATATTGTGTGTGCCAACATCAGGCGAAACAGGTCCTTGATGTTACCCACCCACAAATTCTCCTTAACTATAAATATAACACAATAGTTAGTGCTGAAAGTGAGCTACCAGAAGTACCAAGAATATTAATATTGGGTGCTGCTCCTCCATTAAACTAATCTGAGGTCTTGGTTGTGGTACCTGCTGAGATCCATGCCCCAAGGAATCTACAATCAAAGGATGAAAAAGAAAACCCATGGAGGTGTTCTTTTCAAATGCTGTGACCTTGAGATGCCTTTTTGCAAGTAATGAATCTCTTTCATTTACTCTGCACTCACATTATGAGAGGCGCTAAGGTTCATTTTTGAACTCGGCGCTGGCATAATTTCAACACAGAGTCTCATTAGTGGGCACCTTATTCATGCAAACATCCCAAGGCGGCGTAAACTTTAAAGGGGATTAGACGGGAGCTCAGCAAAAAGCAATATTAAAAAGGAGAGCCTTAATCTTACTCTTAAAAACATTAGTGAGGGAGAATCTCCTGAGCCTGAAGGGTAGCAAGCTCCAAATTCAAGAAGGACATTGTGCAAATTCAGTGTCAGTGAATATATGAATATGTTATTGGCCCTAACGAGCTCTGTCTTATTAATCAAACTTTCATAAACCTCTTCTAAAATGTGTGCACCGGAGTTTATTGTATCACACTCTGGGTCGAAACCTGACTCCTTTTGTCATGTAAATTTTCCAGTGAAAAGCTTTGCCAGCCTAAATAAAACCGAACCGGGTTCTGTACTGCAGGCGGCAGAAACTTTGTTTTATTATTTTTTATGCTTTTCCCCCTTAATATCTAAACTTTTTAAGGCAACAAAATTCAGAATTCGCCCCTCCAGACTAGTGATTTAGTGCAGGCATAGGGACTGGCTGAAATGACCGGCAGAATCCGTGACCAGGGGAAAGAGGCAGCGGATGAAGATTGGAAGAAATTTAAAATTTATCTTAAGAAATATTGTAAAATTAATGAATGCTAAAATATCGAGGTTTTAAGGAAAAAAGGGGATTACAGCTGTAAAATATTAAGTAAAAGAAAAGAATGACAAAATTTGATAAAATCAAGTGTTAGGATTTGCTGAAATAATTTTGGAAAATGGGATGTAGAAAGGGGAGGTATGGGGAAGTCGGCGAAGTAAGGTTTAAGAAAAAGGGATATGAAATTATACATGTTTGTTTGTGTGCTTGTTTGTTTGTACTGTGTATTGTTTGTGTTTATAAAAACTGTGAAAAACCAATAAAAATTTTATATATAAAAAAAAAGATTTAGTGCAGGCATATTCTGCAACATGCTGTTGATCACAATAATAATGCATTAGTGATGGATCTATGCACCTGGCAGAGGGCCTTCTCGGTAGTGGCACCCAACCCTGTGAAACACCCTCCCATCAGTTGTTAAATATACAAACAGCTCTCTGACTTTATAAGACATCTGTAGGCAGCACTGTATAGGGAAGTTTTTAATGTTTGATGTCTCACTGTGTTTTAATTTGTTGTATGCCACCCAGAGTGGCTGGGGAAACCCAGCCAAATGGGCGGCATATAATTTGTTGTTGTTGTTGTTGTTTTATTATTACAGTGGACACTTGGGTTGCGAACGTGATCCATGCGAGATGCACATTCACAACCCGCAGCATTCGCGACCCGTGTCTGTGCATCTGCACATGCGCAGCTTGCGATTCGGTGCTTCTATGCTCAAAACACAATTCAGCGCTTCTGTGCATGCGTGGCCGCCAAAACCCAGAAGTAACCCGTTCTGGTACTTCCAGGTTTCGGTGGTGCACAACCCAAAAAAAAGGGAACCTGAAGCGGCTGTAACCCGAGGTATGACTATATTATTATTATGCTTCACTTTGTTCTGCGGTACTTCTCCAATTGTCTTTGCACATGGAATTAGTGATGTATGGAAGTGAGAGCTGGACCATAAAGAAGGCTGATCGCCAAAGAATTGATGCTTTTGAATTATGGTGCTGGAGGAGACTCTTGAGAGTCCCATGGACTGCAAGAAGATCAAACCTCTCCATTCTTAAAGAAATCAGTCCTGAGTGCTCACTGGAAGGACAGATCCTGAAGCTGGAGCTCCAATACTTTGGCCACCTCATGAGAAGAGAAGACTCCCTGGAAAAGACCCTGATGTTGGGGAAAATGGAGGGCACAAGGAGAAAGGGGCGATGGAGGACAAGATGGTTGGACAGTGTTCTCGAAGCTACCAGCATGAGTTTGACCAAACTGCGGGAGGCAGTGGAAGACAGGAGTGCCTGGTGTGCTCTGGTCCATGGGGTCATGAAGAGTCGGACATGACTAAACGACTAAACAACAACAACAACTTTACGGTGCAGAAAGTTATGGGGATGCAGCAGGATGTTGTGGGATATGCACTTCTGCCTCTCTGGCTGGTAGTCTGAAGGGTAAACACCAAACGAGGGAGCAACATTGATGAAGATCAACCAAAGTTACCCCCCCCCCGAGGTTTCTGTGGTCCTGCCATGTCCCTAGCCCCTCAAACGCTCATGTATAATCATGGGTAGGCAAACTAAGGCCCGGGAGCCGGAGCCGGCCCAATTGCCTTCTAAATCCAGCCTGCAGACAGTCTGGGAATCAGCATGTTTTTACATGTGGGGCCTGCCTGGTGTTTTTACATGAGTAGAATGTGTGCTTTTATTTAAAATGTTATTTGTGGGGCATAGGAATTCGTTCATTTATTTTTTCCCCAAAAATATAATCCGGCCCCCCACAAGATCTGAGGGACAGTGGACTGGCCCCTTGATGAAAAAGTTTGCTGACCCCTGTTTATAATCATCCTTAGCATCAAGAGCACTTAATAATGATGAATGTGCAATTAAAAAGGATTTTTGGAGGGATCCCAAGTAATACCACAATAGATCAGAATAAACGGAATAGACACTTCTGTTTTAAAAGTTAGGGAGTCGGGCAAAGGTCAAGGAGACCTAAGTTCAAATTTGACCCAGTTATGAAACTCACAGAGGGACGCGGTTGACGCTGTGGGTTAAACCACAGAGCCTAGGACTTGCTGAGCAGAAGGTTGGCGGTTCGAATCCCCGCGACGGGGTGAGTTCCCGTTGTTCGGTCCCAGCTCCTGCCAACCTAGCAGTTCGAAAGAACGTCAAAGTGCAAGTAGATAAATAGGTACCACTCTGGCGGGAAGGTAAATGGCATTTCTATGCGCTGCTTTGGTTTTGCCAGAAGTCATGCTGGCCACATGACCCGGAAGCTGTATGTCAGCTCCCTCGGCCAATAAAGCGAGATGAGCACCGCAACCCCAGAGTCGGTCACGACTGGACCTAATGGTCAGGGGTCCCTTTACCTTTACCTTTATGAAACTCACAGAGTTACCTCTGGTCAGTCCCTGGATCTGAACCTAACACAAAGGGGTTGTCATGGGGATCTGAGGGACATCTGCTGCATTTAGTGCCTTGAGAGAAAGGCAAGATGTATCTGTGATTATTTTTACATAAATTTTACAATGAAAATATTCTTACATCTTCTCGGCTTTCTCTCTTCTCAGAATGGGGGTCTGGTTAAGAATGGCAGCTGCACAAAACTAGTTCAATTATATGTTGGAAGTGTAAGGAAAAGGAGGGGACATATTATCATATTTGGTGGGATTGTAGGGTAATTTTAAAAAGTTTGGGAATGATATACATCGAATTGAAGAGAATGTTCCATTTAACATTTGTTAAAAAACCCGAGCATTTTTTTTTTGGGGGGGGGGGGGATTGTAGGGAAAGACCTGCCAAAAAAGTTGAAAAACATCTTCATGTATACGAAAACGGCCACGAGAGTTCTGGTAGCACAAGGAAGGAAGACTGAAGAAACCCCAACTAAAGAATCATGGCAAGAAAAATTGATGGACTATGCAGAACTGGCAAAACTGACATATAAGCTACGGGACAAGGATAACTGTGACTTTAAGGATGATTGGAAACCCTTTACAAAGTATCTGAAGATGCAACAAAGCAAACTGGACTCCTTGGCAGGTTTTGAATAAACATTCACAAACTTTTTATAATCAGCTAGATAGTTTGAGGATCTATACAACTTTGTAACATGCAGAAAACAGCATTCTTAGAGAAACCAAAGACTGGAACAGAGGGAAGTCGGGGGTGGGGGGTTGTGTGGGAGGGGGGAGGAAAAATGAGGGGGGAACAAGGATGATATGTTTTTGGATAATATGTCTTGTTATAATTTTGAATAAAAAAAATTAAAAAAGAAAAGAATGGCAGCTACCCCATTCTTTACCTCTGCTTTCAAGAATTCAGCATGAAAAAACTATGCCGAATGCTGAAAGAGCTGGAGGGAGAGGAGAGAATCACATATACAGTGTAATAAGGAAACCTACTTTCATAAGTCTCCTGCATTTTATAGAGAGTAATTTACTCAGAAATAGGTCTTGCCGTGAATTTTTACAACCGCAGCTTAGGCAGTGCTTCTGAGGATAAATAGTTAAGAGCTATTTTTCCATAAATTAGCGAGAGAGAAAACCCATAAAATTTGTCAGCAGGCTTCAGAAGTGTGCTATTTTCAAGGAGTACAAATTGTGACTGGCTCAGCACCATATGCTATTTTTAATTTTCTCTAATGTATGCATGTGCACAAATTGCATTTAGGTAACTGGAAGGCTGTCAGTTTGAAGATAATTCTACATATACTCTAACAGGTATAAGGCAAAGGCCCTTGATAATAATTTGAGGAGATGGCCTTCTTGTAATTCATGCACTAGTACCAGCAAACATGTTGGGGGTGTGGGTGGAAAGAGCCCTGGCGCTGAATAGAAATAAACGTCCGCCTTTTTTCTGAATGATGCTTTACATTAATCCTTCCCAGTCATGCTATTATTCTAGGAAAAGGGTGCTGAAACTCACCATGGACGCCTCTGTTGTTCTCTTAATGAACAAGTAGTCCCTGTGACGTTTTAGAAAGACCTATCTAATATTTTTCTAATAGGGGGAAATAATGTTAAACAGGTCAGCGTGGATCCAGCCTAGGAAAGGGATGGGAAAATAAAGCTTCCAATATTGTACCACATTTATTCAAATAGATGGTGCAGCCACTTTTGCAATACAGTGGTACCTGGGGTTACATACGCTTCAGGTTACATACGCTTCAGGTTACACACTCTCCTAAGCCAGAAATAGTGCTTCAGGTTAAGAACTTTGCTTCAGGATAAGAACAGAAATCGGGCTCCGGTGGCGGCAGGAGGCCCCATTAGCTAAAGTGGTGCTTCAGGTTAAGAACAGTTTCAGGTTAAGTACGGACCTGCGGAACGAATTAAGTACTTAACCTGAGGTACCACTGTACAGTGGTTGTCTCTAGCCTTCCGCTTCTAATGACATGGAAGCTCTATCCATAAACAATGAATCTTTGGGCACCTTAAAGACAAACACAGTTAATGCGGCACAGACTTTTGTGAACTCCAATGCACCTCATCAGATGCAGATGTGTTATCTTGAGTTGCTTGACAGTGGTGGGAAAAAGTGGTGGTTGTAAAAAAAAAAGTGAGATCAGAAGCTATGGGAATGCAGAGAAGTACAGGCAGTGATAATTATGTTATTAAGAGTGATAATTACCATAGTCAAGAAATTATGAATTCTCTTACACCTCCATTTACTTGGCAAACAACACCTTAGATTGGTACTTGATTTCCAGTATCTATTGTGACTAGTTCTGAATGTTTTATGCAGAATAATCAGTGTTCAAGGCTGCCAGTGAAATTTTTGTTGCTGTTAAAGTTTTTCTTCAGAGGGCATCCAAGTTCTCACTAAGGTGCTAAACCTGCGAAGTTCACATAACTAAAGATTCCATATTAATATAAAACTATTTTTTTGATAGGAATTCTTTCCAAGCCTTCCACTTGAAATTAAGTTTACTATGTGAAGAAGCAGTACTCCAAATATTCTTGAACGAAGCAATCGGCTATGTTAACTCCATCTTCCCCTTACCTGTTTACTTCCTCAACGAGAAGTGGGACAAAGTGAATATTGAAAAAGGGGTCATTTTGCCAAATTTAGAAATGGAAACCCAAGTTAGCCCAAAGATGGACTTTGCAGAACTGGCGAAACTGACAGGAAGAATCCAGAACCAGCTAGACCAAGCATTCCAAAAAGTCTGGAATAAATTTATATTATATTTGAAAGACAACTGTAAGCAATTAACATCACTAGCAGGGTTATCTGAAGATTTGTAAGATGAAATTGCTACCTATCCGGGTTGAGTAATTTAATATTTGAGGTAATGATTTAACAAGGATAGGAAACGACATGAAATGTAAAGATGCAAAGTTTAATTTTGTAAACCATCAGACGGGAGGGAGGGGAGTCCTTAGGCTCACTTGAGCCAAAAAGATAAAATAAGAGGATGTGATGTTACGTAATGTGATTATATGCAAAACCAATAAAAATCATTTTTAAAAAGAAGAAGAAAGGAAACCCGAAACAATACAGTATCACCACAACAAAAATGTTGGGCTGGTGAGTTTGATATTGCTAAAGGACATAGCAGTAAAGTTGCTGTTAATTTTTATGCCAGCCATATTTGACTCGCTTAAATAAAACCCTGGGAATAGGACCCAAATTCTCACTCTACCAAGAGGTATGGGCCTCTCACTTGTTGTTGTTGTTTAGTCGTTTAGTCGTGTCCGACTCTTCATGACCCCATGGACCAGAGCACGCCAGGCAATTCTGTCTTCCACTGCCTCCCACAGTTTAGTCAAACTCATGCTGGTTGCTTCGAGAACACTGTCCAACCACCTCGTCCTCTGTCATCCCCTTCTCCTTGTGCCTCTCACTACCATGGTATAAATGGACACAGGAAAAGAAGTCCCCACTGTAATTTGGCATTAGCCAACTCTCAGAAGACTTTGGAATGAGAAACGAGAGGCATGTTCTGTTCTAGTTCTGCAGAGACATGTACTGGGCCAGAAAGACGGTGCCAAGTGCACAACGTGCTTCAACCAAGGTCAAGAACCTCTGCTTCCTGACCATCTCTCCCTGGCTCCACCCTGTTGTGGAGAAGATAGTTTCTTAAGGGGCCACACTTCTGGCCTGAAGACAAACACTCCATATATACGCCTTCTTGGTGTGCCCCCCTGAACCACTTGACCAGCAAAGAACTGTGGGAGGGAATTGGTTCTCCAGGATCGAAAGGGGGGTGGACCGGATTGGGGAAGGCTGAAGTATGGTGTCTACTTTTCTTAGGAAAGGCTGCAATGTAGAGTCTACCAATATGGTACCTACACTCATTTTATCACCTGCAATTCCTGTCTTAGATATGGACCGTGCAAACTCCTACAGGTGCAAAATGAAATGACAGATCTTAAGGGAGCTGTGTCACTCTCTGAAAGCATTTTGTCATGTATAATTCTTTTGGACACTAGTATCAAATAACACCATAAAGAAGGCTGACCGCTGAAGAATTGATGCTTTTGAATTATGGTGCTGGAGGAGACTCTTGAGAGTCCCATGGACTGCAAGAAGATCAAACCTATCTTAAGGAAATCAGCCCTGAGTGCTCACTGGAAGGACAGATCCTGAAGCTGAGGCTCCAATACTTTGGCCACCTCATAAAGAAGAGAAGACTCCCTGGAAAAGACCCTGATGTTGGGAAAGATGGAGGGCACAAAGAGAAGGGGACAACAGAGGACGAGATGGTTGAACAGTGTTCTTGAAGCTACCAACATGAGTTTGACCAAACTGTGGGAGGCAGTGGAAGACAGGAGTGCCTGGCATGCTCTAGTCTATGGGGTCACAAAGAGTCGGACACGACTAAACGACAACAAATCAAATAGCACCACAAAAATGCTGATAGATTGGCATTTTCACTGCAAAGTGTTTAAAGTTTATTGACAGTTTGAAACAAAAAAATATGGTACTCTCCATAAAGAGTGACCCTCATGTCATTATTCTGCATGATAAAGCAGCCATGTCTAGAATAAATTACGGCATCTGTTTAGTAGGTTAAGTTTTTATATTCAAATGTAAATGGCATATTGATTAATGCTATATCTAACTAGAAACGAAACTTGGGGAGCTTCAAATAAGCATAGTGCTATTTTGAAAATTGGAATTTCGAACCTAACCATTGAGCCAACTCTCAAGTGATAGGCATCTTGGCTATATTTCTCTTACTTGACGTTTAAGAAAGAGCAACTATTTAATTCTCAGAAGAGATGTCTCTGTATTATGGTATCCAAATAGGCTTTTAAATTGAAAATCTTTCTGTAATGCAATTCATTTCATGGCAAATATACAGTGTCACAGCTGAGGAGTCATAAGGAAATATTGGCTATTCAAATATAGCCTTATTGATACAAGGCTAATCCTGGCCTTACAGAAGAAGGAATGGTAGTTTTGGCTCAGAAACTAGCAAGAAAGCAGACCACCCTTCTGGATTATTGTGTCTTTGCAGCACTACAGATATTTGCTGTACAGTAGCAATGGTACATTGCATTTTTCACCACGCATATAAGATAAAGATGCAATAAGGGTGCTATATTCATACCACCATGTATTGTATTACACTCATAGATTAGAGTTATTTTACTTAATTGCTCACCTCTTGGGGTGATGGCAAAGGAGGACTGTGTGAATCAGGTCTGTGCACATATGTGTTCACATACAGTCCAAACTAAGTCTGAGCACTTGAGTTTTCTAGTGCATATGAGTTATTCTCTTACGAAGTTGCACTACTTGCAGTTGCAGAAAGGTGAGAATTTTCAGCCAAATGTCAGTGGTTTGCAAAGGCAGCTTTTCAATTTGGGCAGTCTAAAATGAATAATAATAATAATAATAATAATAATAATAATAATGGTAATAAATTTATACAAATTTGTCATGACAAATCTCATTGATTACAATGGGAACGAAGTGCAATTAACATGCAGCACAAACCTAGGCATGTTTACTTAGATGTGTTCAATGGGGCTTACTGTATAGTAAGAGGATTGCAGCTGTCATCTGAATCCAAGTGTCCACATTCCACCTTGCCTAATATTTTCAGTGCTCACCTCAACATCCTCCATAACGTTTGGATTGTCTGCCCACTTTTATGAGATTCTGGACTCATCACATTCTCTCTCTCTCATTTTATTGTTATTTTTTGAATTATTTCTATTAATTTTCCAGATTATTACAAATCAAACAAAGTTAATTCAATACAATACAATTTCCTAAATTCAGGTTTCCCACTCCTGTACCAAACATAGGACCATCATCATTTCCTCACATAGTCGCATCACTTCTTATTTAGTTGACATCCTTCACTTGCCTTCCAGTTGACATCCAGTTGACATCCTTCACTTGCCTTTAAACTATTCTTCCAGCTGACCCCTTTTTTCACCTTACAAACAGCACCTCCATTACATCTTATCTCTTTTGCATTTTAAGTGTATCAGATCCTGAAAAGAAAAGTTAAGTAGTTTTCGGTCATTTTCATTGCAGTGAAGTAAATTAGGCATGTGTTTAACTTGTTTCCTGGAACTCCGTGGGACAAAAGAAAGGTCAACGAAGCCAAACAATATTTTCTGTAACTGTGACATATGAGTGAAGAAACAGATTTACGAAAAATGTGACAAGAGTGAAGAACCCTATAGTCTTCCATCTGATGTTGGGCTACAATTCTCAGCACCCCAGGTTATTGAAAATGCTGGCTGGGATTGAGAGGAGTTGGTGTTTATCAGATGGAAGGCCACATATTTCCCCATTCCTGAATTAAAGGGTGATGACGCAGGTGGCGCTGTGGGTTAAACCACAGAGCCTAGGTCTTGCCAATCAGAAGGTCGGCGGTTCAAATCCCTGCAATAGAGTGAGCTCCCATTGCTCGGTCCCTGCTCCTGTCAACCTAGCAGTTCGAAAGCACGTCAAAGTGCAAGTAGATAAATAGGTATCGCTCCGGCGAGAAGGTAAACAGCGTTTCCATGCACTGCTCTGGCGTGCCAAGAGCGGCTTAGTCATGCTGGCCACATGACCCGGAAGCTGTACGCCGGCTCCCTCGGCCAATAAAGCGAGATGAGTGCCGCAACCCCAGAGTCGGTCACAACTGGACCTAATGGTCAGGGGTCCCTTTATGAAGAAGAAGAAGAAGAGTTTGGATTTGATATCCCGCCTTTCACTCCCCTTCAGGAGTCTCAAAGCGGCTAACATTCTCCTTTCCCTTCCTCCCCCACAACAAACACTCTGTGAGGTGAGTGGGGCTGAGAGACTTCACAGAAGTGTGACTGGCCCAAGGTCACCCAGCAGCTGCAGGTGGAGGAGCGGAGACACGAACCCGGTTTCCCAGATTACTCTTAACCACTACACCACAAGTGCTTTCTTTCTTTTTGTAGCTGGAGAGTGCCGTAGCACAATTCCGGCACCTCTCTGGTGGGCGCCATTTTGGGCTGGCCCTCCCACTGCCTCCTTCTTGCCTTTATGTACTTCTGAGAAGCCCAAAATGAACATTTCAGGTCAAAACGGAAGCTGGGTAGTTTGGGCAAGTCTATATTTTATTTTATTTTAGCTCTATGACTCCACCTAGCTCCTTGCAGCCCCTAGCCATCAAGCTACGAGGCAGAACCGATTTGTATTTCCTTTTCTTCAGTGCATCTCCCATGTAGCAACAGTGGGCTTTAAGCTTTCCATCCAGGTCTCTACCGCTACATGCATGTGTGTTTGCAACAGGGCTCTTCTGAGCTGCTCTAGCTATCCACCTGAATCTAAGAGAATGAGGGAGGGAGGGACACATTTATTTGACCTGTACAAGAACCAGGGGCAAGACAGCTTGCCGTAGTTTTCACCACTTCCGCAAGGGTTGAATGCAGCTGTTATCAAACCAGTATCTGTCCAAGTCTGCCCAGTGTCACCCTGCGACTTACTGGAGCAACTTTATGGAGAGTTACGACATCTATTTTTCTTGCAAAAAAAAAAAGCACTGGTGATATGTATTTTAACATATGTGAACTTTTTCTCACTTTGTACAAAGCACATGGTGGTATTCCTAAATATTCTTTCTGTGAAAAAGTGGGAAATATCTAGAAATTGGGAAGACAAACCAAAGGTAAAAGCAGTACAGTGGTACCTTGGTTTAAGAACAGCTGAGTTTATGAACAACTTGGATTAAGAACGCTGCAAACCCGGAAGTAGGTGTTTTGGTTTGTGAACTTTGCCTTGGAATAAGAACATGTTTCGCTTCTGTTTGAGTGTGTTCCATTTGTAAATTGAGTTCCCAGCTGCTATGGGAAAGCACGCCTTGGTTTAAGAACACTTTGGTTTAAGAACGGACTTCTGGAACGGATTAAGTTCGTAAACCAAGGTATCACTGTAATAGAATGCATCATTTTCTTAACACAGGCAGTTTTTGGTTTGTTTTTTTACTTCCCATAACTCCCAAAATATAGGGAAATGAAGATAAATTGCAGTCTCAAAACATGACATTGAAATATGCTTTAATGACAGAAAAAGAGTGGGCTTGTCAGGGGAGCTGGGTCCTCCTTCAGAAATACAAAGTGAGGTGCAATTGCTGTGTAACTCTAATGTGAGCCTGCCTGTTATATACTGTATTGGAGATCCTGCACTAGAATTAACTTCCCACTGGCAATTTGTGCTCTGTTACATTAGCAACATACCATGCTTACCACAAAAAAGCAATTCCTGAAGGGCAGAGCACAAAACATTTTATGCGGCACAAAGGGCCGTAGCCAGAAGGAGAAATCAGCTATTCATGTGTGCGTGTATGTCGTGCCTCAGATTTGCATAAAGTCTCTTTGAACCCTGGCCATTCTGGGATCTTCAGACACAAGCCAAAGAGGCCTAAGGAAATTCATGCATTTCAGGGTATTGGAATAGATGACCCATGGGGTCCCTGCCAGCTCTGCAGTTCTATTCTAAAATAAAGCCTGAAATCAAAAATGATCAGAGGGCATTTCAACTGCCACAATGGGAAGCCTGCCTGTTTTTCTCCAGAAGTCTTCTGTCTTTGCTAGCCAATCAGCAACAGTGCTGTGGCCGGTAAATTCTAGGATTCTTGGGTGGTAAATTCTAGGCAAGCAGTTGCCCGATCAAATCCAAATGAGTACAGCCAGTACATTTATCCAAATCGTCAAATCTTCAGGCTTGGTTCATGACAATCGCTCTTCATTCTGCCACAAGATTTAGATAACAGGAAAATGTTGAAATGACACTAGGGACTCAACTACATTCGTAAAGAAATAGCATTTATAAATGCATTATAACACTGTGACACCAGATACTGGGGGAGCTCTGTCTTTCAGCCTCGTGATTTCCCATTATGAGGTCTACCACGCGTTTTCCTGAAACCTTTTTTTGATGTGTCTAGATCCAGCCTGGAATTCTGTTTTAGGAAATCACAGCAATTGAAAAAATAAATACTCTGTGATGTTTCTTTTAGGGTAAAATTTTGCATGTAATATTAATGTTCATAGATTTTATTTATTCAAACACAAACTTTAGACTTAGCCACAAAGAACTATATCCTGAGATAATTACTTCAGCATTACCTACTGATTCCTGCGGAGACTGTAGTTCAGTGTTCAAGTGCATGCCAATGGCTATAATTTATTGACATGTTATATCCATATCCAAATGTCTGACCTTGCTTCAGCAATTTTATTGAAGAAGGATAAGTGCTTCTGTTTTACCTAAGAAGACAAAGACAGCACAGCAGTTCAGGATACAAGTTTCTCTACCAAGTTGTCATTTTTCACATCTTTTCTTCAGGCTGAATAGGAAAAATATTTACTTTTCAACATGAGAGATAAACCTGACCAGCTTTGAAATAATTAAAGGTAAGTGGCATGGAGGGGGGTGAATTGTTCTCTTTTTAAAAGGAGGGTTTTCTACGATCAGAGGTTACCTCTGATCCACAGGTAGATTTGATCAAATATACCAATAAAGCTATATTTATTGGTATATAACTATACCAATAAAGGTGGTGAATTATCTTCCTCCCTATATGACCTCAGATTGGTCACTGTAATGAAATAGCCACTGCATAATCCTTAGCACTTCTGGAAGCACCTCTCAGTGTGGCTTTCAGGTCTTCACCTTTCCTTCCTTTGAAGTTCGGCTCAGAGAATGCGGCTGTTGAGTTTTGCAGAACCTTTTGTGCCCCTTGAATATATATCCCAAGTTCTGATTTTAAAATCCAAGCATTCTCCCCCCCCCCCTGCCATTCAAGCAGACCCTTCTTTAATATTTTAGTTAATTTAATACCATGTGGTAGGGTGCCCCAAGGCAATGAATATAGTTCTCTCTCTTTTCCCTTTGATTAAACATGCTGGCACAGTTTGTTTAAAGCCTGTGTGATCACAAGACATATGTAGCCTTTGAGAGTGAGGCCATTGGGGTGGTCTCATCAATGAACTGGTTTGCGTTCAACTTTATTTGGCAGGCCATAGTGGTAGTGTAGGGAATAGAAACTTTAAGGAAAGCTTATAATGTTACATCAGACTAATCCACACCGTGGTGGCATCTGAAGTTGTGAAGACTATAGGCCTCCTTTTACAGCCTTCATCTCGAATGCAAGAAGGCAGGGAAATGAGTTGTTGTTGTTGTTGTTGTTGTTGTTGTTGTTGTTGTTGTTGTTGTATCCCACCCATCTGGCTGGGTTACCCCAGCCACCCTGAGCAGCTTCCAACACATATAAAATCATAATTAAACATTAAACATTAAAAACTTGCTGATACGGGGTTGCCTTCAGGTGTCTTCTAAAATTGGTGCAGTTCTTTATTTCCTTGGCATCTGATGGAAGGGTGTTCCACAGGGAGGGTGCCACTGTTGAGAAGGCCCTATATATGCGTGTACACTGCCATACTATGTCAAATGCACATATATGTGTATGAAGCAAAGAATGTCCAGGATGGGCATAGATTTAAGACAGCATATATTTTTGAGAAGCAAGCAACAGCAGAATGAAACTGGAATTTGACATCTCCATTAAACCAAGCAAACTTGTTCTTTGTTGACTTGGTTGTAAACCTGCTGTTTGTTTCCCAGGTCTTTGAGGTGGATTTAAATCCTGTCTCACTAACAATGTACATACAAACAAACCTTTACTGTCTGCTGAACCTTGATCGAGGTTGCACACATGTTAGACTAGATAGATGATAGATAGATCGATAGATCTATAGATGATGATAGATGACAGATAGATAGATAGATAGATAGATAGATAGAACAGAAATCGTGCTCCGGCGGCACGGCGGCAGTGGGAGGCCACATTAGCTAAAGTGGTCTTCAGGTTAAGAACAGTTTCAGGTTAAGTACAGACCTCCAGAACGAATTAAGTACTTAACCTGAGGTACCACTGTATTGCCCTGCCAAGAGCCTAGAATGTAGACCTGCAGTGAGATTTTGTCTATTCCCAAGAGGAGAGTCTGAATGCTGATCTAGTTAATTCACTGTGATTGATTACAACACATCTTCCATTCAGAGATATTAGCCCCCATAACCTCACACCCATACCAACCAATTAAGAAATAACCAATAACTCTGTGTACAAGAGCTAAATCTGTTTTTTCCACAAACCATTTATTAGCTATATTTCAAGTTAATCAGTAAGAATCTGAATATGCTTCATACTGCAGGCATGTTTCTGTGATACCCAGACCAAGTAAGCCGTTATCTGTTATTAAGGTTGACATTTCCTCCAAGGAGCATGTTGTAACTTCTTCGGGCACATAAACAGTCTAGGGAGGATGGTATTTATAAGAGTTGCTTAGATATTGGAAGAGCTAAATTCAGGGCTAGAAGCAGCAGCGGCAATCCAGTCCCACACTGGAAATCACCTCTAAAAGTGTGTGCCGGGAAGGACTGAAAAGATTTGACTCCTTAGAGACTGAAGCAGTACATCATGCACTCCAAAGCAGTCCCTAAACAAAGGCAGTGGTGAGTGTTGAATTCCACAAGTCAAATCCGAATCCCTTGGAACTGCGCTTCCAACTCTTACATAAAACATACAGTGTGGAATCGAAGAGGTCACATCGGCATAAATACCATCTGCCGGGTCTTGTGCTCAAGATTGCCAACTTTGATTGGAATCAACACCACGACACACACAACGGGGCTGTGAAGTCATGTTCCTTTCTCTTTCCTGAGCGCCAGATTGGAAGGAGCAGTGGCAAGCATGAATGGACCCGTCTTAAATGTGTGATTAGCATGGTGCTTTTTGTCACAGAAAGCACAGCCCAAGGGAAGTGCGGGTTCACTCAAGCATTCAAGCCATCAGGAAAGGATGGGGAGGGGAGAGAAATAATCATTCCTTGTCTCTTCTCAACTTATCTAAGAGAGAAAGAGAGAGAGAGTGCACACACATACAACTTTCAGCTAGCCATTTGATCTGTGATTGAGCTGAAGCATATATTAACATGGCACCAGTGTGGATTTGAAGACTGCAAATGATGAAGGATCACTTTATGGAGAAACGGTGTGGGGCATCCAACATATATCCTCCAAGCCATTAACTGCCACTTATTTAATTCGAGTTAATGTAGGGACGCAGGTGGCGCTGTGGGTTAAACCACAGAGCCTAGGACTTGCTGATCAAAAGGTCGGCGGTTCAAATCCCCGTGACGGGGTGAGCTCCCGTTGCTTGGTCCCTGCTCCTGCCAACCTAGCAGTTCGAAAGCACTTCAAAGTGCAAGTAGATAAATAGGTCCCACTCCGGCAGGAAGGTAAATGGTGTTTCCATGCGCTGCTCTGGCTTGCCAGAAGTGGCTTAGTCATGCTGGCAACATGACCTGGAAGCTGTACGCCGGCTCCCTCGGCCAATAAAGCGAGATGAGCACCACAACCCCAGAGTCGGTCACGACTGGACCTAATGGTCAGGGGTCCCTTTACCTTTAATGTAACTGAAGATTTGCCACTGGTGAAAAGCAACAATGAAAAAAAGAGGTTTTCAAAAGATCTGGATGCCTATCTGCTCACCAAGGTTTGCTTCCTCACCTGCCATTTACCATGGGGTTGAGCAGGGCCAATCTGACCTTGCAAAGCACTGTACCAACCAGGAAACCGGGAGAAGCTGGAGCCACTAAACAAGGAGACCACTGCAGTCTAGAGGACCTTTCTCCCAACTGTACCCTGCCTTGTTTTATTGAAAGCCTCTTCATGATTGTAGATGTGTAATATCTTCTAAGAAGGCCGCTCCACTTCCTTGTGTTGCAGGCAGGCCACGTAGTCTCCCGTACACAGCGGGGGCATGGCTTAGCCCCCACATCATTGGGGAGTCCCTTCCACCAATCCGGTTGCCTGGGGGCGTGGCTTAGTGAATTTAAGCAGCTGCGCAGCCTAGGGATCTTCCTTCTTGTTCCAGCTTCCGCAGATCTGCACACTTGCCTCCTGCGATCGTCAAACTTAGGTAGGCTTTGGTGTGTGGTTTGGCTGCAGCTGTGGGAAGCGGGTGGCGCTGTGGGTTAAACCACAGAGCCTAGGGCTTGCCGATCAGAAGGTTGATGGTTCAAATCCCCACAATGGGGTGAGCTCCTGTTGCTTGGTCCCTGCTCCTGCCAACCTAGCAGTTTGAAAGCAAGTCAAAGTGCAAGTAGATAAATAGGTACCACTCCGGTGGGAAGGTAAACGGTGTTTCCGTGCGCTGCTCTGATTCGCCAGAAGCGGCTTAGTCACATGACCCGGATGCTGGCCACATGACCCGGAAGCTGCACACAGGTTCCCTCAGCCAATAAAGTGAGATGAGTGCCGCAACCCCAGAGTCAGTCACGACTGGAATTACCTTGGCTGCAGCTGGCTTCCTTAAACAGATGACTGGTGGCTTCCCTGCGCGACAGCAAGACTGCATATCAAATAATAGGCTAGAAGCTGTGGTTCTTCAGAAACTTCGCCACAGAGAGTCAACCTCCCAAGGCACCCATTCCTGATGAGTTGTGTACATGCAGTAGTTTATTACCCGGATGTTCTAGCAATGATTTAAAGTTACCCATTTTGTCACTCAGCTCTCACGATATTGTTTTTGTACTTTCGTTGCTTTTGACAACATTGTTAATTACGCTCCAATGTGTCTCCAGTTTTGTTTTCCGCTACTTCTTTCTCAGTCCACTTAATGGACCTAAGAGGCCATTAGCTTGACTACTGACAGTTCATGCCACAATAATCCACCTTTTAAAATGTGTCACAGTATCTTCTGTCTTTTTTTTGCTGCTACAGAATAATCAGATCGCTGTTCCAAAATTCACTGTATGGAACGTGTCGAAAGGGGCACTGTAAGGAATGTGTCCAATAGTGTAGACTCTTCGCTTTTGAGGGATCAAAGGTAACATAATTTACTAGTGTTCATCCAGACTGGTATCCTTGTTTTCATTTTTCAAAGTGACCAGTGCTACATTTTTCTGAAAAAGTTTAAGTATTACACAAATAATCTGCACACACAGCAGTTTCTTCCTAACCCACTTAGCTAGTAGTTGGCTTGTGCCCTGAAGCTTTCGTATGGCTTCCAAAATTATAATGCTGAAGAAGTTGTAGACTCTTGTAACTTATTTCATTATCCTCATAAATGACCAGTCTTGGGTGTGTGTGGAAATGCTGAGTTCTAAGCCTCTATAATTCCCTGTGGCTATGACAAATAATGTGATTGTTTTGCAGTTTCATTGAATGCCCTAATGCTATTGTTTCTGAAAACCGAGAATTCCTAGTTTCACTTTATCTACAGTGCATTCTGCACTCTTATTCAGATCTCATCAGTGGTGTGCACCCCAGATGTTGTTTGACTACAATTCCCATCATCCCTGACCATTTGTCATGCAGTCTGAGGCAGATGGGAATAGCTGTCCACATTATCAGGAGAGCACCTCATTGGGTACTTCTATCTTGTTCTTTAGAGCTGCCAGCCCAAACCAAAAACTGAAACCACAAAAGCAGAAAGTAGCTTTCTGTGCTACTGACTACTAGTCTAGCGTACCACTGGGATCAAAGAAAGTGATCAGGGACAAGGTAGTATTTTTCACCAAGGACTTCTGAACATTCTGCACTGGAAAGCACCACATGGGCCATATCACCCAATATCTACTGGTTCTTGTTCTCCAGATAGACCAGAAGATACTTATTCAAAGGAATAAGTATTGACTCTGGGGTTACGGCACTCATCTCACTTTATTGGCTGAGGGAACCTGTGTGCAGCTTCCGGGTCATGTGGCCAGCATCCGGGTCATGTGACTAAGCCGCTACTGGCGAACATAGGAAGCTGCCTTATATTGACATAGCTGATCTAGCTCTGTAAAGTCCTTCATGCAAAGAATGTACTCTGAAATTTGGACTATGGATATCAGAAACATTGGAACGTGCCTAATCACCAGGGGATTTCCAGATGTTGACTTTCTCCAGTTACAGTGCTTTTGCATATGGTACATACCCCGCTTGATATCTGAAAGCCAGCTGAACACTGTGCCAGTCCTCCCATGCTAGTCCAAGAGGCCCTTGCACTTTGGTGGTCCAACTTACCTGCACATGAAACAGGTTTAGTATGGTGGCACCAGTTCTTTGAAACTGCCTCTCAAAATATACACCAGATGCATATGATCTTTCAATTCCATCGTATACTGGAGAACGTTTTTCTTTCTTTCCTTCGCTGAGGCTCTCCCAGTTTAGTTAATTTGTCCACAGTTAGGCTAAGGAGTAAGCCCTACACAAATCCAGAGAAGAATCCCTAAGATGGTTGGATGATGCTTTGTACGCCTCTTTCCAGCAACTCCTGCAGCCATGCTGGTGCCAAACATATTGCTCTACTTTCCTTTGGACCACATCAGTGAGGCTGAGAAGGAGGTTTGTGGTCTGGGCAGCACAGGACCTCCAGACACACTGTCAAGGCTTGCACTTCAGGGAGGTCACTTCAACAGCTGGGCTTTGCTCCCAGAAGCATACGCCATAGTTTCTTGGGACAGACAAACACCAACAACAATCACTGTGGCCATTCTGGTATTCAACTTATTTTGTTTTTATGACATGTTACTATTTTTATGTTATATATTATAATCTTTTTATGCACCACGTGAATGGTTGAATGGTGAACAGCCTAAAAATATTTTTAAATAAATAAGATAAAGATTGGTACAAATGGCACAGTAGCCTATACAGCTTTTAAGAAGTTTCTGCTTCGCTTCCAGGTTTGGCATTACCATGGCAGGTGCAGCCGCCAATTGGAAATGTCTTTCAGCAGTCTTCACCACAAGGTAAAGGAAAAGGGACCCCTGACCATTAGGTCCAGTCGTGACTGACTCTGGGGTTGCGGCGCTCATCTCGCTTTATTGGCCGAGGGAGCCGGTATACAACTTCTGGGTCATGTGGCCAGCATGACTAAGCTGCTTCTGGCAAACCAGAGCAGCGCACGGAAACACCATTTACCTTCCCGCCGGAGCGGTACCTATTTATCTACTTGCACTTTGACGTGCTTTCGAACTGCTAGGTTTGCAGGAGCAGGGACCGAGCAATGGGAGCTCACCCCGTCGCGGGGATTCGCGAGGATTCGAACTGCCGACCTTCTGATCGGCAAGTCCTAGGCCCTGTGGTTTAACCCACAACACCACCTGCGTCCCTCTCACCACAGACTAGGAAATCTCTTAAGATGGAAATATTGGTTATGCTATATTGCAGTGTAACAATTCAGGAGGTTTGGTTTGCCCATGAAATGGAGTGGGGCTGAGGGGGAGTTTGTTCCCTCATGGAAGCTGCAGCATTTTTTAAAAGTGTGTCCCTGGGGCAAAATGTCTTACAACTAGCAAAAATAAATAAATCCACATGCTTTAGGGATAATTGCCTTCTCATTTGCTCCAGGGTAATCAATGTATATGCTGACGTACTCTGTCGAAACATAGCCCATGGTAAATGGCTCTAATAAATCATTTGATCCCTAACTTGAGGAGACCCTTGTGGAATTTGTTTTTCTTGGAAATCGTCTCCGTGTCTTTATAAACAATACAAATTCAGATTGGGAGGAAGGTGAGCTTGCTTAAATTACCTCAGGGCAGCTGTTTTATATGAACCAGCTTTTGCAGGAAATATGGTCTCGAGTTGAAATATACATGTGGGTCTCCAGGCCTTTTTCATCTGGTGACAGCTGCCTATCTTAATGCAGAATATATATATATATATATATATGCAGCCAGCTCTTTCTTACCAAATCAAGGAACATTTTCGATTTTGTAGACGAAATCATAGCGGAAAGTTGTTATTATTATTTTCTTCCTCATTACCAAGACAGGCCTGCTTGGCTAGATTATTACGTTATTCCGAAAGTAGCTATTCCCTCCAAGTCTTGCATACAAGTTTATTATCTACTTCTTTTCACTGTTAACAAGCCTAAACAGCATCCTGAGGCAGGCTTGGAGCTGCATATTAATTAGGCATTTCTTGCAAGGGATAAGTTCACAGAAAGCAACAGGGAAAGAGCTGTTCAGATAAGTATGAAAGGAGGGAATTAGAACTTGTCTAAGCAGCTGGGTAGACCTGCAAGACGATTTCTGGATTGGGGCAAAGGCAAAATCTCAGCAGCCAATTTCCCCCTCTATGCTCACCTGTGGATGCTGCAGCTGCCTTCTCTTCTCGCTTAAGGTACACTCATCTTAAGCATCTTCCTGTATAAGCAAAGCTGAGAATGGTCCCACCCAAGAAACTATAGGAGAGCCTCTTGGGCATGCCATATTTTCAAGATGAGCTGGAACTGCTTTTGCATTTCATTGACATTGCTTCAAGATTACGTTCAAATAAATTCTTATTCCCTCCTGCTGGGGAAAATGTACAAAACAGGAGATAAGAATTGTTGGAAATGTAAGACAAAGGAGGGCAATTTCTTTCACATGTGGTGGACATGTGAAGAAATGAAGAAATATTGGGAACTCATATATAATGAGTTAAAAAAAAATATTTAAATATACATTTCCTAAACGTCCGGAAGCATTCCTACTAGGAATTGTAGGAGATGAGATCAAGAAAGAGGATAGAGTTCTATTCCAATATGCTACGACCGCGGCCAGATTGTTAATTGCCCAAAATTGGAAGAGTCAAAACATACCGCCAATTGGAGAGTGGCAAACAAAATTATTTGAATTCGTTAACTTAGCAAAATTGACACAAAAAATTAGGAACCAAAAGAATGCAAAGTTTATTAACGACTGGAACAAATTCATGACCTACATAGAAGAAAACTATAGAAATTTAAAGACTATAGTGGGTTTGATGTAAATCTCACGATGTATAAACTAGTTGTAAATATAAGCTGCAGGAGAACCAAACCATAAAGATTAAGAAGCCTGAAAGCAGGAGGGATGGAGGTCGGTAGGGGGGTGAAGAGAGACTTAGATCATGAAAGATATAAAAAACAAAGGAGAGGATTAATAATTGAAATGAAAATTGTTTATTATTATTATTACTTTTCTCTTCTTGCTTTTGGAAGCTTGTATATGCAACGATTAATTTAGATGCAGATTTTTTTTTTGTATATTTATTTTTTCCTCTTTTCTTTTTGGTTATGTATATGAAACTCAACAAAAAGAATTTTTTTTAAAAAAAATCTTATGCCCTCCTTTGTATAATGCATACGGTAACTAATATGTGGAATTTACTGCCGCAAGGTGTTGTGATGACCACCAGCTTAAAGGTAAAGGAACCCCTGACCATTAGGTCCAGTTGTGACCAACTCTGGGGTTGCGGCGCTCATCTCGCTTTATTGGCCGAGGGAGCCGGCGTACAGCTTCCGGGTCATGTGGCCAGCATGACTAAGCCGCTTCTGGTGAACCAGAGCAGCACACGGAAATGCTGTTTACCTTCCCGCCGGAATGGTACCTATTTATCTACTTGCACTTTGCCATGCTTTTGAACTGCTAGGTTGGCAGGAGCAGGGACCGAGCAACGGGAGCTAGATGATTTATGGAGGAAAAATCTATCATCAACCATGATGGTGATATATGATGGTGACTTTTCCAACCTGACACCTTCCATATTGAACCCATCATACATGACTGTTGACCATTCTGGCTGGGGCTGGTATTATAGTCCAAAACATATGGAGGGCACTAGGCCAAGGAACCCTGCTATATACAGTCACCAAGTTCAGAGGCAATATGCAAGTGAATATGAGTTGCTGGGGGGACAGAATGAGAAAGAGCTATTGCATTCATGTCCTGTCTGCAGGATTCCTAGACACATCTGGCTGGCTATTGTGAGAAATGGGGTCCTCAGTCAGATGGATCTTCATTCTGATCCAGCCAAACGCTTGGAAGCTTGCTAGGACAGACCAATAAGCCATTGCACTCACCACTATGGCCCAAGTCCTCTTGTTCAGAAGGCAGCCTTTTGCCTTATAGTGATAATATAATCGAGATTGTAGTAGTGGTAGTAGAAATAAAAAAACAAAAAAAGTGAATGCTATAATAGGAGAAATGGAAGAATGGTTAGATAACTAAGAAAAATATAGATTATAGATTTGTAAAAAATTATAGATTGTAAAAAAATGAACAACGTGAAGGAAAAATTAGCATTATATATTATAGTAGAGTGAATTTTATGTTAAACAGTCATATTTGTATACAATGCTGTGTTTTAATGAAATTTTATGTGAATCCTGCTTTAGTGGCATTATTTTTGTAATGCATTTTGTAATCTATCTATCTATCATCTACCTATCATCCACCATCTATCTATCTATCTATCTATCTATCTATCATCTATCTATCTATCTATCTATCATCTATCATATCTATCTATCTATCTATCATCTATCATCTATCATCTAGCTAGCTAGCTAGCTATCATCTACTATCTATCTAATCTTTCTATGTACCAAATTTTATATATATATATATATATATATATATATATATATATATATATATGCAGGTTTTGGTGTCTTCGGGTGTCTTCCCGTGTAAGAGTCGGGGTGTCTGGGCCAGACACCCCGACTCTTACACGGGAAGACACCCGAAGACACCAAAACCTGCATTCCTGTACCCGTGAAAATCTACGAAAGCATATATATATATATATATATATGCAGGTTTTGGTGTCTTCGGGTGTCTTCCCGTGTAAGAGTCGGGGTGTCTGGGCGACGTTTCGACGAGGTCTCACTCGTCATCTTCAGGCTGGTGCTTTCGGCTTCTTGTTACTGGAACAGAGCAGAATCTGGTGTTTGAGTTCCTATAAATACTGTTGAGGGGTGTGGTGTATAGCCTCCAACGTTCTGGGCAGGGAGGAAGTTCCTAGATTAGTGTGCCTTTTCTTCTTTTGTTCCTTAATTACTTGAGGGATATCTTGGGTGATTTCATGAGTGATATTCTGAATACCACTGGGTGGGTCATTAAGTGTAGATTAGTTGCTAAAGCTTTCGTGTCTTGACCTCTTGAGCTTGTGAAGAGTTTTTCTGAGAAGATGGCTGTGCTGCATTTAGTTGTGCTCTGGCTTGGCTTCGTGTATAGGGGCGAGCTGTGATTTTGTGCCTTGTGCCAGCCAGATCTGTGTAGGGATTGCAGGGGGGTGCAGCATCCGGAGGTGCCACTATAGTTTGGCTACTGGATGGAGTCTGTAATATGTCTGTGGAGAGGGTCTGGGTTTGGGTCTGGTCTGGTTGATTGGTGACGGCGTTCTGTGTGCCTCTGGTTCTGGTGTCGGTTTTTGTGGGGAGGGCTAATTTCCAGATGTCTGGCAGGCGGGACGTGTCGTCACGCTTGTTCATGTTGTGAGGGTGTTTCTCTATCTCGATGGCTTCCATGATTATTCTCTTGTGGTGATGTTCCATGTTAAAGAGCAATTTGGAATCTGCAAAATTAATTTCGTGTCCTGTTTCTTTCATGTGTTGGAAAAGAGAGGAAGTTTTTTCTTCTTTTTTGACGGCATTCTTGTGTTCTGCGATACGTGCATTTATTCGTCTGTTTGTTTGTCCAATGTACGTGGCTGGGCAGACTTTGCAGGGTATTTCATAGACCCCTTGGTTTTCCAGCTGGATTTTGTCTTTTGGGTTTCTGAGGATATTGGCTATTTTTTGGTTGGTGCAGAAGGCTGTTTTGATATTGTGTTTATGGAGGATTTTGCTGATTTTGTCTGTAGTGCCCTTGATATAAGGAAGGAGGGCCATGCCATTGTTTTCTTCTGTGTCTTGGTTTTTGGGGGGTGTTTCTTTTTGGATTAGCTTCGTAACCCTGTTTTTCTGGTATCCATTGGCGATTAACACATTTGAGAGATTCTGTAACTCAGTTGTCAAGTGGTCTTTGTCAGCCAGGCGTTTGGTTCTGGAGATGAGAGTCTTGGCTACGGAGTTTATTTGTGCAGGGTGGTGGTGTGATTGTGCATGTAAGTAGCGGTTGGTGTGTGTTTTTTTCCGGTAGATAGTGTGTCCTAGGGAGCCATCAGGTTTTTTGTAGATTAGGACGTCAAGAAAGGGGAGTTGGTTGTTGTCTTCTATTTCCATAGTGAATTGTATTTTGGGGTGTAGGCTGTTGAGATGTGTGAGGAAGCTATCTAGTTTTTCTTTCCCGTGTGGCCAAATTACAAAGGTGTCGTCAACATATCTGAGCCAAAGTTTGGGTTTGTGTTCTGACTTGTCTAAAGCATTGGTTTCAAAGTGTTCCATGTACAAATTTGCGATGACCGGTGAGAGGGGTGATCCCATAGGTGCTCCTTCTATCTGTTTGTATCTTTGTCCATTGTGGATGAAGTACGTGTTGGTTAGGCAGTGGTTGGTCAGGTCCAGGATGTATTTGGGGGGATTGTATTTGTTTTGGATGGCTGTCAAGGCTTCATTAATGGGTACTTGAGTGAAGAGAGATACAACATCGAAGCTCACAAGAAGGTCATCGGGATGTAGGTATTGCTTCTTTATTGTTTCTATGAACTGGAAGGAGTTAGTAACGTGTGAAGCGATGGATTCTGCATAGGGCTGAAGTTGCTTAGCGAGAAATTTAGCGAGATTTTGTAGAGGTGAGCCTATGGAGCTGACTATTGGTCTGAGTGGTGTTCCTTCTTTGTGTATCTTGGGGAGACCGTAGAGTTTGGGGCATCTGGATGATTTTTCTCTGGGGATGATTCTTAGCTGGATTTCTTCACTGATAGGAGAGGCTTTTATTTTGGATTTGGTGGTTTTTTCCAGATAGGTGGTGGGATCTGTTTTTATAGGTTGGTAGGTAGGGTCTTGGAGTAGATTTGATAGTTTTGCTTGGTAGTCCGATGTGTTCATCACAACAGTGGCGTTGCCTTTGTCTGCTGGGAGAATGATTATGTTGTTGTCTTTCCTCAGGTTGGTGAGTTGGCTACTACCATCCAGTAGCCAAACTATAGTGGCACCTCCGGATGCTGCACCCCCCTGCAATCCCTACACAGATCTGGCTGGCACAAGGCACAAAATCACAGCTCGCCCCTATACACGAAGCCAAGCCAGAGCACAACTAAATGCAGCACAGCCATCTTCTCAAAAAAACTCTTCACAAGCTCAAGAGGTCAAGACACGAAAGCTTTAGCAACTAATCTACACTTAATGACCCACCCAGTGGTATTCAGAATATCACTCATGAAATCACCCAAGATATCCCTCAAGTAATTAAGGAACAAAAGAAGAAAAGGCACACTAATCTAGGAACTTCCTCCCTGCCCAGAACGTTGGAGGCTATACACCACACCCCTCAACAGTATTTATAGGAACTCAAACACCAGATTCTGCTCTGTTCCAGTAACAAGAAGCCGAAAGCACCAGCCTGAAGATGACGAGTGAGACCTCGTCGAAACGTCGCCCAGACACCCCGACTCTTACACGGGAAGACACCCGAAGACACCAAAACCTGCATTCCTGTACCCGTGAAAATCTACGAAAGCATATATATATATATATATATATATATATATATATATATATATATATTGCAGGTTTTGGTGTCTTCGGGTGTCTTCCCGTGTAAGAGTCGGGGTGTCTGTGCGACGTTTCGACGAGGTCTCACTCGTCATCTTCAGGCTGGTGCTTTCGGCTTCTTGTTACTGGAACAGAGCAGAGTCTGGTGTTTGAGTTCCTATAAATACTGTTGAGGGGTGTGGTGTATAGCCTCCAACGTTCTGGGCAGAGAGGAAGTTCCTAGATTAGTGTGCCTTTTCTTCTTTTGTTCCTTAATTACTTGAGGGATATCTTGGGTGATTTCATGAGTGATATTCTGAATACCACTGGGTGGGTCATTAAGTGTAGATTAGTTGCTAAAGCTTTCGTGTCTTGACCTCTTGAGCTTGTGAAGAGTTTTTCTGAGAAGATGGCTGTGCTGCATTTAGTTGTGCTCTGGCTTGGCTTCGTGTATAGGGGCGAGCTGTGGTTTTGTGCCTTGTGCCAGCTAGATCTGTGTAGGGATTGCAGGGGGGTGCAGCATCCGGAGGTGCCACTATAGTTTGGCTACTGGATGGAGTCTGTAATATGTCTGTGGAGAGGGTCTGGGTTTGGGTCTGGTGTGGTTGATTGGTGACGGCGTTCTGTGTGCCTCTGGTTCTGGTGTCGGTTTTTGTGGGGAGGGCTAATTTCCAGATGTCTGGCAGGCGGGACGTGTCGTCACGCTTGTTCATGTTGTGAGGGTGTTTCTCTATCTCGATGGCTTCCATGATTATTCTCTTGTGGTGATGTTCCATGTTAAAGAGCAATTTGGAATCTGCAAAATTAATTTCGTGTCCTGTTTCTTTCATGTGTTGGAAAAGAGAGGAAGTTTTTTCTTCTTTTTTGACGGCATTCTTGTGTTCTGCGATACGTGCATTTATTCGTCTGTTTGTTTGTCCAATGTACGTGGCTGGGCAGACTTTGCAGGGTATTTCATAGACCCCTTGGTTTTCCAGCTGGATTTTGTCTTTTGGGTTTCTGAGGATATTGGCTATTTTTTGGTTGGTGCAGAAGGCTGTTTTGATATTGTGTTTATGGAGGATTTTGCTGATTTTGTCTGTAGTGCCCTTGATATAAGGAAGGAGGGCCATGCCATTGTTTTCTTCTGTGTCTTGGTTTTTGGGGGGTGTTTCTTTTTGGATTAGCTTCGTAACCCTGTTTTTCTGGTATCCATTGGCGATTAACACATTTGAGAGATTCTGTAACTCAGTTGTCAAGTGGTCTTTGTCAGCCAGGCGTTTGGTTCTGGAGATGAGAGTCTTGGCTACGGAGTTTATTTGTGCAGGGTGGTGGTGTGATTGTGCATGTAAGTAGCGGTTGGTGTGTGTTTTTTTCCGGTAGATAGTGTGTCCTAGGGAGCCATCAGGTTTTTTGTAGATTAGGACGTCAAGAAAGGGGAGTTGGTTGTTGTCTTCTATTTCCATAGTGAATTGTATTTTGGGGTGTAGGCTGTTGAGATGTGTGAGGAAGCTATCTAGTTTTTCTTTCCCGTGTGGCCAAATTACAAAGGTGTCGTCAACATATCTGAGCCAAAGTTTGGGTTTGTGTTCTGACTTGTCTAAAGCATTGGTTTCAAAGTGTTCCATGTACAAATTTGCGATGACCGGTGAGAGGGGTGATCCCATAGGTGCTCCTTCTATCTGTTTGTATCTTTGTCCATTGTGGATGAAGTACGTGTTGGTTAGGCAGTGGTTGGTCAGGTCCAGGATGTATTTGGGGGGGTTGTATTTGTTTTGAATGGCTGTCAAGGCTTCATTAATGGGCACTTGAGTGAAGAGAGATACAACATCGAAGCTCACAAGTAGGTCATCGGGATGTAGGTATTGTTTCTTTATTTTTTCTATGAACTGGAAGGAGTTAGTAACGTGTGAAGCGATGGATTCTGCATAGGGCTGAAGTTGCTTAGCGAGAAATTTAGCGAGATTTTGTAGAGGTGAGCCTATGGAGCTGACTATTGGTCTGAGTGGTGTTCCTTCTTTGTGTATCTTGGGGAGACCGTAGAGTTTGGGGCATCTGGATGATTTTTCTCTGGGGATGATTCTTAGCTGGATTTCTTCACTGATAGGAGAGGCTTTTATTTTGGATTTGGTGGTTTTTTCCAGATAGGTGGTGGGATCTGTTTTTATAGGTTGGTAGGTAGGGTCTTGGAGTAGATTTGATAGTTTTGCTTGGTAGTCCGATGTGTTCATCACAACAGTGGCGTTGCCTTTGTCTGCTGGGAGAATGATTATGTTGTTGTCTTTCCTCAGGTTGGTGAGTGCTTTCTGTTCTTCTTTGTGTAAATTGCTTCTGGGTGGTTTGCTGGAGCAGAGGATGTTGGTGACTTCAAGTCTGATTTTATTGGCTTCATCTGGGTCGATTTTGGTCAGGCTAGCTTCGACTCCGCATATGATGTTTTCCGTGGGGATGCGTCTCGGGGCGACTGCAAAGTTGAAACCTTTGGAGAGTACTTTGGTTTCAGTTGGGGTGAGGATCCTGTCTGATATGTTATGTACTGTTTGTTTCATGGGTTGTTGTGGAGGGTGGCTGGGCTTCTGGCGTTTCTCTAGTTTGTAGAGTTTGTTGGTGTGTCTGTCTGTCTTATGTGAGGTCTCAGTTTCAGCTCTCCAGACGGCTAGTTGTTTGCATTTGTCCCAGAGTGCAGGGTGGATTTTGTTACATAGTTTGAGGTGAAGAGTGAGTAGATCTTTGTTGGTTTGGTTTAGTAGGTATCTTTTCTTATGTATTTCGTTTCTGATTAGGGATAGTTCAGTTCGTTTCAGGATCCTTTCGGTAGCTGGGGTTTTAGAGTGGAATTTAAGTTGGAAGCATGTGGGAGTTAAGTTGTTGTCTCGGCAGTTGCGTAGGAACAGGAGATCACATAAGATGGTGGCTCAAGTGGTCTTTGTCAGCCCCAAACTCTACGGTCTCCCCAAGATACACAAAGAAGGAACACCACTCAGACCAATAGTCAGCTCCATAGGCTCACCTCTACAAAATCTCGCTAAATTTCTCGCTAAGCAACTTCAGCCCTATGCAGAATCCATCGCTTCACACGTTACTAACTCCTTCCAGTTCATAGAAAAAATAAAGAAACAATACCTACATCCCGATGACCTACTTGTGAGCTTCGATGTTGTATCTCTCTTCACTCAAGTGCCCATTAATGAAGCCTTGACAGCCATTCAAAACAAATACAACCCCCCCAAATACATCCTGGACCTGACCAACCACTGCCTAACCAACACGTACTTCATCCACAATGGACAAAGATACAAACAGATAGAAGGAGCACCTATGGGATCACCCCTCTCACCGGTCATCGCAAATTTGTACATGGAACACTTTGAAACCAATGCTTTAGACAAGTCAGAACACAAACCCAAACTTTGGCTCAGATATGTTGACGACACCTTTGTAATTTGGCCACACGGGAAAGAAAAACTAGATAGCTTCCTCACACATCTCAACAGCCTACACCCCAAAATACAATTCACTATGGAAATAGAAGACAACAACCAACTCCCCTTTCTTGACGTCCTAATCTACAAAAAACCTGATGGCTCCCTAGGACACACTATCTACCGGAAAAAAACACACACCAACCGCTACTTACATGCACAATCACACCACCACCCTGCACAAATAAACTCCGTAGCCAAGACTCTCATCTCCAGAACCAAACGCCTGGCTGACAAAGACCACTTGACAACTGAGTTACAGAATCTCTCAAATGTGTTAATCGCCAATGGATACCAGAAAAACAGGGTTACGAAGCTAATCCAAAAAGAAACACCCCCCAAAAACCAAGACACAGAAGAAAACAATGGCATGGCCCTCCTTCCTTATATCAAGGGCACTACAGACAAAATCAGCAAAATCCTCCATAAACACAATATCAAAACAGCCTTCTGCACCAACCAAAAAATAGCCAATATCCTCAGAAACCCAAAAGACAAAATCCAGCTGGAAAACCAAGGGGTCTATGAAATACCCTGCAAAGTCTGCCCAGCCACGTACATTGGACAAACAAACAGACGAATAAATGCACGTATCGCAGAACACAAGAATGCCGTCAAAAAAGAAGAAAAAACTTCCTCTCTTTTCCAACACATGAAAGAAACAGGACACGAAATTAATTTTGCAGATTCCAAATTGCTCTTTAACATGGAACATCACCACAAGAGAATAATCATGGAAGCCATCGAGATAGAGAAACACCCTCACAACATGAACAAGCGTGACGACACGTCCCGCCTGCCAGACATCTGGAAATTAGCCCTCCCCACAAAAACCGACACCAGAACCAGAGGCACACAGAACGCCGTCACCAATCAACCACACCAGACCCAAACCCAGACCCTCTCCACAGACATATTACAGACTCCATCCAGTAGCCAAACTATAGTGGCACCTCCGGATGCTGCACCCCCCTGCAATCCCTACACAGATCTAGCTGGCACAAGGCACAAAACCACAGCTCGCCCCTATACACGAAGCCAAGCCAGAGCACAACTAAATGCAGCACAGCCATCTTCTCAGAAAAACTCTTCACAAGCTCAAGAGGTCAAGACACGAAAGCTTTAGCAACTAATCTACACTTAATGACCCACCCAGTGGTATTCAGAATATCACTCATGAAATCACCCAAGATATCCCTCAAGTAATTAAGGAACAAAAGAAGAAAAGGCACACTAATCTAGGAACTTCCTCTCTGCCCAGAACGTTGGAGGCTATACACCACACCCCTCAACAGTATTTATAGGAACTCAAACACCAGACTCTGCTCTGTTCCAGTAACAAGAAGCCGAAAGCACCAGCCTGAAGATGACGAGTGAGACCTCGTCGAAACGTCGCACAGACACCCCGACTCTTACACGGGAAGACACCCGAAGACACCAAAACCTGCATTCCTGTACCCGTGAAAATCTACGAAAGCAAATATATATATATTCTATATATTCTTTTAAAATACACTGCTTTTATGCTACCTCCAGGACCAAATATCAGTCAGTGGGGAGCAACAGTGAGAGGGGGCTACTGCCCTCATACCCGGATTGTGGTCTTCCCACAGGCATCTGATTGGCCACTGTGAGGGGTGGAGTCTGGCCTAGAAAGGCCTTTGTCTGAGCTAGCAGGGCTCAACTTGTGCCCTTCCAATTTAACTGGGAGAGCATTTGGACCTGATTGAAATTCCACCCTGTGTTGAATTCTCAGGTGCCGTCCTCCCTCTCCCTCACTTCCTCTGCTCCCTTTCACTTTGTAAATTTCTTTTTGAGAAATATAAAGATACTGTCCTGATTTATTAAGTGGAACCCTGCAGAAGAACGATGTACTCTGCTATCCAAACTTCAGAACACATATCCTCCCTAAAGTTGATAATTTTAGGAGCCATAATGTACAAAGAATCTTGATATGTGTGCAGAGCCTTTGCAGAACTCATTAGCTTGTATACACCAAGGTTCTCAAATACGCTCCTTAGACAGCAATCCAATACAGTTTGCCCACTGAAGGTTAAATTTTATTTTTAGATAATGCTTTATATTGAAGTGTGCCCTCCCTGTGCCACACACACCACATGCCTTATGCCCTGTAGATACATAGATGCATAATAAATTCTTCAGGAGGTGAAATAAAAAATCCTTCAAATTGCAGAGATGCCTTAGAGAGGGGAAGGGTGAAAACTGAGGCATTTGAGATCTCAATGGGATACAGAAGCGCTACCAGATGCAAATTCGCCTGCCCTTATTTTTACAGTTTTTAACAAAGATATTAGCATATTAGTCTTCCATTAGATCTAATGCATAAATCAAGTCAAGATGACCCTTTGTTTTACTTTGCAGAGGAAAAAGATACATATGCCCCTTACCGCTTCTGCCTCCTTCACCTCTTCTCTCAATATAGTAGATTTTCATAAAGCGGTTAAATGAAAGAACAATATTTCAGAGCTCTGCTTCCCGGGGCTACATTCTGTCAGGTAGGGGAATTAAGCTCATTAGACTGCTTAGGAAAACTTATTTTGGGGAAGATGGTGATAAATGGCTGCATCTGAGTAGCTGCAGGTGTCTTGATGGACAGCTTCATGCAAATATAATACTGCCCCCCCACCCCAGAGTCTCTCTCTCTCTCTCTCTCTCTCTCTCTCTCTCTCTCTCTCTCTCTCTCTCTCTGACTTTATGACATTTTGACAAAGACTTAAACTCTGTGTTTCTGTAAGATTGCTCTCTCTTGTCTAATATGTCTACCAATGACATCCATTTCCCTAACTTTATTTTTCTTCTTACTATAGAGCCCTGTGTTCTCCCATAACCTTGGCTGATAACTCTGACTCTGTAGTGTAATGTAGCAGTAGGATCACTGCTTTCTCCATAGTTTTCTTCCATAGTTTTCTATTCCGGTAATGTGTATGTGTAGAAGGGTCTTGTCAAGTCCAAGTCTATCATCTACATCTATCTATCATCTATCTATCTATCATCTATCTATCTATCTATCTATCTATCATCATCTATCTATCTATCTATCATCTATCTATCTATCTATGTATCATCTATCTATCTATCTATCTATCTATCTATCTATCTATCTATCTATCATCTATCTAGTATCTATCTATGTATCATCTATCTATCTATCTATCTATCTATCTATCTATCTATCTATCTATCTATATCTAATCTATCTATATCTATCTGTCTATCATCTATCTATCATCTATCATCTATCTACCATCAATCATCTAGTCATTTCAATGCATATAAAAATCTATGCATTTTTTTAACAGTGGTTAGTTGGCAAACTGCATCGCAAAATTCAGATAAGTGGACATTTGAAAGCATGGCTGTGCTTTTGTTCTCGAATCTCTTGCCCCACCTCTATTTCAGAGATAATTCACCTGTTCTACAGCTCCTGAACTGAGTTGGTGACTGGAGCATAATCCCACCTCCATAATCTACAGTTCTTTACAGTTAACACCCACTTGGAGATCAGGGACCACTGACCTTTTTCGACTAGTGGTACATTTGGAATTTTGCAAAAAATACAAGGAACACCAGTCCCAGAATGGCTGCTGTGGGGCATGTATCACTCAATAGGGTGGCCACAGTTTAAAAAAGCAGAAAGAGAGACAGGAACACAAAATAGTGCAGGCATAACCCTCACTGGCCATCCTATCAAATGAAAAAGGTGAAGAAGATGTCACCTGTGTTATGCAGCAATGTGCTTGCTCATAGTGATAATCTCTTTGCATCTCTTCTCTCTCCAGATTGGAGGGCAGGTTCCCAGTCCTGGTAGCCAATGAAATATGCATATGATATTGAACATTAGAACATGATGCATTATAATGAAGGTGAGGGAAGGAATCTTCCATCATCCTGATTCTCTCCCATGTACCTTTATTTCAGTAGCCAATAACGTCTGAAAAGCTATCGTTTATCAAAGTTTTTAAGAAATATCAGCTCCGCATTTCAAGATAAGTGTGTAGCCTAACATGGCCTTAGTCAGGCACCCCCCAAACTTGGCCCTCCAGATGTTTGGGGACTACAGTTCCCATCATCCCTAGCTAACAGGACCAGTGGTCAGGGATGATGAGAACTGTAGTCCCAAAACATCTGGAGGGCCGAGTTTGGGGGTTCATGGCCTTGGTTTTTGAGAAGAAGATTAAAAAGGTTTTGAAACAATTTGGTGAAGTGAGTTATGTTAGGTAAAGGTAAAGGGACCCCTGACCATTAGGTCTAGTCATGGCCGACTCTGGGGTTGCGGCGCTCATCTCACTTTATTGGCCGAGGGAGCTAGCGTACAGCTTCTGGGTCATGTGGCCAGCATGACTAAGCCGCTTCTGGTGAACCAGAGCACCGCACAGAAACGCCGTTTACCTTCCCACCTATTTATCTACTTGCACTTTTATGTGTTTTCGAACTGCTAGGTTGGAGCAGGGATTGAGCAAGGGAGCTCACCCCATCGCAGGGATTCGAACCGCTGACCTTCTGATCGGCAAGCCCTAGGCTCTGTGGTTTAACCCACAGTGCCACCCGCGTCCCCGTGAGTTATGTTAGGCCCTATCAAAATGGCAACACAGTATATTGTACGTAAGTCTGCTCACCTTTCCCAGTGGGCAGCATTGTGACCGGGCAGCTGGGACCCCAGAGTGATCTGGCCAGGGGGGTGGAAATTTGACGTCCACTTCTGTATTGTCCCAGCCATGTTGCTGGTGGCCCTGCTGACCAATCAGTGCTGGGAGGGAGCGTAGCTGCGGAGATTTAACCGTGGTGCAGCCAGCTGGGACCTTCTGAAAAGGAGAAATTGTTAATTTCAATTTATGCTTTGAAATATATTTAAGGTTTAAGGGCAGTGTCTAACTAAGTCATACTCAGAGTAGACTCTTTAAAATCATTAGACAAGTTACTACATCTGTTGATTTCAGTGAGTCTACTCCATAGGAGCCAACTCCTAGGGGGCGAAGGCTCTTCATCCCCCCCAATAAAATATTTGAGGGGGCTGCCGCCCCATAGTTGATGGACATTGCCATTCAAATGGGGTGCGTGCAGCGTGTCATGTGATCAATTATGCAGGGCAGGGCTTAGCTCAGGCCCCCAATATTTTGGAGGCACCTCTAGTCTACTCTGAGTGTGACTAAATACGAATTTAAACAGAATATGGTTTAGACCGTGGTTAGGCAAACTAAGGCCCGGGGGCCGGATGCGGCCCATTCACCTTCACAATCCGGCCCACAGACAGTCCAGGAATCAGCGTGCTTCACATGAGTAGAATGTGTGCTTTTATTTAAAATGCATCTCTGGGTTATTTGTGGGGCATAGGAATTCATTCATTTCTCCCCCTAAAATATAGTCTGGCCCCCCACAAGGTCTGAGGGACAGTGGACCGGCCCCCTGCTGAAAAAGTTTGTTGATCCCTGTTTAAACAGATTCCTGCTGTGTAAAATAAAGATAATCCAGTTTTTAAAAGCCTTCCAAAAGTCGCAATATGTAAAGCAAACCATCCACTAACATTTTGAGAGCAATTTCTCTTAATTCCCTTTACGCTCATTTTGAATGCAGGCAATATTTATTTGTCAAAACATTGATTATGTTTGTGCAATACATTTGCCAGGAATTGAAAAGGCTGTGTTTTACTTTCACAAACACGCCACTGCACAACCGGGGTGAATGTGGAAATACATATTTGATAGCAGAAGCAGCAAAAATGGTCCAAAGCATTCTATAATTTTTCTGCAGCAGAATCTACTGCTGCCTCATGGTGTATTTTCTCAAAGGCTATTATTAACATGTGCTGTAGCAAAGCGCATTGCAAGAATCCTTGGGTACAACACATGTTAATAATAGCCTTTGAGAAAATACATCATGAGGCAGAATGAAGCAAGCTGACACAGGAAGACACCTCTAATGAAATCTGAAAGGGAGGAAAAATGGACCATTATTAGAATTCAATCTAAAATGATATCAATAGATGAAGGCAGATGGAAGAGTGAAATATTTGCAGATTCCAACTACCATCTGGCCCTAATTTATTATCCATCTGATTGCAGGTAATTATTATTTGTCTGGTATCACTAAGCACTTGTTATTTATCTTGTTAAACCACATTTGGTTTTAACACGAAGACCTTCGCAGATTTGGGTGATGTGTAATTTATGTAAGTCCTTTTATTGTCCTTTGCTTTCTTCACAGGGCATCTAAAAACAACCACTGCTCTCAACTTAGCTGATTAATTAATTTTCAGCCTTCCACTTCCCTGGATTGCAGCCTTGGGTTACAGGTTTAAAATGATAAATTTGCAGCAGGGCACCATTTGTCAAGCTATATACTGCGAATTCCTGAAAAATCCCCCTTTTAGCCAATATTTAATAGTCTGTTGTCCCCCAAATCCTTCTGTCCTTCCTTTGTTTTATCTTTAGGTCTGGATATGCATACATTATGCTATGCTTTGAATTTTGTGAGAGCCTTTTCTTGTATTATTGCTGAAAATTGTATTTTTTTAATCTGTTATCGTGTAAGCTGCCTAGGATGACTTTTACAAATAAAGGCGAGCTATAAATGTTCTAAATAAATAAGTAAAGTGATGTCCTGGGGACTAAGATTGTGTGTGTGTTTGTGAGTGTGGAAGCTGTCCAATTGTGCAGTACTTGATATAAATGATAACATTCCAGCTGCAATTCATTCATTTCCCTGCCATAGGGAACGATGCAAACATGAATACCTGAATATCCAAGCAGTGAAGATTACATAATTTTGTAAAATCTAATTGCAGGTTGACATGGTGGTACAACCTTTCTCCAAACCCCAAATTGTTCCCAGCATCCTTGCAATAGTTTGTTGTTTTCTGTTTGGTCTGATCCGTTGATAGATCCTTCTTATTGGGTTTTTGGTTTCTGCAGTGTCCCATTAGGGAGGCGTGTCAGTCTCCCCCATGAATTAATATTCAGGAGGAATTTAAAAGCATTATTGTTCACTCAGGCATTGCCCCCCCCCCGCTTGTGGGCTTCCCTTAGGCATCTGTTTGGCTACTGTTGAAATGGGATTCAGGATTACATTCGTCTTTGGTCTACTCCAACAGAGATCTTGTGTCACAGTTTAACTGTGGATGTATTCCTGAGACCTTACTGAATCTTAGGGGTTTTTTTATGTTGACTCCACCCACTCAACTACCCTTCGCCTCTCAAACATTCCCCATCACTCTCACATGCAATCATACTGCATCATGGTGTGGTACGCTGGTTTGACATCAACGGATAGGAAGTGCCTACAGAGGGTGGTGAATACAGCACAAGATATTATGGGCTGTCCTGTGAATCTGCTGGATGACATCGCAGAAGAACGTTGCCTCAGGAGAGTGAGGAAAATTCTCAGGGATGATTCACACCCTGGCCAGCACTTTCTTGATCTCCTGCCCTTGGGCAGAAGATATAGAAGCATGATTAGTCGCACTAACAGGGTAAAGAACGGCTTCCATCCGTGGGCTGTTAGGCTGCTGAATGAAAAGATAACAGAGCAACCGATTTTTGGGTTTGGTGGGTGTGCGTCAGTAAACGAGGGGAATTAAGACTAGTGGGGGTGAGTGGGGTGTGCTCGTGTAATCTCACTGTATACAAGTTGTACAAGTGACAATAAAGTATTTCAATTTCAGTTGTTAGACATCTGCAGATAACCTGCCATTTGTACTAAATGCTGCTCCACAAAACAGACACATCTCAGCAGATGACTGGAGTGGGTGGGTGGATCTATGTTTGTCATAATGAAATAAATCACAGTGAGACAAAATAAGCCCCAAGAAACCAGCTAATATACCCAGCACTGAAATTTGCGTCCTCCAACGAATGATACCCAAGAATGAGTTATGACAACAGATATACTCATAAAACAATTGCATATCTCCCCCAATTACATAATAAAGCTTTGACCGATTACAATGGGAAATACATGAAACCCAAGATGTAGCTACCCTTACATCATGTACAGTAGCTGAGACTCTAAATGTACAATGTGTTATTTGTGAATTTCAGGAGCTCTCCACAACTGTAGCCACCCTTTAACCCTCTGGAGCCATGGGTGTCGCAGTGAGGAATCCATCGTTTCCTGAATTAGTTCTCATTTAAGTGAAACTTAATCAGTAACAAAATTTCTGAAGGAGGGAAGGTTAACCTTTCTCTTCTTTGCCATTAAAGTTTCCCCAAAATAAATTCCAATTTAAATGTGTAGGGTCCTGATAGTTGCAACTAGTCAGGGGGGGAAATGGTTTCCTTTCCTCACTGCAATTTCACCTGCAATGAAACAAGCCACAGACTTTTGAAAGCCCGTTTTGAGTAAGAGGTGAGCTTTACAAGCCCAAAAATGATTCCCTAGCTTGGATTAACATCTCATCTAGAGATGAATTTCCATCACTCTCCCCCATTGCCAAAAGTTGTCCCAAGCAATACTCCACATCATACACTTCCATTTGCTTTTTATTTACTTTAAATCAGCAGCAGAGGTAAGTGGAGAGAGTAAGGTAATTATTAGTTTTTGCTTTTCTCTCACCTCTCTGTTGGGTAACAGTACACAGGAGCACAGGGAACCATGACTTGTCTAATTCCCTCAAGGGCTTCTGTAGCTGGGGATCATCTAGCAAATGAGATGAAGTCATGACTCATGACTCCATGTTGCCAGTGTGATTTAGCCACCTAATAACATCAAAGAGGGCAATCAAAGCCAATTCAGAGTCAAGGCCATCCTTCCCAGCTCAGCATTGCTGCATCAGGGGCATATTTCCCCCTCATTTTGGAGGAGTCCCTGGGGAGAAAATCCATAAGTAGGAGCACATTTTCCCCATGCTCAAAAATCTTGGCCACCTTTCGGCAACATTCGCTTTTTGTTTGCTCCAGGCGTGTGGCATTGCACAGTTCACTTCTCAAATCACTCCTTTTCAGTTTACGTGGCTGTCAGGGGTTCAGGAGCAGAGACGCAGAGAAGGGAGGAAGCAGAGAGCGAGGGGGAGGAATCCGAAGGGAAAATGAGTGATGATGACGACCCGAGATCTCCAAGCCTAAGCAGTGAGTCAGAGGACTCCCAAAAGGGAGCCCCAGTGAGCAGAGCAAGGGGGGGATCCGGGGGGACACCCCAGGAGGAAGGGAACAGAGGAGATTCAGAGAGTAGCAGCTGGAAGTCGGGACCCACGCTCATAACTGAGGGCGGCAGCAGCTGGAAGTCGGGACCCACGCTCAAGACTGAGAGCAGCAGGGAGGAAGGTAGCCAGGCATCGGGTTCCGGAGGCTGTCAGCAGGAGGGAGGGCACGAGTCAGGGGTGGTCACGCCCTCCTCAGAGAGCGAGGCAACGGTTAAGAGGAAAGTAGAGAGTTGGGCGCGCGCGCCAAGTTCAAATGCAGCGGAAGCTGGAGCAGTAAGCAGCCCGGAGAGTGAGCCAGGTCCCAAAGCCCGCCGCAAGGAGGCAGAAGGATCAGGGGGGTCAGCGTCAGAGGAGAGTAGAAGGGAGGAGGCCCAGGGGGGCAGAAGGACCCAGAGACGTAGGGAGAGGCGAAGGAGGTGGAGCAAGGCTAGGGTATTAAGCTGGTGTGCAAGAGGCGGGGACTCAGACGGGTCTTCGCCGACCTAGGGCAGAAGGTGTAGAGCTGCACGCTGCAGTTCGGAAATGAAACCTGTAACTTAATAAAGACTCTTATAAAGTGAACGCTGGCGGACTTGGTCCTATGTGAGCTGGGACTGGGTGGCAGCTCTGACAGTAAGACCCGTCTCTCAAAAGCTTCGGACACCTGATATCTCGCAGCGGAGAGAGAGGCAGCTGGAGGAGGGGATCGGTGTTTGGGAGCAAGCTCACGACGGTTAGCAGAGATGACGGAAGCAGAGACAGTTGCAGCGCTGCAACAGGCAGTTACCCAATTGAACGCGGAGGTACTGGCATCCAAGAAGAGGGAGGAGGATGCGGCAGCCGCCTACAGAGATCTCCACGCCAGGTTTGAAGCATGGGTTAAACACGGGCAGCCAGGACCCAGACCGGAGGGGGTTGGGTTGGCACGGAGAGCAGGAGGGCTTGTGGCTCACTTCGATGGGAATTTACAACAGTACCCCAATTTTCGAGCAGACGTAATGTGCGCACTGCAACTGCTGGCAAAAGACTTTAGAGATGAGGAAGAGAAAGTGGGGTTCATACTATCCCATTTGCATGGGGATGCTAAAGCGTGGCTACGCAATTTGTGGAGGGATAAAGATCCGGCGCTTCAGAATGCAGATGCCTTTATCAAAGCGATGGATGCGTGTTTTTTGTCTACTATTGATGTGGATCTTGCCCGACGGGAGATTCATGGACTAAAACAAGGGAGGGCAAGCGTCCGGCAGTACCACGCCCGCTTTTTTGCGCTGGTCAGTGCCTTAGAGTGGGACCGGGATTCGCCCCCTGTCAGAGACCTGTTCTGGGAGGGTCTAAGCTCTGCGGTCAAGGATGAGATTGCAAGGGGGGAGAGGCCCCGAAGCACGCAGGAGGTGGTCCAAAGGGCGCTGACTGTGGGGGTGAGGCTGGAAGAACGTCCATGGTGCAGAGATGAAGGACGTGGAGGGCGCGAAGCAGCGAGAAGTTTCTCTTTCATTCCAAGAGAAGCAGCGCGTGCGCAATCCACACCTCCGCCTGGAGGGGGAGGGGAACCGATGGAGGTTGGAGGTGCAAGGGCTCAGTCAGCAGCCAGAGCCCAAGCACCGACAGCAGTGAAAGCGAAGCCTCCTAGAGGGAACAGGAAGTGTTACATCTGCGAGGATCCAGGCCATTTGGCGAAAGAGTGTCCCCGGAGGCTCCACAAGCACACTGCAGCCTCAGCAATGGTGACTGCAGCAACGCAGCAAGGAGAACCACAGCAGGGAAACGACGATGTCTGGCTGGAGACAGAGGCACTGGGGCCCAGCCAGACGCATCAGTGAAGCAGTCCCCAGCGATCTTGCAACCCACGGACCCCCTCCCACCCAAACCAGTAGTGCAGCTCACAGCATCTCTCCAGCTACCCGATGGCGTCACTATCGAAGTGCCGCTTTCTGTGGATTCTGGAAGCAACGCAGACTTTATAGCGCAGGATTTTGTGGAGCAGCACGCTATACAGCTACTGCCTGCCACTCTGCCCCTGCAAGTCGTCACAGTGGATGGCAGAGAGTTGCTAGGGGGGCAGGTGGTGAAGCAAACGCCACCGATGGTGATGCGCCTTGGCAACCACAGGGAAGTCATCAGTTTTAATGTCACCCAACTGTCGGACACGCCCATTGTGTTGGGCATGAGTTGGCTGGACAGGCACAGTCCGACACTGGCTTGGTACCAGAGACAGCTGATCTTCGGCTCCTCTTATTGCGCAGAACACTGCATCCTGCCCAGACAGGAGGGAGAGGAGGAGGAATCACAACTGCAGTTGGGAACGTTGCAAGCAGTCCCCCACAAATACGCAGACTTTCTGGAGGTCTTCTGCGAGAAAGAGGCTGACAAGCTACCACCGCACAGGCAATATGACTGCAAGATTGACCTCCTACCAGGGGCGACGCTGCCGAAAGGGAAGCTGTATTCCATGTCTGAGGACGAATTACAGGAACTCAAACAGTTCATAGATCACAATTTGCAGCGCGGTTTCATCCGGGAGTCCAGGGCAGTAGGGGGCAGTCCTGTTTTCTTCGTGAAGAAGAAAGACACGCCCCAAAAAAGACTGGTGGTGGATTTTCGCCTCTTAAACAAGATGACCAAACCTTCTGATTTCCCCATGCCCAGGATTGACGACCTACTAGCGACGGTGCGCAAGGGACGCGTGTTCACCAAGTTGGACCTGCGAGGTGCGTACAATCTCATCCGCATGAGGGAGGGCGATGAGTGGAAGACAGCCATGTTCACGCCTCTGGGCACCTACGAATACAGAGTGATGCCGTTTGGATTGCAAAACGGTTCTCACTGTTTCCAAGCTTTCATGCATCATGTGTTGGCGGGACTCCTTTACAAGAAGTGCGTCTGCTTTCTGGATGACATCCTGATATTCTCCGAATCGCAGCAAGCCCATGACCAAGATGTTCGGGAGGTGCTGAAGAGGCTGCAGCAGCATAGACTGTACGCCAAACTGGAGAAGTGCCAGTTCGACACGACGGAGGTGGATTTCTTGGGTTACAAGTTGTCGGACAAGGGGCTAGCCATGGACAGCGCCAAGGTTCGTGCGGTGTTGGATTGGAAGAGCCCGCGCAACCGGAAGGAGGTCCAGCGGTTTGTCGGCTTCGCCAACTTCTATCGCAAGTTTATCAAGGGGTTCGCGATGCAGACGGCGGCCATTACGGACACGCTAAGCTCCAAGAAAAAGAAATTCATCTGGACGGAGCAGGCGGAGCAGTCCTTTCAAGCACTCAAGCGTCTCTTCGCGTCGGAAGAGCAACTGCTGCATATCGACCCCAGCAGACCGATGCGGGTAGAGACAGACGCGTCCGATAGAGCAGTGGGAGCTGTCCTGCTGCAAAGGGACCCACAGGGGGTCTGGAGGCCGGGAGCGTTCTACTCCAGAAAGCTCAGCAAGTCGGAGCAGAACTACACCATCTGGGACAGGGAGTTGCTGGCCATTCATGCAGCTTTCAAGGCGTGGAGGCACTTCCTGATCGGCGCCAAGCACACGGTGCAGGTCTGCACGGATCACAAGAATCTGGAGCACTGGCGCACGGCTCAGTTCCTGAACCAGAGGCAGATACGTTGGGCGGAGTTCTTTGCTGACTTCAATTTCCGAATAGAGTACGTCCCAGGCGACACCAACGTCATGGCGGATGCACTGTCCCGCAAACCGCAATACCTCGAAGAGGCGACGCCAGCGGCAGCCATGCACATCTTCGCGCCAACAGCGTGGGCGTGCGCTTCAGCCACAGTAGACCTGGATGCGGTGCGGCGGGCGTTGCAGGACGACTCCTTCGCGCAGGCGAAGATGGCAGAGGTGCACAAGGGCACGGCGAAGGGCGACGAGTTCCAGATACGAGACGGCTTGCTCTTACGTAAAGGGGCCATCTACGTGCCGGGAGACGAACTTCGCGCCAGGGTACTGCAGCAGCTGCACGACGCACCCACGGCCGGGCACTTTGGCACGGAAAAAACGGTGGAATTAGTCGCAAGGGACTTTTGGTGGCCCAGACTGAGAGGGGAAGTCGCGGACTACGTTGCGAGGTGCGACACCTGCCAGAGGGCCAAACCGGTGCACAAACCACCGGCGGGACTGCTGGAACCGCTGCAAACGCCGTTTGAACCGTGGGAGAGGGTGGCTCTGGACTTTGTTACGGATCTACCCAGCTCGAGAGGCAAGACAGCTGTACTAGTGGTGGTGGACTTGTTCACCAAGATGGCACATTTCATTCCGTGTGCGAAGGTGGCCACGGCGGAACAAACCGCCAAACTGTTCATAGATCACGTGTTCAAAGTGCATGGTCTGCCGCGGTCTATCCTGTCCGACCGCGGGCGCCAGTTCGTCTCGAATTTCTGGCAGAAGCTGATGAGTTTTCTAAATGTCAAGGTCGATCTGGCATCAGCAAGACACCCGCAGACCAACGGGCAAGCAGAGAGGGTCAATGCCATCATGCAGCAGTACCTGAGATGCTATGCCAATCAACAACCTGCGACCTGGGTGGATTACCTGCCGCTCGCCGAGTTCGCTTACAACAACACAAAGCACGTGTCCACAGGGGTGACGCCGTTCTTCGCCAACAATGGGAGGAATCCCAGAACCTTCCCGGGACGGGAGAGAGTGGGGGACGGAGAACCACAGACGGCGGACGCGTTCGCGTCAGAGTTGCAGGCGGTACACGATCAACTCAGACGGCAGCTGGAGCTAGCTAAGCACGCCTACAAGGTGCAAGCTGACAAGCACAGGCGGGTTGGCGAAGAGATCCAAGTGGGAGACTGGGTCTGGTTGGCAGCCCACGCAGTGCCGACCAGGTCACTAGCCAAGAAGAAGTTGGGGCACAAGCAAATTGGTCCGTACCAAGTCGAAGCACAGATCAACCCGGTAGCCTTCCGACTGGTGCTGCCGGAGGGTTCCAGAATGCATCCGGTGTTCCACAGGTCGGTGCTCACTCCCTACAAGGCACCTCACAGATTCCAGGAGCCAGGGACGGCACCGAGTCCGTTCCGGGAGCGGACGGAGACGCGAGGGGTGACGCAGCAAGACCCCATCAACGAGGTCACGGAGCTTTTGGACTCCAGATGGGGGGAAGAGGGAGTCGAATACCTCCTAGCCAGAGAGGGCACCCGGGCCAGCGCCAATAGCTGGGTGCCAGACTACGCTTTGGAGGAACCCCTGCTCAAGGACGAGTTTCATGCCCTTTTCCCACACAGACCCATGCCAGCGAGCTTCTTCGACGACTGGCTGTTCACGCCCACACTTTCTTCCAGCACGTTCCATGGATTCGACTCGGACGGGGAACCCGCGCTGAGCACCCGTTCCCCAGAAGGATCGCCGGCGGGTTCGGCGTCAGACACCTCGTATTGGTGGGACGATCGACCGGAGGAGCAATGGCGCCGGAAGTGGCTGGAGATGCCAGGTCGAGCGACCGACGCAGAGACTGACATGGACGTGTTCGGGGAGGACCTTGGGTTCGAGCACGGCGGTACAGAGATGGAAGCGGAACAGGTCAACGTCGGCGACCGCGAGGAGGAAGACTCGGAGGTCTTCAGTTGGCGGCCAACCACGGGGAGCGAACTGTATCCGGCATTCCCTCCCGTGATGATGGAGCACCCAGCACCCACACCTGACAGCGGGGAGGGGGGAAGGGGGGGCTTCGAGGGGGGGATGGATGTCAGGGGTTCAGGAGCAGAGACGCAGAGAAGGGAGGAAGCAGAGAGCGAGGGGGAGGAATCCGAAGGGAAAATGAGTGATGATGACGACCCGAGATCTCCAAGCCTAAGCAGTGAGTCAGAGGACTCCCAAAAGGGAGCCCCAGTGAGCAGAGCAAGGGGGGGATCCGGGGGGACACCCCAGGAGGAAGGGAACAGAGGAGATTCAGAGAGTAGCAGCTGGAAGTCGGGACCCACGCTCATAACTGAGGGCGGCAGCAGCTGGAAGTCGGGACCCACGCTCAAGACTGAGAGCAGCAGGGAGGAAGGTAGCCAGGCATCGGGTTCCGGAGGCTGTCAGCAGGAGGGAGGGCACGAGTCAGGGGTGGTCACGCCCTCCTCAGAGAGCGAGGCAACGGTTAAGAGGAAAGTAGAGAGTTGGGCGCGCGCGCCAAGTTCAAATGCAGCGGAAGCTGGAGCAGTAAGCAGCCCGGAGAGTGAGCCAGGTCCCAAAGCCCGCCGCAAGGAGGCAGAAGGATCAGGGGGGTCAGCGTCAGAGGAGAGTAGAAGGGAGGAGGCCCAGGGGGGCAGAAGGACCCAGAGACGTAGGGAGAGGCGAAGGAGGTGGAGCAAGGCTAGGGTATTAAGCTGGTGTGCAAGAGGCGGGGACTCAGACGGGTCTTCGCCGACCTAGGGCAGAAGGTGTAGAGCTGCACGCTGCAGTTCGGAAATGAAACCTGTAACTTAATAAAGACTCTTATAAAGTGAACGCTGGCGGACTTGGTCCTATGTGAGCTGGGACTGGGTGGCAGCTCTGACAGTGGCGAAAACATTTCTCATGTTAGAGACACTCTCCTGTGTATATAGGTGAACTTCCACGCTCTTTTTACCACCGTTAAACTCGTTAATTGCCTTGTGTAACTTTAATCTTCTGGGGTTTTCTATAGTCCCGTTTTAATAAAAGGTGGTCTTTGAGCTTCTGCTATCCCTTACCTTTTTACTTATGGGCCCTTTTAATTACAGTTTCATTGTGTTTGCCTTAGCATGGCCTTAATGTTACTATGGCACAAGCCCAGAACTCCTACTAACATTTCGTGCGCATGTGGGTCACTTTAGGTTGACCCAAGTTTGTCTGCTTAGGAGAAGCGTGGTAGATATCTTCAGCTTCCTGGTGGACTTCTTCCTGCATAGGCATAGTTGTCGTGAGCATACCCAGCTCAAGGAGGACAGTGGCTGGTAGTTGAATTCTTTATTGACAACGCACATCACTTACAGTAGCTCCTAAGATGCACTAAACACCAAGACACGCAGTTCTGGTGGTTCAATAGCTGGCAAGCCCTCCCTAGGCTTGCGCGGCGGGATGGACTCTTGGAGCAACAGTGTGACCATGCCTCCACACGTACTTAACCACGTCCCCCAACATTTCTCCAATGGAAATAGGGATGTCCTATTCCATCATCATCATCATTACTGTTTACACTTACTGTTGCCCAAGCCCTTCTGAGTGACTTCCAACATATATAAAAACATAACAAAACATTAAACATTTTTTAAAAAAACCTTCCCTATACAGGGCTGCCTTCAGATGGCTCAGGAGTCGGATAACCCCAGCATTATTCCAATGCAAATAGGGATGTCCTACTATACCAGGGGTCAGCAAACTTTTTCAGCAGGGGGCCAGTCCACTGCCCCTCAGACCTTGTGGGGAGCCGGACTATATTTTGGAAGCAAAAATGAATGAATTCCTGTGCCCCAGAGATTCATTTTAAATAAAAGGACACATTCTACTCATGTTAAAAAACCCCAATTCCTTTTTTTAAAAAAAATAATATTTATTAGTTTTCCAACAAATTAAACACAACACTACAAAACACCAAAAAAGAAAAAAACATACAATACAATACAAAAAAAGAAACAAACAAAACAAAACAAAACAAAACAAAAACCATTTAAAACACAATCCAATTTCAACATCTTATCTTTCTTTCCCTTATTTCCTCGACCTCCTCACACCTCCCTTTTTGTATTCCACTTCTTGTTAATTGTTTCAGCAATTCCTTTCCATCTTCCTCTGTTTTCTATCCTATAACTGTCTTAACACATTCTAACCATATTTTTCCCTTTAAAACTCTATTAATCTATTTATACTTAATTCCTTATAACATTTCTACTAAAGCCACATAACTTCATTCCAACATTTTTCTAACATTCATTAATTTTACAGTATTTCTGTAAATAGTCTTTAAACCTTTTCCAGTCTTCTTCCACCGACTCTTCTCCCTGGTCTCGGATTCTGCCATTCATTTCCTCCAATTCCATGTAGTCCATCAACTTCATCTGCCATTCTTCCCTGGTGGGTAAATCTTGTGTCTTCAAAACACGCCAATTTCTGGACCGTCTGCGGGCTGGATTTAGAAGGCAATTGGGCCTTAGTTTGCCTACCCATGTACCCTCCAACATTTCTGTGATGAAAATAGGGACTTCCTCAGGAAAAACGGACATTCCGGGATCAAGTCAGAAACCAGGGCAGCTTCTGTAAATCTGAGACTGTCTCTGAAAAATAGGGACACTTGGAGGGTCTGATTAACTACCCTCACACACAAGCTACATGTGACTTCTCCTAAATGGAAGTTGCCCCTGTGCCTGCTTCTTCAGGCCTCTCCTGGTTCTGGGAGACAATGGAGAAGGAAATGGAGGAAATTCTACCAGCCTGCCCCTCACAGCCCCCAAGTCTACCTTCACTCCTGCCATGTCCTGCACCTCCTCCCCAGTCTCCGACTGTTCAGACTCTTCCCTTTCCTCCAGCCTTGGCTCCAGCATCACAAGAGATGCAGAACCACTTAAATTTGTACCCCCTTCACCTGATTCAGCCTTAGGGCCTCTGCCACACACTTCTCAGAGCCCTGGCAGACCCTGACAATAATGGAGGCTGGTTCATTTGGGTCAATGGAACACTGTGCCATCAACCTAGCCTTACTTACAACCAATTAGGATGTATCTCTGCCCATCATTGGCTCTGATATTCCCTACTGTTGGTCTCCCCGTATTCCGCCTTACCCATTCCACTGGGCACCAGCTACCACTGCATACACAAATGGGATTGTAATGGGAATTGGGGGTTACTCGTGCGTAAGTTTCCGCCACTCTCGGTGAGGTTGCCTGGATAAACCTTTCCCTGGCTGGACAGTCCTGATTCCACGTCTGTCTCAGTCACTGGCAGAATCCGTCAGTGGGCGTTTCCTGAACTTCTTCCAACATAAAAGTTCCTTGATGGATAGTCTCCGCCTAGCCTACCTGCGCGGAAGTCTTCTGCACAGGGTGGGTGTGGGCAGTGGAGGACCAATGCTCTCCCCGCTGGTCTCTGGAGAAGAGTCCTGGAGCCATCCCTCCGAAGCCCACCTCCGCCCACCTTTCTCCCTGGTGTAACGCTGATTTCCTTCCCCGGTCACTGAGTCCCCTCTTTTCCTGCTGGGACCTTCTCCGGCATCGCTCGCGAGCCCTTCCTCCACTCCTGACTGCGATGGCAGTTCCCTGACAGGGATGGTTGCTGCTGAATGTTGCTTACTCTTCTTATCCCATGTGCCTCTGGATATGTATAGAACTCAAGGACTCACTAACATAGAGATCTATAATGTATTTCTAGGGACCTGAAGGAAAGCTGTGCATGAGTGCATTAATCCAACCAGCCGTGCTTAAAATCAATGTCTGCATTAAATTAGTGCTTACAGTGACATCTGCCCTCAGAAATAATTTGAGCAGGGGATGAATCCTTCTTATATGTATTTATTTTATTTTATTTAAGCAGGAGGTAATTACAAACCGATAGATGCTTAGAAATGGCACCCTGTAAAGTTCAAGTGTTGGCGATTACCAGAGAGAAGTTAGAAGTGGGCATTCAGAAACAAGCAAAAGGTCCGGGACCAAGGAGAAGAGTCGGTGGAAGAGGATTGGAAAAAAATTAAAGTATATCTTCAAAAATATTGTAACATTAAGGACTGTTAGAAAGGTGTTGGAAAAAGAAAATTAGGCAGTTTTGGTAGATATGAGATAAAGGATTAAGTAAAAATGAGTTGATGAATGTGATGAAAGAGTTGACGTTAAATTATATTATTTTAAATTAAATTATTTAAATAAAAATAAGGTTGGAAGGATTTGCTGAAAAAACGATTTGAATTAGAATACAAAATAGGGAGGTGTGAGGAGGTCAAGGAAATAAGTAAAGGAAGAAAGCTATGTAAAGGTTTAATCTGTTCTTTTTTCTATAAAATCTTTTTTTGTTAATTGAATGTATTTTTATATTCTTTTTTTCTCTTTTCTGTTATTATTGTATTTTTTATATTATGTATTGTTCTTTTTTCTTTTTGAAACCTTAAACTTTGAATAAATATTATTAAAAAAAAAACAGAAACAAGCAAAAGGTACAATTTCTCTGTAGAATTGAGGCCAGGTGTTGCAGCACCCTATTGCTTGCATAATTGTTCCAACTTAGTTCGATTTCCTTGTTGGGAGAGGTCGGCTAGAGATCTGGAGTAAGGAGCCACCAGTAAACCGGTGAGAAGGCAAAATATACAACTGTGTGCACATTGTTTGCAAGTTATAGGATGTGCACACACCCTACAGTTAAAGAACATGATTTCCCCCAAAGCATCCTGAGAAATGTAGTTTGTTAAGGGTGTTGGGGATTATAGATCTGTGGGAGTAACCTAAAGTTCCCATGGCAACTTTGGAGGGAAACATGTGTTTTATATATGCACAGCTATAAAGAGATGATAGATAGACAGACAGATAAACAGACAAATATTGCACACAATTATTTCAAGTTGTGTGTATGTGTGTAACTTTGTCCTTCCAAATAATGCAGTATCACACATTGCTAAGAGGCACAGTGGTACCTTGGTTCTCAAACGCCTTGGTACTCAAACAACTTGGAACCCAAACACTGCAAACCTGGAAGTAAGTGTTGTGGTTTGTGAACTATTTTTTGGAAGCCGAACATGCTCCATTTTGAGTGTTACGCTTCTGATTTCAGTGCCACACTTCCGTTTTGAGTGTTACACTGAGGTGTGTCTGTTTTTGCTATTTATTTTGCTTTTTTTGTTTTTGTGACTGTGTGGAACCCAGTTCAGCTATTGATTGATTGATTGTGTGAGTGCAGTACATTGATTATTGCTTTTATTTTATGGATTTTGTTATATAGCAAAATTCATGTTAAGTTCCTATTTTAGGGGTTGTTTTTAAAAGCCTGGAACAGATTAATCCATTTTGCATTACTTTCTGTGGGAAAGCGTGCCTTGGTTTTGGAACGCTTTGGTTTTGGAACGGATTTCTGGAATGGATTAAGTTTGAGGACCAAGGTACAAGTTTGTACCAGGTACAAGTTTGTATGTATGCAGTTGTATGTGTGTGTGAACATGTAGAAATATTTGCACTTGTCTGTCATCATGCTGATTGAACGACTGCAGATACATCACGAAGGAAGTTTGCAGGCAAGTCTTCCTGCAATGTCCTGGCCATCATCACCACCAGACCAGGGAGTAGGAAGAAGGCCAGGCTGAGCTGGTGAAATGGGCAGGTGGGAAGTCCAGGCAGACCTTGCTACATTCTCCCTGCCATTGACAAATTTAGAGAACTGCAGATACTGAAGGAATAGCTGCATTTCAATTTACGTATCTTTGGAGGAACTGCAAATTACGTAGTTAATCCCCCATCACTCCCAACAGCACAGCTCATGCTTTAACCTTCTTGTGCTAGAGAATGGAAGTCTTTGTGTCATCTTTAGAGGCATTCACATATCTCTGTTGTAGAAAAAGGAACAAAAAGGAAATGTCCTGGATTAAGAGTAGGAACCAAGGTAATATTTGGCTGGCTGAACAAACAGCACTACCACTTTCAAAGAAATGATCATAATACAAATACGTTCCATTGAACATTAATCAAATGCATCCTAACAGAATAGCAAGTAGACAATCTTCAGAACTAGGATTTTCAGTACATCATCAAGCAGCCATCACTTATTGGCAGGTTTGTATGGCTTCAGTCCTAAGTGCATGGCTGAGCTCCTATTAGAGTTCAATTATTAGAGGTGTGTAATTCAGGTACAGAGCAAGAAAAGCAAACATTCATTTATGTGTTATATGAAATGTTTTTAACACCTTTTTGTGGCTCATATCCCACCAAGATAGAGTGGCACTAGTATAAAGCAAATATGTACATTGCCAGTCTGAGATTTCCGATACGCCCATGCATGTAAAAATGTAGGAATTAGATTAAAAATTATTCAGCTATTGCAATAAATGGCTACTGTTGCTAAGGAGCATTTTGGGTCTTTTGTGGACGATTCCAAGGCTTTGGTTCTGTTCTGCTAGAAAAACATAACCTGACCTATGACTATATGATAATACTCCTCCCCCCCTTGAAACATATGATTGGTTCCCCAGTGTCGTTGTCATTACCTCTTATAGTCTATTCATTGCAGAAAAATACTGCATACACTAGCATTTATCCCAGTTTGCATCCCTCTTTGATTTTAACTGATTCTATATAGGTCCGGTTTTTTTTTGTTTTTTTACACGTAATAGTTTTCATATATGCAAATGTTTTCACTCCTTATATATGCAATTATTCACTCTATGTTTTTATTGTAAATCGCTTTAGGAAGTCTCATGGGATGCAAGTCGTAAAAGAAATAAATATGCACTTTTTCATATGAGATACATTTTTTGGGGGGGAGGGTTTTATCTTTTATTTCTTAAATAGGGATGAGGCATCTGTTGTTCTCCCGGTTTACTTGCACTGCAATCCCTAAGCATTGATCAAGCTACTGAGGCTCATGGGAGCTGGACTCTGAAAACATCTTGAGGAGCACAGGTTCCCCATCCCTGTCCTAAGAGACTTACTGTATTTTTCGTCCTAGAGGACACACTTTCCCCCCTCCAAAAATGAAGGGGAAATGTGTGTGCGTCCTATGGGGCAAATGCACGCTTTCACTGAAGCCTGGAGAGCGAGAGGAGTCGGTGCGCACCGACCCCTCTCGCTCTCCAGGCTTCAGGAAGCTATCCGCAAGCCTTGGGAGCCCGGCGCGACTTCCCACCGGGCTCCCAAGGCTTGCGGACAGCAGCCTGCAGCCCGAAACCCGGGGAGCGCAGCGGAGCACGCCCCGGGCTTCAGGCAGATATCCACAAGCCTGGGGATCCCGCGGGTGTTCCTGCTGGGCTCCCTAGGCTTGCGGATAGCAGCCTGTTCTGGGGGCTGGGGTCGGGGGAATTTTTTTTCTTTATTTCCCCCTCCCAAAACTAGGTCCACCCTATGGGCCGGTGTGCCATATAGGGCGAAAAACACGGTAATAACCCAACATATTTGTTGCTGATGAACAGTCTGACAGCATTCCTAGGTCTCATTCTGCAACATCTATGGCCATTAAATGCTACATCTATGCATATTCAGGAAGAGGGCTGCACTGAAAGTATGCATGTCCATTGACTACAACCATATTCAGTTTAGATCTCAGATGGAGCCAGATGTTTCCAGGTTCAAATCCCGATTAAGAAAAATGAAGCTTCATGCTTGAGCCATTCCCTATTTTGAGGAGATAAAGAAATAGCTCTCACACATACTTCTTTTCGAAATGGAAATGGAAAAGTGACTGTGAGGGCACGATTATGGTTTGCACCAGGATAGCAGTTGATTTTTAGGAGGGTTCCTCCTTGCTTTGTTGTGTATTTTTTTAAAAATCTTTCACCCTGCTGTTTATCTGCTCTGCTGCTAGTTTAAAAAAATCTTATCTTTCTGGTTCCTTTCATTCTTGCTGATGCATGCCTCCTTGAGCATCTTATTATTCAACAGAAAGGCAAAATGTAAATATTTTAAACAAAGAAAGAACTGCTTCCTCTCTTCTTTCTTTGTTTCTCTAAATATTGGCAATATGGTTCTTCTCCCCCTCTCACAAATTAGACCAGTTACCAAGTCTTGTAATTTTCTTTCTCTTTAATATTTATAAATTCAGGGTTGTTGTTTTTATATATCCATAGATACTGATACAATGTTACTTCAGGCTCTTATTATTTCTCTTGCCTCGCTTATTGCAACATTGTGTTAGCACTTGTAGCGCAGGCTTCCTTGATGAGTCCTGGGCTTAGTGGCAGAGAGGACATCTTAACATTTAATATTGTTATGCAGATGCAGCTCCCTAATTGCAAAGCTGAAATAACCGGGTATTCTGAAATTCTTTTCCTTCCTCCTGGAATGCATTAAAATTGTTTGCAAGCAATTCTGTTACTATGGAAATGATCTGCCATGCTTAAATTAATTTGCTATTATTTTGTTCAAGGGGGGGGAGTTCATATTTGAGTCAAGTAGCCTTCCTCCTAGAGCGCTGCAACAAATTTTGTGACTCACATAGTTTTCTGCAATGGTATCTTGCCAGAGTTCATAGAATCATAGAATAATAGAATCATAGAATCATAGAGTTGGAAGAGACCACAAGGGCCATCGAGTCCAACCCCCTGCCAAGCAGCAAACACCATCAGAGCACTCCTGACATATGGCTGTCAAGCCTCTGCTTAAAGACCTCCAAATAAGGAGACTCCACCACACTCCTTGGCAGCAAATTCCACTGTCGAACAGCTCTTACTGTCAGGAAGTTCTTCCTAATGTTTAGGTGGAATCTTCTTTCTTGTAGTTTGGATCCATTGCTCCGTGTCCGCTTCTCCGGAGCAGCAGAAAACAACCTTTCTCCCTCCTCTATGTGACATCCTTTTATATATTTGAACATGGCTATCATATCACCCCTTAACCTCCTCTTCTCCAGGCTAAACATGCCCAGCTCCCTTAGCCGTTCCTCATAAGGCATCGTTTCCAGGCCTTTGATCATTTTGGTTGCCCTCCTCTGGACACGTTCCAGTTTGTCAGTGTCCTTCTTGAATTGTGGTGCCCAGAACTGGACACAGTACTCCAGGTGTGGTCTGACCAGAGCAGAATACAGTGGCACTATTACTTCCCTTGATCTAAATGCTATACTCCTATTGATGCAGCCCAGAATTGCATTGGCTTTTTTAGCTGCCGCGTCACACTGTTGGCTCATGTCAAGTTTGTGGTCAACCAAGACTCCTAGATCCTTTCATTATTACTATTACTATTACTATTACTGTTATGCCTATCGGTGTGGTTGCTCGAGAGCGATCAGGCAAGGTCCCTCACAATGGTGCAAAACATTTACAATGCAGAACGCTTCTATTCCTTGTCTTGCTCACTCACTAGCAGAATCTGAGAGTGGGCGGTCCTTAAACTTTCCCCAGCAGAGTAGTCTCTTGGCGCCCAGCCAACTCCTCCCCTCTCTGCACAAAAGCCTACTGCGCAGGGAAGGCTTGGGTAAAGAGGGACCTCCCTCCTCCCTGCTTTGCTCAGGCACAGTGTCCTGGCTCTTTCTTGCACCCTCCGAGCCCTGCAGGTCTTCCCCACTAGAGGCGGAGCTTCCTTCCTCTGCTGAGGAAGTGCTGCTTCCCATGATTTTTGGAGGCTCTCTGTAATCCAGCTGCCCTTCCCCCCTCGCCTCTGAGCTGATGGCAGTTCCCTGACAATTACTATTAGTATTAGTATCTCTATATCCCATCCTTCTTCACAAAGCAACCCAGAGCAGCAAACAGGAAGCAATAAAACAAAAGTAATGTTACATAAGTTGAGTGCCACCAGGGCTGGATTTAGGTTTGATGAGGCCCTGAGCAACTGAAGGTCATGGGGCCCTTTATATGTCCAGCTGTCCTTTGTCAACAACAAATGGTCACTCTTTTTTGTGTAGAATATATGCTATATGGTAATTTATCGACCTAATGGGTATCTAAAGCCATTTGCACATAACAAAATATGTATTTTATCAAAGTAATTGTTGAACTTATATTTTGGAAATGTACATCCAGTTTTTTTTTCCCTTTAATTTTTTTGGGTCCCCCAAGAGAGTGGGGCCCTAAGCTATAGCTTGTTTAGCTTATACGTAAATCCAACACTCGGTGCCACCCCCACTCTGCCAAGGAATAGCAAGATCCCAAGGGATTCCAGGCACTCACCCAGGGTCTGTGTTCCTTTGGAGAAGTGCGTCACAGAGAAGATTGTTGTAGCTTTAAGAAATATGGTTTATTCACCTTTTTACACCTTCAGTCTACATGGAGGGACAGAATAGCATTTTATACAACCCAACCATCATGTCCAGGAACTGACTTCAGAAACCCTGGATTTGAGAACACACACACTGAGCCTGGATTCAAATGTGGTCACTCGTGGTCCACAGTAACACTAAACACCACCTCAGTTTCCACACATTTCAAGTCAGATGTGCATGACAAACCAGTTCTGTCCTATTGGCAGAACCAGAGTGGAAAAAATACTTCATTACCCAGTTTCCAGAATGCACAAGATTTACTGCATAGGCACTGTGCCCATCATTCCAGCTGTAAAGATTCATACTTTGTTGACCACCGGGAGTGCCGTTCAGTGGAAAAGTGGATTATCCATTTAATAAATAAATATTCATGGGCTGAAAGTTTATCCATTAGATAATGTTTGAAACAAACCCTGCATTATTGTCCCACACTACTTGCGTTAACCACCATAGAATATATATTTAGCCGGAAACAAAGGAATGTTTTTGTTGTGTGTGTAATTTCGTTAACACATTTTCTTTCCTTCAGTCCAGAAACAACAAATTAAGCTGCCTGCTAAACTCCTACACAGTCTAAATTCCCCTGGTGATCCGTATTTCATTCCAAGGAAGAACAGTGATCCCAAGATGCTGTTTTGAAAAATCTATTGCCATTCTGCAGCACAGAAGAGGGTACTAAAATCAGTCAAACACATATTTGTTTCTTTCTGTTTCTTTTCTTACATTTACAACCTACTTTTCGTCTGTTATAGAGCCCAAGGTTCATTCAAATGGTTCTTATGTGGTCACCAAGTTGGACCAGACTCACATTTGCTTAGCTACAGCAAACTTCATGTACTTTCAGACCATTCCCATTCATAATCCACACCGTGATCAACAAATGTCCCCACTGTGGAAGGATGTGTGGATCCAGAATTGGCCTCCACAGTCACTTACCGACTCCCTGTTAAGACTGTGTTCATGGAAGACAATCTTACTTGACTACGAGTGATCGCCAAAGAAGAAGAAGATTCATGGCAACAAAAGAGATGTGTCATCTTATGCCAAAGACCTCTGAAAATATCGCTGGAGAACAAGGAACATTGACCATGAGTATCATGAAGTGTTTGGAGGGGGAGACAAGGAATAGCTGCTGATAAACCTCTGCCTTTCAACCCCATCTGGTCTATCTAGATAAACTGTGGGAAAATGATTGCTTGTACATAAGAGCATGAGCAGAGTTCTTATTATTGCAGAGTGATTTTACAGCACGAGATATTGTTAAGAGCATGATGAGCATGTGAACACCTCATGCTAGACTAAATGATTGGCTCACGTAGCATAACACTCTCTTTGTCTGTGTGGGCAAGGGCAAGGTTGCATTCCTTTGATTGTTACTTTTGAGTACCAGGCAGAACAAGTGCTGTGCTGGAGGAGAGAGGATGATCTTATTTTCACTGCGCATAATAAACATTGCATGGCAGAAGCCAAAGCTTTTTCTTCAAGTCATCTTGGTGTGAGACTGATTTTCTTACTGATGTCGAGCTGGTTCTCGACAATTGGTGCCCCGTGTGACTACCTTCGGACTCCACGTTGTTTCTCATCCTTCAGTGCTCACCACACGTCTTTCATCCGCTATGGATCCCGGTGAGTGCTCCCTTGCTGCCCCGTGTGTTTGATTCTGGACTTCGCGACGTTACGGTCTTATCAGCGCTCATCTCGCCCGGCAAGGGCTTCAGACGCGTCCTTCATCCTTTTTTAGGATCCCGGTGAGTGCTCCCTTACTTTTGCCATTATGGGGCAGTCTCTCTCTCCACCACAGAAAAAGTTTTTTGAAGACCTTAAATTTCTCTTGGCCAGCAACAGCCTCATTGTCTCAGATGCTGATCTGAAGTCCCTTATAGAAGCATTGGATACTCACTGCCCCTGGTTTTTTCTTCAGGAGGGGAATTGGCATTTAAAAGACTGGGAAAAAATAGGACAATTTTTCCAAAACCATCCTCAGATTGATGTCAAAGTTTTGCATGCCTGCTGTAAGGTTTATAAGGCTATCTCAAGCTTAACTCCTACAAATCTCCTCCTGGCCGCTGCTTCAGCTCCTTTGCCCCCCCTCCCAGTCCTCATGCTGCCTTCCGAAGCACCATCTTATCAGCCTCCTAAACAGGCAGACATTTTTCCTCCTTCGGCTCCTGTCGTCCCTCCTCTGCATTCTTCGCATTCCACACCCCCCATCTCCACTCCTCTCCAAGAAGAGACTCTTTGTACTGCTGCTCCGTTGCTGCCTTTTGATTCTGATACTCCAAATCTCTTTCCTGTGATTGCTCCTGCACCCCCAGGCCCCGTCATGCTGACCCAAACTGATGTTCTCGATGGGCTGACGGGAGGAGGCAATTTTCTTCCTATTGCCCAACAGTTGGCCCTTAATCCTCAGTATTGGGAGGCCACTACAGCCTCCGCCGGAGAGGCTCTGGCCTCTGTCCCTGATGACAAGAATGAGCGCAGTGGCCTATTGGGGAGCATCAGACAGGGTCCTACAAAGCCCTATGGACAATTTGTTGATCGCTTGTATAATACCTTCAAGCGGCAAGTTCAGGACCTGGCAGCACAAGAACTGATTGTACGCCAGCTTGCGTTTGCTGATGCAAGTGAGGACTGTAAGCAAGCACTGAGCCTTCTAATGGCAACATCAAATATAGCCATTGCTGATATGCTTAAAGCCTGCCAGTCAGTGGGCACTGAGACACACAAAGCTCACCTTCTAGCCACAGCCTGGTCCTCCTCCGTGTCCCAAATTCCTGCAAAGGATAAAACCTGTTGGCTTGACAGTGGCTAAGGAAAAAATCCAGCGGACTTTACCCATTACGTACCTGGGACACAAGCTGACAGCATCTGCAGCCATTCCAGTTACGCCTCAACTACAGTTTCCTGGTTATCTTAGATTGGTGGATTTACAACAAATTCTTGGACAGCTGAATTGGATAAAGAGATATTTGGACCTGCCCACCTCCACTTTGTCTCCACTATTTTCTGCCCTTAAAGGACATAAGGATCCAGCAGACAAGATCACAATCACCTCTGGTTTCCTGGCACGCTGAAAGGCCATCTTCACCCCTACTGCATTGGCCCCCCTTTTTCTTGGGAAGCCACTTCAACCACCAAACATCATTACAGTTTTGCTGCCTCTTGTTTGGGAAGTGAGCCTGGCTTTGAAAGATGTCCTTGCTGGACTGGCATCGCTTGGGTTTTGCCTCCTAATAGCAACCATCCCATCTGTGTCATCACACTTCACTGGGCTTGGACTTTTTTGACTCAGCAGTACAAGGAGCAATACATCAGACTTATTTACAGCAAATGGGCTCCTGTATCTGCAGAAATGATTGTGTGACTTCTTCTGGATTGTGGTTTTTACATGCCAATAATCGAACCACGAAATATCACGCAGGTTGCTCATAAACAGCCATTGGACTAATTTACCATTCTCATCCTTATTGCATCGCTTGGATTTTACCCCCCAGATTTTTTTTTCTCCTCCCTCAGGAGTCCTGCCCTATGATGTGTTCCCCTGAGCATGTACAGAGGGCTGTCTTCGAACTATTGTGGACTTTTGGCAAGGGAGGGGTGAGGGGACTTTAGTGTGTTTCAGTTGTTTCATTTTTGTGCTTTGGCATGGTTCCTGGACAGAAAGAAAGTTGCAATATGGTTCTTTAGCAAGGCCTACGAAGACAATGGGCTCTGTTCTCGACCTTGTTGCAATCTTTTTAGTTACAGCAAGCGGAATATGCTTGGCTATTGCCTTTTAGCTGCTGAGAAAAATGATTTTAAAAAGCTTCTCAAAGCTTTCAGCCTTTTTTTGGTGGCGATATTTTAGCATTCCAGTAAATGCTTCATTTAAGATTAGCAATAATATGAAGGACAATCGTATAAGTTTATCACCTGTGTTTTGTTGCTTGCAGAAATAGTGTCTTATTGTTTTTGTTTTAATCATAATAGCAATAATTTTTTAGGTCATTATCCATATTGTAATTGGACCTATGAGTATGTTAATGGATCTTCTTGTTTTCTTAATGTTACCACTATGAGTGATAGGCCAAAAGTTTTAATTAATAATGTCACAACCTATATGACTTAAGAACAACAGGCTGCATGTATAGATTTTTATGCTTGGTTGGACTGGATGAGAAAGAGCAGTAAATCTGCATATTTGCTTCAATCTGATTTAGGGTTATTCTGTGGCAAATTGGACCGAAGCTTTGTTTTTAATTCTATCATCTTTGTTTTAAAAATAATTAACAAAAAAACAAAAAAAAAGTCAGAAATGAGAGAAGTTGCTTTATAAAATTTTTATGCTTTAAATGTAATCTTTGCCTCTAAAGGTGGAATTTATGTCTTAATTCATTTTCATTGTTGTATGTATATAACTGATCAATCAACCAATATCTCTGCTATTATTGATTATATGGAACAAATGATAACCCATAATCCTTTGAATCCACCTGAAGGTTTTGATCCATGGGATTGGTTATTTTCTTGGTTACTTAATGGATTATGGTTAAGAAATTTATTATTGATTGTAATTGCATGTATTGTTGATTTTATTATGATGTGCTGATTGTATTCAATGCTTGCTTTTTTTTGATTTCCCAATATATTGAATGGTGGTTTCGACCACGGCCCACCACAGGGATTACAAGGGAAATTTATATATTTAAAATATAAACGCTTAGGTAATGGGAATGCGATTTTGATTAAGGGCCCCTCTTATAATATAACAAGAAAAGAGGGCATGTGGGAAAATGATTGCTTGTACATAAGAGCATGAGCAGAGTTCTTATTATTGCAGAGTGATTTTACAGCACGAGATATTGTTAAGAGCATGATGAGCATGTGAACACCTCATGCTAGACTAAATGATTGGCTCACGTAGCATAACACTCTCTTTGTCTGTGTGGGCAAGGGCAAGGTTGCATTCCTTTGATTGTTACTTTTGAGTACCAGGCAGAACAAGTGCTGTGCTGGAGGAGAGAGGATGATCTTATTTTCACTGCGCATAATAAACATTGCATGGCAGAAGCCAAAGCTTTTTCTTCAAGTCATCTTGGTGTGAGACTGATTTTCTTACTGATGTCGAGCTGGTTCTCGACAATAAACTACCAGCTGCCCTGAGTAACAGAAGCTATCTTGAGATCCTCCTTAGCTTTGCTCCCTGAAATTCTTTTTCACTGAAGGTATCAAAAACTCAACCTCAAAGCAAAGGCTTTTTTAAAACACAGAGCAATAGTGGGATACAAGATAAATGTGGTAGATCAGTACAGACAAATTTAACTGTATAAGGGAGGGGGAGGATTGGGAAATGATTTCATGCTTCCTGTGTGCATTTTATAGTTTAAAACCTTCTTGAGAATGGGTGCTACACTTTGTGTTGTAGTAATATAAGCAAATATTGGCTTCTGGGAACACATTGTCTTATGGTCAGAAACTCTATGTCTATACTAAGGGTGGATAAATCTTTTTCTGACAGTTTTGGTTTCTTTCGGTTTCTTGGTTTTCCGGTTTTTCAGTTCATCACAATTCCAGAGAATAATAATAATAATAATAATTTTAAAGAATCCTCAGAATTTTAAAGAATCCATCCTAAGCATTTTAGTATATTTCCTAATAAACACATTTATGTGTGACATTTTTGACTGGGATAGCTCAGTCATTAGAGCATCTTAATCTCTGGGTTGTGGGTTCGAGATCCATGTTAGCAAAAGATTCCTCCATCACAGAAGGTTGTAGGAGACTAGATGACACTTGTGGTCCTTTCCAACTCTACAATTCAATACACATTTGGAAAGAACTTGTCCCATAATTATTAATTTATCTGCATCTGGTTATTATTATCTTTCTCCCTGTCCTGACCATCCCTCCGAGGTTGTATTTATATTTATAATCTTCCAATTTGGCTGGTCTATTTACTTAACCGACCTGGAACAATCTACCAGAGAAAAGGCCGCCGCCCATGGGACAGAAGGTCATTGTTGAATGATAATCCAGCTTTTACCTAGGGTTTTAATAGGTCATAAGATTTTATGGTAACTATATTTGTAATGTATTTTTGTCGGTGTTGGTTCTTTGATGCTATGGCCTGTCGGCTACGCAAATAAAGTCTATTGAATTGAATCCCATAATATTTTGTATGTTACTTTAAGAAACACGTGTGAGCAAACTTTCTCCGAATATATGCATTCCCCCCCTACATGTTGTCAAAGAATAGTTGTGCTTCAATTTACAATTGGTTCAAGAAGTGCGAAGAAACAACTGTGATAAAATTGCATGTGTGGGTAAGCTTGCCTGAACAAAAAAGAGAGAGATTTTAACAGCCACTGGAAACTGTGCAAGATAAACCTTGTGGTTCGAGGACCTGATCCCCGCTTTGAGGAATAATGACACGTGGACACAGTGTATAAGGTTAATGGGCAAGAAAAGGCCACAACTTTATTGATTACAGCAAGTGAGAAGGTATTGGCTTAGGCATTGGACCACGGAAGATTGACTCCACCCACTTGGAGAGGGGTGAGCCAAAAGAGGGGTTATTCACCAGTAGGGGGAGCCTGTTGATGCTAATACAACTGTAAGCTCTCCCCTGATGTCACCGAGGGCCGTGCCATGGCCTCCCGCCACACAGGCATTGGACAGGATCCACGACCGCCGGATTCCTTTAACGGAATACCCAAATTTGAAGGGGTAGGCGATGGCCACACCTTGCCCTTCCACACACCAACAACACATTCCAATGCCTAACCGCCAAATACCAAGAAGGTTGTGACGATTGCTACGAGGTAGGCGAAAAAACCAAAAGGCCTAATGCCAGTTGGAAAAATTCCTACCAGGCCCCCTGGGCGACCAACCATAGGTCCATAGCAAGGTCAAGAGAAAAGCTAAGCCCTAAGCCCTAAGGGAGTGGAGGGTGGGTGACTCGCGACGAAAAGGTGAAGAAATGGGCGGAATGGCTGGCGCGGCTGTATCTTAAACAGCAAACCACGCCCCCACCAAGCCACCCGGTTGGGTGCTTACCTGTGGGCATGGCGCGCCAGCCAGGTGAGTGGGACAGGGGGCATAACGCCCCCTGCGTGACGCAGAAATCGCGTCCCGCCCACAAGACCTCACCACCAGGAAGAGGAGAGGAAGTTCCAGAGATTAGGTGCTGCCACACTAAAAGACCAGTGCCACAGTACAATAACTTAATGGCTGAACAGAGATTTGAACCTGGCAATCCTATATTACGACTCAACATTTTTATCAGTGGACCTCACGCTCCATTCATTTCCCATCAAGATGAACCACACCACAGTGCAAAGTGATCTGCAAATTGTAATATGAAAGTAGTTGGGGATTGTGAGCACAGCTATTTAATTAAAGATGCACACTTTCTATTGTTCTTTTTAAGGCTGGCGCTTGACATCATTCCTTAAGACTCAGAAATGAATTATCTTGCCCTTGCGAGGCTTAAGCATCTATTCATGATTCACTACATACAATAACACAAAGTTTCTGCTTATCTCGTTCCACTTAGAGATATGTGCAGACAAATGTTATTAACACAAAAGAGGTCAACGGAGACACTCATGCGAAGCTCTTATTCCTATGGCAGGTGGCACTATTGGGCAATTGTTAATGCGATCCATTTGTTGCTTCCTTTCTACCTGAAACCATGAGGCTGATGACCTAGAAGCTCTGTTTCTGCTTGTTAAAGGAGTGAGACAAATGCCACTGGACTGCTCCCTGACACTGTTCCTTGCAACCAGGAGACATCTCACATTTCAAAACAGGCATAACAGAGCTCTGGAATAAACACAATTGGACACACTTTGCAAAATCAGTTGCTTAGATATAGGCAAATCACAACTCCAGTTGCAGTACAAGGCTGATGCAACGATTAAAGCATTTTTTTTAAAAAAACAGAAAATAGGTCCTATTTAAAAAATAGGAAATCAGTATCAAATGGGACCTACGGTTCTCAAACTTAATCCGTTCCAGAAGTCTGTTCCAAAACCAAAGCGTTCCAAAACCAAGGCATGCTTTCCCATAGAATGTAATGCAAAACGTATTAACCCGTTCCAAACTTTAAAAACACACACCCTAAAACAGCATTTTAACATGAATTTTACTATCTAAGGAGACCATTGATCCATAAAATGAAAGAAATAAACAATGTATTGCAGTCACACAATCAATCAATCAATCAATCAATCAGGAGCTGAACTGGATTCCACCCAGTCACACACAAAAAGAGAGCCACAAAAATGCAGAATAAATAGCAAAAACAGACGGACCTCAGCATTACACTCAAAACGGAAGTGTGGCACTCAAAGTGGAAGTGTGACACTCAAAACGAAGCATGTTCGGCTTCTGAAAGGAGTTCGCAAACTGGAGCATCCAGGTTTGCATTGTTCAGGTTCCAAGTTGTTTGAGTACCAAGGCATTTGAGAACCAAGGTACCACTGTAGTGGGGAAATGTAAAGACATCCAATACAAAACAGACAGACTCTCCAAGTGTCCCTATTTTCCAGGGACAATCCAGGATTTACAGAAGCCATCCCAGTTTCTGATATGATCCTGGAATATGGAGTATACAACCTTCAGAAGACATCTGAAAGCAGCCCAGCATAAGAAAGTTTTTTAATGTTTAATGTTTTATTATGTTTTTTATATATGTTGGAAGCTGTCCATAGTGGCAACCCAGTCAGATGAGCAGGGGTATAAATAATAAAATTATTATTATTATTATTATTATTATTATTATTATTATTATTATTATTCATCAGATCAATGTATGGTTTGAAATGTTGGAGTGTCTGAAGGTAGAGCTATAATTTGGGGTGGCATGAGTAGTCACGATGACTGATAGATTCTTATCTGCTGCGGCCTTCATCCGTCTTCACAGCCGTTGTAACATACCGCTTGTAATCATCCACCCATTCTGGAAACACTTGCCTGCGAGCGCTCCAGTTGGAGAACAGCCTTTACCAAAGGTGTCATGGGCTTTGAAGACACTCGAACTCAGGATGCAAGGGAGAAACATGCTAAGAGGAAGGCATGCTTGGCAAATCCACACCATCATCAACTCCTGCCCGGAAACCTCTGTCCCCACTGTAGAAGAAGAAGAAGAAGAGTTTGGATTTGATATCCCGCCTTTCACTCCCTTTAAGGAGTCTCAAAGCGGCTAACATTCTCCTTTCCCTTCCTCCCCCACAACAAACACTCTGTGAGGTGAGTGGGGCTGAGAGACTTCAGAGAACTGTGACTGGCCCAAGGTCACCCAGCAGCTGCATGTGGAGGAGCGGGGAAGCGAACCCGGTTCACCAGGTTACAAGACTACTGCTCTTAACCACTACCACCACACTGGCTCTAGAAAGACATGTGGAAAGACATGTGGATCCAGAATTGGCCTCCACAGTCACTTGTGGACAGATCGTTAAGACCATGTTTATGGAAGACAATCTTACTCGGTTACGAGTGATTGCCAAAGAAGAAGAAGATAATTTGGGGGATCTGGGTTCAAAGTCTGAGATGAAGACAAACTTATAAGGGGATGAGTTCCCCTTAGGAATGCTCTGCTCAGCTCCTGGGCACATGTCAAAATAAAAACAGGGTTGTGAATTAGTATAAACAGCCACCCAGAATTGAGCTTAGCACGGACTCAGCAACAGCATTAAGGTTTTCTGCTCTATTACAATGCTAGATGGCACTAGCAGTGGCGGAGAATTTATACCAATGAATATCATAAACTTTATAGCCCAATATATACCTTTGCATTGGTCACTGAGGATAAGACACAAAGCCTGCATGTCCTCTGCAGATGGAACGCAGGTGATTTATTTCTGTCTGTAGAGCCCGAGCGCTGCAAGTTTCAATTTTCATAAATACTTCATGTGCTTTTCTTGGAAACAGTATATTTTTCTCATTAAACTGATCTTCTTTCAACAACTCCTCACAGCTTTCTCCCTTTTAAAAAGTGATTTATTCATCCAGAGAGTTATGAATTAAAAATGGACCTTTGATAAACTGACCAAACGCTGTTCCCACTTTTGTATCACACTACTGGAACAGAAAGAGCTCCTGGAATGTAGCAGCATGCCTTTACATGCTTCAGTGTTGGACGAATGCGCACCTCACATCATTTTCACATTTACAATTTAAAAACCTGTGTTTAAGTGCATTAAGAATCAAAGTGTTTTACAGATGATGATGATTACCTAGCTGCTGCTGCTGCTGCTGCTGCTTAATAATAAACTCCTAAAGTCTCGTCTACTGTTCTCCATAATAGTACAGGTAGTTAAACATCCCTAAAATGCATCATATTACAAAGAGAAGGAGATGAAGCTGCCTCAGGAACTCTATGGTTTTGAAAATTAGCATGGAAATATCTGAAATAAATGAATGAGTGGTGGCGGCGGCAGGTGGCAGTCATATATTCTAGTCAATTTAAAGACCATTCCATCTCTTCAGAAGGTTTTAAGGGATTGATTTGGAACTTAGAGCTATTTTAAGAAAATAAGAAGAACTTGTTGGATCAGGCCAATGTAGAGACGTAGCATGGAAGACAGAGGTCAGTAGCCCCGGGCACACAATTTTGAGGAGGCTCAATCAGGTGCCCTTGCGACAAGTATGGAGCCTTTGCAGCTGAGGTGAGGTGGTTGGTCTATGGGGCAGGTGGATGGAGGCAGTGGGCAAGGAGCTCTGTTCATCCTCCCTGTGCGCCCCCCTGATGTGTGCCCCCACTCCAGCTACCCAGTCCAACAGAGGAGCATAACGTTTGCTTTGCCCCGGGCACAGGCAACCCATGCTATGCCACTGGGCCACTGGGCCAATGGTCCATCTAGTCTGATATCCTGCTCTCCTGCTCACACAGTGGCCAACCAGATGCCTGTGGCAAACAGGCAAGCAGGACCCGTGTGCAAGAGAATTCTCTCCTCCTGTAGCTTCTGGCAACTAGTATCCAGAAGCATTATGGCTTCTGAATGGTTTGGAGCCACTGATAGCCTTAATGTCCACTAATTTGTCCAGTCCTCTTTTAAAGCTATACAAGTTTGTGGCCATCACTGCCTCTGGTGGGAGCAACTTCCATAGTTTAACTGTGTACTGTGTGAAGAAGTACAGTGGTACCTCTGGTTACGTACTTAATTCGTTCTGGAGGTCCATTCTTAACCTGAAACTGTTCTTAACCTGAAGCACCACTTCAGCTAATGGGGCCTCCCACTGCTGCTGCGCCGCCGGAGCACGATTTCTGTTCTCATCCTGAAGCAAAGTTCCTAACCCAAGGTACTATTTCTGGCTTAGCGGAGACTGTAACCTGAAGCGTATGTAACCTGAAGCATATGTAACCTGAGGTACCACTGTACCAGATTCAGACTCACTTTGCATAATGCAGCAAAGCAACAGCAAGAACAACACAAAACTCTTGGCACTGCGTATGAATGCATGTGGAAGTGTTGGGTGCTTTGCATGTATGCAAAATTTGCTATCCTGCTTTCACTTACTCAGGCAGTATGAGAAAGAAAGAGAACAGGAGTCTGGACTAGATGGGGGGCAGTGCTTTTGCTATGTTCTTTGCGTGACCAGGCAGCGGCAGCCCCTGCGCCCAGGGATCATAAGAAAGGAATAAGGACTCTGACAACGTTGTGGATTTAAAATTAGGCCACAACTTTATTAAACTTCCGAATGTAGGAAGACCTTGGCTTAGGCCTTGGGTGTGTACCCCTCCCAGCTGGGGGAACTGGGGCACATCAGGGTAAATGGGATATGGGGGTGCTCTGCTAGATGTAAGTGTAGGCAGGCAGCCCAGCCCATATCTCCACACACAGGGTAGTTCACTGACAACCTTTCAGTGTATGGCCAGTGACACCCATTATATAATCCCTTTTAAGAGGGGACCCTGGAATCGCCACCCCAGGGGTGTGAGTCACCACTTCATGCCCACCCCACCCACCCCCCATTATAGGGAAGAAAAGAATAAATGATTCCACCCAAGACCATAAACCGCCAAAGTTGTGACAAATTGCTACGGGGAAGACAAAACCTGCCAATGCAAGAAAATTTCTTCCCAGTCCTTCAACAGCGACTAGTCAAAGACTGCAGCAGTGCCTGCTAAACAGGAAGAAAAAGTTAACCTGCAAACAAGAAAACATTAAACAAAGGGAGGGGAGGGTGGGTGAATCTCCTGAGCCGACTGCCTGGCTGTTGTCGGCTCCACCCCCTATTTATAAATGGGGCTGGCCCCACCTCCCAGCAAGAAGCCTAATTACTGGGTGTGAGCCTCTGAATAATAACACTGAGAAGCAAGCCAGCTCCCTTTTACCACTATGCTCCTTGGGAACTGTAGTCCCACACATGATCCCGCAAAGGGCACCCACATTATGAAGTGTGAAGCTCATTAATTGAGCAATATGTGCTTTTTCCTGCAAGATCTTCTTCCTTTAGGTCCATAGAACCCCACACCAACTGCCTAAGAATTATTTTATAGTTGCTGCAGTGTGGGCCATGTTCATCAATGCTCCAATTAGAAGCTCTAACCTATAATTACTACCTTCACTGCTGGAGACTGAGGCATTTTCATTTGTGATGAGGAATTTACGGCAGTTTTGAAATGTTCCTGAGTGTATTATTAGCACATGAACACATGATAGAGAGACAGGAGGTGGGGAGAGGAAGGAACAGAAAGAGGTATTAACATGCTTAATTTCTTTATCGTACATGCTGCTTATTATTAGATATTTTGTACCCTTTGAAAAAAGTTAATAGCTTTCACTGGATTAGTAACTGAAGGTTTACGTTTAATGCTTTAGCTAAAGCTGTATGATATGTATGTCAGCAGTCGCCAGCCCGGTGCCCTCTAGAATGACACTTCTCATCACACCCAACTATTGCTCATGCTGAGAGAGAGAGAGAGAGAGAGAGAGAGAGAGAGAGAGAGAGAGAGGGAGCTCTGTATTGTGCACCAACCACAATACAGTGGTACCTTGGTTCTCAAAATGCCTTGGTACTCAAACAACTTGGAACCCAAACACTGCAAACCGGGAAGTAAGTGTTCTGGTTTATGAACTTTTTTCAGAAGCCGAATGTGCTCAGTTTTGAGTATTACACTTCCGATTTGAGTGCCACACTTCCAGTTTGGGTGTTATGCTGAGGTCTGTCTGTTTTTGCTATTTATTTTGCGTTTTTGTTTTTGCAGCTTTTTGTGTGTGACTGTGTAGAACCCAGTTCAGCTACTGATTGATTGATTGATTGTGTGACTGCAGTGCATCATTCATTGCTTTCATTTTATGGATGAATAGCCTCGTTAGATAGTAAAATCCATGTTAAATGGCTGTTTCAGGGGTTGTTGCTAATTGTCTGGAATGGACTAACCCATTTTGCATTACTTTCTATGGGAAAGTGCACCTTGGTTTTGGAACACTTTGGTTTTGGAACAGACTTCGGGAACAGATTAAGTTTGAGAACCAAGGTACCAGTGTATTCAGTTCAGATCCCAATTTAGGGCTTTGGAAAACAGCCCACTTTGGTTCAAGATGGTTTATAGGCTGTCCAAATTTTCTTCATTTAGAATCATAGAATCATTGAATTGTAGAATCGGAAGGAACCCTGAGGATCATCTAGTTCAGGGGTGCCCAAACGTTTTTCAAAGAGGGCCAGATTTGATGAAGTGAACATGCGTGAGGGCCAACCAAAGTTGTTGAGCTTATAAAAGTATTCTACCCCAGGACATATACTCCAACGGGGGGCAGATTAAATCACCCAGTGGGCCAAATCAGGTCCCCAAAATGGACTTTGGACATGCCTGATCTAGTCCAACCGCTACAATGCAAGAATATGCAGCTGTCCCAACTGAGCTATCCTCTTCCTTCCCCCTTCATTCACTACTGGGAATTTTCAAAAAATGTCAATACCTTGAGTTGCTCTTATCTAAAGGGAAAGCAATTGATAATATTAACTAGCAGAAAATTAGGCAAGAAGAACAATATTGGCAACAAATCCTGGAATGTTTGCTTTGGTCAAGTTCTCGGTATACAAAATTTAGCGTGTGGGATTGAGTTGGTGCATAAACAGGAGGCAATGGAAGATTAAGGCTGTTGATCTTTTCTTTTTTTAAGGCACCATGAGCTAGATTTGGAGTATGAAAGGTGCTGTTGAGAGATAGCAACTATGACAATTTACAAAGTGTGTGAAGCATCGGCATAAGAGTCTGAGACTGCAACAAAGCTGGGTTTCCTATGAATGATTCCCAATGATACAAGCACAGCAGCTTGAATCATTATGTTTGCATGACACTATGCTTGTTTTTTCACCACTTGTTTAAATCTCTTGCATATCATGCATTGGCATGAATATTCACAAACGTGCAAAAGGATGTGCAGAAACTGGGGGTGAGTTTTCATATTCCATTTAAATAGCTGCCATGTAGTAGTAACAAACAGAAGCCTACATGTGATGATGATGATGATGATGATAATAATTAATAATAATAACAATAATAATAAAGCAACTCTGCCTGATAGGCTTATTAGCAGCACTTCTTGGGTTACTATTGTTGAATGATTTCTTGCTATGATAAATGTCAGTGATCCGTGATGACTGATGACACGATAACAGGTTTTTGTATTTTCACACGTTGTGGTCATTAAATAATAGCTCTGTGCAGATTCACATCATATATTTAAAGCACATCCGATGTGCATTTAAGGCACATGCCAGGGTGATATACATTGGGAAGCCAATGTATTACATTGCATTGTATTGTATTGCATTGTATCACTGTAGCCTTATTGGAGTTCACCGATTGGGTCTGTGTTGCTCCTGGACAGGAGGAAGGAAGTCAAGTGACACCGAGGGTTGGTTCAGAGAAAGAGTTCTTTATTTCTGCTCTCCGGAACAGCAGAAAGGCACTTGTGTGGTGTGTCCACAGCAAGTCCAAAGAAATGAGAAATTTCATGCAGTATATATATCCTCCAGGCACCCTCTCCCCCTTCCCCAGGAATCCAGCCACGTCAGCTTGTACACGCAGGTTGACATCACAGATGTTCCTGCTCCGGCACTCTTAACCATAAAAGGGTATTCCTTCCTATACTACTGACCATAAAAGGATCTTCCTGTTCCTACTCTTATCTTGGAGCAAGAGGTCACCATCTCCAAGAACACCCTCTGGCGCTGTTCCCAGACTAGGTCTATGCGCCTTTGTGGTCAGGATATAATATAAGGCACAGACGTGTCTTCCCTGTTCTACTGGCACAGTCAACGCCATCCTTGCCGTCACAAACTGATAAAGGAGAGGGCTCTGAGCACTTGTTTATACAGCTGGGTTTTTGGCTCACGAGCTCAAGTTAAAGCATTTTAGCTAAGGAAAAATTGGGATTTTGGTACAGTTTCAAACTGCCTGCACAGTCAGTTTTGGGTTTGGGAAACCCATTCCTTCATCACTTTGAGATTGTCCAATCTATTGTCCAATTTTACAACCAGTCCAATCCTCTTTGGCCTGCATTGACCCATACCAACATTGTGTTGGGACTATCTTCACAGCCCTCACAGTGATGTATGTGGACCTTAACCTGGTATTTTGTGGACTCATGATATGTAATAACATGTATTCCTGCCTTGCCATTTGCTTATGTTTTAGATATTATGGAATGAACAACAGTAACTACAGCAACATTTTTTAAAAAGAACTATAGTGTGCTGAAATGTATGGTTTCATTTTCCATTTCATTTTTCCTGCTGCCCAATGAAGAAGAGAGAGGAAAGAGGCATTGAGAAACCATAATTCTACAAGCAGGAAATCCTTCTTTGTTTAAATTCATATAACTTCCCTGTAGAAATTCATATAACTTCCATTCGCGTCATGATCAGATTCATAGGACCAAAGGAAATCTGCAGAGTGCACATCAGTCTCACTAACAAAGTCAATTTTTGTGGTTGCTCTTTCACTCCAGCTCGTACTGTGAAGCTCGCATTTAACTTTTAATTAAATCTCTGGAATATGAGATGGTATAAAATGTTACATTTATCAGTTTAATTTTGAAGCATTTATTGAATACACAGCATTGCCCTATGATTCAAATGAATTTCATTTACTAGGAATCACGATTCATTTATTTTATTTTTCTGACACTAGCATAGATTCTCATGCCCAGCTGGTCTTTTCGAGAAAATGGTAATAAATGAGGTCTAAAAGCAAATTCTCTTCCTCCAAGTCTTGTGTATTGCCAAACATTTCAGATCTATCGAATGTTCTGAAAAAGAGATCATTCACTCAGGAAATTAGTCCTTTCAGCAATACATATATTTAAACTTCTATTCTTGAATTAAATGCCTCCTGTTGCAATAAGCAATTTTTTTAATGGCAATACATACTTAGGTGGAGCTCTGAGAGTTGTGAGGGTGGTAGAGTAACTATTATTTGTGCTTCGGTCTTATTCATTCCCTTGTTAAACTGCTCTCTGGCATATCCAAAGCTTTAAACTAAGAACCCAAAGAGGGGTACAGAATCCCCAGGTGTTATGGTGGGCTGTGACATTTCAGGTGAAGAACTGAATCCTCATATGTTTGAATCTTCTTGCACACTGAAAACAAAAAGCCACAAATCCCTTACAAATATATAATAAAATAAATAAACAAACAAATAGGTATAGCACCCAGTTGTTCCAGGATGATGTGAGTTGTAGTCCAACAACTTCTATAGGACCTCAGGTTCCCCAGAGTTTAAAATAAGGCATCAGAAGTCTCTATTTGCTTGGGAATTTGAAGCAAATTTGCCCACCACTGAGGAGGGGCAAAAAGAGATGTGCTATAATAGTGAGCTCAACTGCTGAGTTGTGATGGCTATGTAACCAAAACAGGAAAAGAAGAGAGAGTTGAGGGGGGGAGGGATCTAAGGTTTACAAAAAGTCTAGAAAATATTTAGGAAAAAACATAAGGGGGGAAACCCTCAGTGTGGGTAAAGGGGAACTTGTTCAGTACAGATATTGAGGGAAGAAAGGAAAACACGATGGAATATTCCGGAAAGGCCATGGCTGGCTGGCTGGCTGGCTGAGACACTGAACACGCCACACGATGACATTTTGTAGCAAGCTCCATTTATAAAAGTATAATAATGATACACATTACACAAACAACAACACGGATAATAACCTTTCATAGTGAAATTATTTTGCTAATGGATGTGTTGGGGACATTCCATTGCCGGCCCTACCATTAGGCAGAGTGCTAGAGCCACTTTAGCCTGCTGATTTTGGCTGTCTTGAATGGGCAGCAAATCATTTGTTATTTCATTCATTGTCATTGAATTTTTTTTGCTGCCAGGGAAGAGGAAAGGCATTTGTGGATTTTTCCACCCGCCTCAAGTACCAAAATAACTTGAATGGCCTTGGGTGCTCTGCATGTTGACTTGGGAGAATGGGAGCTATTTGCTGCTCTGCCTCAGGCAGCAAAATTTTTTGGGGTGCAACTTCATTTGTTGTTGTTTAGTTATTTAGTCATGTCTGACTCTTCATGACCCCATGGACCAGAGCACGCCAGGCACTCCTGTCTTCCACTGCCTCCCGCAGTTTGGTCAAACTCAAGCTGGTAGCTTCGAGAACACTATCCAACCATCTCATCCTCTGTCGTCCCCTTCTCCTTGTGCCCTCCATCTTTCCCAACATCAGGGTCTTTTCCAGGGAGTCTTCTCTTCTCATGAGGTGGCCAAAATATTGGAGCCTCAGCTTCACAATCTATCCTTCCAGTGAGCACCCAGGGCTGATTTCCTTAAGAATGGATAAGTTTGATCTTCTTGCAGTCCATGGGACTCTCAAGAGTCTCCTCCAGCACCATAATTCAAACTTCATTTAGTTTACATTAAATGTTGCCCTAAACATTACAGTCAAAACTCAGTCAAAACTTAATCAGTTCTGGAAGCCCGTTCAGCTTCTGAAATGTTCAACAACCGAGGTGTGGCTTCTGACTGGTTGCAGGAGCTTCTTGCACTCAAGCATTCGGACATTCAGCTTCCAAAAAACATTCGGAAACCGGAACACATACTTCTGGGTTTTTGGCATTCAGAAGCTAAAATGTACAGTAACAGAGGCATTCGGGAGCCGAGGTTTGATTGTACAGTGGTACCTCGGGTTACAAACGCTTCAGGTTACAAACACTTCAGGTTACAGACTCTGCTAACCCGGAAGTAGTACCTCTGGTTAAGAACTTTACCTCAGGATGAGAACAGAAATTGCGAGCCAGCAGCGCAGCAGCAGTGGGAGGCCCCATTAGCTAAAGTGGTGCTTCAGGTTAAGAACAGTTTCAGGTTAAGAACGGACCCTGCCCATCCAGCTGGACTAGGTTCATCCCTGATGGATGACTTTTACAGGAACAGGACAGAGTTACCTTGCTTCTCCATCATGATCTCTCTGAGGCTTTTGATACCTTTGATCCTGGACCAGCTCCAAATAATAATTAATAATAATAATAATAATAATAATAATAATAATAATAATAATAATTTATATCCGCCCTCCCCAGCCGAAGCCAGGCTCAGGGCGGCTAACAACAATAAAAGAGTACAACATTCTAAAATAAATCATTCATTGGGAATTAGGAGCCCTACCAAATAAAAAAAAGTAACATTTGAAGAGTTCTTTTTGTCCCTTTGCTATAGCGTGCCCCAGGGCCCTATTTTATCCTCAAGACCAGGGGTCAGCAAACTTTTTCAGCAGGGGGCCAGTCCACTGTCCCTCAGACCTTGTGGGGGGCCAGACTATATTTTTTTTTGGGGGGGGGGGAATGAACGAATTCCTATGCCCCACAAATAACCCAGAGATGCATTTTAAATAAAAGGACACATTCTACTCATGTAAAAACACGCTGATTTCCGGACCGTCTGTGAGCCGGATTCAGAAGGTGATTGGGCCGGATCCAGCCCCTGGGCCTTAGTTTGCCTACCTGTGCCCAAGACTATTGAATATCTATATATAAAACAATCCACCTATCCCCTAAAACATTGTTTCATCATTATTACTATTTTAAAATCCTCCTTGACCCACTCACATCCAAATCCCAAGGTTAAACCCAAAAGGATTTGCAGCTGTCAAACACAAAATCATTACTGCTATAAACATTTCAAACGTAACTGGGAGGGAGCCAGTGTGGTGTAGTGGTTAAGAGTGGTGGACTCGTAATCTGGTGAACCGGGTTCGCTTCCCCGCTCTTCCACATGCAGCTGCTGGGTGACCTTGGGCTAATCACACTTCTCTGAAGTCTCTCAGCCCCACTCACCTCACAGAGTGTTTGTTGTGCGGGTGGAAGGGAAAGAAGAATGTTAGCCACTTTGAGACTCCTTCAGGTAGTGATAAAGTGGTATATCAAATCCAAAGGCTTCTTCTTCTTCTTAAGCTTTTTCTGTATAAATATGCATTTTTGAAATAAAACCTTGCAACAAAAAGGACTTGCATGTAGCTAAGTAAGTGATATAATATGCAATCCTAAACCCGCTTATTGGAGATTGAATTAAAGAGGGCTTACTTATGAGTAGACATGGTTAGAACTGGACCAATAAATGACTTTGTGATGGGCCATTAGTAACTTCATTAATTTTGTCCTTAAGGTGCCACAAGACTTCGTGTTGTTTTTCCTCCAAAAAATGGGCTACTCTTCTGGAAATTCATTAACTTTAAATAGGAACACACAGGGAAGGTAATTGATTTTGTGGATATCTGTTGATAGCAGAGATATGCAAATCTATTGTCTGCTATAAGTTAGAATAAAAATGGAGGAAAGACTTGTGCAAAATAATCCAATTGAAGTGCAATGGAAAATATCAGATTAAAGTATGAATGCATGCTGGAATGGATTGGGGAATATTTATACATCCCTAGTTCATTTTTACTTGTAGCCCCTTTGCACGTAAAATAAGCTATCTGAAAAGAACTACATTCTGTTGCTTCCCACTCACTTAGTTGATCATTTTGCCAGTCTACCTAACCCCATCTTGTCTCTTTGTTTATCTAAGAATCAATTCTTTGTCTGCTTCCAGCCTAGATGAAACACGGAAAACAAACACGGACTTTTCTGTTCAATTTGCATCCAAGAAAAGTTGCTGCTAACAACCCTTATCCATGAATTACTCACTCCTAAAGATCAATATTTATATGCTTGCTGAAGTGTCCTCAGCAAGATCAATGAAACTCACTAGAGAAAAAGAATGAGAGAGTGTTCTTGTCAGAGGCTAGCAAACAGTGATGGCTTTCTTGTTCACAGCTAGGCACATCCAAACATAATAAGGCCCTATATTCACAACCAACCTAAAAATTTTGTGTGTGTATGTGTATGTTTATGATTAGTCACAGCCATGTATTGAGTAAGCCAGTTTTCTGATTCTGTGAAAATAATCAGATGTACCTTGAATATATACTCTGGTATCACCAGAAGCAGCTTGGTCATGCTGGCCACATGACCCAGAAAAAACTCTGCGGACAAACGTTGGCTCCCTCGGCCAGTAATGAGAGATGAGCGCTGCAACCCCCCGAGTTGTTTGCGACTGGACTTAACTGTCAGGGGTCCTTTACCTTTTTATCTAGCTCAGTGCATAAATTCCTATTCAGTTACTTATTTAGCTTATTTAGTTATAAATGCATTAAAGAGCTGTATGAAATAGATGATAAATCAGTGCTACATTCCCCACAAACTGTCACATTTTGGGGGTTCCTAAAGAGGCAATTAAGAGCAATTAAGAAGAAGGCAATCTTCTGCCTGCAGCTGTGGCCAGAAAGAGAGGGATGTGCGACATTGCAAGTCGTCTAAGCAATTAAACGAACTAATGAATCCTCACAACACACATTTACCAAGACAACATTCTACTCAAAACTCAGGATGGGACAGCTTTCTCTTCATCCTTGGTCTCAGTATCTTCTAGGAATTCATTTTCAGAAAGAGCATAAGCTTGTCTATATGAATGGGAGCCTCAGACACAGCCAGGTGACAGCTTGCTTCTCTGAAAAAACTCTCCTAGTGTTTTTCTCAGTTGGATAAGCAAACCATTTTCCTCCTTGTCATGAATACATCATGCTGAATCTATTTAAAACAACTTGTTTATTTTCATTGCCAGGCATGTTGGGAGGGAAAGGGTTGAAATGACTAATTTTTGTATTCACATTTTCAAAAACATCCCATTGCTACTATCCAATTAATTTATAATAAAAAACTCTTGTCAAAAGCATGAGAAACCTGTTGACAATTTCTGTTTTGAGAAAATAATTCACACCTTTGAATGTTCAGATAATTTGCAACCCAGATATGTGTGTTGTTGTTTTTCAACAAAAGGGAAAAAAACACGCGGCATCATGCTGACAACATGAAATGTTAAAGAAGGGAATGCAATTAGTGTAAAAGTTAGCTCTGTATCTAACTGGAATATTTCCCCCTATTTTTTCTGTTTAATGAAGAATGTGTGTGTGTTTGGTATTAGATCAATAATCTGTTCTGAGATGACACCACAGCAGATTGGGTAAAACTTTGGGTGAAATGAATTGTGTGTAACTCCATTAAGGAAGATTAATTGGAGGTGCTTATACAGGTGTAATATTCAAGCAGGCCTGCTTCCAATGTTGTTCTGATCGACAGTATTCAATGCTTTCTATGGCCACTCATACTGCCAATCCCCTTTCACAAGGGCAAACCGCTCTCTGCCTTTATCCAAAGAACATTATGTGTTTAATTTGGTGGTGGTCTAGGTTTCCCCCCAATTCATTTCGACTGAAGATGTTTATGTTGGAAACATTTTAGTCTACAACACAACTAGATAAAAACAGAATAAAACGAGAGAGCTATACAAATCCAAAGTTGCCTTTTCACTTAGGTAAAGGTAAAGGGACCCCTGACCATTAGGTCCTGTCGTAACCGACTCTGGGGTTGCGGCGCTCATCTTGCTTTACTGGCCGAGGGAGCCAGCGTACAACTTCCGGGTCATGTGGCCAGCATGACTAAGCCGCTTCTGGCAAACCAGAGCAGTGCACGGAAACGCCGTTTACCTTCCCGCCGGAGCGGTACCTATTTATCTACTTGCACTTTGACGTGCTTTTGAACTGCTAGATTGGCAGGAGCTGGGACCGAGCAACGGGAGCTTACCCCATCACGGGGATTCAAACTGCCGACCTTCTGATCGGCAAGTCCTAGGCTTTGTGGTTTAACCCACATTAAATAACTTAAAAGTGCAGTGGTACTTCGGTTCCAGAAGTTGGGTCCATTTCCTGGTGGGGCCGTGTTGCGGTCCAGCCCCCTAGCCACTCCCCCTCAGCATCAGTGTGGGACGGCACCCCGCGTGCAGACACGTCAGGATGCCAGGCAGCCAATCCGGACACCTGGAGGCGTGGCCTGGGGATGACTTAATCCTTGGCATGACTCTGAGGCTTCCTCTTTCAGCCTCACGCCGCAGATCTCCTGCCCTCCCACCCTTTTTCCCGGTTGCGTCATTGGTCTTGCTATGAACTTCGGTTGGTCGCCATTGAGGGGCCTGATAGGACTTTTTCCACTTGGCAAATTGGCACCAGCCACTTGGTTTTCACCTACCTCGTAGCAATCGTCACAACTTTAATAGGTTTGACAGTTAAGCACTGGAATAGCGGTGTGTGGGGGAGGGGAGGGGCGGCCATCACCTGCCCCTCCATGCTTAAGGGTATTCCGTTAAAGGAATCTAGGGGTGTGGATCTCTTCCGGAGCTCAGGGAGGGGCTAGGGTTATGCCACAACCCCAACGGGAACCCGAGGGGTGCTCGAGTTGATCCGCATCGGTGGGGCACCCTCTTCTGGAGGTTTACCCTTACCAGACTTCCTGCAAGGTGGGCAGGAGTCAGTTATAGTCTGTTGATGCCAGTGCCTAAGCCAATACACTCACATTCTGTAACCAATAAAGTTGTGGCCGAAATTTTGCCCATTAACATTTAACCTAAAATTCAGAGTCCTTGTGTCTTTATTTTCCTGGGGGGTGGCTTGGGGGCCTTGAGATGCAGCAGTCTGGATTAAGAACGATTCAGTTTACAAACTCCGCAAAACCAGAAGTAGTGTCTTGGTTTGCAAACTTTACCTTGGTCTAAGAATGGAATCCAAACGGTGGAAGGGCACCAGTGGCAGGAGGCCACTTTAGGGAAAGTGCGCCTCGGCTTAAGAACGGTTTCGGTTTAAGAATGGACTTCCGGAAAGGATTAAGTTAATAAACCGAGGTACCACTGTAAGAGAAACCTTCCAAAAAGATGGTTTGGTACGGCATACATATTACCTCTATTAACATTTGTGACAAATAGGTACCAAGTTTAATGGATTGAGTCCCGTTATGGATACTTCTGATCACTCTTGTCTCTTATGTTAGTTTCTCAGAAAGATCTCGACGGCAGATTTCTTGAGCATAGTTCTGCGACAAATGTACTCCTGCTGACTTTCAGTAATGTGCTATATCCATGCACGATGCTGTTAGGAGCAAAGTGGTGAAGTCTTTATAAAACACAGTTTTGCATTTACTCCCATTCATTAAGAACTGAACTAGCCTAGGGGGGTCCTTTTAGAATCAAATGGTGGAAATAAAAATATCAGTGTGTATAAAGAAATGGTCAATTTAGCAGCAAATGTGCAAGACACCTGCAATCGTTTTCTGAACTCTGTGACAATCTCCTCTGTCCTGCTCCTTTGGCATAAATGTGAAATATATAGATACAATTAAATGAAGGTGTGTGAAATGCAGGTTTTACATTCAGATCTTATAAATCTGCAATTTTAAAAAATATATACTATTGGTTGAAGTACGGGTAGCAAAATTGCAGCTAAGAAGCTCAAATCATATATATTACTGACACCCTTCTTTTGGAAATTAAACCAATGTCCAGACTTCAGCATTCTAAAACTTTACTTGCAGAAACTTATAGATGAATTAAAATGTAATATTTACAGTCACATGTCTGGTAAGCAACACCTGCCCACCCCATTCTGCCATCTGCTACTGGGTTGCCGTCACATCTAAAAACCTTTTGTGAGCAGCCAGAGAGCACCAGACTTGGTGTACAACTTGATTCATAGGCAGGGTTTTTATCTAATCAGTATGATAATCTGGGGTGGGGGTGGGGATAAGGCGGCCTTCATCCCTAACCTCACTCACCTGTCTTGGCTGTCTATGGCACATTTTGCTTCCTGTCTGTCAGAGACCATGCTGAAGAGGACGGCACTGAGGAGGAATGGTGGGAGCCACCGCTCCGGATCCTGAATCTTCCCAGAAGCAGGACAGTATAGATTTGGAACAGTGGTTTGCAGAGGGGCATAGTTCAGAAGGCAGAAGCTGGGAATTACTGGATGGGGAACAGCTAGGAGAATCAACACTGGAAGATAGAGGGTTAACAGATTCACAGTCTCTGGACAGCATTCACTCCCCTTCTCCAAAGTCATGGAAAGCTCAGAAAGTGTCAGAACAGAAAGCACAGAGGCTACAAGCTCAGATTACAAAACATAGAAGTGACGTAGATTAATAGGGACAGAAGGGGTGGTACCCTTAATTGGAAGCACCGCCATTCTAGGAGATGTGTTCTTTGTTCTCTTGCTGTCATTATTAAAGTTTCTATCTGGTAAGAAGACTCCTTTTCCTTTGTTCTGCTTATCTACTGCCACAGGGGAGGAAGCCAATTCCCTGAAGCCTGGCACCGTCTGAGTTTTCCACCCTGGTGAATTTCCATGTTTGCTCTGCTAACTGGCAAAACAAGATTCCAGTTTCCAACATTTGTCCCAAATCTATTGACTGGTCCCCAAGAGTCCCTGTGCCTTTGGTTACAGGAACATCTGATTTTATTTGCTATGTGCCTCCACACACACACACACACACTATTTATTTTCTACCTAGGGATGAGGGAGACTTTTGACTCAGTTTTGCTTCTAAAGGTGTAGTTATCAAAGCTGCACTTTCTGAAACAATGTGAGAACAAAACCACAGGAATCCTTTGAAATTCACATCTTATCCAAGTTTTGTGATGCAGCTCTCCACTATATTACCGCTTCCAGAGTGGACATAGCCTGCCAAATTACAGATGATAAAACTAAGGGGGGGGGGTTGTGGGGGAGAACTTCAAAGTTTCTTCTTTTCCTGTGGTTATGTAGGGAACAATTTTATCATGAAAATGGCATGTGTCGCATAGGGGCTCATAGAAAAGTAAACCTGCAAAGATTCAGAAGAATATGGACTGGGACTATAGAGTTATGATGAAGGAAAATCAAAACGTCTTCAGACTTGTCCTCTGCTCAGCTGGAACCAAAAGTAACAGAAAGCAAGTGCAAAGATGATTTAACAAGAGTGGATGTGTTGACATGTGACAAAGGAGGCAGAAGAACTTTAGCATAGCCAGAAGAAAGTGATACATTACTTCAACATCCCTTCCCACGAAGCTTTGTGATTGGAGAACACTGATAAAACCGTTCTCTCTAAAGAAATCCCAGACCTCACAAAACTCACAAAAGGGACCTCTGCATCGTGGCCCTTTCCTTACGCGGCAAGTTTGGAAAGAAACATTTCATGTTTTGCAGACACAATGTCCTCGGTGATCGTTTTAAGAACTGAATTTTGGAAACAGATTGAAGCACTTCCAAGGTCCCTGCTGCAGTTTGGGGTGCTTCATATAGCCCTGAATCTTTCTGAAACACACCTACTTGAGTTATTGATGAAGGATTGCACAAATCCAGTATTAATGATGTACTTACTATTGTTAGACGGATAGAGGCAGTGGAGTTGTTGGGAAGTTATTCCCTGTTGTTGTTGTTTAGTCGTTTAGTCGTATCCAACTCTTTGTGACCCCATGGACCAGAGCACGCCAGGCACTCCTGTCTTCCACTGCCTCCCGCAGTTTGGTCAAACTCATGCTGGTAGCTTCAAGAACACTGTCCCACCATCTCGTCCTCTGTCGTCCCCTTCTCCTTGTGCCCTCCATCTTTCCCAACATCAGGGTCTTTTCCAGGGAGTCTTCTCTTCTCATGAGGTGGCCAAAGTATTGGAGCCTCAGCTTCAGGATCTGTCCTTCCAGTGAGCACTCAGGGCTGATTTCGTTCAGAATGGATAAGATTGATCTTCTTGCAGTCCATGGGACTCTCCAGAGTCTCCTCCAGCACCATAATTCAAAAGCATCAATTCTTCAGCGATCAGCCTTCTTTATGGTCGAGCTCTCACTTCCATACATCACTACTGGGAAAACCATGGCTTTAACTATACGGACGTTTGTTGGTAAGGTCATGTCTCTGCTTTTTAAAGTTATTCCCTAGTGTCTGGCAAACCTAGGCACATATACTGTGATTTACCTCTCCTTACACCATCAAATGCTACAGGAAGTATAATTAGGTCACATATTTAAATATTACAGCAATGATTACAACAAAATTATTATGAACTTACAGTGGGGGCATATAAGGTGTTTTGTAGACAATGTCAAGCCCTTCAAAGTTGCAATCCTACAATGCCCTGGGTATTCACTGGGACTTACTTCTGAGTAGACATATATAGAACTGCATTTTCAGTACCACTGGTTTCAATGGTAGAGAGCTATAAACATGTTTACATATCCCACTGCAATAAATTGGACCAAGAAGTGCTTAATTATGTCTGGGTTGTGTTCATAATTTCCGTGTAAGTTAGCAGCAAATTCCCATTGAAAGAATTTGAATTAGAAGCAGACAAGCCATTAGTAGAGAACATCTGCTTTTTCTCAGTAGATTCCATTTCTTAAATTTGATGAGCCTGTTCTGTAGGATGGAATCTGCACAATTTATTACTTGCTGAGTTAAATTCTAATGCCAGTTGATATTTCTCATTTATCGGCTGATGTAAATGCATAGCAAAAACACAAGGAGTGTGAAGCAACATTACAAAGGATACAGATTTGAGACGAGGAGGATCTGAGATCTTTAATAATGTCAGTATCATTAAATTATAATAAAATAGTTGTTTTTTTTAAAACACACACACATACACTAGAAAATACCTCCTAAAAACCAGGGTGCAAAATTAATCCAGCATGTCGGCTAATTAGCATTCCACTCAAGCCATGAGTCAAAGTCAAAATCTCCATTTAAATGAAGATATTCGAAAAGAGTACCACAGACCATTCTGCCTGCATCAATTTAAAGGCTTTACAGCTCTTGTGTGCGAACACCGTATTTCACATCTCCATATGGCTTCAGTTATGTACATTTTTCATGTTGCTAGGTGCTGCTGAGTGACTTTACAAAGAGTGTTGCCTGATATTCCTGGAGAATGAGTCGACAGGTTTCCCACCTGCTTAAACATGCAGGAAACTTGGTCCACGTGAGTCTTGCGCTGCAATGAAGCATGCATTTAAAATAGAAGCAGACAGGCATTATCCCCAGTCTTCAAAAAATCCCTCTGCTATGTATTTCCAAATAAACATGAAATTGGCTTGTGCCGATGTAATACATATTTTCACCCTCGGATTCACCTTTATATATCCTGCTTTACATTTGGCAGAAATCCAGACTGTCATTCTACAGCCTAGCTGAGCAATATTGCCAATGGTTACAAATCCTTTTTAAAAAATAATGGTTTATTTCCAAAGGATTGAGCTCCTTTTTTAGCAGCGAATGCACCCTTTGCTTTGCTTTCTGCAGCGATTGTGTCTGCGGCTCAAAGAAACACCTCAATTCATAATGTCACAATTTCACCGAATCTGGATCACAAAGACAGGATTTGATGTATCCTATGCATACTGCAGTTCGTTTCAAAATGCTTTCTTGTAATTTGTCAGTGAATTATACATCACAAGGATTGTCGAAAGAAAAGGAAGAGGGCTGCTAGGCTAAAATGAGGCGAGAGTTTCAGTCTGTGTAAACAAGGGTGGATGAACTGAATTAATGATGGGGATTAATGTATCTTGGGTCCTCGAGCATTAGGAACCCCAGGGTGCCTGACACATATGTATACCCATCAGCGGTAGAAATCTCTTCCATTTTACAAACTTTTAATACACAGGGGCGAATCCTATGACAAAACATAGTAGCAGAAGTGAGATCAAGCATTGCTGCTAACTGGCTCAAAATGAGAAAGGAGTCCAGTTACTCATGATTCTCAAACGTTACAACATGCATCCAGTGAATCAAGAGCAGGGTGATGTGCGACCATTGGGGAAATTGTTAGAATTCCTGCTCCGTGATTGCGGTCATGGGATTGTTGTCTTTCACATGATGGTGTATGTTTTGACTCCACAAAGTGGGAAGTGACGGAGACAGGATGTCTCTCCGTTGAAGAGGGACTGTTGTCCTTTGTCCTTTTTCTCTTTGCTGTCAGATGCTAGAGAGAGAGGAAGCCATGTTGCAGTGCTCCATATGTGTTTATATGTAAATAAAGTAGATTAGCCAAAATGCTGAGTTGCTGAGGTCTGTTATGCAAGCTGCAAAGACTTTGCAGATCCCTAAGTGTGCCGATGTCTCTTGGCATCGGTCGCTGTGATGTTTGAGCAGAAGAAAGCTTTTGAAGCTCCTGAACTTAAAGCCAAGAGGGAGAGAACATGCCAGTCGGGCATGTGTCTCTGCCAGGGTCCCACTTGAGTGTAGGCTGATCTCCTGACAGGAATTGCCCTTTGCACAACCATAGTTTGACCTGAGCTGCTGTTGGAGTCACGTCTAACTTACTTCTGCTCCACAGAGGAATCCCAACAGTGCAATCCTGTCTACTGAAGAGAAGGAGGAGGAGGAGAAATTAGACTTCCTAAAAAAACCTCAGCAACTTTGACTTCCTAAAAAAAACACCTCAACAACTTTGGTAGATCACTGACAGTGTATATACACACACACACACACACAGTGGGAGTAGATCTCAGCCTCTTGAAAGTTGGACATGCCTGGTCTAAACCACTGAGCCTTTTGGGCTTGCTGATCAGAAGGTCAGCGGTTCGAATCCCTGCAACGGAGTGAGCTCCTGTTGCTCTGTCCCAGCTCCTGCCAACCTAGCAGCTCAAAAGCACGCCAGTGCAAGTAGATAAATAGGTACTGCTGCAGCGGGGAGGTAAACAGCGTTTCCATGCACTCTGGTTTCCATCTCGGTGTTCTGTTGCACCAGAAGCAGTTTAGTCATGCTGGCCACATGACCCAGAAAGCTGTACTGTGGACAAATGCCGGCTCCTTTGGCCTGAAAGCGAAATGAGCAGCACACCCCATAGTTGCCTTTGACTGGACTTAACCGTTCAGGGGTCCTTGACCTTTTTTTACCTTTAATTCCCACTGAGTCCAATGGGGCTTGCTCCCAGGTCAGCGTGGCCTAAATTATTTCTGTGTAGTTACAGGAATCATTATGATGAGCCTGCAATTAAAGCCTGCCACATGCAGTATACATTTAGTGCGTCAAATGTAACTGATCATAAATTCTTATATGTGACAAAATGATAGACCTGCCCATATTTTTCAGTCCTGAAACTTGATCAGTTACTTTTCCATTCCAGTGGCCTCCACCCTGTAAAGCCAAGGAAATTGCTTTTGTTTTACCTCCTTTTGGAGTTACCCTGAAAGGACTGAGTCCTCTTGCCCTAACTTCAGTGATCAGACAGAACATAAGGGAAGAATAGTAGAACTCTTTCTCTTTCACCAACTTTCCAGTTTCCAACTGCAATCTTCCCCTTTTCAGAAGCCCAAGCTATCCTCTGTGCAGACATATTGCACATTCACTTCTTATCCTCACCTCCTTCCCACCCACTCCTATGTCTGGGATAGCTTTCAAAAATAACCAGTAAACTGCCATTTTAAACTATTTTTGGAAAAATTCTGGTGTCATCTCTGTTTCTTTCCTTTATTTCTTATGAGGGCAATCTGCTACCTGGGCTAGTTTCTCACATTGTTATCCTTTGTATTTGAGAGTTGCCCTGTGATTTGACACTTATTGTCACACTATCTCTTAGGGGAAAATGTGATGGAAATTCTTAGGTTTTTCTTTGCAACAGGAAGAGAAGTATCTATAAACTTCTCTCCCACATAGTTTCAAGCATATGGACAGCTAAAGCAGTCCTGTGACTCAAGATCAAAAGCAGATAGTAAACAAGGAATTGAAAGCCAAATAAAAAAACCCATTTTTTCATAGTAATGTTAGCATGTCAACAATATACACATAATTTTACATAATGTTCTGCCACCCTGAATATGAAGGTGAACAAAGCATACTTTGTGCTTTCAGATCAACCATACATACGACTAAAGAGGTAAGTCACTATTCAATTTACCTCTTCAGGAACATGACAATTTTGTGCTCTTTGCAAAGGAAGTTCAGTTTTTTAACAAAATAATACAAATAGATACAGCACATTCATAGAGTGCAAAACGTAGGTCATATCTAATCTCTTTGAAGACTAGAAATCAGTATTTGCGTGCCAAGGCCCCATGACCTGTGGTCCCCTAGTGGATAAATAAAACACACAAACAAGCAGATTTTTGTTTATGGGTTCAAATAGGCCAAAACTTTATTGGTTGCAGATGTGAGCGGTTTGGCTTAGGCATTGGGTGAAGCAGGAATATATATTGACTCCCGCCCATCTGCTGGGAGTCCAACTAAGGGCAAACCACTGATAGGGGGAGCCCTAAGACTTACATCAAATAAGAGCACCCCAAGAGGTCCCCGTCCCACATCCAGGCATCAGACAGAATCCACACAGATGGATTCCTTTAACAGGATACTCTTAATGAGGAGGGGCAGGTAGAGGCTCAAACCTCCCCTCTATCTAAACATAGGCTTACCCAATGCCTAACATCAGAAAGTTGTGACGATTGCTATGAGGTACCGTATTTTTCGCTCTATAGGACGCACCCGACCATAGGACGCACCTTGGTTTAGAGGGGGAGAACAAGGGGGAAAAAATTCTCCCCCTGTCTGCTCAGCGCTCCTTCCGTGAAGCGGCAGGAGAAATGGAGCCCCTTCCATTTCTCCTCCAGCTTCGCTGAAGGGGCGCTGTGCAGCTCTCTCTCTCTGCTGAAGCCAGGAGAGTCTCGCTTTCCCGGCTTCAGCAGAAGGAACCCAAAGTCTTTGGAGCGCAGCACGAGTTCCTGCTGTGCTCCAAAGACTTCAGCCGATTATCCCTGAAGCCTGGAGAGCGAGAGGGGTCGGTGCGCACCAACCCCTCTCGCTTTCCAGGCTTCACAAAAGCAACGTATAGCCTCCGGAGTGCGGAGGGAGCGCTCCCTCTGCACTTTGGAGGCTTCGCGTTGCAATCGCTGAAGCCAAGGAGCCTGCATTCGCTCCATAGGATGCACACACATTTCCCCTTAATTTTGGGAGGGGAAAAAGTGCGTCCTATAGAGCGAAAAATACGGTAGGCAAAAACCAAATGGCAGAGCCAATTTTCCAAGAGGGGAAAAATCCTGCCCGCTCCAAAAAATATGGCAACCGACAATTAGTCCATAGCAAGGTCATAATGATCAGTCACACTATATGAGTGTGGTGCTACAGTTCCCAGGGAACTTGCTAGTAGAAGGGGGCTGGCCTGCTTCTCAGTGGATTATTCAGAGGTTCACACCCAGCCTCAGCTTTAAGTTTCGTTTCCTGGGAAGTGGGGCCAGACTCATTATAAATAGGGGGAGGAGCCGGTATTAGCCAAGCAGACGGCTCTGGAGATTCACCCTCCCTACCCACCCTTTGTTAGTGTTTCTTGTTTATGGGTTAACTTTTTCTTCCTGTTTAGTGAGCGTTGCTATGGTCTTCGACTGGCTGCTGTTGAAGGACCAGGAAGAAATTTTCCTGCCTTGGCAGGTTTTGTCTTCCCCATAGCAATTTGTCACAACTTTGGTGGTTATGGCCTTGGGTGGAATCCTTTAGTCTTTTTCTTCCCTATAATGGGGGGTCATACACTGAAAGGTTGTCAGTGAACTACCCTGTGTGCAGGGATATGGGGTTGGCTGCCTGCATACACTTACGTCTCATAGTTCTCCCGGCTGGGAGGCTGGGAGGGATACTGTCAGGACCCTAGTAGAGACACATGCTCGACTGGCATGATGTTCCCTCCCTCTTGGTCGATCGTTCAGGAGCTTCAAAAGCTTTCTTCTGCCCAAACATCACAGCGATGGATGCCAACAGGCATTGGCACACTTAGGGATCCGTAGAGTCTCCGCAGCTTCCGTGACAGAACTCAGCATTTTGGCTAATCTACTTTATTTACATATAAACACACACGGAGCACTGCAACATGGCTCCCTCTCTCTCTAGCATCAGACAGCAAAGAGAGAGAACAAAGGACAATAGTCCCACCTCACAGAACACAGTAACACAAACATCCTGTCTCTGTCACTTCCCACTTTGTGGAGTCAAAACATTTACCGTCATGTGAAAGACAACAATCCCATGACTGCAATCATGGAGCAGGAATTCTAACAGATACACACCCAAGGCCTAAGCCACGGTCTTCCTACATTCAGAAGTTTAATCAAGCTGTGGCCTAATTTTAATTCCATAACGTTGCCTGAGTCTTTCATTTCTTTTCCACATTCCGTGGGGGCTGGGGCTGTCGCGCCTGGTCATGCAATACATCAAAGCAGAAAAAGAGAGTGAGGTGGGTGGGAGATTCGGTGAAGGGCACAAGAGGATGGCCTCCCCACTAGAGTTTAAATTTCCAGTGGATATGTCCCCTGTGGGCACTGAATGGTTGGTGAGCATGGGGAGGCGACGGCAGGGAGTGTGCCGTCTCCGGCCCTCGCAATGCTGCCCACCAGGACCCAGCTGCGATGCCACCCAGCAAATAAGGCAACTGGACTTGAAAAACTCTTAACCCACCCACTTCTTTTCTCCCCTCTCCCTCTTTTGTAAAAACATGCACAATGACACTGTAAAACACCATAACTTCATTCCTATCATCCATGGATGGCGAAGGGAATCAACTCATTTTCTCTTGTGTGTGGAAGCATATCTGTCATTCTAGAGTCTTTGTAGATTTCTCTTTGTTCTTCCTTGGCTTTGCTGTCTCCTGTCTGTGTATAATAGCGACATTAACAGCAAACAAGTTGTTGTTTTTTTAAATCCGACTAATGCAATCTTTGGCAGCGCTCCCAAAATACACATTGTCACCCCTCCTCGCTCGCATGCTTCCCCATACCTCCCCTCCCCCTTACCACCATTGTGATGGACTGATCATTTGTTTACAGAAGATGGAAGAGTCAATAAGTGAGTAAGGAAGTTTGTCATTTGAATAACAGGTTCTGTGTCTGCAGTGGTTGAACAGCTTAAGATACTTGGGGGGGGGGCGGACACAAACAAATTTGGTTAAATATCTTGCTGGGGGTGTGCAGTGCCTTAGTATTCAAAAGCGACTTAGAGGAGATATACGCCTTGGCTTATCTGCAGATCTCTGAAAATGTTATGGTCCATTTTCTGTTCAGCACCAATTTGTATAATGTCTCTAAGGGAACATTAAGATACCCTGCGTTCACATGCAGTGTATGCATATATTTAAAATGGAAAGGAACTGGGCATTTGTTGTCGATAATGATGAGCATATTGCCTTGCATACAGTTTAAATGAAGTGAGAAATATGCATTGGTGTTATAGGACAAAGCATGGTGCTGAATTGTAAATTAAGGGAAGGAGGAAAGACCATTGCAGTTTTGATCAGCAGAAAAATATTGCAGGGATGAAATGTAAACAGTGAGTCATGTTGGCCTGAACAACACATTACACTACAATGGCAATAAACTTTTCAGCCATGTAACATAACAGAGAAAGGTCTACTTTATATGCATGAGGTATCCACTGTTTTCATGCTTAATGTGGTTGTTCATCATTGCAAAGCAGAGATATAAGGAGGTGGATCTCCAGGTCTCTACTGGGATCTCTCCTGATCACAAGCTGTTTGCCAACTCAGATCTCATTGCAGGTTTGAGACAATAGATCTGACATTTGTTGATAAAATATGGTGGCTCACACATGCATTTGTTTATTTTTACATAGCTCAGGAGTGTGATATATAGTAAGCCCATAATGTACACAGGGTTGCATTCCGGGGATTGTCCCTAAAGCCAAAATCACATATAGTCAAAATACATTGGGTACTGTCAGGGACTGGGCAGAAAGAATTGGTGGAGACAGCCTCCCTAGCTTGACCCTTCCAGGGAGGAGGAAGAGGAAGACAGTTTAGAATTACAACAGGGGTTTGAGGGAGGTCATAGCTCAGAGGCAGATGAGGGCGAAAGTTGGGAATTCATGGGATTGGGAGAGGAGGGTGACAGCTGATGGACACAGTGTCTTTAAAAAGCATTCCACGCCCCCTCCTTCCCAGAACACAATGAGCCTTGAAAGTAAGAAAGCAAAGAGTTCAAAGACAAAGGGCACTTATCAGCACCCGTAGAAGAGACGATGAGATTGACGAATGAGAAAGTGGAAGAGACGGGGGGGGGGTGGAGATTCACTCAGGGCAACTCCATTATCCAAGAGGCTGGGTTCTATAACCTCTCTCTCTAAATACTGGATAAAAAAGGGGACGGTAAGAAACATTTCCTTGTCTTTGTACGTTCCTAGGCATCCGGCTGTGAGAGTTGCTGGTAGATGCCTGATAGGTGTAATGGCGGGTGGGATTGCCAAAGTCTTTCCCCCCAGGCACCTGCCCCCTTTCTTCCTCACTTACTTGAATGCACACAAATAAAATGTGCATAAATTGCGGGCAAAACAAGGGAAGGGAACCTGTGTCCCTCCATATGTTGTTGGACTACAACTTCCATCATCCTTGATGCTTGGCCACTCTGGCTGGGGCTGGCTAGACTATGGGCTCCCTACTCCCAGGCTATGTGGTTCTAGAACATCATCATCATCATCATCATGTATTATTATTATTATTATTATTATTAATACCCACCCATCTGGCTGGTCTTCCCCAGCCACTCTGGGCAGCTTCCAACAAAATATTAAAATACAATAATGCATCAAACATTAAACGCTTCCCTAAACAGGGCTGCCTTCAGATGTCTTCTAAAAGTCTGGTAGTTGTTCTCTTGGACATCTGGTGGGAGGGCGTTCCACAGGGCGGGTGCCACTACCGAAAAGGTCCTCTGCCTGGTTCCCTGTAACATTCAGTATATGGTCCTTATTTGGCTGAGATAGTCTGTGAAAATAACAGAAGCAGATTTGGAGACAGGAATACTGGAAGAACTTTGATAAAGGCTTTAAATAAGGTCAGATAAGATAGCTTTCATAGTTGAAATAGGTGCTTATCGGCAAGAATTTTGAATCGCTTGCCCTTTGAAGACTGCTCTTTCAGCATATGCCAGGGGCAGTGAACATGGGGTCCTCCAGATTTTTGGACTATAATTCCCATCAGTCCCAGCCATTGTGACCAGTGGTCAAGGATGATAGGAGTCATAGTCCAACAATATATTGAGGACTACCCTTGTTTTGTGGTAATTAATATACACTGCTGATCTTTGGTCTACATGTGCTAAACTAAATGCATAGGAGTTGTAGTCTGTGGCATCTGCAGGGCACAACATTTGCTGTGACTGGCTTAGTGAAAATGTCATTTCTGATCAGTAACCACAGCAATTTGAAGACACTCATCCTCACAGAAACCCAGATATTGAAATGGCAACATGATGAACTCCAGAAAAAAACTGCTTTCAAGTCTTCACAAGAAGAGTCTATAACAACTCTAATAGTGGGAGTCCTGACAGTCCCAAGGAAACCCACTCACAGAAATCTACACAAACACAAGTTGTTCCATATTACAGTTTCTCTGTGTTTTCTTTGTGCCAGTGCTACAAATTCTGGAGAGAATCCAAGCCACAAAGCTATTGTTAGGGGCGGTTTTGTGGGGGTGGGGGGTAGAGAGAACTGGATACAATACCTTTCAATGAAGCATCTGCATGAGCCAATTTCTGTTCTGGTAGAATCGTAACTTAAATGACAATAAAATATTATTACTCTCTTGGAAGATTTCCTTGCCTGCCAGTGTTTGCAATGAATAATGTGCCCTTGGCTCTAATTACTGACAGGTATTTATTACATCCACTCTACTGCATTTATTCAGGATGAATTGTTCATGTGAAAGACTAGCATTAACTTTTCCATGGAACTTAACAACAAAATCAAAAATCTAGCTCCTTACATTGCAGGCATGGGAAATTTTCCATCAAACACTTTAAGAACGATATTGTGTGTTCCATAGTTGCGTGGTTTTCAGGTTTCTACAGAAACGACACAATTTTTGTAAAATATGTGCGTCTAGAGGAGTATAGGAAGCTGGCTTATGCTGATTCAGACCACTGGTTTCTGCACTGACTGGTAGTGGATCGCAAGATTTTTGGGGAGTTGACACTCCCAGTTCTGCCTGGAGGTGCTGGGAATTGAATTTGGAACTCTCTGCATGCAAAGCAGTTGCGCATCGAGGTCACCAAGACACCCCAAAGAAAAACACAATTGACACTTAATTTTTGTTTAAGGTTTTTGGCATAATTTTGGCCACAACTTTATTCAAATTACAGCAATGTGAGCGGTTGCTTAGGCATTGGTAGCACTAACTGACCCCGCATGGGGACAGCTCTGACATTCGCACCCCCCGCAAAGTCAGCAAGGGTAAGTCACCTGGGGAGAGAGACGGGACTGGGAACCATGCCTCACCTCTCCCCAGAATGCTCTCAGGGGCTTGCGTGGCCCTAGCCCCTTGCCAGGGAGTTTCAGACAAAAGCATGGGGAGCCCCTGGGTTCCTTTAACGGAAAACCCTTTGCAGCAGCAGCATTTTGGAGGGGCAGGCACAGCCAAATCCATACCCCTCCACCAACCAATTCCCAAACCAATGCCTAACCACAACCTTACAAGTTGTGATGATTTGCTACGCAGTAGGCAAAAACCAAATGGCACCCACTAATCAGCCAAATGGACAAAATTCCTACCAGGCCCCTGCCCCAAAAGCAGGTGACCCCATGACAGGCATAGCAAGGTCAAGCAAACAGCCTAACATTAGGGAAGGGTGATCCGAAGCACACAGCGAAAAGAGGAAGTTTGTCGCTGCGTGCATTGTATTTAACAAATACAATCAATAAATGGCAACATCTAAATTTCCCCAGTAACAGCCTGCCCCTCCTTAAAGGATGGCCAAACCATTTGCCTAGCCCCTACCGCAACACGCGCTCTCCATGAGAACACGCTATGTTCTACCACTGATCTGTGTGGCCCTTCCTTGTGTATTGCAAAGGTGCGTGTTGAACATGAAGTCATAGTGGGAGTGCAACTGGGGAGAAGGCAGAGAAGAAGAGACTATTTCTCGCAGCAAAATATTAGGCATTCTAATCAACCCCTGACATTCCTTCGGCCAACACAAAACATGGCAAATCTCTTCTCCTAAGACTTGTAAGTCAGTTGGAAATGTAAAGAGAATGAAGGTTCTTTTTATCACGTGTGGTGGTCTTGTAGTAAGGTTAAACGCTTACTGAAATAAACCTCATAATACGAAATACAAAGAAATTTATTGGATAATAAAAATAATAAGGAGCAAAACGTATAACATGAAAAATGTAACTAACAGTAGTTGCAAATGAATATAGATAGACAACAAGAATTGTGTAAATGGAAGGATTTATTTGTGTACAAATATTCTATGGACAAAAATTGACAAATATGGAAGAAGAAGAAGAACAATATGCAAAATGGATAAAGACAATGTGAAGAAGTCAGACCTGATATAAAAAGACAGAAGAAGGAAGTCAGCTCTCAAGAGCAAGTATAAATGTAAAATGTGATACAGTATGTGTATGTGGAGTATGTAACTGAAAAACCAATAAAGATTATTTTAAAAAAAAAGCTTACTGAGAAATGATATATAATGAATTGAAAAGAATATTTAAAATGACATTTGTGTAAAGTTGTGGGCGAACATATCAGACGACACAGCGATTCTTCCAAAGCAGCTCTTTATTTGTAAGCTGGAACAGAACTAACTGAGGAGCTCAGTCAGCCTGCTTATATAGAGCTCCAGAACAATGTAACTGTTGCCATTTTCTAAAACTATCCAATCACTGAATGTCACTTTCGATCCTTCATTTGCATACAAACTATCCAATCACTGAACGTCACTTTCGATCCTTCATTTGCATACAAACTATCCAATCACTGAACGTCACTTTCGATCCTTCATTTGCATAACTATTTACAGAATCCCCCTGCTGGCCCAGGGTGAGAACTTCAGTACATAACAGTTTGTTTTTAAAAAACCAGAAGCTTTTCTTTTGGGAATTACAGTACAACCTCTACTTACGATCATAATCCGTTCCGGAGGCCCGTCTGCTGGGTGAAACTGGACGCTAGTAGAGGTGCCATTGTGCGCATGCGCATTTGGCAGCAGTGCACTTCTGCACATGCATAGATGGCGGCAACGCTTGTGCTCATGCGCTGGTGGCCGAAGCCACTTCGGTGCATGCACGAATCACCACAACCCCAGTGTTTACTTCTGGGTTTGCCGCGGTCACAACTTGGAATGTCCGCGAAGAGATGTATGTAAGTCAAGGTTCCACTGTATAGGGACAGAACCACCTATAGAAACTTATTAATGTATGCTACTACAGCAGCAAGAATGTTACCTGCCTCAAAATGGAAAGAAGCAAAACTCCCAGCAAAGGAGGAATGGATACCAAAACTTATGGAATATGCAAAAATGGTGAAGCTTATCGGAAGAATAAGAACTGAAGATTACAAACTTTTTGCAAAAGAATGGAAATGGCTTATTGAATATTTACAGATAAATTGTAAACAGATGGCAGGATTAGTGTAAGAACCTGCAGTTTTATAAGAGTGTATATTTAAAGTAGATGAATAAATGAGCAAAGGTGTTTAAAATAAATTGAAAGAACTGCAGAAAGAGGGGGGAAGGAAGTCAAGTTTTGAAGTGAAGGAGTGTAAAATAGTGAAATGTATAAACCCAGTGGCGTAGCGTGGGTTGTCAGCACCCGGGGCAAGGCAAGTAATTTGCACCCCCTAACCCGTGGATTTGCGCCCCCTAACCCCCAGATGTTGCGCCCGGTGCGGCCGGGCCCCCCCTGCCCCCCACTCTACGCCACTGTATAAACCTGAAAAGCATAAATAAAATTTTACACAAGGAATTTATTTATGTATTCAACAACAGCGGCAAGAGCCTTGTTTGCACAAGGATGGAAGAATTAGGAAACCCCAACGAAAGAACAGTGGCAAGAAAAACTGGTGAGTTATGTGGAGTTGTCAAAGTTGACATATAAATTACGTGAGAAGGACAATTGTGACTTCAAGGAAGAATGGGAACTTTTTACAAACTATCTAAAAAACCAACAAAATGATTTGGACTCCTTGGCAGGTTTTGAATGAACATCCACAAATTTATTAGGAGAATATATGACAGATAAGGCAATGATATGTACAATTTTTAACATGCAGAGAATAATACGTGCAAACAAATCAGAGAGGGGAGCTGAGGAAAGTCCTTAGTGGGTGGGAGAGGGAAGGAAGGGGGGGACAAAAGGGGGGATTTAATTGGGTATTTTGATTGATAAATTGTTTTGTTAAAATTGTTTAATAAAAATATATTTAAAAAAGAAAAGAAAAACAGAAATAAAATTTTTAAAAAGATCTCAAGCATGAAGGAACACTGAGGTCCCACTTCCTTTATGATGGGAGGAGAAGCTTGTACTATATAGCTCCCATTGTCTCTTACCATTGGCTAAGCTGGCTGGGACTGATGGGAGTTGGAGTCAGCAGCAGATTTGGCATTTGCCGCTTGAAATATACTTAGAGTCGAGCATGGATTTCATGCTCTTTATTCAGCTCATAGTAGCAAGGAATGGAAGTTCCCCCCAAATGTCTGCTTTATGTACATCATTTACACAATGGGCCCCACGTGATTGGCTAATTCTGGGATTCTCCTGTAGGCCAATCAGGTTGCGGATTCACTTCCACCTGGAGCTGGATTGGGTGGCTCCTGCGGACCATTCAGACTGCTGCATTCTGGATCCTATTGTTCTAGGACCAATCCGACTGCTGCAATTTGGATCCTATTCAACTCAGTACATAACACCGCTGAAATTTAAGACCCCAAGATCCACCACTGTTGGACTCCCAATCTCCCCACCTCTTCTTTACAATATGACTGCAGGCTGATACTACCCTTTCAGCTCTGAGGTGACAGATAGCTGATTAAAAAAGTAAATAATAATAATAATAATGTTTTTATGAGTTTGCACTTGTCCAGTTTATTTTCTGGTTACTGTTGTTCTCACTGCTTAGTTGTTGTGGGCCTTTTTCCACGCGGATAAAAGGAGGAAATCCAGCCACTACTTCTGTGCTGCTGCTATTGATGTTCGATACAGCTCTTGACGGTGAGACTGATGAGTGGCATGTAATGTCAGTCGAAGATGAGAGGCTACAAAGTCAAAAGAAATCTGCTGGACATGAACCCCATGGCACTACAAAAGCACTTAAAAGCTGGGACTTTCCAAGCCAAAAATGACTGAGGTTAAAAGTATGAATTAAGAGCAGAACCACAACAGTAGTTCAAATGCAGCTGGTGACAGCCAGGGTTACTACTAGCCCTGTGTTCTGTTATAGGAGCAAAGCTTCCACTTATGTCTCTGGAGCTTTTCATGGAAAGTTTGCTAGGGAACGAATATTGCCTGGCTGAAGCAATGAATATCTCAATCGTATGCATAGTACGTAGCTGATATGTCTTCCCTGCTGCACAGGGCGTATTTGTGGGAGCTGACTATCCAACAGATAAGAGGCTGTGCTGATTAGCAATTACTTGGAGCAAACTCTGCTCAAGGTATTCTAATTGAGGGTCCTGATCTTTGTAAAATCTTTGGGGCAACTTGAAGAGCTGTTTTTGTTCAGTAAGGCTTGTTCACATTAAACCATCGCGTTTTCATAATTAGCCAACACAAACTGCCCTAAATGTGGGTTAGAAGCCAAATGCATGACCAATTCAGGCTACGGCAGCATATCTATAAAGGTTAAAAAGGGGGGGGCTAAAGGACCTCTGGATGATTAAGTCCAGTCAAAGGTTACTATGGGGTTGCAGCGCTCATCTCGCTTTCAGGCCAAGGGAGCCGACGTTTGTCCACAGACAGCTTTCCAGGTCATGATTAAACCACTTCTGGTGCAACGTAATACTGAGACAGAAGCCAGAGCACATGGAACACTGTTTGCCTTACCGCTGCAGAGGTACCAATTTATCTGCTTGCACAGGTGTGCTTTCAAAGTGGTAGGTTGTCAGAAGCTGGGACAGAGCAATGGGAGCTCACTCTGTTGCATGGATTCGAACCACCGACCTTCCGATCAGCAAGCCCAAGAGGCTCAGTGGTTTAGACCACAGAGCCACCTGTGTCCCACATAAAGCACCACCGATGACTGATAAGCAGGGCTTCCTCAAGCTACAAAGATTGTATGGAAAGACTTTTACATTTGTTTGGAAACATCTGTAAAATGATGGGTTCCCCCCCCTCACCTCCTGGTGTTTTTACTCAGTTCTGCTATCTATGGCAAGGTGCAGATGAAAGGAATCACAGCATTGAAGACCTGGCAGTCACCTGAGTCTCAGAATTACAGAAATTATATCCTTCTAATTACTTATTTCAGCAAGTCCATCCAGGCACATAATTCAGTAAAATGTATGTATAGGGTGGGACGCGGGTGGCGCTGTGGGTAAAAGCCTCAGCGCCTAGGGCTTGCCGATCGAAAGGTCGGCGGTTCGAATCCCCGCGGCGGGGTGCGCTCCCGCTGCTCGGTCCCAGCGCCTGCCAACCTAGCAGTTCAAAAGCACCCCCGGGTGCAAGTAGATAAATAGGTACCGCTTACCAGCGGGAAGGTAAACGGCGTTCCGTGTGCTGCGCTGGCTCGCCAGATGTAGCTTTGTCACGCTGGCCACGTGACCCGGAAGTGTCTCCGGACAGCGCTGGCCCCCGGCCTCTTGAGTGAGATGGGCGCACAAACCCCAGAGTCTGTCAAGACTGGCCCGTTCGGGCAGGGGTACCTTTACCTTTACCTTTATGTATAGGATAGGGGATGCGGGTGGCGCTGTGGGTTAAACCACTGAGCCTAGGGCTTGCCAATCAGAAGGTCGGCGGTTCGAATCCCCGTGATGGGGTGAGCTCCGGTTGCTTGGTCCCTGCTCCTGCCAACCTAGCAGTTCAAAAGCATGTCAAAATGCAAGTAGACGGGAAGGTAAATGGTGTTTCCGTGAGCTGCTCTGGTTCGCCAGAAGCAGCTTAGTCATGCTGGCCACATGACCTGGAAGCTGTACGCCAGCTTCCTCGGCCAATAAAGTGAGATGAGTGCCGCAACCCCAGAGTCAGTCACAACTAGACCTAATGGTCAGGGGTCCATTTACCTTTACCTTTATGTATAGGATGGCAATTCTGTATGGATGCCTTTATGTTTAATGTAAGATGTATCCACTGATAATAATAATAATAATATATTATTTATACCCCACCCATCTGGCTGGGTTTCCCCAGCCACTCTGGGCGGCTTCCAACAGAACGTTAAAAGACAATAACCTATAAAACATTAAAAGCTTCCCTAAACAGGGCTGCCTTCAGATGTCTTTTAAAAGTCTGGTAGTTGTTTATCTCTTTGACATCTGGTGGGAGGGCGTTCCACAGGGCAGCTGCCACTACCGAGAAGGCCCTCTGCCTGGTTCCCTGTAACTTGGTTTCTCGCAGCGAGGGAACCGCCAGAAGGCCCTTGGCACTGGACCTCAGTGTCCGGGCAGAACAATGGGGGTGGAGACACTCCTTCAGGTATATTGGACCGAGGCTGTTTAGGGCTTTAAAGGTCAGCACCAGCACTTTGATTTGTGCTTGGAAACTATTGTTAGCATTTTTTCCTACTGCCACCTTCCAGAATGGAGCAGGATAATGGAGGTTATCCATTCTGACAACCCACCATGCAGTCTGAGCAGGCCACAGGAAGGAGACTTTTTCAAAACTGCACCAGGGTCTGTCCCCCATCCCCCCCCCCCATAAATCATTCTCTGCAAATGTGACACAACATTCCTTTCCAGTCTAATTAAAAACTCTTTTGACATAAGGCGTCTTTTTAATGGAAATATTTCCATCAGAGATGATTCTCCAAAAAGACCCACAGACTCAAAAGATCTTGACTTTGGCTCAGAAGCCTCACACCGTGCAAGCGATCCTCCCACAGAATGTCAGCTGGCAGAAGGATGAAAGAACTGCGAAGTTGATTCTAATCGAGAAGTAAGATAAGTCAAGCTTCAAAGGCTAAGGAACTGGTTGGACTTCTCTCCCTTTTCTGGGTGGCATTAGCCCAGAACATAGGAAGCTCCCTTGTACTTTTTATCCATCCATCTCAGTATTGGCAACACCAGGAGTAGGAAACATTTTCTGGTCAGAAAGGCCAGATCTTATGATGACATCAGGTGATTGACAGGCAGGTGATCCCACCTGCCTATCATAGTTTGCCTGCTGGGGTAGGAGTTAGCCACCAAGCAGGATTGATACCCTACCCTGTTCATCAGCTGATTTTTCTCCAGGCTAACGCCTAAAGAATATAATACTGCTTTCTGTAGGTGAAAAAACTGTATCTGCACTCCACATCAAGTGGGTGTGGTTTGGGGGAGATTATCTGACAGGCCAAAATTGGCCATCAGGGAGGAGCTTGTCTACGCAGTGTCAGGAGCGGGAGTCAGAAGCAGGTCAGCAGTAAATCACACAACGTCACTAAAATTAACGATTTAATCAAGAAAACACAGTCGACCAAGGAGGCCAGGCCTAGTGAGCACAGCAACTCGTCCCAGTAGATCTTGCCCCATGAGGCAGCTGTGGAGCCAGAAGGTGGGGACCTTCCCACAGTTCCTCCTCTCCCAGGTCCTTCCCAAGTAATATGAGACTCCATCATCTTATTTGTCTTTGCTCCTCTTTCTTCATACCACTTCTGGTTCTAGGAGACCAGGAGTAGGAAAGCTGGTCAGATCAGGAGGGTCTTTAGCAGGCTGCCTCATCTCTGCCTCTTGGCCCCTCTCAACTCCAGCCTCTACTTCTGCCTCTGATTCTGGACTGCTCTCTGCCACAACCTCTTCCTGCTCATTGAATCCTGCTACCTCTTCAGTTTCTGACACCTCCTCCTCCAAGACTGCTCCCTCTTCTCCCACTGACCACTTGTCATCGTCCCACCACCAATCCCTTCTTCCTTTAAGGGTTCTCCAACTGGTGCCTCCCAACACTCCTCTTCATCCAGTCCATAACACTCAGTCTGCAATGACTGGAAGCAGATCTCAAACCTGGAAATACTGGGGATTGAAACAGATCTTTTGCATGCATAGAGACACTACCACTGAACTATGGTCCAGAACAACCAACGAAAACTCATCAGTAAGCATTGACGGACATTCTTATTCTGGATATGCATATGTCTCAACAGAAAACAATACCTGTTTCAATCAACTATAATGAACAAGGACATTTGCCTATTCCAAAAGGATTTTGTGAAGTGACATCCTGGGAGTCATTCTACCTGAACAATTTGAAGTTCAGTCATTCTTCATTCTCTCCAGCCTGCACCCTGCAACTCCTAAACGAAGATGGCTTTGATTAAGACTGTGAATAAAATATTAATGTCCTCATTAAACTTTGTGAAAATGTTTCAGTTCCCCCAAAGGGAAAACAGGGTTAAAGGAGTATTTCAGTTCTTCCCCACTGTAGCTGTGAGCCTTCTCACAGCCTACAGGTCTACAGTGGGTCATCCAAAATGTTCCAAGGAACAGACAGAAATGCTTCTGGGGTGATAAACTGAGGTGTATCCAGTCTCTCAACTTATTCAGCAGAACTGCCAGTTACGAAACCTTTGCGTCTTTCCAAAAGCCAAAGGTAACGTCGGGTCAATTGTTGCCTCTGATAAAAAGGGCCAGAAGGCAGGATGACTATTCTTCACACAAGGGAGCAGATATGAATAGTTTCTTTGGAGAGAGGAAATAAGGGAAAGTGTAGATGTGATGAAGCATGACATTAAAATCCCAAAAGGTAGCTAAGGGTTTCCTTTAACAATATAGGTCAGGCTCATGCCATGATTTTGGATGACCCTGTTGCAATAATTAGATCTATTAAACTTGGAAAAATAAAAAAGTAAAAGGAAGTGAAGGGATTGGAGTTTGGTCTTTGAGAGACATTTCAAAGTAAGAAGAAGAAAGTTTATTTCAAAGGAACAACATGGTAAGGCAAGTTACCTTGTTGAAATCAGTGCTGCGGCAGCTTCTAATCATTGTCATTAGAAAATGAGCTGGCAACATCTGAGGAGCTTCTACTGAGGAGCTTACTTAACAGGGCAATTCCTCAGTAAAGTCCATCCTACAATACAAAGCACTATCTTATGGTAAAAGCCAGGAACCTTTTTTATAAAGTTCACTGGATCCACATCCTCTTCATGGTTTGCCATTCAAGGCCACTCAACAACCCCACTTCCTGTTTTCCATTTTTCTTTTCCAACTGGCACTCAACATTCCATGGCTACTGAGCATGTGCAGTTCGCATTGGGATGCCATCTTGGTCAAGGTGTCTTTTAATAACTTGTTTTGTTATGTTTTTGTTTTCTTGTACCTAAGCAAGCATCAAGGTTCTCCTGAACACTTTCTTCTCTCACAGTGACCCTGCTCCGACTTCGCCATCTGCATTCACTATTAGAGAGAGTGGTGTTGAAAAATGTTAGAATATTCCATTTCACCTTAAGGGACAGGCATGACTGTTGTATGTCACATGCCTGTTTACACCCCAGCACAGCTTGCTGGGAACTTCCATTTGTGTATAGCTTTTGCTTTTAGCTGCTTGCTTTGGACACAAAAGGGATCAGACATGTTTTGAGAGCCAGTGTGGTGTAGTGGTTAAGAGTGATGGACTTGTAATCTGGTAAACCAGGTTCGTGTCTCCGCTCCTTCACATGCAGCTGCTGGGTGACCTTGGGCTAGTCACACTTCTTTGAAGTCTCTCAGCCTCACTCACCTCACAGAGTGTTTGTTGTGGGGGAGGAAGGGAAAGGAGATTGTTAGCTGATTTGAGACTCCTTAGGGTAGTGATAAAGTGGGATATCAAATCCAAACTCTTCTTCCTTTTGTCCTGATGTATGTAGAATAAACTGCTTGTAAATATGCTCAAGACAGCATCCCCCTGCCACTTCTGTTGCACAGTGTTTTAGTCTGCTGAGTGTGCATGCCCGGCTTCTGAAGGCTTCTGAAGCTAGGGTTGCAGTTTCATGCTGATCCAAGGACTGGAGATTGCCCGGCACACCGGCCAGTGGGCTGGGGCCAGCTGGGGGCCTGCCAATTGCCGCCGATTTCTTGGCTGCATCCCAACAAGATTGTTTTCTCCTGCTTCGTACCAATAGCTCCAAGTTGCCAATGGACTTGTACCAATGGCTTCAAGTTGCAAGAAAAGAGATTCCACGAGAGATGGTGGACTTTCCTTCCTTGGAGGTTTTTAAACAATGGTTGGATGGCCATCTGCCATGGTTGTCCTTGCCAGGAGGTCCTATACACAAGTAGGAGGGCACGAGCACTTCTGTGCATGAGCTGCTAGCATCAGCACAAAAACAGTCCAGCCTCTTCGCTTTCGGTTTTAGGCTCTCGTGTCTCCAATTACAGGTGTACTCACACAGACTCCATGCTGCAGCAGCCCGTTACCAGAGGCTTCAACCAGGACAAAAACAGCTCCCGGTCCTTTCTGCTGACACCGAGCCTGCTGTCCTCTGTGGCCATGATCCCTGGGCCCATAACCATTGTCAGGAGGTCCTACACATGAGTAGGAGTCTGTTAGAGACACATGCCCAACTGGCATGTTCTCTCCCTCCTGGTCGTTCATTCAGGAGATTCAAAATATTTCTCCAGCCCAAACATCACAGCGACTGATACCTAAGAAGCATCAGCACACTTCAGGATCAGCAGAGTATAGGGAGTCAGCATTCAGACTCAATAGCGCAGAAATTTGGCTAAACTACGTTTATTTACATATACACACTTGGAGCATCATAACCCAGCTCCTTCCTCTTCAGCATCAGACAGCAAAGAGAAAGAACAGAGGACAAAAGTCCTACATCACGGAAACACAGTAATCCAAACATCCTGTCTTCGTCACTCCCCACAATGTGGAATGAAGACATACACCGTCATGTGATAAAAACAATCCCATGACTGCATGGGATCCTAACAGTCCTATCAAACCTGCAACTTTGGAGTTTTCAGCACCATGTTCTAACCAACTGAGCTATCCAATTGGTCATGGATTTATTAAAATGATGGATTAGCTTCCTAAAAAAACAACAACCCAAGTTTCATAGGAAGCAACTCATAAATGGAATGAAATAAATAATGAAACCACGAGTCACAGGAAAATAGGTCTATGAGCATCAAATGTTTGAAAGAACAAGGAGAGATAGAGAGATATTCCACTGATTTACTGGGCAACCCTATACACATTTACTCAGAAGTAAGGCCGAGGTTTTAAAGTAAGTGGGTATAGGTTTGCAGCCCTAGGCTGCAACGCTAAACTCCTTCACTAGGAAATGGTGAGAAATGCTTATGTCTCAGCATGCATAATGGAGGGCTCGAGGATCCTCTGAAGCATATGAGAGTTTTCATGGGGAGACTGAAAGTGGTGGAATCACTAAATACCACCTTCCTCTAGTGGAAATCACAGTTGCCTCCATCAACAAGAGGTAGCTTTTGTTCATAGAGCTCCAAGCTTGAACTGGGTTGGACTAGATGACCCTTAGGATCCCTTCCAACTATACGATTCATGTTCTATTTAAAAGGTATCTCTTCATCATTACCATTTTATTTCCCCCTTTCAATTCATTTTAAAAGTCACGAATTCTATAAACTACACAATCATTCACGCCCACCCCCACCTCCCTTATAAACAGATTCTTCACAGCATAGAGTTTACAACTGATACAACTGATAATTAAAGCTCTGAAAGATTGCTTGGTTCTGAAAAGCCGATGAGCACCTTGACTTCTGTGTTACGCGGGTGAAGCGTTTCATAGCTGCTACAAAAGTTTGATTTCAGAGATTTCACAAGCAAATACAAGCAGCAGCAGCAGCAGCAACCAAGAGCACAAAGACCTCAGGGGCAATTGTTCAGCGGATAATTAATGGAACAATCTTTGCCATTTTATTTGTCTGGGAGCAAAACAAAGCAGAAGTTTTCTTTATTGAACCCAATTTGGCAGGGAAGTTGGGGGGGGGGAGTGCAACCCTTCGCATCAGTTTTATAGAAAAATAAGCCAGACAAGCTGTTTAAGGCACTAAGCGTGTTTGCTAATTCAGTGAGAAACTGCCTGGACTAAATGAACAAGGTCAGATTTGTCTCTATTTTGTGTGAAAAATCTGAGGTCCCTTTTCACATGCCTCCTCCACAAGAGGTTCGGAAGGTGGCAACATGAGACGAAGTCTTTTCTGTGGTGACTCTCCATTTATGGAATGTTCCCCCTAGGGACGCTTGCCTGAAATCTTCATTGCATATATTTAGGCGCCAGATGAAAACATTTCTCTTCAACTAAGTCTTTGGTTAATTAACATTATATGAACTTTATTTATTTATTATTTTATATATTATTATATATTATTATTATTATTATATATATATAATATATATTATTATATTAGTTATTATTATTATTAACTTCAAAATGTGTTTGTTTTTGTTTTATTATGCATTTTGTGTTCTCATTTTGTACTTTAATGTTGTGAACCGCCCTGTTGATCTATGGATGAGGGGTGGTACACAAATTTTATAAATAAAAACACAGTAAAAAATGTTGACTGCTTCAATCTGTTAATTGCTAATCAACCCCATGCTGTTTAATAAATTCATCTTCCAAGGCTGCTCTGTCAATATTTAATTAATGGGTCTTGGTATAATAAATTTTCTCATTAACAGCTGCTCTTTAAAACATGTGAAATCTCAATCATTTGGAATTCGGCACATTCTCTTTTTCAGACTTCATCCCATCTATGAGCGACATTTAAAAGTTTTGCTTTAATTGCCATTGCAAACTAACAGCTTGGGACAAAACATTTCAGAGTATCTGTTTTCGTCTGTCTATTTATACAGTGTGTGTTGGTGCATCAGCCAAAGATTCACCCAATGAAATAAGGAAAAGAGATGTAGGCTGGATCTATATACATTGGAAAAAAGGTTACATTTAAAAGTGTTATAAAGCTCTTAATGGAAAATCCCACTGACAACGGATCACAGCTCTACAGCATCATCTGGTGTTGTCTGTTTATAACGCAGTTACACCAATATAATTGATTAGTGTAGCCGAGTCCTTACAGTGCTACTCTAAGCATGCCTACAAAATAGCAAGTTCTACCAAATTCAGTGGGACATACTCCCAGCTAAGTAGAGTCACGACTGGAGGTTTAGATGAGGCAGAGATGTTCTTCCATCTAACCCTGCCTGATTCCACTGGACCCACTCTGCTGCTAAGATGGGGCCTCAATGCACTTGCCCATTTGGTGGGTGAAAGCCACTCACTGATGGTAGCAGGTGGAAACCCTCCAAATGGGGCATTTTGCAGGGTGGCAACCTACTAAACTCTGAGAGCTGAAATCCTGAAAGTGTCAGCCTATGCCCCATACTTTTCACCCTGGCTAGCATGAGCAGCCAGATTGTGGGTGTAACAGTGGCTACACTTCTTCTATGAAGCCCTAATACTGCTGGCCAGGTATTTGTATTGGTCTGCCCAGCACAGTGGTTAACAGAGCAATCCTGTGCATGTCTACTCAGAAGTAAACACCAGGTGTATAGGACTGCAGCCTAAGTCTCCTGTTTAATGTTAGAACGATAACCGATATGTCGTTCTAAAATGTCAAAGGGCATACTTGTTAATCAAAACTTTTTTACCTTGCTTTTTTCATCAAATGTAAGTAACACCCAGCCACACCATTTCCCAATTTTCCACTGTTTCTTTCCCTCGCTCCCTCACTCAAATACCATTGGAGGGGCATCTGAGGTTAAATGCAGGGGGGGAGGTAAAACACTATAAAGGGACATACAAACCATGTTTCACTGATATAGCAGCATAAAACAATTAAAAACGAAGCAATAAAAAGGACAAGGTAATAATGCATTATGAGTGAAAAAAGTGGGATGTCATGTGCCCATCTACATTCTCAAAACTATTCCTTAACCCTTCCTTAATGTTAAAAACCATGAATGCAGATCCTCCCTTAATCTGCAACAGTTTGCTGAATAGTGAATTTATAAACCACAGAGCCTAGGGCTTGCCGATCAGAAAGTTGGCGGTTCGAATCCCTGCAACGGGGTGAGCTCCTGTTGCTCGGTCCCTGCTCCTGCCTACCTAGCAGTTCGAAAGCACATCAAAGTGCAAGTAGATAAATAGGTACAACTCCAGCGGGAAGGTAAAAGGCATTTCCGTGTGCTGCTCTGGTTCACCAGAAGCGGCTTAATCATGCTGGCCACATGATCCAGAAGCTGTCTGCAGACAAACGCCAGCTCCCTCGGCCTATAGAGTGAGATGAGCACCGCAACCCCAGAGTCATCCGTGACTGCACCTAATGGTCAGGGGTACCTTTACACCATCAAATGCTGTACGCTGGCTCCCTCAGCTAATAAAGCGAGATGAGCACCACAGCCCCAGAGTCATCCACTACTGGACCTAATGGTCAGGGGTCCGTTTACCTTTACCTTACACTTACCTTGGAATAAGTCCCATTGTCAACAGGACTTCTGAGTAGCCAGGCATCAGACTGCATTTCGGTGTGCTTTACTTTGACTGGATCGTGCCCATAGTATCTCTGCTGCTTTAATCATATGCAGTATACCCATTTCCAAATATTGGGAAGTGAACTACCTTCTCTTTAAATATTTATATAATTATAAGGGCATTTATAAATTGCCGACTCCGAAGAAAAATATTACAGTGCTGTATGCCAAAAAAATACAGTGAGAGACATTAAAGCATTGTGGAACCATAAAACACAGTCCCAAATAATGGAGGGAATTAATTCTCTAAAAATGCTTGAAACAAAAACATTTTCAGCAGACGACATAACATCATAAGTGCCGTGGCTGGTCTGATTTCAACAGGAATATACAGTGATTGCCCCCCCCCCGCCTTGGTAAGGGGAAAATAAATAAAGCCCAATGGACAGTTGCACAGACTTACACTGCAATCATGTGTGTGTGTACTGAGAAGAATGGTTCCAGAGAAGTAAAAGTAAACTTCATACTTCACAAACTGTTTTGTCATTGGATTTCCTGCAATTTAGGGTGATAAAATGTTAATTTTAATTAGGTTTCCCCAAGTTTCTTTCATTGTCTGCCCTTTAAAGTGCAATTATACGATATCTAAGACCCTAAGAGTTCATGCGATTATTTGCATATTGACCACATTTGTTCTCCACCATACTTAAGATCTGTAGGATTTTGTTCATTATAATGCAAATTGGCTGGCAAGTCATCTGCTAAAAGCATCAGGCATACTTCATATAAATGCAATTAATAGCACTTTATTCACACAAATGATAAGTGACTGGAGTAAATCTTCCACTTTTAATGGAATGAAGGCACAATTATTCCTTAACTGTTGAGGGGCTTACCGTATCTTCCCAATTCAGTAATTATGGTAGTTCAGCAAGGCCCCAAACATGTTTCACAAAGGCTAAAGGGTAAATAATCATAATAACGGGTGGCTTTGGGGGATAGAAAATTGCCTATTTCGAGCCTATTTCGCTTTCATAGTAAAAGAAAGAAAGCCTGTGAAATTAAGGGTGCAATGTGGAGTTTAAGACTCCATCATATACACAGCTACACTTTAAAAAAAAGAGTAAGAAATTGTTTCTGTATATTGCCCTAACCTAATTTTTATCCCTCCAGACTTTATAAAGCAGCTCTTTATGTATTTTCGTTTTACCAAACAAGTGGGAAACATATAATGGATGGGACATCAGGGGAAAATTTGGTTATATCTAAATATTTCCTTCTACATGTTGGCATCGTCTGTTCACAGAAAGGCTGTTTTATAGCTCTTTCTACAGTGTTGCATAAAGACGGTGAAACTAAATAAAAATTGAACTTGCACAGCCTGTTCCCTAAGCGTAAATATGAGGAAAGTACAAGAGCTTCCTGATAGCATTTACAGAATAGCATTCATGGTTCTTTGGATTCAATCCACTGTCTAGAATCAGGTAACTAATTTAATGAGTCATCTACCTGATTTCAGAATTCTCCATCTAAGCTGCATAAGGAACTTCGGACTGACAAGACAGGTATATGCAATTGAAAGAGAAGAAAGTAAAAAAATTAAATTCTAAGCTTAAGACATCTTATGCAGTTTTACTGGGGGGAAATAGGCAGTGTTGATTGCCCAGGCGGACGCATTATGTGACTCTTGAGAGCAGCAAAATAACCAGACTATACAACAGTGATGGGATAAAGTCAGGGCAAATCTTTATTGACAGCAGCAGGCAGGGCGAGGGTTGGCATGGCATTGGGTCCCAGGATCAGTTCATCATTCCACAAGCCCCATGTTGATGGAATAGATCCATTGGGTTAGGATCTCTCCAAACCTGTACAACCAGGAGTCGGCCAGTGTTGAAACTTGCTGTGGTGCAAGCCAAGCAAACAAGTTCTCACTGGGGGACCAGGGTGCAGAGTCCAACCAGGCAGATACCAAACCCACACTTTGGTTTGCCGTGGTCAATCCTCCCCTCAGGCCTCTTATGCCCCCCCAAACTATGGTGATCCTGCCCAATGCCACTTCTGCCCTCACACCAACAGTGTTCTTCTAGCTAACAAAGGAAAGCCATAATTTCACTGAGGGAAAGATGACAAAAAAACAAAACAAAACCCAACCAAGTGACAATCAGGTTGAGAGAAAAAAAGATCCTTTCTGGCCCTGTCAACCAGCCAAAATTGCTAAGTGAAAGCTCTAACCCAGGGGTAGGCAACCTAAGGCCCGGGGGTTGGATGTGGCCCATTCACCTTCTCAATCCGGCCTGTGGACAGTCCAGGAATCAGCATGTTTTTACATGAGTAGAATGTGTGCTTTTATTTACAATGAATCTCTGGGTTATTTGTGGGGCATAGGAATTCGTTCAATTCCCCCCCCAAAAAAAAACACACACCCTGCGATTGGGTGAGCTCCCATTGCTCGGTCCCTTCTCCTGCCCACCTAGCAGTTCGAAAGCACGTCAAAGTGCAAGTAGATAAATAGGTTCTGCTCCAGCGGGAAGGTAAATGGCGTTTCTGTGCGCTGCTCTGCTTCGCCAGAAGCAGCATAGTCATGCTGGCCACATGACCCGGAAGCTGTACACCTGCTCCCTCGGCCAGTAAGGCAAGATGAGCGCCGCAACCCCAGAGTCGTCTGCGACTGGACCTAATGGTCAGGGGCCTCTTTACCTTTACCTTTATGTGCCATAGCCCAGGGTCCTTCTTAAAAGTGCAGGTTAAGACTACTCTGTGGCAAGCATCTGAGCTTGTCTCGTGAGCTAAACCAGAACACAGCCACAGCTTCCACACACACTCTACCAATCAGGAAGCAACCCCCAATCTTTGTGCCATGGTGACATTACAGTGACATTACAGTGTGATGACATGTAGTGGTGACAAGCTGAGATATAATACCATATACAATGCCATATTGATATATCACTGTCTGTTCTTTGGCACCCAACATTAAAGGATCTGATCAGATTAAATGCTTTGAGATTAAATGCAATTGAAAATCCTCACAACACAATGACCTTTTTCATTATTATACCAAAATAACAGCTGGAATTTTCACATTCAGCATTATGCTACTTAGTTTAATTTACAGAACAGAAACATTTAAATATTGTAATATTTATGTGAACAAAACAAAGGCATGTTTTATTTTAAAAAAATGCTTTCTAAAAAAATGTATTTTGTAGTTGTCGAATGAAGTGAATAGATTGTATTCATTGTGACATATCTTAAATATATATCTAATTATAATTTATAATCCCCGTGCTGACTAAATTCCGTTAGATTATTATTTAAGACCAGCTGTGTTGACATTATTGCAACGCAATGTACAACTTATGTTTTTACCTAGAAGGTTATTTGTGACAAATGACCTTTTTATAAAAATTGACTCATTTTTAAAATTATGATTCTGTGGAACAAATCAGCCCACTTCACCACCTACAGAAGTCGGTGGAAATTTCCTATCAACCTAAATACAGATTGGATCTGGGCATCAATCATTCATCTTAATTTGGCATATGGTTCCTGTTTAAAAAATAATTATGTTTATTGATCACAAGAGCTCCCTTAGATGTGCCAATGGATGTAAGCATGCCAATTGGGATTATTCTTATTATTCAAAAGCATTTCTTTTTCTATCAAAAAGATCTCTATATCACAAAATGCTCACGAAAATCCCTGCAATGTTGACAGTTTTGCTGTGGAACAAAATCCTTCTCCCCTAGATATATAGAATTAGTCACGCAGTTCTTTGGATGCAATTTGGTACATTCGCCATTTAATTATTTCAACGGGATAAGAATGTGCAGGAGAGAGAGAGAGAGAGAATCTTAGATTGTAGTCCAATGCTCACATAGCTAGGAGTAAGCACTATTGCACTCAATGGGACTTTCAAATAGACATGCATGCGATTGCACTGTTAGTCTCTTTGTTGTTGTTTAGTCATGTCCGACTCTTCGTGACCCCATGGACCAGAGCACGCCAGGCACTTCTGTCTTCCACTGCCTCCCGCAGTTTGGTCAAACTCATGCCGATAGCTTCGGGAACACTATCCAACCATCTTGTCCTTTGTCGTCCCCTTCTTCTTGTGCCCTCCATCTTTCCCAACATCAGGGTCTTTTCCAGGGAGTCTTGTCTTCTCATGAGGTGGCCAAAGTATTGGAGCCTCAGCTTCAGGATCTGTCCTTCCAGTGAGCACTCAGGGCTGATTTCCTTCAGCATGGAGAGGTTTGATCTTCTTGCAGGACTCTCAAGAGTCTCCTCCAGCACCATAATTCAAAAGCATCAGTTTTTCTGCGATCAGCCTTCTTTATGGTCCAGCTTTCACATGCTTTGTCATACAAAGCATGACACAATTCAGCTTGGCACAAATATGTGACATGTCTGCATTGTCCTCACCAGGGGTGAGGAGCCTGTGAGCCTCTGCAGATGATTTTAGACTCTAGTTCTCATTATTCTTCACCATTGGCCATGTTGACTGGGAGTCCAACAACATCCAAATGGTCCTAAGTTCCCCATCCCCGGTCTACCTTGGTGGCAACAGCCCTCCTGGTTTTCAGGCAAGAACCTGAGACCTTTGGCACGCAAAGAATGTGTTCTAGCCCAGAGATACCCATCCCACCTTCAGAATATATTGAATTCCTTGCCTGGATATTCATCTGCCCAGTAAAATCTTTTTGAAATAGTCATACGACTATTTATAACCTCCCACCTCTGTCTTACTCACATTCTTTCATGTTTATCATCTCCATATTTTGAGACAGGAGCAGTGATTTGATAATATACTGATAATATATAGTTTTCTCTCCTACATGGATAGAGTATTTTATTTGCCCTGTGAGGCAGAAAATTGCCCTGTTGCGTATTCAGACCTTTAAACCTCCCCCTTAAATAAATTCAGACAAGACTCAAATTTTGGTTTGGTTTTTGGCAGAATTTAGGCCACAACTTTATTGATTACAGAAAGTGAGTGGCTGCATAGGCTCTGGTTTGACTAGCTCCCTGCACTGTTGCAGGTAGCGCTGACCCAGGGCACCAGCATAGGTCAGCCAAGGGTGAACACCTGGATAAGCAGAAAGCCGGGAACAGGCTATGTCCACCACCCAATGTCCCCCTGGACTCAGGCACGGGCACAGCCCCCTCTCAGGGGTTGACCAAACCATTGAATCCCTGGATTCCTTTAACAGAATACCCTTCACATAGGGATGGCAAGAGCATTCTCCCATCCCTATCACATGAACTAGTGTCTATCCACAACCTTACAAGTTGTGATGATTTGCTACGTGGCAGGTGAAACCCAAATGGCACCAGCCAATCAGCTAAGTGGGAAAATTCCTGCCGTGCCTCTGTCCCAACAACAGATGACACACAATGGCATAGCAAGGTCAAGCACACAGCCCTAAATATAGGGAGAGGTGGGCGGGTGTTCCAATGCACACACTGAAAAAGGAAGCTCTAGGTCACGTGCATAGCTATATATAGGTCCCTTGATCCATTTAGGTTGCATCTCATTGGCCTAATTAAACCCAGCATCAAGGGACCTACCATCTGGGTGTTGTGGCTATTCAATCCTACCCACCCACAACACAGGGTTTGGTTGCCAGGTCTCCCCGCAACACGTGCCCTCTTTAAGGGAGGACCGATTTAATGTACCCATTACAGTGACTGCCAATCTTACAGGAGTTTTTTGTGCGTGGAGGGGTGTAATATCTTATAGATCTTCATCCATGAGCTGGTAAACTCCTCGTTGTTTAGGTATGGAAGTAACCCCTTCTCTAGGCCAAAGACTGAGATCTTGAGTCAATATCTCAGGGCAGCCCATCATGCTTTAGTTGATAGAGGGCATTCATCTGTTTCTAAAAATGGTATTGCATTTGGAACACAATCTGGAACTTGTAGAAGGGACCAGAGAAACTTTGCCTGGAAGCCATCAAACTTGGAGAATGGTATACCACCTTCTCTCCTATCCCATCTAGGATATGATACTGCCCTTGAATCTCTGAGGCAAAGGCTCTGGGACATATCACATAGTGATCTCTGATCTCAATCTCATGTTATCTGTGGCTCATTAGCAGTAGGAATTCACTATGGGTTCGATTTTCAGACTCCTGCCTATCTTAGAAATCTGTCTGTACCAACTTATCGGTGTCATTTCACCAAAGCCAGGTTAAATGTATTTCCATCAGAAGTGCCAAATGGCAGACTGAGAGGCATCCCTTATTAGAACAGAATCTGTGTATGCTCTCAAGATGACAACTGTATGAGGCATATTTTATTGCAGAAAATATGATCAAGCTAGGGAACTATTGATTAAACCACTACAGTGGTACCTCTGGTTGCGAACAGGCTCCATTCCAGAGGCCCGTTCGCAACATGAAAGGAACGCAACTCACAGCAGCGCGCATGCGCATGCGCAGGTCGCAATTCACTGTTTCTGTGCATGCACATGATGTTATTCTGTGCGTCTGTGCATGCGCGAGCTGAGAAACCTGGAAGTAACCCTTTTCGGTACTTCCGGGTCACCGCAGGACACAACCTGAAAACGTGCAACATGAAGCAAACGTTACTGAGGTATTACTGTATTGGCAAATCGGCCGGGTCAGTCTGAAGCCTACTATACCAAATATCTTCTGGACGACAAGTCCAATGATATCACAGTGTCCATGGCAAAGTTTCTTTCCGTAGTCATACGAATCAAAGATCATCATACCCATGACTAAACAAATAACGCCTCGGTCTCCCTCCCCTGGGGGGTTGTCTATATGAACCTGTATTTTATTCTGAATCCATGTTACAGGTCATTGGACCGCAATAAAGTATTACTATATTATTATTATAGATCTTATTTATTATTTTTGGCCTGCCTTTTATTATGAGATCTCAGAGTGGGTTGCAACATAATTTTTTTTAAAAAATAAGCAATCACAATACAGTCAAGAGCAGATAAAGGAGAGGGACCTCTGACTAAAAGAGCACATCACTAAAAGTTTCAGTCATAAAAAACACACCCACAGAGCCTCTCATGTCTCCTAATTATATAACACTGTGCCAACTCACATAGTACAATACAATTACATTGGTGTTAGTGTTGTACACGCCTATTACGCCCAACTCGCTGAAGACAATAAAAGTCAGAACAATTATAGAAAATAAGTTTAACCAAGAGCACTGATTCTGGCTATATTTCAGAAAACTTTTCCCAGTAAAAACAAAGCAAGACTTAAATAAGGCTATCAAGAGGGGGAAGTGCTTCGATTTTTTAATTTTTATTTTTTTTTATTTTTTTAAAAAAACCTATTATTACATAATACAAAGATATTGCTGGGCACCGACAGCGTGAAAACAGTGGCTCTTACTGTAATTTAAAATTTGCATGGGACACCTAGGGGCAAAAGGAACAATGTGCTGCTGTCAATTATTTTACAACATTATTTGATTTTTCTGTGTAAAGCGGAATGAGTTCATGACCTCAAATGTTTCATCATTTACATGCCGTAGCAAGGGGGAAAGAGGAAAGCTCTGAGTGAATGTTTGAAGACATGGGCAATCGATAATGAAAAGCCTTGTCTTATGAAGTATACATTTTTATTATCCTGTCTTAGCAAGAACTTGTTTTCCTGCGGTTTTGACAATAATTGATCGCTCAGAAGTGAAAACCAGAGAGAAAGGGGGAAAATACATGGGATGTAAATAAATTTCAATCGTATACTTCTTCCCTCAGAAATAAATATCAGTCAGTGGGGCTTTTTGGGACATGACACTAAAAATTTTGTTTAGTGTAGGTGGAGGAAACCTTAGGTTGAAGGCCAAATGCAGCCATCTTGCCTATTACACAAAGGTGTAGAATTTACATTTCTTGCTACACACACTTTTTCCTGTGGCTGCACCCAACACTGGAACCTGGCTCTTAGAAGGTTGCCCAAAAGAGAATATGGCCCTCAGGTGGAAAAATATTCCCCATGAATTCCCTGCTGGTTAGCTCAAACCAGTGTTTCCCAAACTTAAGTCTCTGGCTATTGTTGAACTACAACCCCCATCATCCCTAGCTAGCAGGACCAGTGGTCAGGCATGATGGGAATTCTAGTCCCAAAACAGATGGAGACCCAAGTCTGGGAAACACTGGTTTAAATTTTGGTTAGTTCAAACACGCTTTGAATTATTGTGGTGTATCGGTACCAAACTAGGGCCAGATTCAAATCCCAACTTGGCTATGAAGTACACTGAGTGACCTTTGGCCAATCGCTTTCTCTGAGCCTGACCTACCTCATAAAGTTGATGTGAGGTAAAATGTCAGTGGTTTGGTAAAAAGAGTTGATTGCTTGGAGTTAGTTGCTTGGAGGAAGGGCAGAGTATATATGCGAATATTAAAATGAAAAACAAATAAAGTCTGGTTAGTTTAAACGCAGAAGCAAATGCTTCTTTGGATCTTATCCTGGCCACAACACCAGGAGAGGAGAAAGCTTAGAACAACTTGGGTGCATAATGCTTACACAGTTTAGGACCTCAGTACCTAACAAAACTCCTAATACAGCATAGGCAAACTTGGCCCTCCAGATGTTTTGGGACTACAATTCCCATCATCCCTGACCACTGGTCCTGTTAGCTAGGAATGACAGAGTTGTTCCACCTGGCCTTTGGCTTGGAACCAACCTGATCCCCTCCCCCCTTTTCCTTCTGTGACAGAACCCCTATTTGGGGACTTCTCTGGCTTTTCTGGCCCACGTAGGACCAGTCTGGATAGTTGGCTTTGGTGAAGATTTGACATTTTCTCCCCCAAAACAGTTCTGGGCTTCCACTGAAATGAGGCTGCATTTTAAGTAGTATTTTAATCTTGTTTTTAAGTTGTATTTTAATCAATTGTTTTTATACCTGATGCTAGCTGCCCTGAGCCCGGTATTGGCCGGGGAGGGTGGGGTATAAAAATAAATAAATAAACAAACAAATAAATAAATAATTTTATTGTGCTGGTTTTGTATTTTTATGCTTGTTGCATCAGTTTATGCAGTGTAAGTGCCTATGGACAGTTACTATTCCTGTCGTCCAATCAAATGCTATATACACAAAAGCACCGATACAGTCAGCGGACCTTACTCCCAAGTAAATATGTGTAAGAGCGAGCCTAGGTTTAGTTGCACCTGTACTTTAATGTGTGCAACAATATATATTAATGAAGGATAAGCAATATTGTATAACTGGAGCTCTATGTGACCTTGCAAAAGAGCAACGTATTACAGTTCTTACAGCAGCAGCTCCCCCCCCCCAAAGTCATCAGTGACTATTCAGTAGTTAACAGAAATAATTTGGCACAAAAGTCAAATACCATGCTCTCCTGACCATGGAAACAAAAGGGAAGCATTTTGACCCCATTAGCCTCTGGACGATAATTCAAAAGCTAGATTCAAATCACTGTGTTCAGCTAGAAGACATCTCATGTAATTTCTGGATTACATGGGTTGCACTCTGCCACATTTGAAGAATCAAAATAGTGTTTTTCAAATTGAATGGTGCTTGCTTCCCTTCCCTTTTCCTAGTCCTCCTTAACTGGGGCACTCTCCTGGGGAATCAGTGTTGTCAGCTGAAAGAGAACAAAAAACAAATTCATCACTTATTGTCACAGTCTTATATTAGTGAATATTCAGCCCTAGAGTCTGGTTTTTATTTTTTAACAAACATTAAAGAGTACTCAGGACTGGGGCTGGGTGATATCTGGTTTACAACGTAGTGATATATCAGCAGCTAAACATCATGATATACTGATATATCACGTCTAAAATATGGATGAAGCTATGTAGAGGAATTTGCTGGCTTCATGGTTTTTCCCACTTTGTGATTTTTGCACAGCACACACACACACACACACACACACACACACACATCATGATTTGCAGTATACGGCCAGGTCAAAAATTATGAAACCAATATCATGATATGACCTTGAAAGTGGCTTTGGAAGATATATCATTATATCACCCAGTCCTACTCAAGACTGAATATTCTGAATAAAGGAACTGAATTTTTTGTGAATCTAAAACTTCACAAAATCAGAATAAGATCAAATATAATATCATGTTAAACATATAGCTGAATTATTGATTTTGTTGGGGTTGTGAGCCAGGATAGCTCAGTTAGTTAGAGTGAGGTGCTGATAATGCCAAGGTTGCAGGTTTGATTCCCATATGGGACAGCTGCATATTCCTGAATGGCAGGAAGTTGGGGCAATTTGATTTTTTTTGGGGGGGGGGCAATCTGAGAACAAAGTAGATCAAGTTAATGGCCTTTTAGGCTTCCTCCATGGGATTAGGAGTTTGTTTGTTTTTAAATTAAATTTTATTTAACATAATTATTACAAAATACAAGCAAAATCCTACAAATACATACATATATATTTCAGATAAGCACACATACATAAAAAAGAACAAAGGGGGGGAAGGAAAAAATTGAAAGAAGAAGAAAAATTGGAACAGTTTCTTCCAAATTTACTCTACAAATATCTCAATAATAAAATTTCATTGATTGACTTCCATCGCTTACACTGAACTTTCTATATACATTTTGAGCAAAATTGTATCTGTTATTCCATATTTCTCACATACAATCTCATACAAATATTCTAATCAATAAGTTTTCTAAATCTTTCATAAATCTATTCTAAACACAACCAATACCTTACAATTAATCTTTGTCTACATAAATAATCATTTAAACATTTCCATTGTTTCTGGATTATATTTTTTGGTTGTTGTCTTATCAAATCAGTCAGCTTTGCTAATTCCAAGTATTCACAAAATTTATTCAGCTATTCTTCTTTGGTTAGAACGTAATTCCCTTTCCAATTATTGGCTATTAACATTCCCGCTGCTGTTGTCGCATACAGGAAAATATTAATTTTGTCATTTGGGATGTCACCATTCAAAATTCCTAATAAATACGATTCTGCTCTTTTATTATGTGATTTTTTTAATTAGCTTTTTAATTTCCTCATGTATCATATTCCAATATTTCTTAATTTCTGGACATGACCACCACATATGGGTTAATGTTCCAAGCATTCTATTACACCGTGGTTGCAGGAAGTTGGACTAGACCCATGGTTCCCAATGTCACACAGGGGGGCAATTTGAGAATGATTTGGACCAAGTTAATGGTCTTTTAGGCTTCCTCCATGGGAATAGGAGTTCACTTTTTTAATAATAAGAATTATATGTCATAGGTAGGGGGCATCAGGATTTTAGAGATGCTTAGGTGGGGTATGGCCAAAAAAATAAAAAATAAATAAAGGTTGGGAACCACTGGACTGGACTCAGGGTCCCTTCCAACTCTACAATTCTATGATTCTATGAGGATGCCCAGGATTCTGAGATGGAGAATGAAATCAATGAAATGTAGCAATGGGTGACTTCCAACAGGATTGTGAGATGTGTGTTCTGGATATGACAAAGAGATAAAAGGTCTAGATATCCTTAGTGGGAGAGATGGGGAGTATGGCTAATTCCAGGAGCAATGCCAAAAGACCAGCTCTGGCCAGCACCTCGTATCCTCGAATTGTCTCTCTGCCAGCTGTTCATTGTAAGAACTCTTTAAGAACTGGTGCTTGAGTTTGATTCCCCCCTCTTCCCTCCTCCTTCTCTTCCATGTAGTGCTTTTTAGATGGCAACCCTACAATCAACGGCTGCCTTGTTTTAATTGATTGTGTGTAAGACTCTCTGGGAGCCTTTGGGCTGAAGAGTGGGGTACAATTAATCTAAATACCATATTGGCCAGAATATAAGCCGCACCCGAATATAAGCCGCACCTTTAAAATTCAAGAGAGGAAAAAAGAAAAAAAGACAATATCAGAATATAAGTCACTCCCTTAAAATTCCACATGCACTCACACCCGTTCCATTTTACCTTATGTCTGTTTCAGCAGCGATATCGTGAAAGCCAACTTTTGTGAGGTCGCAAATTTAAGCCGCACTTTAACTTTTCACAGTCAGAATTGGGGGGGGGGGAGATTATATTCAGGCCAATACGGTAAATAAATACATGGTTGGGACATGGGTGGTGCTGTGGGTTAAACCACAGAGCCTAGGACTTGCCGATCAGAAGGTTGGCAGTCCGAATCCCCGCGACGGGGTGAGCTCCCGTTGCTCAGTCCCTGCTCCTGCCAGCCTAGCAGTTCGAAAGCACGGCAAAGTGCAAGTAGATAAATAGGTACCGCTCCGGCGGGAAGGTAAACGGCGTTTCTGTGCGCTGCCCTGGTTTGCCAGAAGTGGCTTAGTCATGCTGGCCACATGACCTGGAAGCTGTATGCTGGCTCCCTCGGCCAATAAAGCGAGATGAGCGCCGCAACCCCAAAGTCAGTCACGCCTGGACCTAATGGTCAGGGGTCCCTTTACCTTTTTTATCCTCAAATAGCTGGTCATGCAGCCTTTCAGAGGTGACCTTGGAATTCATCTCAGGTACAACACAGGACCTACTCCAAGATGTAAGTATCGCTGAACCAGTTTGGAGCAGCTTCTGAGTTAAATTAAGCTGATTGTTGTAGCTTTGAGACCACCTTTCTCGATTCAGTTCCAAGATGTAGATTGTCTCCAGGTGCTACAGATACCAGATTATATACCAGATTCTGGGATTAAGAAGCAGGGGCTGCTCTCCCCATTGTTGATGAAAATAAAGCTTGTAAACCCAGGTGTTTTTTCTTCTTTGCCACCTCACCCCTACCTTCTTCTAAAAAAGTTATTATCCAACTGCAGACTTCAGAATTAAAGTTAACTATCAAGCACTCTTTGAACAATTTGAACAGAAAAGGCCATCTTACGCCCATCAAGCAAGCTGACCTTGCAAGCGGCCTTATGAGCAGAACCTCTCAAACACTCATACAGGTGTAGGCAGTCTGCCAAAAGCCAAGGTCCTAAACCATTTAGAGCTTTAAAGGTCAGCATCAGCACTGTAAATTGGGCTTGGAAAAGCACCGACAGCCCGTAATTAGCACAGAAGTGGCGCCACAAACTCTGATCTTGAGGTACCTACAAGAAACCAGGTGGTACACTGCAACGTTTCCAAAGTTTCTTTGAAGGCATTCCCACATATCTCAGGGCTCTTGCAGTCTACTGAATATTCATCCTGCTTTGTTTCCAAGGAGGTTAAATGGCAGGCATAGCCAGGGGCGTAGGAAAAGGGGGCAGGCCCAGGTGCCATCATGGAGGGGGGTGACAAATTATCATGGAACAATTACTGCCCTACTAGGGCGGTTCACGAAAAACTTTTTTTTTGAAAATGCCTGCTCCAGAGGTCTTATCTTATTATGCTAGGGATTATATAGCTACATTTGAAATTTCATGCATATCAGTTAATATCTTGACCTTCCTCCACAAAAATAGCTGTTTACTTGGCCATTTTCCTGTGTCGTGAAGGCTGAAATTTCAATTCAGTGGAGCTGGTTCAGACCTTGGTTCTCAAACGTAATCCGTTCTGGAAGTCCGTTCCAAAACCAAAGCGTTCCAAAACCAAGGAGCACTTTCCCATAGAAAGTAATGCAAAATGGATTAATACATTCCAGACTTTTAAAAACAACCCCTAAAACAGCAGTTTAGCATGAATTTTACTATCTAACGTGACCACTGATCCATAAAATGAAAGCAATAAACAATGTACTGCACTCACACAGTCAATCAATCAGTAGCTGAACTGGGTTCCACACAGTCACAAAAACAAAACGAAAAGAGCCGCTAAAACAAAAAGGCAAAATAAATAGCAAAAGCAGACAGACCTCAGTGTAACACTCAAAACGGAAATGTGGTACTCAAATTGGAAGCGTAACGCTCAAAATGGTGCATGTTCAGCTTCTGAAAAATGTTCACAGACCAGAACACCTACTTCCGGGTTTGCAGTGTTTGGCTTCCAAGTTGTTTGAGTACCAAGGCGTTTGAGAACCAAGGTACCACTGTATTGGGTGAAATGCCCTTTCTATAATAATGTCTAGTGTTAGAATCTGCTTCTTCTTTTTCCTTAAGGAAATAATCCATTTCTGTGTTTCAGCTGGACCTCCATCTTTTTTGCTGCTGCTGCTGCTCCTGCTGCTTTTTATATTCACCAAATCACTGGCTTTGGCTGTGCTCTGTGTCTCTTCCTCACACATAAAGAAGCAAGCCTTCATTTTTTTGAACCACCGCTATGAATCATACTACTTGTTCTACTGATACCTATTGCATCAGCTGTGTTTCTGACCTTTTTATTTGTTCACAGGCGTTTGCCACACTGAACGAAAGCAGCGTTGTAGCAGCAACACAGCTCAAAGCTTCAGAGAATTTCAAAGAAATTGGATTTAAACTGAGGACTATTAACTCCAAGGGGCTCAAACGTCTGCTTTATTTTATTTTATTTTATTCCATCATATATGAGATAAAAATACAAAAAAACACAACAAACATTTTTTTAAAAAATAAGCGATGTGCAAGAGTTTCCATTCTCTTACTTTGTCCACAAAATCAGAAGATGCAAGGAAACACCTGTTAGCAGAAACATTAAGAAACCCATATTTCCTGCTCTGGTAGAACCAAACAGCCCTTGGGGGTTAGTTGTATTGGTATAAATCCCACCAAACAATATAAACAATGTTCTGGATCTTTTAAGCCATTGAAAACCTGTAAATTGTGGGTTATATTTTCTGTGAATGCCAAGTTCTTTACATTTTTATACCACAAGGATACTTGCAGACCCTGAAAAGACTTTTGTGCTATGGACAGGTCTGATGAGGCCCTAACCTACTGAAGGTAATGGGCCCCTTTATATGTCCAGCTGTCCTTTGTTGCTGTTTTTTGTGTTGAATATATGCTATATTTATGGACCTAATAGGTATCTAAAGCCATTCGCACATGCAGAATGTAGGCACCCTATATATAGAAATGAGCAAGCCAGTGATATTTTAGGGAGCAGGCTAGCAGGCGGGGCCCATTACATCAGGCATCCCCAAACTCGGCCCTCCAGCTGTTTTGGGACTACAGCTCCCATCATCCCTAGCTAACAGGACCAGTGGGCAGGGATGATGGGAATTGTAGTCCCAAAACATCTGGAGGGCCGAGTTTGGGGATGCCTGGCTTACATCATAGGAGCCTACACAACACAAAACATTGTTGCTATATGTAGGTTTTATTTTATTTGTTTTTTATCTATTTTGGAAATGTACATCCAGGTTTTTTCCTTTAATTTTTTTTGGGGGGCCCAAGAGAGTGGGGCCCTAAGCTATTGCTTGGTTAGCTTATACGTAAATCCGGCACTGCCTCTTCTACACACTGCAAAGTTTCAAATCTTAGTTTCGATTTTAATCATTTTCTAACTATAACCCTCTGAACCTACCACTTTCCTAACTTCTTGTGATAATGGTGGAGTGCAATTCAGTTGACTCGCCCTTAACATAGGGTCACAATCATGGTCCTATATTTTGATGCGGAATCAAACAGCAGAGACATGCGCAAATTGAAACCACATAGCACTGGAACAAACACATCCGAACATGCATGCCAAGTGAATCTGATTTTCTTCCTTTTAGAACAGCCAAATATAGCCCGCTAGGCATGTATTGTGTGACCTGCCAGGTCAGAAAGGCAGGATAAAACAACAGGAGGTTTATCAAGTAGTTGGTGAGAGACATTAGTGGGCCACAAGTACTTATGAAAACCTGGCCAAAAAGTTCACAGCACTCACTGAGTTCTGTAAAAATATTCAGTTATTTAGAACATCTGGAAATCGGATTACAGTGGTGCCTCGCAAGACGAAATTAATTCATTCAGCGAGTCTCTTCGTCTAGCGGTTTTTTCGTCTTGCGAAGCAACCCTATTAGCGTCTTAGCGGATTAGCGCTATTAGCGGTTTAGCAGCTATTAAAGGCTTAGCGGCTATTAAAGGCTTAGCGGATTAACGGCTAAAAGGCTATTAGCGGCTTAGCGGCTTAGAAAAAGGGGGGGAGCAAAAAAAAATTGGAACACTCACAAGATGTTTTCGTCTTGCAAAGCAAGCCCATAGGGGAAATCATCTTGCGAAGCAGCTCAAAAATGGAAAACCCTTTCGTCTAGCGGGTTTTCCATCTTGCGAGGCATTCGTCTTGCGGGGCACCACTGTATATAACTGGTGGCCAGAGGCCTCGGTTCCCACAATGATAATTCTATCAAGAAATTATAGTCATATTCAGGGCCAGACCTACCGTTAGGCAGACGGGTATCTCAAAAATGTTGCCTTTGAATGCTGGGAAATGGAGGACTGTAGCTCAGTGGTAGAGTATACGATTTGAATGCAAAAGATCCCAGGTTCAGTCCCCACTATCTCTAGATAGGGTTGGGCATCTATTCAGTATGGAACCAATGAAAGCCCCCAATTGGTCACTGTAGCCAATATAGACCTAGATGGAGCAGCAATCTGACTTGGTATAAGGTAAAGGTAAAGGGACCACTGACCATTAGGCCCAGTCGCGGATGACTCTGGGGTTGCAGTGCTCATCTCGCTTTATTGGCCGAGGGAGCCGGTGTACAGCTTCCAGGGTCATGTGGCCAACATGACTAAGCCGCTTCTGGCGAAACCAGAGCAGCACATGGAAATGCCATTTACCTTCCTGCCGGAGCAGTACCTATTTATCTACTTGCACTTTTATGTGCTTTTGAACTGCTAGGTTGGCAGGAGCAGGGACCAAGCAACAGGAGCTCACCCCATCGCGGGGATTTGAACCGCCGACTTTCTGATCGGCGAGCCCTATGCTCTGTGGTTTAACCCAGAGCGCCACCTGCGTCCCTTTGGTATAAGGTAGCCTCCTGCATTTCTAAAATTACTGCCTCAAGTCCCAGGGTGCCTTTGACCATCCATCATAATCATCATCATAATTTAATATTTATACCCCGCCCATCTGGCTGGGTTTCCCCAGACACTCTGGGTGGCTTCCAACAGAATATTAAAAATATGATAACAGTGCCCCCATCTCCCAGCCCCTCTAGATGGTCCAGAAGGATGTCATGGTTGATTCCAAGGACAACCTCTTAGGTATCTTAAATTAGAAAGCTGAATTATTGTATTACTGTAGATGTATATAATCTGTTTATATATTGTCTTCTGCTGTTTGTTATTGATACTTTTAATATTTCTCGTCAGCTAATTATAGGTTTTATTACACTCAAGCAGTATATAAATTTGTTAAATAAATACATCAAGCAAATAAATCAAGCAAGTAACTGGGACTTTCTTCCATAAAGGGGATGACAACTAAATTCAGAATAGAGAAGGGAGAGGAACTTGTTATCTGAAGATCTATTTGAGGGCAACATAACATAACTCATTTGAATTCTAGGCAATGCTTCTGAACTAGATCAGATTTTGTGTTTGGACAGCTTTATAAGTTTTGATTGAGACAGGAATACCAATGCTCTTCTATTTAGACAAAAATACAAATATCCATTGTTGGTGTGCATTGTGTGTATTATACATAATATATGTATCTATTTTCTGTTTATCTGTAAATTACATTTAGAAGCACTCTTTGGTCTAAAGCACACTACTTATCTTAACCATTTCCTTTAGTTTTATTCTTTAAAGCGTTGGCGTATGTTTTGACTTAGGACTTTCACATTTGCTATATTTTTGCCTGACCAATAGTCCCTAAATGGCACTAAAATCATAATCACATATCTTGCATTTTATTGAATACCACATCAAAAATATAATTCATGCTCGTCTTCCCACTGAAAATGATTTAGGGTGGTGGATAGAATTTTGACTATATCGAACCAGAACAGCCATATACTTTCCTATAAAAGACCTGTGCAAAAAGAGAACTTCATCTTTACTGCCTTGCCCTTCTGTCTGGAGGGAGTCCTATTTCTGCTTTATATATTTTCAGAAACTCTGCTGTTTTCTAAATTTATGGGCCAAAGAGAATACCACTACCTGAATATATACACACAGATTTATCACCAGTCAGAATTTTTTATACTATAGCAGACAAAGGAAACACATAGTTTCTGCACATTAGCGGTGCAATGTATTGATAGGAGGGAGAAGAAACTTCACTATAAATTACCAAACAAGTCTTTCTGATTTATAGGCAATATAGCACTGCATCTTTTCCCCCTTTCAAGGCACTGTGATTAATGCCACCTTTATACCATACTTTGGTTGCCTGTCATGCTCAAACAATAAAGTTATAAGTATTTTTTTATTGTTAATTACATATACCGCAATAATAAAGTGGAAGTATAATCCCACTGGAAACTGTGTGTTCAGAATCCAAAGAGCAAGGAAATCCTTAATGAATCAGGAGTGGAGACAGAGGGTAAAAATGTCCTACTAGCTTATTTACTTTATGTAGATGCCACGCAACCTCAAGCTTCCAAGATATGATCCTGGTAATGAGAAGACTGTTGAGGGATGGATGTAATTGTTGGTTCCTGTGTCTTTCCATTTCTCATTCTTATCTTCAGTTCAATCCATTTCTGCATCAGTTTGCAAAATAATAATAATTATCATAAATGGTCTGTACAAAAATGCATGTGCATTGTCCTGTTCATTTATCCTGATACATGTATTCATGCTCTCAGTTTTGCCTAATAAAAGGTCTGGTAGCACCTTAGAGACCAACTAAGTTTGTTCTGGGTGTAAGCTTTCGTGTGCATGCACACTTCTTCAGATACAGCAACTCCAGGTTAATGGTTTGTCTTTCCTTGTGGAACTCTTGCCAAGCTGGGTGATTCCTTGTAGAGTTGTCCAGTACAGAGAGTTCCTACTTTATTTGCTTCTGTTTAAAGTACACTGATCAGATGTTTGAGCAGCTTCTTGGAGAAAGCGTGGCATAGTTTCTTTGCATATTCAGTAGGATGAGTGGATTGTGGAGGTTTCTTAATTCTAAGACCCTTAGGTATAATGTCCAGGTTCTTGCATTTAGTGAGAAAGGAGATATCAGTCTATACCTGTGCAAGTTTCTTTGTGAGGTTGATGGACTTCCATTTCATGCAGCTCAGTGTAGTGCCTTCCATGGGTTCTAGATTCAGGTAGGTAGCCGTGTTGGTCAGACACAGTCAAAATTATATATATATATAATTGTCCAGTAGCACCTTAAAAGTAAAGGTAAAGGGACCCCCTGACCATTAGGTCTAGTCATGGATGACTCTGGGGTTGTGACACTCATCTCGCTTTATTGGCCGAGGGAGCCGGCGTACAGCTTCTGGGTCATGTGGCCAGCATGACTAAGCTGCTTCTGGCAAACCAGAGCAGCGCACAGAAACACCGTTTACCTTCCCACCGGGCAGTGTCTATTTATCTACTTGCACTTTGATGTGCTTTCGAACTGCTAGGTTGGCAGGAGCAGGGACCGAGCAGTGGGAGCTCACCCGGTCGCAGGGATTCGAACTGCCGACCTTCTGATCGGCAAGTCCTAGGCTCTGTGGTTTAACCCACAGAGCCACCCACATCCCAACACCCACGTCCCAACACCGCGTCTAAGTAACACCTTAGAGACAAACTAAGTTTGTTCTGGGTATAAGCTTTCGTGTGCATGCACACTTCTTCAAATACGTATTGCTGCAAATATATTGCTGCAATACATATCTGAAGAAAGGTGTGCTTCAGTCGTGCTCAAGACATTTCATGAGACGATGCCCCAGGTATTTTGAGGACAGTGCGAGCTTTCCCACTATTGACCGTGGAAGAGCTTGTGATCTCTGTTTTGTTCATTTTGCAGGAGACAGTCCATGGATTCCAGCTAGTTATGACCCTTGTGTGGTTGAAGGTGCCGTTCCTACTAGCTTTAAGAGACCAATGTTTCTGCTCATTTCTCACAGAAACAGGTCAACATTGGCTGAGTGGGAAGTTGCACACACAAGCAGAGCGCAACTGATATCTGGATGTTTCCTGCTATTCCCCCTGCATTGCAGATTTAGTAATAACCATGACTTTCAATGTGAGGTGTGACAAGGTTCATGGCCTTAAATCTACTGGGGCTACTCGCTCTGCAGGTATCTTTTGTGATGTGTTTCACTTCTTGTGTCCTGGATTGCAGAAGTAAATCCAACCTGCACCAATGAATGGCTAGTTCTACCTTGAAGTTGTGCCTTGGATTTCAGTGGTCTGATTCTTTGCGTCAGATGATTCCTGTGAGCACCTCAGGAATGGTTTGTAATTCCTCCCTACATAATAACATGAACTTCCTTTTTGCCTGCCATGGAATCATAGAATCATAGAGTTGGAAGAGACCACAAGGGCCATCGAGTCCAACCCCCTGCCAAGCAGGAAAATGTTAATCTCTGCATTCATCCATAGTCCATATTAGCTTCCCAGGGAAACAAATATATTCCTGACCAAAAAAAATGATACAGTGGTACCTTGGTTCCCAAACGCCTTGGTTCTCAAACTCCAAAAACCCAGAAGTAATTGTTCCGGTTTTCGAACGTTTTCCGAAACAGCCATCAGCTATTGTTTCCAGGGCACCTGCACCAATCAGAAGCTGTGCCTTGGTTTTTGAACATTTCAGAAGTCAAATGGACTACTGGAACTAATTAAGTTTGGTGCTTTTGTTTTTCCTATTTATTTGGTATTTTTGTATTTGTGGCTTTTTCGATTAATTTGTTTTTGTGATGGTGTGAAGCCCAGTTCAGCTACTGATTGATTGATTGTGTGACTGCGGAAATGGATAAAAGCCTCCCATCCAAACAATGACTATCATCACTGCAGTAAGGTAATTTTGATCATCTACAATACTGTCTTATGTATTTTATAGTACAGTACATTGATTATTGCTTTCATATTATGGATCAGTGGTCTCATTAGGTAGTAAAATTCATGTTAAATTGCCGTTTTAGGGTTTGTTTTTAAAAGTTGGATAAATTCACTTTGCATTACTTTCTATGGGAAAGCACGCCTTGGTTTTGGAACGCTTTGGTTTTGGAACAGACTTCCGAAATGGATTAAGTTTGAGAACCAAGGTACCACTGTATTGGAGAATGCTTCATCACAGCCTAACCAGTTTATTAAGTTTTTTAAATGCCTGCTGATCTGATTAGTGGACTAATCAGCTTTTATCTCTAGAGTTTATACCTTTGATTTGCTGGTTTTGGGGATGTACATGACTTTATAACCAATTTTCAGGATATTTTGAGGATAGAAACCACCATCATATATTTGACACCACATATGAAATCATAATTATGGACACACTTGGGGAAACGTTATATAACTGCACTCTATTGAATACTGGCAGCTTTGACATTTAGGAGGTGATTTTCAATTCACTTATTGATTCCATGCAAAGTCTCCTAACAAGCACCACATTTTATGGATGACTACCGGCTTAAGAATAGAAAGCAACGACGTGACTGGGCCAAACGATGCAGAACATGGACTTCAAATGGTTCCATGGGGAAAGCCATGTTTTCCCCCATACAAATCTCTTTGAGTGTGATGGCACATCATTAAGTCCCATTGATCCCAGTGGTACTTGCAACAGTATTTTCAATGTTTGTGGTGGTAGAAGCCCAATGTACTAACTAGCCACCTCCTTGAGCCACTGAATTTTTTAAAAAAAAATTGCAAGAAAAGAGAGAAGTAAAGCTCCAACCACCTCAAAATGGATATCAAAGATACTAAGGATCTGGTAATGTGTGGCTTCCCAAATGAAATCCCAGATCTGGTCTGCTTAAAGGTTGGTGGATCAGATCAGGAGTTTGCTCTAGAAATCAGGCTTGCTGACTTCCACCCCTATCCCTGCCCATAGACTATACTAAACCAGATGACCCAATAGTCTGGCTCAGAATAAGACAGTTTCCTATGTACCTAATTAATAATTGCAAATGCTGCCGAACTACCTCTAGAGAGAAAATACATGGCAATTGTAAAACAAAATAGCAAATGGTGTCACTTATCTCTTAATGAACATGGTTGACATAAGGGAAAGTGTGTTTTGATTCCTTGTAATGCTTGCCGGCGAATATAGAAGGTTTGTTCTGCCGGATTAAACTGACAGACAGGGAAGACTTGTTTGTATTCTCCTGATATGTAGATGCATGTAGGAAGGTGTGTGTTACATTGAACAATAATGGCAACAGCTATTCCCAGTTAATGAGAATTTGAAAAAGAAGTCTATACCGAATTGTTTATATAAGAGATTCACACTCCAAACAGCTCAGAATAAATACCAAGTCATAGGCAAGGCAATTTGTGTAGGAAGTGAGGTGGAAAACCATCCATATTGTTCTCAAAGAGATTACACCAAATCATATTAATTTAATTAAGACCTGAAATCAGGTTTCTGTAATTAATTTATGCTGTCAGCAATCAGGATGATTGAGTAGCTTCCTTAGCTCATAGGCTAATTCTAGTGAGGTTGTTTACTAGATTCAACTTATGACCAAGAATGGAGAGAAAATGGTGCTAATATCTGGGTGTAATTTTTTGTTTGCAATGCTTACATTAAGGGAGAAAGGTTGAGAGGCCTAAAGGACTTCTGAAGCACAACTCCAGTCAATTGGAGTCAAATCATGCCATCCCTGTATCCTCCTGAAAAGAGAGACTAGAACAGGAGCAAAAATTGTCAATGTTCGTTTATTTATCCCACTTACACAACAGAAATCAGTCCAACAAATATGACCAGTATTCTCAGTTGTTGCTGATTTCTGTCTGCAAATGATACGCAACAATAAGTAATTTGACACTCCCCCTACCTCATTTGCATAAATTTCCTTTGCACTGAAATACATGGTGTGGAATAACATAATTAATTAGATAAAATGTCTCCATAGCATGATGCTTTTGAATTCTGGTGCTGGAGGAGACTCTTGAGAGTCCCATGGACTGCAAGAAGATAAAACCTCTCCATTCTTAAGGAAATCAGCCCAGAGTGCTCACTGGTAGGACAGATCGTGAAGCTGAGGCTCCAATACTTTGGCCACCTCATGAGAAGAGAAGACTCCCTGGAAAAGACCCTGATGCTGGGAAAGATTGAGGGCACAAGGAGAAGGGGACGACAGAGGACGAGATGGTTGGGCAGTGTTCTCGAAGCTACCAGCATGCGTTTGACCAAACTGCGGGAGGCAGTGGAAGACAGGAGTGCCTGGCGTGCTCTGGTCCATGGGGTCGCGAAGAGTCAGACACGACTAAATGACTAAACAACAACAACTCCATAGCAGACAAGAAGACAAAAATAATAGTTTTGGTTGGAAGTTGAATTGCAGCTGCATGGAAACAGCACTTCATGTGACAAATAGGAGGCAGAATGGAAACTGATACCTTCTTATATCCCTAGCTAAGATACACAATAAAAGGGGAGATGGGCAGAGGGAGTGCCCTAGGAATTTGTTCATTGCTGGTTTGTGGGTACAATTAGGGTCACGACTGAGTTTAGATTTTCTGTGTTAGAGATTGAAAAGCAAAAAAAGAAGAATGAGGCTAACTGCTTTCCAGGTTCTAGTGATACAATCTTATCCTCATTCTGAACCTATCCTACCTTCCGTCTAAAACAGTACAATCACAAGTTGTTTAGTCACAGAAGTAAAATCTTCCTTCATTAGTAAAACTCTGAGAGATTCCAAGGTGGGCAGGAGAATAGCTTTGATTTTTTAGTGTCAAAGAGGTTGCATTCATTTTTTAGACACACATACAGTATATGGGATTTGACTGCAATTATTTTTTAAAAGGGAAAAGTTCTTCCCATGTGGTTCCATTAATCTGGAGGAACCCAGAGCACTCTTTGTACTGCAGGATACAGAACTCTTAGAAATTATTTTGGTTTGTTTTAACTAGGCACCCACAAGCTTAGCAACATTCTTGCTGTCCACACTTCCAATGGGAGTTAATTCTGTGGGATGTAATCCACTGGGAGCAGTCAAGTACAACATTCCTTGTTTTCCTAGAGTGGACATGCAAGGGGATGTCTGGTTCAGCCAGTCAAAACTTCCTGTTCCTCCTGGGCTGGAGCATCCTTCCTTTTGCATGTGATAGAAAGTGGGCATGACCTAACCTGTCAAGGTAACAAAAGGACGAGTCACGCAGCACACCTCTCTCTTTTTCACCTCTTTCTTCATTTGACCAGCTTCTAGCTAGGACTGCTCTGCTGCTCTCAGCTAGCAGAAGCACTGGGATTATTCCCCCATGTGGTAAGGTTACCAGATTTTTTCAATGAAACTGGGGACACTTTTCAACTTCCCCATTCCGGGGATGGATTTTTGTCAGGGGGCTGGCTTTATAAATCCAGAGACTGTCCCCGGGAAACGGGGACTTCTGGTAACCTTACATATGGGGTAGATCCACATGAACATATTTATAACTAAGTCTGCCTTCAGGGATCCAACTATGAACTGATGTAAGTAAACTTCTTTTATTGACTCTGAATAAGATTGTGGCGTCTTTATTCTTTTAAGGGGGATTCAAGGAAGGATATTAATAAACAATATATCCTCTTCTGCCACCCTGAACACTCCCACAAATTCCACAGTCAGGGTAACACTAGAGAAGACGGTTTCCTGCATCACTGCATATCAATAATGGCCACACATGTGACAACAAGCAGCCTTTCCCCTGCTGATCTCAGAACATGTGTTTGTCCTCAGACAAGCATAAGTCCCAGGCCACTTAGGGCTTCGTAAGTTAGAGAACTAAGACCTTGAATTGGGCTCAGTAATATAGAGGCAGCCAGTGCAAGACCTGCAAAATGGGTGTTATATGACTTACTAAGACTGCAATCCCATACACATGCCTTGAGTGAGTAACTCCTATTGAACTCAATTGAATTTGCTTCTGACTAGACGTGTATAGACCGTAAAGAAGGCTGATCGCCGAAGAATTAATGCTTTTGAATTATGGTGCTGGAGGAGACTCTTGAGAGTCCCATGGACTGCAAGAAGATCAAACCTATCCATTCTGAAGGAAATCAGCCCTGAGTGCTCACTGGAAGGACAGATCCTGAAGCTGAGGCTCCAATACTTTGGCAACCTCATGAGAAGAGAAGATTCCCTGGAAAAGACCCTGATGTTGGGAAAGATGGAGGGCACAAGGAGAAGGGGACGACAGAGGATGAGATGGTTGGACAGTGTTCTCGAAGCTACCAGCATGAGTTTGACCAAGCTGTGGGAGGCAGTGGAAGACTGGAGTGCCTGGCGTGCTCTGGTTCATGGGGTCACGAAGAGTCAGACACGACTAAACAACAACAACAGACGTGTATAGTATTATACAATAGATCACCCTTTCACACACAAGGAAGAGTCCATTTCTGGAGGTTTATTTCCATCTGGAGAAAAATTCATATATGTTAATACAAATCAATGCTGTTTTTCATATACAAGAGCATATTTGAAGTGCTATTTAACCCTGTTTAGGGAAGTTTTTAATGCTTGATGTTTTATCATGTTTTTAATATTCTGTTGGGAGCCGTCCAGAGTGGCTGGGGAAACCCAGCCAGATGGGCGGGGTATAAATAATAAATTGTTATTATTAGAACCACATGTCCCTTGTAAAATATTTTTAAAGTCTTGCTCCTTAAAAAAAAAAGATAGAAAGTTCACCAGTTCAAAGAGACTTCTGATTTCTACTCTTTCCTCTTTTTTTGCCTCATTTGCTTGTCTTTATCTCTGAAAGAATAATGGCAATATCTTAATTCAATTGCAATCATTTGAAGTGAAAAACTGCTCATCATTAATCTTTTAGTGACAGGCCTTTTGCAATTAAACTCCAAAGATATATAATTTCTTATTAAGTAAGATTCTTTTATTGTACAAATCACAAGTCAAATTTATCTTTTCTTGGGGCACTTCATGGTAATAAATTTGTATCTAATTTTATTTGAGTGTTTCAAATGTGTGGATATTCTGATTCATATTTGTGTCTAAAATTGCCATAATGAAATTAATTCACCTTGCTAATGAATTAACAACAAAATGGAAAGGTGTTTTTTGATTTATTCTTGAATACTCCAGGAATAATGCCAAGAGACAGCAAAGGGTACATGGTTACTCTCAAAACATATTTAAAACCCAGGAATTTCATGCACTAGAGATGCACAACAGCTTTATGGCGAATTGCAAAAAGCAGGATACAGTTCTTGAAATTTATTACTGGGAGTAAGTCTCATTGAACTCAACAAGACTTACTCCTGAGTAAACATGCCTACAGGGGTATCCAACTCCCAAGAGACTGCGATATAATTACAGAGTTAAAAAAAAACTGGCAGTGATCTACCCCCTTTTGGGGGGTTCAGGTCAAAGTCGTTGAGCTTTTTTTTAGGGAGGAGAAAAGCCCTGTTTTTTGGGTTCACGTCAAAGTTGTTGAGTTATTCTTAGGAGGGAAAGCCCTGGTTTTTTTAAGGGGAACCAAAGATGCTGAGCTTCTTGTTAGAATTCCTGCTCCATGATTGCAGTCATGGGATTGTTGTCTTTCACATGATGTGGTATGTTTTGACTCCACAGAGTGGGAAGTGACGGAGACAGGATGTTTGTGTTACTGTGTTCCGTGAAGTGGGACTATTGTCCTTTGTTCTTTCTCTCTTTGCTGTCTGATGCTGGAGAGAGGGGAAGCCATGTTGCAGTCTCCGTGTGTGTTTATATGCAAATAAAGTAGATTAGCCAAAATGCTGAGTTGCTGAGGTCTGTCATGCAAGCTGCGAAGACTCTGCAAATCCCTAAGTGTGTAGATGTCTGTTGGCATCGGTCGCTGTGATGTTCAGGCAGAAGAAAGCTTTTGAAGCTCCCGAGCAATCGACCAGGAGGGAGGGAACATGCCAGTCGGGCATGTGTCTCTACCAGGGTCCTATTCGAGTGTAGGACAAGCTCCTGATGCTTCTTGGGTGGGGAGCCAGTGATCGACCACAGGCGTCCAGTGATCTACCGGTAGATCACGATATACCTGTTGGACATGCCTGGCATACATCATAGCAGCAACAAGGGTAGTAAAGCCCTCTTACTGGTGGGATGGGCTGTATTATGAAAGGGAAGAGCTCAGTGAAAGAGGATCTATTTTGCATGCAAAAGGGCCCTGGTTCAATCTCTGGTGTCTCCAAGTAGGGCTGGAGAGAGTCCAGCCTGAAAGACTACTGCCAATCAACGTCAACAATACTGAACTAGATGAACTATGGTCTGACTTGGTATGCTCCTTTATGGGACGCGGGTGGCGTTTTGGTCTAAACCACTGAGCCTCTTGGGCTTGCCAATCAGAAGGTCACGGTTTGAATGGGGAGTGAACTCCCTTTGCTCTGTCCCAGCTGCCAACCTAACAGTTCAAAAGCATGCCAGTGCAAGTAGATAAATAGGTACCACTGCGATGGGAAGGTAAATTGTGTTTCTGTGCGCTCTGCTTTCCGTCATGGTGTTCCATTGTGCCAGAAGCTGTTTAGCCACGCTGGCCACATGACGTGGAAAGCTGTCTGTGGACAAACGCTGGCCCCATCGGCCTGAAAGCGAGATGAGTGCCACGCCCCATATTTGCCTTTGACTGGACTTAACGGTACAGGGGTCCTTTACCTTTACCTTTTACCTTACAGTAGTTTTCTATGCTCCTATGAAATATACCTTACATACTGAAATCACATGCTGACTCAACTTGCACATTTTGTGTGTGTGTTTTTAGTAAGAGGGTGAATAGGGGGCATGATAGTGACATATCAAAGCATTCACAAATCTCCAGTCCAAAATTAACCCAACCGTGCCTTCCCTATCTAATTGATCTACTTTTCCTGAAAAGTTCCACAAGGGAATATCAGCTCACCCTAAGAATGAGTCTGAAGGATATCTGTATACATGACCACCTGGTCATTCTGTGCACAATGGAAGCACACTACTCTGCACAAAATTCATATTCATTTATATATATTCTGTTGCTGAACAATAGGCGCTGAATAGGAACCACACACACAGCGATCACCTCAGTTGCAACACACATTAGCTTTTCAAACAGCTATGTTGAGTCCAGGTTCACATGTGATTGGACCTTGATTCAATGAATGGTGCTTTAATTAAAATGCCACCTTACAAGACTGCTGCTAAAATTGCACACAGACCTTTCCAGCCGTCCTCTCATTACATCGTAACAATCTGACAAACAGAACATTGTTGGACAATAAATCAAAGAAAAGAAATTCACAAGGCAACACGGTTCTTATTGTATTCAGTTATTCGGAGCCAGCAGGACTGCAGTCTGAAAAGAGAAAATGAACAATGTTGTCTATGATACATATTGCTGTGATATTTACTTTTCTAAGGTTATCACTGCTTTCAGGTAGCTTGATTCCGCACATTACAAAACAAAAGAGGCACAAAGGACAGCCCAGCCATTTCTTGTTTCTCTAACAGACTGGAAAAATGCAGGGAACTAAAGAGTCTCATGCTTCCTTGTTCCTAACAGGCAGTTCCACCTTTCAGAAATTAAAGTACAGTCATACCTCGGGTTAAATATGCTTCAGGTTGAGCATTTTCAGGTTATGCTCTGCGGCAACCCAGAAGTAAAAATCAAAATGATGTCATGTGCATGCATGGAAGTGCTGAAACACGACCCGCGCACGCACGGACGCACAGACGCATGTTACGTTCTACTCAGGATGTGAACGGGGCTCCGGAACGAATCCCGTTCACATACAGAGGTACCATTGTTTAAATCCCTCAAAGAATTTCTGCCTCTCAATAGACAATGCTGAGCTAGAAGGACTATTTATGGTCCTACTAGGTACAATTTAATCTCCTGCTGGCCACATGACCCAGAAAAAACTGTCTGTGGACAAACGCCGACTCCCTCGGCCACTAAAGCGAGATGAGCGCCGCAACCCCAGAGTTGTTTGCGACTGGACTTAACTGTCAGGAGTCCTTTAGCTTTTTTCTCCAGTCCAAGAGACCTGCATCCAAAGATCTGGTGATATATTCTGAATAAATATTACACACCTGATATCTTGGTTTGTTCTCCCCACATTCCACCTGAAGGGCATATGTTTATCATCTTTTAGGTTCAATATGAAGTTTTCCTGAATCCCAATTGATCTACCATTTGCAGCTGTCCTTAATACCAGTTTACCCTTGATCTGCTTTCCGTCCTTCTTGGTCAGACAGTTTATGAATATTCCTCAGCAGCACAGTGGTTACTAGGAACCACTGAGCTAGATCCTTCTTTTGATGAACGAATGCAAGTGGAATGTAACGGTCAATAGCGCTATTACAGCATGAATGAGAATACCATAAATGCTATACTAGTAAGAGTCCTAGCATCAAATGTACATGTACCTTAGCCAATGTCATTCTCTCAAAGACCCGATTTGATTTTGGGAACAGGGCTGGATTAACCATTAAGCAAAATAAGCACATGCTTAGGGCATCAAGGGAAGCCCCACCACCACAGAAATTCTCCATTGCCAGATTTAGCATAGACCATATGTGTCAGGGAACTGCCATCAGAGGGAAGAGGAGAGGAAAGTCGCTCCCGTGATGCAGGGGAGGGAACTAGCAAGGAGAGAGAGAGGGTTCCCACGGGGGAAGGAAATCCAGGGGACACCAGGGCGGAGGGGAGGCTCGGAGACTCTTCCAGTGAAATCAGCGGAGAGAGCACAGGACCTCCGCTTGGCACGCCCACGCTGCGCAGAAAGCTTCCACGCAGGGAATCTAGGAGGAGACTTGGAGTCAAACAACTCCTATGTTGGCGCAAATTTAGGTCCCGCCCACTGACGGATACTGCCAGTGACTAAGACAGTCGCGTTTCAAGGGCTGTCAACCGGGGGAAAGTTTTAGCTACACGGCTAGCTTGGAGCAGTTTGCAGTTTACGCACAAGCAACCCCAATTCCCATTACAATATGGCTCATCTGAACAAAAACAAACATCATTTATGCAAAAATAAACATTATTTTCCATCTTACTGTAGGTTTTGTTTCATTTTGAATTTTTTTATTTTATATTGCAGTTTATTGTTGTTTATATTTTGAGTTAGATACATATGGGGACACCCAAATCTTTTAAGTGCTTGGGGCCGCTAAAGGTCTGAATCCAGCCCTGTATGGGAGATTTGGGATTTATACTACTGGAACAGAACAGGCAGGAGAAAAAATAATGTCTTGCCATTCATATCATATGCGAAGCTTTTCTTAAGCAATAATCCCAGGACTGCTAATGTGAGTGATTTGCAAGCTAAGACAGCACAGCAGACACGATCGCAACTCCAGGATAGTCCCAGAATGAAGGATCTCGTTTTTTAGAAGGGTGAAATGCTTTACTTAAAAACACACACGCTAAGAATAAATTTAATTCTGTTTTAGTAGAGCAGTATGCAGTTAAGACAAGCTCTACAGTATTTAATCCTGTAGCAGATTCATATTCAAAATAGCATTTTGTGTCATATATATGGTTTTAACAGCCTCATCTTGCCAAATTTTCCATACCTTCATATTTAGCAGCAAAAATTATTTAAAGCCTCTAACAGATGATCTATAAATAGGGTTTTTTAATGTTAACGGGGTACATTCTCCGGTAATAACTACAGAAGAGGAGCTGCAACGAATTCTGAAGAGGAAGCTCAGTTCTAGGGATGGCACAATATTAAGCATATCGGTTTCTTAAAAACAACAAATGTACATTGTTTCCCATTTATTTCACACACTCAAGGTTCGCACTTCTGTGCAGGGTTATCATACAGTGGTACCTCGGGTTACATACGCTTCAGGTTACATACGCTTCAGGTTACAGACTCCGCTAACCCAGAAATAGTGCTTCAGGTTAAGAACTTTGCTTCAGGATAAGAACAGAAATTGGGCTCCGGAGACGCGGCAGCAGCGGGAGGCCCCATTAGCTAAAGTGGTGCTTCAGGTTAAGAACCGTTTCAGGTTAAGTACGGACCTCCGGAACCAATTAAGTACTTAACCTGAGGTACCACTGTATTTCCCCCAGCTTTCAAATTACAATACTTTGTAACTAAAAAAATGTATGCCGCCCCTTAGAGAATGTGCAGGACATCATTATTGAGACTGCTACTTGGGTTTTGTGTTGAGGGAAAGGGAACGGTATCTGTTGCACATTTTCTCTGATAACTAATGATGAGCAGCACAAATACACACACACACACACACACACACACACACACTGGGCCAGCTCAATTTTGTGATTTTTTTCTTATTCAAAAGTTTGATCTTGGCATTTTTATTATTATTATTAAACACAAAATTCATTCATTGTACCTAAATTTAAAAAGAAGAGAGCCCCAAAATGGAAACAACAGGACTTACCAACAAAAGAAGAGTGGCAGATGAAAATGATGGACTTTGCAGAACTGGCAAAACTGATGGGAAGAATCTGGAACCAGCGAGATCAAGCATTCCAAAAAGACTGGAATAAATTTGTTTTATATTTGAAAGACAACTGTAAGCAATTAACATCACTAGCAGGGTTGGTTGAAGACATGTAAGATGAAATTGCTACCTATTCAGGTTGAGTAATTTAATATTTTAGGTAATGATAAAACAAGGATAGGAAACGAAGTGAGATGTAAAGATGCAAAATTTAATTTTGTAAACCATTAGTCGGGAGGGAAGGAAGTCGATAGGCTCAGCGGAGCCAAAGAGTTATTATGAGAAGATATGTTACTGTGTAATGTGATTATATGTAAAACTAATAAAAATTATTATTTAAAAAAAATTAAAAAGAAGAGAAACAGCAAGCACCCTTCCTCTTTTGGAATCTTCAGACTGCAATCCTATGCACACCTACCTAGTCTAGGAGCAAATTCCATTAGACTTAATGGGCTTGCTTCCAAGTTGATATAGGATTGCACTGCCAGGCTGCAATGTTGTAGCAAGCTCTCTACACACATTCAGAGCAGCTGCATGCAATGACGAGAATTCATGAGTTCATTGGTCCCATACCTTCCACTATGTCCCTGGTGCTGGCTCTGTCGCCTTCCAAATATTGGGAAAGGAATGTTTGCAGTGGGGAGCCACCATTCTGTACTTGAGGGGTCTCCCTCGGAGAGACAAGTGTCATAATACATGTGGCACTTACATTGAGTACAGCAGGTTCCCATTGCAGAAGTTCCTTTCCCAATACAGTGGTACCTTGGTTCTGAAATGCCTTGGTACTAAAACAACTTGGAACCCAAACACTGCAAACCTGGAAGTAAGTGTTCCGGTCTGTGAACTTTTTTCGGAAGTCGAACATGCTCCATTTTGAGTGTTATGCTTCCGTTTTGAGTGCCACACTTCCGTTTTGAGTGTTACGCTGAGGTCCGTCTGTTTTTGCTATTTATTTTGCCTTTTTGTTTTTGCGGCTCTTTTTGTTTTGTTTTTGTGACTGTGTGAAACCCAGTTCAGCTACTGATTGATTGATAGTGTGACTGCAATGCACTGTTTATTGCTTTCATTTTATGGATTAATGGTCTCGCTAGATAGTAAAAGTCATGCAAAACTGCTGTTTTAGGGGTTGTTTTTCAAAGTCTGGAATGGATTAATCCATTTTTCATTACTTTCTATGGGAAAGTGCACCTTGGTTTTGGAACGCTTTGGTTTTGGAACAGACTTCTGGAACGGATTATGTTTGAGAATCAAGGTACTACTGTACACAGAAGATGGTGAATTGAGAGACCAGGATGCAAGGAGCAGACAGGATGAATGGACTTGTCCCCAGTCTCCTCCTAACATGAGGGAGAATGGCTACAGAGGGATTTGCTTGGGAGTAAGTCCCTTGGAACCAAATGAAATTAGAAGTGAAACAGAATTCTAATAGAATTAAGCATTGGAAGACCCAAGATCTACCCACTTTGGAAGAATGGCAGATGAAGGTGATAGACTATATGGGACTGGCTGAAATGACTGGCAGAATCCGTGATCAGGGGAAAGAGACGGCGGAAGAAGATTGGAAGAAATTTAAAGTTTATCTTAAGAAACATTGTGAAATTAATGAATGCTAAAATGTCGAGATTTTAAGGGGGAAAAGGTGACTACAGCGGTTAAAGATTAAGTAAAAGAAAAGAATAATGGGAAAATCTGATCAAACCAAGTTTTAGGATTTGCCGAAATAATTTTGAAAATTGGGATGTAGAAAGGGGAGGTACGGGGAAGTCGGCGAAGTAAGGTTTAAGAAAAAGGGATATGAAATTATACATGTTTGTTTGTGTGCTTGTTTGTTTGTTTGTGTGTATAAAAATTTTGAAAAACCAATAAAATTTTTATAAAAAAACAAAACAGAATTCTAATAGAATTAGGCGCACATAGGATTGCAATATTAGGATTTTGTTTTTAATTCCTTGGGGGCTGCACTGTTGTCCTCTTCCGTACATGTAATCAGCTGTCTCCTTACAAAGAATAGTAAGCAGCAATATGAATTCCATGCAGCAAAGCTGCAACTGATTTTATCCAATTGCTTTATTACCTTAAAGGCAGGTTCAAAGAATCATAGAATGATCTCATCTTCTAAAAAATCATACCCTAAAGGAAGCCTACATCTGTCTTCGGAGAATGTTAAGTTCACCTGTGGGAGTCATAGCCATGGTAAAGGCTTGTAATATTGCAGGGTGCCCCCTGACCTCGGCTGACCAGCACTCTGAGCTTTACAATGTATTGGAATGCATGACCTCATATGGAGTTATGTCCCCCCCCCTTCTGGGCAGTGTAACCCTATATCGTTTGTGGGTGGGTTAAAGCCTTGACCGGATGTAGGTAACGTGAGACATTGGAATGCAGCCATGCGGCTGGAGAGGACAAAGGAGAAAAAAACGGACTGGAGGAAGGGGAAGAAGTCTGAATTTAGCTGCCCTCTGTCCATGGAAATATTTGCCTTTGTGTGTGTTTTTCTTTGCCTTGCACCCCAAAATGACGGCTGGTTTCCATCAATTGGTTCCCACATTCACCCAGCTTTTATATGCTTGGAAATATTTTTGTTTCATGAATGTAAAGCTCTAAATCAGGGGTGAGGAAACTGCTGCCCTCCAGATGTTGCTGGATTCTGACCATCCCTTATCTTTGGCCATGCTGGAGGGCACTGATGGGAGTTCAAATCCAACAAAAACATCTGGAGGGGCACAGGTTCCCTACCCCTACTTAAATGCTAAGCTGGGGAACCACAAATTAGAGATTTTACTTTCTTGGGCTCCATGATCACTGCAGATGGTGACAGCAGCCATGGAATTAAAAGACGCCTGCTTCTTGGGAGAAGAGCAATGACAAACCGAGACAGCATCTTAAAAAGCAGCGACATCACCTTGCCGACAAAGGTCCGTATAGTTAAAGCTATGGTTTTCCCAGTAGTGATGTATGGAAGTGAAAGCTGGACCATAAAGAAGGCTGATCGGCGAAGAATTGATGCTTTTGAATTATGGTGCTGGAGGAGACTCTGGAGAGTCCCATGGACTGCAAGAAGATCAAACCTATCCATTCTGAAGGAAATCAGCCCTGAGTGCTCACTGGAAGGACAGCTGAGGCCCCAATACTTTGGCCACCTCATGAGAAGAGAAGACTCCCTGGAAAAGACCCTGATGTTGGGAAAGATTGAGGGCACAAGGAGAAGGGGACGACAGAGGACGAGATGGTTGGATAGTGTTCTTGAAGCTACCAGCATGAGTTTGACCAAACTGTGGGAGGCAGTGGAAGACAGAAGTGCCTGGCGTGCTCTGGTCCATGGGGTCACGAAGAGTCGGACATGACTAAATGACTAAACAACAACAAAGCGTCGTCTTAAGGTTGCAATCTTGCATATGTATGTTTATCCAGGAATAAGCCCCATTGAACACAACGAGAGATTTCTCAGCAAACAGGCATAGAATAGGTCCTGTTTCACCCACATAGCTGCCACAATTTTAGTGAATCCATGATGATATCCGTCTGCACCACTGTGTCCAATGTTGCTTATGCACAACATTCCCGTGGGCAGGAATGTGATTAATGTATTTCTGTTTCCTCTTGCCTTTAATCTATCTACGTGGGGTTGATTGTCTATTTGTTTGGTTGTAGCAAAAGCCAATCGTCTTATTACAGAGGAAGTCCATGAAAAAAGTCATACATAACAGAGAATAACATATGACTTTTTTCATGGACTTCCTCTGTAATAAGACGATTGGCTTTTGCTACCCAGTTTCAATCCGTCGAAACACTGGGTTGCCGTCAGGTCACAAAAGATCATCTGTGCCAAGCCACGCAAAGTCAGCACTGGTTCACTTGAAAACCAAGACTTCCACTGGTTTAAAGGTTCACATTGATAAACCTTAGGTTGTATTTTATCCCTCCAGTTTCTCTCGTGTTTGCCCCATACTCCATGCAGTGTTTCCCAAGCTTGGGTCTCCAGCTGTTTTTGGACTACAATTCCCAGCATCCCTGTCTACTGGACCTGCTAGCTTGGGATGATGGGAGTTGTGGTCTGAAAACAGCTGGAGACCCAAGTTTGGGAAACTCTGCTCCAAAGCAAGAATTTGATTAATCTGTTGGCCAATATTAAATGCATGCTTTACAGTTAAACTTCTACTTGTGAATTAAAGACTTCTCCTGGTTTTTAGTATGCCTTTTGAAATTGCTGGCAGCTCTTGTTTCTTTTTTAGCATTCTCTCTCTGCAAAGCATGCCAACACCCTACAGCTTCGTAAGCAATTGACTATATATATCACAGCGATAGGGCTGTTTGTCAGCACCCTTAGTGTCATAGGGAAAGTCAAAAGCAAATATTGTTTTTGGAAGGCAAGACGCTAGTAGCATCAAGTGAGCTCCTGCTGAAACAGCAGCGGCTGCTGGAGAAGCGAATTTCCTGCAGAGAGCACCATGTGTGGCTCTATGTGGAATAAAAGCGTGTAGACAGCTGTCCCAAATCTCAGAAGCCCTGGCTAAAATAAGGCTTAGGGTCCATATGCTAGGAGTTGTGAAGTCATCCCATTGTGTACAGTGGCTAGTGATGGCTCAAAAATTCATAATTACATGGTTGAGCACATCAATTTGCCCAGCTTGTGATACTCAGATGTATGAATGGATCCCCAGTTTCCAAAAAAAAGGAGATGTTTTCTCACTTGGAATATAAATTGACATTCTGGGCCTTCACTGTCAACAAACTAAAGAGCCTCATGGCAGTTGGTTTATAGGAACATGCACAGAAGTCATTTAACGTTAGTGTCTTATACTTGAGTTGTGTACACATGACATTTTCTTCAGAATCATTGGAGACTGAATACTTGGTGGGTTGTTGTTTATTTACATACACCACACACAATCTAGATCTACTGCAGATTGTTTGCCCCAGAAAAGCGTCTCCAGAGAAACTGGTTTCAATCTGAAAATAAACCTTATACGGTATACCGGTATATCTACTCACAGAAATAAAAACTGCCTGTGATCTACCGGGGGTGGGGGTGGTTCGGGGCAAAGTTGTTGAGCTTTTTTGGGGGGGGAGGAAAGAGCTACTGTGATCTACCAGTGATCTACCACAGATGTCCAGTGATCTACCAGTAGATCAAGATGTACCTGTTGGACATGCCTGCAGACAATACTAAAGTGAGCTCCCGTTGTTCAGTCCCTGCTCTTGCCAACCTAGCAGTTCGAAAGCACGGCAAAGTGCAAGTAGATAAATAGGTACCACTCCGGCGGGAAGGTAAACGGCGTTTCCGTGTGCTGCTCTGGTTTGCCAGAAGCAGCTTAGTCATGACCCGGAAGCTGTACGCCGGCTCCTTCAGCCAAAAAGTGAGATGAGCGCCACAACCCCAGAGTCGTCTGCAACTGGACCTAATGGTCAGGGGTCCCTTTACCTTTATCTACTTTTGTATCTCCGCCAACAATTCTTAGACCACCTATGTATCCCAACATGGAAACCAGAGACAGAGGTTATACGCTTCTTATTACAGGGGAGAGACCAGGAGCTCACCAAGACAGTAACCAAGTTCCCCAATTTGATTTTCTGCCTCCGAAGTACGCTACAGGACCCTGCCCTTGCTGGAGTCCCACAGAGGTGAAATAGATAGCTTGCCTCTTCTTCCCTTTGGCAAATGACTGTATTGTTGAAATGGCGACGAGATCGCATTGGCCTCTTTATTCTGAATGTTTGCAAGTGATGCCAATAAAGGTTTGATGATGGTGGTGATGGTCTACTTTTGTAACCAAATAAAATATTTAATAAAAACCATTAAAAAAAAAAACTTAGCCAATTCCAGTTTTAGTCAAGGGAGTTGTCCCATAACCAAATACAGTACAAAGTTGGTGTTAATATAAGTCATCAGTGTCAATATAAGTCAGCCAGTGTGGTGTAGTGGTTAAGAGCGGTAGTCTCGTAATCTGGGGAACCGGGTTCGCGTCTCCGCTCCTCCACATGCAGCTGCTGGGTGACCTTGGGCCAGTCACACTTCTTTGAAGTCTCTCAGCCCCACTCACCTCACAGAGTGTTTGTTGTGGGGGAGGAAGGGAAAGGAGATTGTTAGCCGCTTTGAGACTCCTTCGGGTAGTGATAAAGCGGGATATCAAATCCAAACTCTTCTTCAAACTCTTCTTCATCATGGTGCCTCTCAGGTTTTTTTGGACTATAACTCCAATCATACCTAACTAAGCTGGCTGTGGCTAATGTATATTGTAGTCCAGCAACATTTATAGATGGGGTGGGGGAGCTATTTGTACTAGTTACAGAATTCTGCCCGTAAATATGCATTGGAGGATTAAAGAACACAAATTGAAACCCAACAATTATATAGTTGATTGCTCCTTCTTTTAGACCAGATGAAGGGAAAAGCTCCTAAAAATAAAGAAAGAGTACAGAAAGGACAATTTAAAAAAACCAAACCCTAATGATTTAATATAATGATCTCTCTGAGATAGTTGATTACAATCCACATGCTCTTGAAATCTCACATGTGGCTGCCGAGACCATATAACACCGGTCCTGAAAGACCTACATTGGCTCCCAGTACGTTTCCGAGCACAATTCAAAGTGCTGGTGCTGACCTTTAAAGCCCTAAACGGCCTCGGTCCAGTATACCTGAAGGAGCGTCTCCACCCCCATCATTCAGCCCGGACACTGAGGTCCAGCTCCGAGGGCCTTCTGACGGTTCCCTCACTGCGAGAAGCAAAGCTACAGGGAACCAGGCAGAGGGCCTTCTCAGTAGTGGCGCCCGCCCTGTGGAATGCCCTCCTATCAGATGTCAAAGAGATAAACAACTACCTGACATTCAGAAGACATCTTAAGGCAGCCCTGTTCAGGGAAGTCTTTAATGTGTGACATTTTAAAGTATTTTTAATCTTTGTTGGAAGCCGCCCAGAGTGGCTGGGGAAACCCAACCAGATGGGCGGGGTACAAATAACAACAACAACAACAACTGAGTTTCCATTCCCACACTTCCAGCAGCTTAGAATGTAAATAAGGATGACATGATCCAGCAATGAGAGAAGGAATTACTGACAGTTGTGTCCTTCTCACCTGCCCCCCAGCTGGAGGATGCCATGAGATGGACACAAAAGGCATGTGCCCTGCCAGCCCCCCACAGTTTATGCCAGTCTCGCAAAGCAACACTGGGCTTGCAGGATGTTGTGAGTGTTTCCCTCAAAGTAGGGCAGCATTGGCCAGCCGGGCTCCCCACTGTGTGGTTGGGCAAGTAGTACAGCACAAATGTGCTTTGTTCCAGTGGGCAGAGGTTGCTCTGGCAGTGTGCGCCCCCCAGCCCCCATGGTGCACCATGCGCACCCACCGCAAACAACAGCGGGGCACGCTCCACCAATGATTCTGATTCCAGCTGATTGCAGAATATCAATACTTTACCTGTGCTAAAGGGTCCTGGCATGGAAAGGGCAAAGGTCAACTGGACACAGATCACTTTGGGGGCAGGAGGAATGTTCAGATAGATATGTCATGAACCCTGTGTTGCAGTCATGGGATTGTTTATATCACATGACGGTGCATGTTTTCATTCCACATTGTGGAAAGTGATGGAGACAGGATGTTTATATTACAGTGGTACCTCGGGTTAAGTACTTAATTCCTTCCGGAGGTCCGTTCTTAACCTGAAACTGTTCTTAACCTGAAGCACCACTTTAGTTAATGGGGCCTCCTGCTGCTGCCATGCCACTGGAGCCCAATTTCTGTTCTTATCCTGAAGCAAAGTTCTTAACCTGAAGCACTATTTCTGGGTTAGCAGAGTCTGTAACCTGAAGCGTATGTAACCCAAGGTACCACTGTACTGTGTTTCCGTGGTGTACGACATTTGACCTTTGTTCTTTCTCTCTCTGCTGTCTGATGCTGAAGAGGAAGGAGCCGAGTTATGATGCTCCGAGTGTGTATATAAACATAGTATATATGTAAATGTACACGTCCAAAAAGATTTGGAACGTATGTAAATAAACGTAGTTTAGTCAAAAAGCTGCGCTACTGAGTCTGAACGCCGACTGCCTATACTCTGCTGATCCTGAAGTGTCCTAATGCCTCTTGATATCAGTTGCTGTGATGTTCAGGCTGGAGAAAGATTTTGAATCTCCCGAACGAACAACCAGGAGGGAGAGAACATGCTAGTCGGGCATGTGTCTCTATCAGACCCCTACTCGTGTGTAGGACCTCCTGACACTTGGAACAGTTTTTCAGAAAAAAGTGATGTCCTGTTGCAACTGCTTTAAAAGTTGCTTCATTTGTTTTGGCAAACAACATTAAAAGCCCAAAGGTACCTTTTCAAACAGGATGGGAACATTTTGCTTGAATAACCTTGTTGATTGCCCACATGTTCAATACACAATGCACTAATGAAGCCCATCCCAATCTCTTTTCATCTTTGGAGTTTCAGTGTGTCTCCCTTGTTTGGAATAAATGTTGCTAAACATTCTGTGCACAGCACCGTTCACACACTTCTCAGTCTTCCACCGCAGCATATGCTACCAGTAACACCAACACTCATTACAATGTACAAGAGCTGCTTATTATGCTCCCCATCCTGCCCCCAGTCCTCAAATAACTATTTTCTGGAAAGATTTTGGCTTTCTTAAAAGATAAAGGACCCCTGACAGTTAAGTCCACTCGCGAACAACTCTAGGGTTGCGTGCTCATCTCGCTCTATAGGCCGAGAGAGCCAGCGTTTGTCTGCAGACAATTTTTCCGGGTCATGTGGCCAGCATGACTAAGCTGCTTCTGGCGAACCAGAGCAGTGCGTGGAAATGCCGTTTACCTTCCCGCTGGAGCGGTACCTATTTATCTACTTGCACTTTGACATGCTTTCGAACTGCTAGATTGGCAGGAGCTGGGACCAAGGAACAGGAGCTTACCCCGTTGCGGGGATTCGAACTGCCAGCCTTCTGACTGGCAAGCCCTAGGCTCAGTGGTTTAGACCACAGTGCCACTTTCTTACTAGAGTCTTATTTGCTTACTAACGTAGGCAAATAAACTATTACATGGGCAGGGCTAAAAGTAGTAGGCCAAACAGGCATCAATATAAATCAGTGGTTCACAAACTTTCTTTTTCTCTGGCCACCCTTTCAGAATAAAAATTTGCTCATGCCAATTTTTTTACTGATAAGAAATACGTTGGAAAAGCAGGAAAAAAAACTCCTAGCAGTGCTTGATTTATAATATAGAACTCAACTACTTTATAATAGGACCATGGGACATCCAGAATATATAAAACAATGCAGCTACATAAGAACATGAATCAAAATAATCTTATATATATATATTTTATTTCGCATACCATTATAAATATGAGCCTTTTGCATACGTACCTTACGTATTATATAAACTCAATGAGAGGTGTGTTTTTGCCAGGTAATATCATTTATGTTCGGTCTAATTTGAGACAGACGAACTCTCATCTCATCAACACAAACAAGCCTTTCTCTTTTCTGATCTTTCATATTTGTCAGAGCTGAAAATCCCTTGCTTTTCGCAACAATAAGTCATGGCGAACTGTAGCATAATGGCCTTGAAGACATGCGGATAGTTTCTGGTTGTATATCCATTTTTGTTTTTTGCTACTATACTGCACTACACTGAAATGTTTAAATGTTTCTTCGATTGTCCTTGAATCTTCCTGCAAAACTTGCCATCCCTTTGAGAACCGCTGATATAAATGAAGTAGTGTAAATAAGTTATTTGCGGACCTAGCATGTTAAGTCTTTAAGGTTGCAATCCTACACATCCCTGAGAGAAAGACCCATTCAACATTGTGGAACTTAATACTGAATAAACATGCATAGGATTACAGTGGAGATGTGCTCTCTTAAACCAACTCCTTTATCCCACGTATCCCTGCTGCAGCCCTTATGAGATAGGCGGTCATTCTCTTTATTCTGTGCACAACCATTAATCACATTTAAATAAATGTTCTATCCAGCAACACTTCATAGTATAAATGTCAAACTATCTTTCTGGCAGAAACTGGTCCTTTGAGAATATCAGAGCCAATGCACAAAGACACACCAAAACTTGCTAGAAGGGGATTTATTTATGACGACATACCCATCCCATGTTGGGAAGATGTTTGTGTTCTTTTTACATTTCATTGTTCTTTCTTGTTCTTATATCTTTGAAAATCTAATAAAAATATTTTTTTTAAAAAAATACAACACCAATCATACGTCTGGGTAACTTACATTAAAAAGAGAGAGAAGGAATTCATAACAGTAAGTACCTTATTGGCCCAAATATAAGCCACACCTGAATACAACACAAGACGTAACCGGCTGTACGTTTGAAAAAATAGTATATACTATTCATTATATTGAGATTACAATATTGTATTTATTTGTATTACCTAGAGTTTGCACTACTGATGAAGCCCAGGATGGCGAAACAAGGCTAATAGTCCGGAAATCCGGTACGTTGGTCCATTGGGGGGGGGGAATCTAGACAGGGACAGTTAAGCAATAACTTTACAATGGTACCTCAGGTTACAGACCCTTCAGGCTACAGACGCTTCAGGTTACAGACTCCGCTAACCCAGAAATAGTACCTTGGGTTAAGAACTTTGCTTCAGGATGAGAACAGAAATCGTGCGGTGGCAGCAGGAGGCCCCATTAGCTAAAGTGGTACCTCAGGTTAAGAACAGTTTCAGGTTAAGAATGGACCTCCAGAATGAATTAAGTTCTTAACCCGAGGTACCACTGTACTACAACCAATTTTAAATCAAAAACTGTGAAGTAACTTTCAGGTTACACAGCTTGCTTCCTCAGCTTTGATGTGAACCAAAAAGAGACAGGAAGTGACACGTGAAGTGTTTTCCTTGGTAGATAGAATGGTGGAAGTCCAGATAGTGATCTTTTTTTATATAAAAAAAGTTGCAAACCTGAAAGAGTATCTGCCTAAGTTACTTCCATGCTAACAGTGCAATCCTAACCATGTCTACTCTGGAGGAGGCCCGGAGTGCTGTCTCATGGTGTACAAGAGGGAGGGACGGCCGGCAAGGGAGCTGATGCAGTGATCTGCAAAGCCTGTGCCATGTCTGTCTTCCTGCCTGAGAACATGCAAAACTAAATTTTCAGGAAGTGCAAGCTTGTTGCCTTGCTGGAAGAGATTGGTCTGTGAGCTCCAGCTGCGTGTTCAGACCCAGAAACCTCCCCCTTAAATAAATTCAGACAAGACTCAAATTTTGGTTTGGTTTTTGGCAGAATTTAGGCCACAACTTTATTGATTACAGAAAAGTGAGTGGTTGCATAGGCTCTGGTTTGACTAGCTCCCTATACCCTTACAGGTAGCGCTGGCCCAGGGCACCAGCATAGGTCAGCCTGGGGTGAACACCTGGATAAGTGGAAAGCCAGGAACAGGCTATCTCCGCCACCCAAATGCCCCCCTGGACTCAGGCACAGGCACAACCCCCTCACAGGGGTTGACCAAACTATGGAGTCCCTGAATTCCTTTAACGAAATACCCTTCACATAGGGATGGTGAGAGCGTTCTCCCATCCCTATCACCTGAACCAGAGCCTGCCCGCAACCTCACAAGTTGTGATGATTTGCTATGTGGCAGGCGAAACCCAAATGGCACCAGCCAATCAGCCAAGTGGGGAAAATTCCTGCCGTGCCCCTGTCCCAATGACAGACGACACACGACGGCATAGCAAGGTCAAGCACACAGCCCTAAAAGTAGGCAGAGGTGGGCAGGTGTTCCGATACATGAGCTGAAAGAGGAAGCTCTGAGTCATGTGCATAGGTATATATAGATCCCTTGATCCATTTAGCATGAGTCCCATTGGTCTGATTAAACCCAATGGACCTACCAACTGGGTGCTGTGGCTATTCAATTGAACCAACCCAGAACACAGGGTTTGGTTGCCAGGTCTCACCGCAACACTCTTTAAGGGAAGACCTGATTTTCCATCAGCCCCAGCCAGCATTGTCAATGGTCAGAGAAGAAGCTGTTTGCTGTCCAATGACATTCAGAGTGATACAGATGCCCCATCCTTGGATTAAATAAACACACAAAAAAACCCTGCCTTCACAAGTCTAGGTGCAACAAGATGAAGAGGAAAACAAACCACATACTGGTACTGTACATTTTGTTTTATCTTCATAACACAATGGAGGGTTCTGATATTTTTCAGTTAAGTGCTCATTTGTTTGAGAAGAAAACAAAATATGCATGCTTCTTGTTCAAAAATATGAACAGCACATTTTTTTTTTCTACTTGCAGGTACAAAAACAATCGTTTGAACCTTAAAACTGTTGACTGTAGTTTGGCTCTTTTGCAAGTACTAGAGCTACCCCATAGTGATTGATCTGATAAATGTCACCCAAGAGCCTTTTCATCCCATAGTATTACTAAGTACATTCCTTGGGAGTGTAAAAGCAATAAATCTGTTTGACCCCAAAGAAAAGAACCATCTGATTTTTATAAGTAACCATCTTCTGCTGACTGCATCTGTGACCTTTTCGACTTGTAGGTGTAGCAAAGAAAAGTTAAAAGGCATCTCTTCTCATCTCTGCCTTCAAGAAAAATAATAAGCTCTGGCCCACAGTCAGCTTTGAGTTTTGAGGCTTTCGAGAGTATGATTTCAAGCACATTGTTTCAAAGCCCTTATCACCTCCACCAAAATACTTTTGGCAAAGAGATTCTAAGTCATTACTAACAGCACGGTCCTAAACAGGTCTGTGCAGAAGTAGTCCCATTGAGTTCCAGGCAAGAGGCTATATAGGACTGCAGCTTAAAAGATTCACTCATCACTTGTGAAATTGATTTGTGTTCAATAAAATGGTGACTGCCATAGAATCATAGAATCATAGAGTTGGAAGACACCACAAGGGCCATCGAGTCCAACCCCCTGCCAAGCAGGAAACATGTTGCACACCAAATGATGCCCAACTCAGAACCGTTCTGGAGCAGTCATGTATGAATCAACCTCTCATCGAAAGATATTAGAAATTAGGTGAATATTTATTTGAGAAGTTGTAAACCACTAGTTCATTTTTATAAAATTAAACCAGTGAATATACAAAATCACATAATAAATACATAAAAACGACAGAAGAACATACAAAATTCTTTCATTGTTGACAATGTATAAACACCTTCAACTTTTATGTCCATTGACTTTAAGGCTATAGGTTCATTGTAATACCCTTAGAATCACAATACATAGAACTGGTAATGACAAAAAATCTTAGTCCATAGAAGTGACTGTTTATGGGCTTAAATACTAACTAATGCATAGTAATAGCAGGTCAGGGAAGACTAGTAAGTGTTTTTACTGATAATTCCTTCATAATGTCCAAAGCAGGGAGTGTCCTATCTTTTCTGTGGATGTATGTGTAAGCTCAAGCTGCAAGCAGTGGTTTTCATCATTTTATTGTGGAGAAAATGCAGTGCCCCACTCTTTGGACATGCCCATTATGGTTTGAGAACCTTTGTTTATGCGTCAAAATAAAAAAATTCCTTCCAGTAGCACCTTAAAGACCAACTAAGTTAGTTCTTGGTATGAGCTTTCGTGTGCATGCACACTTCTTCAGAGAGACTGAAACAGAAGTTGCCAGATCCTTCTATATAGTGAGAAGGTGGGGAGGGGTATTACTCAGAAGGGTGGTGGGAATGGGAGATAGGCAGATAGCTGAGATGAGCCTGTTGACGACTCTTTGTTTATGCGTGTGTGTTTTTTGGAGTCTTTATAATAGCCATCTTGCAACTGGGACTTGGATTTGTGGTTTTCACTATGGTGGCCAGACATAAGATTACCCATGCTTAGGAAAAAGCACTAGCTCTTTGCCCTGCTTGGAAAAACTTCACCCGGTCCACTCAACCTCATTCATGCTCATGGGAACATAGGAAGCTGTCTTACACAGCATCATAACATCAATCCATCCTGCTCAGTATCATCTATGCTGACTTGCAGAGGCTGCCCAGGCAGAGGTGGATTTAGGGGAGCACAACCAGTTCGGGCGCACTGGGTGCAGAGCCTTGGGGGCACCACATCTATAATTTGGAATGGTCTGTGATAGGTGGAAGGGTACTGAATTTTGGCGTCACACAGGGCACCACTGAAATTTGAGACCCCAAGATGCGGCACTGGTCCAGAGTTTCAGACAGGAGTCTCTCCCAGCCCTACCATTGGCTAATTAAACAATCTATGGCCTTTTAAACTGTGTGTTTGTGGAAGGGGGTATTGTTTGTTACTATGGTTTGTATTTTTGTGTTTTTTGTACAGTGGTACCTCGGGTTACAAACACTTCGGGTTACAAACGCTTCAGGTTACAAACTCCGCTAACCCAGAAGTAGTACCTCAGGCTGAGAACTTTGCCCCAGGGTGAGAACAGAAATCGTGTGGTGGTGGCGCGGCGGCAGCAGGAGGCCCCATTAGCAAAAGCGCACCTCAGGTTAAGAACGGTTTCAGGTTAAGAACGGAACACCGGAACAAATTAAGTTCATATCCCAAGGTACCACTGTATTGTAAACCATCCTGTGATCCTCAGATGAAGGGTGGTATAGAAATGTAAAATAATAATAATAATAATAATAATAATAATAATAATAATACCCAGATTGAACCTGGGACCTACTGCATGCTAAACAGATGCTCTATCCCTCAGTCACAACCCTTTTCCACTCACCTACAATTGATGCAATGGCCAGACAGGAATTCAAAGGATACTGAACTTACGCATAATGGATGTATAGTTTCCATATCCATACCCATGTATGGAAGCAAACATAGCACAAGTGCAGTGATGCCAGCCAGTTAATGTTAATCCTTTTCATTTTCCAGTAGGAAGTGTACTCATGGTCTTCTGCATAACGGTGCAGTGACCAAACAATAAAGCAACTTGATTTGATTTGACAACTTTGGTGATTTAGCCTTCAAACTGCCTTGTTTTGTTTTGGTGGTGTTTGTTTTTGCCAATAAAAAGAAGAACATATATAACACTGGGCTAGTGAGCTCATTCCTATAAGAGGACTTTACATTTGAAACAGACTGTGTCCTGCTTCGCTTTTTGCCAAATGAAGACCTAATGAGCTGAATCCATAAAAGATAGTTTGACTTTCATCCCAATGGGACATGTTTGTCAGACTTTAAATCCAATTTATTTCAGTGGGACTAACTTGTTCTTGATTCACCCAAATATGTTTTATTCTTATCAAGTTGGGCACTGGGTTTATGGTTTATAGTACATTTTATCTACATTTTGCTCACACAGTCCTTGTCCCCCCCCCCATTTCTTCATTTCATAATAAAGAAATCTTACTTTGCTTTGGATTTACCAGTTCCTCATAGTTCTAACATTTTATAATCTATTTGCTGATGAGAAATAGATGCAAAACAGTATCCTAACTTATTTCACTGGGATGTTTCAGAACAAGGAGAAGAAGAAGAAATGAACCACAATATTTGTTAAAATTGCATTGTCTGTACAAACACACTTCAGAGGGAAAGAAATCCTTACTTTTTTAAAAGCATAAGAAAAAGACAGAATGAATTCCTTCAGGTAATTACTATTTTCAGTTGTCACAAATTCTTGTTGAAATTTTGGAATAATTAAGAATGAGGCAAATGCTGTTTGGATAGGCAGAAGAATAATGTGAGACTCAGCTGAAGGAGAGTTCAGAGAAATTAATAATAATTCCATGTGGATTCTGAATCTCTTTGAATCTGTTCAAATTATAGTACTGTGAGTATTGATGTTAATATTCTTTTGTTCAACGATATCTACCCTGGATATAACTATTCTGGAAAATTAGCAGTGTATTTGTAAGGGAGTGATTCATCAGAGACACAGATCCATGAGTAACCTTATTATATAGAAACTTATACTAAATTAGTCACAAATGCCACATACCTAAGAGAGGCAACACCTAATTTAGAGGATAGAAAACACCCATAAACTTGAAATATGAACTAGAGGTAGCTGGAACACCTTTGTTTGATGTCTCCAATGTTCAGCATATTAGAAATCCATTTCATAAAACTCGTAGGAGTTGGAGCTCTTTACATCAGCACTATTCACTGATAACCATGAATAATGATGATGATTTTATAATTTATACCCCGCCCATCTGGCTGGGTTTCCCCAGCAACAAGTTATCCAACAAGTTAGTTAGTTAGTTATCCAACGAGTAATCCAGCAAGTTAGTTAGTTAGTCCAATCATTTCCATTTGCTCAACAGAACTTCCCATTCCTGTCCTCTCTTCTCATGCCCTCTCCAAATCCCCTTTGGGGGATTGAGAGAATCCGCAGAACAGATTCAGGGGGCATAGGAGTGCATGGGGAAAACGTAAGGAGAGAAAGTTCTGTTGTGCAGCTGGAAGATCTCATGGAGCTACCGTACTTGGCTGGATATCACCCAACAAAGCTGGCAATAGGCTCCTCAGCAAAGCAACCTCTTGTCAGAACGGATAAAATGAACATAAGTCTTTCTCCCCATTTCTTCCAAAAACCTGCTGCTGCCCAGGTGGTTGCCCTGTGGCTGCAGGTTATTGTCTGTGTTTTTAATGGATCTTTTAATAGTATTTTAATTCTGTTAGTGTTTAATTATATTTTAATGATAGTCTTTTTAGTTTGTCCTATTTTATGTGTGTAAGCTGGTGGAAAGGCGTGATATAAAATAGCAATAACAATAATAGAAAGGGCAGTCTGACCCCAGTACAGTGGAACCTTGAGTTGCAGACGTAATCCATCCCGTAGGCACGTCCGCAACTCGAAGCGTTCGCATCCAGAAGCGCCGCGTCTGTGCATGTGCATAGCGTGATTTAGCACTTCTGTGCATGTGCCAGTAGCAGAACCGGAAGTAACCGTCCCGGACGCAACCTGAAAGGGCATAACCGGAAGCAGACACAACGTGAGGTATGACTGCAATGCAAAACTGATCTGTACTCAGAAACACAAGCATAGGGCAATACAGTGGTACCTCGGGTTACAGACACTTCAGGTTACAGATGCTTCAGGTTACAGACTCCGCTAACCCAGAAATAGTGCCTTGAATTAAGAACTTTGCTTCAGGATGAGAACAGAAATCGTGCGCCGGCGGCTGCAGGAGGCCCCATTAGCTAAAGTGGTACCTCAGGTTAAGAACAGTTTCAGGTTAAGAACGGACCTCCAGAATGAATTAAGTTCTTAACCCCACGTACAGTTGTACCTCGGTTTTCGAGCGTCTCGGAAGCGAACATTTCGGTTTTTGAATGCCAAAACCCCGGAAGTAAATGCTTCCTTTTTCGAACGCACATTGGCAGTTGAATTGCTTCTGCTGTGTGTTTTTCCATTTTCCCTGTTGAAATTGAAATTTTCCCTTTGCACTTTGGTTTTCAAATATTTCAGAAGCCAAACGATTTTCTGGAATGGATTATGTTCAAAAACCAAGGTACCACTGTAGGTGCTTTGTTGGTGGTTATATATTCGGTAAATCAATCTCACTGTTCTCTTAATCAGGCCGCTGGCAGTGAAGACTTAGACCTGCCCAAATTTATTCCTAGGTCTCTCTCTATTCCAACACAGAAATTCTCTTTATTTTAGGTTAGGGGTGGAGGATTAGATTGATTCAGTTCACACTTAAACCTGAATCTGTTGAATTCACGATATCCAAAAGAATACAGTGGTACCTCGGGTTACATATGCTTCAGGTTACATACGCTTCAGGTTACAGACTCCGCTAACCCAGAAATAGTGCTTCAGGTTAAGAACTTTGCTCCAGGATGAGAACAGAAATCGTGCTCCAGTGGCGCGGTAGCAGCAGGAGGCCCCATTAGCTAAAGTGGTACCTCAGGTTAAGAACAGTTTCAGGTTAAGTACAGACCTCCGGAACGAATTAAGTACTTAACCCAAGGTACCACTGTATAAGGAATGAAAGTAGCCATCATTTGAAATTTGCACTTATTAAAATTTAGCAATGAAGTTCTCCTACCAATGTTTACATATATATATATATATATATATGGAAAAAGTGTGCATAAAAGTAAGTGTACTAGTCAAAACAAAATAAATAAATGCATTAAAGTAGGAGAAATTTCTTGAAAAATGTGTACATTAGTGAAATACCAAAATGACAGAACCTTCCATCCCTATTTTAGGTGTAAATTTTGCTATCCTTCCTAGATCCTAATCACTCACTGAAATAAAGGCATTTTTGTGTGTTTGTCGTTCTTTCAATCACATTTGCAATAGTATTGGCTTAAATTAATATATTATTTACTTTAGGGTCAAACTAGATATATTCTAGCCTTAGCATGCATGATTTAAAAAATGAACAAATAACTAGCATGTGGGGAGGAGCTAGATTAGGACTATGGTGTAGGGTGTCACTGTGAATTTTTCTCCCATTGCAAATAGCAAATGTGGGAGGCCTAAGTTTGACGAGGGAACTTGGCAAAGAGAAAAGGTAGAATACCCTTCCCCCATGCCATGGTTCCAATCTAACTGGGTCCCACTAGGGTACCTATTTTGAAAAAAACCAGGGGTAAAAAATGTGAATAACACCATGTGTCGTTTGGATTTTAATATAATGATCTACCAGTGAACAGATTCGTAGCTGCTTAACTACTTAATTCTGTTTGTGTGTCAGGTCAAATTCATGCTATCATCCAGACTGAAGCAGTGACTCACTTCAGAATGAACAGGCAATTTGCTAAACTCTAGGCATCTTTTTCAGAATAGAATGTCAGGTACAAAAGAAACAAACCCTTAATTTTCAAAAGCAACTAAGGTTGCTAAGTGATGTACTCACCCATCACTTCACCTACAAAATCGAAGTGCTCGTTGCACAAAGAAAATAAAAAAATATATTAAGTTATTTAAATCTTAAACAGTTTCTCAAAATAAACACATCCAGAGCTTTCTCATTAACAGGAGGTGAGCAAGGATAGTCAGCTTTATACATGTACCTTATGTTGTATCACAGAGATAATGACTCCAATCCAGAAAGGAGTGGTTTAGGCAGTGCTTTTTTTTCCTTAAAAAATATATATTTAGGGGTACTCTCATTTTCCTACTCATATTGAAATAATGCCCCTCAATGAGGCCAAACTTAGATTCACAAAATGTTTAGGGGTATTCATCCCCCCGCATCCCCCCAGAAAAAAAAGAACTGGGTTTAGGTGTATAAAGAGTCTTCTAACACTGGCCAGTTTCCAGAGATTGCGGAACAGGTTGCCATGATGAGGTAAGAAAGGCCTCAGCATCAGAAGTACAATTTACACATGCTATTTTATATGTATAGCTTCAAATTTAGAAATAATTACTATCGTTTGAAAAAGAAATGCATTTCATAATATTGGGAAGACTATATAACTAGGTAACCTGTGCACTTGCTCTGTCTTCTGTCCAGTGCTAACAGCTGATGGGCTATTTCAAGACCTCTGCTCTGCCCTTTCATTATCCTTTATCTTTAAACCAGACTGTCTGTCACGTGTATTGCTATTGGAAGAAGAAGAAGAGTTTGGATTTGATATCCTGCTTTATCACTACCCGAAGGAGTCTCAAAGCGGCTAACATTCTCCTTTCCCTTCCTCCCCCACAACAAACACTCTGTGAGGTGAGTGGGGCTGAGAGACTTCAGAGCAATGGGAGCTCACCCCGTAGTGGGGATTCGAACCGCCGACATTCTGATTGGCAAGCCCAAGAGGCTCAGTGGTTTAGACCACAGCGCCACTGGCGTCCCATAAGTGAGAATCGCTTCCTACTAATATGTTTCATGAATATAATGCACACTTATTAGGTCCAATCTAAATCAATAGCACTCAGTTCCCAAAATGTTTATGATCTGGCTAGCCCAGAGATGTTACTAGCCCAGAGGTAGAAAGAAGACAGAGTCCCTACCAGAGAAGAATGGAAGATTAAGTTGATGGACTATGTCGAAATGGCAAAAAAAGACCAGAAGAATCAGAAATCAGGAAGACCAAAACTTTAAAAAGGAATGGGAAAAATATATTATTTACCTTAAAAACCATTGTAAACAATTAAAATTATTAGTATGATTGGAATAACACTTGTAGCTTAATGTTGACTTTTGGTTATAATGGATATTTAATAGATTTGGCTTAATAGACAAGATGCAGGAGGAATAGGTTAATATAAGGACCCACAAAGAACAGGGGGGAGACTCTTCAGAATTCCCTTTCTGTGTGGGTTGTTTGATAATTGTTTGTAAATTTCAAAATCGGAAAAAACTAAAAAAACATTTAAAAAATGTTTATGATCTGGCAGGCCTTTCCAACAGGACTTAGCCTCATCCCCACTCTATTTAAAAATGTATTACCAATTGCTGTTCTTAAATTTAAGCTACATTGTGCATGCTTTCTGCAATGTAGGCTCTACAGAGTTGATCATAATTTGCTCCAAGTAAATGTACATAGGACTGAAGGCTTGAGCATGTTTCTGGCCCATTAATAATAATATGAATAATAATAATAATTTTATTATTTATACCCCACCCATCTGTCTGGGTTTCCCCAGCCACTGGGTGGCTATTAAATCTCTATATTAATTTCCCATGACCCAGTGGTGTTAACCCAGCTTTCTGTTTTCCATTAACCAAAGAATCCTTTCCTGAAGGTTGAAGTTGTATCCAATTGTATCCACACATACAATTAAAGTCCTGTCAAACTCCCTGGTTTTCTCCTGTTTCCCCTATCCTCTGGCAGGAGCTGTGAAGGAGTGGAGGGTGGGTGCTCACTCCCCAGGAGGGCTCTGCTGTGCCACCCACCCCTGTAGTGCCTTGTCCTCTGCTACTGTCTAGGAGGGGAAGTGTGCAAGCAACTGAAGACAGTGCCCTATCCTATCTCCTTCTTTTTGCTCACCATGCCACCACAGTGGGGAGGAACTGGCCTGTTGTGCTGCCTTGGAAGAGAGTGAAGACGGTCACCAGTGTGGTGTAGTGGTTAAGAGCGGTGGACTCGTAATCTGGTGAACCGGGTTCGCGTCTCCGCTCCTCCACATGCAGCTGCTGGGTGACCTTGGGCCAGTCACACTTCTCTGAAGTCTCTCAGCCCCACTCACCTCACAGAGTGTTTGTTGTGGGGGAGGAAGGGAAAGGAGATTGTTAGCCGCTTTGAGACTCCTTCGGGTAGTGATAAAGCGGGATATCAAATCCAAACTCCTCCTCCTCCTCCTCCTCCTCCTCCTCCTCCTCCTCATCCTCCTCCTCTTCTCTACCCACTTGCCCTCTCTGCTCTTTCTGCATCCTGTGGCACAAAGAGTTGGCCACCTCATCATCTCAATGGTCCACTTGAGTTCGCCCTCTGGGCATCACAGCAGGGAGAGATTCAATCCAGTGTGAGCCAAATTCTTCCTGCCACATCCCCAAGTGTGGCAAGTGAGACAGCATGAGGAGTCCACATTTGTTCCCTCCCTTTCTTACTCCCAGATGGACAAATCCTGCAACCACCATGGCTTCCTGGGCACAGGACCAATCCAGCCTGAGGGTTCTGCCCAGAGAGGACAAGCCAGAGAAAGGAAGCAAGGAGCCTTCTCTTGCTTGCACGTTCCAAAGTGTACCTCCAAGTGTACCTATTTTCTAGGGACAGTCCTGGATTTACAGAAGCCGGTTTCCAATTAAATCCCAGAGTGCCCCACTTTTCCTTAGGATGCCCCTATTTTCACTGGAAAAATGTTGGGTGGTATGGTAGGACGTCCCTGCTTTCGTAGAAGGGTATGGCGTTATGCAACCCCAAGCAAAGGAGATAAGTAACTATACAACCTTCAGAAGACATCTGAAGTCTGCCTTGTATAGGGAAGGGGTTTTGTTGTTGTTTTTAAATCTTTAATGTTCTATTATGTTTTTATACAGTATAGGAAGCCTCCTAGAGTGGGGCAACCTACTCAATCACATTATCATGGAACAGGACGTCTCTATTTTCAGCAGAGAAATGTTGGAAGGGTATGTAAGCGGCAGGCGAGGTGGGGCCGCTGGTTCGATGGACTTCATTTGGGGACCCCCCCCCCTTTAACCAACCCCTCTTTTCCAGTGCTAGGAGGAAAAACTGCTATGCTGGGCGGATCTTTCACTAGCAGCAGCCCCTTTTTCTGCGGCAGGCAGAAAGTGGCAGCGTTGGAGCAGACTTTTTTTAAAACAACAACAAACAGGTTCTTTAAAACGTGCGCCCCGGCACCGAATGCGTCGCGACGCGCGCTTTTGCAAAGGCGCGTTCAACTTTGCGCGCAGTTCGGCCTCCAGGGAGGAGGGGGCCGCTTCCCCATCCGCGCGCACACGCGGTGTGATTCTTTTGAGGCGCCCACCCCCGCCAAAAAAGCCGCAGCCGGGAGAGGAGGAGAAGGAGGGGACGCAGCGCGCGAGGCGAAGCCGACGACAAGCAGCCGCGTGCAGTCCGAATTTGGAGCGCGCGCGCGCGGCGCTTGGCGTCTCTCCCACTCGCGCTCCAGCCGTCGCCAAAGCGGGCGGGAAAAGACAAGAAACACACAGAGACAGAGAGAGAGAGAGAGAGAGAGAGAGAGAGAGAGAGAGAGAGAGAGAAGAGGGCGGGAACGGGACGCAGGCTTCGCCCTCGGAGCCCCCTCCTCACTATATATATATAAAGCAAAACAGTAGCAGAGGAGGGAGAGGCGCCGCCGGGCAAGCGCTCGGTCGACGGAGCTGCCAGCTACGAGGGCAGAAGGAGCGGATAGCTGTAGGAGGACGGGGATTTTCCCACTGCGGATTGAAGACGGAGCGAAGAAGGGCAAGGCGCCCGGGAGAAGGCGGCGGCCAGGGGGCTCCGTCGCGCGCGCCCTGACTTGACCCAAAAGGGGGAGGGAGGGAGGGAGGATACGCGTCCTCGTCGTCTGTTGCGGAGGGCGAGCCAGCACCTGTGGGCGCGGCCGCCCCACCTCCTCCTCCTCCTCCTCACCGAGGACAGCTGCGGCCGCTACAGCCGCCACCGGGATCCGCGACGAGGCTGACGACTCTACAAGTGCCGAAGGGAGGCGGCGAGGGAACGCTGCCGCCCCTCGGATAATACCTCCCGGAGGGGTTTCGAGCAGCTCCGCCAGGTTCGCAGGAAGGATGCGCCCGCTTCTTCTCTTCGCCTCGTGGAGTTACGACGTCTCTTCCCCGGTCTTGGCGTAGGGAGACGCCGCTGGCTGGCTGGTTTGCGCGCGCGCGCGTGTGAATGTGTTCGAGGCGTTTGCGTGTCGGCGTGGGTCCCGTTCCCCCGTCGCAGGACTCGCGAAGACGTGCCTCTCGCTGACGGGGAGGCTGGACCGCGAGGCATCCCCGGCGCACAGGGGAGTCGCCTCGCCGATCTGTTCTGCTCGAGCCTCCCTGGATTCTCGGTAAAGGGGCGAATGATTAAAAATAACGAGAAGATGCTGATTTTGGACACCGAAGCGAAATAACTTTGCCCTTCCCGCGAAACCAGTGCTCGCCCCTTCGAAAGAGAAGGAGGAAAGTTGCAGTGTTTCCACCCCCCGCTTCCTCGCTTCCCAATGAATCGGAGAAAGAGGTAAAAAAATGTGCCATGGCTTCGCTGGGCTGAAGATGCTCCTCGCTGCTTGTGGATGCTGAAGCCGAGATCGGCCTGGAAGATGTTTCTCTTTGGGATTACACGTGGCGAAAGGCGGTCACTCCGAGGGAGAGCTGGCTAGTGGTGAGACTCACCTGACCCGCCTTGCCCTCCTTGTTTTGTATCTGTTTTGGGCTTTTTTTCTGCACTGGGGGACGCAGTGGCTTCAATGGCTCCATCTCCCAGGAGAAGCAGCAGGAAAGATGCCAATGCTTTGCCAAGCGCGTCCTCAACTTTCTGGGCAATTATGATCTTGGTTGGCCTCCTCATCGCCTACTGCAGTAAGTAACAGCCGCAGCCAGATGGCAAATCCACTTCCTTTTTGGCTTGGGCAGTTGGTGGGTTTTTCCTCTTCTTTGGCAGGTGGGGATAACATTATGCTTGAGAGGCCAAGTTGTCAAAACACACACAATGTGTTAATATTAAACTATGGTGCCAAGCAGTCCATCCCACAGAGAGGAAGCTCTGCGAGATTCTCTTCCTTCTCTTTGAAACACTTTAATGCTAGTAATAAGAAATGTGGAAAGCCCGTGTTTCCTATTGGAGGATGTGAGCACACCAGCAGAATTCTTGCCTAGATGGTACTTTGTTTACTCCTGTAATTGCAAGCCTGTTTTCCTTTCACCTGCCTTGGTCCAGCCCCCCACCTGTGCTTCATTGTAGATCGATACCTGCGCTGAGTTTCACTTGCTCTTGTGACATATGTCTTGGTACCACTAGCATCATTTATGGCTCGACACATAGCAATGGAATTATCTGGCTGTAAAACTGCAATAGGACAAAACTAGAATGTCCTTAGCATCATTCTGGAAAGACCAGTGTTCTAACAATTTTTTAAAACATGACTTCTTAAAACTAGGAGCAGTGGCGTAGCATGGGTTGTCAGCACCCAGGGCAAGGCAAGTAATTTGCGCCCCCTAACCTGTGGATTTGCGCCCCCTAACCCTAACCCCCAGATGTTGCGCCCGGTGCGGACGGCCCCCCCTGCACCCCCCCACGCTACACCACTGACTAGGAGCTGAGTATCTGTAAGTGAAGGGTTGTGCATTGTTGATAGATAAGATGTGCTTCATTTATAAAGGCCAGTCTAAGGCTGCAGTCATACACTGTAAAGATTACAGTTCTGACCTGTGACAGTTTTTCTACAAATATGAACATATTTGGTATGGCTGGAGGGGGGAAGCTGTATTTGATCTGAATTGAAATTGATTTGAAATGCAGTTTCTTTGGTGTCTCAGGAAATGATGCAGTTGAGCACTTGTGTCATTCTAAGGCTTTAATCCTGTACACTTACCTGAAAGTAAGTAAGTACTGTGGAACTTAATAGGACTTATTTTTGAGAAGGTAGGAATAGGATTGCTCTGTTGGTCTTCCTTATATTCCCCCCCCCTTAATATTAGCTTTTACAGTATTTTTAATCCATGGTGGTTGCAAAACTCACTCAGTACAGTATGTTACTGAGATCCTTTCATGGAATAATTCTTAGGTTGAAGTACAATGCAGAGTACAAAAGTCATGCTGCAGCCTATGCTTAGGTTATCGGGAATAGAAATAGTGTTGACTTTCAGAAGTGTGTCTATTGTATCCCATACACTTTTCATTTTGTGCACTCTCTCTCTCTGAACCTTTTGTGGGATACGTCATCCAGTGCTGTAAGGAAACTGAAGTGAGCTGTGATGCTTCATGTCTTTGTGATGAATTCCATTACAGTTGGAATCTTCTGTCATTGGCTCTATAAAACAGACTCATCCTAATTTCCAAACATTCTAGTAGCACTTGACATTTCATGTTTTAAAACCATAATGTTCATTCAGTATGCTGATTTCCCTCTAGGCTTTCAGGTAAAAAATTACATTTCCATTTGTAAGCATTCAGCGGCATGATTTCCTGTGTGTTTTCCTGGATTTTCATTGGGACTTACTTCATACTTAGAGTTTATGGGATTGTAGCTCAAGTGTCCTTTGGGACCAATAAATATATTGGAAACTGCAAAGAGTACTCTGCAACACTTTAAATTACACTGTTTAAATATTATGCTAAACATATGTTAGAGAAGCATGGTAAGAAGTGTGGGGGGGGGAATGTAGTATGTAGGCATGATATTTCTAAATACCATTGACCAGGATTTTTTCCTGCGCCAGCAGAAGGAAAAACTTCAATAACTGTGAGAGAGATATTTCCTAGAGATTTGATCTAGATATTATGAGTTTTCTTCCCTTAAAATGTGTAACAATAACATTATTGTTTTCATGTCTTTTCCCAGCACATAGATATAAACTACAGATGCAGTCTCATTTGTTTTTTTGTAAAGGAACAATTCCTGAATAACTTAATTGCAAACAAAACCTACCTTAGTCAACAGGCAGTATATATATTGTGCCATTCAACTCTGAGCGAACACCAAGCAGTCTAAAATATATAGCATTGCAACAGTCTGCCACTTATATTCTTCACTGACTTGAATGCACAACTTTGGAATGTTGAAGCATAATTTGCATATCACCTGACTGCTATAGTGCTTGAAGTACGTTTTTAGCTTGTCTTTATCCAGGAATAATAATAATAATCCTGTGCATATCTACTTAGGAGCAAGCTACTTCTTTCTGTGTAAACATGAATGACTATTCCTCTGTAAAAGTGTAAATAGGGGAAAGGTGTGCTAATTTAACTTCAATAAAGCCCCATCACTGTAATAGTATACATGTTTGAAGATTCCCTTCAATAAGTGAAACAGAGGCAGTTTGTTTTAAATGTCTCTTATTCAAATCATTTAAGAATTAGTCATTGGTTATTACTTTTGTGATGCTTGTAATGAAGAAGTGTAAACAATATGAACATTTGCAGCATCCTTAATGTTATGTTCATTAATATAAACACATCAATGCATTTTAAATTGGACAGCTTTAGTCCAAAGTACACAGGCAGTTAAATTACAGCAAATTACCCAAAATACAGACTTCATATGATGGATAAGTAAAAGATTGAAGTAACCTTTCAACATAATTCAAAGTGTTGCTTCTCTTATTCCTTTCTCTTTTCTCCTATATTAAGATATGTTCCTTTTTTGGGTATTTTTAATGAAGAAGTGCAGTAGATAAATTTAGCTTGTAAAAAAGCATTTAGATCAACACACCACTAATTATAATGCTATTTATTGTTTAATTTATTGACAAGATAGCTGTTACTTGTATACCCTAAGATGATAATCTTATCGTTTCTCTTCTCCCACCCCCTTAAAATTTTGGCTTATAGTTAAGGATAGTGGCTCCACCCAATGGCTGAAGCAGAGACCTGTACTAGACCAATTAGGTTAGTTGCTATAGTGATAAAGCTTTGTCAGGCATTTCCTCTGGAGGGAAAAAGATCCAGAGTTAAGGCGGCTCTAAGTGGGAGGCAGTGGCAGAAACTAGGGAAAAAAATAACTGTGATAAAATATTTTAAAATGTGCTTGCTTGTGAAAGATCCTGTAATATTCCATTTTCAAAAAGCAAAACAATGCACTTAAAACCCTACTCTGTTAATGTGTTGAGTAGCTTATCAGACTCTTAAAGATGTCTGATCTTGCCATGATTAACATATGTTGTAATTGCATCTTGTCTGGGCTTCTGCAATGTGCTTTATGTTGGACTACCTTTGAAGCACTGTTTGGAAACTTCAGCTGCTACAGCCTGATTTTTGACCAGGAACAGTTATAGGGAACATGCTGTTCACTGGCTACTGAATCATTTTAGGGCACAATTTAAAGTGGCTTAACATAGGAAAGCCTAAGCATCTTGGGACCAGGGTACTTTAAAGACCATCTTCTCCCTTCTGAGCCCATCTGAGTATGGAGATCTTCCAAAGGGGCTTTTTCTTCTGTTCTACTATATCTTGAGTTGTGGAATGAGAGGATTTCATCAGTGGCTGTACCCTTGCTTTTGTATCTCTTTTTCCATATGGAGATTTGTTTAGCTCTCTTTGTTTTGTTTTGTTTCTTCCAGCAGAAAAACAATTTTTATTTAGAGAACAAATAAACTATTTTTATTTAGAGAAGGCTTTTGACTGTTGGTTTAATTTGCCTCATTTATTGCTCAGCATATTTTAATCAACTGATATTTTATATGATGACGATTATTGTTCTGAGTAGACTTATCTGCTTCTTATGTTCATGTTTCTATACATCCTGCATTGACTGCATTTTTACTGTATTGTTAGCGGCCTTGAGTGCCATGCATAGAAAAGCAGAATATAAATTGAAATTATAAACATATTAATGTAGATCTTGTGTAGCTCCAGCAACAGATTGCAAGGTGATTGGCAACTGCCCTCTTAAAATAATCTAATTCTACAAGTTCATTAAATTGTAGTGGCTGGAGAGAAATACTTAATTTGGGCTTGTGGTGCAACAGATCAGATATGTTAATAGTGTGATAAAGTACATGTTTGTAAGTAAAACATATCTACATTGTCAATATTTCCCATTAGCCTAGATAATTGACGTTGAACTATATAATCAAATAATATAAACTACTTAATTTACAGTTACATTGCTGATATATTTTTAAGTCCTATCTAGTAAATAAATATTCTGCGTGAGAACAACAGCAATGCTCCAGGAGACAAGACCTGTATGCAACTATCTTTAGAATGCTATAATATTCATCTGCCATGATAGATACTCGTCGAGGGATGCTACAAATCAGTCCTAAAATGAAAGCCCATATTGTTAGATCTGTATCACTGAAGCTCCACCCCATATAGCTGTTTTAACTGGTCTTTTTAATTTTTTCTTATTAGTTTTTATTTATCCATTATTTATGCTTAATCAAGTATTCTATGTATATGTTTTAATCTAAGGCTGGTTTTTGCTCCCATTTATTTAATAATTATTCGCTTAGATTCATACTGTTATGCTGTTTATTTAGATGTTTTGCTTATGCTGGTCTGTGACTGAATAAAGTAAGTTCATTCATTCATCAATCAATCTATCAACCTTTTTATTCGACCGTCAGTCAGAAAAAAGTACATTTGTCAATACACAGTTAAAAGCTCCAGGAAGATTTTAGAACTTAGCCAACACTAAAATGGCTAAACAGATAGCCCCATATCAATACAATCATTCATTCATAATGTTCACAATAAAGTTGCTGCATATAATTAGTTTTAATTGCCCCTGCACTAGTTCTTACAACTTCTACAGCGTAGTTTCTGCAGCTTGCATGAAGTTCAGGATGCTGGTGCTACACACAGGCAGCCATGTGGAGGCAGACATCATGCATAGAACTTAAAACATGATGTTCTTAAAACACATCATTGCATGGGGGGTGAGGAATTCCTTCCTTCCATCATAACTCCAATGTATCCCTCCTATTTTCATCAGACAACAGAAACTGCTAATCACCTACAGTGTTAGAAACTGAAATATGAAAGCTGGGAGCTAAATGGCACCTTAAGCCTAGGTTAGGTGCACAACAACAGAATGTTTAGACGTGCTTTTTTATAACAAGAATACAAAGCTGAAAATGTATGAACGGCAGCTAAAATATTATGTTCTTTTTTCACATGGTCTAGTTCTTCCCCTGCCCATCCCCCTAATATTCTTAGAAAGGTGTCTTTTCCAGTCTTCGGAGAGTAGCTGGAAGTGGGGAGGCAGAAAAAGGTCCTCCTTTCTTTCCCCCTCTGCAGTTTTAATCTGAAATCTTAGGCGCAGTACTGCTCCCAGAGCTCAGAAACTGTTTGCGCTAAGGAAATTCCCGGTCAAAAATGTGCCTAGAACAATGGGAGTTTCGAGCACTGATCATCTAGGAATTGTGGAACTGAACCATCAATTTCCGTGGAATTTTACGCTGTTCTAGATTATAGTGTTTTCATATTTATGGACACTCTGCGGAGCATCTTAATTTCTGGAGTTTCCAAAAAAACCTGTACACACATGCATTTTCTACTTTTGGAAAGCTGCTTCTGTTTCCTGCTTCCCACTTGCTGCAACAATACAGTACTTCACTGCATTATTTATTCCCCGTGAAGATCAGTGATGAAGCTGCAAATTTTATCCCACAGAAGCTCCTTCACCATAGAGATGAAATGGAGAGATTTCGAACCTTTATAGAGCTGGAATTCAGACTCACTGCCATTTCATTGCTATCAGCTGAAGTCTTTGTGCAGATTGTATGTCCAACTGCATCTATTTTCCCTCTTGAAGCATGAATGAAAGTTCGCTACACCCAGCTCATCTTATTTTTTTTTTAAAATGCAGGACGGGAAATTAAATTGGACAGGATCAGACATAAAACAGCTCTAGTATACTTGTTTATACAAGCAACCCTACAGTTGCAACACTGGAAATAAAAACTGGTAATGACCGTAGAGTGAGATTTCCCTTTGTACAATAGTTAAGTGGTGCAGACATTACCAGAGTGGTGTGGGAGCAATGAACACAGAAGCATCTAATTGTTTGGCCTTAAATGGAGCATTCCAAACAAATGTTTAAAAAGGTTCATTTTTATTTTATTTTTTTGAGTTTTCAAAATGAAAAGTAGCAAAAAGCTTGGGAGATGTTAACAGAATGTTCCGTATCTCCACTTTCTTCTCCCAAGACCTGGAAACATATTGGAGCCTGGAAAGCTTAGTTGGTTAGAGTGTGGTGCTGAGAACACCAAGGTTGCAAGTTCCCTGATGGCTCCATATGGAAGTTAGACTAGATGATCGTCAAGGTCCCTTCCAACACTACAATTCTATGGAGCAAGTCAGAGACCATATCTTGCTTGTGACTGAAACAAGTATTACCCTTTTTAGAATCTGTTGCAATTTGGGACTGGATAAAAATGGAGTCACCTTACCTCCCACATTCTTTTGTAGATTACTTGGTCCAAAACTGCAGGCACCACAGGGGTGCCTTTGGGTAAGAAACATGGCAGATTCCAGACAAATCCCTCCAGGGGCTTTTATACCAGACACCTTTAGCATTGATTTTGGGGTGGAAAGTTGTAAAAGAATGCAAGAGCCCTTCCAGATCAGGCCAAAGGCCCATGTAGTTCAGTATCCTGTTCTCAAGGTGGTTATTCGTATTCCCATGGAAAATCTGCAAGGAATTTGCTATCTCAAATAAAACAATTCCCTCTTTGCAAGCTAGACCTGTGAGTTGCAAATGAGGTCTTAATCTCCCCCGTCCCCATCCTAGCATATCTCTTAAGTTTAGAGGCATATTTCAAGTTTTGCTCTTGAAAGCTACCCCTGCCAAAGCATTGGGATTTGAGAGTGCCAGTAAAACAATTCCCTCTGATTACAATCTAGGCCAGCCCATCACAATGGAGCTCTTCCTCTGCACCCTCTCCCTACTCTGTGTTCATTCTCCCTTCCCCATCATCTCAACCTGGCATGATGTCTGGGTTGCTGAGCAGCCACAAAGCTGTCCCTCCTTTCAGTTGTGCTGCCATATAGAGATCCTACTTCACTTCTGGGAAGTACAAAACATTGCTGAGGCATGCCATTATTTTGCGATTCATCTGTATCACCTCTGGGGCAAACAGTAGCTTTCCTGTATTGTACCATGATTCCAGTCCAGAAGAGGCCTCCCAGCTTTCTGTTAAGGAAAATATGAAAACTCCTAAACATTCTATTTTAAACAGGGAAAACTGAAGTTAAGCGTGTTCTCCTTCATGGTGAGCACGTGTTGCGGTGGGGGCTGACAAGTCACCCCACTGTTGCCGGGCGGGCAAAAGAAGTAGTTGGCCACTGTTGTGATTGGGCTTCCCTTGTTGTTGGGGAGAAGTTAATGTTGCCATTTTATGACTGACAGCCTGAAGTTTTAAAACCCCTGCACGCAGCATTGAGCTTCCTCTTTCCGCTGCGGATTGCCTGCCCCCCTCCCTATATTTAGGGTTGTTCATGTTGACCTTGCTATGCCTGTCATGCGGTCGTCTGCTCTTGGGGTAAAGGTAAAGGGACCCCTGACCATTAGGTCCAGTCGTGACCGACTCTGGGGTTGCTGTGCTCATCTCGCTTTATTGGCTGAGGGAGCCAGTGTACAGCTTCTGGGTCATGTGGCCAGCATGACTAAGCTGCTTCTGGCGAAACCAGAGCAGCGCACAGAAACACCGTTTACCTTCCCACCTATTTATATACTTGCACTTTGACATGCTTTCAAACTGCTAGGTTGGCAGGAGCTGGGACCGAGCAATGGGAGCTCACCCCGTCGTAGGGATTCGAACCGCCGACCTTCTGATCGGCAAGTCCTAGGCTCTGTGGTTTAACCCACAGTGCCACCCACGTCCCAAGGTTGTGGTTAGGCATTGGTTTTTTGATTTGGTTGGTGTAGGGCAGGGGTCTGCAACCTTTAAGACAAAAAGAGCCACTTGGACCCTTTTTCCGAAGAAAAAAAAACTGGGAGCCGCAAAACCGGGAAGGTGACGTCGGGACAGTGCGTGACTAATGCACGCACCGCCCCCATGCGACGTCACAGCCAGTACAGCTCCCACCACAGTGGGGAGTTTCGGGGCGCACAATGCACCTCCTCCCCTCGCTAGTATCCGCTCCGGAGCCGCGGCAAAGGTGTAAAAGAGCCACATGCGGCTCCCGAGCCGCAGGTTGCAGACCCCTGGTGTAGGGGCATGGATTGGCTGTGCCTGCCCCTCTAATTGCTGCTGCTGCAAGGGTATTCCATTAAAGGAATACAGGGGCTCGCCATTGCTTTTGTCGGAATCCTGTCAAGGGGCTAGGGTCATGCAGGAGCCCCTGGGAGCATTTGGGGAAGGCTGAGGGCAGGTTCCCTGCTCTGTCGCTATCCCCCAAATATTTTCCCTTTTTCTGACTTTCGTGGCCATGCGAAATGTCAGTCTGTCCCCATCCGGGGTCAGATAGTTGCAACCAATGCCTAAGCAACCACTCACATTTCTTTATATTTTAATAAAGTTGTGGCCAAAATTATGCCGAAAACCTTACACAAAAATTCTGAGTGAATTGTGTGTTTATTTGAGGTGGCTTGGGGACCTCGACATGCAATGCTCTTAGATGTATAATATTGCCAGATTGGCATTGGAAGGGAGTCTGCAGCACTAATTCCCATGTCGCTGAGATGTTGCTTTGGGGGACAGTATGAACGGCCAAGGGATACTGTTATATCTTGTTAGATTTAAGCAAGGCTCAGTTTTGGAAAAGGTGTGGGAAAGGCATAGCATTGACATAGTATATAATGAAATGTGAACATTTGCCGTTTCCAATAAGCTGCACTGAAACTACTAGTGTCCTTTGTGTAGTTTGTTGAAAGGCTTTCTTGATACAAGGTCACCGTTGTCTTATGCCAAATACAAGAAAGTGCTCTAGGAATAAAAGATTGGGCACATAAATCTCTCTTTTTTTTAAGTAACATTTTTGCCTTCTTCTGTGCTACTACCTTTCTACGGGGGAACCCTATTACAATACTTTTGCTATATACATATCCATATTTTTCTTCTCTTTCTCTCTTTCTCCCCTGCCAGTTTTTCCTTTTCAGTCTGTTTCTCAGTCAAGCTTATTATAGATATTATGATGATGATCATTTTATCATATTAGAAAAGCAAATCATAAAAATGCCCATATCTTTTATGAGACATCCCAGCTGCTCTTTTTAAAAATAAAAATAAAAAGGGGGCATACTTTTGAATTAGAAAAGGTACTTTAAAATTAATGACCTCTGCAAAATGCCACCTGTCAGGCACAGCATCCAAACTGACATTCAAAATATTCTGGGGAGAAAGGGCGAAGCAGTTGATTATGTGTTAATGTATAGTATGATAACCAAAGCTTAATTTAAAGAATTCCTTTTGCACATGCCCTCAGTCCTCATCCATCTAATCTTCAGTAGTCGGAAAGGCATTATCTTTAAACAGGTGCACAATGTTTGCTCTTTCCCCCTCAATTACCAAAACTGTTCTTGCAAACATGGCTAAAGAAGGAAGGTTGTGGTTCGAGGACCCGATCCCCGCTTTGTGGAATGAAGACACACGGACACAGTGTATAAGGTTAATGGGCAAGAAAAGGCCACGACTTTATTGATTGTGCTTAGGCATTGGACCACAACAGATTGACTTGCGATGAGAAGGTGAAAAGTGAGGCGGAATATCTGGCGCAGCGGTACCTTAAACCGCAAACCACGCCCCCTCCAAGCCGCCTGTTTGGGCGCTTACCTGTGGGCGTGGTGTGCCAGCCAGGAGAGTGGGGCAGGGGCATAATGCCCCCTGCGTGACGCAGAAATTGCATCGCACCCACAACACCTCCCCTCTTGGAGGAGGAGAGGCTTTTCCAGGGGTCAGGGACAGACTGGCCACTGAGAAGGGGGAATCATTAGGGAGAATCATAGGCATAAAATCCACACAGAAACACATCATTGCTTGTTTTAACTTGCTTGTGGGAACGACTCAGAGGCTGTGAAAGAAGGAAGGTTAACAACAGAAAGAATTGGAGGAACCATCGGAAGTGACTATGAAAAGCAGTATGAGATGATCAGAACCCTCCGAACTTGAAACATGGGAAGTCCTATTAAAATTTTATAATTTGGCAGAATATTCAGATTATTTTATCTGTACAGTGGTACCTCGGGTTAAGTACTTAATTCGTTCCGGAGGTCCGTTCTTAACCTGAAACTGTTCTTAACCTGGAGCACCACTTTAGCTAATGGGGCCTGCTGCTGCTGACGTGCCGCCAGAGCACAATTTCTGTTCTTATCCTGAAGCAAAGTTCTAACCTGAAGCACTATTTCTGGGTTAGCAGAGTCTGTAACCTGAAGCGTATGTAACCTGAAGTGTATGTAACCCGAGGTACCACTGTATATGTATAATTTGGAATATTTCATGTGATTTGATTGGATTGTTAAAGTGGGAAATTTAATAAAAATGATTTTTTTAAAAAGAGAGAAGTGGTGGCATTATAAATACTTTTTAGAACATCTGCTCATAAGCAAAACCATCTATCCTGCTCATCATTTTTTGCTTACATTTGTTTCATGGTCCCATTGTTTCTGCCCTACCTAGAGTAGGTTTAGGAAGTCTTGCCTTCACTCCAATTTGGCTTCAGAAGTGATCCATGCAGAATATATATAAAAAAATGGAGACAAATCAAAATGAGAATCCACCCCTCACTCTTGTTTTGGAATCCTTTGTGTTTTAAAAAGAATGCCACCAAACAGCTGCTGGGAATACAATTGCTGTAAGTAAGCTTGCCTCAGATTTCACCTTTGTTCAGGCTCTTCAATCATTGAAATGTCTCCAACTTTGCACCTTCCAAACAAGGGCTTTTCAGCTGAGCAGTAGCCTGCATAAAATTATAGGGCTTGGGTTTTCTATTTCTGTTCTAGAAGACTGTGTGTTGGTGTTTCTGGATAACTGTACCGTTACCATTTTCCAGACTGTCCTTGCATGAGAATAGGACTTGTTCTACAGCATTGAATAATAGTTAAACATTTTTGTGTGTGAACTGACCTTACATTGTACTGTCACTGTACATCTTACCTTGTATATTTCTATTTTGTGTAGGATTTCATTGCTAATGGGAATTAAGGAATGGTTCACAATGTATGGTCATTATTTGATGCGTACAGTGTCACGTATGAACGAGCGGTTTCCGAATTTGAATAGCTATTTCTGAATCTGAGATGCCTCATTCAGATGTGCAATTTATAACACCAAAGTCATCACTTTAATTTCATTCCATGTGTCCAATTCAGTGCTTTCTTAGAGCATTTTAGCTCACACATTCAGCTGCCACCTCAGTGGTCCTGTGAAGGAAGATCAAGTGATATATGTTCATCTCGCCTTTATAATATTGGTGTGTGTGTGTAAACACTGATGATAGTAGAGAAAATGATTTTTTTAAAAAAGATAAGACTTGTGACATGTTGTAGTACTCTTTTAAAACTTTGCTATATTTATTATAGGCCTATAAATAACGTCTTCATGACACATAGAGGAAAAATTATATAGCCAACCATAGTATTTCTGTTTCTATTTAGGGTTGTGATGAGAAACGAAGCAGTCATACCAGATGGCATTTGAGGTTGTGTGTGCATGAATGACACCATATATGAATTAATCATTTCCACCCCCATTTATATTGAGCCAAATACCTAGGACTGACAATTTAGTTCATTATATGATCATTCTTGCTTCCATGGAAACTGATGCTCCACAGTCTAAGAATGCCACCGTGTGTGTGTGTGTGTGTGTGCGCGCGCATGTTTAGAGATACCTCTTTATTCCTTTTCTATTATCTATATTTATAACATTCCTCACTATCCTATTGCAAGATGTGCATGCACCAATTAATATCAATTTTATAAAAATCACTTGGAAGTATACAGCTTGGTTGCTTAAGCTTATTTTAATTTTTTTTGGAGTGGCTAAGTGAGGGTTGGGTCAAATGTAGACTGAACCTACTACATAGGAAGTCAGGCCATTGGTCCACCCAGCACAGTGATTGGCAGCTGTTCTCCAGGGTTGCAGACAAGTGTTTTCCACAGTCTTTCCTGGACATGCTAGAGATTGTATCTGGGACTTTCTGCATGCAAGCCAGATACTCTACTACTGATGTTCTCCTCAAACTTGGGATTACACACTCCTGGTGTACTGATTAAGAGCAGTTGACTCGTAATCTGGTGAACCGGGTTTGATTCCCCACTCGTCCACATGCAGCTGCTGTGTGGCCTTGGGCTAGTCACACTTCTCTGAAGTCTCTCAGCCCCACTCACCTCACAGAGTGTTTGTTGTGGGGGAGGAAGGGAAAGGAGATTGTTAGCCGCTTTGAGACTCCTTAGGGTAGTGATAAAGCGGGATATCAAATCCAAACTCCTCCTCCTCCTCCTCCTCTTCTTCCATTGTCTTCTGTAAAGCAGTTTCTTGTGGGTGAAACCGCAAGCTATGCTTTGCCTCAAGCCTGGATGAGGAGGAGCAAATTGTTAATATATGAACCTGAGGCTCCTTGCAAGCTCATCAACAGAGCACCATCAGAGCACCGGGCATTATGTCTACACCAGCCCAGAGTGTTTGTCTCACTAAATTTTTTTATAAAGGATGTTACATTCAATTTAAGTGTGCATTTAATCTGGAAATTGAATTTCACCATGGTATCCTATTACCTCTATGTGCTAGTATGACTATTTAGGTTATGGTGTCCTGAGCTTATTGTAGACCCTATTTCATTTTATGTACCACTGCTCTGTATGTTCAGACTGTTAAGTTTTGAAAACTAATCTTATGTTGTAGTTGAATTCAAAGCCTCAACCCTCTTTTTTGCTAAACCCGCTAAGGACTTCGTCTTAATCATGTAGTCTGAGCTTTTCATAAATCCTGGTTTGATCCTATCTAGTAGGAGGGAAAACGCTTCCTCCAGTTTATGCTGTTGAAAATTATTTCCACGGGTAAATCAATGGGCTAAGTATCACTACCCTACATATCTGTGAAATCCTGTGGAAGCTCAGCGCCAGGACCCAAACATAAAAATGAATAGGTCAGAACATACTTTAGGCTTGTTGTTGATCTTTCTTTCTGCCTTGGAAAACTTCCTGTTTCCCTCCAGAATGAAACTTATGTCATTGGCATGTAGGAGAACGTTACGTTTTTGTTTGTAACTTTGTTGTTGTTTACTGTAGTCATTTAGTCGTGTCCGACTCTTCATGACCCCATGGACCAGAGCACATCAGGCACTCCTGTCTTCCACTGCCTCCCGCAGTTTGGTCAAACTCATGCTGGTAGCTTCAAGAACACTATCCAACCATCTCGTCCTCTGTTGTCCCCTTCTCCTTGTGCTCTCAATCTTTCCCAACATCAGGGTCTTTTCCAGGGAGTCTTCTCTTCTCATGAGGTGGCCAAAGTATTGGAGCCTCAGCTTCAGGAGCTGTCCTTCCAGTGAGCACTCAGGGCTGATTTCCTTAAGAATAGATAGGTTTGATCTTCTTGCAGTCCATGGGACTCTCAAGAGTCTCCTCCAGCACCATAATTCAAAAGCATCAGTTCTTCTGCGATCATTCTTCTTTATGGTCCAGCTCTCACTTCCATACATCACTACTGGGAAAACCATAGCTTTAACTATATGAACCTTTGATGGCAAGGTGATGTCTCTGCTTTTTAAGATACTGAAACTCAAAATAGAATCTATACTGAATGTAATGACTAGCTAAAAGAAAAGGCAGTAAATTATTATCTGTTTCTCACTTACTGTACCTTGAACAACTAAATAAAATATACTGAAGTCTGCAGTTGACTGACCTTTTGATAGTTCAGGATTTGCCCACATGTGTGACTAACAGGTCCATGCTATAGATTATAGAGAGAAGTGAGGAGGAATAACAATATTTAGCCTGGTTGGCAGTAACTAACAGGCTTCAAAAGTGACACTTGTGTGCTAAGGCACAGTGAGCCTGTCACTGTGCGTGCTTGCACGCACGCACGCACACACACACACACACACAGCACAACAATCTTTGATCAAAACAGAACACAACATAAGTTGGTCCATGCGACGGTCACCTCCAGACTGGATTATTGTAACTCGCTCTACGTGGGGCTGCCCTTGAGACTGACCCAGAAACTCCAGCGGGTGCAGAATGCTGCAGCGAGACTCCTTACGAGGTCTTCGCTGCGAGATCACATTCACCCAGTGCTATACCAGCTGCACTGGCTCCCGGTGGAGTACAGGATCAGGTTTAAGGTGCTGGTTTTAACCTTTAAAGCCTATATGGCTTAGGACCCTCGTACCTACGGGACCGCCTCTCCTGGTATGCCCCACAGAGAAACCTACGGTCTTCAAATAAAAACATCTTGAAGGTCCCAGGCCACAGAGAAGTTAGGCTGGCCTCAACTAGAGCCAGGGCTTTTTCGGCTGTGGCTCCGATCTGGTGGAACACTCTGTCACAAGAGACCAGGGCCCTGCGGGACTTGACATCCTTCCGCAGGGCCTGCAAGACAGAGCTGTTCCACCAGGCCTTTGGCCAGGGCACAGCCTGACTCCCTCCCTCGGCAATCTTCGCAGAGCTCTGGCCCAATGGTTGCTAGTGGCTTGAATTAATTAATTTTTACAATGAATGATTTTAGAATGTTGTTTATGTTGTACTTTTGTACTGTTTTATTGTTGTTAGCCGCCCTGAGCCCGGCTTCGGCTGGGGAGGGCGGGATATAAATAAAATTTATTATTATTATTATTATTATTGGTGTTCCAAGGTATTCCCTTTGTTTGGGATGGGTTCAGGGTGTGCACTGAGTGACTGGAATGGTTTCATTTCCAAAATGTTGTTCTCATGTGCATCTAAGCCAGGGGTCAGCAAACCTTTTCAGCAGGGGGCTGGTCCACTGTCCCTCAGACCTTGTGGGGGGGGCGGACTGTATTTTTTTGGGGGAAATGAACAAATTCCTATACCCCACAAATAACCCAGAGATGCATCTTAAATAAAAGGACACATTCTACTTACGTAAAAACACGCTGATTCCTGGACTGTCTGTGGGCCGGATTTAGAAGGTGATTGGGCCAGATCCAGCCCCCGGGCCTTAGTTTGCCTACTCATGATCTAAGCCATCCAACTGTTTTGACATCATTTTTATTTATAAATCCACTGCAGCTTTTGCTCCATCCCCTCTTGATTTCTTCTTCACCACAACCTCTTTGATTTCAGCCTGGCTTCTTAGCTTTGTCTTTCCTTACCTGTCTGCTACCATCTTGAGTTTGTGGTCCCAATCCTGTGTGTTTCTCAGGTTCTTTTCTCTCTCTTCATCTTCAATATGTTTGCATTTTCACTTCATTTTTAAAAATCCAAGTATGTATTTTCACCTGATTGCAATTAGTCCAGAGACAATCTCCTATCTCCTATACAAAGCACAATGTGTGTTTTCTCCCTATTTGTGTCAGCACCAATGTTTGGCTAAGTAGGTGCTGTATCCCTTCTGCTTTCCATGTTAAATCTAAGCAGGCTGCATCTTTGTAGAGGCTAAAGGGCCAAGCACTACTGGCTGATTCATTTCTCAGGTGAGCTGCAATTGTCATCAGTTGTTTGTTTCTGAGTTTGTCAAACCCGGCATCTTAATGTTCTCATCTTTTCAATTCATTTTCTACCGTTTAGTATTGGGAAGACAACGCTTTAACGGTCTTGATTATTTTTATTCCAAATATGCATTTACATACAGGTTCATAACTAAAATATCTAAATATTGCAGAAATTAAGGTTTGTTTTCTTTTTAAAAAAATCAGTAGCTGCTGGCAACATGTTAGCTGCAAATTATCAACAGCAGTTACCCCTGCTCAAAGCATTTGGTTCACCCTCTATACCTTTTTCTTTTTATACTGTCAAACTAGGATTATATCTACCTAGTAAATATACAAGTTTTGCTTGTTTCTATTTATAAAAACAAAGCTGCCGGTTATTTAGCAGGAAAAATGCCTATAAAATTGTTGGGAACAAATTCAAATTTTCTCTGAATCCTGCAATGCGTGATCTTGTAATTGTTCATCTCATAATTGCTACCAACCTTGTGGCTAATCAGAAATGTTCTGTTCTTTCCCAAGGTTCTAAATTGCTCGATGTGATTTTTGGGGATGTATGGTTTTTGTGCTGCTGCTTGGGAAGTGTGGCAAATTGTGGGGATGATGAAGGCAGTGTGTTACCTAGTCAGCAACCCAAGATTCTTTCATTCTACAGATGTTATGCTGGGAGGATGAGATAAGTGGAGGAAACCACCCAGCCCCACGATTCAAGACGAGATAATCCACCCACAGAATAAAGACATGCATTACCGTATACATGAGTCTGACTAAAACCACACCTAAGAAGAACCTTGGGGGAGGAAAAAAAATTGCATTGGCAAGATATAGCGCTTACAAAACATTACTGGTTTTTTTTTGCGTGTGTCCAAATGCTCTGGAACTAGTGTACAGTCAAACATGCTGTCAGGGAACTGCCATCGGCTAAGAGGCGAGAGGTGGATGGGTTACAGGGAGTCTCCGAAGATCGTGAGAAGCAGCTCTTCCTCCGGCGAGGAGGGATGCCCCACCTCCAGTGCGGAAGGGATGCAGGGATCGGAAGATGCTTGAGAGAGCCGCAACACGGAGCCTGAGCAAAGCGCAGAGATGGGAGGAGAAGGATGGGGGTCAAAAGACTGTTATGCTGGGGAAAGTTTAAGGACCGCCCACTCCCAGATTCTGCTAGTGACTGAGCAGACATGGACTTGAGATGCTCTGCACTGTAAATGTTTTTGTACAGATAATAAAGCCTGGAAAAGACCGGTGGGAGTCTTGCCTGTTCGTTCTCGAGCAACCACGCCGGCACATAACACATGTTTGTTTGTTTCTCAGCTATCTGCATTTGCTTTTGTAAATATCTCCCTGCTTACATGGCACAGCTACACTCCTTGCTGTTGGGGTGTGTGCAACATTCCCAGCCTTCCATGGGAGGGAAATCAGCAAGGCCTTTCTTCTGTACATTTCAGAAATGAAGCCTTGTCTAAAAGTTGGCCATAGAGAATTAAAGGAAATAAATACAAAACAGCTAATAATTAATTACAAGTGGTTTGCAGGGCAGAGGTGCTTGCCATTCAATACATTCAATATTGCAATCATATCTGCAGTACTAAGCCCTGTGCAAAATGCAACACACAAAAGCTCTGATTTCACCTTTCAGTTTGCATTTAAAGGAGAACCTACCTAATTCACATATTTTTGAATCAACACACAAATCAAAACACAACCATCCTTTCAATTTTGCAGTGCTGTTCTCCAGCCAAGTAATTTGCACTAAGATTCATATACATAAACAAAACAAATAAATTAAAATAAAAAAATCCTTCCAGTAGCACCTTGGAGACCAACTAAGTTTGTTATTGGTATGAGCTTTCGTGTGCATGCACACTTCTTCAGATACACTGAAACAGAAGTCAGGTAAAGGTAAAGGTAAAGGTACCCCTGCCCGAACGGGCCAGTCTTGACAGACTGTGGGGTTTGTGCGCCCATCTCACATTTATTGGCCGGGGGCCAGCGCTGTCCGGGGACACTTCCGGGTCACGTGGCCAGCGTGACATCGCTGCTCTGGCGAGCCAGAGCCGCACACGGAACGCCGTTTACCTTCCCGCTGGTAAGCGGTACCTATTTATCTACTTGCCCCCGGGGGTGCTTTCGAACTGCTAGGTGGGCAGGCGCTGGGACCGAACAGCGGGAGCGCACCCCGCCGCGGGGATTCGAACCGCCGACCTTTCGATCGGCAAGCCCTAGGCGTTGAGGCTTTAGCCCACAGCGCCACCCGCGTCCCGTGAAACAGAAGTCACCAGGCCCTTATATATAGTGAGAAGGTGGGGAGGGGTATTACTCAGAAGGGTGGTGGGAATGGGTGATTGACTGATAGGTGTGGTAAACCTGTTGATGACTGTTAACGACCGCAATTGGTCTTACAGGAAAAAGCAAGGGGTGAGATGGCTAGAAAGAGCTTTATCATGTATAATGAGATAAGAATCCAATGTCTCTATTCAGACCAGGTCTCTCCTTGGTTTTAAGTTTGGTAATAAGTTGCAATTCAGCAACTTCTCTTTCCAGACTGTTTCTGAAATTCTTTTGTAATAAGACATCTACTTTGAGGTGGACCCCGCCTCCCCCAGTCCTCTGTGGTTGGTGACATCTACAGTTAATAGCTAAGTCATCAAGTCAAATTTTGCTCTATACATGTTTAGCTTTTTTGCTTCATATTAAAAACTCACAATTTTATTAAACATTCATAATTCATTCCATCTCATAGGCTTGCAGCAGGGGAACAACTGACAGAATCTGTAAGTCGACTGCAGACTACTTGCCTTGCTGGCTTCTAGTTTAAAACTGCTACATTACATATTGAAATTTCAAAACATTCACTTGTAAAGATAATGAAGTTTTTAAAGGTGACAGTTCAGAGGCAGCATTTACTAAGCAATAGCAGCAATGGGACACAGACACAGAAGGTTGTTACGCTGATCCCAGAGTCAATGGGTTTAGAAGTAATAGCCTTCATTGAATATTGCGATGGAAACATTCATCCTCATGGCTTAGCAACATCATTGCTATTAACTTTATAGCATCGTACCTAAGGAATAATTAAACCAGATGGCATGTTAAACCCTACTGAAAGCATATAGGCATTTTTACTTTTAAGTTGATAAAAATTAAGTAAAACAACATATGTTCTTACACATCCAAGTTCCTTTAACAACATATTAACTGCTTTCTTTAATATTCTTCTTGGTGATCAGAGACACTATGGTTCCTTCTCTAATCTTTCCACTCTCATAACGTGTTACTAAACTGCTCTTCTCTTGATATTCAAGGAATCAGTAGGAAATGTTTAGAACAATTATTTTTAGGCAATATTCAGGTTTTAGAAACCAATGGATTCATTTGCATTCAAAATAATACTTAATTGACTCATAGGAGATACAGCGTGTACAACCAAGCAAATTATATTTTATGCAACAGATGTTTAGAAGAGAATAACAAACATCCTATTTCCTGTTATTGGTAGTGACCTGTCACTTTTAATGCCATAACACACAATAATGCTATGCTGAAATTCTAATTATACTTCGAGTTCTTCCGGATTGCAAAAGAGGGAATGTTGCTCAGTAGTAGACCATATGTTTCCCATGGAGTTAGGAGAGGCTAAGATACAGTAAAACATTTTATTTGTACAAAGATGGTCTAACATGAAGGATTGGAAGTAGACAACATTTTCTGAAAAGCAAGCCTATAACCCTTTGACCCCTTCAATGGCATATACTCTCTCTCTCTCTCTCTCTCTGGTTTGGAATGCCTGTTGCTTTATTTTGTGTCATAAACCAAGTCGAGACTACATTGATATCTTTTCACATTGCAAGCTCGTTCTAAAGTGTGGTGCAGAATTCATCAACAACATGCAAAGGCTGTTCTACCTGTTCACAAAGAATTTTGCTGTGGAATTATTCAGGGATGCCCCCATTTTAGAATGTGTGTAACACCTTTGAAAGTTCCTTAAACTCGTTGAAGATAGAAAGGTAGTATATTTGGATAAAAGACTCAATCTTACATGCATGTTTTCATCCTGGAGTGAGTTTGAATGAAGCATCTTTTCCATTCTCCACCTGCATTTTGAAAAGGATACAGTCCACAGCTAACTGGCTTTCCTGCTGGCTCCTATTTCCCAGCTTTCCCTGGCCCAATGCATTCCTGTCAGCTGAGAAGCATGTTGCCTGTGCTCAAATGGGGTTGGGAGGCTTTTGATGAAATCCACAAGTCTTTCCCCTGCTCCCTGGTAACCTGCTAAAATAGTAGCTGGTTGGAGGGGTCTTTTCAGCTCCCTTTAATTAACTATATACAGCAGTACCTCAGGTTAAGAACTTAATTTGTTCTGGAGGTCCGTTCTTAACCTGAAACTGTTTTAACCTGAGGTGCCACTTTAGCTAATGGGGCCTCCCGGTGCCGGAGTCTGTAACCTGAAGCGTCTGTAACCTGAGGTACCACTGTAGTTCATGACACAACTTGGCTGAGTTGGTTGTTCTGTCCTCTAGGTGCTCTGAGCTTGGTCTGCCTTGATACAGGTGCAGCTGAGAAGATTGTAGAAGGCTATTAGGTCCATGAAGTGCCTGAATTTCTCCCCAGAAGGGAAAGGAAGAGGAGTGTAACTAGAGTAAAGGTATTCTGTGGGGTCTGGAACAAGAAAAAACATCCTCCTTGATTGTTAATCACACCGATGGCTTTTGGGGAAGCAAGTTGTGGTTCGAGGACCCAAACCCCGCAAACCCCGCACAGTGGAATGAAACACAAGGACACGTGATATAAGGTTAATGGGCAAGAAAAGGCCACAACTTTATTGATTACAGCAAGTGAAAAGGTATTGGCTTAGGCATTGGATTACGTCAGCTGACTCCACCCCACTCGGAGAGAGGTGAGTCTAAAAAACAATGGGGGTTTATTCACCAGTAGGTGGAGCCTGTTGATGCTAATCCAACTATAAGCTCTCCCCTGATGTCACCAAGGGTCGTGCCATGGCCTCCCGCCAAGCAGGCATCGGACAGAATACACGACCGCCGGATTCCTTTAACGGAATACCCAAAAATTGAAGGCGCAGGCGATGGCCACACCTAGCCCTTCGACACACCACAACACATTAATCCAATGCCTAACCTACCCACCAATACCACGAAAGTTGTGACGATTGCTACGAGGTAGGCGAAAAAAACAAAAGGCCTAATGTCAAATGGAAAAATTCCTACCAGGCCCCCTAGACAACCAGGGCAACCAACCTAAGTTCCATAGCAAGGCAAAAAAGTGAGGGCTGGAGGCTGGCGCCGCAGCAATTTAGGCTGCAGTACACGCCCCCTTGAAGGCACCTGGTTGGGTGCCTGGCCAAGGGCGTGGGCGCCAGCCAGGTGGGTGGGAGGCAGGGGGCAAACGCCCTCTGCTTGAGGCGGAGTTCGGCTCCTGGCCACAACCACTCCCCTCTCTTGCAGGGAGGGGAGTCTTTCTCATAAACCCAAAACAGTAACTTTATGTGTCAGCATTTGTCTATGTATAGGAACATCACCATTCTGTTGCTTTAAAAATATTATGTGTGCAATTGTTAATCAGTATATAGTTTGTTTCCTCATTGTTGATGAAATCTGAAAGCCCTATCTGTAGAATTGGATCAGGGCTAGTTGAGTAGTTATGTGTTTATACTTCTTAATGGAAATGACATTTAATTCTGCAGTGCTTGCTATATCAAATATCATCCTGGAACTACAAAAAAACCTGAATTGCTCATTGGAAAGGAACCGAAACAAAAGGATAATATACCTTTTTTAATTTTCCTCTGGGCGGTATCCAGAAGGAATTTAAAAGATGAACAGGTTTTGTTGAAATCCCCAATGCTGAAGTAAACTTCAACATGCAGGGTAAATTCAAAGTATCACTTTTGCCCACTTGCTTAATGGTGTCTCAAGGCATAAAGGAGTCTGTGGAAAAAATGATATGTGCTCAAATACTGAAAGTACAGATTTAAAATACTACAGATTACCCACACAGAGCTTGATGCCATCAAAAACCAGTTTACCATAGTGCCCTAAATAAAATGACCACAGGCTACTTTCTTAAAATGGGAAAATTAACATTAAATCAAAAGAGACAGAGTAATTTTTAATGCAGCTTGAGAGGCCATCCATATTCTGAACTGATGGTAAGTATGCTTTTGCGCAGTGACAAAAGGTAAATGATTTTGAATTATATTGAATTTAAATTTCATTACATATTTGCTGGAGACAGGAGGCTTCACTATTCCTCTTTTCTCTCACTTTCACTTCTAATAATTCTAATGCCCTAATGTATTTATTACACTATGATTTAAAAATAACCAAGGGTGCTTCTATTCAAAAATAAACAGATTTGGTTTGTCTGTGAAATAGACTTATGTGTAGACGGAAGCCTTTTAACAATTCCAGAAAGCTCTTGAGTTTCGCATTGCTTATGAAATGATAATGCAAGTGGATTTAGCATTTGTATATCTGCAGGCTCAAGCTTTCTCAGTTGTACCAAGGCAGCTTAAACTAATATCTAATCTTCTTATGGAATTGTTTCGCTATAACAACAGGATAGCTTACAACGGGCTTGAACCACCAGATGGTTGTTTGGGAAGAGCTGAATGGAAGATGGGAGTCGCACAACTTAAGGAATATCTAATTATATTCCTCCATGTGCTTATCATTTTTATGTTTGAAATGGCATGGCAAGAAAGAACGAAGAAACCAGAATTTTCACAGTTGTCCATCTTAGTAGTTTAAAAGCACATTGTCAGGGAACTGACATCGGAGGGAGAGGCGAAGGGGAGGCTCCCAGATGATGCTGGCGAAGGACCCAGCAGCAGGGGGAGAAACAGCTCAGTAGAGGGGGAAGCCAATCAGCGCAACGCCAGGGATAAAGGGGGGCAGACGGGGGAATTGGAGAGAGGGCTCCAGAACTCTTCACTGGACATCAGTGAGGAGAGCCCAGGTCCTCCGCTACCCACGCCTCCCTGCGCAGAGGACTCCCGCGCAGTGAGAGGAGGAGGAGACTGGCTGTCAAACAACTTTTATGTTGGAAGAGGTTCAAGAAACGCCACTGACGGATTCTGCCAGTGACTGAGACAGCCACGATGAGAAGGGGCTGTGCAGTCAGAAAGGTTTAACAAGGCAAATTAACCGAGAAAGGCACCAGCTTACGCACGAGTAACTCATACCTATTACACACATCTTCTGTAATTGTTTGTAGGAAGCTGCAAGGGGAGAAAGAACAGTACTTCAAAGTAAGTACTTTAACACTTTATCAGCATCGCTATGAGTATGGAATAATGATGTGGAAACATAATTTGCTCTTAGTAACAAAAAAGCTTGAATATTAGTGTATTCAGCTAGCATTTCCTGAACTTTATTCTGCTTTTACAATTAAAACTAAAGGTAAAGGACCCCTGACAGTTAAGTCCAGTCGTGAACGACTCTGGGGTTGCAGCGCTCATCTCGCTTTACTGGCCGAGGGAGCCGTTTGTCCGCAGACAGTTTTTTCGGGTCATGTGGCCAGTATGACTAAGCCGCTTCTGGCAAAACCAGAGCAGCGCATGGAAACGCTGTTTACCTTCCCGCCGGAGCGGTGCCTATTGATCTACTTGCACTTTGATGTGCTTTCGAACTGCTAGGTGGGCAGGAGCAGGGACCGAGCAATGGGAGCTCACCCCGTCGCGGGGATTTGACCCGCCGACCTTCTGATCGGCAAGCCCTAGGCTCAGTGGTTTAGACCACAGTGCCATCCATGTCCCGGTACAATTAAAACTAGCAAACCCTAAACAAATCGTTTAAAAAACAAAACATGAAAATAATGACTCTGTTTTTTAAAAAAAATAATTGTAGAAGAAAACATTTAATAATCATACATTAAACTTTCCCAAATCTGGAAATATTTATTTAACCATTTATAATCATTAAAAAAATTGTATATATTAAGATGGTTATAATGTGTAATATGCTAAAACAAAACAGCATACTGACAAAACATGAATACGGTTATGTTTAGTATGTTCTGCTTGATACTTTAATAATGTTGGTACTACGCAAGTCTTCTGGGGAGTAAATTCCACATTTGAGAAATATGTGTTCCTCATTTACATCTGCCTCAAATGCCTTTGCATAAGCCCCTTTGTAATGCACATTGTGACCGTCATACGTACAAGTTATACGTACAAGTTATACAAATTACAATATCTTAGATTATGAAAATGCTATACAGATGGCATCATACCCCAGCAAAACTTGCAAAAATGTATAAAAACAGATCACCAACTTGCTGGAGATATAAGAAAGAGACTGGGTCTTATTTACATATGTGGTAGAATTGTTGAGCTATCCAAGATTTCTGGAATAACATCTATGATGAACTTAAAAAGTTATTTAAAATTAATTTTAAAAAGAGACCAGAAGACTTCCTTCTAGGCATATTGCCATCAGAGATGAGTAAAAATATCAGTCCTCTATTTATGTTATGCATCAACGGCAGCCAGAATATTAGTGGCAACGAACTGGAAGAACGAAACTGTTCCCACAATAGTAGAGTGGCAAGCTCCAATGAGAGAATACCTTCAGTTGTCAGGAAGAGTAAGAAACAACATGAATCAGAGAGTCTACAAGGAATGGAGAATATTTAAAGAATACTTTAAAAAATCATTATAAGAGTGAAATTCTCTTGGCAGAACTAGACTGATCTTGTAAAACAAAAAATGTAAATAATATTATGTTAGGACATATGAAGATAACTGAATGTAATATGAGGCTGTGCGTTATAAAGGAAAGAATAGACACAGTAAACGACAATTTTTGGAAGTCTTTTTAAAGTTTATAGAAATCTTTTCTTGTCTTTTTTCCTTCTTTTTACAAAATTGTATTTGTATGAACATAAAGGACAATTTGTTATTATATTCGTACAGAAAAATTGTATAAAATTATGTACTTGTTTATCCTTATTTTCCTTTTTCTTCTTCATTCCAGCTTTTGTACTGAATACTGTTGTATATATAAACTTCCTTTTTTAAAATTGAAATGAATAAAGATTATTTTAAAAAACCAAAACCAAAAAAACTCAACCAATACAGTGGTACCTCAGGTTACATACGCTTCAGGTTACAGCTCACCCCGTCGCGGGGATTTGACCCGCCGACCTTCTGATCGGCAAGCCCTAGGCTCAGTGGTTTAGACCACAGTGCCATCCATGTCCCGGTACAATTAAAACTAGCAAACCCTAAACAGACTCTGCTAACCCAGAAATAGTACCTCGGGTTAAGAACTTTGCTTCAGGATGAGAACAGAAATTGTGCTCCGGCGGCGCAGCGGCAACAGGAGACCCCATTAGCTAAAGTGGTGCTTCAGGTTAAGAACAGTTTCAGGTTAAGAACGGACCTCTGGAACGACTTAAGTACTTAACCTGAGGTACCACTGTACCGGGGGGGGGGGGGCTGGACTAGACCAGGCTTCCTCAAACTCAACCCTCCAAATGTTTTGAGACTACAGTTCCCATCATCCCTGATCACTGGTCCTGCTAGCTAGAGATCATGGGAGTTGTAGGCCAAACACATCTGGAGGGCGGAGTTTGAGGAAGCCTAGACTAGATGATCCAACTCTACAATTGTACGATTCTATGGCTCTTTATATAGACCCCTTTCAAAACAAACCCCAGTGATTTTTGTGTGAAAGAGACAGTACTCACCAGTAAAGATCACCCTCACCTCTTTTCTTGCTGCCTATGGCAACCATTTTTATAGGCATTCATAAGACAATAAGTTGCAGATGATGTATTGTAACACAAAATATGTATTGTATGTAAACAAAAAAGCCCAAATGTTCCCAAGAGATGTATCCACAATAGAGTTAATTTCATGAAAATCTGTATCAAACTGCAATTATTTATATGATACATTGGAAGCCAATTTACACTTTTTCCAAAAAAAAAGGATAAAGCTAAATTTATCAGAAAATAGGATACTGGAGTCTAGCTCGTTAAGAACAGCTTGGCATAATTTTTGTAGTTAAGCCTGTCAGTAACAAACTAATACATCCCCCCCCCGACTTCAGCATGATGATAATTTTGAGTGAAATATTCATCTACGATAACTGGATCCAGTATCATGAGGAATAGATCAATTGTGAATGATTGCTAATTTAGTGGGAGACATTTAATACTTTTTGTATGCAATATATCTTTACATTTTATCATGTGGTGGTCTGCAGCTTAGTACGAGGGATATTCTAGAGCGATGGTTCTCAACATGTGGGATCCCAGATGTTGTTGGACTACAACTCCCATCATCCCTGAGCTCTGGCCTTGCTAGCTAGGGAAGATGGGAGTTGTAGTTCACAACATCTGGGGACCCACAGGTTGAGAAAGGCTGTTCTAGAACATTTTTGCACATAGGATGGTTTTAAACCTGCAGTATACACCAGTCCTGTACATTTAAATCTAAACATGAAATTTAACTGCTAAGTACAGGCAACTCTCATTTTAGGTGCAGCTGATATGTGCACAATTGCACACACGCACACAGCGGCAAACCCCGAATTGCCCTGGAAATTTAATCAAGCTGTCACCGAAACGTCACTAAAAGGCTGGCTGGGGGTGGGGCGGAGGTTGGGCGGTGATGGAACAGGGTGTTTGCATGTTTTTTCAGTGGGCTTCTGATTTCACGCAAGTGCGCAATGACCTCAGATGCAACCCCCACAAATGCAACTCCCTTGCAAATGGGGAGTTGCCTGTACAGAAAGAGAAAAACCTAAAAGAACTGTCAAATGTGGAAACAGAAGGCAAAAGATAAAAATATTTATCTGACGAGCACGTCTTGGGTGGCATGATGTTAAGCTGATTAAAATAACCGCAGTTGCTAGGTTCAGGAGTTTCTAATATTTCCATCTTGACATTGCAAAATCTGGCATTTTTCTATAGACACCCTCCCCCCACCCTTACTGGGTTCCTAGAGAGGGAAAAGTTGGCATCTTAAGTTAGTTCAGCTTTATGGGAGTTGATTAAAGCAGCCCCCAGAAGCTAATTTGGGTTATGAGAACCTAATAATAATAATAATAATAATAATAATTTATTTATACCCCACCCATCTGGCTGGGCTTCCCCAGCCACTCTGGGTGGCTTCCAACAAAATATTAAAATACCGTAATGCATCAAACATTAAAAGCTTCCCTAAACAGGCTTCTACCGTACGTCGAGAGGTCATCATTGCATCAACGCCCAATGCCTGAGCCAGGGTCTACCCACATCTGAAATATAATAAAGTTGTGGCCAATTTAACCCCATAGCACATTGTCTTGAGTCGTTATTCCACATGACGGGGGGGGGACCGCCTGGGATCTGGGGGACTGCGCCTGTCCACGCAATAGTTGTGTAGAACAGATTGTGTAGATTAGGGAGTGTCAGCAGGTGTGTATTGCTTGGCAAGCTGCATCTGCTTAAATGTCCTCTTTTCCATAACTATCAATGGTGTAGAATCAATGGTATAAAATTTCCAGAAATTTTAAGCCATTCTGAAGCTTTTGCCTCTAAAGCGTTTTTTTTGCGGGGAGAGGGAAAAGGAAAATTTGGGGGGAGGGGGAATGCAATACTTGTTTTTCAGAGTGCTCTTTATATATTGGAAGTCACTTTGTTATGATTAAGAAGCATACAATTCATGATGTACAATTTGGTCTAATGTGTTTCCAGCATATTAAGAGTACAATTTTATGTTACGAATGGAGCCACAAGCTGCTGACTGTAAGGAACCTAGCATTGTTTTGGTTTTGGCAGTTTATGAGGAGTAGGCAAAAAACAATAAAAACAGAAACCATCAACATTCTAGTAAAATTTTTATTTATTCTGAAAATTCTTATGTCTTCACTAGTCCTCCACAGTCTCAAGCAGACAAAGAAAGAGAGACAGAAAGAGCCGAGTGGAAGCAAAACTCATGAACACTATGTAAAATTTAATCCGTCTCATTTTCTAAGCTTTCACTACCAGTTTCTGTTTATTCATATTTTTCTTTGTAGTAATATGGAATTCTAAGAACTGAAGGTTAGCCCAGACTGAAACAAGCTTCTATCCTTTCACAGTTTATTTCTTAATTTTGTGCATTTTAAAACATAGACCAGTTTTTTTCACATGCTGCAAAATATGGAGGAATCTGAAATAAACAAGAGGGAATGGGAAAAAGGACAAGATATTAGAGAAGATAAGAGATGGAGAGAAAAAATTAAGACTGAATCCAAAATCAAAAGAGACTTTAAGAGAAATTAAATTCCACCAGTCACAATATACGAAATTGATCAACCAAGAAGTGGAATGGAAAATCAAACAAATGAAACAAAGATCTTTTGAATCTGCGAATAAATGTGGGAAACTGCTAGCTTGGCAGTTGAAAAAGAGACAAAAATTTAATTATGTTACCAATCTAGAAGTTGAAGGGAAAAATATTCAGAAACCGGGAGAAATTAGAAAGTGCTTCCAGAAATATTTTAAAAAATTGTATACACAAGTGTCCGAGGAAGAAACTGAGATAGAACAATTCTTGAAAGACAATGGCCTACCAGAACTATCTCAGGAGAAGAGATCAATCTTGAATTGTAAAATAACACAACAGGAAATCGAGGATGCCATTCAGAATATGCAGCTAGGCAAATCTCCAGGCCCTGATGGACTTACCTCCAAGTACTACAGGATGTTAAAAGACTACTTGACACAACCGTTAATGGAGGTTTGCAACCAGATTATGGGGGGAGGGAGGGCACCAGATACGTGGAAAGAAGCATTCATCACACTGATACCTAAAGTGGAAACTGAAAAGACTCAACTTAAGAACTACCGTCCCATCTCACTCCTAAACGTGGATTGCTGCTTAAATGGAACACTCAGGATGAGACAGTTAAATCAGCTATGATAAAATGGGCTCAGGACATTGGTTATAATATCATGTCTGAAGACTGGGAGAGGTTATGGACCACCGGTATGAAGTTTACAGCATGCAATGCTTTGAAAGAAAATATTATGAAAATGGTATACAGGTGGTACATGACCCCGGTCAAGCTGGCTAAGATATACCATTTGTCCGATAATAAATGTTGGAAGTGTAAGGAAGCTGAGGGGACATTCTTTCACCTTTGGTGGACTTGTCCAAGATTGAAGGCCTTCTGGGAAATGATTTATAACGAGTTAAAAATGGTGTTTAAATACACCCTCCCCAAGAAACCGGAGGCCTTCCTTCTGGGCATTGTCGGCCAGAAGGTGTTAAAGAAGGATAGAACTTTTTTCATGTATGCTACTACAGCAGCAAGAATTCTTATTGCTAAGCATTGGAAGACTCAAGATTTGCCCACACTGGAGGACTGGCAGACGCAATTGATGAACTACATGGAACTAGCCGAGATGACTGCAAGGATCCGAGATTTGGGAGAAGAAGCAATGGAGGAGGATTGGAAAAAATTTAAGGACTATTTGCAAAAGTATTATAAGTTATATGAATCTTAAGATGCCGTATGACTTGGAATGTTAGCCCCAGCAACGAAAGTGGATTATATATGAAATTGGATAATATTTATGAAAAAATCAAGTTTAAATGGGTAAAAAAGACAATATGTTATATCTTTAGAGTAAATGGAAAACATGAGATTTAAACTTAAACTGCAATTGAAAGTACAAAGAAACACATGAAACAAGGTTATAATTTGCTGATAACTTTATTGTCAAGAATGCATTATGTGGGAGATGTGGGGAAGTCCGATAGAAATCTGAAATAAGTTGTTGAAATGGCTGTGATTCTCTGTTTTTTCCTTCTTTCTATTTTCTATGTTCTTTCTTTTTTCTGTTTTATCTGTAATTTGGAAAAAAATGCAATAAAAATTATTATAAAAAAAATGAAATAAACAAGAGGAGTCAGAGACCATGTTAGGCTAAGACCTTACCACTACGTTGCAGAATGAATATCCTTCACAGAATCCCGTATTGCATTCTTTGGCCAAAGACTTGAAGATGTTATGTACTCTGTAACATTTGAAAATGCATTTCAAATATCCGGGTCCTAAGCATCCTGCTTGTTTTGTAATCCAGTCAAATGACGAAGCAGTTCTAGAATCACTTACATTTTTGGCTTTGAAGCTTGGATCCAGCAAATTTGCAACAACAACAACAACAATTTATTATTTATACCCCACCTATCTAGCTGGGCCTCCCCAGCTACTCTGGGTGGCTCCCAACAGAATATTAACAATATAATCAAACATTTAAAAACTTCCCTAAAAAGGGCTGCCTGCAGAAGTCTTCTAAAAGTAGATATGTAGTTGTTTATTTCCTGACATCTGATGGGAGGGCATTCCACAGGGCGGGCGCCACTACCAAAAAGGCCCTCTGCATGATTTGGATGGGAACAAAATTACATTGCTCTGTATTTCATGCCACTTCTAGTCCTTTGAGGCATAGTTAACAGAACAGAAACAGATCCACCAAGTATGCCACCAAGAGGAAGACCACAAACAAAGAAGGCATTGACTCATTCTATTGTGACAATGAAAGTTCAGTGAACATTGATGACATATCATGGAAATGTATATGACCTCTATCACTTCAGAGGAAATCTTATAATGTACTTCAGAGGAAATCTTATAATGTATTTGCAAAAAGAATATTTGCATGGCCACCACACATCTTATAGCCACCCTTCTATACCCATAAGCACAATAGTGAACATACAAATAATTAGTGAAGTATTAGAATTTCCTTGTTGCAAAGTGTTTTGTTCTTTAGTACAGAGTATATGCATGCTATGTATGTCAGTTGAAAAGTGAATAGATGCGAAAGGCTGGATTGCCAGAAGAAATATCAACAATCTCAGATGCAGATGAAACAACTTCGATGGCAGAAAGTGAGGAGGAATTAAAGAACCTCTTAATGAGAGTGAAAGAGGAGAGTGCAAAATATGGTCTAAAGCTCAACATCAAAAAAACTAAGATCATGGCCACTGGTCCCATCAACTCCTGGCAAATAGAAGGGGAAGAAATGGAGGCAGTAAGAGATTTTACTTTCTTGGGCTCCATGATCACTGCAGATGGTGACAGCAGTCACGAAATTAAAAGACGCCTGCTTCTTGGGAGAAAAGCAATGAGAAACCTAGACAGCATCTTAAAAAGCAGAGACATCACCTTGACTACAAAGGTCTGTATAGTTAAAGCTATGGTTTTCCCAGTAGTGATGTATGGAAGTGAGAACTGGACCATAAAGAAGGCTGATCGCCAAAGAATTGATGCTTTTGAATTATGGTGCTGGAGTACTGCAAGAAGATCAAACTTATCCATTCTGAAGGAAATCAGCCCTGAGTGCTCGCTGATAGGACAGATCCTGAAGCTGAGGCTCCAATACTTTGGCCACCTCATGAGAAGAGAAGACTCCCTGGAAAAAGACCCTGATGTTGGGAAAGATTGAGGGCACAAGGAGAAGGGGACGACAGAGGACGAGATGGTTGGACAGTGTTCTCAAAGCTACCAGCATGAGTTTGACCAAACTGTGGGAGGCAGTGGAAGACAGGAGTGCCTGGCATGCTCTGGTCCATGGAGTCACGAAGAGTTGGACATGACTAAACAACTAAACAACAACCTGCTGTTTGTACCTTATAAAAAGCAACTTCCAGGAAAACATAATAGCCCTCCTTTCAATATTTTCTGTGGACAAAACACTACTGTGCTACATGACTATTTTGGACTTGTGCTTACATCAGAATACCACACTTTGCATAAGAAACTGTGCTAATGCACACCGGTGATAATTCTGCATTAATTAACATGGACATATGCATATGTGGCATATCACTGTGGAATTTACAAACCTCTATTGGTCATTACTCCTCAGCTAAGGTTTTGTTAATGTGTCCGTTAGAAGACATTTCTGCTGTCTATTTATCTTGTAATATGTATGGCGCCATTAGATAAGCTTATAATAGACAATGAAGTGAAGTGTGGGTGGAATAGAAATGGATCGTTTACTGCAGGTATTATCTAGGTTTGTAGCTTATCCTGGGAAGGGGGGAAATAAGTAACTGGAAACTAGAAAATGATTTACTTATATGCTAAACAAGCTATAGCTTAGGGCCCCACTCTTTTGGGGCCCCCCAAAAAATGTAAAGGAAAAAACCAACTGGATGTACATTTCCAAAATATAATACAGTGGTACCTCGGGTTAAGTACTTAATTTGTTCCAGAGGTCCGTACTTAACCTGAAACTGTTCTTAACCTGAAACACCACTTTAGCTAATGGGGCCACCCGCTGCTGCTGCGCTGCTTGAGCACAATTTCTGTTCTCATCCTGAAGCAAAGTTCTTAACCCGAGGTAATATTTCTGGGTTAGTGGATTCTGTAACCTGAAGCATCTGTAACCCGAGGTATCACTGTATAAAAAACAAATAAAATAAAACCGACGTGCAGCAACAGTGTTTTGTGTTGTGTAGGCTCCTATGATGTACATATTTTGTGAGGTCAAATGGCTTTAGATACCTATGAGGTCCATAAATTACAATATAGCATATATTCAACACACCAAAAAACCCAGCACCAATTTGTTGTTGACAAAGGGCAGCTGGACATATAAAGGGCCCCATTACCTTCAATAGATTAGGGCCTCATCAAACCTAAATCCAGTCCTGGCTGGATCCCTCCTGATTTTAATTAATCTTTACATGTAGGGAGTAGACAGGTATAGTTATTTTATCATAGGCTGCTTAATCCAATGCTAGTAGGACATACTCCCCAAGAAAGCATATATTGAATTGCAGTCTTAGAAGTCACAACTTTTTCCTACTGGTCCCATGCCTGTGCCTTCAATAGCAGCCAGGGTTGATGACATGTCTATCAGTAGCAGGGAAAGCAGGTTCCAACCCAGCGTTCATTGGCTTATTGTTTACATATCAGTCTACTACCAAACAGAGGAAAATATTACATTAAGGTGCCTTAAATAATTTCTATGTATAGGTGTAAATTTAGAAAGAACAGTTAATTTTCATAGAATGCAATATGATTTTCCATCCAAATAACCCTGGATAGATGCCCTGTACAAAAAAATAAAAATAAACCCTCACTAGTCCTTCCTACTAGGGATACAGGTGGCGCTGTGGGTTAAACCACAGAGCCTAGGACTTGCCGATCAGAAGGTCGGCGGTTCGAATCCCTGCGACGGGGTGAGCTCCTGTTGCTCGGTCCTTGCTCCTGCCAACCTAGCAGTTTGAAAGCATGCCAAAGTGCAAGTAGATAAATAGGTACTGCTCTGGTGGGAAGGTAAACGGCATTTCCATGCGCTGCTCTGGTTTGCCAGGAGCGGCTTAGTCATGCTGGCCACATGATCCGGAAGCTGTACGCCGGCTCCCTCGGCCAATAAAGCGAGATGAGCGTCGCAACCCCAGAGTCGGTCACGACTGGACCTAATGGTCAGGGGCCCCTTTACCTTTACCTAGTCCTTCCTACTAGTCCCACTTGAGGGACGCGGGTGGTGCTGTGGTTAAACCACAGAGCCTAGGGCTTGCCAATCAGAAGGTCGGCGGTTCGAATCCCCGCAACGGGGTGAGCTCCCGTTGCTCGGTCCCTGCTCCTGCCAACCTAGCAGTTCGAAAGCACATCAAAGTGCAAGTAGATAAATAGGTACCGCTCCAGCGGGAAGGTAAACGGCGTTTCCGTGCGAAGCTCTGGTTTGCCAGAAGCGGCTTAGTCATGCTGGCCACATGACCCGGAAGTTGTACACCGGCTCCCCCGGCCAATAAAGCGAGATGAGCGCCGCAACCCAAGAGTCGGTCACGACTGGACCTAATGGTCAGGGGTCCCTTTACCGAGTCCTTCCCACCAGTCTGATACATATGTTTTTCATTTGTTGAAAATATAATTATTCAATGAAGAATTTTACTTTAAACAAGCAAAACAGAATGGTAGAACATTGGCTGTGAGCCTTGAACCATTCCAAATGTTTTTTTAAAAAATATTTGTTGAATGCTGTCAAAATGGCACTTAGGTTCCGATAGATGGAACATTCTTATTATAGGCATCCTAGAGGTATAGGTCATGTTCACATCGGCATACAAATTAACCTGTAGAAAGTTGCCCTATAAAGAAATCTTCAATGTCAAGACAGTCAATTTGTGCGGGAACACTTGCTATCTAAAAGTTCCAAATCCATACTTGGCTTTCCCAGTTTTTCCATCTCTCACGGTAGAGGTTTTTTATCTTTTTATCATAATTGAAATTATTGCCTCCTGACCTGGCAAAGAGGATTTCAGTAGAGACATTCTTAAATCTACGCTCTGTGTTAATATTTGTACTTCCACTCCTCCCCTCCCTTTCCTGTGGTGTTCTGAAATGCTTGCTCAGTGTCTGAATGCTTTTGTAGAGAGTCTGTACTTACAGAAGTTGCAGTGCGGAGTTTAGCAAGGTTTGTCTGTGAATGTGCTTCCCCTGTGAAATGAATGTTGACAGAGTTGCAGAGGTGATGGTACTTTCCTGTTGCTGTTGGGCTGTGTTTTTTTACAATGCAGTTGAAAGGTATCATGGAGAACACAGGACGCCTTTTGAATATTCTCTCTTGCAGGCAGTCACTCCAGATTAATTCCTGCACTTTAGTTTTCCACTAAAAGCTGAGGCAGTTAAGACACACTTGTTGCTCTGAAGCTAGCCTGTAAGGGAAAGCAAATCAGGGAAATACTTTGGAAGAACAAAACAAAAGCCTACCTCAGGTAACATGACCTGTTTTCTTTTTGTATTCAATTGCCGTACATTTCCAAAAGTCCATTCCAGTTGATATTCTTAGTCTATCGGGAGAAAATAAATGCAAATCAGGGCTGGAGTAGTCAGGAAGCATTTTAACGCTGCGAAACATACATTTTAAAATTAGCTAACCCAGCAGTGTTAGAAAAGAAGAATTCAGTAGTTTCAAATAAAAAAATGATTATATGACATCCTGGGAGCTGAGCTAGACTTGAATGAATAATCCTTCATAGACTGAATATTTAGAGGAGTTCATAATGGTACAGAATAAATGCAGCTCCTTCATGCATGTTTTCTCTAATATTATTCTTTCAGAGAGGTACACAGCGTGTTTTTCCTTGACTTATAAACTGCTTCTTTCAGAAGAAAGCTCTACTTCCAAATCCAGTGTTTCACTCAAAATGTGCAAAAAGTGCTGTATATATCACTGGAAAACTGTTCACAAAGTCATGTGTGAACATGGCACAATATCATTCCGTACACATGTTCAAAAAGCATCATGAGGTGGATCAGTGTTTTTTGTACTAGGTATGGATGTCAGACATACCAGGCTCACTTTATGTTTGGACCAGTCATCTGGCTAGTCCATGAATACATGTTTGGTAGGGAGAATTTACAATTTAGGACCAGAATACATGAAGATTTGCTTCTCCCTGTATGTACATACCTCGAGCTTCCAAGACCATTCTCTAGATGAGAGGTTGCAAGTGGCTATGGGTGAAAGGGTCTTTTTGGTGATGGCACTGTAGTTGAGGAAAAGCCTTTTAAGAAAGTCTCACTGGGCTGGCATGCACTTCAGTGCTTTTTTTGGTGCTAGCCAAAAATATTTTCCCAAGACTTTTAAAACCAAGCTTAAAAAAATAATAATCACCGTAGCTTTCTCAGTCTGTGGTGGTATGGCAAACCTGTTGCATTTACTTTTTATTCTCTGTTGACTTTTTGTGTTGCATTATGTTTTACTGTTTGGTTGTTGTCCTTGGGTTTTAAAATTTTATTTTATGTTATAATCAACTCAGAGATCTTCTTGATATAAATGCTGTAAATAAAATGCAAAAACAAAAATGGCTACAAATCGCAACAAGCTTTCTTCTCCTTATTAGATTCATTACTGCCAAACTCTGTTAACAATCCACCACGTACAGTGGTGCCCCACAAGACGAATGCCTCGCAAGACAGAAAACTCGCTAGACGAAAGAGTTTTCCGTTTTGGAGGTGCTTTGCAAAACGAATTTCCTATGGGCTTGCTTCGCAAGACGACAATGTCTTGCGAGTTCCTGCTGGTTTCCCCCCCCCTTTTCTAAGCCTCTAAGCCGCTTATCAGCTGATCCGATCAGCAGATAAGCCGCTAAAAGCCGCTAAAAGCCGCTAATAGCGCTAATCCGCTAATCCGTCAATGGGCTTGCTTCGCAAGACGAAAAAACCGCTAGACGAAGAGAATCACAGAACGGATTCTTTTCGTCTTGCGAGGCACCACTGTATTCCACTTTCTATCATGGAGTTGTCTAAAAGCAGTTCACCTGTATGCTTTTTAAAAGCTCTGTCTCTCATTTTTTATCACAGTTCAATAATTGCACCTTGAGCTGGGTGAAAATTCCACACCTTCAAAATCTATGCTAAATTTGAGTGGGCCATTTCACTGAACTTTTTTCACTGAACTCTTTTTTTGGGGGGAGGGGGGTCCTTGTTTATTGTGACACCACAAATATTGGCGGTGTTCCTCTTAGTGACCACCCCTTGGCCATTTCTACCCCTGGACTGGTTGCCAGTGGGTGATTCTTCTGAATACTATGAACATGAAAGTGTTTTCACAGAAGCAATGTATCATGTGCTGTGCATGATCTAATCCGAACCAGGAACTTAACCTTCAAAGCATTATTTGGTATGTAGCGCAGAAGATTTGCGTGTCGAGGTCCCCAGGTCCACCCCAATAACTCACACATCACACAGAATTTTTGTTTAAGGTTTTTGGCATAATTTTGGCCACAACTTTATTAAAATACAAATTTGTGAGTGGTTGCTTAGGCATTGGTTGCGACTATCTGTCACCACCATGGGGGACAGACTGACATTCTGCACAATGCGAAAGTTCGGAATGGGGGAATACACTTGGGGGTTACGCGGAGCAGGGAATCTGCCCTCACCCCAAATGCAACCAAGAGCTCATTGCTATGGCCCGAGCCCCCTTGACAGAGTGGACAAGCAATAGTTAGCCCCAATTCCTTTAATGGAATCCCTTGCAGCAGCAGCATTAGAGGGACAGGCACAGCCAATCCATGCCCCTCAACCAACCAACCAAACCATAAACCAATGCCTAACCGCAACCTTACAAGTTGTAACGATTTGCTACGCAGTAGGCAAAAACCAAATGGCCCCAGCCAATCAGCCAGATGGACAAAGTTCCTACCAGGCTCCCGCTCCAAAGCAGACGACCCCATGACAGGCATAGCAAGGTCAAAGCGAACAACCCTATTCTAGGGAGGGAGGGACGGGAAATCTGATGCACGGGCGAAAAGAGGAAGCCCTAGCCTCGTGCAAGGAGTTTTAGCATTTCTGGCTGTCAATCAATAAATGGCAACATTAATTTCTTCCCAACAACAAGGGAAGCCCCAATCGCATCAGTGGCCAACAATCAGTTAGCCCGCCCCCAACTTTGGAGTGTCCTGGCGGCCCCCACCACAACACGTGCTCTCCATGAAGGAGAACACGCTTTACCAGGCTTTCTGAGAGCACAAAAATGATATGAATTTCGATGCTTGATTTTACGATTGTTGTATCTCTGGTTTCTCACAAACAGGCAGACTCCATCTTGTCTTTGAAACAACTTTTATTTAGCCTTTCAGAACTGTACTTCCTTTACAACAGGATAGTCTCTGCCCTTTGGTAGTTTATATATTACAGCAGCCATAATCAAGCAATTTAGATACTTAGTTTGTGAGAATAAAAAGGCAAAGCAGTTGAACAAAAGAAGAGTGCTGACAAACTATTTGGTGCTCTCTGCCAAGAAAAAAACAACACAAAACCCCAACAACCCATAACCACTATTCTTCTTCTTTTGAAAATTCCTAAATGGTAGAACATTCTGACGTGTAGGTGATTGAATTCTTTGTTTCTTTCCAATTAGTCAGGGCCTCAAAAACATGCAATCACTGCTTGTTAAAATACTGCACATAGCACACAGTTTTATCGCTAAGATATTTCGATTGCCAAAAGTTAATAACAGTTATTTCCTCTGCATGCAAAACAGGAATTCAATATAAGTTGTGCTGACATTCCAAGGAAATGAGCAGCTAAAAAAAAAAAAGGCAGGGGGGGCATTTCTTATCTTTTTAAAAAGCCACACACCCCCCCCAAAAAAGTTTGTAATAACTAATGCTGAGTTCCTAGGATAATATCCAAGGAAGATGTTGAACTTATATATCCCCGCTCAGCTGTGTTTATGTTAGTACAGTGGTACCTTGGGTTACATACGCTTCAGGTTACAGACTCCGCTAACCCAGAAATAGTACCTCGGGTTAAGAACTTTGCTTCAGGATAAGAACAGAAATCGTGCTGCAGTGGCACGGCGGCAGCAGGAGGCCCCATTAGCTAAAGTGGTGCTTCAGGTTAAGAACAGTTTCAGGTTAAGAACGGACCTCCAGAACGAATTAAGTGCATAACCAGAGGTACCACTGTACTGCCCCCAGGCAGAAGAGGTTTGACACCGCCCCTTTCCCCCTCTATTTCAGGCTAGGTGAGGGGGGAAGTCAAAGGGGAGTGGGGAAGAGGAAAGTATCCCATATCTTGTAGAGCTGCCTCCCTATCCTCTGGCTGTCTCCTCAGTAGCTGTCACCCATGCCCCTCACTCACGCTCAACCCAACCACCCCTGCATCACACCGCTGGTTTCGGCATCTTGTCTTCCCCGCACCTCTGGTTCAGAATAAGGAAGGATATCCTGCCACCCTTGAAGCTATCCAGTGGCTGGAGTGGACCAAAAGAAAACAAACCCCCATACAGCAAAGAGACAAGCTCACATATCACCTTTTCTGGCCTGGGGCCCTGCAGTAGTGGCAGACCTTTGAGGGTCTCAAATTTCAGCAGCGTCCTGTGCAGTGCCAAAATCCCCCCCCCACTTCTGCACTTCATTCTAGCTCAAGGGTCAGTAAACTTTTTCAGCAGGGGTCCCTCAGACCTTGTGGGGGGCTGGACTATATTTTGAAAAATATAGATCACACTAGACAAGAGTTTCAAAAAGCATGGGGAAAATGCAGAGGAATACTTCACAAAACAGTGCCTTAAAATACATACCTGGACTTGTTTCGATTAATGTCTGCAGGAGACTTTGTGGATATTTTATAATTAGAAAAATATTAAACATTACTCATAAAGGAAACAGTTTATAAGAAGTAAATAAGGAGGCCAGATACAGGATAAAGGAAGTCTTTTATTTCATTGTTTGTATTGTCGTATGTTATGCTCACTGTATGTTATGTTCACGTTTAATGAGGGTGGATTGTGTATTGGGGGGTGGGGGTTATGTTGTAAATAAAATTCCAATAAAAGTTTTTAAAAATATATTTAGAAAATAATAATGAACCAATTCCAATGCCCCACAAATAACCCAGAGATGCATTTTAAATAAAAGCACACATTTTACTCATGTAAAAACACCAGGCAGGCCCCACAAATAACCCAGAGATGGATTTTAAACAAAAGGACACATTCTACTCATGTAAAAACATGCTAATTCCCGGGCCGTCTGTGGGCCGGATTTAGAAGGCGATTGGGCTGGATCCGGCCCCCGGGTCTTAGTTTGCCTACCCATGTTCTAAATCATAGTTGTGGCAACCGCAAGATGCGGCACCCAGTTCCCCTAAATCCAGCTCTGAGCCCTGCCACATGCTCATTGGCCAGAAAAGTGCCACCAGCCAGCCAATGGGACAGGAATTCCCTTTATCATCATCACCTCCTTCTCTTGCAGGTTTCTTTCCTTCTCTGAGCCCGCAAAAAGAAAGGCCTATTGCACAACTCAAAAACAAGCTCCTGTTCAGCTATCTAAGATGTGATGTTGTCAAAAAAATCATGCCCATGCTTGTTTTTTCCAAACATTTTACTAAGAAGCAACCTGGTTATCAAAATCTGACATTTTGACACAGCAGGTAGATTTTTTTTTTAACTATTTAGTTTGCTCGTCAATAGCCTGCTTCTCTCAATTTATCCAGTCTTTGCTACGTTAAGCAAAAGGTTGACATTTGTGTGCTAGCTATTAATGATTTCCCCCCTTATCTGCATTGTAGAAATCTCTCAGTCACAAGTACTCAACTGTATAAATTGTATCGGACGTAAACTATCTGAAAATAATGTATGTGCTGACTTGAGTGCAAATTTTGATGTAATAAGCATTATTAAACTTGTAATCAGGTTTTTACTTGTATTCTGCTGGGTCAACAGCAGATCAGTTAAGATTTAATGCTTCTGATTAAGGCTCAGCATTTGTTATTAAGCAATTATGCTTTAATTTTTTTCCTGTTGTCTAAGACTTTGTGTCTGTAACCTTGAGGATGTCATTCTGATTTTTCAAAACTGTTACAATGGTACCTCCGTTTACGAACAGTCCTGTTTACGAACTTTTCGGTTAACGAACTTGGCAAAACCGGAAGTAGTGTTTTGCAAACTTTACCTCGGTCTAGGAACAGAAACCGAATGGTGGAAGGGCACCGGACTTCCGGAACGGATTAAGTTCGTAAACTGAGGTACCACTGTATTGTTATTTTGTTAGCTTATTGGGGGGGGGGGGCAAACAGATTGGAACCCCAATGGAGTGAGTGAATTATATTCCACAGATTAATCAAGGAATACTCCCCCCCAGCCCGTATATCATCCCTTACTGATCTATATTTTTAGATATGCAAGTGACTTGGGGAGACCATGTTAAAAATTTATACAGGCCTGAGAATCAGTGGAACACAGAAGCAGTTCTAGTAAGGCCATATGCTTTATGTTTCCATCTCAGCTGGTCTATTGGGAACAATGGAAATAACGGCTGTGATAGAAAACAAAGGTAAACCCTAAATTACTTAGTTCCCTGTGCCCATACTGATCACCTCTCATTTATGTGTGTTGCCCAATCAAGAGAGTGTGGTGGGTAAAAGGCTCAGGCCAGAATGAGAATGCGGTGGGTAAACTCCTGATTATTTTCCTTCCCCTTCAGGCACTTATCAATTAATTTGTATAATCTGAAAATTTCCCCTGATAGATGCCACATAATTGGCAACTGATGTTCTCCAGGAGGATGGCATTGGCGCTTGCTTGTCAAACTCTGTTCCCCACTACAGTCAACCCTGAAAAAAAATGTTCTTCTTGGCAGTGCTTTACATGGCAGTGGGATGGCAATGTTTCCTGCTCTCGGGTTGTAAGCTATGCTGCAACTGACACATTGTTAGCTCAGATGCCAGTCATGAAGCACCACCGTTCTTCTACTTTTCAAATTAGATTTTTCCAGGAGGAAGGAGCATGGCATGATAGGATCACAGTGGCTGGCAGATGACTGAGTTCTAAAGCACACAGATGGGCTCCTCATTTCTGCTTAGCCCTCGTATGTGCCCTGTCTCTGGCAGATGACATGAGAAAGCCACGGGGACACATCTGCATACTAATGTGATTATTTTAAAAAGGTAATTTTCCATTCCACCTCTCCCCCCTCCCCTTCCTCTCCTTTTTCCATGACGGATCATACTTCATTTATATAAACTGGTACATCGAAAGCCAATGGCCTTGATCACATCTTTGCACATCACAGTAATAGATTTAGAATAAAAAGGGAGCCGTAATTGGGGCATAAAAAATAATAATCCAAAAGTAGCAATATAGTAGTAGCTTCATTAGAACCAAGCTGCTTCACTTCTTTATGACCCAGTTCCTAATAAACTTGTTACTGTTTTGGATGTTTTAGAATTAGAATAGATTTAGTATTATTAATTTTATTTATATATCCAATTGAAATGTCTTTAGGTCATTTTTTCAGGGTCAAACCTTCTCAAAACAGCTTTAAACATATAAAAAACCCCCATAGAATATTCAATTGAAACCTAATAACTATAAAACAAGAATGGTGGCACACCAGCTCAAACATGTAGGCAATTTTCTCTAGTGTTTTTATGTAGATGTGAAATAGTGTGGTTCAAAACAGAGTGAGGCACCCTGGAAACAGAAGGCTCTAGACTAAAATAAAACTCCCTCAGTACTACCTTCTGGAACTGATTCTGCCAAAAAGAGTAGGGCCACTATACCCATGTTTTCTAAGTTCAACCCAGCAAGGCAGACCAGAAGGATAACATGGTTGAAAGGAGAAGCAATAGGTTGTACAGTGGTGCCCTGCAAGATGAATGCCTCGCAAGACGGAAAACCCGCAAGATGAAAGGGTTTTCCGTTTGTGAGTTGCTTCGCAAGACGAATTTCCCTATGGGCTTGCTTCGCAAGAAGAAAGCCCATAGGGAAATCTCCGGGGACCTCTTTTAAATGCTGGCGGTGGGGAGCAAAGCCTTTCCCCCCCTCCGGCCTTCAGAAGAGGTCCAGGAAGGCCGGCGGGGGCCGAAAGGCTTTGCTCCCCACCGCCAGCATTTTAAAAGCAGTCCGGGATAGCAGAGAAGCGCTTCCCGCTATCCCGGATGGCTTTTGAAGGCCGGCGGGGGGCAAAAGTCTTTGCTCCCCCCTGCCTGCCTTCCCAGAGGCTTTTAAATCACCCCGGGACAGCGGAGAAGTCCTCCGCTGTCCTGGGGCGATTTTAAAATGCCGCCCGCCAGCATTTTAAGATCGCCCCGGACAGCAGAGAAGTCCTCCGCTGTCCCGGGGTTTTTTAAAATGCTGGGGGTGGGAAGAAAAGCCCTTGCCCCCCCCAGCCTTCAGAAGAGGTCGGGGGACAGACTGTCCCCGGACCTGGTCTGAAGGCGGTTTCCATAGGAACGCATTGATTGATTTTCAATGCATTCCTATGGGAAACGGTGCTTCGCAAGACGAAAAACTCGCAAGAAGAAAAAACTTGCGGAACGAATTAATTTCGTCTTGCGAGGCACCACTGTACTTCCTGTATTCACTTCCTGGTGTAAGTTAGCCACCTGGATGGCCAAAGCTGGTAGATTCCTCCTGTGTTTCTTTTGCTTCGGGTTGCCTGCTTAGTGATGCCTATTGCTAATCATTAGAATTTCAATGAATAAATGGTTGGGAATTCTGAGATAGAAAAAATTATACCTGAATAAACTAGCCTAGATTTGTCTCTAGCAGTGGAGTGCATTATCTTCAGCTAAGTCCATTTGCGTACAGTTGTGCTTACTCATAGGTAAATAGATATAGGATTCCAGTCTAAATCAAGAAGTAACATTATTTTAATCTTACTCTTTCCCCTATATAGATTTCCATCTATATAGCTGAGAGTTATAAACCACTAGCGGGTTACATCAAATTTTAGATGTCTGTGACTTCCCCTTAGTTCTATAAGGATGGTGTTCTAGGTATATTTGGAAATTAATGTAAATTTGGGAATGATTAATGTTCCCATATGGGGTTAAACCACAGAGCCTAGGGATTGCCGATCAGAAGGTCGGCGGTTCGAATCCCCGCGACGGGTGAGCTCCTGTTGCTCGGTCCTTGCTCCTGCCAACAGTTTGAAAGCACGTCAAAGTGCAAGTAGATAAATAGGTACCACACCGGCGGGAGGGTAAATGGCGTTTCCGTGCGCTGCTCTGGTTTCACCAGAAGCGGCTTAGTCATGCTGGCCACATGACCCAGAAGCTGTACGCCGGCTCCCTCGGCCAATAAAGTGAGATGAGCGCCACAACCCCAGAGTCGGCCACGACTGGACCTAATGCTCAGGGGCCCCTTTACCTTTACCTTTAATGTTTCTATGTTCCAAGTAGCAAACAGTTCCAAATAGTATGGGATGGGATGGACTTTGATGGTGGTAAGCAAACAGTAATAGTTCAAACAGAGAAATGTTTGGTTTTCCTTGAACAAAAACTTTCTTTCTGGGAACATGTTTGAAATCATATTTAGTTGGTTTTGTTCCCTAGTTTTCCACCCAGATATGACGAGCCTCATTTTTAGAAAACACACACACAAAACCTTCTACCAGTTCTTTTTTTTTCTTCCATATTTCCCCTGCTGGGCAAATGCCGTAGCAGGGATTTTAAAGGTTTTAATAACTTTCCATATATGTTCTTTAGATAATGAGTAAATAAGGATTCCAATTAAAGTAAATAAAATGCAGACTTCAATATACAAATTGCTTGCCCCAGTACATCTACCATATTGCTTCTATTTAATGCTTTTAAAAAATTGCTTGGGCTGGGTCAGTATATTTCACATACTCCCAAGTATTGTGTCTGCTAGATTCAGCAGGATATTAAGGTTAAGAACTATTTCAAAAGCTGCTATAGCTGCAGATCACAATGGAAAGCTTCCTTGGTGTTCAGACCAATAAATAAATTAGAAGAAGGGCTTTAAGCTCTGCATGATAAAACGAACTGAAAGTAGGGCAGAGAAAGAGCAACCTTTGTAACGAGCCTTGCCTGGGGCTAAGAAGAATCAGAAGTTCATTGTGCATTGCTGCACATGGTGCAACAGTGTTGCAAAGAGTTGGTGACTGAGGTTTTGCAGAGCCTTGGGGTACCAGCATTTCAGCTGTATGTAATGATGGTGAATGCCTGGGATGTACTAAATAAATCTTGTTTCTGCAGTTCACATTTCCAAGCTGTAGTTTAAGAAGAGGATGGGAAACCTGAACATGATATGTCCCTAGCTGCCAAGATGAGACGAGGCTCTGTTATTCTACATTTGCCAGAGTATTAGAAATATAAACAGTTAATGATGATGATGATGATGATAATAATAATAATAATAATAATAATATAGGTAAGTTTTTGAGTTACATAAAGTGGTAGAATTAAAACAACAGAATTTATTTTTATTTACAGTGGTACCTCGGGTTAAGTACTTAATTCGTTCCGGAGGTCCGTACTTAACCTGAAACTGTTCTTAACCTGAAGCACCACTTTAGCTAATGGGGCCTCCCGCTGCCGCCGCACCGCCGCAACACGATTTCTGTTCTCATCCTGAAGCAAAGTTCTTAACCTGAAGCACTATTTCTGGGTTAGCTGAGTCTGTAACCTGAAGCGTATGTAACCTGAAGAGTATATGTAACCCGAGGTACCACTGTATAGGGCAACTTCAGGATTGCCCTCATTAAGAACAAGGACTGAATGTAACAAGGTTGACTAGCTTCTGTCTCAATGAAGTTCCTAATCTTCATTAGCCTTCATTGTCTTGTATAGACAGAGCACTTATTGATCTCTCAAACATACTTTGCCCCTTGTACTCTTGCTGGTTCCTGTCTCTCAAACAGTAATTTCCCCCATTTTACAGTTTGCAAAACTCCTGAACATATTGCCTAACTACGTTTACTTCCTCACCACACCATTTTTGTTGCTTTCCCCATCCAAAATTCCTTGATGTTCTGTCCTTTGAAACATCTCATCTTCTAGCTGTTGTTGTTGCTAGTTTCATACCTCCCAGCTTTTTCTCTCCCCATTTTCCCCCCTGTCTACTAAAGCCTGTTTTGGAACTAAACTATTACAGTAGTTTATTTGTAAGGTAAACCAAGGATTGCTCATGCATATGTTACCATGAATAGAACACACATGGGCCAGCCTTGAAACACAATAGGCAGAATTCTGTGTTGTACAGTGGTATCTCGGTTTAAGAACAGCCCTGTTTAAGAACTATTCAGTTTACGAACTCCGCAAAACCGGAAGTAGTGTCCCAGTTTGTGAACTTTACCTGGGTCTAAGAACAGAATCCGAACAATGGAAGGGCACCGGCGGAAGGAGGCCTCATTAGGGAAAGCATGTCTTGGTTTAAGAATGGTTTCAGTTTAAGAATGGACTTCCAGAACGGATTAAGTTCGAAAACCGAGGTACCACTGTATTGTTATTTTGTTAGCTTATTGGAGGGGGGGGCAAAGATTGGAGCAAGAAGAATAAGGGGGCACAATTCCAACAACCGCTTAAGTTGAAGCTCTGGAGTCTTTATTTAGTTTAATATCACACACATTTCCTCTTCGGTGTTTTTTATACTGAGACATTTTATAAAGGCAACACACAGAATGAAAAAAATATATTAGTTTGTCCTGTATTCATCTCCCAATAAGATAAAATAGAAATGTCTGCACCCCAAAATATTAGTGTATAACATTAGTCATTCATTGTTGTGCATACCCCTGATACCCATTCTTTCTTTAACTTTTTTGCTCTTATTAATATTTCAATGTACAAAGATATCTAAACATACAAAAGCTGATTCTTATTGTTTCCTCTCATCTATCCTGACTTTAAAACCTTTGGGCTAATTTCAACCAGTTTCTTTAATACAGGGCTGGTGAAAGATTTTGCTGTAGGAAGGCTTGCTGTCCAATCAGGCAAGCTGAAGAAACAAATCAGCGTTAGTAGTTATGGGGGGAAAGAAATGCAGCTAGAAATCAAATTGGACTCTTTTGTTTACTTGCTGGTTTGGAACTCTATTGGCTTAGACTTGGGTGTGTTACAAACATCTCTCTCATATTTTGTCATTTCAGATGAATTTTCTATTTTGTTGTTGCAGTAGTGCTGCTTCCTTCTTTTTCTGGATTGCCCTCTGTAAGAGCTGCAACTGATTTGATATGAATGTAGCCTCAAGTTACAGTCTATTCTACCACAGTAATGCTGCGTCTGAAAGAGGGGGAAATCCTGATTTGTGCCATTGTAAACAACCATGTAGTTTTGTACAATATCAAAACAATCCCTTTCATACATAAGATGCTTATTTAAAGTCGATTTTTCTCACTGATATTTAGGCAGTGTCAAAGGGAGGTCAAGTGTCAAGTGGGAGAACAATTTGGTACAGAGGCCTGTGTCTGCATAATTTCAGCTGTAAATTCGCAATGGGCTGAGCATATTACTTGAACCGTACACATCGAAGGATCTCCAGAAACATTTTAATATTTGTGTGCTGGAAATGTATCCTGTCCTGTGTGTCCCAGAAAGAGACAGGGGAAAAAAGATGGAAGTCTCTTTCACAGGGAAAGAGAAGTTTTGAGAAACTGGAGGACAGCTTTGGTATGGTACAACTTTCAGACATGGAACTCTTAAGCCTTTAGAAACAAAATCCTAAATTTTAATCCGCAAAATTGTGAAACTGTACTAGTATTTTGACAAGTTAATTCATCAACGGTGTCTCTGAAAAATTTTACACATCACTTGGGAAGACAGGCAAACTAATACCAGTGTACTAGAAGAAGCAAAGATGACCAGTGTTGAAGCAATCATTCTTCAACATCAACTTCGTTGGACTGGTCATGTTGTGCGGATGCCTGATTATCGTCTTCCAAAGCAACTACTCTATTCTGAACTTAAAAATGGAAAGAGTAATGCTGGTGGCCAACAAAAGAGGTTTAAAGATTCTCAAGGCAAATCTAAAAAAAAAAAAAAGTAGTCTAAACACTCACAACTGGGAAACACTGGCTTGTGAGTGCTCCAGTTGGAGAACAGCCTTTACCAAAGGTGTCATGGACTTTGAAGACACTCAAACACAGGACGCAAGGGAGAAACATGCTAAGAGGAAGGCACGTTTGGCAAATCCACACCGTGATCAACTCCTACCCAGAAACCTATGTCCCCACTGTGGAATGATGTGTGGATCCAGAATTGGCCTTCACAGTCACTTACGGACTCATTGTTAAAACTGTGTTTTTGGAAGACAATCTTACTCGGCTACGAGTGATCGCCAAAGAAGAAGATGAAATTTGCAATATTAAAACTGCTCAAATTCAAGTAGCGTGTCAGAACTGGGTTCATAGGTTAGAATATATGTTTCTAAACTAGCTAATTCCTATGATAGTGGAAGTAGACTATGCAAGTGCAAAATTCAACCAGGAGAGGACAATTGAAAAATCAGTTACAATGAACTATGCTGTCTGATAGCCAGACTGGAGATGATCTGTGATTGGAATAGTAATTCTCTCCATGTGCAAAGGAGTCTTTCTTTGGGTTTCAGTGAGAAAGTAGCAGATTCATGGCTTTCCCCTCTCTTCCCAGCATGGATGTTTTATTGGAACAGACATGCCGGTTCTCTCATGGAAATAGCAACAAGTACAGGTGTTCCTTTTGTACTGATTGTGGCAATGATAATGATCAGCTGGGTAACTCAGTGTTCTTATAAGCTATTTACTTTCCCAAAAGTCCCTTTCTTTGAACACTTTAAGGCTTCTTCCATTTCTTATTACCCTTCAGGCTAAGAACAAGAATTAGCACTTGTAGGCAAACTGTCTGCCTTTATTTTATCTTTATTTTGTCTCCGGCCACTCAAGTTCAGTTTGTTCTGGTATCGCCTTTGGCAGGTTTGCTTTGGCACAACTTTAGAACTCCTGAGTTAGGAAATGGCATGCCGAAAACATGTGTTTGGAGTGGTTTGAAAAGGCCGAATGTTCTCCCGAAACAAAATGTGACAGAAGAGTGAAAGACTACCTTGTGTGCAAGGTTTTGAGACTTTAGGGACATAATATTTCGTAGTTGTGGGATAGGCATCAGTAAGGCTTGCTGCCTTTGGTGGCCTACACCCACATGGTAGTATTGAACAATTTTATAATCAAAGTGGGTCTTATGTATATGTCATAAAATGGTCTGAAAGCACATTATGCAGCAATGTTTCAGAAGTTAAGCATATATTGGTCTAGTCTTGAATGGAAAACCAGCTGTGAACCCTATCTAAATTTTCTCACATATCAACCTCAACATGCATTGAGGTACTTTTAGCGGTCCTTCTCCAGTGCCCTCACCATTTTAGCTGAAGTGGGTGATGACCAAATAAAATCTTCTCACTTTTGACGCCCCTCCCCAAAGAGATTTGCACCATTGTGTTCGTTTTGGTGCCATGTGAATCTGTTTTTATTTCTCTGGGCTTTAGAATGTCATTTTTAATATAATCAATCCACATATTTTAGTTTGGGTTTGTACTGTATCTCATTTTTGCAAATTTCTCTGAAAGCACTTATGCTTTGTGCTTGCTGGCAGGCCTGCTCAGACTTTTTAGGCCAATTGGCCTGTTTAGTTTAAATTTATTGAGGAGCAAGTCATTTTTATTATTATTTTGTATTGTTTTTGTGGTATGTTTTGTTGTACACCACCTTGATACTTTACGTGAGAGGGTAGTTTGTAAATATTTTAAATAAATATGTGTGTACAGTGGTACCTCGCAAGACGAATGCCTCGCAAGACGAAAAACTTGCAAGACGAAAGAGTTGAGTTGCTTCGCAAGAGGAATTTCCCTATGGGCTTGCTTTGCAAGATGAAAACATCTTGCAAGTTTGTTTCCTTTTTCTTAAAACCGTTAATACCCATGGGAAACCATGCTTCGCAAGACGAAAAATTCACAAGAAAAAAAACTTGCAGAACGAATTAATTTCGTCTTGCGAGGCACCACTGTATATATGAATGATGGCAGATAAATGTGTATACACTGTATTCGGTTTCATCAGGGAAAAAATGGGGAATCCAGTTGGGTTGAGAAATAAGTTAAGATATGAATCACTTATGTGGAATCTCCAACCAGTAGGCTTAGTATTGTTCCACAGGCCTTCCAGTTTGACCTCTGTGGCTTTCTTGCCCAGGGTAAGTCTACCTGGTTTGCATTGCATTGGAAGTTAGATTAGCTTCAACCAGAGCCAGGGCCTTTTCAACTCTGGCTCCAGCCTGGTGGAACGCTCTGCCTCATGAGACCAGGGCCCTGCAGGATCTGACTTCTTTCCGCAGGGCCTGTAAGACAGAGTTGTTCCGCCTGGCCTTTGGCTTGGAGCCAATTTGATTCCCTCCCTCTCTTTCTTTTTGCTTTTCCTTCTCCTCCTGCGATGAGGCTACCTTTTAATATTTTAATGTTTCAATATTTTAATGTTGTATTTTAATTTTGTTTTTAAGTTGTAATCATTCAACTTGTTTTTATTATTGCTTGTAAGCTGCTCTGAGCCCGGCCTTGGCTGGGGAGGGCGGGGTATAAATAAAAATTATTATTATTATTATTATTATTATTATTATTATTATTATTATTATCATTATGACAATTCTAATGGGCTTTGGGAAGAATACAAAAATCAATGCAATTCATTTTTATCACAGCAACTTACTCTTGATTACTTCTTTCAGAACCACCAATTTAGCCTTTAAAATCAAAGGATTCGCAGTACTTGTGGTTAATAGGTATTAATGTTGGGATGTTAAAGAGCATGGGCTCCTCAACTGGTCATGCCATACAGGTATGGTAGAATCTGCACTGAAAATGGGAAGTATATTGGTAAAACGACTTTCAGTGTTTGCAGCTAGCAAAAAATGGTGTAAACTTTATGTGATTCACTCAGTAAGACCAATGTTAAGTTGGATAAGCTCCTTAAACTTTGCAATTTAGTGAGGAGGTTGTTTTAGCTAATTTAGCTATAAGTGGGGTGACATACTCAAATGAGAACAGAGAAAACAGCAAAAAAAAGAAAGAGATTACAAAGTTCTTTTCTCAAATAAAAGATGTAATATAGAAATAATTTTTAAAAATGCATTGCTGTTTGACCTGAATTAGACAAGGAATTAATGTTGAATTTGACCAAACAGGGCTGGGCCAAAGGTAAACCACCCATGGCTCATGAGCTATATTGTGCATTGATTTCTCAGGCTAACAGGAAAAAAAGACATTTTCTTCCTGTTTTTAGCCTGTAGCCTTTATTAAGTGAGTAAGAGAGACAGGAAGAAATCAAAGCAGCCTGCAAGCAGCACGTTCTTAACACACACTACCATCATAATTCTAATGCCTATTGCATGAAATATTTTGGCTAACTAAGTTACTCAAGTTGAAACGGGGCTACAAAGTTAGCGTTATTAAGCTTGTGTGTTTGAGATAGGCATAAAGAAGCTTCCTAACTCATGCCTTTTATTCTCCTCTACCCATTTTTATAAACCGCAAACATAGTGATGTAACATGCTTTGTGGCCAAATTAATTATAACAGAAAATAGGTAGCTTTGGATGAGCTTTTCACTTCCTTCCTCCTGTACAAACAACATTTTGCCCAACTGCCTGATAAATTTAAAACTCTCATATAGTGTTGTTAAAACTCTCATATAGTGTTGTTTCTAGTACTATGCAGAAACTGCTACTGTAAATTCAGTCTCTCCTGAGGTTTACACAGCCAGCTATCCACACAAAGCCAATCTTTCAGACTTGCTGTGCTTTAATACACCTGCAGCAGAAATTCAATTACATTCTGCTTGCTTCGCAATCACCTTGTAATTTTGTACAAAATTTGATATGCAATTTTGGTATTTATGTTTCAGATACATCCTAGTATGGATTCGGCTGAAAATTGCCGATTTGTTTCTTGCATTCAAACACTGTTGACAACCACTAATCATGAGCGTCAGTTTCTATATAGTCTCTCCTGACAGGTGGATCATCATTGGCAAGTCTTTTTTTTTTCTTCTTACTTTACACCAACCTGCATTGAAATTTCTTGACGAGTAGACTTTACTCTGCATCTAACTCATAAAAATATCATTGGGCAAAGTAAAAAAGCTGACATTAATTTTCTAATTCTCAAAGTTAAAAAGTATGCTGGATCAGAAAACTGCAACCCTAGTATAAGACAGACACTGCCAGCAGACAAGGAGAGAGGGAATAAACAAGAACAATGTGTGAGGTGCATTCATAGGGAGAGCAGCAATCCTTCTGAAAACTAGCTGCTGGAAACCACATTCCTGTTTTTGGATTAACCTTGGATTAACCTTGATGAGCTGGACCAGCTTCTAGGGGCTGATCTGGAGAAAGACTTCTCACCTTCTGATGATGAAGAACTGGCCCATGTGCTTGAAGAGGGAGATGAAGGTGAGGATGAAGAAGTTGAGTTCATGAAGATGTTGAGCTGATCCTCAACTGACAGTTCAGATAATTTGGATTTGGAAGATGACATTCTTTCCTGTATAACCAGGCCTTTGGCCTTTATCTGCGGCCTTTTAGAAGTGGGTGGATGTTTTTAATGTATCCCCCCCTTAGTTTTTTTTTTTAATAAGATATTTATTAAGATTTTCCAAAAAAATTTACAGAATAAAAAGAAAAAAGAAAAAAAGAAAAATGCAAAATAAAAATAGATAAAAAACAGTTCAATCTTTCTATCACATATTTTTCATTTGCTTATTTCCCGGACCTCCTCACGCCTTCCTTTTCTGTATTCCAGTTCCAATTGTTAATTCAGCAAATCTCTCCCCTCTTCATTCATCTTAATCTTCAATTTTTAAATATTATAACATTTATTTATTTTTTACCTATTAATAACCCTTTTCTCATATTCCCTTATAGCATTACAGCAAAAGACCACTTAGTTTCTATCCAACATCATTCTAACATTCATTAATTTTACAGTGTTTCTGTAAATAATCTTTGAACTTTTTCCAATCTTCTTCCACCGACTCTTCTCCCTGGTCTCGGATTCTGCCAGTCATTTCTGCCAGTTCCATATAGTCCACCCCCCCCTAGTTTTAATGTATCCATGTGGGGTTTTTGTCTGGTTGGTTGTAAGTTGCTTTGTGTTGCTCTGGGCAAGATAAAGTGACTAACAAATTTAATAAGTACTACTAATAATAATGGTGTAGGGACGTGGGTGGTGCTGTGGTCTAAATCACTGAGCCTAGGGCTTGGCAATCGGAAGGTCGGCGGTTTGAATCCCTGCGATAGGGTGAGCTCCCGTTGCTTGGTCCCTGCTCCTGCCAACCTAGCAGTTTGAAAGCACGTCAAAGTGCAAGTAGTTACGGTAAATATGTACCGCTCCGGCGCTGCTCTGGTTTCACCAGAAGCGACTTAGTCATGCTAGCCAGATGACCCGGAAAAACTGTCTGCGGACAAATGTCGGCTCCCTCACCCAATAAAGCGAGATGAGCGCCGCAACCCCAGAGTTGTTTGCGACTGGACTTAACTGTCAGGGGTACTTTACCTTTACCTTTACTAATAATAATGTTCTTGTGATAGCAGGCTCCATGGAATAATAGAGTGCCAAAAATCCAGAGCTAGAGTTTGCACAACAGCTAGCTCTTCCTTCCTAGAGGTCTTCAAGCTTGACAGCTGTTGAGCAGCTCTTGCTGTTCTTCTTAATGTTCCACCAAATCTACCCTACGGAAACTGAAGCCGATAGGTGATGATAATGGATAATGATGATTCGATTTATTACTCACTCTTCATCAGAAGGTGCCAGGGCGGGTTACAGCAGTATAAAATACTGCATTAAAGCAGTTTAAAACAAATTGCAATCACAACTAGAGTGGGTCGTAAAAATATATATCTCAAGGGTCAAAGTCCAAGTGTCTAGTCTACAGTAGGAGACCAAGTCTTCCCCTGCTTCTGTGTGGCAGCTCTTCAGTTATTTGACAGTTCTTTAGCTATCAGCCTTCTCTAGGAGTTTCCCTCCCTATCTTTTCTCATATGGTTTCAATCCCACTGACAGTCTCTATTGTCCTAATCATATTGTCCCTTGTTACTTGTATATATCCTTCTGCAGCAAATAATCTTTGTATTAATGTTTGGAGGGGAGTGGAAGGAGTTTGCATGGCATATGAATGTTAATGCAAATAGGTTGAAGGGGGCAATAATAATAATAATAATAATTTATTACGGCCGTAGGCCCATACAGATAAAAACAAGACATAAATAACAGCCTGTGCACGTGGGAAAAAACAGCCGCTAAAACACTACTATAACAATAAAATACTATAAGATGGAATGGCATACTACGCCTTAATTAGCTTGTGGTGCTCCTTGGCAACGCTTTTGGGTAAGGACAGCGACCAGGAAGGGGGCATTGAATAACAGTTGGGGTAGTGATGGGAATTTTGTCAGATAAAGAGAGTGTGGGTGGAAGGTAGAGTGGAAACTAGTTGGATGGGAATCAGTTTAGGAGATTACTAGTTCCAATCACATCCATCCTACACCTCAGCTTCCTCTGAATTTCTTTTCATTACAAGTACAGTGGTACCTCAGGTTAAGTACTTAATTCATTCTGGAGGTCCGTTCTTAACCTGTAACTGTTCTTAACCTGAATCACCACTTTAGCTAATGGGGCCTCCTGCTGCCGTTGCACCGCCGGAGCACGATTTCTGTTCTCATCCTGAAGCAAAGTTCTTAACCTGAAGCACTATTTCTGGGTTAGCGGAGTCTGTAACCTGAAGCGTATGTAACCTGAAGCATATGTAACCCGAGGTACCACTGTATTACTAAGATAAACATTTCTTCTTTAACCCTAAATAATGTCAGTGAAACCAGTGGTGAAGTGATTTGAGCATCTGTCCCAGTGCTTATACCATCAACTGGATACCATGCCTGTGTCCAATTCTGGATGCTACACCTTAAGAAAAATGTAGACTAATTGGAATAGGTTCACAGGAGGGCAGTGGAGATGTTCAAGAGCAAGCTTTCTCTTGTGTCATATGCATTTCTCTATATAAACTTAAGCAACTCATTTGGCCTGAATATTGCATGACGCAGAAACCAAGTATTAGAATTATGATGACTCTGTGTAATTAAAGCTCCTCTTCTTTTGACAACAGGAACGGGGATAAAGGGCGTCCTCGTTGAGTTTCGCTTGAGAGAAAGACATTCTAAATTAACAAAACCTTTCTCAGTGTCTAAACAAAATACCCCACACCCAATATATAGTTACACAAAGAGTACAGATACACATTTTTTAATCAATCAAAAAATTAACTTGAACAGAGCTCATGCATATAGACAATTCCTGATATGATATGGTAGCCCACAGTACTTCTCAATTAAATGAATCAACCTTACTGTCTTTTTTGATAACTTTCCCCCCCTCAGATTATTTTGTAAAGTAAATAATTTTTTAGAAAGAAAGAAAGAAAGAAAGAAAGAAAGAAAGGGAGGAGCTACATTGCAGCTGTAAATTGTTGATATTAATAGTATGCCCAACAGCACTGTCCTTTTTAAAAAAAAGCAGCTTACAATACAAAGATGAGTTCAAGGCCCTAAAATAAATGCTTGATAATGGAAGGTATTTGCATATATAATAATTATATTATTTCAAAGCACTTAATGCCAGTTGAATGTTTTAACTATTCAAAAGCGTGTTTCTCTTTTATAGTGCTGAAGAGAACTTATTATAATCAAAGAGCAACATTATCAGCTGAGTATTTGTGTCCATTAGTCTTTTCCTCCTGTTCCTAGTATTTGACTGCTTTCCTTTTATTAAAAATGTGTACTTATTGTGAAAAGGACAAAAGAAATCCTATTTGATGTGCTTTCAGATATAGAACCTTTTATCATGTTACTATAGAGAAAATATCTCTTTAGATGAAAGACTTGTATAGGTTTGGATAGGTTTTATTTTATTTTATTTATTTTTAATCATATTTGTAACTTGCCCTTCATTAAATGATCCCAGGGTGGGTTGCACCTATAAGACCCAAGTTCTTAAAAACATTAGTAGAGTCTGCTGGATCAACTCACTGGCACATCTAGTCTAGCACCCTTTTCTCACATTGGCAAACCATTATCCTTATATCAAGGATCACTACCTGACCTCCCATAATTACCGTATTTTTCGCTCTATAACACGCACCCGACCATAACACGCACATAGATTTTGGAGGAGGAAAAGAAGAAAAAAATATTCTAAACGAAACAGTGGATGTATGATTTTTGTGGCCACAGACATGTGATCTGACGGTGAGTTTGGGGTAGCTCAATGCAAAAATCCTGAGGATCCATGTGGATCTATGCTTTGTAACCACGTTTTTGCACCACTGCGGCCCCAGGCAACAGTGGGTGCGTGATTTTTTTGGTGCAAGCTGTAGCCATGGACATGCTATGTGATCTGATGGTGAATTTGGGGTGACCCAATGCAAAAATCCTGAGGATCTATGTGGATCCGTGCTTTGTAACCAGGCTCTCTGTCCCTCTCTTCTCCCCACTCAGCGGCTCTTCTCCCGCTTTGCTGTTTCAAAGCGAGCCATGGAGGAGGGAAGGAAGGGGAACCATGGATCCTCTGCTCACGACTGCAGAAGATCCCCCCGCCATCCGTAGGCATTCCCTCCATAACAGGCACAGACATTTCCCCTTACTTTCTAGGAGGAAAAAAGTGAGTGTTATGGAGCAAAAAATACGGTAATTGCACATTGATGCTGTTACTGTTCACCTTCAGTAGCTGCTTTCGTGTTCTATATATCTCTCTCTTTGGCAATCACTCATAGCCGAGTAAGATTGTCTTCCATAAACACAGTTTTCACAGTGAGTCTCTAAGTGACTGTAGAGGCCAATTCTGGATCCACACGTCCTTCCACAGTGGGGACATTGGCTTCCGGGCAGGAGTTGATCACGGTATGGATTTGCCAAGCTTGCCTTCCTCTTAGCTTGTTTCTCCCTTTCGTCCTGTGTTTGAGTGTCTTCAAAGCCCATAACACCTTTGGTCAAGGCTGTTCTCCAACTGGAGCGCTTGCAGGCCAATTTTTCCCAGTTGTTGGTGTTTATACTACATATTTTTACATTTGCCTTGAGAGAGTCTTTAAACCTCTTTTGTTGACCACCAGCATTACGCTTTCCATTTTTAAAATTCAGAATAGAGTAGTTGCTTTGGAAGACGGTAATCAGGCATCCGCACAACATGACCAGTCCAACGAAGTTGATGTTGAAGAATGATTGCGTCAACACTGGTGATCTTTGCTTCTTCCAGTACACTGGTATTAGTTTGCCTGTCTTCCCAAGTGATGTGTGAAATTTTCATTGACTGAACTTGCAGAAGGCAGTAGAATTGTGCCTGTTGCCCCTCCTCTCAACCTCTGCACATTCAGGGGAAGAAAATGGGCTTTACACATGCAAGCTGCATGGATGTAATGTCAGCTTATTATATGTGTGTGCAAGGAAGACAAAACATTATTAAAAAATCGAAACTCGATAACACATTTTGATTAGTTAAAAAATGTCACATACTCGAACTATTACTTATGCTTTGGATTTGTATATCTTGCAATATTCTTATTTTAAGAAATCTTCTTTGTCTTGTTAACAGAAATGGCAAAGCTGTTTTGTTTTTAAGGAAGAGTCTGCAGTGCATGGGAAGTCTTACACAAGCTAGAATCCCTCATTATGTACAGTTGTTACAGCTATATGTGTGTAGAACCCTATTTCCACCTGTTACTGGATCCATAGAAGTTCAGAGGCTTGGGGCAAGGCCAGTAGGTTTGTTACAAATGCGCTGTCTAGCTTCTACCTCCCCCTTTTGAAGCACAGGTGCCTGACATGTAATTTGCACATGGGCAGTACTGCCACCATCCATTAATAACTTAGCTTGAATGTGTGGAGATTCAAATTTGCTGTACCTTAGAGGTGAAAGACACACTTAGCCCTCCTAGCAATTCTGTAGCTTCTGTAGTCACAACAGTCAGTGTGAGATTGTCTAAGTCAAGGCTTATTACTCAATTCCAGCTTTCTAATTTAAGAGCTATATTAAAGATTAAAGAGCCAAATGAATGAGAAAAGTATTAGCTCTATGAAATAGTATTTTCTAACAGATTCCGTATGCTTGATATAAACCCCCAAATTAGTTTCAGTAACTCACCTATAAACATGGTGCGACCCTCCAGTTTGTCAAGGGCATTGGTTTTGTCCTAACAGTGAAATAGGCAGAGCTTTCTTAGGTCAAATAAGGGTGGAGACGAAAGCATATTCAAAATCATTGTTCATGCTATGTTCCAGCAGCAGGACCTAGAATGGAACGGGAGCAAGTGACCAGTCAGATAGGTCACTATCCAGGACCTTTTAGGTTCATGTACACATGGAAGGTGAAACTTACTGCTGTGAACAAAACAAGGTGTTAACTCTAAAAGATGTGTGTGAGGAGACATCTCTGTGTCTGGTTTTGTGGTAGATGCTTTTGATGACATGACTTGCTGTCTCTGCAGTCATGCTGCATTGAACTTCTGGTCAGAGATAGTATTTCTGAAAAGGAAAAAAAGGGGGAACCCAGCTATTTCATCATTGGGTATGAACCTTATACATTTCCAATCTATGCATGGCTAGATTATAATAAGTATATGGATATGGAATAATTTGCAGCTGCCTATTTTTCACAGTTTCAAAAGCTAAAGGAGTGTTTGCTATTTTAGGTTTTTTTCTCTAGATATGCTAGAAATGCAGAACTGTCCTTGAATAGTTATCAATAGATCAAAACCTATTGGCTGTGATGTGTGAAGTGGCAGCTTTCAATACATGGTTCCTTAATATTCATGTGCATGATTTGTGTCATGATCTGGGTTACAGGCAGTCGGAGTCCTGGCTTGGTATGTTGGGACCGGGGTAGAGGTCGGGAAGCAGGAAGGAGCAGTCCAGGGTCAGCAGTCCAGGGGTCAGGAAGCCAAGAGTCCAAGTGTCAGGGTACCAGGAGTCAAGAAGCTGAAGCACAGCTAGGTGGGTAGCGTGTTGCTGTGGCAAAGAGCCAGAGGGAAATGCTGGTCTTATATATCCCTCCGTGCCCTTGCCACCAGGTGCTACAAGCCTTCTGTCAAGCCTCACCTGTGCGGCCGTGCCTTGCCCTTCCAGGCCAAACTTAGGAAGGCCCCAGTCCTACCAGTCACAGGGCCTGGCTCCTGCACGCACTCCTGACAATTTGATGCTATAGAGTAGGGCCCAATTCAGCACTTCAGACCAGGCTTGACCTGGACCCTGAACTGAATTGGTGGCCTTGCACAGTGTGAAGTTGAAATAAGTTTAATTCACCTGTGTTCACCACCGCCACATTATTAAGCATGGTTTTAAACTCTCATAAAATATGTGGGTGGCAGTGAGAAGGATAGGAGACAGTCTGTGTCTGAATCTTCTTCCCTTGCTCTCCTCATGCTTAAGCACTGCATGCTTAATTTGGGTTTAAAACCATGATTAAACATGTAGTTACTATTTCTACTACTATTAATAACCATCACTCCTTTTGACAGCCCTAGAATGCTTCAGGTGGACCCAACACAGGACGTGGAGACTTGGGAGTCCCAGTATTAAATAAGACTTACATTAGGAAGATGTGCTGCGTACAAAAATGTATAACTTTGATAAAACAGCTTTGCATGTAGTGACATACAAAATCTATATATAGGCTTGCACACTCATATGTGGGTGTGGTAATTATCTTTAATGATATAGAATATTATGGAGTTGGTGGCTTGTGGGATGACTGTTTTCGTGATCACCTCTTGTAAACAAACAGAAGCAAGTGAGTTGGCATCATCTTATCTGAAGTTTTAAACTGAGTCACCAGAATGCCCCTCTACTCCCCATTTTCCCTATCGTTTCTTATTCACCAAAATATATTCTTCTCTGTTACACATTCTCCCCATACCTCCTTCTGAGCAACATCCTATGCTTTCTATGTTGTTGTTAACCACCTGGAGCCAAACGCCTTTAGAGGTCCTTTAAAAATTGGCAGAAAACTCAATGGCAGACTCCTCAATGGACACTTAATCCTCTCTTCCAGGGTTATGACTTCCAGTATGGTAACCTACAGGAACCTGTAGATGAAATAATGGAATGTGGATCAAAAGTACAAGGCAAATATGTCTGCCAACCTTTTGCCAGGCAAATCATTTGAGGATTCTCTCATGTATTAGATGTCTTGTAAAAGTCAGATACATGTTTATTTCCTTGACATTGGATGGGAGGATGTTCCATAGAGCAGGTGTGGCTACTGAGAAGGCCCTCTGTCTTGTTCCCTGTAACCTTACTTCTCGCAACGAGGGAACTGCCAGAAGGCCCTTGGAGCTGCATCTCAGTTTCTGGGCTGAACATTGTGGGTGGAGATGCTCCTTCAGGTATACAGGGCCAAAACCGTTTACGGCTTTAAAGTTCATCAGCCCTGGCCATGGGTGAAAGGCATGTCAGAATTATACGTCTCTTTCCTCAATAGAAAGGGACACAGGTGGCGCTGTGTGTTAAACCACAGAGCCTAGGACTTGCCGATCGAAAGGTTGGTGGTTTGAATCCCCGCGATGGGGTGAGCTCCCATTGCTCGGTCCCTGCTTCTGCCATCCTAGCAGTTCAAAAGCATGCCAAAGTGCAAGTGGATAAATAGTTACCACTCCGGCGGGAAGGTAAACAGCGTTTCCGTGCGCTGCTCTGGTTCGCCAGAGGTGTCTTAGTCATGCTGGCCACATGACCCGGAAGCTGTACACCGGCTCCCTCGGCCAATAAAGCGAGATGAGCGACGCAACCCCAGAGTTGGCCACAACTGGACCTAATGGTCAGGGGTCCCTTTACCTTTACCTTTTTCCTCAATAGAACCAAGTGCTCCCTATCCAGTTCAGCAACTATTATATTTGGTGAAATTCTGTACATGGATAAAATCATTTTATCCCAGGATGGGTGGAAGGGGACAATAATATGTCCTGTCTCACAACTTGACCGGCCTCACAAACCTCTCTCATCTTTAGGGTGCAATGACAGCATGTATAAACTCTGTATATCTTCATTCAAGGTCTCTCTTCCAATCCATTTCCCATTTCTTTATGTCTTTCTTCACGAGATATAGAAGACAGATAAAGAAGATTAATAATGTTTAATAACCACCTCTGAACTATTTTATCGCCTATACCAAAATATATATTTTACTGGATTTCAGTCTTATCATTTATACATGCAGTCCCCCCCGCAAGCATGGAACTATAGCTCTTCACTTTCTTTCTCTTTAGCCGTATATCTTATGCTAGATTACTGAGTTACTGAGTACATGCAATCTCTTCGTAATTGAGTCAGTCATTTTAAAACACTCTCAGCATTTTGGCCAAAGATGCTTAAAATATTTGCTGGATGTTACAATGCAGATTAATTGATATTAGTTGGCTTATTGATTTTTGCCGCCTTTCAATTCATTTCAGGAACTGACACCTCGAAAAGGTAACAAATTTAATTACCCCCTTTCTCATTTGGTGTGTTGCATTTTCAAAGTGATACCCCCCCAAAAAAAAGCCTTCACAAATTCTTAAATTTAAACGTAACTCCTATCACAAAGGAATTCATTACTCACATATTATAGGGCCTGAAGAAAGAACAAGGAAAATGGAGAAGCAAGATGGTCCCACTGCTGTGATACTAAGTGTAGAATATATGGACTTTATCCTACTAATGCCAATTCTCTGTGGAGAGGGCTATTGTTTTCATTTGTTATTATGGTATGCTTTGTTGAGTTTTTATATTGTAAACTGCCCTGTAATCTTTAGATGAAGGGCAGTATAGAAATAATAATAAATAATAATAATAATAAATAAATAAATAAAACGGATAGCTCAGTGGCGTAGCGTGGGTTGTCAGCGCCCGGGGCAAGGCAAGTAATTTGCGCCCCCTAACCCGTGGATTTGTGCCCCCTAACCCTAACCCCCAGATGTTGCACCCAGTGCGGCTGGTCCTCCCTGCACCCCCCACGCTACGCCAGTGGGATAGCTGCAATAATTGGAAGATAAACTAAAAAGGTAAAAGTAAGATCAGCTGTAATATCAACAAGCTTAACACAAAGCGGGTTCTCCTTCAGGGAGAGCACGTGTTGCGGTGGGGGAAACCATGACAACCCCCTGTTCCTGGGCGGGTTAGTTTGGATGGCCACAAATTTCTCTAACAGTTTTCCATATCTTCCTCCCCACTCCCCTGGATTTCCCTCATACTTCCATTTTGTTTTATTTCCATATTGTTCATCCTCCATATTGTTTCCCTAAAATTTTCCCAATACATATTATCTTATTTTTATTATTATATACAATTGTGATTGTTTACTCAAATCCTGCCAATGAGTCCAGTTCTTTATGTTGTTTCTTCATATATACTGTAAATGGTTCCCATTCTCTTTTGAGGTCTTTGTTGTCCTTTTCATGTAGTTTATCTGTTAGTTTTGCCAGTTCTGCATATTCCATAAGTTCTGCCATTGTTCTTTCATTGGTATTTCTTCTGTTTGTGTTAATATAATTCTTGCCACTGTTGTTGCGTACATAAATAATTTCCAATTTCCCTTTTTTATATCTTAATCTAAAATTCCTGGGAGGAATGTTTCTGTGTGTTTTTTTAAAAAAATGCTTTTTAAACTTTTTTTTTCAATTCATTATATATCATTTCCCAATAATTTCTAACCTTTTTGCATTCCCACCACATATGGTAAAATGTGCCATCTTTTTTGTTAGATTGCACCAGTTTCAAGCAAGCAAGATCTCACCCAAAATGGATGTGATCTTCCCCAAAATTGACGCAGGTGGTGACTGGGCTTTTCCATCGCTGACGAAGGTGGGCAGGCCAGCCAGAGCACCCACTGGCATGCTGCCAGGGGGCTTTTGCTGCGTGAAGCAGTAGGTTCACCCTGCCTAATGGCTGGGCCAGCTCTGATCATGGTGCAAAAAGAAAAAGGGGAAAGGCAGATGGATTACCGTATTTTTCGCTCTGTAGGATGCACCGGACCATAGGACTCACCGGACCATTGGAGGGGGAGAACGGGGGGGGGGTCTTGTTCTCCCCTCTAAAACAAGTTCTGTGCGTTCAAGGTGCGTTCCCCCAGCGGGAGTTCCCACTGGGCTCCGGAGGCTTTGGGTTCCTTTCGACATGCTCTTTGGGGATCACGGGGGGGGGGGCATTGCTTTCCCCCACCGCCAGCCCCAACGACCAGGTCGGGGAGCAGCGAGAACAGCGAGACGGAGCTAGAACAGCGAGACAGAGCGCTCCGCAGCGCGGGGACAGCCTTTGTAGCCTCTGCAGGGCAGCGGGGTGAAGGCACCCTGCTCCCCTGGGGAGGCTTTGTGCAGCTAACCCCAAGCTAGAACAGCGAGACAGAGCGTTGCACAGTGCTCCGTCTCCCTGTTCTGGCTTTGGGCTTAGCCGCGCAGCCTGCATTGGCTCTATAGGACACACACACATTTCCCCTTAATTTTTGGAGGGGGGAAAGTGTGTCCTATAGAGCGAAAAATACGGTAAGTGCACCAGATGTAGCAAGTTTAGCATTCCTTGCTGAATGAGATTAACAGAGGAGGTGGCTGGTGTTTTTTTTATAGCAACGCTTACACCTCCTACTCCCAAATCAGCCTCCCCAGCATCAGGACACCATCATGCACACAATCTCTATTCTGGCATCACATGAGGAGAGGCCAATCTACTCTTCACGAAATGCATTGGAGCAGGATCATTCTCCGTAATTATGGTCAGAGGTCATTGCAAGCATCTTGAGATGCATAGGTTTTATGCCAGTTAATCATTCGGTAACAACAAGCAAGTTGAACCCTGAAGAATCACCTTAGATATTCTTCACAATGAATGGGGATTTTAGTTTAAGTTGACAGCAAGGCTCCTAATGAAAACTTTTATTTGATTGGGCACTGGCAGTTCATACCAACATTGCTTGTCACATGACATCTCTCCCTTTAATACTGATTTCATGCAGAAGCTGAAGGTATCCAAAGACCTAGAAGAACACTAGTTTTTCTGAAAGGAAACTATATATTATCTTTCTCTAATACCACCTACATTTTTTTTGTTACTTCATCCCTTGTTGTTGTTGTTGTTGTTTAGTTGTTTAGTTGTGTCCGACTCTTCATGACCCCATGGACCAGAGCACGCCAGGCACTCCTATCTTCCACTGCCTCCCGCAGTTTGGTCAAACTCATGCTGGTAGCTTTGAGAACACTGTCCAACCATCTCGTCCTCTGTCGTCCCCTTCTCCTTCTGCCCTCCATCTTTCCCAACATCAGGGCCTTTTCCAGGGAGTCTTCTCTTCTCATGAGGTGGCCAAAGTTTTGGAGCCTCAGCTTCAGGATCTGTCCTTTCAGTGAGCACTCAGGGCTGATTTCCTTAAGAATGGATAGGTTTGATCTTCTTGCAGTGCACGGGACTCTCAAGAGTCTCCTCCAGCACCATAATTCAAAAGCATCAATTATTTGGTGATCAGCCTTTTTTATGGTCCAGCTCTCACTTCCATACATCACTACTGGGAAAACCATAGCTTATACAGGGTTAATTGTAGGGAGCACTCTCCCTTTGTAGATAGCAGAGCATTTAGCATAGAGATAGTGCTTCACTCTATCATTGTCATTTTACGAACATATGGTGGAACATATGATTTTTACTGATTCACCATATGTACTGATTTTACGAACATATCATTGTCATTTTACGAACATATGGTGTACTCCCTGGAAAAGACCCTGATGTTGGGAAAGACTGAGGGCACAAGGAGAAGGGGATGACAGAGGACGAGATGGTTGGACAGTATTCTCAAAGCTACCAACGTGAGTTTGACCAAACTGCGGGAGGCAGTGGAAGATAGGAGTGCCTGATGTGCTCTGGTCCATGGGGTCAAGAAGAAGAAGAAGAGAAGAGTTTGGATTTGATATCCCGCTTTATCACTACCCGAAGGAGTCTCAAAGCGGCTAACATTCTCCTTTCCCTTCCTCCCCCACAACAAACACTCTGTGAGGTGAGTGGGGCTGAGAGACTTCACAGAAGTGTGACTGGCCCAAGGTCACCCAGCAGCTGCATGTGGAGGAGCAGAGACGCGAACCCGGTTCCCCAGATTACGAATCTACCGCTCTTAACCACTCCACCACACTGGCTCTCTACACCACAAATATGCTATTTGTGAGACATCTTGGTGCAAATTGAATTAGTTGCATTCATTGGTAATGCACCATGCATTTAAAGTACATCTTGTATATTTTTCCATGACCTGTGCTATGCCAAGTCTTCACATTTCTACCCCAAACAACAAGCACAGTAAGCAGACCAGGGTGTTCGCCAAACCCTTTATCAAAGCACAGCAGAGCTCCTACTGCATTGTAAATGAATCCTATTCTTCTCTTCCCCCTCCCACATGCACATGAGTGCATGGTAATCCCACATCTTATGCATAAATGAAAACTGTGTACTGTATACTGAAACCCTTGGAGCCACCCAACATCTAGCGGGTGACAGCATCCCCATCACTCCCAGAGCCAAGCAGGCCTTGCCCATCAAACAAACACGAGCACTTAAGAGCTCCTTTTGCACCAGGTAACCCAAGCAGACCCGGCTCAAAAACAGTTTAAAGCTCTCTGCCTTATGGGGGGCAAGCGGGGGGGGGGTGAGTAATGCAGTACCATGAAGACCAGAAAACTGAAGCTCAACTCCAACAAGACACAGGTTGCACAAGTAACATCATTCCTAGTGTATGAGAGCTGGTGTTCAACCAGTTCTGGATAGAGTTGCATTCCCCGTTTGCAGTTTGTGAGAGTTCCTTAATCCAGCTCTGTCACTGGCAGCACAATTGTTTCAGTGACACAGAAATCCGATGGGGAGCAAATCAAGAAGAGTTGGGCATGACTAAACAACTACAACATTGAAGATGAATATGCATTAAATGGAGACGGAGGGAGGGAGAGAGAGAGAATTGTGGTTTGGGCTTGGGAAACAGGAAAGTTTGAATTGAGAATGTTAGATTTCCAGATAATGTATATAAGATTTCAGGCTTTGTCGATACAATCCAATAATATGAAATGACCAAAGGATATATTTTCACTGAAAGTTTGGGGATGTTAAAAGCTAAAGTGAAAATTAGATTGGCTGGTTCTGTGTAGCTTGCTCATACCAGGGAAAGGAAGAAGAAAATGTTTAACATTCACTCTTGGTATTATCCCTCCCATTCTTTGTGGCTGGCAGCCTATTTCTATTCATATCATGGTATGTCTGCCAGCCTTTAAGAGAACTGGGAAGGAAGGTGGCCAGCAAATTTATATCTTTCCTTCTCTGTAGTAATTTCAAAATGTTGCATAGGTAGAAGCTGGTCTGCCAAAACATAGTATAAGGACAAGAATGCTTTTTTGGGTACAGTTTTTTCTTCCTTATGACTGAGCATTTTGGTTCTTCTCCTTTGTCATCAGTCAGGTCAAACAGCCTCACTAGCAGTGGCGTAGCGTGGGTTGTCAGCACCCGGGGCAAGGCAAGTAATTTGCGCCCCCTAACCCGTGGATTTGCGCACCCTAACCCCCAGATGTTGCGCCTGGTGTGGCCGGCCCCCCCTGCACCCCCATGCTACGCCACTGCTCACTAGAGGTGCTTACACAGGTAGTAGTAGTAGTAGTAGTAGTAATAATAATAATAATAATAATAATAATAATAATAAAATGTATTATTTAACTCCCCCCCATCTGGCTGGGCTTCCCCAGCCACTCTGGGCTAAGGTTACCAGATTTTTTCAATGAATCCGGGGACACTTTTCAACTTACTAGACGGGGAACAGGGATGTTTGTTAACCTTAATCTAGGTAGGAACCAATACTATGTGGCTTATACTCTTGCTTCCAGGTTTGTGGCATTGGGGAGCCAAAACATTCAGCTCGCAATGCATTTGGGATCCAAGGTATAACTGTATATATCTAGAGAGAGAGAGAGAATATGTTTGAGGGCAGTCAGCAGTTTTCAGCTTGGTTCCGTTTCTCCTCCATTACATTCCTTATAAGTGAAATACTGTAGTGCCTGCTAAAATGGAGAAAGTTGACAAGCAACCCAATATTGTGATTGTATCATAGAATTGTAAAGTTGGCAGGGACAATGAGGATCATCCAGTCCAAACCCCTACAATGCAGAAATCTTTCCATGGGAACAATTGACAGGAAATCATGTTAAACAGCATCCTTCTGGGCCGTGTTCAGAAAGTGGTGGGGGGGGGATGAGTGTTCAGACCCTTGGGTCCTCACTTGTGGGGTGCCTCAGGGTTCCGTCCTCTCCCCCATGCTTTTTAACATCTATATGAAGCCGCTGGGAGAGATCATCAGGGGGTTTGGACTGGGTGTCCATCAATATGCAGATGATACCCAGCTCTACCTTTCTTTCAAATCAGAACCAGTGAAGGTGGTGAAGGTCCTGTGTGAGTGCCTGGAGGCGGTTGGAGGATGGATGGCGGCTAATGGATTGAAGTTGAATCCTGACAAGACAGAAGTACTGTTTTTGGGGGACAGGGGGCGGGCTGGTGTGGAGGACTCCCTGGTCCTGAATAGGGTAACTGTGCCCCTGAAGGACCAGGTGCGTAGCCTGGGAGTCATTTTGGACTCACAGCTGTCCATGGAGGCGCAGGTCAATTCTGTATCCAGGGCAGCTGTCTACCAACTCCACCTGGTACGCAGGCTGAGACCCTACCTGCCCGCGGACTGTCTGGCCAGAGTGGTGCATGCTCTAGTTATCTCCCGCTTGGACTACTGCAATGCGCTCTACGTGGGGCTACCTTTGAAGGTGACTCGGAAACTACAGCTAATCCAGAATGCGGCAGCTAGACTGGTGACTGGGGGCGGCCGCCGAGACCACATAACACCGGTCTTGAAAGACCTACATTGGCTCCCAGTACGTTTCCGAGCACAATTCAAAGTGCTGGTGTTGACCTTTAAAGCCCTAAACGGCTTCGGCCCAGTATACCTGAAGGAGCGTCTCCACCCCCATCGTTCTGCCCGGACACTGAGGTCCAGCGCCGAGGGCCTTCTGGCGGTTCCCTCATTACGAGAAGCGAAGCTACAGGGAACCAGGCAGAGGGCCTTTTCGGTGGTGGCGCCCGCCCTGTGGAATGCCCTCCCATTGGATGTCAAGGTGATGGACAACTACCTGACATTCAGAAGACATCTTAAGGCGGCCCTATTCAGGGAAGCTTTTAATGTATGATATTTTAGTGTTTTTTGGTTTCTGTGGAAGCCGCCCAGAGTGGCTGGGGAAACCCAGCCAGATGGGCGGGGTACAAATAATAAATTATTATTATTATTATTATTATTATTATTATTATTATTATTATTATTCTCTAAACAAACAGACCTGGGTAGTGCTGTGCCCCATTCATGCTTATTTTTTGCAGTTTTAGATATACTTTGTGTGTATACTTTATGCTTAAGCCATTATGGATGAAGTAGTGATGAATTTACCAAGAATAAAAGTAAAGATAAAGGGACACCTGACCATTAGGTCCAGTCATGACTGACTCTGGGGTTGCGGCGCTCATCTCGCTTTATTGGCCGAGGGAGCCGGCGTACAGCTTCCAGGTCATGTGGCCAGCATGACTAAGCCACTTCTGGCAAACCAGAGCAGCGCACGGAAACGCTGTTTACCTTCCCGCCGGAGCAGTACCTATTTATCTACTTGTACTTTGATGTGCTCTCGAACTGCTAGGTTGGCAGGAGCAGGGACCGAGCAACGGAAGCTCACACTGTCGCGGGGATTCGAACCGCCGACCTTCTGATCGGCAAGTCCTAGGCTCTGTGGTTTAACCCACAGCACCACCCGTGTCCCTTTGCCAAGAATGCAAAGGAGCTAAAACAAAAGCTGCAAAGATGGCAAAAGCATGTGTAAAATAAAGGTTAGTATATACAATTATGAAGGGAGTATGTATCTAGAAGCACTACTAGATGGGGTATAAATGTTCATTTTGACAGTTTTTTTTTTGTGTGTGTGTTACTTAGTAATTCAGACGCAAGGAAGGCAAGGTTCTAGTGATCTGCAGTTTCAGGATTCAGTACTTTGGTCACCAAAGCATGGATTTCTCATTAGCAGTTCTGTGTACCCAATTTGTGCCCAATCTAAACACATTGCCTTAGGAAGAACAGGATGGTTAGTGATTCCGTTGGCAGAGAAGCCATTTAGTTGCTTCGTTTACTGCCTTTCTAGAAATTGGCCGTGACATTTTTCATGCTTCTAAACTTGCATGCGCAGAGAGCAGCACGAAGCAGCATTTTTTAAAATGAAGCAAACGGACATCTTTAAGGAGATTGTAACCCCTGTACTTGACCATATGTCACCAGCAATGAGAAAATTAGACTAGAAAAACTGGAGCGCTGTACATGGTTGCTAAGTTTAGCCCAATAAACTGTGACATTGTAGCCTTCAGTGGTATACTGACATTGGTGGTATACAAATAGGAACCAGTGTGGTATCAGTGTAAGACTCAGTGTGGGAAAACCCAGGTTCAAATTCCCACTCAGTCATGTAAGGGTGACCTTGGGCTAATTTCTTTGTCTTGGCCTACACTCTCCCTGGGTTCCTGTGATGCTAAATAAAGTAGGCGATGCATTTGAGAATTGTTGGTTTTTTAAAATCTATATCTATAGCTATATCTATATGGGACGCGGGTGGCGCTGTGGGTTAAACCACAGAGCCTAGGACTTGCTGATCAGAAGGTCGGCGGTTCGAATCCCCGCGATGGGGTGAGCTCCCGTTGCTCGGTCCCTGCTCCTGCCAACCTAGCAGTTCGAAAGCACTTCAAAGTGCAAGTAGATAAATAGGTACCGCTCCGACGGGAAGGTAAACGGTGTTTCCATGCACTGCTCTGGTTCACCAGAAGCAGCTTAGTCATGCTGGCCACATGACCCAGAAGGTGTACGCCGACTCCCTTGGCCAGTAATGCGAGATGAGCGCCCCAACCCCAGAGTCGGTCACGACTGGACCTAATGGTCAGGGGTTCCTTTACCTTTACCTATATCTATATCGATCATCTATCTCTCTATCTGTTTATAAGTTTTCAGTATAAGATACAATAAAAACCAATCTGAAAAAGAGAAAGCGAAAATAAGAAAGAGAAGTAGATAAAAACACTGTATCTCAGTTGTATCATATCCTTTATCCATATACAGTGGTGCCTCGCAAGACGAAAATAATCCGTTCCGCGAGTCTCTTCATCTAGCGGTTTTTTCGCCTTGCGAAGCAACCCTATTAGCGGCTTAGCGGATTAGCGCTATTAGCGGTTTAGCGGTTTAGTGGCTATTAAAGGCTTAGCGGCAAAAAGGCTATTAGCGGCTTAGCGGCTTAGAAAAAGAGGGGGAAGCGAAAATAAATGGCAAGACTCGCAAGACTTTTTTGTCTTGCGAAGCAAGCCCATAGGGAAATTCGTCTAGCGAAGCAACGCAAAAACGGAAATCCCTTTCGTCTAGCGGGTTTTTTGTCTTGCGAGGCATTCGTCTTGCGGGGCACCACTGTACAGAAAAGTCGATCTTCCCAGTTCTCACCTGGGAACTTCTGTTTCTCCCCCCAGCCTCCAACTCTCAAGGGATCCTTCCTGCCTTGTCTCGCACACAGAGCCCATCATCATCCACCTGTCCCTTTTCTGTGCATGTCCTCATCGACCCAGGACAGAGGTCTTCCTGAAATTAAAAATAAAATTGAGACTATTTTAAAACTATTTTAAAAAAGGAAAGAATACAGAGAATTTTAGAAGCCTGACAGGATATAAATGTAATAAATAAATAAATTATACTTAAAGAAATATTTTTGATAAGCAGGTTTTATTTTTGAGGCAGATTTTGTGGTTCGGTGATGTGTACCATTTCGCCTTCTGACAGTGTCTATCTGCTTCATTTCGAAAGAAGAAAATCAGGAGTGCAGGGTTTGGGAGTATGTTTGCTTTTTCTGCTTCCTGGTGCCTAAGGAATGAGAATGCGCATTTGAATGTGTGTCCTATTGAAAGCAATGGACACCGTATGTGTTTGGGTTTTGTATCCGATTTTCACTTGCAGCTCCTATCAACAAGAAGTTCCATCCTGTTCCATGGGAGGGAAAAGTAGAAAACTGTAGAAATAAAGGAACATATTTTGTATTTCCCTAGTTACTGACCATATAGATTGCCCACCTCTTCTAAGCAAGATCTCAACTAGGCATAAATGGTGTTCTGACATACACTGAGTAATAAGTATGACTGAGCAAAAAGGGTCTATATCTGTTGTCCAAGAAAGGAATTACTTGGGGGGGGGGGTATACAAGTCATTTTCCCTGTTGAGTTTTAGGAATGCAGCGCATCTGTGTTCTGGGAGACTTTGGGACAGAGAAGTTTTAATTGCTGATGGAACTGTTTATTTTATATGGTAAAAAACCCCTATAAATTGCATTTTAATATATTCTTAATTTTGTAATTGCAAAATGTGTTAAGCATTATTAGTAGCCTGGAATATGATGCAGATATTCTAATAATTAGAAAAGAGAGGAGAAAAATGGAAAACCCACGGAGCTTTAATTCAGCAGAGTTAAAACTATAGCATAAAATACGCAAGAAGAACAGGCTTGGTGTCTATTACGATACGCCTCTCCTGTGATATCAGAATCAATTTATATTTAGCGCTAGGGACTGACAATATTAGGCTGCACCCTAAACTCTGAATTTAGAAAATTTGTGTAAGATCACATCCTGGGTTTTAATTTACCGTATTTTTCGCACCATAGGGCGCACCGGACCATAGGGCGCACCCAGTTTTTAGGGGGGGGGAATCAAGAAAAAAAATATCCCCCCCAGCCCCAAAGAGCAGCGTACAGGCTGCGCACAACCTCTCCCTGCCGGAGGGGTTGCGCGCGGCTATGGCACAAGCCAAGGCAGCGAGCAGGACGGATCCCGCTCGCTGTTTTGGCTTCCCCTTTAGCCCCGTGCAGCCTCTCCTTGCCGGGAGATGCTGCGCAGGGCTTTCCTGGCTTTACTGGGTGGTGGGGGGATTCCCTCACCTCTCGCAAAAGCCCGCAGAAGCCGCGCAACCCCTTTAAAGAGATAGCGGCTTCTCCTGGCTTTTCTGGGAGGTGGGAGAAGGGACTTATGCGGCCAGTCAGTCCCTTCTCCCTCCTGTGGAAAAGCCCGCAAGAGCACACAGAGCTTGTGTGCGGCTCTTGGGGGCTTTTCCCGCCTGCCTCCCCCCTGCATTCTCTCCATAGGATGCACACACATTTTCCCTTGCATTTTAGGAGGGAAAAAGTGCGTCCTATGGTGCGAAAAATACGGTATGTCTCTGCTCCCATTCCCAACTTCTTTGCTTTCTTATGGTTAAAATGTCACCACAAGGTGGAGTTCTGGAACAATTTATTTAGAATCTAAAGGTTTAGATCCAGATTGTTGATGGACATCCCTTTAAGTAGATAAAACCCAAGTATTTTTAAGCTCTCCTCTTTCAGTTGTGTCATGAACTTATCAGGGATGCAGTTCAGCATGAAATATTAGCATCTAAGGCAAGCAGGCTAAATCTTCAGAGCTCTTGTTAGAAGGTCAAGCTAGCATCTTAACACGTATTTAGACTTGGCATTAAGCCTGGACTTTTCATCTCTTACTTGTCAGATACAAACCTAGTGAAGCTCTGAAGCCCAGGACAGATTTTGATTTAGCTTTGCTCTCTGATCCTAGATGCTGCTTGGTTCCCCAGTTATTGGAATGCCACGGAGGGGGCCTAACTTTCCAGGTGTTAACACAAACAGCAAAGTTGTGGGGCTTGATAGGCATACTAAAGCACAAAACTTTAGTCTGGCTAACATGCACAGGTTCTTTAATCTTGGCTAAAATTCTAATTGAAAATCTAGAAACAAGATAATATAGAAACAAGGCAGATGCTTGGTTTTCTAGCATAGCTGTCAACTTAAAGATTTGAAAATAAGGAACCAGCAGCCTCGAAAATAAGGGCTCAGCAGCCAAAATAAGGGATTTTCCGGCCACAGGTATGTTCAACTTCTGAGCCCCTCCGAGCCAAAGGCAGAAAGCCCAGCCAGCAGCCAAACGAAGCCTCAAGTGGTGGTTCCCACAGCGCAGCAACCCAGCAAAGGGGATGCAGCAAGGAAAACCACCGTCACCTCTCTGCTGGGAAGTGCTGAGCAAAGGCGAGTCCCCAGGCAACGTGGCCGATTTGATCGGCACAGGCATGCAAGCTCCACCCCCCAGTCGTTCTTAGACTCCTTATTGGGTGAGCAACACAGCCAAGCAACACAGTTGGAGCGTCCCTCCTCCCTGGCCGACAGGGAGGGAGGGAGAGGAGCTGCTTCCTTTGAAACCCGGGAAATTTAAGGGACATCATCAATAAGGGACAGCAGCGGGACACAGCGCTGGGATAAGGGACTTTCCCACCAAATAAGGGACAGTTGACAGCTATGTTTTCTACCTGTGAGTTAAAGAGTGCTATTTTTCTGTTCAGCTTGAAGCATCTGGTGATAAACTGCAGAGTCTGAACACAATGCAGTATGCCTATAACAGCTGTTTATTTCTGGTAGAAGTGAGAGCATAGTATGGAAAATTGGGTTTGGGCTAGTTTGCCCCATACCCGCCTCCCACTTCCATTGGTTCAGGGTTTCCTTTGCACAGAAATATGGGGAAATGAAGTGTATGTGTTGTGTGTAGGTTCTTGGTGGCACATTTAATTCATGGAGGGGCCAGTGGATACAGCTTGAATCTCTCCTCCTCCGCAACCTATTCATTTCAGCCTTGGAGACCTTGGGCTAGTCACTGCCTCTCAGCCTCAACTACCTCACAGGGATGTTGTGCGGATAAAATGAGAAGGGAGAACCTTAGATGAAGAGTGGGTTACAAATGCAGTAAGAAAGGAAGTACTGTTTTGAATATATATTTTATTTTTTCCTTAGCCTTTTTTATTAGGACGGTTGCATAATGCAGAAACTTTTTTCCCCTGTGGATTCCTTTGGCCCACAATATTACATTGGTTTTCAGTGCCCTGTATCTTATTAGATTTTGTATTAAGCTCTTTTTAGACATGCATTGGGAAGGATTTCAATGAATTCATTATCTAACAGCACAATCCTAACCATGTGTACTCAAAAGTAAGTCCTATTGAATTCCCAGGGCCTTATTCCCAGGTATGTTGGATTAGAATTGCAGCCTCTGTCTGCTGGTTTTTCAGTTTAAGGCTCTCTTAAAGTTCTTAACCCTATTATTTCTAGCAAAGAAGGTTGCAGTAGATACTGCCATGATTAAGATGATACACATTTGGTTGGAATTGTTTTTATTAGTGTCTTCCTTATTGCTTTGGAAACACAGATACTAAAAATAAACTTGCTGGTATGGTTAACATTCTGAGTAGTTCACGTACCACAGTTATGTGCACTTTTCATTGTGCAGTCTACAGTGGTACCTTGAGTTAAGAACTTAATTCGTTCTGGAGGTCTGTTCTTAACCTGAAACTGTTCTTAACCTGAAGTACCACTTTAGCTAATGGGGCCTCCCACTGCCGCTGTGCCACTGCCATGCAATTTCTGTTCTCATCCTGAAGCAAAGTTCTTAACCCGGGGTACTATTTCTGGGTTAGCGGAGTCTGTAACCTGAAGTGTCTGTAACCCAAGGTACCACTGTATATTGATTTATTCCAGCATAAAGTTTCCATTTTACTTTTGCTTTTATGTCACTTATTCACAGTATCCCCTGAAGATGATTTTTAAATACGTTGTGCATATTATATATTTAGTTAATTAAAAATATGCATACCCCACCCTCTTGTTGCATAAGCACTGCACAGGGCAGCTTATAACATTTAAAGTTACAATTTCATAAAGACAACAATATAAAACAAGGAACCCAGAAGACAGGAACAGGAGGTGTTGACCCTCATTTTCTTCTGCTTGTAGGGTTAAGCATGATTCCCGGAAATAAGTACCACTGAAGTCAATCGAGCATGCCTCCAGATGAATGTGTTCTGGTTCAGCATGCTAGGAATCACACCGCTCAGTGCTGCAGGTCTAGTATGGCATCATTGTGATGCTGGAATGACAGCATACAAGTACAACACAGAGAGCACATGATAAAATATTGAGACAAGGCAGCTAGACTGTAGTCTCTGTTCAGAATGTTCCTTGTTCCACCTGACAGGAAGCAAACTGATCAGATAATACAAGGGGTTAGAATTAATCCATATTAAATGTTCAAATGGCTGTTCCAACTTTATAAACTGTAGCTGCTAATATGGAAAACAGGAACACTGTTCTGGTATGTATATAATGTGACCACCATAGCAGTTTCTTTTAATAACAATGTATTTCTTATTATTCTTGACACCCATGCTATCTTATGGAGGCATTGTCTCACCGGAGACACAAGGCTGTTTCTATTCAATTAATAACTAGTTGAAAGCTTGAAACAAAGTTATAAATCTTAATACTTGTTATTGGTATATGTAAACATATGAAACACAAATCTCTTTAAATGGGGCGGCTATCTACCCCTGTGCTTTTGTTCTGTTTTTTTGTTTTTTGCCTGTTGTGAAATCAAATATATATTATATGAAATAAGTGCCTTTAAAAGCATAGTTATCCTTTGCAATAGTGTACAAACTGAATACTGGGAGGTGGTCTTCTCATTCAGCTAAAGAATACTAAAGTAAACTAATTTGTTCAAGTTCTCTTCATTTTCCCAATCAGATATATTCATTTGTCAAAGCCACATGAAGTACTGCAAGTTCCCATTTCTCTAGCCATCCTGCTGTACAATCTTATATCCATTATTCTTCAAAAAGGGAAGAAAAGAACCCAGGCAACTACTGAATGGACAGATTGGCATCACTGCCTAAAAACAACATCTAGAACGGATAATTAATCATTCAGTCTGCGCACAGTTAGGAAAACAAACAAACCATAGATATCACAAATATCCAGCATTGATTTCTTAAGGCTAACCAAGATGATCATGCCGTGATGGAGAACTGTGCAAAAGATTAAAATGAACCTTAAAATGAATTTCAGGAGAGAAATGTACAGTTTTCTTTTGGGTTGGAAGAATCAGATGCCCAAATACAGGATGGGTGACAAGATACCTTAGCAGAAAGCAGTACAGGTGAAAAGGATCCAGAGGTTTTAGTAAAGCGTGTTCTCCTTCATGGACAGCGTGTGTTGTGGTTGGGGCCGCCAGGACACTCCAAAGTTGTGGGGCGGGCTAATTGATCGTTGGCCACTGATCCGATTGGGCTTCCCTTGTTGTTGGGAAGAAGTTAATGTTGACATTTGTTGATTGACAGCCAGACCAGAAATGCTAAAACTCTTTGCACAAGGCTAGGACTTCCTCTTTTCGCCCGTGCATCGGATTGCCCGTCCCTCCCTCCCTTCCCTGAAGCCACAGATCTGTTCTTCTGGGGAGTGCAACCGCGTCTGGAACAGGTGAACCCACTTTTTCAAGGAATTACATCCCTTGACACAGAAACTATCTACCAACAGTAAATCTGATTTGCCATGATCTATAGATGTCAGTGAGAATATTCTGGAATAAGTGTGCTGTGCACCAAATACCAATTTAACTTTATTAATTTCCTTAGTGACGCCATGCATTTGTTATACCGTTCAAGCAATCTAACGACAAAGCACTTAGAAATAAACATGTCCTGCTAAGGACTGATTGTATTGCCTTTGGTGAAGCCTTTGAGATTGAAGGTTTTTCATAGCAGAATGTTTGTGCTTAAATAGATTTGCTAGTGATAGGGTGAGGTTAAGTTTATTTTTAGAATGCTGTTTGGTGTGTCTCCTCAGAATGATGTAGAATAGCATTTCCAAAATCAATTGGAAATGGATTTCCACAGTTTCACATGTTGGAATGAGAGAGGCCACCTGGGTCATTTTTAGTTCAAATGTTTCCATGGAGAAGGGTTTACCTCTTTATTTAGAAGACTCACTTACAGAGCAATACTATTCTTGCATTACATTTGGGGTTGAGAGGCAGAGGATATATGCCGCCATTATGCTGATATAATAGCCACCCTATTCCATACATGCTCAGCCTGGGAAGCGAGGGGAAAACACCCAACACAGGGGGGGGGGCAAATTATAGATGTGCCTTGGAAAACTGCCAGTGTCCTCCAAACAGCTGTGGAATCCATGTTTTCCTAGGGAATATGATACATAAGAAGCAGTCAAGTACAACATTCCATGTTTTCCTAGAGTGGACATGCGAGGGAAAGGGCATCACATGGATTTCCAGAGGCCCTTTCCCTCCATGTTGCCAGACTTCCAATAAAGGGAGGCCAATCACTGAAAAAAAGACTGATCTTGGTCAATGGCAGTCTAAACTCAAGAACCCAGGGATGGTGAGCTCTTCATCAGTTGCTGGACTATAAATGCCATCATCCCTGACTATTGGTCGTGCTGGTTAGGATCAGTGGGAGCTGGGAGTTCCAAAAGATCTGCAGAGCCATACATTCTCTACTCCAGCCTTACTGATGGGGCACAGATTGGGGTATGATAAACATAGCTTAATTTTTCAGCAACCTTTCTTATTAATATATCTCTCTCTCTCTCTCTGCCCACTGCTCAGGAAATTTTCATAAGTTCAGGTTCAGTTTCCTTTGGATGAGAATTGGGAACTGCCTTTTATTTATAAAAATGTATTTTTTATTAAATATTTTCTTGGTTTACAAAAGTATGTGCAATCTCTCTCTCTCTCTTTTTCAAGGAACATTTTTTTACAGATCAGTTTCATTTGTTGAGACATTAGGAAGAAAAGGGGTAAAGAGGTGGAGGGGGGAAAGGTGAGGGGGGTGGGGTCGGGTGGCGATGTTTCTATTTTACGTAATATATGTGGGGTTTTGTGTCAGTATCGCTTGTACAGGTTCTCTCCTATTCACTTGTGTTCCTTTGGTGGTGAGAGAGGTTGGGGTTGGCCTAGGGTGTGGTTGTTCGTTTGTGATTGGCTGTGGGGATCTTTGTTTTCATGTGTGAGTGGGGTGGGTGGGTGTTTTGGATCAGGTTAGCCATATTGATTTGTATGCTGTTGGTGGATTGTTGTCATTGTCTTCTTGGGCTGTGTATGTGATAAAGGGGAGCAATACGGAGGTGAAGGCATCTTCTTCTGTTTGTCCCCATGTCAGTTTCAGTTTATTGGTTAATTTTTCTAGTAAGGCTGTATTCTATACTATTTGGTACCATTGGTCCATGCTTACTCCTGAAGGGTCTCTCCAGTGTCTGGCTATGGTGTTTCTGGTTGCTGAGTTATTTGTGGTGTAAATGGGCATTATTGTCTTGGAAGATGTTTAGTAGGGCCAATTCTGGGGTGATTTCTAATACTTGCTTAGTTATTTTACATATTTCTTGTATAGCTGTTGTCCAGAATAGTTGGATTTTGGGGCACTCCCACCACATGTAAATGCTGTGTTTGGGGAGGGACACTGGTTTTCAACACTTGCCCAATGGCATTGCACCTAGTGCTTTTACGTACAGATTCTCACCTTCCTAAATTCAAGGTTGTGGAATTAGTTTAAGGAGAGCTAGCCTTTCTTATTTTTTAGAACCAGGTTAGTTGGTATGTCACCCACATCTTTGACTCCTATGGCTAGAATAACTCTTCTGGGTTTTCAAATTCTAATACGTTTTTATGAAGGGTGATCTATAAATGTCTCAAATAAAATAAATGTGCATCAGAAGTGCAACATGAGAAGAATGTTGCATTTTTGTTTTGTGTGTTTGTGTTTGTTTGTGTGCGTGCACACATGCACACACAGCTTTCAGTTGGCAAATGGTGCAGTAGAAACTGTCAACAGCCTCTTTCTCTTTTCACCTTCTCACTAAGGCTTCTGATAGACTTCCTTGGTTACTTATGTTTTGAAATATAATGTGCAACATGATCTCAAAATACAGTGGCACCCCCTCCTCCATGATGGGCTCCTAACTTTGTGCAGTTGTCCTGCTTTTAATTTGTAAGTTGACTTTTGAATCCATTTCAGGTTGAAAAGTCTACTGGCCTCAATGCAGAAATGTTTCTTAACATTATTAATTTCAGTTATTTAGGACACTCTTAATTATGGTAATTATAGCTTGTTCTTCTGTTATGCCGGTGGATAGTTTCCAGGCACATATTCACATGTCTATGGCCAACATCAGAATTCAGCTTAACTCTTGCTCCTTAAAAGGTTGGAGATATGTGGCAGTTGTAAGAAGCACTTTAACAAATAAGTTACAGAAATCAAGCTCTGCTGTCCTCCTGCGATGATCATGCCAGTCATTTTGCTAAGCAATTTTTAATCCACCTGCACCGTAAACAACTCCTCTATTCCAAAGGGGGAAACAATGTGTGGAGGAAAGACTTTTGTAGTATGAATAAAACAAAACACACACACACACACACAAACATTCAATGGAAAAATGTACCTTCTGGGATATCGCTTCTTATCCTCAAAGACAGCTATTTAACATTTTAGGTCAGGCTCCTTGAATGTGCTATATTCATTCACATAGCTATAGATGGTAATATAAACAGAATATTAATGCATTTGAAAAAGCCATTTACAAAACTCGGCACACCTCTCCACAAAAAAACTCCCCTCACAGTTCTGTTAACCAGCCTATCAGGAAAGAAAACAGTCAGAAATGGATGCAAATAAAAACTGAATATTTTTAGTACAAATGTAAACTATTCCGGGGGGGGGAGGGAGTTACTATCAGCCATAATTGCAGTTTGTACACATGCCTTTGTATTCTGAGATCATACCGCACATTATATTTGAAAGTATAAGTAACCATCAGATGCCTTAGTGAGAAGGTGAAAAGAGTTTCTTATTGCAAGGTAAATTGCTGTAATTTCTCATAGTCAGAGGGTCAGGAGCTCAGATACTGATCTCATCCACTTACTCAGATAGGACAACGTTATTGATAAACACCTTGGTACTTGCAGTGTCTGCTGAGAATTGATGCCAGTCCTCCATGCTTACATCAACAGAACAGCCTCTTTCTTGCTAATCTCCTCGCTAACCTTTATACCTCAAGCAATACTCTTCAATATCGAATTAATCACAGTTTTGCCAATACCATCTGATACTTCAATTTACTACCTGACATTTTCTTTTATTCTAGAAAGGCAGACTCTGAACAAAATAAAAGTAAGTTTCCATTTAAGTGAGGCTTGCATAACTTCAATGGCAAATTAAAAATGAACAGTCATTGTTCTGACCTGCTAAGGCATATTGTAAAACAAAAAAAGAACCCCAATCTCCTAAACTAACAAAGTTCCACTTTGAGTTCTATGAAATTTCCTCCCGGGTTTATAATAATAATTATAAGCAAGTAGGCCATAGAGTAGATTAAAGGTAAAGGGACCCCTGACCATTAGGTCCAGTCATGGCCGACTCTGGTGTTGCGGCGCTCATCTCGCTTTACTGGCCGAGGGAGCCAGTATACGGCTTCCGGGTCATGTGGCCAACATGACTAAGCCGCTTCTGGCGAACCAGAGCAGCGCACGGAAACACCGTTTACCTTCCCGCCAGAGTGGTACCTATTTATCTACTTGCACTTTGACATGCTTTCGAACTGCTAGGTTGGCAGGAGCAGGGACCCTAAAAGAGAGAAATTCACCAAATCCTTTTATGCAAACCACGATTCTCAGTATGGAGGCTACTGTCATTGCCTGGCTGCAATTAACTGAGATTGTGCAATGACAGCACTTGCCAGTTATAACTATTTTTCTTTTTTTTAAGACAGTGAGAATCAAAAGTATGCATACTGTTCTGGTCCACTGCTGTATTTCTGTCTTAACCAGGAAGAGTGATAAACACTGACTCTGTGAAATGTTTCAATCCTGTATCTTCACATGTGTTGTTGCCCTGTGTCTTCTGATGTGTCAGACCCACAACAGGGCACTTGGTTCTGTTCTGTTTTCATTTCCTTGTGCATTTTCAAGAGTGATTCTGATTGAATCATGTATTCAGGATATAATAGCAATTTTGAAATAGATAACTCCCAGTAGTTAGGCAGTGTTAGCTTGCCTGAGGTGTTTTTGGATGGGTTAAGAACTACACAGAGCCTTGACATATACTCACAATTTTGTGCTGTGGATTTAAATTTCACAAAACCTGTTCAAAATCTCCCAGCGTTCCATTATTTCAGGATCATTGACACAACTGGTGGTGTAAAATGAGTTTGTACTCAGGGGGTTTATCTTATGTACCAAATGCAGACCTTGTGCCACAGGAAAATGGAATTATGGAAATAAATCAAAGGGGATGGTTGGTCTTTGTATAAAATTCAATAATAAAAGCCGTGGACTGTGATTTGAATTGCCCTTAAGAATCTAAAAATAAAAATTGGTGAATTGCATCAAAACTCGAATACAGAATACTGCTAGGCTGAAGGAACCTACAACGAGTATTTGGTTTACTGAAATCTGATTGATCTGATTTGAACTTTCCCTCAAAAATAAAGTGGGAGGGATTAGGGACACTAAGTCTTTCAACCTCAGAAACAGATGCCCACACCTCCCATTTTAGCCATGCCATTCATTTAAAAGGAATCTTTTTAGAAAACTAGAAACTTCATTGAAGTCCAAATTCTAGGGGTCATATAATTGTGTGTGTGTGTGTGTGTGTATACAAAGTGTCAAGTGTGAGTTGAGTTATCATAATATGAAGTCTTGGAGTGTGTGTTTTCCCCCCTAAAAAAAAATCAGGGCTGACTAGTTATTGGCAACTATGTGCAGTTGCTTAGAAATTGATTGCTTTTGGGAGAATTTTCACTAGTGCTTTAATTCAGGGATTACCGAGCAGTGAGTTCCTCCTTTGACCTTCTCCAGTTATAGCAACTCTGAGACAAATCTTTGTTATTGTAACTGAAAAGTAGATAAGAATCAGGATGTCTTGCAATAAATTGACTTAAGTAAAAATTACAGGATGGAGCTGAACTTAGTCTTGCCTAGAGAAGACCCATTGAAAGTATTGTGTCTGTTCTGTGCATGACTAAATCCTGATTCAACTCGCAGCAGCAAAAATAAGAACGGAAAAGCAAGTTCAAGATAGGGGACACACAGCTAGAAAAGGTTCTAGCTAACTTTAAGAATGTGCTGTTGTAGAATATGTCATATGTCTCTATATCTACTATACTATCTTTGCAAGTTGAAGCTTAATTGTATTATACCATCCTATTTGAACATGACTGGCATTTTGAAACATTCATTTCTTTTAAAATATTCTAACCATTTATTAAAAGAATATTCTAACCTGGCATATCAAAGGGATTTATTTCTAAGTAATATGGAGAGCTTAGATAATGTGTTTGCAGTTATATTTTTCTGAACTTCAAAATCTTAGATTTCAGGGAGATGAATGTATATATTAAGTCGTACTGTTAATACTATATTGTGAGAAAGGAAAGGTGGCAAATTTAGCAAAGTGGTCTTATGTAACAATGTACTAACTGGGGCTTTTATTGCAAGTGATGTCTGCAATTACAGAATGGTGGTCACATACAACATAGAGGGGGCAAAATATGTATTGGAGGGTCAGCAGTAGAGAGAAGGTAATGATTCCTAATCTTCATATTACTCTACAAGAAGAAAGTTCTTAAGAGCATTAAAATAATTCCTTATATATTAAGTCGTACTGTTAATACTATATTGTGAGAAAGGAAAGGTGGCAAATTTAGCAAAGTGGTCTTATGTAACAATGTACTAACTGGGGCTTTTATTGCAAGTGATGTCTGCAATTACAGAATGGTGGTCACATACAACATAGAGGGGGCAAAATATGTATTGGAGGGTCAGCAGTAGAGAGAAGGTAATGATTCCTAATCTTCATATTACTCTACAAGAAGAGAGTTCTTAAGAGCATTAAAATAATTCCTTAGAGCACAGGTGACTGAAATGATCCCTAGATTATCGGCTGGTAATCCATTTCATCCTGTTGGACAGAAGAAGCTTGTAATTCACCGTAATGCCTAGTCAATGAAACTTTGGGTTTTATTCATAAAAAGAACAACCCAAAGCTTCTAAACTATATTCCATATAGCTTGCTTGTAAACTTTAGCACACTGCCATTCAGAATTGCGCATTCAGTTACTAAAGTATTTGAAATGTAGTTGCTTTTTTTGTTTGCATTGTGGAAAGGAAGATATTTGCGTTACAATTCTGTAATGGATTAGAACAGCATGCTTATATTGAAATAATTTTCAAAAAATAATTTTCAGTTCACATGATCAGGATTTTATCTGTTATGCATCCTTTTTATCAAGCAATATCATCTCTTTAAAGATGTGGGGTCTCCATCTATTCTGTTTACATAATGGGAATACATTTTTGGTTATTTGACTGGCAGTGGCTTGTGTTTTTTCATAGAAGTACAAAGAGCTGCCTGTTCATTTCCTTCCGCGTCACACAGTGTGTCCATAATATTAGATCACTGTATGGCTGTAATGATGTCACAAACTGCAGAACCCGGCCTCCATACATGCATTAGTTTCCTCCTACAATTTCTTGAAAATAACAGGAAGAACTTTATCATACTATTTCCTGCAAACCCTGATCTGTTGCCATCCAATAGTCTCATCAGACGAGACTACTGCACAGCATGGTGTAGTGGTTAAGAGCGGTGGGCTCGTAATCTGGTGAACCAGGTTCGCTTCCCCACTCCTCCACATGCAGCTGCTGGGTGACCTTGGGCTAGTCACACTTCTCTGAAGTCTCTCAGTCTCACTCACCTCACAGAGTGTTTGTTGTGGGGGAGGAAGGGAAAGGAGAATGTTAGCCGCTTTGATACTCCTTAAGGAGAGTGAAAGGCGGGATATCAGGTCCAAACTCTTCTTCTTCTAATTTATTATTAAGGCAAAATATTTTCTTCTAATTTATTATTAAGGCAAATTGGCCTAAATAATATTCTCTATCTATCTATCTATCTATCTATATTAGGCCAAATGATCACTGCCAGTCAGCAAATGTTTCTGAACAGAATCGGAATTTAGATGTTTGTTTTGGAATTTCACATTTACATTATTGCCTGAAACTACTATATACTTTGTAAATGATTTGGCTGGGCATCCCCACCACCACCACCACACTTCTGACCTGCACCCTATCATCATAGCAGTGTTTTATTGCCACTTAGTAGAGCCTGAAAGAAGAAGGTTTGAAATGTAGTTGGTATGAAGTATGGCTAATTTGGCGACAGGACTGGGTGCACAGCTGTAGCTCACAATCTAGCATTCAGATACACTGAACAGTCATTCTTAGTTGACCTAAATCCACATTAGCGCTGCACTGAAAACCTATGATGGGTTCATGCACTACGTCACCCAGCCATAAGGGAATGGTAGGTGTTACATTGAGGATAAAATACTTGTAATGGAGATAGTTAATGTACATGCATATTGTCCCCCCATCCACCCTTTTCTCCTACATGGTTTTGGCTTTGTTATGCTGACTGCCTTCTAGGTCCTTGATACCACTAGACTTGGTTATCACAGAGAGCAAATGGCTTCAGTTTTGATGATGCATGGCTGTTTCTAGGGACTCCTGTCTTCAATTCTGACTTTCCCCCCCAGAGGACGTGATTAATGATGAATGCTTCTGCACTCCTGCAATTATTACTTAACTCTATTTAAGGAGATGTCAGCATGTTAGACAGATATATTCCAGATCATAGCTGTCAATGTTTTCCCCTTTTTAAGGGAAATTCCCTTATTCTGAATAGGATTCCTCACAAGAAAAGGGAAAAGTTGACAGCTATGTTCCAGATTGACAAGGAAGTGATGTTGGAAAGTATGTATGTGCATTGCAAATCTTTTATTGCTTGTAACATAGATCACACAACATATTTATATATGGTTATGAATGAGTTAATTTTGCTCACAAAATAATGAAACTTAAATCACATGACCAAAATTGGGCAGAAATGCATGTTCTTAATTTAGTATGTAACAGAGAATCATCCTACTAAAATGGTAGACAGCCATTTCCCCCCCTTATTGTTACTTTTACAAATCTATGTAAGTAAAAACAATCTATAGCTATACAAAAATCCAGATGGAGCACAGTCTATGTCTACTCAGAAGTTAGTTTTATTGAACTCTCTGGGGCTAACTCCCAGATTAAGCAGGGTTTGAATTGCAGTCTGAGTTCCCTGTTGATGACTTATGTTTCTGATAATAGGAATGGATATCCCACCTGCACATGATAGCTGATTCATTTGTTACAACTGATGTAATTCTGGTGCTATTAAAGTCATGCAGAATAAAATATTCTGTTCTTAATTTCCTTTTGTGTGTGGTTCCTCTGGTCAAGGGAAATTTCCCCCTGACACCATCGTGGCCATTACTGCATAACAAGGGGTTGGAATTGATCATATTGATTTTTCTAGTAAGAATAACAGAAATCTCTGAATAATTTTACCGATTTAAAAATAAATAAACTGTGTACAATGACAATATTAAGAAGGATATAGGCTAGATCTGACAGTTATGTGACTATATTGAATGCAGTAGTACCTCGGTTTATGAACTTAATCCATTCTGGAAGTCTGTTCTTAAACTGAAACCGTTCTTAAACCAAGGCACACTTTCTCTAATGAGGCCTCCCGCCGCCAGTGCCCTTCCACCATTCGGATTCCGTTCTTAGACCAAGGTAAAGTTCGCAAGCCAGGACACTACTTCCGGTTTTGCAGAGTTTGTAAACCGAATCGTTCGTAAACAGGGCCGTTCTTAAACCGAGATGCCACTGTATGTCATTTATGCAGTAATGTTAGAAGAGATCTGATGAGCAATCTAGGACAGCCCATTTGTACCAGTAGAGGTCCCTGTATCTAGACTGAACCAGTTCAGTTCAATTTTCTTCTTCTTTAATCTGTTTTTCAGTTAAGAAGCAATATTTGATAGCCAGGCTAAAGCTGTTTCTTTCAACTTTGGCAGTGTTCCTCAGGACAGAGAAGAGGAAGTTATGGCCATTTCTTTCATATGCTTAAAAATTGCTACTGCATCTTTCCTTCATACCTGTCCTTCATCTAAGAAGGTTTCTGCTGCACTATTTTTATATTGCATGTTACAGATTTTTCTTACTATCGTTCTCATGTTTCCTCCAACAACCAACTGAGGTTTGAACTAGAAAAACAATATGTGACTTAAGTTCACCTCCGAGAAGCTCTGTGTGTACCAACTTATTCAGTTGTATAAGAACTATGTTGTAATTTTGATTTTTCATCCTTTCATACTATACCTCACATTGGCTTTGAATAAATAGTTAACTCTTTGTTTGATTTTGTCAGATTTCAAGGTTTCCAAGTATTCACGTTTTTCACTTTTTTCTGGGGTTTGTGTTTCATTCAGTGATTGGCAATGGGGCAGTTACAAAAATTAAATAAAAATATTGCAGTCTACTCTGCCCTCCTCTTCCCCCTTCACAGAACACCTGGTTTTTAAAATTATGGATTCTACCCTATTCCATAGGTCAGCTAATACATTCTAAGGGTGTTTCTTCACAATGTGGGGGTGGAAGCAAAGGCCATGAGATGAGCTTGATGTAGCAGTTCTGTTCTTGGCTAACCTTGAGGACACTGGAACAGTTATTATGTTTTGTTTTTGGAGGAATTGCTTAGATAAAACAACAACAAAAGTTGAACTATTCTGACCAGGAAAAATTCTGTGCCAACTAGAAATCTGTTCCATCAACACCAGAGCTACTGATTTATAGGGCCTGTACAAATTAGACAGACATGGAGATTGCTTGAGACACTATTTAAGTACCCTGCATCAACTTCAAACTTCAGCTACATGTCTATGCCACAAGCACATCAATTTTATGGGAGCATGGTTCACCTTCCATGGTTCACCTGTTGAATTCTACTAGCGATCCCAATCTTGTTTCATTGCACCACAGCCAGAAACCTTAAAACTTGAGTAAATCTGTGGTGAAGATTTGTCCTGAGTACTGTATCATAAACAACCAGCCTTCCACTCAGATCCTACATATTAAGAAGAAAATCCATTCTGTTAAGCAAAAATGGACTTTCAAATAAGTTGTATAGGATTCCAGCCTTACAGCACTATGCATACCTACGTAAGTTCAGTGAGTTCAGTGGGGCTCTCTTTGTATGTTTTTGCAACACTGAAGAAACTATATACTCTTTCTCTAGCCTCGAAATGCAATTCACATTTTCCAACTCTTTCTGCACCAAAACTGTTCTGCAGTCTTGCTGGGCATAGCGGCACCACTGAAATAAGATCTTAATTATATCTAAACAGACTGAATACTGACTGCCTTGATACCACTGAACCTTCATTTACTGTTTGTTGTAGGGATGGTACTAGTACTGGACAAGCACTAAGTCTATTTTGGAAGATGGGTCAAGAGTACATCAAAAAAATGTGCATGTATGCATATAAAATAACAGAACACAATGATTTTTTTCGCAATATTTGCTTAGGCAATGGAATTGACGAAAATGGTTAGGCAAGTCCCATTAATTTCAATGAAGTAAGCCCTATTGATTTTAGTGACACTTGCTGCCAGGTAGATAGCTTGCAGTGTAAGAAATTATGATAAGGAGATGCAATGCCAATAGTAACACCCCCGGGGAGCCGCTGGATGTCAATAGGTAGTTATCAGAAACAGGTGGTATGCCTTGAGAGGGGAACTACCAGCAAGCTGCAGATGGCACAGTGACATTATCGGCAGAAAAGAAAAGTAATGGAAGTGTGATCTGCAGAGAAGTAAACGAAAGGGAGTGCTAAATAGCAGTGGCGTAGCGTGGGTTGTCAGCACCCGGGGCAAGGCAAGTAATTTGCGCCCCCTAACCCGTGGATTTGCGCCCCTAACCCCAACCCCCAGATGTTGCGCCCGGTGCGGCCGGCCCCCCTGTACCCCCCACGCTACGCCACTGCTAAATAGCAAAAAGCAGCCTGCGCCTCGCATGCCTCTAAGCTGCTCTTCTGTATTTCCCGCACCGTCCCGTGTGGCCCATGTTGCTTCCGAAATGGTCCTTCTTCCCCGTGGCATCACTTACATCACACTTCTCAGCACACAGCAAGCGTACTGTCTGGGATCTCTTGTCGGTCCCTCTGGTACTGTAAATCACACCGCCGCCGCCTCTCCCTACGCCCGTGCGCCCCTGCAGCTTACTCGCCTTTCTGTAAATCGCTACAACCTACTGACATTCAAGCGGCTCCGCTGGCATTCTGCTGGGTGGCTGAGCAGAAGCCTCCAATCTGTCACTCTGATTTTAATAAATATCACCCACATCAAAGCCCGCATTTCGAGGCGGGGTGGGGAAGGTAGCTCTGGCATTCCGAGAAGCTCCTACCCGGCTCTGGCCACCTTTCCTCCTCTGCTCTGCCTTGCGCTTTGGAGTCTCCCTCTCCACCCCTTTCCTGCCGCCAAGCTTCCAGCGGCGCAGTTCCAGCTCGGCGCTGCCAGACTGCCTACCTCCCCGCTCCGCTTGTTTTTCGTAGGGAGCTGCCTGTCGGAGCCCGAGCATCTTGCCAGAGGGGGTTCGCTTGCGCCCAGCGCGCACGCTCGCCTCTCGGGCATGCTCCTTAACAAGCGAGCCAGCCCAGCCTGCGGGGGACCGAGGCGCCGCGAAAGTTGCTCCATGGCGCTACGAGTCTTGCAATAAGACGCTGCTGGGGAAGAGCGCGCCCAAGGCGCTGCTTTCGCCGCCATCCAACGAACGCGCGCAGCCGGCCAGCCTTCCTGCCTCTCCGCGCTGCGAAGGGGGGCGGTGGGGAGGGGGGGGGGAGAGAAGCAGCAGCCCCGAGGGAGGCTGGGTCCCTGGAGTCCGTGCAGAATTGGCTCCGCCGCCTTGGCAGACGAGGAGGCACTTCGGAGCCCGAGCTGCCTTCGTCAGCCTGCAGCCGAGAAGGGAAGATTGCAGCCCCAGCGACACCCACCAGCACCCGCCAGAAGAGGAGAAGGGGAAAGCTCCGGGGGAAGCTGAGGCGGCCGTCTCCGCCCTGTGTCAGCGCACCTCGAGCAAAGCCTCCCCCAAAACCCCTCGCTGCCTGCAGCCAGCGAGCTTTCGCGAGCGGGGCTGGGGCTCCCTGCAGAAGCTACCTTCCTCCCGCCACCAGGACCGAGGAGCAGCCGCGTTTCTCCGCCCGATCCCTCCCGCAGCAGCGGCGGCGTCGCAGCCTGGGCACCGATTTCCGTGGAGAGGGGGGGGGGCAACGCGGCGATGGAAGTGTCAACCTGTGGGCTGCTGCTGCTGCGACCCCTCTCCTAAAACGCTTGCCCGTTTGCCCCAAGACGCTCTGTGGGTGCCGCGGCGGGGGGGTGCTCGGGTGCGCGCGTGTGTGCGCGGTGGAGAAGGCGAGGCGAAGGCGCACGGGGCGCGCGAGGGAAGAAGAGCGAGCCAGCCTTTCCCCGGCCAGGTTGGGAGGCGACGGGAAGGTGGCGGCGAGCAGAGGGGAGGCGGGAAGTCCCCGCGCCCTTCCCGGCTTCGCGCAGCAGCAAGCGCGCAAGAGATGCCCCAGCCGCCGCCAGCTGGCACCTGCGCTGAAAGGATTAATTGAGTTGCTTTGAACCGCGGAGGGGAAGCGGCCGGCTCTGGGGACCGAGGAAGGGAAGCCGTCGGAGGGAAGTTGGACAGCGAGGCAGCCTCCTTTGCACCCTCCCTCCTTCGCAGCCCATCCTTCCCCTCTTCTTCTTTTTTTACAGGGTCGTGCCAAGCGAACCCGGCGAGCGGCATCTGCAGGAGCTTCGTGCCCACAGGGCAGCATCAGCGCTGAGAGGACCGGCTTGTCTCCCGCATTGCTCTCCCTGCTGAACCGAAGCCGTCGCTGAGCAGCAGCAGCAGCGAAAAAACAAGCTCATCAGAGCAGGGGGAGCGATTGCGCAATTCTGCCCAGATTGTCTTCCCTCCCCTTCCTCTCAACTCCCCCCCCCACTCCACCCCAACCCCCAATGCTGCTCAACTCCCGAGGAAACAGAAAGCTGATTCATGGAGCCCAGACCCAGCTTCCTCTGTGCTGCTCTCCTTTTGAAGATCAGGATGCTTGCTCCTGCTGCTTGAGACTTTGTGTTAACCCCCTTGCTCTCCCCTCCCCCAAGCCGAGGGGAGCGAGGGGGAGGGAAAAGGCTTCCTGCGATCTCTAGCCTTTTCTCTGTTTTGGAAGTGTGGTTACTGGCTGGCTCAAACCTGGGAAACATTGATGCATCGCTCTGGAAATTCATTGTGTGACTTTCTGGGTATTTGCTGAGTTCCAACCCGAGATGCAGCTCTTGAAAGCTTTATGGGCAATAGCAGGAGCAGCTATCTGCTGTTTTCTTATATTTGTCATCCACTCCCAGTTCCTTAAAGAAGGTAATTATATCTGCATGCCTGCATACACGGGTGTTCCCCCCCCTTCCTGCTTCCGAATGCTGAGATATTCCTTATTTCTTTCCATTTATTTGCAGTGTGTCCTAGTTCCACAGATCTCTCTTATCTAGTACATTGGTGCGTTATTACCAAAACAGGTTTTTTTAAAACTTTATTTTATATGCAAGGGAGACACAGGGTTTATATTCCTGCTGAGTGCATTCTATGTGGGCAGTGTTGAAATCTCTAGCCTTAGTTCATACATTTATAAGCTGAAAACTGTTGTTTTCTTCTTGATGAATGACCTGCTCTGCTGCTATTTAGAACTTGAAATAACACTAAGCCACTGGTAAGTGTATTAATACACTGTAAATCCCAATAAGTAAAAATATGTATCATTCATATATATATATATATATATATATATATATATATATATACTCGCCAGTCATCCTCTTCTTTTTCTTCTTTTTTTAAAAAAGCAAATTCAATACATTTTCAATAGATGGCACTAAAGTTCTATGATCAGGGCAAGGAAGAGTAGAGCTTGGGCAGGCGGCTTATTCCTCCATCCTCCTTTCCTAAGAGTGGAAGAGGCCTTTCTGCCTTATTTTTAGGGGTTTTTTCATTAAGTGTTCAAATAAATTTTGTCTCAGAACAAAGCAAACAAATAAGCAATACAGCCAAAGCAAAGCAAATGTCATGATTAAATTTCAAGTGGGGAAAAAAAGAAGAATCTGATGCATTTCGTAGTTGAACATAAGATTGTTATTATTATTATTTTTTCTTAAGCCTTTCGGGGGGGGGGTTGCCACCTTACTGAGAATATTAGCGGTTAGTCGTTGGAGAAGGTTGATTTAATTAACTGAATCCTTTACAAGCCACTGCCCAAGGTGAAAGTTTAGCATGTTGTTGATTGAATGTGTGTGTGTTCAGGTGTGAGAAAAGGTGTAGCTGTTTATTTAAAAAAAGAAATGCAGCAAAGGTTTATAGTAGGTTTTTTTGCTACCAGTAGATTAAATGCAGATGATAACTTAGTTGCACTAAGGTCCCATTGAAATCAATGGAGAAAATGAGTCTGGTTTAAGTCAGGTCGCATTGATTTCAGTGGGAATGAAGTACAACTAACTTCATCTGGACCTCACCTAATACTAGCAATAAAAGAGAAAAGAATAAGTGTTCAGGTGTCTCAGGATCCATATTTATTAAAAGTAATCACTTAGTATGATATTGGCTCTTGGAAATATGGAAGAACTTTCAGTGCGTCATTGGCGAAGTGCTCTCCCCAATTGGCCACTGTAGTCTTTGCACATGTCAGTTGCTCATGAACTTTAAATATGTAAGTCATCTAGCAAAAATATTGTTATGTATCTATAAGTATTTAGCAATATATATATATATTAAAATCCCCTTTGTGCACCAGATACATGGAATGCCTTGCTAGTGTTTCCTAGGAGCTCAGTGATTTTAAGATTGTTGTTAATGATAATACTGCTAAGAACAAAGCAGTGTAAAAAAAAGTCTCAGTGCCTATCCAGTTTTAAGAATTATATATAAGTAGATATATTAACATCAGGGGGGGGGGAAATAGGGTTATCCCCCTAATAAGAATTTTCAAATTTATAGACTTCCCTAATGCATCCAGGAAGTAGTCCTCTTAAAACGCTATAGGGATTAGCAATCTGGTTTTACAAGAAGAGGAATTAAATCTCAGCTGTTTACTTTTTTTTTGAGAACAAGAGAATAATGCCTATCCATTTATTATTTTATGTCTAGAGTGTGGTTACTCTGGAAGTTGGTTGAGAGAATTTGTCCTAAGCTTCCTGTGTAGCTAGGCAACTTGAAGCTTAGTCTATTTTAGCATTTTGACTGATTTTTTTTAAGGCCATCATTCGCAGTGATGTACTTTAGCTTCTACAGAAACATCACACAATTAAATAGGTTTGGAAGGAATTCCATATTGTTTATTCCTCCATGTGCTTCAAAACACATTTTTCTTGCCTGCATGGCTGGATCTGTTTTTATATTTGAATGTAGTGATTTTCATATACTGTTCTAAGATTATTATTATTTTTTTGGGGGGGGTAAAATATACCTATGATGCACTCATTTTTAAACAGCGGGGAACTGAATTTTACTTTTTCTTTAGTTCAGTATTAGATGATGGGGTTGCATGTGTTCCCACTTGTAAATCCCTGGATAAGTCCACTTGCTTGTATATTAGACTTACATCATCAGCATAAATGTGGCAAGCAGCCATTTCTTATTGTCATATGTTTGGACCTCATAATTTGTTAGCTTGAGGATGTTAGTTCGTTGGTTGGTGGATAAACTCAGTTGTTTCAGTGCACGGTTGAAGTTAGTACACCTTGCCTTCATTTTTGGTGGCCCCATTGTATAGCCTTATTTCATGATAAAAACCAGAAATCTCCATTTAATAATCTTTTTTTCACGAAGATCTATTAGATGGACCCATAATATCAAGCAAGTTCCTTACAATTTGTTTATCTTGATCAGACTTAATTGCCAGAACTAAGATATAATGATCTGTTCAAATATCACCTGCTTCAATGTTCTTTAGCTAAGAACTGCTGGAAAATATTGTACCCTGTTGGGTGTAATCTTTGGCTAAGTTTTAAGGCACTTACTCTGAAATGGTCTTAGTCATGCTAAGAGATAGCAATGCCTTTGCTTAAATCCAGATTATCATGCATGTTGGTTTGCTAACAAATGCTAGATCTATTTATTAACTAAATGTAGCAACTGTTCAGTTTGTTGTAGCTGTTAACCCCTCCCAGAGCTATCATTTCCACCACCAGAATTCCTGGTGTGTGGGTGTGCTTTAAATATATCGTGTGTACACTGCCTATATTAACTGCAGCATAAACATAATATTTGTGCAGTCTCAGATTTTTGTGATCCTAGAGAATAAAGCAGTTAAGACTGACTTTAATATTGAAAAAAAATCTAGCAAGGTCAGTTTCCTGTGTTGGCTCTCAAAGCTGTCCAGTTAGGTACAGAATAACTATTTTGTTGCTGTGGCAATGGGCTACTCTTGAAAAACACACAGAACAACTATTTTGTTGTGGCAGTGGGCTACTCTTGGAAAATGTACAGAATCAATTCACATTAACAGTAGTACTCCATTACTGTACCATAAGTGGTAAGAAAACAGGCAACACTTGTTCTGAGATGAGTGAGAAAGAGCTGTTTAAATGGCTGTTTCCATTAATACGTTTTTTTTCCACCCAAGAAGTGAAGAATGGCTGACACAAGAGTGCCATTTTTCCACACTTTGGCTTTTGTGTGGAAATACAGGTCGTCCTGTGGCTAATCCATTCCCCTACGTCCAATCTGTCTTTCATTGTTTCAAAAAGATGAATAGAGCTGTGAACCAAGAAAAGGCTATTGTGATATATAATTGCTGTCCCATGCCTGTCTGATCTTCATACAAAGCAGTTTAACATATTCTGGTAGGTTTCTGTCAGTTTGAAGAGCTGCTAAAAATTAAAACACTTAGCAATTGCTATAGAAGATTAGAAGTAGACATGGGATATTGATTAGCTCTTGCTCATTCAAAATGTTCTATCACCTTTTTAATATTATCTTCAATGGAAAGTAGAGCTGTATAAATATTATAGGGTGCTACAACCCTTTCCCAGCAAAACAGAACATCAAATAGTCCCCCCATTGCAATCACTGAATAGTGTGTCGATGATGAAAGGGCATCTTGAATAGGTGGCTGTGTAAAGACTTTAAAGCAGCCTAATTAGATGGAAAACTTCACCGCTGTATACAAGGAGCAATATATAACCACTCTTTTCTTTATCTCAGAGAATGTTGTACAGCTTTGGAATGTCTGTTTCATAATATGGATGTAGACGTTGTAGTACATCCTTATGAATCCTTGTTATGTAAATATGAAGCAAACTTTTTTATATATAATAATTAGGATTTTGAATGCAGTGTTGGGTCAGAATAGAATGATGTGTCTCTGTAAAAGTTAAACTATGAAAAGAAAACACTTGCTTAGCTGATTGGAGCATACCCAAAACCAAAGGAAGTTAAGAACTGCCGCCAACTCTTATTGGCCTGCGGGTTTTAGAATGAAAGGAGTAAGGCGATAGATATTTTTATTTATTGTTTTTGTTGTTTTGTATAGTTAGTGGTATAATGCAGCCCAGTTTCTGGGCAATGAATCTCCTACCACCAATATCAATCTTATTTAATAGTTATATTTTTTTTCCATCATAGATTTTGATCCATTAAGGTCCAAGAACCCCAAATTTACCTTGATCTTAATCTTGAAACTTACTGTATTACCATGAAAACTATACTACAGATGGGGTACACCAAAGCTATTCCTGCAACGTTTCTCAAAGCATAGCATAGCTCAACATTGCAGTGATGTTTCAATGCAGTTATAAGCACCGGCGTTGGTTCAAAAAAGGACACAAGGCTATGGGTGAATTATCATTGTAGATACAGGCTTGTTAGTGGCTTATGTTAGAACTTGTTGAGAAGATTAGTTTTTATTTTGTGACTGAGTGCTATTTGACAAATATTTCAAAGTATATGAAACCAGGCCTGAAACTTTCCTACTGTATCAGAGGGAAGTTTGCATCATCAAACCACTGTCTTTATGGAGACTCTCACAGGACCACAAAGGTTAGAACTGCACATAGTCACAGGTAAAACAAGCATTGTTTCCCTTGAGAATTTGTCCTGCTCTGAGCTTCCCATAGGCAAATGATTGGCCACTGTGAGAAGAGATTGCTAGACCTGATGGATTTTTGATCTGCTCTAACAGAAGTGTTACATTCTTGTGAGGAGGTTATCATAACTGTCCAATATGACGACACAGCAAACAGTTTTATGCTAATATTACAGTATTTACGTGACCTACTTCAGTTCCGACTCTACGCCGTGATACTGTATTGCTGGAGCATGTGGAACTGGCAATAAGGACTCCTGAATCTAAGAGACGATACAGATAAGGAACATGGGTGTGGTCTTGGCACTGCACTGTTATAACCTTCACTTGTTTGCTGTTGCAGTGTAATATGTGCAAGGTCACAAACGGCAAGGGATGGAGATGAGGGCTGCTGTTCCCTTGGGCTGTTGAGCAGCCTTTTACTTGACAAGTCAAGCTCACAAAGACTGCTTTTGCTGCAGTACATCAAATCCTTAAAGCTGGTTTAAAGGATTCAACAACTCAGTTTTGCATATTTCAACTGGGCTAATTCCAGAGTTGGTCTTTTTCAGTTGCAACCTTAAAGTGCATGATGATATATGTGTGCCTGTATATTTCTCCCCACAAATGTAGCTAATGCTCATTTGAGACAGGGGGCATCGTTGTTGTTATTTTTTTGTATTACAATTTCCTCTATGGAGCTGAAATTGGTATGCACTGTTTTATCACCTGTTTTATCTTCACAATAGCTTTGTAAGGTAAGTTCAGATTGACAGATAGTAACTGGCTCAAGGTCGCCCAGTGAGTTCCGTGGCTGAATGGAGATTTGAACCTTTTGCTTCCTCAGTTCTAGTCTGACACTTGAACCACTGTTCCTCAGACTGAGGCATATAAATGACGGATACACATTTAGGAACATGATATATGTGCCAGCTATTAACCAACTGTGAGTTATATGAGGCTTCAAAATCTCTTGGAGCAGATCCTTGCTACTTCAAGTTTCAGGATGCTCGTATGAGGCTGCCCCTGTGGTTTTTAGAAGATAGATTGCATTGTGGAACTTCCTTAATGGGATAAAGAACAACACACCTTTATAAATTTATAAATATGTGCTATCATTGGAGTGCAATGCATGTATTTCTCAGCAGACTAACAAGTCTCTTTCTTTATCCTTAAGTTTCGTAAGTCCAGAACATTTTGCTTTCTGGAAAGGGGTGGTTTTCGCTTCTGTTACTATTTCCAGTTTTTAAAAAACCCTTTTGTATTTTGGCCCTTACTGAATATCAATAGTATGCCAGGTGCTGGATTGTGGCAAATGTTTGTGGCTACCCTGACCTGTCTTGTGCCCTGAAAGACACTGAATTTGAGCTCCCCATATTTCACTGACCACTCATTGGCTTCCATCTTTTAATCAGCATAAAAAATGTAATAGAATTCTTGAGTTGGAAGGGACCCTGAGAATCATCTAGTTTAACCCCCTGCAATGCAGAAATATGCAGGTGTTCCATACAGGGATTTAACCTGCGACCTTGGTGTTATCAGTAAAAAGGTAAAGGTACCCCTGACCATTAGGTCCAGTAATGGACGACTCTGGGGTTGCGGCGCTCATCTCACTTTACTGGCCGAGGGAGCTGGCGTACAGCTTCCGGGTCATGTGGCCAGCAGGACTAAGCCGCTTCTGGCAAACCAGAGCAGCGCACAGAAACGCCGTTTACCTTCCTGCCGGAGCGGTACCTATTTATCTACTTGCACTTTGATGTGCTTTTGAACTGCTAGGTGGGCAGGAGCTGGGACCGAACAATGGGAGCTCACCCCGTTGCGGGGATTTGAACTGCCGACCTTCTGATCGGCAAGCCCTAGGCTCTGTGGTTTAGACCACAGCGCCACCCGCATCCCTTGGTGTTATCAGTACCACACTCTAACCAACTGAGCTTTCTACCAGACTGTTGAGATCTTGAATATACTTAAAAATAAATAAATAGAAAGCGTCTAACTACAAAGCAATAGTTCTGTGCTGTTTGTAATCCAGTGAGAGGATTTTTACAAAAAAGTGTGCTGTTCTTTGTTTTCGTTTTTGGTAAAATGTTTTGGAAAACTTTTAAAAAACAAACAGTCTGCTTTTGCTAAATTTTCTCAGAAAGCACCACTGTTCTTTCAGGTGCAGTGGTGAAAACAACTCTTACTCAGGTCAGACTGAAGCATGAGAAATTTGAATGAAAATTCCAGTCTTGATTATAACTTGGGAATGGGAAGAAGTAAAGTGCACAAAAACTCTTTCATTAAGAGAATGTTGTCTACTGTGTAGTTTATTAATTGTCATGCAGCAATTGTTGTTATGGTAACGACTAGTATGGATCTGTGCTAGAGGAATAGGAAAACACAGTAGCTGAAGCTGGAGAAAATTGTTTCAGGAGAAAGTATGCTGTCTGTTGCCCGAGATGAAGCCACATCAAAAGACCATTTTTAAATTCAGCCATAAGCCCTGATGTGCTGCCATCACCACTCCTTTTACCCAATTTAGCTATTAAGTTCAGGCCACAGTCTTACTTGGAAGCAGAAAACTATTATGCACTGTGTCTAGAAAGCTTTATTCTTGCACAACCTACTTTCTTGAGCTTGGTTTTCCATAACTGCCCAATGGGTGTTAAATTTACTAAGCAAAAGTGCATGTTCAGGGTCGCCAAATAGTTAAGGCATAACTTATCAATTTCAACAATCAGGAGTTTTATATCTCCATTCTTATCTGGAGAGAAACAAATTGCAGTAACTTTAGAGGTTCAAGGCATTAAGAGCAGGGACATCAGAAGTCTCTTTTGAACCACTTAGAAGTGACAAGGTCCCCCCCCTTTATTTAAGACATTTAAATATCATGAAATTATTAGTGTTTCTAAGTGGCATACTTAAAAGTAAACCATACAGAGAATAAAACGATAAAAATCCATCATAAAAATGAACATAACCAGGCATTTAATTTAACATGTATGTTCCCTAAACTTTTACTGTTATTTATGGTTATCAGTCATGTGAAACCTTAACTGCTGACTGTTACAAAACAGCGTGTTTTTACATGAGTAGAATGTGCACTTTTATTTAAAATGCATCTCTGGGTTATTTGTGGGCCATAGGAATTCGTTCATTTATTTATTTTTCAAAATATATTCCGGTCCCCCACAAGGTCTGAGGGACAGTGGACCGGCCCCCTGCTGAAAAAGTTTGCTGATCCCTGACTTAAAATATGAACAAGAGTGTTTCACAGCGCATGCCCAATGTGAAGCATATTGTGCTATTTCTGTTACTCTTTGGAGAAGTGAAGTCAATTGTTGATACAGTACCTTGGATTTTGTTGCTTGGTCTGCATAGCATAGGAAAATGTGCACTGCATGCAGTTAATGACAGATGAATCAGTTTTTAGGCTATGCACTGACACAAGTAACCATATTTTTCTCACCTAGGCTTTCTGTGGTACTGAACACCCAAGGACAATGTATTATTTATTGCTGTAACAATCACAGTTATAAAACTAGACAAAAATAAAACCTAACTTGTATCTGCATCATTATGCTAAACATTTAACTAAAAATATCTGGTATTTAGCTTTCCAAGTAGTAATTCCTTAATAATTCTTAGCTGATCAGTGAAACAACCAGTTAAAAATAACTTCAGATTACTGACCATGTCAATCTCAAAGCTGTCTCTTAATGCTTGTTAACATACCAATTTAGTTAGAATGGTTGCTTAAAATGCTTTTTGAATGTTTTTAAAATTACCTACTTAACAAATTCAATGTTTTAAGGTAATTTGTTTCAATTACAAAAAGACTGTAGAACATAAGCAAGAAGCTACATGCATGATTGCATCAGTTGGCAGAGCCAGAAGTTGAAAAGACAAGAGTGGATTAAAAACTGTTCTTCCATTGTTGAGATGTCTGCAAAAAGAAATTTCTTGTTTGTTAATGTTTGTTTAATCACAGAGACTATCTAAGAGACAGAAGCAGAGAGGTTTGGATTTGAATAATAAATAAAAATTGGCAGGAAAGAGGGTTGCATATGATGAAGGTTGCACACTATGAATAAAGGTAAAGGTAAAGGACCCCTGACTGTTAGGTCCAGGTGCAGAAAATTCTGGGGTTGCAGCACTCATCTCGCTTTACAGGCCGAGGGAGCCAGCGTTTGTCTGTAGACAGTTTTTCCAGGTCATGCGGCCAGCATGACTAAACCGCTTCTGGCGCCACTTAACACTGAAACCAGAGCAGTGCATGGAAACACTGTTTACCTTCCCGCCGGAGCGGTACCTATTTGTCTACTTGTACTTTTTGGCGTGCTTTCAAACTACTAGGTTGGCAGGAGCTGGGACGGAGCAATGGGAGCTCACCTCATCACGGGGATTCGAACCGCCAACCTTCTTATTGGCAAGCCGAAGAGGCTCAGTGGTTTAGGCCACAGCGCCTCCCGCGTCCCACCCATACTATGAATAGGTTGCAACTATTTCTAAGCTGCTACCTAAGAATCATTTAGGGACAGGATATGGCTAAGCAGACTTCATCCTGAAAGTATGCATTCTGTTGTTAGATATGTAGCAAATCTGGAAGGATGTGCCCATCAGGTTCTGGGTGGACTTAAACTTCCTTGTAGGAACAGGATTGTAGTTCTGAAGTACAGTACTTCTGGATCTGGTCTTGATTGTTTTTTAAAGATAACCAGATGGCAGTTGTGGCAGTGATTCTGACTGGTGCACCAACTGTGGTTTTTGCTGTGAGGGGTAGACCTTGCCACAAGCTATGCATTAGTTACTTCCACTTTCATCGAGAGGTCCAGAGGGTGGCAACACAAGAACAGGGCCTTCTCTGCAGTGGCCCCCCATCTGTGGAATGCTCTCCCCAGAAGGGAAGTTCGCCTGGCGCCTTCATTATACACCAGGCCTTTGGTTGATCTTATTGATATCTGACACCCTTTTAGAATGTGGCTCTTTTTGGGGTTTGTTTATTGGGTTATTGCTTTGGGTTTGATTTTATATGTTGTGGTTTTGTGAACTGCCCTGAGACCTCTGAAGGACTATCTTCCTCCCAAAAGGAATTTTCCTCCATACTTTTGTGTAGTGGGGAGACTCTACTGTATTGTCCACTTCCATCAGAGATGTGGCCATTGGTCACAAGCAACAGGGGCTTCTTAGCAATGGAAATTTTCCATGAGGAGTTTGCTGACCCTCTCTATGTCTTCAGACTCCAGTCAAAAACGTTTCTTCCTTAGACATAGCTCCAGTGATAAATACCACAAAATGTATCTGTGGCTGTGATGCTTATGGTTTGTTTAGGTTTATTTTTTTTTTTTGTAGGGGGGAGTTGTTGATGCTCAGATTTTATATATTGGGTTTCTATTATTAAAAATAGGATAGTTTTCATTGAAACTGTTACAGTGGTACCTCGGGTTATGTACTTAATTCATTCCGGAGGTCCGTTCTTAACCTGAAACTGTTCTTAACCTGAGGTACCACTTTAGCTAATGGGGCCTCCTGTTGCTGCTGCGCCACCGTCGTGTGATTTCTGTTCTCATCCTGAAGCAAAGTTCTTAAACTGAGGTATTATTTCTGGGTTAGCGGAGTCTGTAACTTGAAGCGCATGTAACCCGAGGTACCACTGTATATATCAAGGACTGCTTTTCTCAATATGAACCTACGCCGACTGTGAGATTGTCTTCTGAGCGCCCCCTCCCCTTTGTGTGCCCCCTCCTTGAGAGGTCAGGAGGGTGGCAACACGAATACAGGCCTTTTCTGTAGTGCTCCCCATTTGTGGAACCCCAGGGAGGTTAAGCTGGCACCTTTAGGTGCCAGGCAAAAACGTTTTGACATCCAATTCCCTTTTAAATATGTCGTTGGGGGGGTGGTAATTAGTTTGTTGTTCTTATTTTTACTATGTATTTTGCGGTTTTTATATTTTATATATATATATATATATATATATATATATATATATATATATATATATTTGCTTTCGTAGATTTTCACGGGTACAGGAATGCAGGTTTTGGTGTCTTCGGGTGTCTTCCCGTGTAAGAGTCGGGGTGTCTGGGCGACGTTTCGACGAGGTCTCACTCGTCATCTTCAGGCTGGTGCTTTCGGCTTCTTGTTACTGGAACAGAGCAGAGTCTGGTGTTTGAGTTCCTATAAATACTGTTGAGGGGTGTGGTGTATATATATATATATATATAATTTATTAATATATTTGATATATTATATTTTATTTTATATTGTGATTTTTTGTGTGTGTGAATCACCCTGAGATCTGCGGATGAAGATTGGCATACAAATTTAATAAATAAACATAATAATTCTTGGCCAGCTATTGTGAAGTTGAAGACGCAAGATAAAAAAAAAAAATTAATAGAAGCTGCGGTTGGGATAAAATCTGAGTTAGAAATTTAACATTCCTGTCAGCAGCTTTGAGCACTCGGGGTTTTGTGGGAATGGATTACACATTGTTCCATGGAACAGTTGCATAGTTTTATGTAATAATAAATAATAAATTTTTATTTATACCCCGCCCTTCCCAGTTCAGGAAACAAGGCTCAGGGCGGCTAACAACAAATTTAAAACACTTAACTGATGCTACCAAAAAAACAGTAGGACAATCCAGAAAGAAGTTCCTCTTGTGTTCCATCACATCAAAGCCACTTCTTACATTGTGAAGCATGAGATATGTGTTGCAGCAGAACATCAGTTGGGGTTGCTGCTACCATTGTCATTTGGATTGATGAATGTTTGTATAAAATGCCAGCGCTTTCTCCTGGTGCTCCTTAGTTTCTTCATATAACAGCATAGGAAGAGAAATACTTACCCTTCCTCACAATATCTGCACATACCAAAGAAGTTGGGAGAGATTGGTAGCAAAAACAAATAGAAGCTTGCTAGTTGGAATCTGTCTGTCTCAGGAGACATTGGATGAATCCCCCTTTGGGCGTTAAGGAAAACTGTTGGAGAGTTGTAGCGCCTGCTCTGGTGGTAGGGACTGATACGGGAGAGACATGTTTTGTTGCAGATGGGTCAGATGAAGGCGTCCGCTTTTTTGTTGCAGGTGCACCATGGTGCTTCTTCTCTCTGTGTTCCTCCAAGCAGTCGTTCCTCCTCTGGTCACTGCTGTGTATCCACAACCTGTCTTGTCTGTCTCGAGGCACCACAGTCATCTGCAAGAGATGCCTATGTGGTGGAGTTAATGTTGCCATTCTTCATGTCTCATTTGCAGACATATTTGGTCTGGCGGACAGGCCTAGTGCCTGAAGCTAGCTCCTCGTAGAGCAATGTCCTTGGGATCCTGCCGTCCTCTATTCTGGATACATGACCAAGCCAGCATAGAAGTCATGTCTCAAGCCTGAGACGGAAGTGTGAACATACTGGGAATTTGGGCTTGGAAGAGCACATCTTTTTTTGAGACTCTGTCCTGCCATTTGATGCCCAAAATCTTCCAGACGCAGCACATATGGAAGGCATTGAAGCAGTGCTTCTGGTGGGTATAAAATGGTACACCTAGCCAATACTTGTGGGCACCTCCTGTATATTAGTTGATATTCTAAAGCTGTATGCAAAATGCTTCGCTTCACTAGTGGCATGTGGAAAGAGCACATTTTACTGTTGCTCATCATGCTGGCATAGGGAGGAGCTGGAAAAGGCTACCTCTGTGTACTTTGATTTCTGTGTTCTCACTTTATCCTAGTGTAGGGAACAGGTGGCGCTGTGGTCTAAACCACTGACCCTCGTGTGCTTGCCAGTCAGAAGGTTGGCGGTTCAAATCCGCGTAATGGGGTGAGCTCCCGTTGCTCAGTCCCTGCTCCTGCCTACCTAGCAGTTCGAAAGCACACCAACATGAGTAGATAAATAAGTACAGCTGCAGCGGGAAGGTAAATGGCATTTCTGTGTGCTCTGGTTTCCGTCACCGTGTCCCATTGCGCCAGAAGCGGTTTAGTCACGCTGGTCACATGAACTGGAAAGCTGTCTGTGGACAAACGCTGGCTCCCTTGGCCTGAAGGCGAGATGAACACCACACTCCATAGTCACCTTTGACTGGACTTCACCATCCAGGGGTGCTTTACCTTTTTACTTAATCATAGTAATGTGGGAAGGAGCTTATGTCCAATAGTTTTTAATACCAACAACATAAACAGGATGGACCTGTTAAGGTGGATTCATTGCATTTGACAGACATTCATTATTTAAGGTACTTCTGAGTAAGCGTTCCTTGGATTACACTGTGCAGAGAACCAAACTGACATTTCCTCATTGGAAGTCAAATACTCTGTTCAGTTACACCACACCAATTTTACTGGTGTAACAGTGTTAAAAACACTTCCAGTAAGCTTATTTTTAAGGAAATCAAAGTTTCTTGGGAAAGGTGGGGGTGGGGTCAGAACTTCGGATAATTGAGTACTTTCAATGCTTTTCAATAATATTTGTGGATCTATCCCCCCTTGGCTATGCCCATGTCTACTACTACAATTTGTTTGGCAATTTTTTAAAGCAGTACCTGGAACTAGTTTACAATAGTGCAATCAGAGCACCTCTGCATGTAAAGTTCTACACTCCCCAACCTGTACCTTTAAGTATTTCCACTCCTCTTTCCTCTGTAAATGGAGCTGAGGAGTGATGCTATTCTGCATCTCAATTATCTCTTGGCCCCCTATTCCCTGGGCATTCTCTTGGCTATGTAGTTGACTTGTAGTTGGCTGGATATCAATTGAAACTCACCTGAGGAAAAACCTTTACAAGTTGGACCGCAGCTCAGGGTATCCTTCAATTGACCACCTAGCCTGCTACACTTGAAGAAACCCAAAACCTGTTTATATGTAGCCAATGAACTTGAACTGAAACATTTGCTTTCTTTCTAAAGTACCATTTTGCTTTTGCTTTGTCTTCCTGATTTGATTTTTTTAAAAAATCCTAATAAACTTTATAAAATTTGGCTGCTGTGGTCCTGGCTGTAATTGTGCCAAAACGCAAAGGGTTATATCAACCTTCCATATGCTTAAGCACTTGGTTTATGCTATGTGTGTGTATGTCTAGTGGTCAACAGATTAAAGCAAAATGTGTTGGGCTCAAGAAAGAGCTCAGAATGCTATCTCTGCCTCCAGTCCTAAATACTTGCATTGGGTCTTCAGAAATCACTCCCATAGGTAGTCACATCATGAAGTCAATCCTCAAAGCACTTAAGTTGCATAGCACATTTGTGATACGTACAGGTGTTTACGGAGCTAAAATGCAAGCGAGTATCAGGGATGCGTGAAGGAGAAACTAGCTTGGCTTCTTTACAAGTTCTCTTTAAGACCAAACTGGAAGTGAGGGCAGTTGTTGTTGTTTAGTCGTTTAGTCGTGTCCGACTCTTCGTGACCCAATGGACCAGAGCATGCTAGGCACTCTTGTCTTCCACAGCCTCCCACAGCTTGGTCAAACTCATGTTGGTAGCTTCGAGAACACTGTCCAACCATCTCATCCTCTGTCGTCCTCTTCTCCTTTCCCAGCATCAGGGTCTTTTCCAGGGAGTCTTCTCTTCTCATGAGGTGGCCAAAGTATTGGAGCCTCAGCTTCAGGATCTGTCCTTCCAGTGAGCACTCAGGGCTGATTTCCTTCAGAATGGATAGGTTTGATCTCCTTGCAGTCCATGGGACTCTCAAGAGTCTCCTCCAGCACCATAATTCAAAAGCATCAATTCTTTGGTGATCAGCCTTCTTTATGGTCCAGCTCTCACTTCCATACATCACTACTGGGAAAACCATAGCTTTAACTATATGGTAGCCATGTTTATTCATGTGCTTGCACTGCTTGCGATGCACGGTTTCCCATAAGAATGCATTGAAAATCAATTAATGCGTTCCTAGGGAAACCGCCTTCAGACCAGGTCCGGGGACAGTCTGTCCCCGGACCTCTTCTGAAGGCTGGGGGGGGGGCAAGGGCTTTTCTTTCCACTCCCAGCATTTAAAAAAACCCCGGGACAGCGGAGGACTTCTCCGCTGTCCGGGGATCTTAAAATGCTGGCGGGCGGCATTTTAAAATCGCCCCGGACAGCGGAGGACTTCTCCGCTGTCCGGGGCGATTTAAAAGCCCCTGGGAAGGCAGGCAGGGGGGACAAAGACTTTTGCCCCCCGCCAGCCTTCAGAAGAGGTCCTGGACCTCTTCTGAAGGCGGGCGGGGGGCCAAAGTCTTTGCTCCCCCCCGCCTGCCTTCAAAAGGTGTCCCCGCTGCGGCGGGAGGTGTCCCCTGCCCCCCCGCCCGGCTTCGGAGCACCGGGAGAAGCCATCTCCCCGCAGCCCCTTGCTGCAAAAGACGTCGGGGGAAGCGGGGAAGCGAAGCGCTTCGCTTCCCCGCTTCCCCCGACGTCTTTTGCAGCAAGGGGCTGCAGGGAGATCGCTATCTCCCCCCAGCCCCTTGCTTCAGAAGAGGTCCGGGGGAAGCGGGAAGCGAAGCGCTTCGCTCCCCCGCTTCCCCCGACGTCTTTTGCAGCAAGGGGCTGCAGGGAGATGGCTTCTCCCCCCAGCCCCTTGCTTCAGAAGAGGTCCGGGGGAAGCGGGAAGCGAAGCGCTTCGCTTCCCCGCTTCCCCCGACGTCTTTTGCAGCAAGGGGCTGCAGGGAGATCGCTATCTCCCCCCAGCCCCTTGCTTCAAAAGAGGTCCGGGGGAAGCGGGAAGCGAAGCGCTTCGCTTCCCCGCTTCCCCCGACGTCTTTTGCAGCAAGGGGCTGCAGGGAGATTGCTATCTCCCTGCAGCCCCTTGCTTCAAAAGAGAAGACCCGCTGTCCCCGGGGCAAGCTTCGTTTTGCAAAGCAAGCCCATAGGGAAATTCGTCTTGCGAGGGAACTCGAAAACGAAAAAACCTTTCGTTTTGCGAGTTTTTCGTCTCGCGAGGCGTTCGTCTTGCGGGGTACCACTGTAGTTTGGTCCTTCACTTCGTCAAAGAAGCCCGGTGTATTTTGAGCAGGCATTGGCAAACTCAGCCCTCCAAATGTTTTTAGGACTACAATTCCCATCATCCCTAGCTAACAGGACCAGTGGTCAGGGATGATGGGAGTTGTAGTCCCAAAACATCTGGAGGGCCGAGTTTGCCCGTGCCTGGTTTTGCGCTTTACTGTGGTCTTGGAGCAGTAGAATGCATAGCAGCAATGATGCGGCCTAGAGGCAATTCCTCAAAATCACAACAAAACCCAACAAAGTGCCTTAAAAACTGAGAAGCTTGTAGTGGGTCCAGTTTCTACTGGTGTAGGATTGTTTAACCTTTCCCCTAAGCCAATAACAGCAATATATGCAGGAACAAGACTCTTTGACACAGAACCAGACCAGACTCTTTCTAATTAAAACTAGGAAACTTATGGCAACATGATCAACATTTTTAGTAGAGGGTGGTAGCAAAAATGAAGGCCTATTTTTGAGTGCCTTTGAGTGTGAAAATGTTGCATTTTTTTTTGTAAATATACATTTTGCCTCTTTTGTATGTGAGTACTTATTATTGCACTAAATGTCCCTTGTTTTATAAAGGATAATTATGAATGTCTTAAGTTCTGAGATAACAGCAATCACATTGTTCCTGATTTTATTTATTTATTCATATTCTCATGTTTTGCTGTGCTTGCCGGTTTTGGTTTGGCAACTAGATGATAAACTGCAAGAAGCTTTTGTTTCTACCCCTCCTACGCTTGTAAAAAAAAAACCAAAAAAAACCCCCACTTTACTAATCGAAGATATGAAGTGAAAAGCCCCCAGTCTGGTGTTTTTGGTTTTTGTTTTAAGATGTATTTCACAATGGTACTTATCAGTTCTATGTAAAAGCATTAGATTGTGTGAAGTATTGTTGTTTAATAAAGGGATGGTGTATCTTTCTGACATCTGTAATAACTTCTGCTCCCTCACAATCATTCCTGTGAGGTAAAGGTAAAGGGACCCCTGATCATTAGAGTCCAGTCGTGACCGACTCTGGGGTTGCGGTGCTCATCTCGCTTTATTGGCCGAGGGAGCTGGCGTTTGTCCGCAGACAGCTTCCGGGTCATGTGGCCAGCATGACTAAGCCGCTTCTGGCGAACCAGAGCAGCGCACGGAAATGCCATTTACCTTCCCGCCGGAGCAGTACCTGTTTATCTACTTGCACTTTGACGCGCTTTCAGACTGCTAGGTTGGCAGGAGCAGGGACCGAACAACGGGAGCTCACCCCGTTGCGGGGATTCGAACCGCCAACCTTCTGAACAGCAAGTCCTAGGCTCTGTGGTTTAGCCCACAACGCCACCCGTGTCCCTGTGAGGTACTGCAGATCTAATGCTTCACTTGTACCATCCCCTGCCCCACTTCAGCCCGATGCAGATTAGAAGTATAAATAAAAAGCAATGTGGAATTACTAACATTCAGCTGTTTAACCACTACATCGACACAGAGTATTAAAGTCACATTTTTCATGCTGTTGTGGGAAGTTAAGACATTCCACTTCAACACCTTGAATGTTTAGTTCATGGCTACACTATACATTTGTCTTTTTGCCTTGCTTGATGTTTATTTGATGAATAATCAAAGCTTGGCAATGGACTAAGGGATGAGCAGGGCTTTCTTTTCAGCCGGAAGTCACCGAAACTCAGTTCTGGCACCTCACTGGTGGGCGCCATTGCCGAGGGAAGGATTCATTGCTGAGGGAAGCATTTTCCTAGAAAAATAGCACTGGAGGTGCATTTGGAGCTATGTGGACCATTCCTTGTGCCATGCCTTGTTCGTACGATGCCATGTCTGCCTGTGACTCAAATGCTTAAAATAATATATGAAGCTAGTATTGTGCACTGTGGTTTAAAAGAAAGTTAAATTCTTATTAAGAAGCTGTAGCTCCCTCAAATTTTATTAATAGCAGGGGTGGGTAGAAGACCAGAGCAGTGACTATCAATAATTATGCATGGGCAGGTTTGTGGTGGATGCGCGGGGGGGGGGTGTACATTTTATTTATTGGGGTAACAACAAATCTTGCCCCCCCTGCTATAAACCTAACTGGAAAAAACCAATAATTTTCTTTTAGAAAAGCAAGGCACAGGCTTGTTGTCTTTTCTGACCTTGTAGGAATGGTTCTTTTGCTCCTTTCATCTCCTTCCTTTTCTTTATTGATCTAAATGAAGTCCTGGTTCTTAATGCGTCTTAGTTTCCATTTGATTTCATTATGTTTTCTTTTTATTGTATAGCCTCCACCGGCTTTATTGAATTCTATTATTTGAGAGACACAAAAAGTCTTGACTGATCATAATTCACAGTATTAATTATACCGCCCAAGCACTATGTACACTTAATAATTTGAATGTGATGTGTAGAATAATGAAGAAATCAGTACTCTGTACAGTTACATTAACAAGTAATTTGAAAAATGAATTTTGCTTCACGAATGGATGAGGTTTGTAGGCTTCTCTAGTACTTATGGAGATGATGAAAGTCAAATTATAAATGCAGCATCTCTCTAAGATTAATTCCAATACTATTACTTACTAACATTCTGCCTAAGGTGTCTGTTCTGTCACTCCCATGCCCACATAATGTCTATTAGCCGTAATGGGAGTTGCAGGCATGCATACATTTGTAAGAAGATAGCAATACCCATTTGGAAAATTAAGTTATCCAACATTAGACAGGCTCCTAAAAGCATAGTTTGCTACTTGGAAAATGGCACCCATGGTTTTATCCTCTGGAGTTAACACAAAAGGCCAAGCACTAAAACTTAACCACCCAGCAATCTGTGATATAGTTATTCATTTTAATAAAAATATGTAAACAGTAACTAGAAAATATTTCTAAGTCAGGCATATTCTTATTCAGAATATCAAATCCATCTTTAACTGCTTTTTGCGTTAACATGCCAGCAGATCATCAAGCTTATTGTTAAGTTGTGGGTGGACATATCAGACGACACAGCGATTCTTCAAACAGCTCTTGCTTATCCACAGGCCCAGAACAGAACTGAACTGAAGGGTTTAGCCAGCCTGCTTATATAGAGCTCAGCTACAAAGCAACAGTAACAACTTTCTCTAACTATCCAATCACTGAACGTCACTTTCAATTCCTTATTTGCATATGTGGACCTGAGTGAAAACTATCTACAGTATCCCCCTGCTGGTCCAGGGGGAGAAATGCAGTACATAACACTTATTCTACATAATGAAAAATAACACTCTGCAGTTGCATAAATTAGAAGTATTTTCGCAGCATTCGGTGAAAGGATTTGAATAAACTTCACACTATCTCGTCTTACTTTCTCTCTCTTGTCATTCACACATGCCACAAAGCATGTTCCATTCCTCCTATCAGTGCTGGGAAGAAACAAGCCAGGTTCCCTGGTTTAGTGTTAACTCCAAAGAACTGGTTGCTTTACATTTCACTCCCACAAACCGACAAACTCTGGTCCAGGTTTCCTACACACTGTAGTTCATTGGTGTGAAATAAATCACAGTCCTAACACTTAGCCAGGCATCATGGTTTGTTTCCTCAACACACTAGTCAGAAGGAGGAAATCAGCTCTGATAGACATGATCACAATAAATCATTATCCATGGTTTAATGAGATGCTCAAACACACCCCATTTGCTAGCTTGGCTATAATGGCCAGGTCCCACATTGCTTTTTATAGTCCCAAGTGTATGAAAGATTCTCCAAGTTTATATATAAGTTTGAACCTTAACAGTGCACATCAAAGACTTGTAGACAGCCTGAATTTAGATATTGTCAAAACAAGCTGTCACCAGTAACAATTTTTGGGATATATTATAGAAGGGAAAGAGGCTTGCATGTCTTCTCATTTACACCTCAGGACTTGGAATGGTATTATGACTTTTGAAGCTGTATAATTGAGACTAAATTAAATGATAAATGATACATTCCTGTTTTGCTGCTGAAATGTTTCCTGTTTTCTTTATGAGGAAAAAAATACCCAGTTAATATCGTATCCTTTGAAAATCAAGATTACACATTTGTCATCATTTTTGTCACGTACTGGAGTGCAAAATAGTTTGGATATCTAGATTCTCTTTTTTTAAATAATTTTTTTATTGATTTTGCAAATAATTTTTTAAACAATACAAACATATAAAAAGACATACAAACATGTATAATTTCCTAACCTTTCTTTCATAAGCCTCACTTCTCAGACTCCCCCATACCTCCCCTTCCTGCATCCCAATGACCAAAGTTGTTTCAGCAACTTCTAAATAATTTTGTCAAACATATATCTTACTAATCTTTCCTTCAACTTAATCTTATATCGCTATCATCTCCTTCTCTTTCTCAAAACCTCGGCATTTTAACATTCATCAACTTTATAATAGTTCTTAAGGTAGATTTTAAATTTCTTCCAGTCTTCTTCCGCTGTCTCTTTCCCCTGATCACGGATTCTGCCGGTCATCTCAGCCAGGGTCATATAGTCCATCACTTTCATCTGCCATTCTTCCAGGGTAGATCTTGTGTCTTCCAAAACTTTGTGGATATCTAGATTCTCAACTCTGCTCATAGATCATATCAGTTCACATACTGAGAATCCCTAGTAGGTTTCCCAAAACAATAATAATGGAAAAACATTACACTTTAATATCTTGGGGGGCAGGGACCTATTTGGAGAATGCAAATTTATGCAAATGGTATTTTAGTAATATGTATCTTAGCACTGTTCTTAAATGCACAATAACTCCACCTTAATACTCAAACCAGGTCAGCATCAATTCACCTATAACATAATTTATATTTTGCTTTCTGCCTCTTCCTAAGGATATTTTAAACTGGCAAGATGTGAAGGAATGGGATTGTATAACTGTCAAGCAATATTAAAACACAAAGGCAGATGGACCTTTCTTGTGCCAGAGGAAAACTGTGTGTGTAGCGATGCAAGCATTTGCCAGTTATGGGCAGTAAGCTAGGGACTGAACATGAGCCTAGTTATAGACAAAAATGTCTGCCTCCATAAGCAGCAGAGATCACATTTTCCCTGTGCAAGTACTTCCTGCTTAAGTACTGCTACATTCATTTTGCAGCATCCTGTTGAGAACTGATTTAACATCCCCCCCCAACTTGCTGAGGAATAAACTAATTTCCTAAACTGTTCTGAGATCAGAAATGATATGTAATGAAAAATCAAACATTTCCACAAAGATACTTACTAAATAGTTAATGATTTATGCAAACTCTGTGTCTGATCTGCCGGTTTCTTTAGAATCCCGCAGGATGCCCTTATAAAGTGCAAAGGATAACCATTCGGGATGAAGGGTTCTGTGACTCCAGAGCTAAAGCGCCCCGAGAATTGGTCAGAGTTTTTTGCTTCTCTTGTAAAGAACACAGCGAGCCACATTTGTTGTTCAAACAATTTGTTTATAGAGGTTCAGGAAAGCAACACTGTCATGGTTATAACCTTTTGATGTTTTGAAGCTTCTGGTTATGCCCACAGGGAGGCTACTTTCTTTTGTCAAAGAAAGCATTGGTTCTTCGAAGTTCTTAGTATCTCCCCCCGCCCCTCCGGAAAAGCTTTGAGCTCACAATTGCTGAGTGGAATATTTTTAGCCCTATCTGCCATCTCCCGTGCACTTGCTTGGATTTAAATCGCTTTGAGATGAATAATATCTTCTCCTGTGCAAGACTGAGCAGAATTGCTGGTCTTTCCCCATCTTATGAGGATAGTTTTGCTGAAAAGAACAAGATCGGAATGAAATAGGGTAAGGGAAGGGAGATGGACGCGTCTCCTGTCTTTTATGGTCTTAATCCAGTAACACTTGCACACTGCTCTTTGCTCACACTGTGTTGAATTACAAGGCATTGCGTGTCGAGGTCCCCAGGGCCACCTCAATAACTCACACATCACACAGAATTTTTTGTTTAAGGTTTTTGGCATAATTTTGGCCACAACTTTATTAAAATACAAAAATGTGAGTGGTTGCTTAGGCATTGGTTGCGACTATCTGTCCCCACCATGGGGGACAGACTGACATTCCGCACGATGTGAAAGTCAGAAAAGGGGAATATATTTGGGGGTAGCGACAGAGCAGGGAACCTGCCCTCAGCCCTCCCCAAATGCCACCAGGAGCTCATTGCTATGGCCCGAGCCCCCTTGACAGAGTGGACAAGCAATAGTTAGCCCCCGATTCCTTTAACGGAATCTCTTGCAGCAGCAGCGTTAGAGGGGCAGGCACAGCCAATCCATGCCCCTCAACCAACCAAACCATAAACCAATGCCTAACTGCAACCTTACAAGTTGTGACGATTTGCTACGCAGTAGGCAAAAACCAAATGGCCCCAGCCAATCAGCCAGATGGACAAAATTCCTACCAGGCCCCTGCCCCAAGAGCAGACGACCCCATGACAGGCATAGCAAGGTCAAAGCGAACAACCCTATTCTAGGGAGGGAGGGATGGGCAATCCGATGCACGGGCGAAAAGAGGAAGCCCTAGCCTCGTGCAAGGAGTTTTAGCATTTGTGGTTGTCAATCAACAAATGGCAACATTAACTTCTTCCCAGCAACAAGGGAAGCCCCAATCGCATCAGTGGCCAACAATCAATTAGCCCGTCCCCAACTTTGGAGTGTCCTGGCGGCCCCCACCGCAACATGCACTCTCCATGAAGGAGAAAACGCTTTCTGAAATCTGGGGAAGTTTCCTCTTGCAGTATAACATATGCACTGCTAATTTTAGGGGGGGGGGGAGAACTCAACATGAATGCTTCCCCCGCATAGCTGTCAACATTTTCCTTTTTTAAAGGGAAATTCCCTTATTCCGAATAGGATTTTCCCTTAAAAAAGGGGGAACGTTTACAGCTATGTTTCCCTGTTCTCTTAGAAGGCAACGGCACCCACCTGAGAGGTGCCGGAACTGAGTTCTGGTGAATTCCACCTGGGGAAAAAAGCCCTGAATATATGGTGGCTAACGAAAGAAAAGACAGGAAACCCGCTTCTGCAGGTTATATATAAGGTCCAACATGTTTAGAATTAGGAATCCCCCCGTTTGTTTGCAAGTATTCAGTGGTTCATGATCTGTATCATTTTAGCCCGGTTCCTTAGGTTGGGGTGCGGAACTTGTTTCAGGGCTGCACTGGCTCCTGGTGGAGTACAGGATCAGGTTTAAGGTGCTGGTTTTAACCTTTAAAGCCCTATACGGCCTAGGACCCTCATACCTACAGGACCGCCTCTCCTGGTGTGTCCCACGGAGGAACTTACGATCTTCAGACAAAAACATCTTGGAGGTCCCAGGCCACAGGGAGGTTAGGCTGGCCTCAACCAGAGCCAGGGCTTTTTCAGCCGTGGCCCCGATCTGGTGGAACGCTCTGTCACAAGAGACTAGGGCCCTGCAGGATTTGACATCTTTCCACAGGGCCAGCAAGACAGAGCTGTTCCACCAGGCCTTTGGCCAAGGCACAGCCTGACCCCCTCCTTTGGTAATCCTCACAGAACTCTGGCCCAATGGTTGCCATTAATTTGATTGAACTGATTTTAGAATGAATTGATTTGCGAATGCTGTATTATTTTACTGTTGTTAGTCGCTCTGAGCCCGGCTTTGGCTGGGGGCGGGGCGGGATATTATTATTATTATTATTATTATTATTATTATTATTATTATTATTATTATTCAGTGCTATTTTTCTAAAAAAAGGAGTGCCAGAACTCACCACAAACAGCTCCATTGTTCTCTTAGAACGACAATGGTACCCATTGCAAGTTTCCCCTGACTCTGTTACTTCATGTATAACTCTCTGGTGGTAGGTGCAATTGGTATGATTTTTTTGAGCAATATGATATCTTCCACCCAGAGGTTTGTTCTCTCTCCCCCACCTTGTCCTTCCTCATCCACGCATGTCCATTGAGGCAAACAAGAGGCATTAACAGTTAAAGGACACAACTCAGCCATGCAAAAGCAGTTGAGATCACAGAGCAGCAGGTGGGAAGCTGCTCTGGGGAGAGTTCCAAGTACCAGATAGAGAAACCCATTTGGCCCCTAAACCTACGCGTCCCAAGGTGTCACCTATGTGTAGTTAAATTTAACATTCCCACCCGCAACACACCATTAACGTTTAGTCTTGATCCATGCTGAGAGAGGAGCAGGATGGGATGGAAATGTTGTTGTTGTTGTTTAGTTGTTTAGTCATGTCCGACTCTTCGTGACCTCCTGGACCAGAGCACGCCAAGCACTCCTGTCTTCCACTGCCTCCCGCAGCTTGGTCAAACTCATGCTGGTAGCTTCGAGAACACTATCCAACCATCTCGTCCTCTATCGTCCCCTTCTCCTTGTGCCCTCCATCTTTCCCAACATCAGGGTCTTTTCCAGGGAGTCTTCTCTTCTCATGAGGTGGCCAAAGTATTGGAGCCTCAGCTTTATGATCTGTCCTTCCAGTGAGCACTCAGGGCTGATTTCCTTCAGAATGGATAGGTTTGATCTTCTTGCAGTGGGATGGAAATAACCTGGTCCTAAGCTCTTAGCGTAATTCATTCCAGAACAGCAAACCCCATGAAATGACATAAGGAAATGGACTTTGTGACTTACTTGTTGGGCAGATTATTATTTTATTTACTGTTGTACACTGGTCTATCTGGTAATGGCCAATATATATATATATATGAAAATAGCATCAGCAGAGGCTTCCCTTCTCTACTGGTGCCACAATTAATATACAGCAACGTACTCTGTGTGTAAAATATAGCATTCCTCCTGAAATTAATATGTATTTTAAAAGGAACAGTCTTAACACATGGTGTAGATCAAACTGTAAATACAATTTACAAGAAAATATACATTTCACTGCATATGTTTTTGCACCCCACATCTTATAATCTTGTTCTCAGTTCAATGACATTTTCAGACTGTAGGTAAACACTATTGTTTGGGTTTTTTTAAGGGTTTGTGTTTGAGCTGAGACACCTTTCTATCCTTTTATGTGTTTGCATTGATGTACAATAATAGGTGGTGAAAGGCTGCTGCTACACTGATGCTTTAATCATAATGTATACTTCACCAACACAAAAGTAAGAATATGAGAGCTGCTGTTGCTTTTGTGCTTTCTAACTGCAGGTCACTGTTCTGTAGTTCTTTTACGGAGAGAAAAAAATGAATGTATTAAAACACTGAAAACATGATCCCTATACAAATATGCTACATTACATTAATTTCTTACTACCTTAAGAGGGTTGTATTTGGCTGAGGTCTGAATTCAGTTAAACTACTGCTCCTGAAATGAGATTAGAGAAATTCATGTAGAATAAAGATATTATCGCTGGCTGCTAGTCTTGTCATCTATATGCTGCCTCCGGGTTCAGAGGCAAACCAGTTGCTGGAGATCAACGGACTATTTTCCACATGGCCAGGTTGTGGGCTGCTCATATGCATCTGTTTGGACACTGTGGTACTGAAATTCTGGAATATATAGCCCCATGATCTTATCCAGCAGGCCTCGTATTCTCTTTTTATTTCTTTTCTAGAAGAATTATGCACTTGAAATGGACATGCACATGCATGTCTAATTTACAGGTGGTTGTTGTTTAGTCGTTTAGTCATGTCCGACTCTTCTTGACCCCATGGACCAGAGCACACCAGGCACTCCTGTCTTCCGCTGCCTCCCGCAGTTTGCTCAAACTCATGTTAGTGGCTTCGAGAACACTGTACAACCATCTCGTCCTCTGTCTGTCGTCCCCTTCTCCTTGTGCCCTCAATCTTTCCCAACATCAGGGTCTTTTCCAGGGAGTCTTCTCTTCTCATGAAGTGGCCAAAGTATTGGAGCCTCAGCTTCAGGATCTGTCCTTCCAGTGAGCACTAAAGGCTGATTTCCTTCAGAATGGAGAGGTTTGATCTTCTTGCAGTCCATGGGACTCTCAAGAGTCTCCTCCAGCACCATAATTCAAAAGCATCAATTCTTCGGTGATCAGCCTTCTTTATGGTCCAGCTCTCACTTCCATACATCACTACTGGGAAAACCATAGCTTTCACTATACGAACCTTTGTTGGCAAGGTGATGTCTCTGCTTTTTAAGATGCTGTCTAGGTTTGTCATTGCTTTTCTCCCAAGAAGCAGGCGTCTTTTAATATACAGGTTACTATGCTCTATTATTCCACTTCCGTATACCCACTTGGCTGAAATTGCAAATATTTGGGCTCTAGCATTTATGTTAAAAACTGTGTCATGGATATTTAATTGAAGTACAACTGTGCACTAATCCTTCCAGAATTTTTGTCAGAGTGTATTTAAATCATATATTGGATTAAATCAAAATGTTCTCGAATGTTTTCTTTTATATTGCCTGATTAAACTAAAAACTAAAAGTTTGAAAAAGGGTTTGTATATCTTCTTAAATGTATCAGTTTGCATTTTTATACATATAAAGTTGTGTAATTTTACAATGCTTTATATGTAATGCTTTATAGTAAAAGCATTTTCTGCAGCTTGTGTAGTACTTTGATGTTTTGTGGATTAAGCAGTTTTAACTAGGGACAAAGCCAGAAACCTCATTATGTAGTCTTCAGAATTCGCTTGAAATTGATAACTAAAGCAATAGCTAAAGAACAGAAACACAGAACATGATTTCATGTGCTGCCACGGCAAATGTGCTGGACATCTAATCTGTCCCCTGTTCTAAAACACAATATACAATACCTAAAAGCACCATGAGGAATGCTTAACCACACATCACTTTGATCCACTGTTATTTGGACCCTAGAGTTGGTGAAGTTCAACCAAAGGTGATTTATATATAGAGCACCCCGTATTGCTTTTTGTGGGATGAATTTTACTTGTGGAATTTTGCAAATGTAAACAGCAAGCTTGGAGGTATGTGGCTACCACACTTCTGTTGAACCCATTCCCAATTTTGCTACTAACACCCAGCAGGAAAAGTTGCCGGTGTCCAGGAAGTGTTAAATGCCTCATTTTGTATGATCCTAGACACCTTGATGGAGATGGTTCCACTGAAGAAATCCTCCATAGATCCCAAGGACTTTAATAATTATCAGCTGCTTGTGAATAACCTCTTCTTGAAGAAGATCCTTGAATATGTAGTTGCTATGAAACACCAGACTCTCTGGGATAAAATTGATCATCTAAATCAATTTGAATCTGGCTTCAGGCCCTGCCCCACTTTTTAAACTTGTTTTATCTTCAACGTTTCTTTCCTTCCATTAAGTTATAAAATGGTAATTTTGATCCATTTTCATACTGCTTTCTGAATACCATACTTCCACTGAATAAAGCTTTATGTTAATATATTTGCTCACTTTTCATAATATAGAAGGTGGTCTCCGGTAAACAGGCAATATTTTTATTAGATAACTCTCAGTAAAACCATCGGAGAGGGCTAAATATTACCCAGCCATCACAAAATGATGGTGGTGTTTATTTCAGTAATTCCCAGCTGAGTATGACAGTCCTCTATTGCTCTCTAAACCCTCTGTACAATTTCCCAAAAGCTTTGCCATAGTAATTTCCTTTGGGTATTATTATTAGGAGGAACAGGGCAATAGTGAGACTAGGGTGGTTTGGGCACACCAGAGAAGCCAATCTTGTTGTTCCTGCTCATTGTCACAGTACATGGCAGCAATGCCAAGAGGCTTGATTCATGATTCTGCCCATCTGTGCCAGCTGCTACTGCAGCAAGGAGTTGCTGTCTCTTTAAGAACTCCTGAATGGAGAGAAAACATTGCTGACTCTCTGCCAGAAGCAAATAACATAAAAGTTAAGGTGGGGAAAGGCTGTAAATAAAGAATAAGCTGTGTTTTGCCTTTAAAAAATAAAGTCAGCCTAATGCCTGTTGCAATATTCATACAAGCATGTGATAATGAGAGAATCAGCTTATAATGAATCTGAATATTAAAAATAAGGTTGCAAACATCTGAAAGCTAGAAAGTACAGAATTTATACAATTCAAAAACTTGTTAAGTTCAGATTCTATTCTGATGACATGCTTGTACGGCATACATAGCAAAAATGCATTTTGCCACTGTAGTCTTTAGGTTGGCTTTATAAACAGGTGGAAAATATTCTTTATTCATAACTTATTCACGTTGACTTTTGCCTTGTTTGTTTCCTTAAGAATCCCTTCCCTGCTCCTTATGCAGTGGTACCTCGGTTTAAGAACAGCCCTGTTTATGAACTATTCGGTTTACGAACTCCGCAAAACCGGAAGTAGTGTCCTGGTTTGCAAACTTTACCTTAGTCTGAGAATGGAAGCCGAACAGTGGAAGGGCACCGGCAGTGAGAGACCTCATTAGGGAAAGCACACCTCGGTTTAAGAATGGTTTTGGTTTAAGAACGGACTTCTTTTCTGGTGCTCTATGTTGTACAATGATGATCTGATCTGAAATAAATGTAAGTTGCAGGCAATGTCCCCCTTGAATGACACTAAATTCTGCTGGCATCCATCTTTGAACAGTCAGTCTTGCAAGCAGTTACGGAGAACACTCTCTCACACACTTGGGGTGTGTGTGTGTGTGTGTGTGTGTGTGAGAGAGAGAGAGAGAGAGAGAGAGAGAGGGAGGGAGGGGCAGGCTTTAAACACATCTCAGCAAGTCCCTTAAAGCTGGCTTTTAAGCCACTCTGTCCGCACTCTGAGAAGCTATTTTTAAACTTTAATGGAAACTATTGAGCATGGTGATGAAAAACATGGAAAGTGGTATTTAGAACTCTGCTTCCAATGAGAAAACAACCATATTTCTTTCTTAGCCCCCCCCCCCGCCCCCTGCACCTACCATTTTATATAGCCAATATATCAGGGTTATAGTTTGACTGAGACCCCAGCATTTTCTATGTTTCATTTCCTATGTGAGTTAGTGTAGCACAGCAAAAAAATACTGAGTTGGGAATCAACAACTTCGGAATTTATCTGTCATGGAGTCGGTGAGTGGACTTAGAAAGTCTTTCTCCAATTGCCTTAGCCCCACGTCAGTAATAAGGCGATAAAAAGTCTGACCTGAATTATATGGTTGTTGTAAGGATTTCTTAACGTTTACGTACGTGAAGCACTTTGATGTGTTCAAAGTGCTACATAACCACTATTCACTATTACTAATACTATGACATGCTTCTCTTGAGGAAACTAAGATAGCAAATAAGAGCTTATTTCAGTCGCTCCTAACAGTCATGAATGCAACTCATCAGTTTGTTTTCTTGTCCCCTCGTTCTCTGAGGTGGTTTGTTACATATTCATTGTGTATTACCCTGATTCCATTTCTTCTTGCGATACTTTGGAGGCAAGGAGCCGCTCTTCCAGTTGTATTGAATAATGCTAAATATAAAAGTGGATTGCAGAACTGGACACCAATAAAATAATGCAAGTGTTTTGTGGTGATGAATAGAATACTCGTGATTGAAGCTTTCTAAACATATATATTAGTTATTAAAATTGTCCAATTTTCCTCTGCAGGAAAATGAAGATGTATCTTTATACAAGTACCGTATGGAAATCTAAGATTTGCATGATAGCATGTAGGATGAACATGGATTTGTGTTGTGTTTTTAGGCTGCAAATGCATTTCATTGGTGATGGTTCATGCCCTGTGCTCTCTGTCTTGTTTCCTACACCAGCTCTGAAAGTTTCTGCCTTCTTTCTGGTATGCCATTTGTGATTCACTGTGGCTGGAAGGGACTAGCCCATTTTCACAGTGCTAAATGTGCATAAATAAGGCTCCGTTTACGCTTGAGAATTCTGTGCCATAGATCTGTCTTGGACATTTCCTCAGCATTTCCTATCTGCAATATGGGATGAATATTTTCTAGATTATCTATGAGATGCCAAGTTCTCTAATAGTATGCTACATTTGAGAGAGAGAGAGAGACAGAGAGAGATTTCACCTGAGTTGAGTTCTGAGTTTGCTGTTTTGAATTATCAGCTCTTGAGGAATATGGGACAGACAGGGCCAGATTTAGGTCTGATGAGACCCTAAGCTACGGAAGGTAATGGGGCCCTTTGTATGTCCAGCTGTCCTTTGTCAACAACAAACAGTTGCTGTTTTTGTTGCTGTTGTTGAATATATGCTATATGGCAATTTATGAACCTAATAGGTATCTAAAGCCATTTGCACATGCAGAATGTAGGCACCCTATATATATAGAAATGAGCAAACCAGTGATATTTTAGGGAGCAGGCTAGCAGGCAGGGCCCATTACTTACATCATAGGAGCCTACACAATACAAAACACTGTTGCTGTATGTAGGTTTTATTTTACTTGGTTTTTAGCTTATATTTTGGAAATGTACATCCAGTTTTTTCCCCTTTAATTTTTTTTGGGGGGCCCCAAGAGAGTGGGGCCCAAAGCTATAGCTTGTTTAGCTTTTTTGTAAATCCGGCACTGAGCAGTACGAATAGCCACAAACTGCTGTTCACTGAGAGACTCTGTATATGCCTGCAACAGTGGCAGTGAAGCATCAGTTCAGTCTGGTCAAAATCAACAAAGTGTAGAGACAAATGGTTTGGTGAAAGAGCCCTTGGACAAATGATAAATGATTCCAAGCCGTGAGTGTGAGGGCATGGGCAGAAGTGATTCACCTGGTGGAGCAGAGACAAGCCAGTAGCTTCCAGGTAGATGTGCGGCTGCTTCTTACCAGGAGGGAGAAGGGGAAGGACATGGCAAGGCGGAAGATGCTCTGGTGGTACCAATCTGCTGCTTCCACCAGTGCATCATAATCGCCTCTCTGGCCCTCCCACGTTTGCTGATGAGCTGGCTTTGCCACCAGGTTGTATTGCCATTTCAAGTCTCATGTGTAGTCTTCAAAGGGCCGTGTCCTAATTGATAAAAACCTGGAGCAACTTCTTAAGTTTTCGAGGTAATTAGGTAATTCACGGTGAATCAAATATTTCGATGTTTGCCGTTTACACAGTCTGTTGGTGAATCGTTTTCGACAAAATAAATCTGGAGGGAGAACTCTTGCAAATGCCATGATGAGGTTTTGCTAAATAAAGACGACGCTTTCTAAATTTTGGAAATGGTAGTATGATGTTAATTCATAGATTTGTTTGCTTCTCTTTCCTTTTTGAATATGAGGCATTACCGAAATAGTGCTTTGCTGTGATACGGACATTCGTATATCAAACACTTTAGCTGGCACCAATTCTCACAGTTTAATTCCTACAGATCTAATGCACTCAAGTCAAAGAACGTTGCATCATGCATCAGTAAAGCTGGTGAAGCCTCCCTTTTTTTCAACTGCATGTTCTGAGGAAATATGCATTTAATTCATATTGTCTGGAAGTGATCAGAAGAAACTTGATCATCTATCATCTCCCGGCTGATGGGGAATCAAATTGGTATTTTAGTGATCTCTGTCGAAACTTTGGTTAACCACTCCCAACACATATGACATTTACATTTAAAGATAGAAAATAGTGTACAGTATAAATAGTTTGTGCATGGTAGATGTCTATGTTTTCATAGGTTTTCAGATCCGTTAGAACTCTTCATCATTGATTGCCTCTAATATTATTGCACAAATTAATGATCTGATTTGAAAATACTCGACTCAATGGGGATCTTAATCTTTCAGTCCTTCTTTTGCCTCTTACTTAAAAGTGCAAACATTGTTACCACTTCGGGTAATATAAACCTTAATTTCCCATTGCTTCTTTTATTTTCCCCCTCAGATTCAGTCTCATAGAGTATACATGCTTTTCTTCTCCTGCTCCCTCTCCACTCCACCCTAAATATATATACTGTCTTCTTTGTTCAGCGACTTTATTTTCTGAGGTAGGACTCTGTTGTGGGGGGAAAATGGTGTGAAGATAAAATGCAGGCAAAATAAAATGAAGCGCATGGAAGTGATTCGAATGACGTGCTCGCCTGAAGCTCTTCAAAGGCTAGGTGGAATTTTAGGAGGTAAATTGTAATGAACATTGTCAGGCTGACAGCCTGCAGGTTCCATCTTTTTCTCCTGGTGAAAAGGAAGACACCTGCATCTCAAGCTGTGCCCTAGCAATAATCAAATATGTTGCCACCGCCACTCACAATAATGCTTTGGGAGAAAAAGTAGAATGAGGTACTAAGGCTTTAATGTGCTAAAGGTAATTAGCACTTTATTGGGAGGCACATTGGCCTTTGGATAGGAAATCACCTTTAATTCAACATTCAGATGTCGGATAAATGTATACACAATTCCTGCTTGCTTAAAACGAGAGTTTGCAAAGGAACAGGAATACAGTTCCTTACTGTTGGCTAGTGGAAGATTACTGGTAAAGGTTTCAGTGCATTGAGATTGCTAATGCTGATATTACAAACAATGATGTGCGGTTAGTGGGATTTCCTGGCTTAGCGCAGGAAAGTTCTGTTTTATTTCCTTTTCTTTCTTTTTTTGCAATTCTTTTTTTAAAAAAAAATTTGTAAAGATTTTTTAAAAGTTTTTGTGACAGAAAAAGAAGTAAAAACTTGAAAAAAAACTTACAACCACAATCATTCAAAATAATTCAAATTACAAACACAATCATTTTACTTTTATATCACATTCTCAATAATTTTCCAAATACCACCCTCTACTGTTTTATTTCCTTTTCTTACTGGATGAGCTGTACTTCAGGTCCTTCTTGCTTTTCTCCTTCACTCCTGCTTTCTACATTGTGTTATTAATTAGAAGAAGATTTATAAACAAGAGGAAGGCAAGTGTAAGTAATTGATTGTGGCCAATTAATGTAATCAATGCAAGTGTCTCTTTCTTTGCTAACTATTAAAGGGCATCATAAGGGACAATGAATCACTGTGCTAACTTTCTTCTATTGTTTCTGTGTTAGCACTGTATATGAACTGCATTACAACGAGCCCATAGTCATAAGGTTACGGGATACACTATGTTTCTACACAATGGGCAAAACAATAGCAGAAAAATCCAATCTCCCTTAGCTATAAAACACAGCGGCAATGGATGTGAAGTTTCAAGAATGGCATTTGGTGAAGTAAAATTCCATGTGGCGTGCAGAAGGAGATACAGAGAAGGGCGCTAGCACTGAATCTTTAAATAAGCAAAGCAGTCTGCTAAAGTTGAGCATGTCATATGAGGCTACAGTAAGTGTAGAGAACAACCCTTAAGGTAATCTCTAAGTAAGTCCCCTGACTATACTCACCACCTGTATCAGCACGTCCATCTGCCTGTTTCTTCTGAAGAAGAGAGTGTGAGTCTTTTTAGAAGCTACCTACAACCCCTGTTGATTTATTCCTGTTCTCAGTATCAAAGGGAACAGCATACTCTGATCCATCCTAGCTCTGTCAGTTTCCTTCTGCTTCTCACATTTCATAAGAAAGCTGCTTGCCCTGTATGCCACATCCTCACTCTTCATACGCTTGATGTCGTGTGTACAAGCTGGCTTGCAAATTCTTGGAGTAAATTGGTTGTAGGGATTGCTGGATCACTCTGTCTCTCCTCTCAAAGGCTGTATCTTTTCAGATCGAACTTCTGATGTTGAGGATCAAAAACCCAGAATTTATCAATCGGACTTGGACAGGACACCTACTATTTCATTGCACCTCATTAATATGATTTGCTATGAGAAAGATGTTAAATCATGTCAGTGTAGACCTGTATGTAGTTGTCTTTTGGCTGTCTCCCAATTCACCATGTCTGATTGATGCAGCAAGAGTACAGACTTGAAAAGTAAGGTCCTGAGTTAAACTGAAAATGTCAAAAGTTGCTCCACCATGCACTTGCAGTTCTTCACCACAAAATCAGGTTGGAGACGGATCTCTAAGTGGCCTAACTCAGCAAAGTTTAGTGAAGATGACAATAATCAAGGAGCAAAGATGCAAAAACATGAATCAGCATGATAAAATCTCTGCCCTCCAAGAAGGAAGAAGAAGAAGAAGAGTTTGGATTTGGTATCCCGCTTTATCACTACCCTAAGGAGTCTCAAAGCAGCTAACAATCTCCTTTTCCCTTCCTCCCCCACAACAAACACTCTGTGAGGTGAGTGAGGCTGAGAAACTTCAGAGAAGTGTGACTAGCCCAAGGTCACCCAGCAGCTGCATGTGAAGGAGCGAGGACGCGAACCTGGTTCACCAGATTATGAGTCTACCGCTCTTTGCGTGTCAAGGTCCCCAAGCCACCCCCCAAATAACTCACAACGCACACTTAATTTTTGTTTAAGGTTTTTGGCATAATTTTGGCCACAACTTTATTTAAATACAAAACCGTGAGTGGTTGTTTAGGCATTGGTTAAGACTATCTGTCCCCCTGCCTGGGGACAGAACTGACTTCCGGGCACCACCGAAAGACAGTGCGGGGGAAAGCAAGTCGGGGAGAAATGGAGCTGAGTCACAGACCCTCAATTCTCATCCGCATGCTCCCTGAAGGCTTGCCGGCCGTAGTCCCATTCCAGGGATTGGATGAAAAGATGGCAACCCCCAGGATTCCTTTAACGGAATTCCCTTTCCGCAGCAACCATGGAGGGGCAGGCCCAGCCTATCCTAACCCCTCCTCCACCAATTTATAACCAATGCCTAACCGCAACCTTACAAGTTGTGACGATTTGCTACGCAGTAGGCAAAAACCAAACAGCCCAGCCAATCAGCCAGATGGACAAAATTCCTACCAGGCCCCTGCCCCACCAGCAGACGACCCCGTGACAGGCATAGCAAGGTCAATGCAACAACCCCTTACTCAAGGGCGGGTGGGCGGGTGATCCGTTGCACGCAGCAAAGAGAAAGCTCCAGGCTGTGTGCAGAGTATTTAAACATTTTACCCCTCCCACCAAAATTGCAACATAACTTTTACCCCAGCCACCCAGTGAACCAATCACTGCCCCAGGCCATCTTTAGAGACCCTGCCTGGTAACAGAGGGGTGGCTCAGCAGACCCCACCGCAACACGTGCTCTCCATGAAGGAGAACACGCTTAACCACTACACCACACTGGCTCTCTCAATTTACATAACATAAAAGGAATTTACGTAACAGAGGTAATTGAGAGAAAGCTGATCTAGAAACCACAGCAACATGCATATTAAAAACATATAAGATTCAGAATGATACCCAAGACTGTGAACCTGTGTTGATGTGGTGACAAGCACCCCACTGATAATTAGCAAAGTTAACTGATCCTTGGTACACAGATTTCTCAGCAACACTGCCTCCATTTTTTTTAAAAAAAAATGGATTTTGTTTTAGTCTGTTCAGCCTCATCTGTTCAACCACAGATTACAAACTCTAGTTAAGGGCAGAGATTATAGCTGTGCCGACTAGAAATCCAAACCTGAACATCCTGATTGATTTCCAAGAATTTCAGATGATGGCTGGTCCCTCTCTAGTTTGTGCTGTACCAAGTGGCACATCTAATGCCTCTGCAAGAATCTGGAATGCTCAATAGTGTTTAGGACCTGTTCCTCCTAGCAGAAGCTCCTTTTAAGTAGTTCATCACTGGAGGTGCTTGCTGTCAGCTCATTTTCAAGTGTAGTAGTTGAAAGAAACCAACACTGAACATGAAGTGAAACAGCATATCAATCAAAATAATAATCAGTGGTGACTGCAAATAGCTGGTTTGTAGACCCCTGACAATTGAAAGGGGAGGTCCACAACTTGCACAGACAGCGTTCAAACTGTCAGGTGATATTATCCCCAGTGGAAAGCAGATTCCATTGCAATAATAAAAAAGGCAACATCATTCGTGTGATGTAAAATTTAGTATGTGATAAGGCACATTTAACACAACCAAAGGCAGTAACATTTGATTATAGGATTACTGCCACAACTAACAATTACAGGTTATCATCATTCAATTGCTAGGTCTGTACCCTGTGAAAATAGATAGATCTTAGAGTATCAAACCACTTAGCCAACAAAATCCCTCTCTCATTTGTAGGCCCCTTGACAGCATTGCTTGTTAAAGGGCAGCAGCTGATGATTAAATCAGAATCTGAAATAATTTTCTTTTTATCTTCCATAGAGCATTTGAACCCTACAGCGCAAAATAACCTAGATATTTAAAAGCATACATTTTTAACAGTTAGGTGGGGTGCTGTTTTTTTGGTCTCTAACAAAATTATCAGCACACTTGCCAAACCTCAGTTTCTTAGATTGTTTGTGAGGAGGACAGAACTACACTAAAATAATACTAGTATAGTGCATGTTATGGTATGTACTGAGGGCATACCTTGTTGAAGTTAAGCAGGTCTGTCTGGATTGGAGATCTTTTAGTAATTCAATGCTTGCTGCTTCAAGTTTCATGATGGAAGAAAGGTGGGATATAATAAATATATCACTGGAAGTTCTCTCTTGCTAGAGAGTGTATTTAGCCCTGTGCTTTGGATCCAATTCTTTTATTGATCACCCCACATGGGTGATCTATACAATCTCATTCCCTCCCTCGCTTTTAAAGAAGATTTCTCCTCTTCTTGGCTACCAGCTGCTCATTTCCCCATCAGGAGACCAAGAGTAATACTTTGAGAAAATTGGCTGTATAGTAATATAAGAAAAAGAGACACTGAATGTTTAGAATGAAGGATACTGATAACGGCCATGACTATTAAGTATACATTGTGGCCACACCTGCATATCTGTAATTTGGACAAGAGGGCCAAAGCAGCATGTATGTAAGGTTCTTGCCATTTGCCCTAGGAAGAAGAAGAAGAGTTTGGATTTGATATCCCGCCTTTCACTCCCTTTAAGGAGTCTCAAAGCGGCTAACATTCTCCTTTCCCTTCCTCCCCCACAACAAACACTCTGTGAGGTGAGTGGGGCTGAGAGACTTCAGAGAAGTGTGACTGGCCCAAGGTCACCCAGCAGCTGCATGTGGAGGAGCGGAGACGCGAACCTGGTTCCCCAGATTACGAGACTACCGCTCTTAACCACTACACCACACTGGCTCTCTACAATTTGCCCATCTTCTTCTTCTTTGGCGATCACTCGTAGCCAAGTAAGATTGTTTTCCATAAACACGGTTTTAACGGTGAGTCTGTAAGTGACTGCGGAGGCCAATTCTGGATCCACATGTCCTCCCACAGTGGGGACGTTCGTTTCCAGGTGGGAGTTGATCACGGTGTGGATTTACCAAGTGTGCCTCCCTCTTAGCTCGTTTCTCGCTTTCACCCTGTGTTCGAGTGTCTTCAAAGCCCATGACACCTTTGGTAAAGGCTGTTCTCCAATTGGAGCGCTCGCAGGCCAATGTTTCCCAGTTCTCGGTATTTATACTACATTTTTTAAGATTTGCCTTGAGAGAGTCTTTAAACCTCTTTTGTTGACCACCAGCATTACGCTTTCCATTTTTAAGTTCGGAATAGAGTAGTTGCTTTGGAAGATGATAATCAAGCATCTGTACAACATGACCAGTCCAACGAAGTTGATGTTGAAGAATCATTGCTTCGACACTGGTGATCTTTGCTTCTTCCAGTACACTGGTAATTAGTTCACCTGTCTTCCCAAGTGATGTGTAAAAATTTTCAGAGACACCATTGATGGAATCTTTTGAGGAGTTGGAGATGGCATTTATAAGTGGTCTTTGTTTCACAAGCATACAGTAAGGTTGGTAGTACAATTTGCCCATCGAGATGATGCTGAACATGCTGCAGTTTTTATTTCAGGGGAACCCCAGCCCAAATCACTGAGGAGATACTTACTCAAGGGGACTGTGTGCACTAATCACACAACAATGACAGCTGGCATTCTTCTTCTTTTGTGCACACCCTTCCTCCTTTCTCTGTATTACTGTAGGTCTTTCTGAATCTATTTGGTAACACTTCCTCCTTTTGCCTTTCAACTCATGGAATAGGGTGTGTGCTGTTTTCTCCACTACCAAGAAGACGGTCTCCAAATAGAGTGGTGCCTCGCAAGACGAAAAGAATCCGTTCTGTGATTCTCTTTGTGTAGCGGTTTTTTCGTCTTGCGAAGCAAGCCCATTGATGGATTAGCGCTATTAGCGGCTTTTAGCGGCTTATCTGCTGATCGGATCAGCTGATAAGTGGCTTAGCGGCTTAGAAAAAGGGGGGGGGACCAGCAGGAACTCGCAAGACATTGTCATCTTGCGAAGCAAGCCCATAGGAAGTTCGTTTTGTGAAGCACCTCCAAAACGGAAAACTCTTTCGTCTAGCGAGTTTTCCGTCTTGCGAGGCATTTGTCTTGCGGGGCACCACTGTATTCACTATCTGTCACTCCCCTTTCTGTGTTTTCCCACAGATCAGTTCTCCTTGTGCCACAGTTTTTAGTAATCTGTTTCCTCACCCCATAGGTGTCACTGCACCCATCCAGTCTCAAAATCTGTCCCTCTTCTTCAGTTTCTGTGTTTGTTTTGTTAGTTGCCTCCTCACAGAAGCCCAGTCCCTGTGTTTCTGTGTGTATCACTTGTCTGGGCATTCCTGCTGCCTGCAAGGTTGCAATCTTGAAGCAGTGATTCATGCAGACCTGCTGTATTTGCCTCTTCTGGGGGTGACACATTGTGCCCCTCTCTCCATCAGGTTTAAAGGATCCACTCACACCAATGTGGACACAGGCATAATTTGTGCAGTAGTGGAAAGGGCAACTGCCTCTCTTTGTGGATACTTTAGGAGGCAGTCAAGTACAACATTCCTTGTAATGCTAGAGAAGACATGCAAGGGGATGTTTGGTCCAGCCAGTCAAAACTTCCTGTTCCTCCTGGCTGGAGCATCCTTCCTTTCCCATGTGATAGAAGGTGGGCGTGACCTAACCTGTCCAGGTAACAAAAGGACGAGTCACGCAGCACACCTTCTTCTTTTTGACTTCCTTCTTCGTTCGACCAGCTTCTAACAAGGACTGCTCTGCTAGCTCTCAGTTAGGAGAAGCACTGGGATTATTCCTCCATATGAGGTAGATTCACATGTACATATTTGTAACTAAGCCTGCCTTCAGGAATCTAACTCTGAAATGATGTGAGTAAATTTCTTTTATTGACTTTGAATAAGATTGCAGTGTCATTGTTCTTTTAAGAGGGATTCAAGGAACGTACAATTCGATCTAAGACAGACTGAATTGTATAATAGTGAGAGGCTCACACGAGCCTGCAACCAGCTGTTTGCTGTGCATATAAAAGGGGAGGGATGTAATTCTGCTACATAAAGGAACTTGCTAGCACAAGGTAGGAATGATATTAATAAACAATATATCCCCTGCCACCCTGAACATTCCCACAGATACTTGATTTTACAGGAGTCTTTCTTTCATTTATTTCCCATGCCATACCTGCAATTCTCTTGTGATACAATTTTAGAATGACTTATCTGACTCTCAATTATCCTCTCAGCTACAAACCATCAACATGTCCATGCCAGAACTTTGCCACTCGGTCACAAATATACAGAAAGCTGAAATCTACAGGCAGCAAACATTCTTTGAATGCTGACATAGCTTCATTATATCCTCTGTTTTCTCAAAGGATTGTGGGTCCTTAGTTGGCAGAAAATATGTTGTTTGATTCGTTTAGTCTGGCAAGTATTTTCTTCCTCTCCTAGCAAAGTGGATATACAGTTTCATGGCTGCTAGAATTTTCCTGTGCCCTCTACAATAAAGTAAAATGCAAAGATCTGGTTTCCTCACTGGCAAAACATTATTTGCCTTCAAGCTTATATTGAAGATCAGATTTTGTACCCAGCGCTGGGTTTTTAGTGTTCTTTTTGCTGAAAGTGGGAGTTTTATTTTGGTAGCTGGCAAGGAAACATTGTGTCCTTTAGCTGATAGTGGAGATTGGATTCTCATTGACTTTGAAAGAAATGTTTTAGTGTTCAGACTTGCCCTGAAGTGCTTAATTTGAAAACAGGCACTCAGGCGAGGAAAAGTTACCACAGTGCATAAAATAATGCAACATGCTAATAAAAACTTATTATTAATTTCAGTTCAAGCCCTGCCTTAATAAACTTTATTCCACATAATATAGTTTGTTCCTTATCTGCAGTGTACAGAAGATGCTTGGGGTGTGATTTTTCTTGAAATAAATTACTTTTCTTGTACATTATGCATTCTGTTTGTTAAAGAGATTGTTTTAGGTACAGAGAAGAGAATTAAATTTGGTTTTAAAAACTACTTAACAACTGTTTTGAAAATTACAGATCACCTATGATAACCATACTTTATAACTGGCAAATCATAGCTGTGAATTTGCTTGAAAAGCAATCGTGTATGGCATTCAAACATCATTTAACATTCTTACACTTCATTAAATGTACATGTGTTTATCTTTATAATTTGCAAGTTGCCTTATCATATTGCCATAATTGGAAATAATGACTATTTTCCTGAACATAGAGAATTTCAATGTACATAATCAAGCCATGACATAATCAAGCATCAACAAGCCAACAGCCATTTTCTTGAATTTCATAAACTCGTTTTTCCGTTTCATCAAAATGAATCAATAATAATACTTAACAGGAATAGGATGAATGTACCAAAGAGACAGCTTTTACAATCTTTTCAGTCAATTTATTAGTCTTTATGAACTATAAATTGTGAAATTCCCTAAAGAGCTTAGTGATCTGAATGTTTATGTTGCTTATTGCATATTGATTTCTAACTACTTGATTGTTAAAATTCGTGTGCATTGTTCATGTATACTATTCATTCCTTGATAGTCCCATGCATTCAACTTCGAATAATTGCATCTAGAAGCAATGTTTCACCTTTTCTGATTATCAATTTTTACCTTTCTTCCAAGTCATATAGAACTGCAGGATTTGAGGAGAGAGCAACTTCTATCAGGAAATGATAATGTAATATTTTATTCTTGGAGGGAGGAAGCACATGCTTTGTATCTTGGAAACATTTTCTCAATTTGATACTATTATACACATAACTCAAGGTTTAAACACCATCTTTATCACTAAGCATTAGATTATCTCCAGCTTATATAGTTGGATAAAAATATTATTCAATTATTCCCCAGTACAGAATGCAACATTATTTCTGTGTCTGCTGAAAATTATTCATGTTAAACTAAGCTAGGAGATATACCTGCTGAGTATCTCTTTGGCTGTTGAAAACAGAGAATGTTTCTATCTTTAGACACTTGAGGGTTTGCTTTCTATTTTGAGCAAATATCATTTTGAGTCTTAATTAATAACCAAGTCTTAAAAAGGCAGTGTCATCCTTGATTTCATCCCTGTCAAGTGTAAGCTGTGTGTGTGACTAAAAGATTTGGAAATCAAAGATGGATAAGAAGTTGGCCGTGAATCATTCTTAGTATAACAAAACAAACCAACCAGAACCAACAACATTTTTAATGTAAATGTTTACTGTAGTTATTTATTTAATTTTGTAGAAAAAGAAACCAAATGTTGTGTCCATGGCAAGCTTCTTCAAGAGTTGCCATATTACTGTTTGTTTAAGGCAGGCATGGCCAAACTTGGCCCTGCAGATGTTTTGGGACTACAATTCCCATCACCCCTGACCGCTGGTTCTGTTAGCTAGGGATGATGGGAGTTGTAGTCCCAAAACATCTGGAGGGCCAAGTTTGGCCATGCCTGGCTTAAGGGCTGCAGGCACCACTCCACCATGTAGAGACCACACCTGAACCCATCCGTCAGGTCCCCTGAGAAGCTTTCACCAGCAAGGATGGGCAGGGGTCAAGAGAACATGAAACTGTACTAAATAAGCTTTTGGACATTTGAGTTTGAAATTTACTGGGGGTACTCAATGACTCTTGGCTAAACCATCTGGGGTACTTTAGTTATAAAAACATTGATAAATCTTGCTCCATTTGGAATAAAGACAGCTTCTTCCATGCCTTGAGATCTGCGTGGAAGAAAATGCATTTGAAGAAAAACCCTTAATTGTTCAGGTGTCCCCCCCCTTGCCCTGTCTTTTAAATCACCCCGATGATCGTTTGACCAGTCAGATCATTGAAAGGATTTAAATATAGATATTAGAGGAGGTTAAAGTTTTTAAAGATGTACCGGAAGCCAGAATTTTCTCTCTGATGAGCTAGTGAAGTATTTCTACTTCATGATTGTTCTGTTCAGATTCTTTGGAGAGATATTATCCTTTCTATTTTTAAACTAAACTAAATGCACATGCAAATCAGCAGCAGATTTGCCTAATGCACACTTAACACATTTGATCATTAGGTAGAACAGTCAGTTTCAAATATTCGCAAGATCAGATTTCTCGTGCCTTTACATTTTGGTGTGTGCTGAGCGAGAGGGAGAGAGCACGCTAATGAAGCATTATCTTAATTGTGCTAATGCAATAGATTCTCATGCCGTCTCACAGTATATTTTTCAAGCTTTGTAATAATTATCAAATAGCTTTTCATATTTGACCTATTTTTTTAAAGATCTTAAAAGCTATGCTTTAAGAACAATGCCTTAGTGTTCTCTAGGCATTGAGACCAAAGTTGATTCCACTTTCCATTCACATCCTTCATACATTTTTTTCTAACATCAAAAAAAGATAATTCACATTAGCATCAGATACTTACTGGTACAATATCATTTAAAAAAATAAAATGGAATAATTACTCTTTAGAATAAAGCTTGGAGGAGAGACTCATAATTTGCACATTTTTCATGTTTTAATTTCAGGAAAAAGAGGAACACTCTCTTGCTTGATGGTCCAGTCAAGGGGTTGCATCCAGTGGTGGCCTTGCCTTTGTGGGACACTTGGTTTTGAGATGGTTCAGTAGGAAAAGCATGAGTCTCTTAATTTCAGAGTTGTGGCTTCAAGCCCCACATTGGGCAAAAGATTCCTGCACTGCAGGCAGTTGGACTATAAAGGGAAGTCTTCTTTCTGTGCACTGTTGCATTATGGGGAAGCATTGCTTCTTTTCTCTTGCATTCTGGGAACTCTTGTCTGTAAGCTTTTCCCTGCTTTTGCACACACTGCACAACCTGTTCTAAATATCAATACATTCCCTCATTGCTAAGTTCATGAAAAAACACTATGACCTGTTCTTAATGCACAGCTGACCACATCTACAGAATTCACTTATTGTATTCTTTCATGTTATGATCAATCATTAGTAATTGTTTTAGCCATATTCATCTTTAGTTACAATTTAATTAGGAGGTTTCATACCTGTCTAGTTCTAGCTTACTCGTCTGTCGTTCATTTTCAACCCAACAGGACTAGATGACCCTCGTGTTCCCTTTGATTATTTTCTTCTACTCACTTAAGCCTCCTGTCCTCCTCTAAAGCTGCTCTTGAAGCCTTCTAAATTCTGGCCCGCGGATGGTCCGGGAATCAGCATGTTTTTACATGAGTAGAATGTGTCCTTTTACAGTGGTACCTCGAGTTACAAACACCTCAGGTTACAAACTGCCGGTTACAGACTCCGCTAACCTGGAAGTGGTACCTCGGGTTAAGAACTTTACCTCAGGATGAGGAGAGAAATCGCGTGCTGGAGGCAGCGGGAGGCCCCATTAGCTAAACTGGTGCCTCAGGTTAAGAACGATTTCACGTTAAGAACCAACCTCTGGAACGAATTAAGTTCATAACCAGAGGAACCACTGTATTTAAAATGCATCTCTGGGTTATTTGTGGGGCATAGGAATTTCTTCATTTCCTCGCCCCTCAAATACAGTCCAGCCCCCCACAAGGTCTGAGGGACAGTGGACCACCCCTCTGCTGAAAACGTTTGCTGACCCCTGCTGTACACTAAGACTGTCACAGGCCAAGTAAACGTTTTGCTCACTCTCTGTTTTCCAGCGAGGGCTCCTCTCATACGCAGTGGTACCTCAGGTTAGGAACTTAATTCGTTCTGGATGTCGGTTCTTAACCTGAAACTGTTCTTAACCTGAGGTACCACTTTAGCTAATGGAGCCTCCCGCTGCTGCTGTGCCACCGCCGTGCGATTTCTGTTCTCACCCTGAAGCAAAGTTCTTAACCCGTGGTAATATTTCTGGGTTAGCGGAGTCTGTAACCTGAAGTGTCTGTAACCTGAAACATCTGTAACCCGAGGTACCACTGTACATTAGGGGCTGCCAGGCACTCCTATAGGGAAAAGTAAAAGGCTGAAGTTGAATATCCAGACACTATGCGGAAAAGCTTTCCCAATAGCGACAACATGTAATCACACGGGAAAATGCCCTGTTACCTAGGCTTCATTGCATCGACCATCATAGGAAGTGGCATTTTGCTAGTTTATGCCTACATGTGTGTATACGGCAGACTTCTAAATAGCTACTTATTGGCAGCAAACATTATTTATTTATTTATTGTTATATATTAAATTGTAGTAAAGATAAAGGTAAAGGGACCCCTGACCATTAGGTCCCGTCGTGACCGACTCTGGGGTTGCGGCGCTCATTTCGCTTTATTGGCCGAGGGAGCTGGCGTTCAGCTTCCGGGTCATGTGGCCAGCATGACTAAGCCGCTTCTGGCAAACCAGAGCAGCACACGGAAATGCCATTTACCTTCCCGCCTGAGCGGTACCTATTTATCTACTGGCACTTTGATGTGCTTTCGAACTGCTTGGTTGGCAGGAGCAGGGACCGAGCAACGGGAGCTCACCCATCACGGGGATTCGAACCGCCGACCTTCTGATCGGCAAGTCCTAGGCTCTGTGGTTTAACGCACAGCGCCATCCGTGTCCCTTTAAATTGTAACCTGCCTCAAAAGAGCTGAGGGCAACAAATACCAAAGTTGTGAAACATTACAATTTAATGTATTACAAAAATGAGGAAATGGGGGAGGGATTTTTCCTAGTGGTTGCCATACCAAAAAATGTTCCCTTGCATTGGTATGCATCGGCAAACGATCTTGGAAAAAGTTTTGTGGGCTGTTACTATTAAATGGAAGTATTTCCAGAGAAAGAGGAGTTTAATTGATTGTGGAATTGACTATGAAATTTTTGAACTGTGTTCTGAGGGACCCTGAGGTTCCTTGAAAGCTTATAAGGGTGTTCGTCAAATATGTTTATGTTTGGGTTTGTCAAGAAAATGTAATAAGTTAATTTTACGGAAGTCATCTCGAATAGCGCTGAGTGCCAATAGAATGACAAAGTGTTTACTATATTATTCCAGCAAAGTACTAATCATGTGCTAAAGAGTGACATTGAAGCCTGCAGTTTGTGATTTCTAATGCATGTCAAGATCTTCATTAATATGCACATTAATGGAGCATAATTGACTGTAAGCCAGATGGACAGTGGTAAAATACTTAATAATGAACCTCTTCAATGCAGTATTTGCTGCCTCAAGGAGAACAATAAAAGCATCCACATTTCCTTTAATGTCATTCAATAAAATGCTGGCATATTAGCAAGCAAAATGATCGCGTTGTGCAAGGTCTTTAAAGATTTGGCGAAGTGAAATCCATTAAGCCATAAATTGCTGGAGTGCAAGAGTTTACCAAGAGAGAGCAGAGAAACGTATCTATGTCTTACGACTGTGGCGTATATTTATTTATTTTTTTAAAAAGAGAAACAATTAGTACTGCAGATGGCAATGTGAGAGGATAAGGAAATAATTTCTTCAGCTAGGAAAATAACAAGTCACTATGAGCTGAGCCCAATGGTCTCCGAGTTTGAGCCTAGCTCATAAGCAGCATATCAGGAATCAGCTAATCTTAGTACTCAATCCATTATCTCGGGTGTGTTGGGGTGTGTGTGAATATATTAGAACAATATTCACTCTAATGCCAATCCTGTTAGTATCGGGATAAAGCTTTTTTACACTTTGAGAAGTATATAATTGTTATCAGCTTTCAATTTATGACCTTTACTGCTAGAGTGCATAGTAGATGTTAGCATAGAATATTATTATTATTATTATTATTATTATTATTATTATTATTATTATTACAGTGGTGCCTTGCAAGACGAAATTAATTCGTTCCGCAAGTTTTTTCTTCTTGCGAGTTTTTCGTCTTGCGAAGCACGGTTTCCAATAGGAATGCATTGAAAATCAATCAATGCGTTCCTATGGAGACCGTCCGGGGACAGAGGGGAAGCGCCGCTCTGTCTCCTCTTTTGAAGCAAGGGGCGGAGGGGAGAAGATCGCTTCTCCCCGTTGCCGCCCCTTGGTTCAAAAGGGTTCCGGGGAGAGAGGGGAAGGTGCGCGCCTTCTCCTCTGTCCCCTCTTTTGAAGCAAGGGGCGGAGGGGAGAAGATCGCGCCCGGTGCCGCCGGCACCCCCTGCACCCCCCACGCTATGCCACTGGCAGCACATGCAACAAAATGGCATCCAGCATTCAAAAAACCCCTCAGCTTGCATTAACTAGCCACACACAAGGCATGCAAGCTCCACCCCCCCGGTCATCCTTATACTTCTTATTGGGTGAGCAACGCAGCCAAGCAACACAGTTGGAGCCTCCCTCCTCCCTGGCCTGCAGAGAGAGAGGGAGAGGAGCTGCTTCCTTTGAAATTTAAGGGACATCATTTAAGGGACATCCATCAATAAGGGACAGCAGCGGGACATGGCGCTGGAATAAGGGACTGTCCCTTTAAATAAGGGACACTTGACAGCTATGAGCCATAGTATAAAAATACAGGAAAGAAACATATTACTGAAAGCTAGGAATTAAAATCAGCAGCTGTTTGACAAAAATGAAATTAACAGATGGCAAAACAATTAAGGTTGGCACCGGGTCCTGCCCACCCATGAGGCGCAAGGTGAGGCAGCTGCCTTGGATGACAGACTCTGGAAAGTTGGGAGGGGTCTTCGAACCCATCAGCTGCCACTGTCATCACTGCGTCTTGCGCTTCCCTGAGAGGGGAATGCAGAGACTGTGAGCCAACCCCCTTGTGTAAGTACTGCCCTGGCAATAAGGGGAGAGTGAAGATGGGCATGGGGAGGGGGGAAGAGTAAAGATTTCTCCCCCCGTTGCTTGTTTCCCATACTTATCTTCACCCCCTTTGTTTACCGTTTTAATGTGAACATAGCCTAAGTCATACCCAGACTAGTTCCACTGAAACCAGTGGACTTAAGACAGTAATGTCCACTGATTCTCAGCAGGTCCATTCAGAATATCACTTAGCCACATACAGCCTACTGAGATTTATTTTGAAATTTTATCATTGGGCACCTTCTTTTTTCTTTGGCGGTCTGATGCTACTGGCAGTGGTTGCTAGCTCCATGCAGTGAGTTTGTTCCACCTTGCGCCACCGAAGAAGGCAGGACCTTGTGCCTTGATAACTTTATCTGGATTAAGAGGACTCATGCCAGATAACTGAGGGCATAATCAAGTTGCATTCCTGGGTTGATGCAAGCCAATTCAGTGTGCTTTTGTGTGGTGCTGGGGATCTGTTGTTGTGGTGACTAACTACAAAGTGTATAAAATTGTGCACTGTGCCCCATGGGCAAAATTTTCAACTCCTGTGATTAAGTCTTGTGAGACTGATTCATTCCCACTTAATTTAAGTGTGTATTAAGGGCTTACATGCCCACTTGGGATTGTACCCTTGTGAGAACTAACATTCTGATATGGCAGGATTTTCATTGCCCTACCACCATATCTGTATAAAAGGGCGAGGTTAGAAGCAACACATTGCAGTTTCTGTCACAGTGCAGTGACTACGTCAGGTGTGTGATAAATAAAGCCAGTTGATCAATGATCTGGGATAAAATAGGCCACAACTTTATTGATTCCAGATGCAGGTGGATTTTGCCTCAGGAATTGGGTATATATCCATTTTACCCTTCTGCTGGAGGGCAGAGACATTTCAGGGTTGTACCAGCGATTATGGGGATGCGGGTGGCGCTGTGGCCTAAACCACAGAGCCTAGGACTTGCCGATCAGAAGGTTGGCAGTTCGAATCCCCGTGGCGGGGTGAGCTCCCGTTGCTCAGTCCCTGCTCCTGTCAACCTAGCAATTCGAAAGCACATCAAAGTGCAAGTAGATAAATAGGTACCGCTCCGGCAGGAAGGTAAACGGCGTTTCTGTGCGCTGCTCTGGTTCGCCAGAAGTGGCTTAGTTCCTCGGCCAAATCGCGAGATGAGCGTGCAACCCCAGAGTCGGCCACGACTGGACCTAATGGTCAAGGGTCCCTTTACCTTTACCTTTTGCCAGCGATTATGGCCTCTGCAAGATGCCTGACTACCATGAAGGCTACCCACAGACCATCGCTGCAAATTCTCAGACCCATCTGGGCAGAGACTTCCACCATGACCCCTTTAATAGGGTACGCTGAATATGCCACAGGTTTAGTTCAACACCAATTCACCCAACTTCTGATGACTAGGATTATAAAAGGTCATTGATAGGGGAGGGAAGGAAGATTTGCTCTTCCGCAAGGGAGGGAGTCAGGCGTGACTGGCTTTTATGCATCGCTAGCTGGCCGAGTGGGAACAGCCAATACCTGCCGGCCAGCAAGGCACTGCCCATTAGCAGGGGCTTCTGATTGGCATGTTTAAATTTGCATTTTTGGAGGCCTGGCCAGCCAGGAAAATTCTCCAATGGCCAGTTGAACACATGTTTTCTGGCTGCCGCCGCCCACTCAGGAAAAGGGTAACAGTCCATTCTAGCCATAAAAAATAACAGTTATTGTTTAAGTGGAGCATTGCTCTCAAATGCTGGAGACACTCATTGAATTGTTTTGATATATATTAAGGCACACATTGAGTTATCTTTTTTTTTTAACACGAACCATGCAGATAGCATTGCATTTTTGTGTGTAACCCTCCTACTCCATGATATTTAGAAGATCACAAATTAGTCATTGGATTTAAGAGAGTGTCATCAGATATAGTCAATCTATTCACTTACAGTCCATTAATCATCCCATCTGCACGCCTATATTATTTCTTGTCAGTTCAGTGAGAAACATCTATTTCTGTTTTGCTTATAAATGGAGTCAGTGGCCATTTACTTGTTCAGAATTCCTTGGTACATTCCCCCCCCTTCCTTTGGAAACTTGGCAGGAGAAACTTTGAAAAACATGTTTACACACAAGTATTTGACTGTGTCTAAATAAGCTGCCATTTAAAACCCTCAATTAAAATTCAATTACCAGCTTGTAAAATATTGTCCCTGCCAGGTTTATGCATTAACCTTTGGTTTCTTGGGAGATGGTAACAAATTTTCATTTCCAAGTTAGTCTATATCTCCAATAATAAGTACACTATCAGGACCCAAACTCGCATCAAAATCCCCCAGAAGAACAGTATTAGTACTAGGCTTTATCTCCAAGCTCTTATAGCAGATGTCTTGAATCCTGCCAAATGTGAAGGGGAAAAAAAGAATGAAGAGTTTTGGAAGGACAATACTTTTTTAAAAAAAAAAATTCCCACAAACTCAAAATCTGAAATAGTAGCGTCAAATTTCCTACAAGGATTTACCGTATTTTTCTGTGTATAACCCCCCTCCCACTTTGATGTTCGTAACACAGAGGTTTGCCTTCACCCCAGAAGTGCACTCTGTTGTCTCTCGAGACAGACGGATGCCAACAAAATACGCTTGTGAATTGGTTGGCACCTTTTCTCTGTGCTTTTAGGTACAGCAAAGACATTTCTGATTAGATGTGCATTTCAACGATTGCCTTTGTAATTTACTGACCTTATGACTTGGCTTTTTACTACTGCTGTTTTTATGATTGCCTTTATTCCATTGATTTGCTGCTGTTTTTGAGTGTCTTGAGAGACAGATGGGCATACGTATTTTAATAATTAACTGCAATAGATAATTTTAGAATGTGTCAAAAGAGGATATTGTACATTGATTTATAATTCTGTGCATGCTTTAGGAAGACACACAGAGGGTTGTACACCAGGCTCCCCTCCCTTCTCCTTGATTTCAACTGTTCCTTCCATCGCTTATTTTAACCTTGCAACAACGTGGACCATTTCATAGCGGTGGTTGTTTCAGCAAGATATAAATTTTGTTAAATAAAATAAATAAATAGTTTCACTTTTGCATTGGTACTAGCTGCTGTTACCACTATTTAGGATTGAGTTTGCAGAATGTGGTAACTAGAGAATCCGGCTTGCATTCAGCATGGTTATTTCAGATGTAACTTTAGCAAATGTGCCTTGGACCCAGTGGCGTCGCAACGGAGGCAGGGGGGCAGTGCGCTCCGGGTGCCATGTCTGGGGGGGTGAGAAGAAGGCACGAGCAGCCGCATGTGGAGGATCCTCCGTTTGCAGTTGTAGCCACGAGCAGAGGATCCCGGTGCTAGCGGCAAACCGCTATGTACAGTGCATGTGTGGCGTCTCATGCATGCGCTGTACGTAACGATGCCACACATGTGCTGTACATAGCGGTTTACTGCCAGCACCGCTCGAGGGCTGTACGGACAGTGGTGGGATCCCTCCGTCGCTGCTACAGCCCGGGATAATTTTTCAGGTAAAGGTAAAGGCCCGTTAAGTCCAGTCGCGGATGACTCTGGGGTTGCGGCGCTCATCTCGCTTTACTGGCCAAGGGCGCCGGCATTTGTCTGCAGACAGTTTTTCTGGGTCATGTGGCTAGCATGACTAAGCCACTTCTGGCGAACCAGAGCAGTGCACGGAAACGCCGTTTACCTTCCCGCTGGAGTGGTACCTATTTATCTACTTGCACTTTGATGTGCTTTCGAACTGCTAGGTTGGCAGGAGCTGGGACCGAGCAACAGGAGCTCACCCTGTCGGGATTCAAACCGTCGACTTTCTAATCAGCAAGTCCTAGGCTCTGTGGTTTAGGCCACAGTGCCACACACGTCCCATTTTTAAAGTACAATTCAGCAAATTTTTTTAGCGCAGTTGATGCTAGTTTACGGTAGTACTAACAAGAAGTGTATGTAAAGGGCCACAAAATAGTATTGGATTGTCTGTTGGATTTTAACAGCCTTGCTTTCAGAGTGCTGTTAGTGGGGCATGGATAGGGTCATGGTCTTTATGGTCCCATACACATGGCAGCATCAAATATATTTTGTAGCTGAATATTTACTTTGCTGTTCATGCCATAAAATTAGTGAAGAATTCTCTCTTGCTTGGGACTTGCTCATTTTATACCATAATGACTTGCACAGTCACATGCAGCCTCTTGAGAAAACTGTTGAAACTAAGATTCTTGGCAGTTTTCTGTAGCGCTGAAGAGAGTGCACAAAAGCTTTACTGCCTGTCAATTTTAGTTTCATTTTCTCTTTTCTTGGATCCTTCTACTCATCTCCTTGACAAGCCAGAAGACCACTACATTTGCCCTAATTATGCTGTAGCTCCCAGAGATTAAATAAAGTTCTGTAGACCGGTTTAAAAATCTGGCTGAGGTCATTTCTACTGTCTGCATTATCACAGATCGTATATTTGCTGCAAATGAGATTTTATTCACCTTGTATCTGTATTTGAATGTATTTAAAATATTTCAACTATTTCTCTATCCTTGGCTATTTCTTTTCTTTCCTAAAAAGTAGCACTTCCAAGTGATAGAAATTATCCTAAATGGAAATGTCAGTTTTTGTCACAAGCTCTGTCCCTGTCAATCTGCAAATTTACAAAATTAAAATTTACAAATTACCATTAACATAGAAGCAGGGTAATAGAAGGGTATAGAAATTCAACAGATAGACAACTATTATCTATTAGATAATAATTTAAGCCATACAATCTCAATGCATAAAGATTGTGAAGTGTTTGAAATTTGTTTTGGTCATTAAATTTTTGTTTTGGTCATTAAAAACTTCCCTAAACACTCAATTTAAGACAGGGTTTTGTTTTGTTTAAGTATGCAACTGGAAAATAATGTGCAGTTGAAACAGAATTGTAAGAAAATTGGACACATGGGGTGAATGTCTTTATTAAGCACTTGAATTACAGGCAGTGTTAGGGACTAACACTGTTTTTTTGTCGCTTAGGCCTATCTCGCTCACTAGGATTGTCTTGGGTCCCACTCAGCAAATTGTGGCATATTAACAAAAAAATGTCTTTGATGAACCCTATTTTCAAACTACGTTGGAGACTTGAATTCTTGAACATTTTTGCAGTTGGAAAGTTGTCTTCTAGGCTCTGTTTTGGTTTTGTGCTACTTTGCTCTGCCATCCACATTAACTTGGGGTTTGCAGTTAATTCCACCAAAAGTAATATTGCCAGATCTCCCCAAGTCTGTTGTCAGCTAGCCAGCTGCATGCGTTGCTGCACTTAGCAGAAAAACACTCCCGGCAGCCAGCCATAAATTCCTTTCTTTATTTTCTTCTGACAAGATTACATGCAGAATAAACAAAGCGACCCGTCTCTCATGACGCGTTGCTCTAACTACTTTCTCTTTTCCCTCTCTCTCGAGACCAACAGAGCCAATGGCTCAGCCCCTTCCGTTTTCCCCTGTCCTGGTCGGGGCTCTGGTTCAGTTCCCTTCCTGCCTGGCTGCTGCCCCGCCCCATTCCCAGGCAGGCACTGGCGTTTCCCTGCTTTTGGACTCCCCCCTCTCCCATCTGGGAGGAAACCCCCACCATTCCCTGCCAGTTGCGACGTGGATCCCCCTCTCTCTGAAGCACCCCTTCCTCCCCAGACTCACTATCCTCTTCTCTGTCTTCTGAGGAGGACTCAGTACTGAGCAGTGGAGATCATTCCCTCTATCCTCTAATTCTTTCCTCCCTCGCTGCCTGCAGTTCCCTGACATCTGTGCCCAACTTTTTCTGCTAGTTTTGTTCTACCTTCCACCTCTTACTTTCCTCATCTTCTATCTTTGCACAACTATTAATAACACCAGTGTGGCGATCACACAGGGTCCCCGGATGTTTAATGGTCTATTGATCCCTGTGCCATCACTGTGCTTGCTTCCTCGCTGCCACCAACCCGTTACTCTTGGGTAAAACACTGAGTCCAGACAGTTGTTAAAACTGAACCAAATAAACAAGTTTATTTTATAAGCATTAACAAGTTTATGGTTTCTCAGATAATATTCCTGTCAGTTTCTTAACTTTAGTTTCTTTACTGGCCTATACCTTCCTAATACCTTCTGACTGATTATATCAACTGTTTGACTGACTCCTCTTAACAGATTCTCTCACTCTCTCACACCAGACTAGCCCAACTCACAGACTTATCCTCTCTCTGTCCCTTCTGTAACTCCAGACTGACTTCTTAACAACTCTAACTCTAACGCCTCCCCTTGGGTTCCTATTGGTTAGTCATTTTACAATTAGTTAACCCTTTCCTTATGAACCCAGTATGATGTCACACACATAGGAGGGCAGACGCCACAACCAGTATTATCTCATCTGCAACACACACACACACACACTGGTTAAAGTACCTAGCCAGAAAAAAACCTTTGCAGTCATATTTCAAACTATGTTGGAGGGTAGTGAAAAATAGGCAGTCGAAGCTGTACTAGGAAGACTACGATAGACAAGATAAACAAAACATAAAATATATTGTATATATTTTAACATTTTTTTACATCAAAAATCATGATTCTAAAGATGGTACAAACTGAAACAGACTACAGAAGTCTTCATTTCCCCCTTCTAGAGAATTTTAAGGCGTCTAGATACGGCATCAGATGGTGAGTGAAAGATTGATTGCTCTGGTAACTTGAACTTCTCGAAAAAAGCAGAACTTGACCAGGAGAGAAGCCACCATGGGGAGAGAAAAAAGTGGAAATAGTGTGGAAATGAGCAGTTCATAGGGAGAGATGAATTGTTGGGGAGGGAAAAGCTTTCTGGCACTTTGAAATTCTTTGAAGTGGCAAATGCCTCATCCTTTTTTGTGGAAAAGTACTGATTTGAACACAATTGATAAAAGCAACAAAGATATCTAGGTCAAATATTGACTTCAGTAAAGAGGCTCTTTAGTCTTTAGGTCATCATTTAATAGCAGACAGCAACCTTTGTCGTTCACTGTTTCTGATATTTATAAGTAAGTGCAGCGCTGGATTTAGCCCAGTGAGGGTGGTTCCCTTATACAGGGTTTTGAGCCAGGGGACTACAAAATAATTGCATTGAGAAGATCCATAAAAAGGCAAAAGGCATTATAGTGGAAATAATAATTTTTTGGGGGTGGATGCACCCCATATTTTGTCCTCAGGACACCATGTTAGTCTACCCGGGTAAGTAGGCTGCTTAGACCTATGGTAAGGGATTTTATTAATCATTGTGTAGAACTAATACTGGACCATAAAGAAGGCTGATTGCCGAAGAATTGATGCTTTTGAATTATGGTGCTGGAGGAGACTCTTGAGAGTCCCATGGACTGCAAGAAGATCAAACCTATCCATTCTGAAGGAAATCAACCCTGAGTGCTCACTGGAAGGACAGATCCTGAAGCTGAGGCTCCAATACTTTGACCACCTCATGAGAGGAGAAGACTCCCTGGAAAAGACCCTGATGTTGGGAAAGATTGAGGGCACAAGGAGCAGGGGACGACGGAGGACGAGATGGTTGGATAGTGTTCTCGAAGCTATCAGCATGAGTTTGACCAAACTGCGGGAGGCAGTGGAAGACAGGAGTGTCTGGCGTGCTCTGGTTCATATAGGTCACAAAGAGTCGGACACGACTAAACGACTGAACAACAACAACAGCTAATACATGAGTTTCAGTGATATTTTAAGAAAGAAATAATTAAAATATAATTATAGCTTACTCTGGAGAAGAGAAACAAAGTCCAAAGGTGACAAACCTGCAGTTGCTCACATGTAATGGATCACAATAAGTTTATTTTATTTCTAAGATGCTCAGCCTATGCTGGACAGCGCAGGATATTGCATGGAATTATTTGGATATATATTTGACGTTTTTGTTCCGTTATGAAGAAAGCACTGCAAGTAAAGTTTTGAATAATATCTAATGGTTCTGGACGATGCTTCATTCCAAAATGATCAAGGGAAGTAATAGTGCCACTGTACTCTGCTCTGGTCAGACCACACCTGGAGTACTGTGTCCAGTTCTGGGCACCACAATTCAAGAAGGACACTGACAAACTGGAACGTGTCCAGAGGAGGGCAACCAAAATGGTCAAAGGCCTGGAAACGATGCCTTATGAGGAACGGCTAAGGGAGCTGGGCATGTTTAGCCTGGAGAAGAGGAGGTTAAGGGGTGATATGATAGCCATGTTCAAATATATAAAAGGATGTCACATAGAGAAGGGAGAAAGGTTGTTTTCTGCTGCTCCAGAGAAGCGGACACGGAGCAATGGATCCAAACTACAAGAAAGAAGATTCCACCTAAACATTAGGAAGAACTTCCTGACAGTAAGAGCTGTTTGACAGTGGAATTTGCTGCCAAGGAGTGTGGTGGAGTCTCCTACTTTGGAGGTCTTTAAGCAGAGGCTTGACAACCATATGTCAGGAGTGCTCTGATGGTGTTTCCTGCTTGGCAGGGGGTTGGGCTCGATGGCCCTTGTGGTCTCTTCCAACTCTATGATTCTATGATTCTATGAAAATGAGTTACTTTTTATGCACCCAATCACTACTAACTTCCCAATATTAATATCTGCAATATGTCAGTGTATGCTAGCATTCTGTGAGAGAAGAGGCAGTATGCCATGAGAAACAAACAAAACTAAGGGCATGTATGAAGCTGGGTACTCTGTTCTACTCTTGCTTTCTTGTAATCAGCCTCACCTGAAAGCCTCCACTGTAACTGGCCCAACCTACTTCCCATACTGCATAGAATAGTATGGCACTTAGGAGTGATCTCAAGCCAAACTATGCTTTTGATATGAGTAAGGCAACAAGCCAACCAGTTTTTGAGAAATTTATTTTAGGGGGAAAAAATATAATTTTACAGGCTGAATGGTTAGGCATTAGAGCAAATTAAGAAAATAAAATAGGGATAAAAGCTTCCAGCTATACGTATTCTAGACTAAATAAAAATTAAAAAATTAAAAAAAAATGTCCAGTAGCACCTTATAGACCAACTAAGTTTATTCTGGTGCGCATGAAAGCTTATACCAGAACAAACTTATTTGGTCTATAAGGTGCTACTGTACAATTTTTTTATTTTTTTATTTTAATTTTGACTGCGTCAGACCTACCTGTATTGTAGACTGTTTGCCTAAGAAAGCATCTGAGTTCCTTTTGATATTTTTGCTTCTACTTCGGTGCCCATCTATACTCTTAACAATTTCCAGTACTGCAGCTCCCGTAAAAGTGTTTTAGCCCTTTAATTCTGATGCAGCTCTCTACTTTTTCAGTTTTCTCTCTCCACAATTTCCTTGACTTTTCCGTATTTTTAAAATACTAAATACCCTATTTTCTAACTCATATTCAGTATTTTCAATCGCACTCTCAACCGTCTAGTCAATCAGAAGAAGAGGAAAGACCTGGTTAAATTTCTGTTTCCCCTTAATTGCCAGGTTCCTAGGATTAACCTTTGACCCTGCTGTGCACTAAGCCATCAAAAAGCAACCATTTTACTAGCCATGTTCTACAACCAAAACCCCAGCAAAAATAGCTGTAATTCCTATTCCTTCGCATCATGTCAAAAAAGAACTTTGCTGACAGCTTCTATATTTAGAGTGGGCCTCATTAATATAGCGGAAGCAGAGAAAAAATATTCTGCTGAGAAAGAACAATGGTTGTTCATTAGTTCTGATTATAAACTTTATTATAAAGAGTTACTATGGTGAGTGGTATTCTGGTGTCACCAGCAGCATGAATACCTGTGAGCTGAGGCAATTGCAAGAGCTAAAATGGCTTGCATGAAAAGGAATACATTAAATTTGAGACTGCTACAAGTAGGAATTAGGTCTCATAGTTTGTTACAGGAATTATTGAGAGGGGATGTGAATAATAACAAATGCAAACAAATTAGTCGTGGCTGAAGCTTGATATATGACTAGTAAGCTTGTATCTGTCGCTGCTCAGGAATTCTAAGAAACCAAAGATATCCGTGCAGTTTTGAAAAGTTCAGCCTCCCGTATTTATTAAAAATGGTGTCCAGTTGTATCCAAGCATAGACTAAAAACCTGCTACTTCATCTCAGGACCTATTGTGCAGAATTTGGTTATGCCATCTTAAGAGGTTTCCAAATGCATAACAAACAACTTTCCAAATTATCTAAGTTTCTGGGTTAGCGGAGTCTGTAACCTGAAGCATCTGTAACCTGAGGTACCACTGTATACAACCCATGTGTTGCTTGCTCAGGGTTGCACAGAAAACTACATCATTTACCATCATTTCTTAACTTCAAAAATGATGTGAAGTAGCATCTTTGTTAAATGGGATAGCCTTAACTTTAGGTCAGGTTAGATTTTTACCTCTCCCTTCCTCCAATCCTAAAACACCTAATATTCTATGTGAGAAAAACTTTAAACCTGTTATGTACTGAAGTTCTCACCCTGGGCCAGCAGGGGGATACTGTAGACAGTTCAGGTCCACATATGCAAATAAGGGATCAAAAGTGACATTCAGTGATTGGATAGTTACAGAAAATGGTTACTGTTGCATTCTAGTGGAGCTCTATATAAGCAGGCTGGCTGAACCCTTCAGTTCAGTTCTGTTCTGGCCTGTGAATAAACAAGAGCTGTTTGAAGAATCACTGTGTCATCTGATATGTTCACCCACAACTTAACAAAACCCACTTGTATAAATATGCTTCATTGTAACTTACACATTTATCTTACAGTGCCAATATTTAATTTTGCTCATCATATCTACCCCCAGATGTCACCAAATGTATTTCCCTCTTTTTTTGGCTATCGTTGTTGTTGTTTAGTCGTCTCAGTTGTGTTCGACTCTCCGTGACCCCTTGAACCAGAGCATGCCTTGGAAACTCTCACTTTCTTCTCAAAGCTTCTCCCTTTTTTTGTCCATGGAGTTTTCTGGGCAAAATACTGGAGTGGATTGCAAGTTCCTTCTCCAGGTGCATCACATTTAGTCTAAACTCTCGGCTATGATCTGTCCGTCTTGGGTGGCCCTGCACGACATAGCTCATAGTTCCTTCGAGTTATTCATGCCCCTTTGCCACGACAAGGCAGTGATCCATAAAGGGGTTGGCTATCATAGTTGTAGTCAAATACAAAATTAAATTGAATGAAATATTATGGACAAAAGCTACCCTCATATTATTTAAGTAACAGTTTTCAGTGATTCTGAATGAGCAGATTGTATGAGCAGATCGTCTGGTTAATGTAAAATTGTGAAAGCAATTGCTCCTTCATAGTCCCTTACAAATTAGAAGGCCAAATATAGATGCTGTTATATTTTCATTCAGAGTATACCTCCAGGGCTATTTCTATAGACCCTCATTAAATTCTTTCCAAAATGGTTTTCTTTAAATAAGGTGAAGGTCATTGTGGTTGTCTTGCAAATCTCTCATCCTACTGAATGAGAATTCAAAAATCTTTGTATTGGAAGCAAGGTAGCTCTTGATGAGTTCTTGAAATCTTGAGTACATGTAAGAGCAACTTAAATAAATAAAGGATTAGACAGTTATAGAAAATTTTATAACCTTTTGTTCAGTTGCGAATTGTTCTTAAAATAAACCCTCTAAGTGTCGTTTTTGATGGTGTATATCTTCTTAGAGCCGAGTTTTTTCAGATAATATTTTAGTCCGCTTCTCATAAATATGTGTTAAAATATATGACCTGAACAAGCTCTAGTCATGTCTTAAAAAGTACTCATGCCTAATTAGTTCTGACAGAATGCAAGTTTGAAGTGTACCTCTAAAACCCATTGTATTTATAACAGTAGATTTCCACCTATGGTCTCCTCTCTAACAAGACGCCTGCTTTATATACATGGATCTCTTTTGCTGGATGAATAATCTCTGAAGTATAATTATTATTATTATTATTATTATTATTAATATTTTTTTATTTATATCCCGCCCTCCCCAGCCGAAGCCAGGCTCAGAGCGGCTAACAACAGTAAAATAATAAAGCATTCTAAAATCAATTCATTCTAAAATCAGTTCAAATCAAATTAATGGCAACCATTACCAAAGGAGGGGGGCAGGCTGTGCCTTGGCCAAAGGCCTGGTGGAACAGCTCTTTCTTGCAGGCCCTGCGGAAAGGTGTCAAGTCCCGCAGGGCCCTAGTCTCTTGTGACAGAATGTTCCACCAGATCGGGGCCACAACCAAAAAAGCCCTGGCTCTGGTTGAGGCCAGCCTAACCTCCCTGTGGCCCAGGACCTCCAAGATGTTTTTGTTTGAAGACCGTAAGGTCCTCCGTGGGACATACCAGGAGAGGCGGTCGCGTAGATGCGAGGGTCCTAGGCTGTACAGTGGTACCTCGGGTTAAGTACTTAATTAGTTCTGGAGGTCCGTTCTTAACCTAAAACTGTTCTTAACCTGAAGCACCACTTTAGCTAATGGGGCCTCCTGCTGCTGCCGTGCCGCAGGAGCACGATTTCTGTTCTCATCCTGAAACAAAGTCCTTAACCTGAGGTAATATTTCTGGGTTAGTTGTATGTAACCTGAAGCATATGTAACCCGAGGTACCACTATATAGGGCTTTAAAAGTTAAAACCAGCACCTTAAACCTGATCCTGTACTCCACCGGGAGCCAGTGCAGTTGGTATAGCACTGGGTGAATGTGATCCCGCATACCTAAACAACTGCGGCGGTGCATTGTGTACAGAATATTTCTCTTTTTTCTCACAATAACCTTCATATGCAATCATTTTGTATTGTGATTCATTAACAAATGCCATGTACAAAATGCCAGAATGCATGTTGCTGTTGGCATCTCAAGAAACAATGGAATGCGCCTCCGGGGGGAATTCAAAATGCTTGCGAATCACAGCAGTGCAATACATTTGGTACCAGCTTGGCTGCGGGAGTTGCCAGAAGGAGGTGTACAAGACACCACCCAACTGTTTTAGGGACTCTGGATTTGTCTAGTCTTTACTCCTTAGCCTGTTCTTCTGGGTGAGAGCTACTATGGAGAAGATTCGTTTCTGTGTCATCATCAAGCAGTGTGTTATAAAATGTGGTGCCACTAAGCTTCTGGTTTCGACCTTGATTAATACAATCCTTCTTTTATTCTAATAATGTATGAATCTCATTCAGCTCATACTGTCTCCTAGTGTACGGTATGCACTAACAAGGCGACATTGACGTGTGATTCATTTTGTAACATCTGATCACTCTTTGTCCGGGCTTTTGTATGAATGGATATTTTCCATCTTCCTGTATTGTTCCTCTGTACTGCTATTCTGAATATTTTGTTATTAGTTGAATTTGTGGTTTGTAATTTAATTATTTTAATGCTTGCATATTTTGTTCTCAATTGTAACATTTTTGTAGCCATTTGTTGAAGAGTAGCTTATAAGCACAATAAGTTGTTGTTGTGTTACTCAAAAACTGATCATAGGATCAGAGAGAGAGAGGTGGATCAGGTGCCATAGTTTGTATAAAGGTAAAGGTATCCCTGACCATTAGATCCAGTTGCGGCCAACTCTGGGGTTGCGGCACTCATCTTGCTTTACTGCCCGAGGGAACCGGTGTACAGCTTCCGGGTCATGTGGCCAGCATGACTAAGCCGCTTCTGGTGAACCAGAGCAGCACACCTTCCCTTCGGAGTGGTACCTATTTATCTACTTGCACATTGTGCTTTCAAACTGCTAGGTTGGCAGGAGCAGGGACCGAGCAATGGGAGCTCACCCTGTCGCAGGGATTCGAATCGCCAACCTTCTGATCGGCAAGCCCTAGGCTTTGTGGTTTAACCCACAGCGCCACCCACCGTACATAAGAGTTTTTATACTCTTATGTAAATACATAATCATTTAACAGACTTTCTGGTCAACAGGTTGATTCTTTTGCAGTGGCCCCTAAAAACACACCATAATGTAATATATCTATTGTGCTAAATGTTTAGGTTTGGTAAATCTTATGGTTTAATTAGAACTTGCATGTTATAACTGGGATATAAGGTGGCCTCAGTGTGTATTAGAATGGGGTAATGTTACAGTTTTAGGTGTTCAGTTAGTGGTTATGTGTAAAAACCAAGAATGTTCTCAAGATCCATGTTGATTGAGATATGTGTGTGGACCTACTTCTGAGCACCAGCAATTAGCATCCGAAGAGTTAATTAACCTAGACAAATGTCCTAAGTGTGTACCAGCCTTTAATCCTAGTCAGTAAAAAAGTGTTGATGAAGTCAGGTAAACTCCTTTGTTAGGTGACGCCTGGGAGGATCAAACATTAGTATTTCAAAGTATCAACAGAACTGGCTGTTAGAATGCAAATGGTTAAAGGGGGCTTTGTATTTAGAAACAGCAGAATGTGGAGAGATGGGACCAGGAAGCAGAGAATGTTCCCTGGAGACTAAGATTGGCTGTAGAGCAAAAAGGATAAACTGGTGTAAGGATAAACTGCTGTGTTTTGGGATACTCAACAGAAGACTAAACATTGCATATGTGTGTAAAATAAATCATATATCCTGGGTGAACGCTTGGAACTCCCTGGAATTTTGCTATTTCTTGGCAGAGATTGGGGGTTGGCATCCAAGCTTTGTAACAATACATAAAGTGCTTTCTAGAGCATTTATTTTCTTTTTCTTTTTGTATATAGAACATTTAACCTACTTCTGTATATTATCGATTGGTTCTTTATAAGCAGATGTAAACATGTTGTGGGACAGGCTGCCCACAAAACCATTGTAAGATTGCAATACTGGGTTTAAGAATAGTTTTCCCGCCTTCATTTTGTTAACGGAAAATTCCGAGGGCTCTCTTGGACAAAACAAAGACACCAACCAGGATAACTTGGAGCAAAACAGCAGCCTGTAGGCTTGGCCTTTATTGAACTGTTGCAACAGGGTATTCCCTTCACTTGCAAGAGAGAGGAAAGACCCAGAACAATGGGCTGCAAGACCTTATAAAAACTTTTGAAATTCCCCTCCTCTAGGTCAAGCCCACCCCCAGAAACATCATGCATACATTACAGAAAGGAGGGGTTGAGGGAGGAGTTGTGGTGGTAACCTGAGTGTCCTGTCACCTGGCTTTCCCCCTGCCCATGAGTCACTTCCAGGAGACAAAGGAGAGTTTGCAGTTTCCTGCCCCCAGAGGGAAGATCTGATCATTGTCCTTTGTTTCAGTCTGTTCTGAATCCACTACCATATGCAAGTTCTTTGTCATTTTGATTGTCTTCTGTCTGGGATTATCAAGATTGACATAGCAACTGGGCAGGGCTCCTGTGGATGTGCTGGTATGCTGAAGAGATTATGGCTGACCAGAAACCAAGCCACCCTCCTTTGATAATAAAATAAAAATGGAACAGTGCAAATCCGATGTATGGTTGATTTTCTATGAATTCATAACAGAAATGTGGCGTATGTAGTGTGTGAGTGTGAGTGTGTGTGAAGTTTGTGCAAACAGAATGATTGGGGTGGGGGGGTTCCTGCTACAATTTAAATAGTCAAATTTTACACAAAAATTGGGTAGTATGGTTTATAACTCAGTAATCGTTTTCTAAAAAGAATCTGGCATCTGATGAATGTAAAACAAGTCTTCGTGTTGGCTTTATATTTACCTTTTCAGTATTAAGATTTTTTGTAGATGTGAAGTGAAAAGTGCCCTGATACTACATTTTTATATAAATGGAAGGTTTCCTCTTATTTATTCCAAGTATGACCACATCAGAACCTTCTGCTGCTTCTAAATATTTGTATGCGGTAATCTTTGACATATTTCTTTTACCTCTCTGCTTCGCCTCACACACACATTCCTGCTTGCTTCACCCTCCTATGGAATCTCATGACTGCTGTGTGTTTATCATACAGCTGTGCCAAAAGTAAAGGCTGAATGAATGAGATGGAGATTAAAGCCAGTAGTCTGAACCTGTATTCAATCACTGCAGTCGTGCTGTTTGCCTCCTGAATGCTGATGAAGTGTCATGAATGGTCCCATGTACTCTCATTCCAATATATTTCAGGCAGTAGTGATTATTGCTTGTACTCGGCTAAAGCTCGAGATAAATGGCAAAGCCTTGCTTAGCAACAGAAGGCTTCCTCTTATCTCTCATAGGATTGCAAACTTAAGGATGTGGCACTTCGTATAGAAGTAAAACTGACGGAGGAAAGATGCCATAGGCTCTTTGCTTTCCACGAAGATTTGAAACAGCCAACAGCAACATGAATCTTTGCACTTCAACAGGTTTACGTGTACAAATAATTTCTCTCTTTGCTAATGTAGCCCAGCCAAACACAATTTTATCATTCAATAAACAACTGCATTTTTTTAAAAAACCTTATCACTAAAATTGTTTCACTCTGATGTTTGTGTTAGGATTGTACGTATACACAACCCTCCATGCTTTGTTTTCTTTCCTCAGTGATACATAATTGGCTTGTATTTTTTAGCTGCAAAAAGTTCCATAATCTTAAAACGTTACATTATTTTGCCTGTATGCTTGTTTTACCTGCTTGCACCTACCAAAGTTTAAATAGGTGAACAATGCTAAAGCAACACATGGGAGTAAGTAGGAGATAAAAAGACATAGCTACACAACTTGGATTGCAGGTCCTCAGCAATATAACTGGAACACGGTTATTTCATTGTATTTTTAGTGCAAATTAGAAGCCTCTTTTTTGGTTTCTGTTTTCTATCTCCACAAGAGGGAGATAGGCAGAGCATGGGTTCAGTAATAATGTACTCTGCATTCCCACTTCATGTACATCAAAACAGAGCCCAGGCACGTCAGGGGTGAAAATCACTCAGTCTCTCGAAATCAAACAAACTTCCGCAATAATGGCTTTCCAGGGCTAATTGCAGACTTTTAAAAAACAAACAATTCTGTGACTTTTGCATTAGATAGAGTAAAATGTTTACACTGATTGAGCAAAATTCCACTGAGTAAATAGAATAGAATAGAATTTATTATTTATACCCCGCCCATCTGGTTGGGTTTCCCCAGCCACTCTGGGCAGCTTCCAACAGAGTATTAAAATACAGTAGTCTGTTAAACATTAAAAGCTTCTCTAAATAGGGCTGCCTTCAGATGTCTTCTAAAAATCTGGTAGTTGTTCTTCTCTTTGACATGTGGTGGGAGGGCGTTCCACAGGGCGGGTGCCACTACCAAGAAGGCCCTCTGCCTGGTTCCCTATAACTTGGCTTCTTGCAGTGAGGGAACCGCCAGAAGGCCCTCGGTGCTGGACCGCAGTGTCTGGGCAGAACAATTGGGGTGGAGACGCTCCTTCAGGTATACTGGACCGAGGCCGTTTAGGGCTTTAAAGGTCAGCAGATAGAGGCAAAGGGTTCAGATTATTAGATTACAAAACCTATTTTTTGTTGCTTATTTGCTTAACGCTCTAAGGATTCAAACAAGTATTTCCTTGACAAGGGGCTAAATCTCTGCAGGTACTAGTGAACAGTCTTTGCTTCATGATGTGTACGGTGAGGGAAAAAATTATAGGAATCCTGTATCCCCCCCCCCCCGAGTTTATATCCTGCCCCTCATGTGTTATGCTTGCAAGCATATACTACTTGGGTGAGTGGGAAAAGCAAATATGTAATCTTGAAAGCAGCAGGTGTGTGAGGAGGATTCTTGAGTGATGAGTGGCTACAAGATCCATTCAGTGAAAGGAGGATAATGCCATGTTGGCTTTCCCATATGATAAACCAGATGTTTATTGCTTCTAAGAGCCTGTTGTGGTTAAAACTTTTAGAGATTCAAGTGGAGGCAATATTATTATAAGGATAGCAAGCTCAGCAAGGCGGACAGATGATCCTTTGCTGCTTGAAGGGTGAAGTCCAATGTGAAGAAGCTTGAGTAGCTCTCCTTCTTACTTGATAAAAAGAAATCTTCAGTGCAGTAATTTAAACTGTTTTATACAGGGCTTTTTTTTTCCAGCCGCAACTCAGTTTTGACACTTCTCAGGTGGGCACCATTCCCATTCTAAGAGGTGTTCATGGTGAGTTCTAGCACCTATTTTTCTAGAAAAATAGCACTGTTGTTGTTTTTTAGATTTAAACTTCCCTTTAACTTATTGCTGTGTTTATCTGTTCTCTTGTTTCTGCTTTTAGTATCTTGTAGCCTACTTTGAAGGGAAGCAGGTGGCTATGTGGTCTAAACCACTAAGCCTCTTGGGCTTGCTGCTCAGAAGGTCAGCGGTTCGAATCCCTGCAATGGGATGAGATCCCGTTGCTCTGTCCCTGGCCCTGCCAACCTAGCAGTTCGAAAGCACATCAAAGTGCAAGTAGATAAATAGGTACCGCTCCGGCAGGAAGGTAAACAGCGTTTCTGTGCACTGCTCTGGTTTCGGTGTTCCATTGCGCCTGAAGCGGCTTAGTCATGCTGGCCACATGACCCGGAAAAACTGTCTGCGGACAAACACCGGCTCCCTCAGCCTGTAAAAGGAGATGAGTGCTGCAGCCCCAGAGTTGTCTGTGAATGGACTTACCGTAACTGTCAGGGGTCCTTTACCTTTACCTTTAACCTGCTTTGATTATGCTTGGAGAGAGGCATGGCAGAAACGAAGGAAACACTGGATTAAGCCATGGTGTCTTATACAATCACAAAGGATATTCTGGAGGGTTATATATAATCATAGGTATTTTTTGTTTTGTTTTTTTAAGGTAAAGGACCCCTGGATGGTTAGGTCCAGTCAAAGGTGACTATGGGGTACGGTGCTCAACTCGATTTAGGCCGAGGAAGCCGTCATTTGTCCACAGACAGTTTTCTGGGTCATGTGGTCAACATGACTAAACCGCTTTTGGTGCAACGGGACACTGTGATGAGTGCCAGAGCGCACAAAAACGCTGTTTACCTTCCCGCCACAGTGGTGCCTATTTATCTACGCGCACTGGTGTGCTTTCAAACTGCTAGGTTGGCAGAAGCTGGGGGACAGAGCAATGGGAGCTCACTCCGTCACGAGGATTTGAACCGCTGACCTTCTGATCGGCAAGCCCAAGAGGCTCCATGGTTTAAACCACAGCACCACCTGCTCCCCTGCCTTTATCTTTACCTATATATAGTCATATAACCATAGCAACAGCATGGGAAAGTTGGCCTTCAAGTTCCTGCTGAGGTCAGCTTTGCAAATAAGTCCACAAAATCCGTTGGCCTAGAGAAAGGTGAGGAGGAGAATCTAGCCTGCAGAAGCCAGCTGGCAGAAAATGGGTGTAGAGCTCTTCTTCTTTTGCAGCCTACTTCATTTCTGTGCTGGTCCTGGAAGAAGGAGTTTCCTTCTGACAGCCCACTTCATCTCTGCACTGAGACCAAAGAAGGGAGATATGTGGGACTTGCTCACTCACCTGCATAGAGATGAGTGAGCAAGTTGCCTATGTTATTGTTGCCTATGGCTACCAAGCTACTGCTTAAATAAGGTCTGGCTTAGATCATTTGCTTCATTTACCACAGCATATGTTTTCTCTTCTCTCTTTAGAGGATTGCTAATCTGTATGTTAACTTTCTTCCTTTTTCAAAACATGTTTTTTATTAAGTTTTACATAACAAATTTAAATTCCAACATTAAACATCAACACCATCATTTAGGATTCCCTGAATCTTTCGACTCCCCTCTGCGCTTCCATGGTTACCATTATCAATTTTTTTTTTCCAACTGCTTCCCTTATTTTCTCTATATTTATTTACCATAGTTTTTCATCCATTACAAGCATTATTCAAATCCTGTTCAAGTTTTTAGTTGTTTACTGCATCTGTATGTTAACTTTCATCTCTATGATTCAAATGTGGTTTAACCAATCAGTGAGTGATAGGTGAAACAGGTAGATTTTCTGTCAACAGTTTCGTATTTTTGCTGTCAGAATGGGTCTTTAAAACCAAATATGCACAGGACTTGTGCTCAGTCTTTTTGTATGGTATTGTTGAACTGCTACCACATTTATCACCCTGCTAGATTTCTGTTTCCAGGGCCTATGAACTTTATCAAAGAGGTGAAAGAAGCCAACAGTCTTCTTCTCCTTTTTAGTTCCATATGATTGTATCCTTCCTTTTAATCCCACTGTTATCAACTTTTATTTGAGATGGAGCATTATTCCCAATGTACATTTGATTATGCCATCATATGTAATATATCTGGCACAGGGACGTGGATGGTGCTGTGGTCTAAACCACTGAGCCTCTTGGGCTTGCCGATCAGAAGGTCAGTGGTTTGAATTCCCGCAATGGGGTGAGCTCCTGTTGCTCTGTCCCAGCTCCTGACAACCTAGCAGTTCAAAAACACGTCAAAGTGCAAGTAGCTAAATAGGTGCCACTGCAGCGGGAAGGTAAACAGTGTTTCTGTGCGCTCTGGTTTCCATCACGGTGTCCCATTGCGCCAGAAGCGGTTTAGTCATGCTGGCCACATGACCCAGAAATCTGTCTGTGGACGGCCTGAAAGCGAGATGAGCGCCGCAACCCGATAGTCGCCTTTGACTGGACTTAACTGTCCAGGGTCCTTTTACCTTTTTACCTTATCTGGTGTGGGTTAGTGTTTGTGGATGTTAGTAATAGGAGTAAATTGTTCTGTTGCTTGCCCTGAATGTATTTTTGCAGGTAGCCATTGGCAAAGGTGTGTGAATGATAAAGATTGTGTACATTTGAATGCAGCTCCCACCAAGGATTTTTGTAAGTCCTTGAGCATGTTTCCAACTAGTATGTGCAGGGCCTCTCAAAATATGACAGTGAAGTTATTTAATTTGGCCTAACATGATTGTAATTCCACTGATGGAATATTGGTAAAAAAATATAACTGAAAACCCTGTTGGAAAACTAGAAATATGTTCTTCCTTTCCATTTACCCTGTGGAAGATTTCTGTAAATGCTTTCTGACTGCTCTTTTTGAATAATGCTACTTTGGTGTTAAAATTACATCTTCGTTTTAAAAACTCTCAGTACTTTAGGTATAATAGTCTTTGCTTTTGTGTCTGGAGTGCATCTTCCTTTATTTTCTCCAGTTTTCATATAATGCTTTGATTAGGTGCAACCGTACAAGTATATTGCAGTACCTCATTTATGCTGAAACCTGTACGAGGTATGAAAATCCCTGAACAGAATTTGTAATGTATGTATTTGAGCAGTGCAAACCTACCTTTCTTTTCTGTTGCTAAATTCTAGGGAGCCTGTAGGCTTGCTTTTGCTTCCTATGATTCCAGCAGTCATCGGACTCATTTGATTAGAGATAGCTGCATTCAGTTTTAAAATGGAATGGTAATAGAATAAGCTTATCTCATATCAGCTGTGCAGTTTTGTTGGACCAAACTGACATAAATTTATGAAATCTGATGACAGTAGTAAACTGAAGCTGTCTAGCTCAAAATTGCAAAGGAAGTGATGGAGAAGCAGGCATTAATGAGCTGGGAATTTTTTCATCTGGAGCAGTAAACAAGAAACTACACATTTTAGAACTGGGCCTCAGATTTGAAAGCAAATGTTTATAAATACTGTACTGGACACTGCCAATATATTGACTGCCAGTACAGTGGTGCCCCGCAAGACGAATGCCTCGCAAGACGGAAAACCCGCTAGACGAAAGGGTTTTCCGTTTTTGAGCTGCTTCTCAAGACGATTTTCCCTATGGGCTTGCTTTGCAAGACGAAAACGTCTTGCAAGTGTTCCAATTATTTTCCACTCCCCCCTCTTTTTCTAAGCCACTAAGCCACTAATAGCCCTTTAGCCGCTAATCTGCTAAGCCTTTAATAGCTGCTAATAGCCTTTTAGCCGCTAAGCCTTTAATAGCCGTTAAACCGCTAATAGCGCTAATCTGCTAAGCCGCTAATAGGGTTGCTTTGCAAGACGAAAAAAATGCTAGACGAAGAGGCTCGCGGAACGGATTAATTTCGTCTTGCGAGGCACCACTGTAGATTGTGCTTAATGTAACAATCCTTATTCTTGCAAATAGCCACATTGTTAATGTCAAGTATGTGATATGTGGGGTACGGCATACCCCTCAACATTTCTCTGATGAAAGTTGGGACAACAACAGCAACAATTTTATTATGTATACCCTGCCCATCTGACTGGGTTGCCCCAGCCACTATGGCTTCCAACATATATAAAAGCATAATAAAATATTAAACAACTTCCCTACATAGGGCTGCCTTCCGATGTATTCTACTAAAGATTTTAAAGTTACTTATCTCCTAGGCTCGAGAGTTGCATAACTCCATACCCTCCAACATTTATCTGATGAAAATAGGAATGTTCTACCATACCCTCCAGCATTTCTCCAATGAATTTTTCCCAAGGAAAAGAGGGACATTCTTGGATCAAATAATAATAATAATAAGAGCTTGGATTTGATATCCCGCTTTATCACTACCCTAAGGAGTCTCAAAGCGGCTAACATTCTTCTTTCCCTTCCTTCCCCACAACAAACACTCTGTGAGGTGAGTGGGGCTGAGAGACTTCAAAGAAGTGTTACTAGCCCAAGGTCACCCAGCAGCTGCATGTGGAGGAGCGGGGAATCGAACCCGGTTCACCAGATTACGAGTCCACTGCTCTTAACCACTACACCACACTGGCTCTAAATAAAAAACCGGGGTGGCTTCTGTAAATCCAGGACTGTCCTTGGAAAATAGGGACACTTGGATGAGGAAATACCTAAATGTTGAAGAAGAATGGAATATTTCATCAAATTTTCATGTTACTTGTACTGCACTCAGAATGTTCAAGCATTAGAAGTCCTTGTTGTTGTTGCTCAGTCATTTAGTCGTGTCCGACTCTTCGTGACCCCATGAACAAGGGCACGCCAGACACTCCTGTCTTCCACTGCCTCCCACAATTTGATCAAACTCATGTACATAGCTTCGAGAACAATGTCCAACCATTTCTTCCTCTGTCGTCCCCTTCTCCATGTGCACTCCATCTTTCCCAACATCAGGGTCTTTTCCAGGGAGTCTTCTCTTCTCATGAGGTGGCCAAAGTATTGGAGCCTCAGCTTCAGGATCTGTCCTTCCAGTGAGCACTCAGGGCTGATTTCCTTCAGAATGGATAGGTTTGATCTTCTTGCAGTCCATGGGACTCTCAAGAGTCTCCTCCAGCACCGTCCTACTTACTCATTATCTCCACACACTTACTTTTACACAGTGGGAGAGAAACAGGGCCATAGCTACTAGCTCATCCCTGACATAATGTTCTCATGGGCCCTACCTTACATGTAGATATGTCCACAGAGGGACAGCTATGTGCATGCAACTGTTTGTGTGTATAGAATTTCTGCTGCCTGGGTGACACACTGGCTTATTATTATTATTATTTTAACAGTACCCTTCATCCTAGGATCGCAGGGTGGTTTACAATGTAAAAACACAAAAATACATAGCATAGCAACAAACAAAACAATACCAACCCACCAAACAGTTTAAAGGCCACAGATTATTTAATTAGTCAAAGGCCTAACTTAAAAAGATAGGCAAGACTACCACCAACTGGCTATCTTTCAGTACTGTGCAAACAGCGAAAGATGTCACCAAAACATGTAGAATTTGAAAATATCGGAGTGTCTGAGACCTGGCTACCCTTCCAGAGCGGTGAGCACAAACAGAAAGTATATCAAAATTTCTTATCAGGTGTTCATAAAAGCCTGAGTCAGGGCTACTAATGGAATGGTGGCTAAGTGGTTTTACTTGAAAGAGATCAGTGAGCAGAACCGGTCTACGAGATGCGGACCAGAACTTTCTGTTTTGTAGTTTCTTAGCTCTTGCATGCCCCAATTTTTCATATTTATTGTGCTGTTTGTTTATGCATTAATCAATCAATAAATTAATTAATTAATCGGTTTGGTCACTGCAAAATTCTCAACTGGTAGCCAGGGGGCTGTGAGTTGAATTTTCTTTCAGTCCATATTTGGGAGCCTACAGGATCCTTCACCTTATGATGGTGATATCTCATTGGTAAAGCCTTGCAGAAGCCTTCTTTGGTGCTCACGAGGTCCTGCCCACAGCCACTGACATTCAGCTTGAAGCATCCTTTGGTAGCCAATATATACCATATTTTTTGCTCTATAAGACTCACTTTTAAGGGAAAATGTGTATGGAGCGAATGCAGGCTGCACAGCTATCCCAGAAGCCAGAACAGCAAGAGGGATTGCTGCTTTCACTGCGCACTGATCCCTCTTGCTGTTCTGGCTTCTGAGATTCAGAATATTTTTTTTCTTGTTTTCCTCCTCCAAAAACTAGGTGCGTCTTGTGGTCTGGTGCATCTTATAGAGAAAAAATACAGTGATAGGTTGTGGGATGTGTGGGGCTCTCATAACAGTTTGTCCAGTTTGCAGATGTGCCCACAGCCTCCACACCTCAAGTTGGCAATAAGGCTGGGCAATATATCAACGTATCATCCCAAACCAGATTGAAGTCCTTATTGTGATACCAGTTTCATAATTTTTGACCTGGCAATGTATGGTGAATCATGGTGTGTGTGGGTGTGGGTGTCTGCTGTGAAAAAAATCACAATGTGGGAAAAACTGTGAAGCCAGCCAATGCTTCTCTCGATTCCTGCAGCCCCTGTTAACTCTGCTGGCTAAGCTCGCCCCAGGGGCCATCGAATCACAAGAGCAGGCGCCAGCAAAAATCACAATGTTGGGGAAAACTATGAAGTCATCCACTTGCCTCTACATAAATCCATCCTTATATCAGATGTGATGATATATCAGAATATCGTGATGTATAAAAGGTAAAGGGACCCCTGACCATTAGGTCCAGTCGTGATCGACTCTGGAGTTGCAGTGCTCATCTCGCTTTACTGGCTGAGGGAGCCGGCATACAGCTTCTGGGTCATGTGGCCAGCATGACTAAGCAACTTCTGGCGAACCAGAGCAGCGCACGGAAACGCCGTTTACCTTCCCGCCAGAGCGGTACCTATTTATCTACTTGCACTTTGATGTGCTTTCGAACTGCTAGGTTGGCAGGAGCAGGGACCGAGCAACAGGAGCTCACCCCACCGCCGGGATTTGAACCACTGTCCTTCTGATCGGCAAGTCATAGGCTCTGTGGTTTAACCCACAGCGCCACCCACGTCCCAATCATGGTAATAAATCATGATGCTGAAAAGCAGATATCGCCCAGCCCTAGTTGGCAGCCTCTGCTCTGGAGTGTATATGTTGTTCATGCACATATGATATAGGCATACTTCTTAGTCTTCCTTAGCAAATCTGCAAAAATCCTGTATACAGTGGCTACTGGGATTCACTTCTTCATAGCAGATGTGATATCTGCAGGTAAAATTTGTTAGCAGCGAATTAGTCAAATGAACCTTTGTACATTTTGAGTTATAAAAAGAGCTTGTGTTGCTAGGCATCCAAATGACGGCACATGGGGAAAAATTAGTGTGTGAGAGTGTAACATAAGGCTGCATGTGCAATTCAGAGTAATACATTTCTAGATTAATATGAAACAAAGTTGTTTTTTAAAGGCCTCTAGAATGCTAAGTTCAAACAGAACAGAACCTCTTGCTGGCATAGGATCCTGTAAGAAAATGTTTCAATGTTCATTGTGCCTTCTATGACTAAACAAAGGTACCCCTCCCTGTAACAGGACAAAACTGCTTTCAGCCATGCAGGATTGCCCTGATAGTACCTCTAAAGGTAAAGGGCCCCTGACAGTTAAGTCCAGTCTCTGGGGTTATCTCTGGCTCATCTCGCTTTACTGGCCAAGGGAGTTGGTGTTTGTCTGCAGACAGTTTTTCTGGGTCATGTGGCCAGCATGTCTAAGCCACTTCTGGCAAAACCAGAGCAGTGCACGGAAATGCCGTTTACCTTCCTACCGGAGTGGTACCTATTTATCTACTTGCACTCTGACATGCTTTCGAACTGCTAGGTTGGCAGGAGCTGCGATAGAGCAACGGGCGCTCACCCCATCGCTGGGATTCGAACCGCCGACCTTCTGATTGGCAAGCCCAAGGCTCTGTGGTTTAGACCACAGCGCCACCTTCAGCCAATTGCCAATAGGTGCCTGGGATTCACATTTTCACAGGTACAGAATGCAGCATATTCCTGATGGTTTAAAAAAGTGTTATATTTGCAACAGAAGTGCATCACTGAGAAAGTTAAGTGTTCCATAAATGGAAACCATATTTAGAATATATTTATTGGGTTACAGCAAATAGTGTCCATGAACTAGCAGAATGGGCATCCGTTTGCACAATGGAACACCCTCTCTCTCACTTCCCCAATGTCCCTTCCAGATTGCTCCGAAAGGTTAGGAAAGCATGTACTACTGACCTTGTATGTGTCATTTAATGTATTTAATGCCCCCCCACGCTGCTCAAGTATGGAGGGTTCTTATAAATGCCAGAAAGGTGGTATCTGCTCTTTCACGTTCTTGTGCAAATTCAAATTTCTGCTGCTATATAACTTTCAACATATTGCAGATATTAGCATAACTGTGTGATCCGGTCTACTTGCACCTGCACTTCATTCCTATTTTCAGATTTCCCGACGATTAAATGCATTCTGCCTGTGCAGGTTCACATAAATAAAGTTAACATTATATATTCAATCATGAGCCAATAACTGGGGGCTCTGTTCTGTCTTGCAGGAGGCAAACATAAAACACCTGTTTAGGGGGAAAGTTATGTTTTTATCGGCTCTACATTAAGAACCAGGACATAATCTACAATCTAGCAGCTGCAACAAAACAAACAGTGCCATCCTCCATTTTTGTTTTTTTAAAAAGCTTACTGGCGGGAGGGGAGTTACTTTTTTTAAAAAAATAACCTAGTTAAACAATCGCTGCTTAGCCACCATGGTTAGAGAGCTCCAGCAGAAGTGGGACTTTGTGTGCACACTGGGAACTGAGCCCAGTGTTACCCAGGCAGCATGCAGCCACACATTGTGTTGGTGTAGGGTGGGTGGAGCTGAGCAAACAGACTATGGAAGCCAGTGATGGCCAAACTTGGCCCTCTAGTTGTTTTGGGACTACAATTCCCATCATCCCTGACCACTGGTCCTGTTAGAGATTATGGGAGTTGTAGTCCCAAAACAGCTGGAGGACCAAGTTTGGCCATCACTTTCTCTTACAGTGCTGTTTTGATTCTTTGCCTTTCTGAACTAGGTTGATTGGGTTGTTCTGTTGGTTGATTGTTCCTATCATCATCGTCGTCATCATCATCATCATCATCAAACCTTTTACTGGCATCACATCCAAGCATCCAAACATCCAAAACAAATCAATACTGAATTACCACTCCCCCAGTGGCACAAAAGATTTGCTAAAAGAAAGGAGGCAGATTGGTCTATCATCACATCTCTAGGTCTCCGGGGAGATCAGACGTCTGCAGTGTATTTTGACGACAAAAAACCAAATAGAGATATTTAGCCACTAACTTGGTGAGCTCCTGATCATTCCCCAGTAATATAAAATGTATGACCTCCAACTCTAGTTTCCATTTGGGGATGCAGAGTTGATCTAGAAATTGCTGACGGAGATCAGCATATAGTTTACTATTAAGAACCATATGTGTAAGTGTTTCCACCAGGTGGTCTTCACATGGGCAAGTTCTTTCTCCTTCCACCCTGCCTGAGAACCTTCCGCAAAGGAGGTTTGATGGATTTGAATTAAACCTGTCCGGTGAAAATGACCTCCTTTCTTGAGGGTTAAGCAGAAACTCAAGGTAATTGTGGTTAGTTTCATGTGTCCAAGAAAGTTGAAAGTTGAAAATAAAGTGGAGAACATGTTTTCTCTGCTGCTACTGTTAGTTCTTGGCACTCAATATCCTAGTTTTTATTATAGCCTTGGCAGATGGTAGGGACATTGGTCACAAAAGTTCCACTGACAGCCTCAGTTGCTGTACCTTCTTGTTAAACTGTTGTAGCCCTGGGGAAAGAAAGGGGCCTAACAAAACTTCGCTGTTCCTATCATTATCCCTGTTTAGTTGGCCACTTTGGGCAGCAATGTGTTAGAATTTCACAGGGCAGAGTTTGGGCGAGCATCTTTAGGTACCTTTATGGTGAATGGCGAGACCAGGGACTAACTTTCCAGGTTTGCGGGGCCTCTTGTCTTGGTAAGGATCACCTTGGGGGCAAACCCCCCTGAGAGTGAATGGGTCAAGAAGGCCTCCCTATCTACCCTCAGGCATGGGGCTGATAAAAGGAGGTGGTAGTGGAACCTAAGGCAATTCCCCTTTTCATGTAGCAAGGCAGGCTTCACCCAAAAGTGAGGTTCCCACACAGTCACACTGCAGATAATTTGTATAAATTTAAATAAGCATGCCCCCATGTTTTACCCAAACTTTTCTTGTGTCACGCCTTTTTATTTCATAGCTGTGGCCACTACAGGCAACCCCAGTTTGTGTTGGAGTTGTGTTCTGGGTCATTGTGTGCTTGCACGAAATTGTGTGCAATTGAAATATTCTGCCTCATTCCACTCCCATCCCTCCCTGCTCCACTCTTTTAGTAACATCTTTTATGATGTTTCCAGGTGGCTTCTGTGTTCAGTGCTGTGCACATGTGCACAATCGTACACATATCCTTTGCGCCTAAAATGGGGTTTGCCTGTATAAGGTTTTCTGTCGATATAATTTTTTGCCTTAAAATTTTTTTAGAGTAGTAATCCTATTGTTTTTTTTAAAGGAGTAGTAATATAGAAATATTACGGGAAAGATCTCAAGTTGAAGGGGGCGATATTTTATTTCCTGAGTAATTCCTATTGCTTAGAATTGTTTAAAGCAATTACATATTTTATGCTGATGTTTTGTAACAGAAATAAGACTGAAGCAGAGTAATGATGAAGCTTTTAACTGGCTGCAGTTTGTTATTTTTAAACTGTACTGCGTTTCACCAAAGTTGTGGAGGTATGGATCCATAATTCCAGGTATTTTGGATAAAGGATAGGTAATTCTTAACATACCTCTATTCCCTTTGAATACTTTTGTGCTTCTTGCACAAGTGTATTTGAAATACATCTTTTATTTTAATCACTACTAAAGTAGTTCTTTCAACAAAGTAAAAGTGATTTGTTCCATGAAACCATTTATAGAAAATAGTTTTCTGACTGGTCCAGACTGAAAGTTTTCATTTGGCTAGCAAAAGGAGCATATGTTGGTTACCTCTGTTTTTATTGTATCCATAAGCTCATTTTCCATTTGTTGTGGAGTGCCTGTGTGCCTGCTACGACAATGGATTGTGACTTTTTTTTCCTGTAATAGAGTGGCTATGGTGCATTCAGTGACTATGGTACCTGTTGCTGGTTCTTTTTCCAGGTCAATTGGCTGCAGGTACATGTGAGATTGTTACGCTGGACAGAGATAGCAGTCAGCCCCGAAGGACTATAGCCCGACAAACAGCTCGTTGTGCATGTAAAAAAGGACAGATTGCCGGTACAACGAGAGCAAGGCCAGCCTGCGTCGATGGTAAGAGACAAAAGATCATTTAACTTAATATCCGCCCAGCACAGAATTGGTTATCAAGCACTTTATTTGTTCAGATTGAAAAAGGGTCTTGTCAAATATTTGTGCAATCACCAGCCAAGTGAACATGTTGACCCGAGGATTACGCTGGGAATTCTTGTACACATTAACTGTGTGCCTCTAACAGGCAATTGACTCGCTTTCTCTTCTGGTCTGGAGCCTTTGTTTTCTGTTAGCTGATGAAGTTGAGAAATGTCCGGTCATTTCTCCGTGGATCTGTATCTGTGGGATGGTTGTGTGTCAGTTCCATACCAATGGGCAACCAAGCTATGCTGTCCAGATGGCGTATTGGAACAAGCGCTGTACGTTTTCTCTGCCAGAATCCACAGACTTAGAATTGGTTTTGTAATGGTGTGGGAAATGGATGTCCTGCATTGCAGTACTATTGTGTTAAGAGAGAGATTGCTTCTCCAAAACCTTTCTATTGCTTCCTCCGAGCATCAAGAGCTGGGTTCACAGCCAGCCTAACTGGCATTGCTAGTTTAATACTCTACATCTTAATTTGAATCGTAGCCAACGTGACCACTCCTGCATGAAAGTTAATGTGGTTGGGGAAAGGTGGAAGTGCTAGTGAATATGACATTAGAATGGAACTGTTGTATTATACCTTATATTTCTGCTGCCCCTTACCTCATTAAAAACGTCATTCTGTATGATTCACTGCAGATGCAGTGTGTTGCCTGCAGCTTGCAAAAATGCTGATGTAGAGGGAGGATGAAAATATTTCACTTTGAAATCATTTTTATGTCTCAAATGAGCTGCTGTATTCCAACTAAGACACCAGTGGTGCAGTCAGCAGTGTAAGCCTGCTGATGAAAACTTGCCGACAAACATTCAGGTTGCAATTAAACTGAGATAAAACAGGACTCCTGTTATAAATAGACAGCATTAAAAATAGCATGTTTTGATTTAGGTTTTGCAAGGGAAAATACAAACGGATGCTTCTGTAAAAAAAGATAATAAATTCAGCTCTGCTTTGAAAAATGACTCACACTTGAGCCCATTAAAAAAAATAAAAATGCTGAGACTTCAGTACCATTTCATCAGAATTTGACTCCCCCACTGACTATCAAAGAAGACAGTGCAAAGGGGATTTCATTGCCTGCCCACCAAGCTAAATATAAAGCATCACATCCATTCTATTTTTGTGTTTTGCCTTCATTCTTGTTGGTACTCTAAAATCTGCTTGTTCCTTATATTTGCTCCATCATATTTTGCCATGGTATGTTTAGTTGTTTCCCCCTTCCCTTTAGATTTAAATAATGCAGTTCTAAGTCAAAGATCTTAATAGGTCTACTAATTTTGGAATTGCATTTGATTTGTCTGGCATGTTAACTTGCTTTATTTTTGCATAGTTTAAAGATTCCTATCCAACTTTTCCTCTAGTATACTCAGTTTATGATATATTTGAGTTCTTCTACCTGAAGATATAGATGTAGCTTTGGTTCAACCAAAGTCATTATGTGCATATGATTTAGATATGTATTAGTGTTGAGTGGACCCATGTTCTACATTTGCAGACTCATTTATTCTGTACCAATGAAATAAAAAATATATATTTTATTTTGATTTAGGATAGATTTTGTTATGAATCCTGTTCTTTTATTCCCATCGTGCATGTTATTTATTAATACCCTATTTGGAAGTAAACTTTATTACAACCCATATAATTTATAACCAAAAATGTGTATCAGATTCTGTGTAAGTTGTCATTATAAAATATTTATCAGCATCATTTTCTTAAATAATTCAAATAGTGAACTCAAGTGGCTTAGTGTCTATCAGGTTGGTAGTAAAGAGACTACCTCAAATTAGAATATTGATTAGTGCATTGTCAGGGAACTCCCTAGTTATTTAGAAGGATGTAAGTATGTATAAGTAACCCTGAAATGACCTGATAAGGACTTATGAATCTGAAGAATTTAGGGGTTGTTGATGCTATAAACAGTTGAGCCTGTAGCAATGATAAATTCTAGAGCAGTGTTTCCCAAACTTGGGTCTCCAGCGGTTTTTGGACTACAATTCCCATCATCCCTGACCACTAGTCTTGCTAGCTAGGGATGATGGGAGTTGTAGTCCAAAAGCAGCTGAAGACCCAAGTTTGGGAAACACTGTTCTAGAGCAACTGAACTTGTTTGATAGAGCTTCAGACTGCATGCCAAAGGCAGGGACTTCTGCCTTTATTGTTACATTTTATTTAGGCAGAGGGAGAAACCCACTGCTGCACCTCACAGCTACCATAAATTCTGAATTTAGACTTTTTTTCTCCCTTTGTACTCTTTTTGCTTCTGCCACAGGAAGAAGGGCTGTAAAGATACTCAAAGTCAGAAAGACTATAATCTAGCAGTTAATTTTGATTGAGAGCAATTGAGACAGAGAATGTCAATGCATATGTTAATTACAAGAACAAAGTAAACTGAAATGTTTTAAAATATATATTAAATTAAGGTGAAATAATGAATGTAACATTTCAAAAACCATAGTGAAGTGCTATAACTTAATAAAATTAGATAAGGTTTCTGTAACTATAGTCAATTCACTAAGCGGTTGTTCTTGCTAGGGCAGCATACTGTTAACAAAATAAATAAAATCAGAAATAAAGCAAAGTAACCAATAGTTGCTATTAACATGTCAAAGGCAAACATGTAAAGGTAACCTGCCATCTTCAGTGTATCATTCTTAGTGCCATGGGATATTTGACAAAACGTGTGGATAATGACTTTTCAGTTGACTAGCATTCCCAACCTAGATTTGTATTCATAACACTTCATAGTTCATTTCGAATCATGGTTTACCTCAGTGTTATACAACAGCCTCTTAGATACAAGACTTTTATAGGTTTGATTCCCTGTTGCATCTCTGGTTTAATATTCACATATGTTAGTGTTCACATCTGATGACTAGCATGTTTTCACTTGACACTGATTTTTATTTTTTTAGACCAGAATGTTAATCACATTACCTTCAGCTAATATTATTTTCTCTCTTCCCGTCCCACACCCAGTTATCTTTGAAAACCTACAGAGAATAGTTGGGGTCAAAACTGACTGTGAATGAATCCTAGTTCACCAGACTCTTACAAAATTATGGTGTGTGTGCTTTTCGTTGTGTCCTTGAAAGGGAGAATGTAAAATATGTTGCACTCTAAATATAGAAAATAAGAGCAATACATAATTAAATTAATGCACTGCAACTGTGATCCATGAAATAGTTACAGTTGACACTTGGATTTTAGCCATTCTAATTGCATTGACTTCAATGGGTGCAAATTGTTTTAAATTAAAGCACCGGGGCTTAAATAGCTTATCTTCAGTGAGACTAAAATGGCTGCACTCCAAATACCCTGTCTTAGTGTATTCATGAGCTGAGCTGAATAAGTACAGTTCTTATGACTATAAGAAGTTTTATGGATTGGTATCCGTTAAATTCCTGAAAATACTCTGAATGTACTGTAGGAGATCTCAGCCTTTAAATGTCATCCTACTTAAGATATAAGGCTTCTTAAGATTATAAATACTGAATTTATAGTGTGTGTTACTGCTTTCACTGGATATAAATCTAGCACAAATAAAACAAAAAAGGAAAGATCTGATGGATTTGTTACTAGCATGGTGTTGGCTGGTGTGGGGAAACTTTAGGAAGACAGGTGTTTGTTGCTAAAACCTTGGGATTATTCCATATCCGTATTCAGACGAATAGGCTTGGATAATTTATTTCAAGACAGAAGCGCGAACTAGTTTCAGTAGTTATTGGTCTTATCATATAACTGCTAATTAGGTATTGCGTGTTCAGATCCCGAGACCTCCCCAATAAATAAAGACACATTTGACTCAAATTTTTGTTCTGGTTTTTGGCAGAATTTAGGCCACAACTTTATTGATTACAGATAAGTGAGTGGTTGCATAGGCTCTGGTTTGACTAGCTCCCTACACCCTTGCAGGTAGCGCTGACCCAGAGCTCTATCATAGGTCAGTGAAAGGTGAACACCTGAGGCAGGTGAAAAGCCTGGGAACAGATTCTGTTCTCTCCCCAGATGCTTCCCTGGACTCAGGCATGGGCACAACCTCCTACCGGGGGTTGACCAAACCAATTTGAGTCCTTGGATTCCTTTAACAGAATACCCTTCACAGCTCCGCATCCCTATCCACCTTGAACCAGTGCCTATCTGCAACCTTACAAGTTGTGACTATTTGCTAGGTGGCAGGCGAAACCCAAATGGCAACAGCCAATCAGCCAAGTGGTAAAATTCCTACCGTGCCCCTGTCCCAATGACAGATGACACATGACAGTGTAGCAAGGTCAATTGCTGAAAAAACCCTAAATATAGGGAGATGTGTGCGGGTGTTCTGATGCACGAGTGAAAAGAGGAAGCTCTACGACATGTGCATGGGTATATATAGGTGCCTTGAACCGTTTGCCTTTTTTCCCATTGGCCAAATTGAACCCAGCAATGAGGGACCATGAATCGGGCGTTGTGGCTATCCAAATAACCCGACCCACAACCCTGGGTCAGTCACATTGATCTCACCGCAACATGTGCCCTCTGTGAGGAGGACACAATTTGTCAAGTTGCTAAACCAGTACACCTTTTTTTCCCATTTAGGGAAAAGAATAGTAGTATGGTCACAATTCTCACTATTGAGGAGGTGAGACATTGGTCAAAGTCTAACTTTATGCTCTTTAAAGGCTTATCGTTAATTCAACTCTTTCTTTTCACGTACTGTGAATACAGATAGACATAAGGATGCAATAACTTCATAGGTCCCTTCCACATCTGTGTACACAGAAAGATCAGCCATGCATCATAATTGCAGAAAGAAATTCTAATAATACCATAGTAATTTGGATGCTAATGCAGCTTGGCAACCTGTGACTAGTGAAGATTTATTCTAGTTGAATGGAGAACGTTACTTGGATACCACAAGTATTTAATGATTCAAATGAAACAGTCCAAATTATCTTGGAGCACAATGAAGTTCCTCAGCCATGAGGTAAAGACAGAGATACCGGCTGGTTCCAAGCTTTTAAGTTTTTTAATTGTGTTTCAGACAAGTTAGTCTGACACCGTATGTACCCGAACACAGAAGAGATAGTAGACTTTTTTGGAATGTCACTATATGCTGATCTACATGGTAAAACCTGCAAGGAGGACATGACAACACCAGTGTGACAGCTGTCTTATGCAGTGGTTATAAATGCATTGGGTTATATTTAATTATGTCACCCTGTTTTCCTTGCACAATGGAACTTTTCAGCCTTATCTCCCCGTGTCCCTCCACAGTCTGCTCCAGGGTTTGCAAGGAGAGAATAGGGAGGGGAGGTCCAACTGTACTTGCACAAATGGGTTGACTTAAATGGATACAACCAATCAGCTTGTATCACATGGAGAATCGTTGTACCAATATAATACAATAATGATAATGTATGTTAAGCAGGCTTCTTCTACTAGTTCCAGAGATTATGGCCTTAGGATAGTCAGCCATCAAGTGTTATATCCGGAGTTTCAGTGGTGCTGATGACGTCCAAAACAGCTTTCACCATCTCTCCCTCATGAGAAGAATTAATTACAGTGGTACCTTGGTTTTAGAACAGCTTAGCTTATGAACAACTCGGATTAAGAACGCTGCAAACCCAGAAGTAGATGTTTTGGTTTGTGAACTTTGCCTTGGAATAAGAACAGGTTTCACTTCCTGTTGAGTGTGTTTCATTTGTAAATTGAGTCCCCCGCTGCTATGGGAAAGCACGCTTTGGTTTAAGAGCACTTTGGTTTAAGAACGGACTTCCGGAATGGATTAAATTCATAAACCACTGTACATCAAAGGCATACTTGGCAAGCACCATCCATAATTGATGTTAAGGCTAAAGCACCAACATGTATGTGCACCGGCTGCTGTCAAAGGTTGGAAAATCTGAGTGCACTTCCTGTGTGGTGTGGTCACTGATGGTAGACGGGGGAAAAAGAAGTACCTTACAGATGATATACCAGTTATCATATGGACTTTGAAATTAGCACTGTTGGTTTCATACAGCAGTTGCTCTTCATCCATCTGACCAATGTGTTTTGCGCTATAAAGAATCCAAATGACTGCTGGTGCAACTGAGATCTTCCTTCTGTCCAGCACACTGGGTTGGTTTTCTTATCTCCTGTGAAAGTGCTTATACAGTTGTTGGGAAACGGCTGTGAGCCTCTGAATGCAAAAAAAGATTGAAACATTACTGAGGTGGGGGAGAGAAGTGTTCTCTCATGCATTTCTATGGCTCATGTCTACAGTTTCCTGTGTTTTGTGGATAATTTTAAGAGGCAGAATAAGGTATGATGTTTCTTGTGTTTTACAGAGCTGACAGGCAAAGGAAAACATAGGTCGGTTACTGTGCAATCTGTTTTAATGTGCTCTAAAGTGGATGGTGCTGTGGTCTAAACCACAGAGCCTAAGGCTTGCTGATCGGAAGGTTGGTGGTTTGAATCCCTGCAACAGGGTGAGCTCCCATTGCTTGGTCCCTGCTCCTGCCCACCTAGCAGTTCGAAAGCATGTCAAAGTGCAAGTAGATAAATAGGTACCCCTCCAGCGGGAAGGTAAACGGCATTTCCGTGCGCTGGTTTGCCAGAAGCGGCTTAGTCATGCTGGCCACATGACCCAGAAGCTGTAAGCTGGCTCCCTTGGCCAGTAAAGCGAGTTGAGCACCGTAACCCCAGAGTCGTCTGCGACTAGGTCAGGGGTCCCTTTACCTTTACCTAAAGCTGTTGAATGACAGCTACAGTCTCCCCACCTTACCCTGATCAATCTTGTTCCTTATTCAAATTCCTTAGATACTGATGGCGCCATCCTATAGCTTGTATGCACCACACCTCATATTGTGTCGCTCATAAGGGATTTCTCCAATGTTTGTTCCTTTTAAATTTGCCAGTCCTTGATATGCGTGGTCCCTTCCCCTTCCTCATCATTTTGCTTCTTCCATCACCAATCCTTTCCTTTGTGTTGTACTCATCTTTCTATTCTGTCCTATTTCTGTTGCTCCCTGAATACCATTTGGCTGTGGAGGTGATCTCTATTATGTCCTAGAAAGCATCTAGGGGGAAAAATAGGTGTCGCCAAAGCATGAAGAAAGAATTATAGGTGATGAATAGCTATTCATGTTATAGTTTGCTTCTCTTGCTTCCCTGGAAATTATATTTCATCTGTAGCATCCCCAAAGACGTGGAGATTTAACTATAAGCACAAATTACTTCATCTCTCACTTTAATGTGGTCTCCTTTGGGGTCTAACCTGGCAACAACATGGCAGCTGAGGCTGGGAAATGAAAACTGAGAGTGCTGGGAAATTTTAAGATTTAATTATTTAAACTGGAACTTCGCCAGGATGCAAGGTTTAACTCCCTCATGCATACAGACACTGCCATGGGATCTTTAATTACATCAAATGCATGCTTTATTTTACTGGGGAAATGACATGTTCAAAAAACATAGTTCATCAGAAGGGGATGTTTGTTCATTGCATACATAATTCTGCCATTTGCATTCCGTGTAGTTCCCAGGTAATTTTGCCTTAGTGATCGCTAGGGATGTGCCAAACCTGTTTCCTTATTTCTGTTGAATTTTCTGCTTGGCTTCCCTAAGCTCTCTGGTAGCCCCAGGTTCAAAGTTCAGATAGTCTTGCTTTTCTGTGTCTTAGCATGCAGGGTTCTTGTCCCATTGCCACTTAAACACACACACACACACACACACACACACACACACAGTAATTTGCACAAAGTGAAGCAGGCTTTACATCATACATACACATTTTGGCACGGGTGGCGCTGTGGGTTAAACCAAAGAGCCTAGTGCTTGCTGATCAGAAGGTCAGCAGTTCAAATCCCCGTGACGGGGTGAGCTCCCCTTGCTCAGTCCCTGCTCCTGCCAACCTAGCAGTTCGAAAGCACCTCAGAGTGCAAGTAGATAAATAGGCACCGCTCCGGCGGGAAGGTAAACGGCATTTCTGTGTGCTGCTCTGGTTCGCCAGAAGCGGCTTAGTCACGCTGGCCACATGACCTGGAAGCTGTACGCCGGCTCCCTCAGCCAATAAAGCGAGATGAGCGTCACAACCCCAGAGTCGGTCACAACTGGACCTAATGATCAGGGGTCCCTTTACCTTTACCTTTACACATTTTGAATGCACAAAGTGACACTCTGAGCTACCCAGCAAAGGCTTGCATGTGGCTGTATATGTGCTTTGAGTCTACATTCTTTGTAGTGTTTCACTAATGTATGGAAGTACAGTGGTACCTCGGGTTACATACACTTCAGGTTACATACGCTTCAGGTTACATACTCCACTAGCCCAGAAATAGTACCTCGGGTTAAGAACTTTGCTTCAGGATGAGAACAGAAATCGTGCTGCGGCAGCGTGGCAGCAACAGGAGGCCCCATTAGCTAAAGTGGTGCTTCAGGTTAAGAACAGTTTCAGGTTAAGAACGGACCTCCAGAATGAATTAAGTACTTAACTTTAGGTACCACTTTACTCAATCCATATTTTCCAGTACTGCTCCAGTACCCAACCATATTTGCTGTCTATATTCTGTAAAATGATAACAACGAGAAAGTGAACCCTAGCATTCAACTGTTCCTGAAGGCCTCTATTAGTGAGACTTTCTGTCTTTTCTTTAGTCATTGCAGAATTTCATTATCCCACTGGGAAAGAATAAATAGAATGAGTGTAGATAACTAGCAGCTTATAATGGCTGTATCAACAATAGCCATCCATACTCATGTCAAGAAAAATAAGGTAAGCCTATCTTCAAAAACCTTTACTACTTTCTGTGAGAGTTTCAGTAACTATTGAATCCAATTCTTTTCAGCTTTCATAAGAGTTCTTTATCCCCTAGAGCTTATTAACCCCAATTGTAGTCCTACAATGCAGTATTAATGATTTCTTTTTTCAGGTTGTCTTGAAGCATTGTTGACATTACATGGTCACCTTCACTGATGCTTTAACTGAATAAAAGCTTTGACTCTGAATAAAAAGTGGTTGTGGGAATATATAGCAAAATAAACATTCTTCCATTTGCACTCTGTTAACAAAGTAGCTCCTACACTTCCCGTCAAGGTACCTTTTCCATTGCATTAAGCTACAAAGTATTCACTTGGTGTCACTTGGACATGGGTGGCGCTGTGGGTTAAACCACAGAGCCTAGGGCTTGCCGATCAGAAGGTTGGCGGTTTGAATCCCCGCGATGGGGTGAGCTCCCCTTGCTCAGTCCCTTCTCCTGCCAACCTAGCAGTTCGAAAGCACATCAAAGTTTAAGTAGATAAATAGGTACCGCTCCGGCGGGAAGGTAAACGGCGTTTCCGTGCACTGCTCTGGTTCGCCAGAAGCGGCTTAGTCATGCTGGCCACATGACCCGGGAGCTGTACGCCGGCTCCCTCAGCCAAAAAGCGAGATGAGTGCCACAACCCCAGAGTCGGTCATGACTGGACCTAATAGTCAGGGGTCCCTTTACGTATTCACCTGGTAACAAACAAACAAACAAACACACAGTATCTGTGTTTGTATTTGGCCAATAAATTCATTTTCAGTGCCCTAGACAGGGGTTTCTAACACACACTTTTGTTTTGGTTACAAGTCGGTAGCCGTGTTGGTCTGCCATAGTCGAAACAAAACAAAACAAAAAAAATCCTTCCAGTAGCACCTTAGAGACCAACTAAGTTTGTTATTGGTATGAGCTTTCATGTGCATGCACACTTCTTCAGATACACTGAAACAGAAGTCACCATATATAGTGAGAGGGTGGGGAGGGGTATTACTCAGAAGGGTGGTGGGAATGGGTGATTGGCTGATAGGTGTGGTAAACCTGTTGACGGCTGTTAACGACTGCAATTGGTCTTACAGGAAAAAGCAAGGGGTGAGATGGCTAAAAAGAGCTTTATCATGTACAGTCATACCTCATGTTACGCTTGCTTCATGTTACGTTTTTTCAGGTTGTGTCCTACGGCGACCCGGAAATACCGGAAAGAGTTACTTCTGGGTTTTGCTGCTCGCATATGCACAGTAGCGTTAAATTGTGCTTTGCGCATGCGCACAAGCACCAAATCATGCCGTGCACCTGTGCAGATATGGTGCTTCACGTTGCGGGCTTTTCATGTTGTAAATGGGCCTCTGGAACGGATTCCGTTCGCAACCAGAGGTACCACTGTATAATGAGATAAGAATCTAATGTCTCTCTTCAGACCAGGTCTCTCCATGGTTTTAAGTTTGGTAATAAGTTGCAATTCAGCAACTTCTCTTTCCAGTCTATTTCTGAAATTCTTTTGTATTATGACAGCTACTTTGAGATCTTGTATAGAATGTCCTGGGAGACTGAAGTGTTCTCCTACTGGTTTCTCTGTCATTCCATTTTCTGGTATCATCCAACCCCACAGGACAATTAGGAAACAAACATTTCACCTGTTGCTTGAAAATTTCAGATCACAATTGAAATCTCAATAGTATCACACAAATATAGGTCAAGAAGTATGGAGCGTGGTGAAGTCCCCCCGAATATTTTTTATACTTTGGCATAATATTTGGACTGTTTGATTATTGAATAATATGTATAATTCAGAATTTATGATGTGGTTTGATTGGATTGTTAAAATGGAAAATTTAATAAATATAGGTTTGTTTTTTAAAAAAAGAGTATATACTCTACAACCATCAGTTATGTGTTCTCAAATCAGCCTCACTTCTGATACACAGCAACTGCCGTTTGTTCTCTTCTCTGGCAATGGAGCTGCTTGCCATAGCTTTGCACTTTGTTTAATTCCGCAACTGTTCCACAGGGGCTAAACATGCTTTTCTTTTTCCACTTTAGTGCTAGGAAAAAGGAATAAAGGTTGTGAGTGGGATTGGGGTGTGTGTGAGGATTTGAGGCTGGGATTTTTAACACTGACACTTTTAATAGCTGTTCTGTGATGAAATGCAATTTCAAGCTTGCTAAACTCACTGGCCCATTTTTAAGCGTTCTTCTTTATGACATCTGCTTATCTGTAAGTCGGAGGTTGCGTTTAAATGACTCAATCGTATAAGTGGGAGAGTTGCCGATAGGTGACAACTCTTTGGTAGTTTAGAAAGTGGAATTATTGTTATTGTTATTGTCATTGTCATTATAATTATAGCACTGTTTTACCAGTATTATCCCTCAGTGATAAAGATATCACAAAGGTTTTTTTCTGTTTTTCCACTAGGGGCTCTTTAATAGTAATAGGGAGAAAGAGATGTGTGTATTCAGCCCAGCATGAATCACCTGTGTCCCTTTCTGCTTAAGCAACTGTACATGTCCATAGTCCATTTCTAGGTCAATTGAAACTCCTGGTGCCTTTAAAGCTTTTCACAGTTTGGGACCAACCAGGGTCCTTGAAGAACATCATTTAATGTTATTTTTCAGGAGGCCCTACTGTTTGTAGATTACGTTGAGTACAAGCTATTGAAGTTTTTCAGTTACGACATCCTGGCTCATGGTAGATGTGATGGTACATGGTTTTTTTCTTCTTTCTTTTTCTTTAGAGCAATGCAATTGATAATGAAAAGATTTAGGGGGATCAGAAATTCAAGCTTACTCTAGCATATGCCCAAGAACATGAATTAAGCAACGAGAGGTTAGAATACTGAGCAATGAAGTCAAATGTTAGATCCCTCAGTGGAATTATTCATTTTATATAAAGGGAAATTGTGGATTTTAATGCTCTTGGTGGGGAAAAAGGGATCATATGCAACAAGATTTAGAAATAACTTATAAACATGCTGTGAGAGATAGTGAGCTTTTTTATAAACAGCCACCAGAAATACAGGAAGCAGCTAGAGCAACAGAATCTACTATAGAAAAGGGTCAGGATCAAAAGAATGAAGTTTGTAAGGGATATGGAGATATTCAGGATGAAATCAACCAATTTACAGCTAGGTTGTGTTAAAGGAGCTCTTTATAAACGATTTCAGAAACGTTGTTATAAATGAAACAAATAATAATGGCAAATGTATTATTTGCTTATGTTAACTTCAATGGATTAAATAACCCGGTGAAATGAAAAGGAGGTTTACTATACTAAGCAAATAATATACAAGAAACTCATATAAAACAAAAGCACTGTTATCTGTTAAGAAATTCGGGGATGATTTTTTATTGTTGCCTCTAATGTTATCTTCTGAAACTAAAAGGGTATGTGTGTGTGTAATATAGCATATATAGCATATAAAAATTTGAAATGGAAAAAGTAGAGCATGATGTACAAGGCCATTATGCCATCATTTTGGGGACGATGACAGGAACTAAATACACTATTGCAAATATACATGCCCCCAAGACAACGTGATCTATTTTCTATAAATTGTTTTTCTGATTTAATAGCTAAGTTTTCATATGGCCACATTATGCTCACTGGAGATTTTAATGCACCAATATTTATCTCATCATCATGTATTTTAAAAAGTAAACAAAGTACTCCATACTTTATGTTTAACATATATATGGCAACATAAATGTCCTTATGAGAGAGATTACACATTACTCTAAAATAGCCTTTCTCAACCTAGGGGTCCTAGATGTTGTTGGACCACAACTCCCATCATTCCTAAGCAGCCTGGTCAGTGATCAGGGATAATGGGAGTTTTAGTTCAAAAACATATGTGGACTCAAGTTTAAGAAAGGCTTTTCAAAGTATACAATTCATTTTCATGTATTGATTTTTAATTGCTATCTCCTGAGTTAATAAAAAGTTCAGTTTTGCAGATAGCCAACCAATTATGATAACCATTAGGCTTAAGAAGGAGAAAAAAAGTTCAGACTTGGAGATTGAATACTTTGGTTTTAGAAGCTGAGTTTCTTGGTATTTTTTGTAAAATCTTTTAAAGATTTTTAAATATTTTTGGAAATTAAAAATACTATTGCTGTCAAATACACTGCTGTATAGGAAATATTAAAAGCTCATATGAGGGAATATTTCAGAAAGAATTCGGCTATTTTAAAAAGAAAATCAGAATGTTAATATAAATTGGTCTGCAAATAATTATTGGAATTGGGGGGGAAAACTTTCACAATTGAAACAAATTGTTAAATTGCCGAAGTACTTAGGAGATACCAAAGATTTTTTTTGAAAAGGTGATAAATCAGATTATATATTAATTCTTTTTCTATACAGACATCCACCTATAAAGAAAGATGATGGACAATTTGCTTCAGGTAAACAAGAATGCCTGGAATAATTTAGATAGTTCTGTACAAAGCTGTGCTTGGAACAATAAAAAACAACAATATAGTCAGAGATATTTGGAAATATTTATTCGAGAACAGGAATTAAGGGATGCAGTAGCCCATCTTAGCACATGTTACAGAAATCTCCAGGACCAGATGGATTTCCAAATGAATGGGATAAACTTTTACCAAAATAAGTACTAAAGTTATTAGCAAGATATAAGTGAGTGACAAATCCCACAGTCTTGGAATGAGGCCCAGATTGTTTTTCCCCAAAAGCAAGAAAAAACTATATTGCTACTGACAATTTACAGCTTTATTTCTGTACTTAATTGCGATTACAAGACCTTCACCTTAATCTTGGCAAGACAACTGGATTCAGACATGTCTAAATTAATTTACTCAGATCAAGAATTTTTTTTCAAGAACTGAATATTTGTTCACAATATTCATAAAGTGACTAATATCATAAACTATGGAGATCAGAGGGGGGAAACCCTAAAAATGATCATACAGATTGATGAATATAAGGCCTTTGATAGGATTGAATCACCCTGTTTAAGGTTTTAGTCAAATTTAATTTTAGCCCCAAGTTTAAAAATTGAATGCATCTGATTTACCATTCAACTCAGGCATGACTTTTAGATAATTCCCCTACAAATAAGATTTTTATTAAATGCATTTAATACATTTTTAAAATTAAATGTATTCTAAGAACCATCTTACTCAGATGACATAGCTCTGATAAGTATAGACCCAGGTGATTATTTATCTGAAATCATGAGCACCATAAGAAATATATATTTCATAAAATTTATACACTGCTAGATAGTTGTTGTTTTTTTAAAAAACAAACAAACATCAAAGTGGATTACAAAAATAATACAATAAAATCAATAAAAATTTACAATCATACTTTAAAATATACAAACATTAAGATACTAAAATGGATTAAAATGCTAAAACAGATTAAAGTGACCTCTACATTCTAAGCATCTGGGTAGGTTTGTCTAAACAAGAATGTTTTTAGCAGGCACCAAAAAGTATACAGTGCTTGATATTAATAGGCAGGGTATTTCAAAGTGCATTAAACAATCAAGTTCTTACGAATGCGGAATGGATATTATGTGGCACCTGTTTTTGCAAAGTCAATACAGATTAAACAGAGTTAATTGCTCTTTACTAATCCGAAAGCAATTTCTTACTTTGATTGAAAAATAAATAATTCCAGGTTCATAAGAAAATGGTAAAATATTTAGGATTGTATCCAGTGCTACGCAGGCAGTATTGCATTCATGCAAGAGGACTTCTGTTTCCTTTTCCCTTCCTTGCAGAAAATCTCCAGAAATTCTCCAAACTCTTGACCAAATTTTGAGGGTGCATAGGGGCTGTAGGGGAGAGGAGGGGTAATTGATGCTGCACAAACAGAAGTCTGTTTCAGGAGTGGAGTGGCAGTGCTGGAAACAGCTTTTAACAATTATACCATCTAAAACTTCTTTATTGGACAAAAAAATGAGAACTGACTAAGAAAATGGGTATTCCAATTATCAGCTTCGCCACAAATATCTTCAATAAAAAAAGTTCTTTGGGGGGGGGGGAATGCTGCAGCGCTTTCCATTAGCGGCAGCAGAGTAAAAAATATATTAAATTGGCAACATCTTTAAAACAATTTCATACTGAATAATAAACCTGGAATAAAAGATAAAATAATCTACATTAACAGAAATAAGGAAGCCTGTCATTCTCTAATTTAAAATCACACTAGCAGGCTAATGGATTACTATTGATATCTGAATAGTTAGCATCAAGGCTTTCGATGACATCAAATGGATGACTATATGAATGACATCAAAAAGTTTTTGCGCAGATCCTACCAAGTGCCTTACTATGTATAAAAGCAAGGATAGAAAGTCAGAAAAAGGGGTCAAGTTGTATTTTTCTAGCCATGTGAAATAGATAGACGTAAAAATTATTTGTGCCCAGTGTTGGCTTGTTTTATTTCACCTACAATTTAGTAAAAATGGAACTATTGGCACATTTACTAATTCCGAGAAGAGATTATTTCCAATCCTTAACACAGATGAAAAGGCAAAAATGCAGAGCTGAGACATGGAGAAGGCAGGCGGTTGCTCTAAGACAGGGAAATAGGCAGGTGAGCAGAGCAGGAAGGGAATATAATCTGTTACAGTGGTGCCCCGCAAGACGAATGCCTTGCAAGATGAAAAACTCGCTAGACGAAAGGGTTTTTCGGTTTTGCGTTGCTTCGCTAGACGAATTTCCCTGTGGGCTTGCTTCACAAGACGAAAACATCTTGCGCTTTTTTTTAAAGCTGCTTGAAGAGGCGCAGTTGCGACGGACCGTGCTTCACAAGACGAAAAACATTGCAAGATGAAAAGACTCGCGGAACGAATTCTTTTCTTCTTGCGAGGCACCACTGTATTTTCATGGCTAGCTCAGATCCTGAATGTTGAATGTTTGTGAGTGGTGCAGCTATAGCTGGGCGTTGCTGCTTTTGCTGTTACTGTTACTGCTTAGAGTCATTTAGCAGTTATTTCAAGTCTAGCTCCATCCACTAGATGGGCTTCTTTGTAGCCGCATAAGATTGCCTTCCATGAATGTGGTCACACAGGCTATTAGCCAACAACCATTTTCTTTCTTTCTTTATAGACATCTTTATTGGTTTCTCAATTAGTTCACAGCCATCCTTTTCATACACGTCAATATTCACAAAAAACAACAACAATTGGACACAATGAACATTCCAACGTTTAATATGTATGCATAAACTAAAGAGAAAATAAATATTATGTTACTTATCTACTTGTTGGTACGGAGGAGCCAACAACTATTTTCTATGTGATATAATAATGATACTTTTTATACGGCATATTTGTAGGGTCAGAGTTCCTTTTGGATGTCCGGAATATTAGCCTTGTTTTGCCATCCTAGGCTTCATCAGTAGAACAGGCAACCACTACTATGCTATAAGATCCACTATCCTGTAATATTACATATGCCTGTCTTAGACTCTGTGAAAGGATTCTGTGGAATTGTAACAACTCTTCATGTGGATTATTGGACTCTATGAACAGACAGGTGGAATAGACACTTATACATGCTATGGACTGACTAGAGAATGAACTGATCCACTGGGTCTTCTACTTATTTCGTTGAACTTTATGAGACTTCCATTGAAATCTACAATTTGATACAATGAATAGTATACCTTATTTATTCAAAAGTACAGCCGGTTACGTCTTGTGTGTTTATTGAGTATGTTTTACGTAACCATAGGTTTGTTGTTGTTGTTGTGCCACACACACCCTGCAGCGGGGAACACCAGTGGTGCAGAGATATGCCTCTTATTTTCTGTGGCTTAGAATCTATGCATATTGATGTCAACAAAATCTGCTGCTTTTCCCTTATCCAAGAGCCCGTATGGAGTCCTTACATAGGTTCCCTATTGGTAGGAGAAAATAACAGAGGCCAACCAGAGAATACTGAGAAGCAAAGCAGCTAGTAAGCCTGATCTTTATTAAACTGTTGCAACAGGGCCCTCACTTACCACATGCAGGAGGGAGGAGGAACCCTGAAGAATGGTGTGCAAGATCTTATATAGACTTTTGAAATTGCCCATACATACATCACAGAAGGAGGAGGTCTACAACAGAAATCCTGTCTTCTAGGATACCTGGCAATGGCCAGTGATTGCTTACTTGGGCAGTCTGGCCATTCTTTTGTGATGGTAAATACTTTAATTCCTGAATCCAGGTCACAGGCTCGCCCTATTCATGCACAAATACACCCTAAAGACAGGTAAGCAAAAGACAATGGAGAGGCTTTCCTATTTCCTTCCTCCTTGCAGAGAAACAATTGAAGACAATTTGGGAGAGTCAAAATGGTTTCTGGATTGTTCTCCTGTACTATTTCAGACACGTGGTTTACATACTTATGTGTGTGTTTGCCTTGTAAATTTATGAACATTTAATTTATATATTTGAGACCTTAAATTCTTGTAACAGCATTAGCAGGATGCTATAGGTTTTAAAAAATGCTCCTGCCTCAGATTTTTCTGCCCTTTCCTTGCCACTCTACTCCTCTTTCTTCCCCTCATCTCTTATCTTTCTATTCAGCTGACAAAACACTCTGCAGAGCAGTGCGTCATTCTTGCAATTGGCTGGAGGAAGTGTTGGAGCCAGGCAAGAAAGGAAAGACTCTACTATTTCCTTGTTAGCCCAAGGACAATTTGCTACTCTTGCCCCTGTGAGCAAGCGAATGAATATTTGTGCTGCTGGTATGGCTAGTAACATAACAGTATTTGAAGACCTTTCTATTATTTAATGCTAGGTGTTTTTCAGCAGTACTGAAAGTCAGTAGTTCTTGATTACAAAATGTACCCTTACCCCCAAAATAGTATGCATGCACTAGGATTGTGCCATATCCTATTAGTACTAGATCTTTTGTGGCATTCTCTCTTTTCATATTATTTGTGTGCCTGAGGGCTTTTACCATTGAATTAGTGGCCCAATAAAGCTATTCATCACAAATTCTCTGAAAGATAATATGAGAGCCGCTACATTTTGCTATGATCCACAGTCACTGCTTCTGATTAACAGAGACTAAGATGAATTTTAACTTCATTTTAAGTAAGAATCAAATCAGATGAAACAGAAGAGTGGTCAAATGCACATCAAATACCATTCTTATAAAATTTATTTTCAGGTTTTACTCTGAATGTGACACTTTTTACAGCAATGATTGCCAATAATATTTGACATAGTTGACTTCTACAACACACGTAATGTCTCTGCCTTTAGGAAATGCCTGGGGCTCAGAACATTTTTAGTAAGTGACTTTCTGTCAGAATCCAGTGTCATAAATTTAAAATAATGAAAAATTAAAGTTTCTATTGTCTGTGGTTTCTCTACCTGGAAATAGTCAGCTATTTTATTTTATTCATTTTAATTCATTTCTATGCCAGTTTTCAAGAATAAAATTATTTCATGGCAGGTCACATAAAATGCAACAACAGAATGCAATATGTACATCTCCAAAATATCTCAGTAAAGCAGTCCCATATCTTTCATACTAGCAACCCAACAACAATAGTCAAGTGACTAAGACTAGGCCACACAATCAGAGCCCCTTCCCCAGTCCAGACCACACAATCAGGTTATATATTGACAAAAGTAATATACTGATGTAGCACTGGGGTGACAAAGTCCCTTGTTTTAATTTCACAAGGTGACTTTAGGCAACTCTCTATTAGGTCACAAGAGTGCCTGGTCTAAAGAATGCATTATCTATCAAAAACTTCACTCTTGTGATTTATCACCACAACAGCTACTCGCTTTGGGTTTTAGTGAAGCAAACAGTCTAATTTGTCAGCGCCTAAATGATATGGAGCGTCAGAACAACTTGGCCACAGTAAGGAAATTTTGCCCATGGTATGATTATTTTCCACCTTCCCATTTTGACTCTCTGGCACCCTATCTTCATAACCTAGCAATTCCAAAATATAGACATGCTTTTACCCTCGCAAGATTGAACATACTGCCCTCGGCTGTACTTGAGGGACGATTCCAACAGCATCCATGAGAAAAATGCTTATGTCCCTGTGGAGATGGCAGTACCAAATCAGTGGCACATGCCTTTCTGACTTGCACTCTTTATAAGGACTTGAGGAATGAGATTATCACCCCTCTTTTATTGTCAATTCCGGATCGCCCAACCACTGCCACAGTGTCTTTTCTCTTGGCAGATCAAGATGAGCAGGTGATAGCAAAGGTTGCAAGGTTTTTAGCTGGGGCAATCAGAACTATTTGACTGTTGATTCAGGACCCTAAAGTGTGTTTTATATAACTGACTTTTTATTTCTGTCCTTGTATATTGCATTGTTCTTTTGTCGCTATGGCCGATGGCTGACGCAAATAAAGACTGCCGTATTTTTCGCTCTATAAGACGCACCAGACCACAAGACGCACCTAGTTTTCGGAGGAGGAAAACAAGAAAAAAAATATTTTGAATCTCAGAAGCCAGAACAGCAAGAGGGATCGCTGCACAGTGAAAGCAGCAATCCCTCTTGCTGTTCTGGCTTCTGGGATAGCTGCGCAGCCTGCATTCGCTCCATAAGACGCACACACATTTCCCCTTACTTTTTAGGAGGGAAAAAGTGAGTCTTATAGAGCAAAAAATACGGTAATTCATTCATTCTCTGTTAGGTCAGTCTGAGTGCCCTGTATCTATAAAATATGGGGCTTCTCTTAAGACAGGACCCAAAGCTGCAGTTGGTGCAGAACCGCAGCTGTCAACGTTTCCCTTTTTTAAAGGGAAATTCCCTTATTCCAAATAGGATTCCTCGCAAGAAAAGGGAAAAGTTGACAGCTATGTGCAGAACACTGCGGTGAAGTTCTTGAGTTGTACACCTATTGCCCATGTACTTAGGGAACTGCACTCACTGGTGATCGGCCAATAGGTGATGTTCAGTATCTTTTCTTTTCTTTTCTTTACTAACCTATAAAATTCTGACCAATTTGTGACAAAGCTACCTGAAGGACAGCTTGCCCCACTGTGAACATGTACAATCACTTAGATCATCAGGGAATTTTTTACTCTGAAACTCCACCCTACAGAAACCCCACCCAAATTGGGCATCTTTCTCCTTACCTCTGCACTCTGGAATACCCTTCCCTCTGTCATACACTATCCATCGAGCACAGGTTTCACTGGGGCAACCCCACCAAAAAAACCCACTGATGTTTTGTTTAAAAATTATAATAGTTGAGTTCTGCTGTTTTCTCTGGGTTATCTAACATCCATATAATTTTCCTCAAAGGTTTCATAGGGCATTGAAATCTCCCTGACTCCCCTAAAAATAATCATTAGATTTCCTTGATATATTTACCTGCATCCCGTTTGATTTATCAAGATTTTATAACCAGAAAGATGTGTAAAGCTCCTCAATACAGAATGTGGGTCTTTCAGTATCAGAACCACTTTTCTGCATAAAGCAACACCTTTGAGAATCACGGAAATGAAATGAACCCCTTTATTTGATCATTAATTCTCAGACTTGTTGCTAAAGGTTCTACACATAAAACAGAACAACAGAGGGAACATGAGACATTCCCTGAACAAAGTAAATTCCTCTGACAAATACTATCATCACGGATCTTCAGCCAGACCCCAACCCATCTGAGGAAGGAAAATGAGGCCAGATAAAGTGTGCCCCTCTCTTTTTCCTTTCCCATCATCATCATTTTTAATTTGAATGAATGAATGAATTTTATTATTTCAGTCACAGACCAGTTCCAGCCCACATACAATATCAAGGAAGTCATAAAACACAATAGGGATGCATTTGAATTTGCAATACAGATATAGGAACAGTTTAAAAATATATAAATTAAAACTTAGATTTTTAATTTGTATACCGTCTTTCTATCTTACAATACTCAAGGCAGTTTACAAGCTGAAGAAATGTACATCTTATAACAATCTCATGCAATACAAAAATGTGATAATAAAACATAACTTTAAAATAAGCAACCTACATCAAAAAAGTAACATTCAACAATCATTAGAATAGTGTAAAATAATATCAACATATAAAAGTTAAACAGAAATCCACTCAACAATTACAATAAATAATTTCTAAACTATAATCAATAAAACAATGGCAAGCCACAGTACATAAAATAATACAATGCAAATTGAGAAGCAGAGACTAGAGGATGAAGCGAGGCAGGTGGAAGGAGGCCTTGCCTGATGAAGTCTCTCCCTTCAGCATCCTTTGATCTGTCTGTTGCCACCAAGTAGAAGTCTTTATTTTCCCCCTGGCTGCCTTTGCCAAACAGCGTAAGCTCCTTTGGGTCTTGTGAAGGTAGGGTGGGCTTTAGCTTTTAAGTGTCTGGCACATAAAACTACAGACAATGATACCACAGCTTTTTGAAACAAGTTTAAATACAGTGGTACCACGGGTTACATATGCTTCAGGTTACAGACGCTTCAGGTTACAGACTCCGCTAACCCAGAAATCGTACCGTGGGTTAAAAACTTTGCTTCAGGATGAGAATAGAAATCGTGCTCCGGCGGCGCGGTGGCAGCTGGAGGCCCCATTAGCTAAAGTGGTGCTTCAGGTTAAGAACAATTTCAGGTTAAGAATGGACCTCCGGAATGAATTAAGTACTTAACCCGAGGTACCACTGTAGAGTGAATGTGTTCTTAGGGGAAAGGTTTTAACATCTGAAAGGTTACTTGCTCACAAACATCCCTAAGGAATCCGCGCAATGAAAATAAAGCAAGTTAAATACATCTAGCAAAGGATTTCTGCGTTGCAGAAGATTGGACCAGATGACCAATAATAATAATAATAAATTTTATTTATATCCCGCCCTCCCCCAGCCGAAGCTGGGCTCAGGGCGGCTAACAACAATCAAAATGGTCCAACATTCTAAAACATTCATTATAAAATTAATTAAATTAAATCAAATTAAAATCAAATTAATGGCAACCATCAAGCAAGATCTTTATCATCCTCATGCCCTGCAAGCCAGGTTTGGCAGGTGTGTGGGACCAGCCACAAGTCAAAATTCAAGGGAGATTGTTGTAACTTCCAACCAGCTGATTGGTGGTTACAGCAATGTCCTTTGTATATGCTGAGAGCATACCTTCAAAGTGGCTCCCTGTAGCAGATGATCAGATGATCTTCGGTTACCAGAAACCCCTTTGAAGCCTCTGCAGAGCAGAAAATGCTCTTAAAATTAGAACAGTTTTCCCTCTCCAGAGAAAGTGGTTGGTATTCAAAGTGCTTCTTCTAGCACTTGGAATGAAAAATTCTTTCTGTGGAAAAAAGAAAAACACTTTTTCTTGCCACAGGACACAGTTTCCTGGAGGAAGCTTTTAAAATCCATGCTGTTTCCTCCATCCTCTTCAGCTGCAGCGGTTTATTGTGACTAAGATATAATCACATTGATCTAGTAATACTTGATTTATACTGCATAAAGTTCTGTATAAATGGTCCCGAATATAGTTGGAAAAGAGTTGACTAGTGAAGAGCAATTTCAGTTTCTAGAGTCGGGTTGAAGAACAAATCAATAGTATTCATGATATTTCTACAAAACGACTTACCAAATTGTTATTGATGCACAAACTCTTTTCTCAGAAACATACTTAAAAAATAAAATAAGGCAGCATAGATTGAAATTTGTTTGGATATCTTGTGCCTTCACAGACAATAAGTGCAATTATTATCTATGGGAGGTTTTCTGTTCCAGGAGTTTGAACATACCATTAAAAATCATTATGGTTTTGTTCTCTCAGACATTTCTGCTGGTGTCTTCCAAACATCCTCCTCTTAACAACATTTATACTGGTTTCCCCTTTCTGCAAAGTGGCTAAGAGTGAAGACAGACATGTATTCGATAGGATATAGATGTGCTTCAAGTGTTATTTTCTTGACAAAGAATGTTAATGAATGTCTGTCTATATAGCGTGTTCTCCCTAACAGAGAGCACGTGTTGCGGTTGGGGAACAGGCCGCCCAGCCATGACTAGGCAAATTAATCTGCAACCCTGGCCTTTAGGGTTAATCGGGTTGCTGGGGAAATATGATTGTTACCAATTTGGAGGAGGAGTCAGAAGTTATAAATAGAAGGGCCAGACGTAGGGACGTCCTCTTGGCCGTTTTGCATCGGATCACCCGCCCTCCCTCCCTTTAATAGGGGGGTTTTTTATTTAAGCTGATCGCTTGACCTTGCTATGCCTGTCATGGTGTCGTTCGCCTTGGTGCGGGGGCACGGTAGGAATTTTGCCATCTGGCTGATTGGCTGGTGCCATTTGGTTTTTGCCTACTGCGTAGCAAATCGTCACAACTTGTAAGGTTGGCGGTTAGGCATTGGTTAATTGGTGCTTGGAGGGGTAAGTGCCTACCCCTCCAAATGATGCGGAAAGGGAATTCCGTTAAAGGAATCCAGGGGCTTGCCATTCTTTCGTCCTGTCCGTGGAGCCGGGCTTGGGCCGTGCAAGCCCCACCGGAACATGAGGGTGAGAAGTGTTGGATTGATTCCCAGCCTCATTTCTCACCCAATACTTGTTTCCCACGCTGGCTTCCGGTGGAGTCCGGAAGTGCCAGCTCTGTCCTGTGGGGGCAAGGACAGATAGTCACCAATGCCTAAGCAACCACTCACATTTTTTGTATTTGAATAAAGTTGTGGCCAAAATTATGCCAAAAACCTTAAACAAAATTGATGTGTGAAGTGTGTAATTATTTGGGGGGTGGCACTGTGGAACTCAACACGCAATGGTTCCATAACAATGTCTTTCTGTTGGTGAAGTGCTAGTAATCCTTTAGCCCCCCCCCCCAAAAAAAAGTTGAGGGTTTTGAGCTTTTCCAGACTAACCACTTTGCATTTCTGTACTGTTCAACCACATTTTGTTTAAATTCTTACAAGAGCCTTTCTGCTAAGAAAGTGGGCTACCATGGAGCCAGTCAGCCAAATCCCACATATATAAGCATGGCAGACATCCGTTCCTAAGGAAAGCATGAGAAGGTCCTGCCAGGCACTTTAGAGAGACCTTCTCCCCTGAGTCTCTAGGAGGACAGACAATTATTTTCCAAAATAAATAAATGCATAAAAAATTGTCCGGTAACACCTTAGAGACCAACTAAGTTTGTTCTGGGTATAAGCTTTTGGTCTCTAAGGTGCTACTGGACTTATTTGTTTGTTTGTTTGTTTGTTTATTTCGACTGCGTCAGACCAACACAGCTACCTGTATACCTGAATGAGCATCTCCACCCCCATCGTTCTTCCTGGACACTGAGGTCCAGCGCCAAAGGCCTTCTGACTGTTCCCTCACTGCGAGAAGTGAGATTACAGGGAACCAGGCAGAGGGCCTTCTCGGTAGTGGCGCCTGCCCTATGGAACGCCCTCCCAGCAGATGTCAAGGCAATAAGCAACTATTTTACTTTTAAAAGACAACTGAAGGCGGCCCTGTTGAATGGTTTCTTTAAATGTAAAGGTTCATCATTGTTCCACTGCATGTGTATGTCTTTAAGGGGCCAGAGCAAGGGCCAGAGCAAAATAACGAGACCCAGCTTTACAGCTGTGAAACATAGCAGGTGCTGCTGAGTTGTATTGATTAAGCTGTGTCAGCAATTGGGTGTAGTATATAAGGAGCAGCACCTAGCTCTCCCATTACCCTGGGGGATGGGTTGGTGGTGGGGTCTGGTTTGTTGTTGATGTATTTAGTGTGTAAGGAGTTTTTGTAATTAAAACCTTGTTTAAGTTATTTTTGAGTCCCTTTTTAATGCATGGTCTCCCCAGCAAGCTCTCTGCAGCGCTACTATACTACAAATAGCCAACAGGCCCTGATTAGGGAAGTTTTAAATGTTTGATGCTGTATTGTTTTTAATATTTTGTTGGAAGCTGCCCAGAGTGGCTGGGGAAACTTATTATTATTATTATTATTATTATTATTATTATTATTATTATTATTATTTATTATACCTACCTGAATTATTTTCCACTCCTCTCATCCACAACCAACTATGGCACACTTTGGTTGCCCCTTTTGACTGGAATATTTTAGTGGTGTGGATCAGATTTGCCTTTTTATAAATATTATTGGATGAACATATTAAGGTATTGTGTTTTATGACTGATAGGGTCTTTTGTGCCACAGGTTGTTTTGGGACTCACCTCTGTGTAGGGAATGTGACAGATGTAAGTAAATAAATAAATAAATAATCTCACAATATTGATGCACCCCTAAAACCTCAAAGCAGTCTACAAGAATAATTATGACACAGAGACCAATAAAATGTGGTCCGATTAGAGCTAACCAGAGCCTACTTCTCAAAGTAACACAGGTCATGAAATGACAAAAAGTAATCATTTTCATGTATTTGAAAACAAAACCAATAGAGATATTATTGCTACAACATCATGCAAACTAATACAGCATATTCCTAGTGGCTTTTCACAATTATTCAGCTGAAAGCTTCTACAGTGTCAATGAAATATCTGTGTGCATTTCTGTTTTTCCAGGGCAGCTTTGCCAAAACCGTCCTTCTGAAACATAATAAAGAAATAACCATATTTTGTATTTTACAATGTTATATTTGTCCTAATTTCCCTTTTCTAGAATGGAAAAAAAATGTCTTTTGCTCTGCGTGATGGAGCACCAAAATGGTATTTTCAAGCATCCAATCTGAAAAATAGTAATGAATTCATGAGGGTGGAGATAACAGTGTTATTCTCACCTCTGTTGCATTTCTGCTGATGGCTTCTTAATGTAATTATTGAATACTCCAGAACAGTAAACTTGAAGAATGCATTCCTGTTCCTTCCTTCCTGTTCACTTAATTGAATTGTTGTTCAGCTTCTTGCTTCAGAACTAGAAGTGGCAACAATCAAGGTGTTGCTTCCAGTGGTGGCACCCACATGCCAAAAACATGAAGTAATATCATTTCCATAAATGAGATCATCTTAATAGATGGTCCTGGTTGCTCTCAACCTGGTTCCCCCCAATCTGGCGTGGGTGGAACTATCACCCTCACACCGGGGTAGCACCACAATCACCCAGGGCTATTGCCCAATCATGTCAAAGGGTGATAGTGGGGAAAAGTATAAAAGTGGCAGTGCGATGTGTGCTTGGCTCCTTCTTTGCACTGCTGAACATCCACCCACCCTCCCTTTAATTTAGATCCTTTGGCCTTGCATTGGACTTTGATTGGTTGCCCGGCTTGAGTCAGGGGCTGGGTAGGATTTTTTTCCATTTGGCAAATTGGCATGGGCCACTTGGTTTTTGCCTCCCTCTTAGCAATCGCCACAACTTTGTAAGGTTTGGCGGTCAGGCATTGGCTTATTGTGAATGGGGGAGGGGAGGTCAGCCATTGCCTGCCCCTCCAGTGTCAAGGGTATTCCGTTAAAGGAAACCGAGGCCTGTCCGAAGTCCGCTTGAGGGTGAGGGCCATGCCAGGCCTCTGGGAACACCAGGGGGTTCCCCCGAAGCAATTTCCCTTTGGGTGGTTTACCCTTACGGACTTCCTGCAAAGGGGGCAGGAGTCAGATATAGTCTTGCCAATGCCTAAGCCAATACTGCTCTCATTCCTGTACTCAATAAAGTTGTGGCCAAATTTTTGCGCAAAAACCTTAAACAAAATATTCGTGTCTGTGTGAATTTATTAACCCTAATGGGGGGGGGTCTGCTTGAGGGTCTTGCCACGCAACTATACATTGCAAAAGAAGAAGGATCATCATGGGGACAATGAGGTCCTGTTCTTGGGACCAACCCCAACTTTATTGTCACGGTCATGGATTCATTCTTAAATTAGAGTTAATAACAATGTGCATGCAATTTTATTTCCATTTTATTTATTTTGATGCATGCCCTAAGACAGCTTAGTAACTGCTATATTGCTACTGTTGCAGTAATATTTAAAATATCCAGTTACTGAATGTGTCATTGGAGCCTTAAATAAACCATAGTTTCAAGAATTTCCAGCTAGAGGTGAAAGAAATGTAAACCATTAGCTTGCGTTGGAAATGTCTCTATATCTTGTTGTCTTATGCACCTGGCCTTCTTTAAGTCAAGTAAGTCTTCAGTCAGGTTGAAATATATTTCTAAAAATTATTGATCTAGTTTTATTTTTACAGAATTGCCAATCAAGTGCATTCAGGAAAGGCTGTAGGGGAGTCAGATGACTGCGAGTAGAGATTAAATCAAGTATAAAAAGTCTTGCATCGCCCAGTTCAAAGATGCTGAAGGCGCTGACTGTTCTTTATCACAGTGCACTGTTTTAGTTTAAAGAACGGTAATGCAAGCGCAGCTAGCAAGACATTTGCAGCCATTTAATCAAATCTCTGCCTCATTTAGCCTTTGCCAGAGGGGGCCACATGATCAAAGCTGTGTTGTGAAGGAGGCAAAATCCCATATAAACTATTTATTTCTGAAGTCTGCTGAAATAGTTACCACTGCATTGATGGTTTTTGCCACAAGGCCTGGATGTTAAAGCACTTTGGGTATTATTTCCCCCTCTGTTAAGGTTGGAAATGTGCATTGCAAGGAGGGGAAAGTAATGTCATTGGACTAAAATAAAAATGTTTAAGTTAAGTTTAGTTCATTGTAGATGCCTCCTATCTGTTTAATTTAAAATCAAGAAGTGCAATCTGAATTATTTTTCATCCAACGCTGTAATTTGTAATATAGCCACTGTGTTAGTTTCCTTGACTGTGCTTTGAAAATAGCAATTCCTGTGATTAGGGTTTGAAATAAGTGCTGGGTGATATCAGGCAGTGAGTGGCAATTTTCATTTTGCGTTGAGGTGTAAATCAGATATGATTTTCTTTGTTCCGTCTATATTGGTGGGTCTGGATATAATGAAGCATTTATTATCTGAGCTGTGTTAGTGGAACTTGCCTGCTGAAGCATCAACATTTACCACAACTAGTATTTTTATTTAGATATTTGTAAGAAGATTACACAGATTGTATAAGGATCTTCTGAAAGACTTCTTGTAAAACCTGGCAGATTCGAAAGGCTTTTACATGATTGTTCTCTTTCTGTTTGTTTATCTTTGGTATCTTTCAGAGCCATCCTAAACTGCAGTAGGGTGCCACTCATACTGGTCAGGGTTCAATATGGGAGGCAGACATTACAGTGGTACCTCGGGTTACATACACTTCAGGTTACATACACTTCAGGTTACAGACTCCACTAACCCAGAAATAATACCTCGGGTTAAGAACTTTGCTTCAGAATGAGAACAGAAATCGTGCTCCGGCGGTACGGCAGCAGCAGGAGGCCCCATTAGCTAAATTGGTGCTTCTGGTTAAGAACAGTTTCAGGTTAAGAATGGACCTCCGGAACAAATTAAGTACTTAACCCAAGGTACCACTGTATTTCATTCACATTGCCAGCTCCAGGGTAGAATTGCTGCAGACTTGGACTGTGAACAGTGTTGTTGTTGTTTTCCATGGGGTAGGGTAAAGGTAAAGGTAAAGGTAAAGGTAAAGGGTAAAGGACTCCTGGACGGTTAAGTCCAGTCAAAGGCTCATCTCGCTTTCAGGCTGAGGGAGCCAGTGTTTGTCCACAGACAGCTTTCTGGGTCATGTGGCCAGCAGGACTAAACCGCTTCTGCTGCAGTGGGACACCGTGACAGAAATCAGAGCTCATTGAAACACCGTTTACCTTTCCACCAAAGCGGTACCTATTTGTCTACTTGTGCTGGTGTGCTTTCAAACTGCTAGGTTGGCAGAAGCGGGGACAGAGCAACGGGAGCTTATCCCGTTGTGTGGATTTGAACCACCAACCTTCTGATCGGCAAGCCAAAGAGGCTCAGTGGTTTAGACCAAAGCGCCACCCGCGTCCCTAAAGCCCTGCCACTCATACCAGTCAGGGTACAGATCTTATTTCATTCACATTGCCAGCTCCAGGCTAGCGTTGTTGCAGACGTTGACTGTGAATAATGTTGTTGTTGTTTTCTCATGGGGTACTCAAGGGCACGCAGTACTGGCACTTCTCTCTTTTTGGTTGAAAAGTGTGACACTCACTGTAACAAATTCATGGTGAGTACCGGCACCATTTTTTCTAGAAAAAAACAACACTGACTGTGACCCTCTCTGTTGTATGCCACTCCGTTAAGATCCAGTGTATCTATGATGTCATCTGTTCTGTACCTATCCTGTCATGTAATATCCCATTTCAGGACAATACATTGCCTACTACTGGGAGCAAAATGGCCTGCAGGAGCGTTTAATCTGCCACACTTTCTGCAGTTATGGGTGGGGGTTTCTGTGGTGGCAAGGCCTCGCCACTGTTGGAGGCCAGCAGACAGAGGGGTCTACTACATCCCAACCAGCCCATATAGCAAAGATTGGGGGTTAGGATCACAAAATTAGCTTTGATGACTGCTTTGCATTTTGTTATGAAGTTTTGGCTTCGATGTTAAATATTTGCTATTTTACTGGGGATTTTCTTTTTTTATATTACAGTGGTACCTCGGGTTAAGAACTTGATTTGTTCTGGAGGTCTGTTCTTAACCTGAAACTGTTCTTAACCTGAAGCGCCACTTTAGCTAACGGGGCCTCCTGCTGCCGCTGCACGATTTCTGTTCTCATCCTGAAGCAAAGTTCTTAACCCAAGGTTAAGCGGAGTCTGTAACCTGAAGCGTATGTAACCTGAAGCATATGTAACCTGAGGTACCACTGTACAGTAGTACCTCTGGTTACGTAACCCTCTGGTTACACTAACTTCAGGATGCGAAACGGCAAACCCGGAAGTATTTGGCTGGGTTTCACCGCATGTGCAGAAGCGGTCCTCAGGTTACGGAAACCTCGGGATCTGACCGGACCTCCGGAACAGATCCCGTCCGCAACCAGAGGTACCACTGTATTGTTTTGTGTGGTGAATTATAAACTGCTTTGAGCTTAAAATTAGCTAGGGTGTATGTATGTGTATGTGTATGTGTATGTGTATATATATATATATATATATATATGCAGGTTTTGGTGTCTTCGGGTGTCTTCCCGTGTAAGAGTCGGGGTGTCTGTGCGACGTTTCGACGAGGTCTCACTCGTCATCTTCAGGCTGGTGCTTTCGGCTTCTTGTTACTGGAACAGAGCAGAGTCTGGTGTTTGAGTTCCTATAAATACTGTTGAGGGGTGTGGTGTATAGCCTCCAACGTTCTGGGCAGAGAGGAAGTTCCTAGATTAGTGTGCCTTTTCTTCTTTTGTTCCTTAATTACTTGAGGGATATCTTGGGTGATTTCATGAGTGATATTCTGAATACCACTGGGTGGGTCATTAAGTGTAGATTAGTTGCTAAAGCTTTCGTGTCTTGACCTCTTGAGCTTGTGAAGAGTTTTTCTGAGAAGATGGCTGTGCTGCATTTAGTTGTGCTCTGGCTTGGCTTCGTGTATAGGGGCGAGCTGTGGTTTTGTGCCTTGTGCCAGCCAGATCTGTGTAGGGATTGCAGGGGGGTGCAGCATCCGGAGGTGCCACTATAGTTTGGCTACTGGATGGAGTCTGTAATATGTCTGTGGAGAGGGTCTGGGTTTGGGTCTGGTGTGGTTGATTGGTGACGGCGTTCTGTGTGCCTCTGGTTCTGGTGTCGGTTTTTGTGGGGAGGGCTAATTTCCAGATGTCTGGCAGGCGGGACGTGTCGTCACGCTTGTTCATGTTGTGAGGGTGTTTCTCTATCTCGATGGCTTCCATGATTATTCTCTTGTGGTGATGTTCCATGTTAAAGAGCAATTTGGAATCTGCAAAATTAATTTCGTGTCCTGTTTCTTTCATGTGTTGGAAAAGAGAGGAAGTTTTTTCTTCTTTTTTGACGGCATTCTTGTGTTCTGCGATACGTGCATTTATTCGTCTGTTTGTTTGTCCAGCCACGTACATTGGACAAACAAACAGACGAATAAATGCACGTATCGCAGAACGCAAGAATGCCGTCAAAAAAGAAGAAAAAACTTCCTCTCTTTTCCAACACATGAAAGAAACAGGACACGAAATTAATTTTGCAGATTCCAAATTGCTCTTTAACATGGAACATCACCACAAGAGAATAATCATGGAAGCCATCGAGATAGAGAAACACCCTCACAACATGAACAAGCGTGACGACACGTCCCGCCTGCCAGACATCTGGAAATTAGCCCTCCCCACAAAAACCGACACCAGAACCAGAGGCACACAGAACGCCGTCACCAATCAACCACACCAGACCCAAACCCAGACCCTCTCCACAGACATATTACAGACTCCATCCAGTAGCCAAACTATAGTGGCACCTCCGGATGCTGCACCCCCCTGCAATCCCTACACAGATCTGGCTGGCACAAGGCACAAAACCACAGCTCGCCCCTATACACGAAGCCAAGCCAGAGCACAACTAAATGCAGCACAGCCATCTTCTCAGAAAAACTCTTCACAAGCTCAAGAGGTCAAGACACGAAAGCTTTAGCAACTAATCTACACTTAATGACCCACCCAGTGGTATTCAGAATATCACTCATGAAATCACCCAAGATATCCCTCAAGTAATTAAGGAACAAAAGAAGAAAAGGCACACTAATCTAGGAACTTCCTCTCTGCCCAGAACGTTGGAGGCTATACACCACACCCCTCAACAGTATTTATAGGAACTCAAACACCAGACTCTGCTCTGTTCCAGTAACAAGAAGCCGAAAGCACCAGCCTGAAGATGACGAGTGAGACCTCGTCGAAACGTCGCACAGACACCCCGACTCTTACACGGGAAGACACCCGAAGACACCAAAACCTGCATTCCTGTACCCGTGAAAATCTACGAAAGCATATATATATATATATATATATATATATATATATATATGCAGTTCCAGTAACAAGAAGCCGAAAGCACCAGCCTGAAGATGACGAGTGAGACCTCGTCGAAACGTCGCACAGACACCCCGACTCTTACACGGGAAGACACCCGAAGACACCAAAACCTGCATTCCTGTACCCGTGAAAATCTACGAAAGCAAATTATATATATATATATATATATATATGTGTGTGTGTGTGTGTGTGTGTGTGTGTGTGTGTGTACTAAAGAAATACAATTCTGACAGTTTCTTAGAGCATAATTTATTCTGAGGTGTCAGCAGCATACCCCGGAGGTTGCCAACATTGTGCCATGTCCCTGTCTTTGAATTTAGGCTTGAAAGCAGCCTGTTATATCAAATAGAATACTTATTGTGTGTTCTTGGTTGTGAAGTGTGGGTGTGTTGCACCCACCACAGTTTCTCAGGTTTGTAAATGTGCCACAGGAGCAGAATTGCTGGCAACTTCTTATATATCCTATGGGAAACATTCTTTGTAGGAAATGCTTATCTGCATTTGAATCATATTTTATAATGTTTGAATCATATTTTATAATGTTTGCATACTGCAGAGTGCAACTTTAAGGTTGATATGGGGAGGAGGAATCTGCAACAGGAAACTGTATCAACTATCCAAGTAAATTCAGCATTATTCCCTAATTCAGGACCCATGAAGATTTTGTGATTATTGAACAGTGGTGCATTGGACTGCATCAAGATTTAGAGTAGTTGGGCTTACTTGCAGTTGAAGTCAAGGGGGCTTATGCAATGGACTAATGGTTCACATTAATTTCTGTGAGAACTAGCTGCAACTATAGAATCATAGAATAACAGAATAGTGTTAGTATGGCTGGGATCCTAAATTGTTGCTTGGCACATGTAAACAAGGATGCAATTTCTGCCAAGTCTCCCTCTATAGCAATTTCTACATCATTTCCAACTAACCTTCAGTAGAAGATTTTTGTGAATACAGGATTATAGAGGAACGCAGCAGGTGAGAAACACTTGTTAAATAAACGTGAACTATGTCACAGTTATGGAATAAATGTTGGGGTTCAGCCATTGTCTTTTATTTGCAAGCTTCTGAAAGTCACAAGGCAAGGCTTTTGCCAGAATTTGTGGGCTGGTTGTGAATTGATTGCCTCTTTAAAGTTTCATCAATGGTTGAAGATTATCGTTTCCTTCTTTGAGAGTGTAGTGGTTTTAACTCAAAATAGAGAATTGGTAGAAAGCATAATATGAAAGGAAGTTGTCTAGTGAAGTTCACATGATTTGAAGTATTTGCTCAACTACCACTATGCTGGTTTCCACTGAAATTGGAAGGAAGTGAAGAAAAATCACCTTAGTCAAAGAGTTCCCATTGCCTTCTGAGACAAGTTGCTCTGACCTTTTTTGGACATGGTTTCATTTCTATAGAAGTAACAATAACAAATGCAGCATATTATTTTATCCCAGTACAGCTCATCTTTTGTGCATGATTTAAAAAAGGATGGAACACATCTAGTATTGTTATTGTTGCAGTGTTGATTGTGATGACATACATAATTGCAACAGATGTACAGTGGTACCTTGGGTTACATACGCTTCAGGTTACAGACTCTGCTAACCCAGAAATAGTGCTTCAGGTTAAGAACTTTGCTTCAGGATGAGAACAGAAATCGTGCTCCGGCGGCGCGGCGGCAGGAGGAGGCCCCATTAGCTAAAGTGGTCTTCATGTTAAGAACAGTTTCAGGTTAAGTACGGACCTCTGGAACGAATTAAGTACTTAACTCGAGGTACCACTGTACAGACCTATGGCTCCATAAAAATGAAATTGCAAAGAACAGGACAAAATGCAAGTTTGATTTTTCAGTTTAGCTTGTTTGTGTGCTGCTTTTTCCACAGACTACAGTGGTACCTCAGGTTACAGACGTTTCAGGTTACAGACTCCGCTCACCCAGAGATAGTACCTCAGGTTAAGAACTTTGCTTCAGGATGAGAACAGAAATCGCACGATGGTGGCGCATCGGCAGCGGGAGGCCCCATTAGCTAAAGTGGTACCTCAGGTTAAGAACAGTTTAAGAACGGACCTCCAGAATGAATTAAGTTCTTAACTTGAGGTACCACTGTACTGTGTCCAAAGCAGCTCACAATGAATGTTAAATTCATATCAAAATGTACCATATTATTCGTCCCATAGGACGTTCCGTCCCATAGGATGCACCTAGTTTTTTTGGGGGGAAATAAAAGAAATTTCCCCCCTATATTTCCCCCCCCCAAAACCAGGTCGGGGAAACTGAACCAGGTCGAGGAACAGCAGGATGGCGGCGCTGCGCCTCCTTGCTGCCCCCCGAGCTTGTGGGGCTGGCCGATGTCTGTCCGGTGCGTGGGGCGCTCTGCTTCAGTGCGGCAGGCTGCTATGCGCAGCGTGGGGAGCCCTGCGGGAGTTCCCGCAGGGCTCCCCACACTGCGGATATCTGTCTGGTGTGCGGGGCGCTCTGCTTCAGGGCACCCTGCGCGCCGGGCGGCAGGCTGCTATCCGCAGCCTAGAGAGGCCTGCGGGAACTCCCGCAGGGCTGCCTAGGCTGCGGATGTCTTCCCGAAGAAGAAGAAGAAGAAGAAGAAGAAGAAGAAGAAGAAGAAGAGTTTGGATTTGATATCCCGCTTTATCACTACCCGAAGGAGTCTCAAAACGGCTAACATTCTCCTTTCCCTTCCTCCCCCACAACAAACACTCTGTGAGGTGAGTGGGGCTGAGAGACTTCAGAAAAGTGTGACTAGCCCAAGGTCACCCAGCAGCTGCATGTGGAGGAGCGGGGAAGCGAACCCGGTTCACCAGATTACGAGACTACTGCTCTTAACCACAGTGGCTCTTAACCACACTGGCTCTCAGCAAGCCTGGCACTCCGGGAAGCAGGCTGCAGATGTCTTCCTGGAGCCTGGAGAGTGAGAGGGGTCGGTGCGCACCGACCCCTCTCGCTCTCCAAGCTTCAGCGAAAGCCTGCATTCTCCCCATAGGACGCACCCAGATTTCCCCTTCATTTTTGGAGGGGGAAAAGTGCGTCCTATGGGGTGAAAAATACGGTATACTGTGTGTGTGTGTGTGTGTGTGTGTGTGTGTGTGTAATCTGTTTGTTTGTTATGAAGAATATAAAGAATTCAGATGACAAAATTCAGTACATCCATACCAGTCAAGGTGTGAGGCAAGTTCTACAAGGTAAATGCAAAAGATGTTACTAGGAAAGCTTGATGGGTTCCATCACCTCAATGCCATTTCCGTATGTTTCATAGGGCCAGTATTTTATACAAACTAACATTAGAAAGTTTGGCTAATAGACCAGAGGTTTGCCACCCCAGGGTTAAACCTTTCCAGCTGGCTCCTTTCTCTCTCCTCTCATAGACTTGCAGCCCAAATAAAAGGAGTGGGGGTGATTGGTAATGATAGCGATCACCCTTGACCAGACTCCCAAGTGTTCTACCTGCTCCTACAACAAAAAATCCAATGTGATCTTAAAATATTTACTGTCCAAAAAATAGTTTCTTCAAGCTCCATGCACCTTCAGTAAAAAACAACAACAACAGTGCTTGGAAAGTGAGCTTCATCTAGCCACTTTGAACAAATATCCAGTGGTTAAGAATGTTTTGCTTATAAATCTTACTACTAAACAACCCAGATACATATTTCACATTTTACAGTGCATATTCCAAATCTATGTCAATATGGATTAGCCCTGTGCTAAAACCGCCTCAGTTTTCCCCAAAAGATTTCTTCCTTTGTGGAAGAGATTTCTATTTTTCTCCCTTATTCTTAGGCTGCTTTAGAACTTCTTCAGGATTTTGGTGGGTGTATGGATAATGTTAATAGTATTTTTGCAAGCTGGTGTGTTTGTGGTTCCCCATTTCCATTAAACATTTCTCCAGCATTCTGCAACTTCCCTGGGTTTAAATTGAGGTGTGGGAAGCTGGCTGCTGAATGCCTGAGATGAGAGTACTTTCTGATTTATTTTTTTGTAATGGAAGTAATTGCTTTTGAATTCTGGTGCTGGAGGAGACTCTTGAGAGTCCCATGGACTGCAAGAAGATCCAACCTATCCATTCTGAAGGAAATCAGCCCTGAGTGCTCACTGGAAGGACAGATCCTGAAGCTCAGGCTCCTATACTTTGGCCACCTCATGAGAAGATTAGACTCCCTGGAAAAGACCCTGATGTTGGGAAAGATGGAGGGCACAAGGAGAAGGGGACGACAGAGGATGAGATGGTTGGACAGTGTTCTCGAAGCTACCAACATGAGTTTGACCAAACTGTGGGAGGCAGTTTGAGAGAATCCCTTGCAGATGACCACAGTGCCTGAAGACAAGACCGCAGAGAGGAACACAGAGAGAATAAATGCCATGGTGCAGCTGAACGCCTTCATCTACCCCACCTGCAACAAAACATGTCTGTCCCATATTGGTCTCTACAGCCACAGCAGGTGCTGTAACTCTCCAACTGCTTGACTTTACTCTGGATGAAGCACTCTTCCATTGTCTCTCAAGACAGATGGATGCCAGCTAATTCTTTGACTTCCTAGTGACTCTATATATCACTGAGGGGAGAGAGGAGAGTGTTAAATTCAGTTTTGAAAATGGCAGGCTTTACTTCTTTGTATTTATGAACAACACTTGGCTTTTTTGAGGTATGTTGTATACTTTGAGACTGATGCATTTTTTTCATAAAGCTTGCTTCTAGATATTAGGATCACAATCCAGTTTATTGTTATGCATAAATTCTGTTAATATCAATTCACCCATGTGACTAAACTTAAGCAAAAGGTTCCACTACTTACACCATTCCACTACTTACACACCAAGTAGTGGAACGAAGTACCGTTCCACTACTTACACACCAAGGGATGCTTTAATTTTCAAATATTTATTAGCAATTACTAAATATATAGATATTTTCCTGCCAACAAATGTTTGTACTTAAAGGTAAACATTTTAAATAGACTGTGATACACCGAAGAAAATCCCCTGTGTTGCAAAACAGAACACTCTGAAAATAGACTGTTGACAGAAGGTTTAAAGAACATTATCTTCAGTGTGAAAGAACCTCCCTTGGTCAGTATTTATTTATTTAACGCATCATATGCCACATACAAAAATGAGCGGATAAACAAAACAGCAGCTGCTTAACACCCAAACTTATTATTAAAAACAACACATTTTTAAAGTTGATTTAAAAACTAACAAAGACGGGGACCATGCTGGATTCTGTCAGGCAAGAGTTCCAAAGAAATGGGGCCCTCCCTGACAAGACCCTGACTCAATTGCTGGTGATTCTTAATAGTTCTTCTTTGACAGGGACCTGAGGATGTTCATATTGTTTTAGGAAATTCTCCAAATAACCTGTTCCTTTCAACTTGAACCTGAAAACAACTAGGCAACCAGTGCATATTGTATAGTAATGGTGCTACATTCTCTGAACATCCAACCCTTATAGGTATTGCAAGTGACTATGTTCTGCATAGGGACGCGGGTGGCCCTGTGGTCTAAACCACAGAGCCTAGGGCTTGCCGATCAGAAGGTCGGCAGTTCGAATCCCCGTGACGGGGTGAGCTCCCATTGCTCGGTCCCTGCTCCTGCCAACCTAGCAGTTCGAAAGCACGTCAAAGTGCAAGTAGATAAATAGGTACCGCTCCAGCGGGAAGGTAAACGGCATTTCCGTGCACAGCTCTGGTTCGCCAGAAGCAGCTTAGTCATGCCGGCCACATGACCCGGAAGCTGTACGCCGGCTCCCTTGGCCAACAAAGCGAGATGAGCACTGCAACCCCAGAGTCGTCTGCGACTGGACCTAACGGTCAGGGGTCCCTTTACCTTTACCTTTATGTTCTGCATTAGTTGTGAAATTAACAACCTCCCAAAGTAGAGTGGAGTTTTGTAGTCTGACCGTAACCAGGCCATGTGTAACTGACCATGGTTTGTTTTCTCTTAAGAACATGAGAAGAGCCTCCTGGGTCAATCCAGTGGCCCATCTAGTCTAGCCATCACAGGATTAAGTGGCCAGCCAGGTGCCTGTGGTAAACCCACAAGCAGGATTTAAGCTTAAGAGCACTCTCCCTCGTGTGGCTTCCATCATCTGGTATTGAGAAGCATCACTCCATCTGTGGAACCAAAGCATAGCTATGGCTAGTAGGATGTCCTGTTGGCATCCGTCCGTCTCAGGAGGCAACGGAGGAGTGAAGTCAAACTGTTGGAAATTGCAGCATCTGTTGAGAGATACAGGAGAGACATGCTTTGTTGCAGCCGGGGCAGATGAAGGCGCCCAGTTGTGCTGTTGCAGATGCACCACAACATTTCTTCTCTCTGCACTCCCTGCAGCTGTCATTCCTCCTGGGGTTGTTGCTATGGGTATATAACCTGACTGCCTGTCTCCAAGGCAATTATTTTTTAAATCTATCTAGGCTGGTGGCCGTCATGTGGGAGTGAGTTCTATAGTTTAATTATGCACTTTTTTTTTAGATAGAGTGAACCAGACTAAGCTGATAAAAGCCATCCAGGTCATCAACTCCACCTATGGATTCATAGAAACCATCAAGAGAAAGATAATGAATTTGCTTGAACTGTGAATTTGGTCTTTCATGGCAGGTCTCCATTCAGAAAAGGAAACTTCTCTACCCAGTTTTTCCATCTTAGGTGGATTAAGCTTCAGTTTGTCTGCCATCCTATAAACACCTCCAAACACCTATTCATGCTTCCTGCAGCCACATACTGGTGACACCTAAGCCCAAACTTCCAGATGATTTTTTTCCCCTATTGCATGTTAAAAAAACACAGTTGGAACTTCAGACATCCCAATGGCCATGAGGTTGAACGGAAATCCACAAGCCCTACTGTGGCGTTTGCCCATTCTTTGTGATTTTGTTTGTACAGGGGGATGGAAATGGTTAATGTAGAGTGACCAATGAGAAAGGTCAGAGGCGGAGCCTACCTGGTTTTGAGGCTCAGCCCAGGGGTTTTACCATTGGGAGTTAGAGGAGTCAGAGTCAGACAGAGTCAGACAGAGCCAGTACTACTGCAGTGCGCTCTACGTGGGGCTACCTTTGAAGGTGACTAGGAAACTGCAATTATTCCAGCATGCGGCAGCTAGACTGGTGACTGGGAGCGGCCACTTAGACCATATAACACTGGACCTGAAAGATCTTCATTGGCTCCCAGTACATTTCCAAGCACAATTCAAAGTATTGGTGCTGACCTTTAAAGCCCTAAACACCCTCAGTCCTGTATAACTGAAGGAGCATCTCCACCCCCACCGTTCTACCCGGGCACTGAGGTCCAGCGCTGAGGGTCTTCTGGCAGTTCCCTCACTGTGAGAAGTGAGGTTGCAAGGAACCAGGCAGAGGGCCTTCTCAGTAGTGGCACCCGCCCTGTGGAACGCCCTCCCAGCAGATGTCAAGGCAATAAGCAACTATTTTACTTTTAAAAGGCAGCCCTGTTTAGGGAAGTTTTTAATGTCTGATGCTGTATTGTTTTTAATATTTGGTTGGAAGCCGCCCAGAGTGGCTGGGGTATAAATATATTATTATTATTATTATTATTATTATTATTATTATTATTATTTAGTAAAAGACGAACATAGTGGTTGTGAAAGCTAGAGTGAGAGACAGGGATAGAACTGAGAGAGAAGAGTGTGAGATAGTGCCACATCTAGTTAAGGGCGCACATTTGAGAAACCGTTCTGAATATATTTAAAACTTGTTTGTTCTTCAATAAACTTTAATCTTCGTTGTTGACTTTATAACCTGACTGAGACTCACTGTTTCACCAGAAGAAACCTGGTTGGTGGCAGCAGAAGAATAAAGCAGTGGTATACAGGTCAATAAAAGGGACACGGGTGGCGCTGTGGGTTAAACCACAGAGCCTAGGACTTGTCCATCAGAAGGTCAGCAATTCGAATCTCCGCGACCGGATGTGCTCCCATTGCTCGGTCCCTGCTCCTGCCCACCTAGCTATTCAAAAGCACCTCAAAGTGCAAGAAGATAAATAGGTACCGCTCTGGCAGGAAGGTAAACAGCATTTCCATGCTCTGCTCTGGTTCGCCAGAAGCGGCTTAGTCATGCTGGCCACATGACCTGGAAGCTGTACGCCGGCTCCCTCGGCCAATAAAGTGAGATGAGCACCGCAACCCCAGAGTCAGCCATGACTGGACCTAATGGTCAGCGGTCTCTTTACCTTTACACAGGTCAATAGTCTGTGAAACGACCTGGGGCTCTGTATGAATACCACACCTACCTTCTGCAGCTATGTCTCCTGTAAGGAACTTAGCCACTGTAACACTTTTCCCCAGCTCCAGCCCAGGGCAGTGGTATAGCAGGATGTCTTGGTTGATGGTATCAAGAACCACTGAAGGGTCTAGGGGGGAACTTAACAGCGCTGCTCTTCATCAATTTCTGGCATGAGTCGGGTCCTTCCTTTGCAAAAAGCTAGCACCTTGTTCCTGATCGTTCACAGAAATTGCTGCTGTTTCCTAATGGCAACTGCTCTGCCACATTCCTCCTGGTCTGCTTCAGTTTGCTAGTTCTCAGGAGATTGGTAAATATCAGGAGAAAGCAAGGGCTGCTGTTGCAAAAGCTCTCCTTCTGATCACACTGTTCCTTTCTGCTGTTTATGTAGCAGAGAATTTGTGTGCAGACTGAAGATCATGTAAACTTATTCATTCCTAAGCAAATTGCTTAGCAACAGGTAGGGCAATACAGGGAAATTAGCCTAAATTTGGCTACGGTTTCTACACACGTTCCAGCTGACTGTTTATCTTAGGTTTTCATGCATGAGCATGAAAGGTTTTCCTTTTCTTTTTCTTCATGTGTTTATGTTTAGAAAATGTGGGTAGGAGGAATGAGGCAGTATTTGGGAGATGCTGAAACTTAAAAAAAAAAAAAACAAGCCTGAAGTTGTTGCTACTGTGACAATAAAATTCAACTATAGTGGTACCTCAGGTTACATACGCTTCAGGGTACAGACTCTGCTAACCCAGAAATAGTGCTTCAGGTTAAGAACTTTGCTTCAGGATGAGAACAGAAATCGTGCTCTGGCGGCACAGCGGCAGCAGGAGGCCCCATTAGCTAAAGTAGTGCTTCAGGTTAAGAAGAGTTTCAGGTTAAGAACAGACCTCCAGAACGAATTAAGTACTTAACCCGAGGTACCACTGTACAGTGGTTGCAGAAGACAGTCTGCTTAAGAACTCAGGGCAATTATGTTTTTAAAGGTTTTCTCTGCAGCCAGGTAGACTAGATTATATCAAACAACAAGCAGTAGTCATTTTCAACAGAATGTTAGATCAAAGTGTAAATCAAAACTGTCTTCCAAACCTAAACAGATATGTTACAGACTAGAATTCCATGTAACATATTTTTGCAATTCATTGATTGTGTTCTTTGTTGGAACAAGTAGGCACAACATTTCTATATGATGCAGATGTTGCAGTAAACCTATGGCCCATCGTCACATGTTACAACACTAAGCAAACTAAGGTTTGTTCTTGGTTACAGGTGAGAGCTTAACCACAAGCCCTGGTTTCAGATGACTCAGTAAGCCATCCCTTTGCTTAGCTTTCATGCAGAAAATGAGTGAGGATGAACAAAGAAGTTGCGAGCTCATTTCAGGAAGTCACTTGTGTGGTTTTAGCAAGCCATAGTTTGGCTTACTGTGATGTGCACCCCAGATCCTTGTAATCTTCAAGAAATTTATGCAGTTCTTCAACAATGGGGAATTAAAAAAAAACATATTTTCATATGCTTATCGTAAGAAATATATATATAGGTTCAATTTTTTCACATATTACTCTGGATTTTCCATATGCTTTCTATCTTCATAAATATGTATAAAGAAAAAGTTCCTAGCGAACATACATTTCCAGAATGCAAAAATCTGTCCCTGACTGATTTCAAACTTAACTGTACATACAATGAACATAACAAGATTCTTCAATGTTAACACTTGATTGCATTGATACGTTATCTTAGCAGCTCTTATGACTTACTTCATTCAGTTTCTTTTGTATCCTGATATTTAAAGTAAACAGTTCATTGCACACAGTAACACAAATTTGTGATGGGCAATATGGCAATAATTTATTAACCTTTTTAGCAAACTACACTGAGTTGTATCTGCATGGTACTATGATTAACTTACCTTTCCTGGTTTTCATGGAAATTCTGCTGTCAAGGAGGTCTAAAACGTTCACTATAATGGATAAGATTAAAGATAAACTGATCTGTCCAAATGTGTGTTGATTCATTTCCAGAACATTTGGAAATTAAAATCCCACAAAGTGCTGAGCACTTGTAGGTTTATCAGCATGTAAAATCCGAGACAAATTGATTCTTAAAATAGGCTGATAGATTACAGAATCGAGCACCACTTTCAAACTCGATTAGATGCGTTGCTGAAACATGCAGAAAGTCATTTCTCTCTGGGAAGATTTTTATCAAGTTCTTCTCAATAGAGTACAAGTGTTAAATGGGCTTATCACATTGACAACATGTCTGCACTGTATCAAACAAGGCAAACATCATAGAGCGTGCTCCTCAGGAATTGCTGCAGTTCTTATGTGTAGCACAAGGTCGGACACTGTCACACAGCTAAACTGAATGTTGCTCCTCCTCCCCAGGTCATTCTCTCTTTTTTTTAAAAAAAATGAATTTTATTAGTATTTTCCACACAACAACAACAGCATGAAAGATATCAAAAATAATAATACACAACACACCAAAATCAACATTCAAAAACTAAAAAAACCAACAAAAACAAGCAAACGAAAACAAATCCATATCTTACAAGTTAATATTATAAACACTAAAACAACAACAAGACATTGACTTCCACCAGTCCCACAGCACCTCCTTTATCTCTTATTGTGTCTTCCTGTTTTCCTGTTTTCTTTATCATCTCTATCCTAACATCTAGATATAAATCCTTCTTTCATATCCTTTCACTTCACAAGGTTATTCCAGACTCAGCCAGATTTCTGCCCTCGAACCTTGACTTTTGAGGTATTCATTTAGGCACTCCCATTCTTTTTTTACTTCACTTTTTGGTTTTTGTCTTATTATGTCTGTCAATTTGGCTAATTCTAAGTATTCTGAGAGCTTACATAGCCACTCTCCCCTAGTGGGTAACTGATTCCCTTTCCAGTACTTAGCCACAAGGATTCTTGCTGCAGACGTTGCGTATAAGAAAAAAAACTTATACGCTGTATAAAAACTGTAACTTGAGGACTAGGATGGCTCGTGGACCTGATGGCATTGCACAGTCACAGACCATTGGCATGTCCTGTCCTGTACACCTAATCGTATTTTATACATCTTTAACATCTACATGGAACTGCTGGTGGTGGTTGCCTGGGAATGTGGGGTTGGGTGTCAGTAACATATAGATGGCATACATTCTATCTTTGGGAGGCTATGAAGGTTCTGAATTGTTTCCTGAGCATAGTTATATATTGGATGTGCAAGGCAACACAATGACCAAGTACAACAATGCAATATCAATATAAACTGTTTATATAATCTATACAGAACATTGAACAATATGAGAATCCAAATAAACAGAAATCTTATAATTCTCTGAAAGTCACTAAATGTGCACCCTTGATGGATTCTCTTGAAAACATAGAACCAAAAAAACATAAGTCTTAAAAGTCTCTGAAAGTCTTTGTAGACTATGCAAGTCTCTGAAAGAAGCAGTGGGTCAGATTCTTATCTGATGAAAACAAGCTATAAAGCTTTGTTTTATGATGTCCAACTCTGCCGAAGTGGTCCGCAAACAGACGTAGTGAACAGTGATTCTGGATATACCCAGTGTTTCGTAGAATTCTTCTTCAGCACAGCAGAAGGATACAGAAATGCTTCATAAACTGCAAATAAATTATTGAAATGATGACCTGCATATACATGGTTAAAGGTAAAGGGACCCCTGACCATTAGGTTCAGTCGTGACCGACTCTGGGATTGCGGCGCTCATCTCGCTTTATTGGCCAAGGGAGCCGGCATACAGCTTCCGGGTCATGTGGCCAGCATGACTAAGCCGCTTCTGGCGAACCAGAGCAGAGCACGGAAACGCCGTTTACCTTCCCGCCGGAGCAGTACCTATTTATCTACTTGCACTTTGATGTGCTTTTGAACTGCTAGGTTGGCAGGAGCAGGGACCGAGCAACGGGAGCTCACCCCGTTGCGGGGATTCGAACTGCCAACCTTCTGATCGGCAAGTCCTAGGCTCTGTGGTTTAACCCACAACGCCACCCGCGTTATTCCAAACTATACGCATGAACTATAATGACAATTCAATATGAAATAAAACCAAAAGTACATACCCCATCTATATGGTGAATGGAATTGTATAACAACAATATCTGGAAGTGTTGATAGTCAGCGGAAACTGTATGACAGGGCTAGGTATACAGCTGAGGCTGAACAGGATTTTGCTCCTCTTGAAGGATTGGGTTTATAGTATGGGAGTTATTCTTGTCATACATTTGCCCCCGGATTGGATATACAGTTTGCGGCAATGCCAAGGACTGACTTTGCACAGCTTCAGCTAATGTGTCAGCTGCACCTTTTCCTGGTGAAAAGCAGATCTGTCCCAGTTACACATTCTTTGCCACATCCAACTTGGTTTACTGCATGTTTGCCATGGGGCTGCCCTTGAAATGTGTTTGAAAACTTAATCTCCTTCAAAATGCACCGGCTTAAATGAATTGCACTGGTTTCTAAATTGTTTAAGGGCACAATTTAGGGTGCTGATGATTACTCATGAAGTCCTAAATGGTTTGACACCAGACTATTTCAAGGGCTGTCTTCGCCCACATGAATCTATTGGTTTTCAAGCATTATTTCCATTCTATTTCTCCTTTATCATCACTTCCAAACACATTTTGGGCGATATCTAGCTTTATTCATACTCAGAAGAGACCCACTGAAATCAATGGACTTACTCTAAGTGTGACTTAGTTGAGCTCTAGGTGTACTCGTAGTGTTATGTACTGAAGTTCTCACCCTGGGCCAGCAGGGGGATACTGTAGATAGTTATACAAATGAAGGATCGAAAGTGACGTTCAGTGATTGGATAGTTTTAGAAAGTTGTTACAGTAACATGGTACTGGAGCTCTATATAAGCAGGCTGACTGAGCCCTTCAGTTCAGTTCTGTTCTGGCCTGTGAATAAACAAGAGCTGTTTGAAGAATCACTGTGTTGTCTGATATGTTCACCCACAACTTAACACGCAGTCCTTATTTTGCAGCTGTGGCTTGAATTCAGCATTTAAAAAAATATCAAGCTGTTCAGGGAAAGGGGGGGGGAAGGGTGTGTGCTTAAGAGTTCTCTCTCAATTATTATTAACATTTTGCAATTGCAGCTGAAAGGTTTTCCGCACCTGCTGGTGTGTTGGCCAAGGGAAAGGTGGGTGTCGGTTGCCCAAAACAGTTTCAGAGGCTTAGTAGGCCTAATTGGTTTCATGGGCCAAAGGTTCTCACCACTATTTTCACTGCCCTCTGATTGTTTTTAGTATATAATAGTTCCAGCCTACCAACCACAGTTAAATTATCCAAGTTAAGAAGAACTTACCTAAATGTGAACTGTTGATTTGAAAGAGGTTTTGTAGAGTAGGAATAGTAGTAGCAGCAGCAGCTGCAGATATTCGTAATTGTAGAACTACTACTTTGGAGTTCCATATGTTGCATTTTAAAGCTTATTGGTTTTGATATTGTAGCCTACCCTTCCAAGAAGTCTTTAATGTAGAATGGAACCATTCTGTTTAGCTAAATAGATTCTGTAGGGTGGGCATTAAAGGGGAAAAAAAGTCTGGATACTGCATTGATAGATCAGCAAGTCTCCCTCTCCCCTCCCCTCCTCACCTTTGATAATACATAAAATATGGATTGGTTACTCTACAAATATTGATCTGCATTGCTTATACAGCACTTAATTAGTTTTGCTGAAGACCATAGTACTGCATTTATAGCAATAATCTTTTAAAGAAGATGATGTATACCCAAATAATGAAGCAAGAGTTGCCAAACGGGATATCTAAGGACAATTAATTATCATTGGAAAATAAGACTCTGTAAATAATGCTGTTGAAGTTCTTTTAACTGTTCTTTTCTGGAAGTGGTTTAATTATGTTTTATTACTTCTTGTATGTTTTGTTTTTGAGTTCTTTTTGTTTTTACATATCCTTTCCCATCTATTAAGAGGCTCTTAAGGCAGAGAATAAGTAAATAAATATTAATTGAAAGCAGTATTTATTAAAGTTGCCAACATTTTTAAAAAACAAATCAAACTGAGGGCGGCAGAGAAGTTGGTAGACGAGGTCTTCAGGGACATTATAGCCGCATCCTGTTCCCAGGATTATAGCTGCGCTGTTTCTTGGAGAGTAAGATTCTTTAGGAAGGAGAGCAAGACGTTGAGGAAGAGGTAAATGCGGGACTTGACATCTTTCCGCAGGGCCTGCAAGACAAAACTGTTCCGCCTAGCTTTGGTTTGGACTCATTCTGACCCTTATGTTTCTCTCCATTATGGTTTTGATCTATGGGCTACTTTTAAAATAAGGCTGCATTTTAAATTGCATTTTAACCTGTATTTTAAATTGGTGGGGTTTTTTCCCCTATTATGTTTTTACTGTAATTTTACTGGTATTAGCTGCCCTGGGCCTGGCTCTGGCTGGCGAGGGTGGGGTATAATTAAATGTATTTATTTATTTATTTATTTATTTATTATTATTATTATTATTATTATTATTATCCCCTATCTCATAGGTATGTACACACACACAAAATTTGAACAAAATCTGAGATGTGAGACCACGGTCGAGTATTAAAATCAGGTGATTTGGTGTGGAATGACCCACCTATTATTTACAATGGCACACAAAAGGCAGAGTGTGTCTGCTGAATTTTGGCATCGCACAGGGAATTGCTGAAATTTGAGACCCCAATAGGCATTTGAATACCAGTTGTTGGAAACTGCAGGTTTTTGAGAGTGCTGTTGTGCCCAAATCCTGCTTTGTGGTATTGCCATAGGCATGTGGTTGTCTTGGGCTATGTGGTTGGCTTGGGCTAGATATATTCTTACCTGAAATCTTTGGGGAAAGAATAAAATGGAAGTTTGCAAGAATGCAGTGTTGAAATTGAAAATAAATGTGCATTTATTCTATTTTTTTAATGCTCATATAACCCCATTTTGCGTGACAACAGGCCCCAAGGTGGCTGACAATAAATGAACATTAATATGTAATGAAGACAAGCTTTTGTTTTCTTATATTGTGTGGCTTTATAAGTTCTTTTTGTGTGTGTGTGAGTTGTGATGGTAAACAAAAGGTTAATAAATAAAAAAAGGTTGCCTATGCTTGATTAGTTTAAGGCAATCCTGCTACCCCAAAGGCTGCCACAATATGTTGTGAATGGAGTCAACAGTTTGGTTTCATTCTTATTTCTTTCATTGCATTCTATCAAGGTTGCTATGGAAAACAAAGAAAGTTATCTCTGCATGGTAAGCCTTTATTTCCCTCAAAATAAGGAAAGGACAATCCCCTTCGAGCTTTTTAATTAAAGAAAATGTCCTGGTTTGGAAGCCAAGGAAATTTCTGTCAAAAGACGGTTAAGGAATTATAAATAAGGCTTTAATAAAATTCAGAAAAAGATGAATGCTTTGGCATGAAATCAAAACTTTAGTATTGAGCCCACCGTGCTGAAGTCCTGCAAAAAAGACGGCACTAATTTTAGATGCTTCCTTTCTCACCAGGAACACAATATAGGTTTCTTCTACCTTCCACTCAAATCTCATTTTCTTCCTCACTATAGATACGACAGCTTCTTTGCTGACTCTTTGGTTTGTTGTGATGGACTGCTGGCCCATTTGTAAGTTACTTCACCTCACTTAATTCAGCTTGCATAGTGCTCCATTTTGCCTTTATGTTATACGTCATCTTAAGGAATGAATGTATTTACACGGGGAAATTTAACTGCAGACAGGGAAGCTGTTGAAGAGGGAGAATGTGTGCAAACAAAACAGGATTTACCACAGGTGAACACCACATGGCACCTCTGCCTGATTATGAGAGCAATTTTGATTGCTTTTGTATGTGTTTGACGACTGAGCAGAACACAGTGACTTCTCGTTTTAATCTTACATCCCATTACCTGAACGGTGTGTTTATTTTATTGACACACACATTTTGCAACTCTGCATTTGCTTGAGCCATTGATATCTGTACTAATCCATATTAATGAAATTATATGCTGCAAACTGTAACTTAATTATGGTGAATGGAGGAGTAATGCTTTGCAAAATCATCCTAATGCATTCGCCTGGGTCTCAGATATTACTTGCAGCATCTGTAAATTAGCTGTTGTTGTGTTAGTAGTGGTTAGCATTTAAACAACAACAACAACAACAGTGCTGTAACCAGCAGCATATATTTGGGGCAAAATATGCTCTGGAGCTAGGAATAGTTATTGACTAGTAAATGTTGGTAATAATTGTAAACAGAGAAAAAATATTTGTTTCCCCTTCTTCCCCGTTCCCCTCCCTCTCCCTTTTTTGTACAAATGGGAGTTATTTATTCATTTAAAATCTTACTACAACCATCTTGTAAATAATTATTTAAATAGTTGGAATTTTGTGGATGCTGTCTAATGCTACGATATTTCCCTTATATACCCAAAAAATGTATAAGTAGATGTTTCAACTAGGCTAAACTGTGATGTTTCAGGTGTGGACTGCAGCTGTACCAAAGTCTTCTTGTACTTTAGAATTCATTCTGCAATCCTGTCTGTGATGTTAAAATCAGAATAAGCCAAGAGTCCCTAGCGTTGGAGTTAATGGATAATATGTACACAGCAGTTGCATTTAAGTCAACTCTTTGGTCGGTCCCATTGAACTCTTATCATCAGTTGATTATGCATTAATCTATGCTAGAGGTAGAGTCTGTGATTATTTTTGCCTACTACTGAAGGACTTAAATCCTGTGAACCATGAATTACATTTTGCCCATGGGGCCTTCTTCCATCACTTCCCAGCAAATCTCCTTTTTTCAAGGAGCCATTGCTGAGTGTTGGCAAACACTCCAAAACCACAGTTTACTTGCCTAGGGGGTAGGGAAAATAGAGCAGTGTGTGTGTGTGTGTGTTTGTGTGAGAGAGAGAGAGAGAGAGAGAGAGAGAGAGAGAGAAGGGGAGGGAGGGAGGGAGGGAGGGAGAGAGGGAGGGAAAGGGAGAGACAGAGAGTGGGAGTTGGTTAGTGGAAATCAAATTCCCCTAGTACAAGTGGAAGTGCCTAGCGTTATGACTGCACTGGATCAAAGCAATTGGATCAAAGCACTGGATCCACCAATTGCCACAGATGCATTTTTGCATGTGTATACAAGAATCATACGCATGCGAGGTGTTCTTCGATTAGTGTGTCTTTTGCACATGTGAAAAATCCCATCAGTTGCAATGACTGAAACATGTGCACCTTAGCAGATGAGGTTTTTTAAAAAACAAAAACGACAACTATCATGAGGTCTTCGACTAGAGTTGGGGCATGAAACGGATGAACAAACAATGCTTGCCACACAGAGATAATGTCTGTCCTATTAAAAACTGTGCTCCTCTACCTCTGGTGCCCTCTGCGATGGGCAAAACTACAACCATGCTTGGTTCCATGAGTGAAAAAATAGGGCCAGTTAAAGCAATTGCCTAAAAGACTGTGGGGCACTGGTCTGTGAGCAGACTTAAGCAAGGCTGCTCAAAGTACTGTGGTGGGAACAATAGGAAAATTATATGCTGTACATAGAATGGGCACTTGCTTCAGCTATCAGTCCCAGATCTAGTCTGTTGTTGGGATGGGTCTGTATTCCTCTTCTCTCGTCCCAGTAGAGTTAGCAGAGTGGCTGCCATTATGTTTCAGGACACTTGATGCAACAAGTATTTGGAGAGCAACGTAGACAACAGTTTTCCGTGGCAGAATTGAGTATTCAGAACCACTCCGCTTCAGCTTAGGCTAATGGAGTGCTCTGCTTCTTTCGAAACATTCGGTAGCTATGTAAGATTGTTTCCCATGGATCTCTCATTGCCATGCTGTTGCAGATAACACTCAGGCAAGCAGCTCTCCCACAAATAGCATTTAACTTATTAACTTAACTGTCAACTTTCATTCAACATGCCACCACCATGGGTACTCTTTTTATGGCACTTCTCTCCCTGACATATTAGAGCACTTCTCATTATGAACTACTGTGTTCATGTTAATGTATTCAATTTCTGCTTAATGACTATCAAATATAATTTAATTAAGGGAATGCTAATTCATACATAATAGAATAAATATAAATCTGTACAGGCAGCCTTGGCTGATGACTCTGTGTACCGTGAGAAATTTATTTATGCATATTGTAAGCTCCATATAGATGGCTGTGTCGGTGGGTGGGTAGCGATTTTAGTTCTTTAGATGCCTTAGATGTCTATAAATTGAAATAATTCGTCTTTGTATCAAGTCCTTTAAGGACTAGAAGTAGTTTACATTTTGGATGTGTGTTCCTATGGTGCTTTGTTTCACTACAGTAGCACCTCGGCTTATGTTACCCTCGAGTAACGTAAACTTCGGGTTGCGAAAGTGGCAAACCCGGACGTGTTTCACCGCATGCGCAGAAGCGGTCCCCCTGGTTGCGGAAACCCCGGGATCTGACCGGAGCTCCGGAACAGATCCCGTCAGCTACCAGAGGTACCACTGTATTTTAGCATCTACAAATTGCGAGAATTGTGCCAGTTAAAATACAGTTGCAGATGGGGGAGTTTCCTAATGATAAACTCCACTAACATCAAAACCTTGCTGTGTAGATTTGTATGAATTTATTGAGAATTTCTGTTTGCAACCGTTGGACATACCAGGAAACGTTGCTGTTAGTTTTGTTCTCTTGACATTTTTATCCAGTTGTTTTAAATGTCATTTCGCTAAACTGGAACATAAGCTGTAATCAAGGCTGCAGGCTGAAACCCACTGTTAGAATATTCCGTTCCACCTTAAGCGACAGGCATGAGACTGTTGCGGGTCACCTGTCTGTTTACACTCCAGCACGGCTTGCTGGGAACTTCTGTTTGTGTATAGCTTTTGTTTATCCAGTCTTGCTTTGGACATGAAGGAGAGAAGACGCGTTTTCCTTTTGTCCTTATGTATGCTGAATAAACTGCTTGTAAATATGCTCAGCACAGCCTCTCCATTCCACTTCCGTTGCACAGTGTTTTACTCTGCTGAGTATGCGTGCCCAGCTTCTGACGGCTTCTGAAGCTAGGGTCACAGTTTCATGCTGATCCAAGGACCAGCTGGCCCCGGAGGGCTGGGGACAGCTGGGGGCCTGCCAATTGCCCCTGATTCCTTGGCTGCATCCCAATACCCACAACTGGCTGCACTGGGGTGGGTTTGGGTGAAGAGGAGGTGTCTCTCTCCAGAACTGTTCCAGGCTGTGTCATTGGAAAACACCACCAGTTGGAGTGCTGCCAGACACCTCCCCTGACTGTGGTTAGAAACTACCACCAGCAGCACCCCCATTTGAGGTAGCCAGCAGAAATTCCATAAACAGGGCATTTGGGGGGCACAGAGGAGGTCAGCCTGTGGGTTGTTCAGTGAAAGGTTATTTCCCCTGCCCCACCTTTCCTAGCTGAAGCGAGAGGTGGGGTTCTGAAAGCAGGAGTGGCCATACTACCCTATCACGCCCTGTCAATGTCAGCAAGGGGTTTTGACAGAAGCTGGAGTGAACACATGGGATAATAAATGATTTTATGGGGAAAGACGATACAGTGGATCAGCGGCGTAGCGTGGGTTGTCAGCACCCGGGGCAAGGCGAGTAATTTGCGCCCCCTAACCCGGGGCAAGGCAAGTAATTTGCGCCCCCTAACCCCTAACCTGCTGCCGCTGCCAGCTTCTTCTTGCTGCTGCCTGGTCTGGTCTGGTGTCGTTCTCTCCCACGCTCAGCGCTGCGCTGGGTGGCCGCTGCACTGTCCCTCCCCCAGATAGTCCCTCACTCTCTCTCCGCACCGCACGCCTGGCACCCACCCCCTCCACAGTGGGCAGCGACCCGGCGGCTCGGATCAGATTCGCACAGCTAGCACTGCAGTGAGAGAGAGTGAGTGAGCCAGGTAGGGGCAGAGAGCTGCGAGTGCGAGCGCGCCCCCCCAGATGTTGCGCCCGGTGCGGCCGGTCCCCCCTGCACCCCCCACGCTACGCCACTGCAGTGGATTGACTGACTGTTCCTTTGCAGGAGCAGGAAGGAGAAATGGTTCGGAAGCAGGAAGAAGTGAAATCAAGGGGGCATACAAAAAGGTTAGATGAAGAAAACAGGAGGCAACTCAAGTAAAATGGGGGGGCAAGAAAGCATGGAAGAGAGGTGTGGGAGGAAGGTCAACAGAGAGAGGACAGAATGGAAGAGGAATCTGAAATCAGAACAGGTTGTTATATTATTCTATAACACACCCCAAAGGCCATTGAATAAGCATACTACCTGCATTTCTGGGTTTTAAATTTGACCTTATGTGCATAAAATATTTTCAATATTGAGTTTAATACAACAAACATTAAGATTTGTTAATACAAGGTTATTGACTCGATGTTATAGTTTAATACTTCAAAATCTCTGCATTATCAAAAAAGGTAGGGAGATAAAATGATAAACTGAACAACAACAAAAAAAGGTTGATAGTCCCAATTTGAACAAGCAAAATTTATGTAGGAGAGGTTTTGCATAGCTCCTAATAAAATGTTAATATTTTGTTTATATATACACAAACTGTAGCACATTGTTTTTTCCAGCTTAAAGCAAATGTCAAAGAAAACTTGAGTAACATTTTTTTTTAAAAAAAAATATGGATTGTATCTTTGCATTGCAGTGCAATTAGATTTAAATGTGTACATGAAATGTCACGATGACCTTTCATATTCCCTTCTCTCCTTTAGAAAAAAATACTACTTATTATCTAATCCAGGGATTTTCTTTCTTTCTTTCTTTCTTTCTTTCTTTCTTTCTTTCTTTCCTTCTTTCCTTCTTTCCTTCTTTCTTTCTTTTTGACTTGTGCTCAGACACTCAAGCATTATCTCCCAGTGAGAGGATACAACCCTGTATTGCCAACTTGCCCATTCTACCAAGATCACCAAAGAACTTTTGCCAGGAATGCAATTTCAGTCTGGATCATATGAGACTAACAGGAGGGGGGACATTCATATACCTAGGATCAAACACATCCAAGGTCTAAAAAGGTGCATTGTAAGTCATGGTTTATTTTCTTGGGGTTATCAACCAAAGACAGCAGCAGTAATAACTACAACAAATAGGGTTGTGCCTTTGGGCTTGTAGTGTACATCTCGTACATAATCCATTTTGAGATGTAGATGTATCAGGGAAATAATGTCACGTGGTGTGAAAGGTGGAAATGATTCACCCATTGCCCTTATAATTTCTTTATTGTTGCTGTTGCCTTATCCTATATGCTATCATCTGTGTGAATAGCTATGAATACATATTCCGTACTCCTGTTCTGAGACAGAAAAGGGCACCCTAATCTAGAAAACAAAGTACAGTCTGAATTTTAGAAGCAGGTTGTCCAACTTGCAATCTGGTTTTTCTGCTAATTTATTTATAAAGCTAAGGATGCAGTTTCACCTAGGAAATGTGCTTCTTCACCTGCCTCCCCCCACAAACAACAACAACAACACTGCTCAGAATTTAAACTTCACCATGCCTTTTCAAAGGCTACATCTGGAACCTGACTACAGCTTCTCTATCATTACGAGAATGAGATTTGGAGAAACAGTCCTTTCTCTGCCTTGAAACAGTTCCTTGCAACTCTGTTTCCCTGTGCTCCCGGTTTGCTTCTGTCTTTGCACAGAAGGGCTACAAGAAGAAAAGTATGACAGTTGGATAGGTTATATCCCTCCATTCCACGGAGGAAACACAAAACATTGACAAGACGTGAAGCGCTTTGTGCTCACCTAGATCTCAGGAGACCAGTAGCTGGGTGCCAGAGATAACTTGAACTCCTCATTTGTCAAACAGAGCATCTTCAGACAACAATACATACTGAACACATTCCCATCTTGAATAATCCAGGACTGTTTTGCCTTCTGTCTAGAATCAAGTAATGCTACCCCGAATTGTCAGGATAGGAACAGGAATTTTGTGGTTTTTACAGGGGCGGGCGTAGATAGCACGATAAAGGTGTTGTTTTATATTTGAAAATATTTGCTCAGACTTGGCCAAATGTGTCCAGGCGGTTAGTTCTGCTGATGCTATAGCTGCTCTTTGTGAGAAAATTTGTCTGGATCAGACAAATGAATCAGAGAAATTAGCATTCTGTTCTCACAGTGGCGAGCCAGATAACTGTGATAAATCTGCAAGCAGAACCCAAGAATGGAATAAATAATTGAAACTGAATCTCACCCCCCCCCCATTTCTACAGATACAAAACTGTATCTCTGTGATGAAGGTCTCTTAAGACATTGTTGATCAATTATGATTGTCCTCAATGCTATTTTTCTCGAAAAAGAGGTGCTGGAACTCACCATAAACGCCTCCCTTATTCTCTTAATTTGGCAGTGGTGCCCACTTGAGAGGTGCAAGAGCTGAAAAGAAGTCCTGATTGTCACTGACTCCTTTAAATTTTGTTCTCTATTTGAAGACTCCCTGTTTAAAAATCTGCTTTGCCGGCTAAATTGATTCTGATTACATGCACCTTCTATATAGTGCTCAACCAAATATCTAATTTAAAAGATTGGCATCTGAAGATAATTCTTTCTTGGATAGGTAAGAATGTGTTTTTATCACTACTGCTTGTTGAAATGTGTTTTTTGTAATTATGCACTTTAAATATAACATTTTGGTAAAAAAGAAAAGAAAGAAATCTTGATGAGTTCCATGCGGCAATATGCATCTGATTATTGGCAGCACACATAACAGTTATGGAATGAAATACATAGAAATAGGAAGCGACATTTTATGGAATATGATGAGCTAGGATCTTAACATCTCCACTTCCTTGTTATATCTTAGCACCCTTGCCAACCCACTGAAAATGAAATGGATCAAAGTGCAGGGGTAAAGAGAGCCTCTGCATTAAATCTATGAAAATGCAATCAGCCAAGGCCTGCAGAGTTGGTAGAAGTAGCCAACAAAAGTAATACTGCAGCTCTGACCGGTTTTAATTAAAAAGCCTCAAAAATGAATATTGGGACTGATTAACTTTAATCGCTTGTCCCAGAACAAGCGCTAATTAAAGTTATCATAGGAAAATTTATGGAAGTGGCCAATGATGTCTTTGCAAGAACCCAAGCGGAGTCTTGAATCATCCTGATTGCCAAGGCACAAGGAGACGCCACAAATTATAAGAGCCGTAAGTAATTTCTCAAGAATGTCTACAAAATATTGCTATCCTGGGTGTACTCTTCTATCAAACCCAACTTCATCAGCTTTGGAGGTTGTACATATTTCCTTCAAATAAGTCAGCATTTTTTCTTGCTTCTTAGGTTGCCTCCAATGATAAGGTAGCATATGCTGGGATTGAGCCTAAACTTTGAAATGTTACTTTTGAGGATCCTTTCGCTTTGGGACTGAAACTGCCTTGGTTGCACTGGTTGATGATCTCTGGTGGGCTAGGGACAAAGGTGAGAGCCGATTCCTAGTTCTGCTGGATCTCTCAGCGGCGTTTGATACCATCGACCATAACATCCTTCTGGACCATCTAGAGAGGCTGGGAGCTGGGGGCACTGTTATACAGTGGTTCCGCTCCTTCCTCCTGGGCCGTGTTCAGAAAGTGGTGGTGGGGGATGAGTGTTCAGACCCCTGGGCTCTCACTTGTGGGGTGCCTCAGGTTTCTGTCCTCTCCCACATGCTTTTCAACATCTACATGCGGCCGCTGCAGAGATCGTCAGGGGGGTTGGGCTGGGTGTTCATCAGTATGCAGATGATACCCAGCTCTACCGTGAAGGCGGTGATACCCAGCTCTACCGTGAAGGCGGTGAAAGTCCTGTGTGAGTGTCTGCAGGTGATTGGAGGACGGATGGCAGCTAACAGATTGAGGTTGAATCCTGACAAGACAGAAGTACTGTTTTGGGGGGGACAGGAGGCGGGCAGGTGTGGAGGACTCCCTGGTTCTGAATGGGGTAACTGTGCCCCTGAAGGACCAGGTGCACAGCCTGGGAGTCATTTTGGACTCACTGCTGTCCATGGAGGCACAAGGTCAATTATGTGTCCAGGGCAGCTGTTTACCAGCTCCATCTGGTACGCAGGCTGAAACCCTATCTGCCCGTGGCCTGTCTTGCCAGAGTGGTGCATGCTCTGGTTATCTCTCAATTGGACTAGTGCAATGCGCTCTATGTGGGGCTATCTTTGAAGGTGACCCGGAAACTACAACTAATCCAGAATGCGGCAGCTAGACTGGTGACTGGGAGCGACCACCGAGACCACATAACACTGGTATTGAAAGACCTACATTGGCTCCCAGTATTTTTCCGAGCATAATTCAAAATGTTGAGGCTAAATAGCCTCGGTCCAGTATATCTGAAGTAGCGTCTTCACCCCTATCGTTCTACCCGGACACTGAGGTCTAGCGCTGAGGACCCTCTGGCAGTTCCCTCACTGTGAGAAGCCAAGTTACAGGGAACCAGGCAGAGGGCCTTCTCGGTAGTGGCACCCACACTGTGGAATGCCTTCTCACCAGATGTCAAAGAGAACAACAACCAACTTTTAGAAGACATCTGAAGGCAGCCTTGTTTAGGGAAGCTTTTAATGTTTGATGCATTACTGTATTTTAATATTTTGTTGGAAACCACCCAGAGTGGCTGGGGAAGCCCAGCCAGATGGGTGGGGTATAAATAATAAATTATTATTATTATTAGCAGGAAAGGATCATGGCTGTCATTTGAATGGGGAATTGCATAAGCCCTCATTCACCTGCTGTTAGTCACTTAAGAGGTTGAGGAGCCAGAGCGGAAGACAGTTGGAGGCTGCAATTCTAGACACAGCTACCAGGGAGCAAGGTGGTATGAACTCAGTAGTATCTACTTCTGAGTACATGTGCATAGGATTATGCTATGTGCCTAGTGATGTTGGTTGTGATAATTTATAAGAACATAAGAGCCCAACTGAATAATTCAAGGTCTATCTAGTCCGGCACCCTGTTTTTGCAGTGACCCACCAAATGCCCATGGGAAATCTGCAAGCTTCCAACTGGTGGTTGTTACTTTAAAAATCCATGTCAAATAAACACAAAACATGCAGTAGATCCTGCTCGTTGTAATGTGTACCATTCACTTATGAAAATAATTTTCCTGTCTTTATTTTTACGTTGTTTCTGTTTTCTTACACATTCGTGGTACTTCTGCGTAAAGAATGAGGTGTCTGCAGATAAGAAATATGTTAATATCATGACAGCATTGTCCAGTATTTTATCTGGATCTACGATAACATAATTATAAATCTTATATATGCAAAGTTAACACATTTTTAATAACAGTATTGTAGGGTTTCAACTAATCAGCTCGCAACTCAATAATATCATTCAAGTGCTTCTTGAGAATACATACACTTTTCTTTGTAATTTCTCGATAAGAAAAAATAATTATTGTGATACTTGAATTAAAAGCAAACATCTTCAAGTGCAGAAACTATTTAAATAATAGCGGCTAGAAACTTGAGAGATAGAAGGTGGCTGTGTGTAGCATATTGTATCCTTCTTACAAATTGGATTAAAGGGATTTTTGTATGAATGTTTGTTACCTTTATATTCACTCCCTTATAAACTACAAGCAACTCCCCAATTATACGTGTTCAGTCTGGCCATGACCATGTATACTTGCATAGAGCTGAACCCGGAAGTGACCTGGGAACATAAAGGACGTCACCAAAATGGAGGAACAGCGGTGGGGCAAAAAGGGGTGTTTGCAGGCTTTTTCAGTTAACACACGATTTCACAGAAACACCTGATGACCCAGGACACAACCCCCATGCAAATCAGGGGTTGCATATGCTTCATCCATATGCAGTTGTACCTCGGAAGTCAAACGGAATCCCTTCCAGAAGTCCGTTCAACTTCCAAAATGTTCGGAAACCAAGACATGGCTTCCAATTGGCTGCAGGAAGCTCCTGCAGCCAATCAGAAGCCACAGAAGCCCCGTAGGATGTCCAGCTTCCAAAAGAACATTTGAAAACTGGAACACTCACTCCGAACGTTCAAAAACTGGAACGTTTGGCTCCCAAGGGATTTGGGAGCCGAGGTACAACATGTACGTGTGAATTTTCACACATATCACTGACATTTGGATTAGGTTACCACCAGAAATGTGCAGCCAATTAAGACTTTTTGATGCACAACAGAGTCCCTCCTTTTTATATTTAACTGAATTGGAAAAGACTGAGCTTAACTTTACAGAGGTGATATATAAAATTTGTTGCCACTTGTGTGGAGACCTCCAAAAAGTGCTTCATCGTGTCTGTCACTGCACATGACTGTTATAATGTTATCCCTCTTGTCTCATAGAGACAAGAGAGCCAGTGTGGTGTAGTGGTTAAGAGCGGTAGTCTCGTAATCTGGGGAACCGGGTTCGCTTCCCCGCTCCTCCACATGCAGCTGCTGGGTGACCTTGGGCTAGTCACACTTCTCTGAAGTCTCTCAGCCCCACTCACCTCACAGAGTGTTTGTTGTGAAGGAGGAAGGGAAAGGAGAATGTTAGCCACTTTGAGACTCCTTTGGGTAGTGATAAAGCGGGATATCAAATCCAAACTACTACTCCTCCTCCTCCTCCTCTTCTTCTTCTTCTTCTTCTTCATAAACACATGCTGCAGTACACTGGCTAGCAAACAAGGTGTTGAATTCTCCCTAATTCTTTTTCAGTCTGTTAAACAAAGTGGGGAGGAGAGAAAAAAGACGTAGAAGCCATGAAGACTGCAGTTTAGTGACAATCTTAAAATAAAGGTATGACGAGACTGTGGGTTTAATTGGATTAGGCTCTAGATGCTGTGCTGGTTTCAAGATGGCATCTAGGACTCCTGGGACAAAAAGCAAATCCCTCTTCCTTAATTAAGACTGTAACTAAATTCATACTTGGTGTCTTTAACTTTGTCTGCTGATTTTTGCATATCCACTGCACTCTCTTTTTCTTTTCATTTTTTGCTCAACACTAAACATGATGAAAAGTTCTGGAGATTATGAAAACTTGCTTACTGTTTTATGACAAGGTAGTATCCAACTGTGGATTTTGCATTTAATTTTTTCCCCAGTTGACCGTACACATTTGTTTGCAGTTTTGTCACATGCTAATGTGTCTCTGTGAAAGAACTGCACAGCATGTTTGTGAACAGATGCATGGCCTAAATGACTTTAACAGTGGGTTGTATCCAGAGTGTTAAATGTAAAGGGACCCCTGACCATTAGGTCCAGTCGTGGCCGACTCTGGGGTTGCAGCGCTCATCTCGCTTTATTGGCTGAGGGAGCCGGCGTACAGATTCTGGGTCATGTGGCCAGCATGACTAAGCCACTTCTGGCGAAACAGCACACGGAAAAGCTGTTTACATTCCCGCCGGAGCTGTACCTATTTATCTACTTGCACTTTGACATGCTTTCGAACTGCTAGGTTGGCAGGAGCAGGGACCGAACAACGGGAGCTCACCCCGTCGCGGGGATTCGAACCGCCGACCTTCTGATCGGCAAGTCCTAGCCTCTGTGGTTTAACCCACAGTGCAATCTCCTGTTTAAATCACTGGAACTTGTTGTGACTTGCTTATCCAATTTTCAGTGGGAGCTAAGTGCAATGTCTTTAGTTGCCATTTATGTCCAACCAAATGGGGACATACAGGGAAGCATTTTACACTGGTTCCCATGTAGTACTGTAATAGTTACAGCAGTCCTTAGATGACCATATCACTGGGTGTCCATCAAGTAAACAAAGCCGGACACCACATATATTGTATGTAATTTCATTCTTTCATTGCAGTTTTCTGTGCTTGCTTATTCTTTACTGCTGCAAAAAAAAAAAAAACAACAACAACACCTGGATTTAATGTTCAAAACAATAGCAGTCCAGCAGTGATAAAATGATTGACAACCATAATTGCCCCTATCCTTGAGATGTTCGTTGCCAAGTTAAGTGCTCACCTGGAATCATGTGAAAAACCGAAACACTGAATCAGACACATACGTTGACTGTTGAATTAGAAACAAGAGCAGAATATATTTTAATGTATTCCTATGTGCTCAAAACAAAATTCTGTGGTTTTGGGAATTATCGATAAAGAAACAACCAAACTAATTAGAACGTTGTTTTATTTAGCACATATGTTAAGACGGCCCTTCGACCTGCTGGCCCCCAGAGACAGGTTCCACTCTCTCTCCTTTTGCCCATGCTATCATTGTGCTGCCTCTGTCTATGGTGTCTGCTTTGGCCAACGGGTAACAGCAACTGTACACACCTCACTGTTGCCCTGCCTCTCTGGGAGTGACAACGTATCTTTCAACCAGTTGCCCTAGAAAAACCAGCCTTCAGAGAAGATGACAAGACCCACTGACCCTCCATATAGTCACCTTTCCTTGTGACACGCAACAGTTAATGAAAGGAGAGACAGTCATTAGCTGCAGTTGGGTTAGAGCGTTGTGCTGATAATGCCAAGGTTTGCAGGTTTAATCCCTGTATCGGACAGTTGCATATTTCTGCATTCCAACTCTGCAGTGAGAGGCACCCACAATCAAAAAACAGAAAGCACTTCAACATACAACCCCTACCCCCACCCCTGATTTTGCTATGATACATGAATCTGCATGTTTTTGAACAAATGTGTTGCTGCTTTCTGGAGAAATGGGAGGGCAGAAAAAGCAGGAGCAGCAGCAGGTATGTTGTGCTGCTTGCTTTGGCTGAAACCAGAAACTGGGGGCCGTGAGATGATAATTTTATTTTCGCAGCACTGAAAAGCTCTGTGCCCCCCCCCCCAACGTCTTAACCTTGCTCTTTTTTCTTGCTCTCCCAGCCCCTAGTCTTGTTTCCCCTCTCTCCAGCCTTAACCTGTGTGTTTGTGTCACATATTTGTGCCTAATCTCCCCGCCCCCCCCCATGTGCCTGTATCAAGTGTGCTATGTCTGCCCATTCCTGGCCCTGCCCACTCCTACCTCCATCTGCCATTAGCTACCCTGCCCTCTGCCTTGCTTTCCGCCACAGCGGACACCAGCTGCCACTGCTTGCTTCAGATGTAAACGCTTTGGTTGACCTTAAGCAAACTTAATCTCAGTTGGTTTTCACCTTCCTAATATGGAAAGTGTCCTCAACTGCCTACACTCTTAGAAGTTGGGGAAGGAGACTGCTACATTTGATCACTTTCTTATATGAGGACTAGTTTGGGCATCTTTTACCCCAATTGAAAGCCTCGGTCAAGTCTTCATTAGTGCAAAAGCTAAATGTAGGAAATATAATGTTTTAAAGTTCCTGAGATGTGTGCAGCCCACAGCAAGTGTGATGTTCGTGTGCTGGTTCAGAACTCAAGATTTACAGCACTGTAGGGGTGAGCTCCCGTTGCTCGGTCCCAGCTCCTGCCAGCCTAGCAGTTTGAAAGCAGGTCAAAGTGCAAGTAGATAAATAGGCATCACTCCGGCAGGAAGGTAAATGGCGTTTCCGTGCACTACTCTGGTTTTGCCAGAAGCGGCTTAGTCATGCTGGCCACATGATCTGGAAAAACTGTCTGCGGACAAACGCTGGTTCCCTCGGCCAGTAAAGCGAGATGAGCGCCGCAACCCCAGAGTCGTCCGCGACTGGACTGAACTGTCAGGGGTCCTTTACCTTTACCTTTTAGGGCCCTGCTCACACTATTTTGTAATGAATGTTTAAACACTAAAACACAAGCTCAATTCTCAAACCTTCATTGGTATATAGACAAGATTCCAGTGAAGATTCCAGGGATTTATGTATAAATTAGGTTTTACTCAGCGTAGACTCATTGAAACTAATGAACTTGACTAGATTAGGTCAATTAACAGAAAACGAGAAAGCACACTGTTTGTACCCAATGTAAAGTTAAATGATTATCTTGGTATGGAATTATTAATACTTCAGTGACCATCAAAAGTGTTGCGCATTGAGATTTTAATGTACTAACTGGTGTGCTTTGTCTCTCATGAGGAAATATTGTAAGACAGGCAAGGGCCACCAAACATTAATGGGAATTTGTATGGTGCACAACTGCCAATATCATATTGTGTAGTGACTGTATCTGTAGTTGTCAAAAAAAGTTGTGCATTGTTACACTTTTGCAATGGCTTATTCCTTGTGAACTAGGAGAAGATATTCCTTTTTCACCTTTTCTCTGGCATATGCAAAACGACTTTTTGGGAAGGGAGGGTTACCTCTGACAGTTCCTTTTACCACTTTCATTGCCCCTGTCAATAACTCTTCATTAGCTAGGAATCTCTTGGGTGTTGATTAATTTCCATTCTCTCAAGATGCTAGGTCCAATTAGGTATGTCCCAAGGAAATTAGATGAAATGGAGCGGCATTATCCAAAGCACTTACTAACCCAGATTTTATTTTGCTCCTCTCTTTACTAATAGTTATATTTAATTCTGGAGAATTTTTGGTGGGCAGGCACAAGTACTAATAATTTTGTGTCAGTTTAATGAGTAAGAACGGCATTTGGAATCTCCTGTGCCATCTGCATTGACAGATAAAGGTGTTTTTGAAAAGTATTAACACTGAAAAACATTGATGGAAGCTATTTTGGTTTTTTATTTCATTTTTAAAGAGGAAAAGGGCCAGCTTGGAATGTGTACTTAGCAAGGTGATTTGCTAATATACACGGCATTTGTCATTTTCAGTGACAATACATATGGGCAATTACAACCCTAGTGTTTAGAGTTGATAATATGGAGGGATAATTTCCTTATATTGCTCTGGAAGAATGCCTATTATCGGGCTGGGTTTTAGGCTGAGTAGCCTGTAGCTGAAGCAGATTTTAACAATGCATTTATATATAACACACACCACTAGGGATGGAGAGTAACAGAAAAAAATGAGTTTTATTTTCCTACAGAAAAAACCCTATCGCAATATGCAAACTTAGAAAAAAGACCCTATTGCTGCCCCAAACACACTCAAATAAAACCCCATGTGCTACTGGAATTCACCCTCCCACTTGTCACCACAAACAGTTTCTGAGTAGGGCTGGACCTAGACACATCAAAGAAGCATTTCAGTTATAAACACGTTGTAAATACAGAGAAGTAAAATTTTTTAATACAGAGAAGTAAAATTGTAAAGGCTGTGCTTTACCTCTGAGCTACAGCTGTTCCTGTGCATGCTCAAACAATTGGTTAATTACCAATAGGCTTAAACAACCTCTCTATCTGCAATAGTTAATTCTTCCTCTTTATTAGTTCCATTAACATTTTAAGTCTTCTATCTTGTATGTTGCAGCTGTTCCTCTATTTAATTACTAATTGGAAATTCAAAATCATTAACAGTTGGTGTTTTGATTTTTGGCTTCTTTCACCTATGGATGCTGTGATGCAAAATTAGAAACCTCCTTTCTGGGTTATATGCTGTCTTGTATTCCATTTAAAAAACAGGAAAGTTGGCATTGAATCACTTGTGAGTCGCTTGAGTTAGGCAATATGAAATTAACTAGTTCTTATCAACTTTCTGGCTAAAATGATCCACTTTCTGAAATTTTAGTCACCTGGGGGGGGGGGGAAGTATGCACTCTGCTGCTTTTTACGCTTTTACTTGTATTTTGGCGCTGCATTTAAGACAAACAAAGCACCCTGCTAAAGAAAACACAAATAATAAACAGTAAATATGTCTTTTATAATAATAATAATAATAATAATTTATTATTTGTACCCCGCCCATCTGGCTGGGTTTCCCCAGCCACTCTGGGCGGCTTCCACAGAAACCGAAAAACACTAAAATATCATACATTAAAAGCTTCCCTGAATAGGGCCGCCTTAAGATGTCTTCTGAATGTCAGGTAGTTGTCCATCACCTTGACATCCAATGGGAGGGCATTCCACAGGGCGGGCGCCACCACCGAAAAGGCCCTCTGCCTGGTTCCCTGTAGCTTCGCTTCTCGTAATGAGGGAACCGCCAGAAGGCCCTCGGCGCTGGACCTCAGTGTCCGGGCAGAACGATGGGGGTGGAGACGCACCTTCAGGTATACTGGGCCGAAGCCGTTTAGGGCTTTAAAGGTCAACACCAGCACTTTGAATTGTGCTCGGAAACGTACTGGGAGCCAATGTAGGTCTTTCAAGACCGGTGTTATATGGTCTCGGCGGCCGCCCCCAGTCACCAGTCTAGCTGCCGCATTCTGGATTAGCTGTAGTTTCCGAGTCACCTTCAAAGGTAGCCCCACGTAGAGCGCATTGCAGTAGTCCAAGCGGGAGATAACTAGAGCATGCACCACTCTGGCCAGACAGTCCGCGGGCAGGTAGGGTCTCAGCCTGCGTACCAGGTGGAGTTGGTAGACAGCTGCCCTGGATACAGAATTGACCTGCGCCTCCATGGACAGCTGTGAGTCCAAAATGACTCCCAGGCTACGCACCTGGTCCTTCAGGGGCACAGTTACCCTATTCAGGACCAGGGAGTCCTCCACACCAGCCCGCCTCCTGTCCCCCAAAAACAGTACTTCTGTCTTGTCAGGATTCAACTTCAATCCATTAGCCGCCATCCATCCTCCAACCGCCTCCAGGCACTCGCACAGGACCTTCACCGCCTTCACTGGTTCTGATTTGAAAGAAAGGTAGAGCTGGGTATCATCTGCATATTGATGGACACCCAGTCCAAACCCCCTGATGATCTCTCCCAGCGGCTTCATATAGATGTTAAAAAGCATGGGGGAGAGGACGGAACCCTGAGGCACCCCACAAGTGAGGGCCCAAGGGTCTGAACACTCATCCCCCACCACCACTTTCTGAACACGGCCCAGGAGGAAGGAGCGAAACCACTGTATAACAGTGCCCCCAGCTCCCAACCCCTCTAGACGGTCCAGAAGGATGTTATGGTCGATTGTATCAAAGGCCGCTGAGAGATCCAGCAGAACTAGGAAACAACTCTCACCTTTGTTCCTAGGTCGCCGGAGATCATCAACCAGTGCGACCAAGGCAGTTTCAGTCCCATGACGAGGCCTGAACCCTGATTGGAAGGGATCCAAATGGTCCGCATCCTCCAGGCGTGCCTGGAGTTGTTCAGCAACCACACGCTCAATCACCTTGCCCAAGAATGGAAGATTTGAGACTTCCGGTTGGTGCCAGCGCTTAATGGCGGTCCTACCTCCGAGCTCGGGAGAAGGACTGCTCCGCAAGTTTGGGTCTTACCCGCTACGGCGAGCGGGGGACCCCTAAAATCTCAGGCGCTGAAGCCTGAGAACAAGGAGATTCGGTGGGCACCTTTGCGCCCCCGGTACTGCGAAAGAGCCTTTTTAAAGGCTACGGAGCGGCATCGGGAGTGAGCGCGGTGCTGAGAGTCGTCACCCAGCCTGCGGAGTGAAGCCGCGTCGCCATAAGCGGAGAGCGCCGATTCCTTCCTGAAAGAAAATTTGGACTGAATTCCCGTGAGTAGGAACTGAAAACAATTGGGACCCCTCAAATTCTGAAAATCGGACTAAAAGCGGGGAGGTTAAATCAAGGAAGTCTCCCTCCCCCCGACTGCATGAAAATGAAAGCAACGGAACTCTAAATCTGCATCCGTTGAAACTCGCTTTTATATAACTAAACCGGACACTCAGACCTTAGATCTCCCCTCTAGCTAGCAGGGCAGAGGGGAGGTGAAAGAGACTTTAGTAACTGCACGACCTATCTACAGTAAAAATCCTCTGCTGTCTCAGCTAATAAAAGTATGAAACGGTCTGCCTTTTAGGACAATAGAACACTGAACTGACTTTCTCCTGTAAAAGTGATACTGCGATACAAAGTTTATACAGTGCCTGGCTACAGTACATTACAAGATGAAACAGTATATATTGGGAAACTGTGGCAATTTGTAGCTATAAGCCTCCAGTTATACTTGCGTTAACTGCGTTAAAAAACTTTTCTTTTTACATCCTTGGATATTCTCCTTTGTCTTTGTATTTGGACATTTTATTTTTGGCCATTTTGATTTGCTCCCTCTAGAGGGTAAAGTAAACTTGGCACAGCTTGGGACAGTGGAATTTTCCAACGGGGAATAGCTCCTGTGGGAAACGACCTTGACATGAGTGGCTCACAAGAAGAGATAGTTACAAGAGCCAAGACCAAGCAACAACAACAACAGCAGCTGCAGCAACAGACAAAGAAAAGAGGCTCAATTTCAGGCGTAACTATTGGATCTGCAGGAACAACAGGACAAGAAAAAGGGACGGCTGCCTCTATGGATGCCGTGACAGAAGCCCTGCTTAAAATAAATCAATCTTTGGAGTCTCTGACAAAACAGACTTCAGAAAATACACAAAAATTAACAGAAATATCAGTAAGACTAAACCAGAATACAGAATCAATAAATAAATTGGTGGAGGAAAATGCTACTACGCGTAAAATTGCTGAAGATGCCAAAGTTACTGCTGAAGGGACACAAGAGAAATTAGAGCCGATCGCTAAGAAGGTTTATGAACACGACGCAACTTTGGCCCTGTGGGAGTTACAGAGAAAAGAGAGAAACTTAAAATTAAGACTGATTCCAGAGAACGAAGGAGACAATCTCGCAGAATATCTGACACGGGAGTTTGCTGACTGCTGGGATCTTGAAGAAGACGAATTCAAAATTACAACAGCTTTCAGACTGGGCAAAAAGCAGGACAGAAAGACCCCGAGAGATTGCCTGATTACATTTAGATCCAAGGACGAAAGAGACAAAATATTAGGACTACACTTTGGAAAGGCCTTGCAAATCGGAAATTCAGCTATACAGATTTTTAAAGATATTCCAAAATATATTCTGGATTTAAGAAACTTCTACAAAGATTTGACTCTCCTGCTGAAGAAAAACTCTATCCGCTTTAGGTGGGAATTCCCACAAGGACTGTCATTTGATTACAGGGGAAAGAAGGTGAAGATAAAGACTATCCAAGACAAGGACAAATTTTTAGCAAGAAATCAGGAGGACCTACAGAAGGGGACAGTGGACGTACTTGCAGAACAGAGGAGAGTACTAGATATCTTGAATCTCTCGTTTGGACAAAAACCACCACCATCAGAAGAAGAGCAACAACTTGGAGCTGTTGGAGGAGTTTCAGAAAAGTAACAAGATGGCCTTGCAATTCCTTAGCTGGAATTGTAATGGACTGAATGGGCCCTTGAAGAGAAGACAAGTGTTTCATATTTTGAACAGAGAACAACTGGACTTGATATGTCTACAAGAAACTCACATAACCAGAGCCCATAGAAGACTACTTATAAATAAAAGACTAGGACAAGAATTTATTGCATCAGATAAAGTCAAGAAAAGAGGAGTTGTAATATACGTGAAAGAGAAATGGGCCCCAAAAATGATATTTAAAGATGAACAAGGGAGATACCTGGCTGTGGAGATACAAATACAAGGAGAAAAACTTTTAGTTGTGGGAATTTATGCACCAAATGAAGGTAAATCTGACTTCTTTAAGAGACTTCATGAAACTCTGATGGACTATCTGGATTACAATATGATAATCATGGGAGACATGAATGGTGTGGTCTCCACTAACATGGACAAGGCACAAAGACTAACAGTTAGCAAGGAAGGGAGACTTCCTAAGACTTTTTTCGAAATGACGGAAAACATGGATTTGATAGATATATGGAGAACAAGGAACCCTCTGGAGAGAGAGGGAACCTTTTTCTCTCAAGCAATGATGACCTGGACCAGAATCGATCAAATTTGGATTACTAGTGGTATGGCTCCAAAGGTTAAGAAGGTGGAAATCTGCCCAAAAACTTGCTCCGACCATAACGCCGTGAGGATGGAGATGAAACTTACAACAACTGGTCAATTCAGATGGAGAATGAATGACACCCTCTTTCGAGATAAGGAGATCCTTATGAAGGCCCAAAAAACTCTAAAAGACTATTTTGAAATAAATTTGAGGACCGACGTGGAAAAGAGAGTGATCTGGGACGCAAGTAAAGCAGTGATGAGAGGCTTCTTGATTCAACAAAATTCAATAAAGAGGAAAAAACAAAATGAGAAAAAAGAAAAGATTTTGGAAAAGATAAAAGAAGGAGAGAAAAAATTAAGAACAAAACCAAAGTCCCAGGAGATTCTAAGAGAGATTAAGCTATATCAAATACAATATATGGAATTGATGAACCAAGAGATTGAATGGAAGATAAAACAAATGAAACAAAAGACATTTGAATCAGCAAATAAATGTGGCAAACTTCTGGCATGGCAATTGAAGAAAAGGCAGAAATTGAATACGGTTACAAGCCTAGAAGTGGATGGAAAGAATATATCTAAACCTAATGAAATTAGAAACTGTTTTTTGAGTTATTTTAAAAAGCTATATACTCAAGGTTCGCAAAATGAAGAAGATATAGACAAATTCCTTGATAAATATGGATTACAAAAAATCTCTCATCAAAGTAAGATGGATCTGAACCAGAGAATATCAGAACAAGAGATAGAGGCCGCCATTCAGAACATGCAATTGGGCAAATCTCCAGGACCAGATGGACTGACTTCTAGATATTACAAATCGTTGAAGGAATGGTTGACTCAACCATTAAAAGAAGTCTGTAATGAGATCCTTGAGGGAAAGAAGGCACCTGAATCGTGGAAAGAAGCATATATTTCACTCATACCAAAGACAGAGACTGAAAAGACTCAACTAAAGAACTACCGCCCAATATCACTACTTAATGTGGATTATAAAATTTTTGCAGACATTTTGGCAAAAAGATTTAAAAGAGTGTTGATGGAAAGGATTCATAAGAACCAAGCAGGCTTTCTCCCTAAAAGACACCTGGCAGACAATGTAAGGAATGTAATAGACATTTTGGAAAAGCTAGAGGTGAATATAAACACTAAAGCAGTATTGATTTTTGTGGACACGGAGAAAGCCTTTGATAACATTTCTTGGAGCTTTATGATGAAGAATCTTCATGGGATGGGGGTAGGTCAAGGTTTTGAGAATGGTATGGCTGCAGTATATTCTGAACAAAAGGCTAAATTGATTGTAAACAACGTAGTAACTGAGGATCTTAAGATAGAAAAAGGAACACGACAGGGGTGCCCAATTTCCCCATTACTTTTTATTTCAGTTCTGGAGGTGTTGCTGAATATGATAAGGAATGACCAGCAGGTTAAAGGAGTGCAGGTCGGAGCTAAACATTACAAGTTAAGAGCGTTTGCAGATGACTTAGTTTTGACTTTACAAGAGCCAATCACTAGTACGAAAAAGGTTCTAGAAATAATACAACAGTTTGGCCAGGTAGCTGGATTTAAGTTGAATAAACAAAAAACCAAAGTTTTAGGAAAAAACTTAACAGATATGGAAAAGGAGAAATTCCAAGAAGAGACAGGGCTGATAGTGGTTAAGAAGGTCAAGTACTTAGGGGTTTATTTGACATCTAAAAATGTGAACCTGTATAAGGACAACTATGAAAAATGTTGGTCAGAAATTAAAAAAGATCTAGAAATATGGTCAAATTTGAAATTGTCAATGTTAGGCCGAATTGCTGTGATTAAAATGAATGTATTGCCTAGAATGTTATTTTTGTTTCAGACCTTGCAGATTCTTGACAAGTTGGAATGTTTCAAGAGGTGGCAGAAAGATATTTCAAAATTTGTCTGGCAGGGCAAAAAGCCCAGAATTAAATTTAAAATATTGACAGATGCAAAAGAAAGAGGGGGTTTTGCCCTGCCGGACTTAAAATTGTACTATGAGGCAGCTGCTTTTTGCTGGCTGAAAGAATGGATGCTCCTCGAGAATACGGACATTTTGGATCTGGAGGGTTTCAACAATGCTTTCGGTTGGCATGCATATTTATGGTATGATAAAGCTAATAGCGCTTTTAAAAATCATATTGTTAGGAAAGCACTATATAATGTTTGGACAAGATATAAAGATTTGTTGGAAAACAAAACCCCTAGATGGGTCTCACCAGTGGAGGCTAAAGCAGTGAAGAAACTCAATATGGAGGTCGGATGGCCGAAGTATTGGGAAATTTTGGAACAGGATGGAGATAAGTTTAAACTACAAAGCCAGGAGAAACTGAAACATAAAGTACAAAATTGGTTTCAATACCGTCAAATAATGGAGTTTTTCAAACAGGATAGGAAAATTGGCTTCCAGGTGGAAAAATCAAAACTAGAAACTGAACTACTAGAACCCAATACTAAGATTTTATCTAGAATGTATAACTTGTTGCTGAAATGGAATACACAGGACGAAACAGTTAAATCGGTTATGATCAAGTGGGCACAGGACGTTGGGCACAATATCATGTCAGCTGACTGGGAATGGTTATGGAACACTGGTATTAAATTTACGGCATGTAATGCCTTAAAGGAAAATATTATGAAAATGGTTTACAGGTGGTACATGACTCCAGTCAAGCTGGCAAAAATTTATCATTTGCCCGATAATAAATGTTGGAAATGTAGAGAGACTGAAGGTACCTTCTATCACCTCTGGTGGATGTGCCCGAAGATTAAGGCTTTCTGGGAAATGATCTATAATGAAATCAAAAAGGTACTTAAATGTACTTTTCCTAAAAAGCCAGAGGCCTTTCTCTTGGGCATTGTCGGCCAATTGGTGTCAAAAGGGGATAGAACTTTTTTTATGTATGCTACAACAGCAGCAAGAATACTCATCGCGAAGTATTGGAAGACACAAGATCTACCCACGCTGGAAGAATGGCAGATGAAAGTGATGGACTATATGACATTGGCTGAAATGACAGGCAGAATCCGTGACCAACGAAAGGAGACGGTGGAAGAAGAATGGAGAAAATTTAAAAGCTACCTTAAGGACTATTATAAACTTAATGAATGTTAAAGTGTCGTGGTTTTCAGAGACAAAGGGATACAGTGATATAAGGCCAGAATATAGAGAAGACTAAGATGACAGAGGTTGGAAGTAACAATTGGGAGTTGCTAAAAATTATGGACATTGGGATGCAGAAAGGGGGGGGGAGGGGAAGTCCAAGAAAAGAGGTTTATGAAAATATGGTATGAAACTATACGTGTATGTTTGTCTTTTTAAGTGTTTGTTTGTTATTTAAAAACTTTGTAAAACCAATAAAAATTTTATAAAAAAAAAAAAAAGAATGGAAGATTTGAGACTGGGCGATAGTTGGCCATACTGGCCGGGTCTAAAGATGGTTTTTTAAGAAGCGGTTTAATGACCGCCTCTTTCAGCGGATCTGGGAATGTTCCCTCACAGAGGGAAGCATTCACCACCCCGCAGAGCCCATCGCCCAGCCCTTCCCGGCTTGCTTTTATTAGCCAGGATGGGCAAGGATCAAGGAGACAGGTGGTTGGTTTCACGCGTCCAAGCAGCCTGTCCACATCCTCGGGGGTAACGGATTGAAATTGATTCCATGCAACTTGACCAGACAGGGCTCTAGCACTCTCCCGCCCCGGCCCTGCTCCCACGGTGGTGTCTAGCTCCTTCCGAATATGAGTGATTTTATCTGCAAAAAACTTTGCAAAATCGTTGCAGGAGATCTTGGGGTCTTTACAAGGCCCCGGTGGTAAAGGTGGTTCCGTTAAATTGCGGACCACCTGAAAGAGTCTCCTGCTACTATTTTCTGCAGATGCAATAGAGGCGGTGAAGAAAGTCTTCTTCGCCGTCGCTATCGCCACTTGGTAGGCTCGACGTTGAGCTCTAACCTGTGTCCGGTCAGATTCGGAGTGAGTTTTCTGCCACCGACGCTCTAGCCGTCTCAGCGATTGTTTCATCGCCCTCAGCTCCGAAGAAAACCACGGGGCTGTCCGGGCTCCATGCAATCGGAGAGGGCGCTTCGGAGCCAGACAGTCGATAGCCCTGGTTAACTCCGCATTCCAGCGGGCCACCAGGGAATCAGCTGAAAGGCCATCAACATGGGATAAAGCATCCCCTACCACTCTCTGGAAACCATTTGGATCCATTAAGTGGCGGGGGCGGACCATCCGAATTGGTCCCACCTCCCTGCAGAGGGGAAGGGTCGCGGAGAAGTCCAGTTGCACCAGGAAGTGATCTGACCATGGCACTTCTTTGGTTTCACTTTTACTTAGTGTCAGATCACCCACGTCACTAGAGGTGAATACCAGGTCTAAGGCATGTCCATGACTATGAGTTGGGCCCAACTTATTCAGGGACAGCCCCATGGAGGCCATGCTTTCCACGAAGTCCCGAGTGGCCCCTTGTAAGGTCGTGTCGGCGTGGATGTTAAAATCCCCTAGGACAACCAAACTAGGTGTCTCCAGGAGAACATCCGCCACGACCTGAAGCAGCTCGGACAGGGAATCCTTGGTGCAGCGGGGAGGTCGGTACACCAAAAGGAATCCTGTACTGCCCCTATTGCCCAACTTCCAGAACATGCACTCAGAAAACTGGGTCTTCCCAGTAGGACGCCTGGTGCAAACTAATGACTTCCTAAAAATCACTGCAACCCCCCCTCCCCGCCCACATGACCTGGGTTGCTGTGCATAAGAGAAACCTGGTGGGCAAGCGGCAGCAAGGACAGGCCCATCTGCCTCATTCAACCAGGTCTCTGTCACACAAGCCAGGTCAAATCCTCCATCCACAATCAGGTCGTGGATGGCAGTGGTTTTATTCATCATTGACCTGGCATTACACAGCAACACCTTCAGGTTATGTGGGTTTCCCCTGTTGATTCCAGTATCCATCTGGTCAAGGCCAGACCCGGAGGCAGGGATAGTCTTCAAACAACGACTAAACCTGCCTCCTCGGTAATGACATGGTCTGGTCTTAGCGTAACTCCGCCTCCTGCCCATGATCACCGAGATCGGATGTCCCAGTGCTTCCCCCCCTGTGGAGCTTGTCCCAGCCATCGTGTTGGCTGGGGCCCCACTCCCAGGCAGCCCCGATCCCGCCCCTTAAAAACAAAACACAAACTATACAGAACCAATAAGACAAAAGAAAACAAAAACATAACAATTATATTAAAATTAATCCCCAACCAAATATCCATTACACCCACCCACCCCCAACAAGAGAAAAAAGGGAAAAAAGAAATACAAATTTAAATTGCCACCGACTGCTTGAGGACATTTTAAAACACATTGGAACAGGGAAGCAATTGCAGAACACTTCCCAGCTTCCCCAAAAGTTTGTTCCCAATAAGGGCCTGGGCCACGCCCCCTGGGCCAGTTGGAGAAGGCCCTGGAAGGGAGCAGGCCCTGCAGTCCTCACCCAGCCGATGGTCCAAGGCTTCCCTGCAGCAGGAGTCCCCTTATAGCCGGGAGAAAGGGCCTGGGCCACGCCCCCTGGGCCAGTTGGAGAAGGCCCTGGAAGGGAGCAGGCCCTGCAGTCCTCACCCAGCCGATGGTCCAAGGCTTCCCTGCAGCAGGAGTCCCCTTATAGCCGGGAGAAAGGGCCTGGGCCACGCCCCCTGGGCCAGTTGGAGAAGGCCCTGGAAGGGAGCAGGCCCTGCAGTCCTCACCCAGCCGATGGTCCAAGGCCTCACCGCAGCAGGAGTCCCTTTATAGCTGGGAGAAAGGGCCTGGGCCACGCCCCCTGGGCCAGTTGGAGAAGGCCCTGGAAGGGAGCAGGCCCTGCAGTCCTCACCCAGCCGATGGTCCAAGGCTTCCCTGCAGCAGGAGTCCCCTTATAGCCGGGAGAAAGGGCCTGGGCCACGCCCCCTGGGCCAGTTGGAGAAGGCCCTGGAAGGGAGCAGGCCCTGCAGTCCTCACCCAGCCGATGGTTCGAGGCTTCCCTGCAGCAGGAGTCCCCTTATAGCCGGGAGAAAGGGCCTGGGCCACGCCCCCTGGGCCAGTTGGAGAAGGCCCTGGAAGGGAGCAGGCCCTGCAGTCCTCACCCAGCCGATGGTCCAAGGCTTCCCTGCAGCAGGAGTCCCCTTATAGCCGGGAGAAAGGGCCTGGGCCACGCCCCCTGGGCCAGTTGGAGAAGGCCCTGGAAGGGAGCAGGCCCTGCAGTCCTCACCCAGCCGATGGTCCAAGGCTTCCCTGCAGCAGGAGTCCCCTTATAGCGGGGAGAAAGGGCCTGGGCCACGCCCCCTGGGCCAGTTGGAGAAGGCCCTGGAAGGGAGCAGGCCCTGCAGTCCTCACCCAGCCGATGGTCCAAGGCTTCCCTGCAGCAGGAGTCCCCTTATAGCCGGGAGAAAGGGCCTGGGCCACGCCCCCTGGGCCAGTTGGAGAAGGCCCTGGAAGGGAGCAGGCCCTGCAGTCCTCACCCAGCCGATGGTCCGAGGCTTCCCTGCAGCAGGAGTCCCCTTATAGCCGGGAGAAAGGGCCTGGGCCACGCCCCCTGGGCCAGTTGGAGAAGGCCCTGGAAGGGAGCAGGCCCTGCAGTCCTCACCCAGCCGATGGTCCGAGGCTTCCCTGCAGCAGGAGTCCCCTTATAGCCGGGAGAAAGGGCCTGGGCCACGCCCCCTGGGCCAGTTGGAGAAGGCCCTGGAAGGGAGCAGGCCCTGCAGTCCTCACCCAGCCGATGGTCCGAGGCTTCCCTGCAGCAGGAGTCCCCTTATAGCCGGGAGAAAGGGCCTGGGCCACGCCCCCTGGGCCAGTTGGAGAAGGCCCTGGAAGGGAGCAGGCCCTGCAGTCCTCACCCAGCCGATGGTCCGAGGCTTCCCTGCAGCAGGAGTCCCCTTATAGCCGGGAGAAAGGGCCTGGGCCACGCCCCCTGGGCCAGTTGGAGAAGGCCCTGGAAGGGAGCAGGCCCTGCAGTCCTCACCCAGCCGATGGTCCAAGGCTTCCCTGCAGCAGGAGTCCCCTTATAGCCGGGAGAAAGGGCCTGGGCCACGCCCCCTGGGCCAGTTGGAGAAGGCCCTGGAAGGGAGCAGGCCCTGCAGTCCTCACCCAGCCGATGGTCCAAGGCTTCCCTGCAGCAGGAGTCCCCTTATAGCCGGGAGAAAGGGCCTGGGCCACGCCCCCTGGGCCAGTTGGAGAAGGCCCTGGAAGGGAGCAGGCCCTGCAGTCCTCACCCAGCCGATGGTCCAAGGCTTCCCTGCAGCAGGAGTCCCCTTATAGCCGGGAGAAAGGGCCTGGGCCACGCCCCCTGGGCCAGTTGGAGAAGGCCCTGGAAGGGAGCAGGCCCTGCAGTCCTCACCCAGCCGATGGTCCAAGGCTTCCCTGCAGCAGGAGTCCCCTTATAGCCGGGAGAAAGGGCCTGGGCCACGCCCCCTGGGCCAGTTGGAGAAGGCCCTGGAAGGGAGCAGGCCCTGCAGTCCTCACCCAGCCGATGGTCCAAGGCTTCCCTGCAGCAGGAGTCCCCTTATAGCCGGGAGAAAGGGCCTGGGCCACGCCCCCTGGGCCAGTTGGAGAAGGCCCTGGAAGGGAGCAGGCCCTGCAGTCCTCACCCACCCGATGGAAATATTAAATATTAAAGAGAGCCAGCACCAGGGTATCTCATTTATTTCACACCCATACTTCCAAAGGCCTGTAGTTGTCGCTGATGTTACAAAGGGTAGTTTTCTGTTTCTGCAAGCTGTATGTTGGCTTGTCAATAAGCTAGTCTTTCATGTCCCAGTGACTTCTTTTCCTGTATGTTACCAGTGTTCAGGCATTTTAATTAATCTTTTCCATTCTGTTGGAAAACCAACAGCTTTCTCTTAACTGTTTTTAGAAAGTTATTTCAAACCTTTATTTCTTTTACATGTGGAAGGTATAGCATATGATCATCTTTGTACTAGTTTAAAACAAAACAAAACAAAAAACAGTATCACGTTTAGGGTGTATTTTGCTTTCTCTACACTGTACCCATAGTTTATAATTTTTAAGAAGGAATCTGTGTGTGTGTGTGTGTGTGTGTGTGTGTGAGAGAGAGAGAGAGAGAGAGAGAGAGAGAGTTTCACACTGAAATAGGAAGTTTCTAGGCTTGGGAGTGACCACTGTAGAGCTCCAAACTGCAATTTCCAAAAAATAAGTGCCCATTTGTAGGTTGCAGCCTTCACCTGCTCCTCCTCTTTAAGGGGATTCCGTTAAACGGACCCTGGGGTGTGGATCTTGTCCGAAGCCTGGGTAAGGGCTAGGGCCATGCCACGACCCCATCAGGGACCCTGGGGGAGCTCACAGTTGATGTACATCAACAGGGTTGCTAAACTACCTGCATGTGGGCAGGAGTCAGATATAGTCGGTTCAATTCCAATGCCTAAGCCATATAGTCGGTTCATTTCCAAGCCAACACCTAAGCCAAGGGACGCGGATGGCGCTGTGGGTTAAACCACAGAGCCTAGGACTTGCCGATCAGAAGGTCGGTGGTTCGAATCCCGCGACGGAGTGAGCTCCTGTTGCTTAGTCCCTGCTCCTGCCAACCGAGCAGTTCGAAAGCACGTCAAAGTGCAAGTAGATAAATAGGTACTGCTCTGGCGGGAAGGTAAACGGTGTTTCCGTGTGCTGCTCTGATTCGCCAGAAGCGGCTTAGTCATGCTGGCCACTTGGCCCAGAAGCTGTCTGCAGACAAACGCCGGCTCCCTCGGCCAATAAAGTGAGATGAGCGCTGCAACCCCAGAGTCAGTCACGACTGGGCCTAATGGTCAGGGGTCCCTTTACCTTTTACTAAGCCAATACTACTCACATCTGTAACCAATAAATTTTCGGCCTTAATTACGTTATCCCATAAACCCAAATTCTGGTGGCTGTGTGTTTTATTATCCATGAAATGGGGGATGGCTTGGGGCCTTGACATGCAAGGAGACGAGATGATTCTAGGACCCTGTCAGTGCCCTCATGACTCCTTATCAAAGCCCAGCATCTCACTTAACTGGCTTTTGGGAGGCAGCATGAGGACCGGGAATGGGGCGTCCAATGTATTGCTGAGGGCCACCAAAGAAGGCCTTGAGGACCACAGGTGATGGTTGGGCATTTGACAATCCTGACATGGGGTGTGAAAACCTTCAATATTGAGGAAGACCTGCCCAGAGAGAATTTATAATTCCACAGCTCCCTTTGGTCCAGTGAACTATCTGAATGATTTTCCTTTTTTAATCTTGACCAATTACCACAGTTATCCATCCCTACGTGATTAGCAGTTGGATAAATATGACAAGTTCACACATAGGTGTTTTCATTCTGCATCTGTATATCATTTGCCTTACTGTGAGCAAATTCCAGGGCGAACTGGATTAAATGCATTTATTTTTTAGTTTGCTCCTTCCTACAAGCAGTTAACAGGGGGAATTTTTAAAAAGCAGTTTTATTGTAAGTATACGCAGAAGTCAACTAAAAAATTTCCCTAGGGCTGAAAAAATTCTTAAGTGTTTTAGTTTAAATCTAGGTAAATTACAGTAAATAGATAATGTGTGGCACAGATATCTCTTTTTTTATGCTTCAGCAACACATTTCTGCACTTTCACATTGCTATTTCCAGATATGTCCCCCCCCCCCAGACTGCAATGCTGAATAGTTTATAAGTAATGTAACCATTTAATATCTAATTAGATTTGCTTATCTCACAGAAATAGAATTAGAATATAGATTCAGCATGCTTGGTCAACAATTAAAACGTTGTTTTCCTATATTTAGTTTCTGTAATCTCACTTTGAGTTTCTAACTAGAAGTTCTTTTCTGTACAATCTCTTATGTAAAATTACTTTTCCTCAGTGGTGCTTACCCCCAGACTACTGGTGCTAATTTATTCACATGAATATCTTTTATTTGAAAATTACTTCGTATTATATCCATAGTACAGGCAGAATCTGCTCTCATCTTAGCTCTTTGATTTTTTTTATTTAGTAGAAGCGACTCAGATTATTTTAATTTCTAGAATTCTTTATACCTTTTCCACCTGCCTTGCCCCACCCTCCAGTCACTGCTTCTCAATTTGTATTGTATTATTTTATGCACTGTGGCTTGCTGTTGTTTTGTTGATTGTAGTTTCAAAATTATTTATTGTAATTGTTAAGTGGGTTTCTGTTTAATTTTATATGCTGATATTATTCTTCTATACTATTCTAATGATTGTTGAATGTTACTTTATTTGATGTTACTTTATTTCTTTTAAAGCTATGTTTTATTATCACATTTTTGTATCACATTAGATTGTTATAAGGTGTACATTCTTTGTCTCTTCAGCTTGTAAACTGCCTTGAGAATTGTAAGATAGAAAGGTGATATACAAATAAAAAGTGATGAGTGATGATGACTGAATGGAAATTATTATTGGAGTAATATTTTGGGGGTTTTTTGGTTTTGGTTTTTTTAAATGTGCAATCAGATCATCAAACCTTTGTGACACTTATCTAATTCTACTGTGGTGCATATAGAGATGGTAAGGCCTGGGAAAAAACTGGAAAAATTGAAGAGAAAGTGTGGAATATTCAAACTATATCAAACTGTGCTTTTTTAAAATTTTCCAGAAAAAACAGCTTTGGGGGAAAAATGGGGTTTCCTCCCCATTTTTTCTGATTTTTCCCCAGGCCTTCCCATCTCTAGGTGCATAATGTACTTATTAATTTTATGTTGGCTCTGCTTTCCATTAGAGCATATCAGCCAGGCCGAGATGGGCTGGGTCTTGTTTGGGCAGCCCAGCAGGGGCGTAGGAAAAGGGGGCGGAGGCAGGTCACCCCAGGTGCCATCATGGAGGGGTGTGTGTGACAAATTATCAAGGAACAATTACTGCCCTGATATGGCGGGTCATAAAAAACATTTTTTTTAAGAAAAAAAAAGTCTTCTCTTCTCATGAGGTGGCCAAAGTATTAGAGCCTCAGCTTCAGGATCTGTCCTTCCAGTGAGCACTCAGGACTGATTTCCTTCAGAATGGATCAGTTTGATCTTCTTGCAGACCATGGGACTCTCAAGAGTCTCCTCCAGCACCATAATTCAAAAGCATCAATTCTTCGGCAATCAGACTTCTTTATGGTCCAGCTCTCATTTCCATACATCACTACTGGGAAAACCATAGCTTTAACTATATGGACCTTTGTCGGCAAGGTGATGTCTCTTTTTCTTCTTCTTTTTTTGATGGTTAACCACAAATATTTGTCTTGGTCATTTTTGTAAGATTTTGAACACGGAGCAGTAGGAACTGGATGTGGAGAACAGTTGTGGTGGTGAGTGTCCTTTATGATCACAAGTTTTAGTGGCATGCATCCAATCAGTGCTATCATTTCTCATACCTCATCACTAATTTCTTTCATTTATGTCATGCAGTCAGTGCAGTTTGCGGAAAGTAAAGGGCTCATTACTTACACCCCCCCAATTTCTCCCAATTTATTTACAAGTGATCTGCTTTTGATAAAGAGAGAGAGAGAGAGAGAGAGAGAGAATTAAAGAATTAAGCAAGTTTACCTTTAATAGGCTCCCTGTTGTCTTCCCACCACACTTCCACCAAGCAACCATCTATTTCACATGATAGTCTGTTAGTACTTATTAGGCAGCTAATTAAGCTGATTCTGTTTATGTCAGAATGAAGGTAATGGAAGGTAGAAAAGGTTTGTGTGTGTGGTTGTGACAGGCTGAGTGGGACACACTGTTGACCTGATTGCTTTCATTTATCACATCCTTCCACATGCAAATGAGCATTGCATTGTGTGGGGGCTGATGAAACTTTAACCATTCTGGGTTCATTTTGGCTCTGTGGGTGGTTGGTCATTGAGACAGCTGATATTCTGGTAGAGGATTCATTCTCCTTGACAACAACAGTAAAAGTGATTAGTTCAGCTTCTAGGCTGGGTTTATGTTCTGGCTCCTAAGTTTCAGAATGTTTTCCTATTTTTCCATTGTGCTGTCTTTTGGTCTGATCTTTGTATTTAGAAGACATTGTGTATGCCTGAATGTTTTTTTGACTAAATTCCATATTTCTAATGGCTCTGTTGCATGGAAACATAGACATTACTGCACTGATTTAAATAGCACACCTGCTGTTTAATTAGTGTATTAAAAACTAAAACATATCATTATATTTCTAGGCCTTTTTTGGTAGAAATTTCACCAAGGCATACCTAGCACCAAGTTCAAAACTGGCATATTAATTAAAGATAAGCATATGATTATGACATTTCTGTTGCCTTCATTTTCCTTTGTCCTTTCATGAATTCATGCACTCTCTCTCTCTATATATATATAAACAAATATGATCTGCAATATATATGTATCTTTGAAGACAAAACAAAAACCATCCAAATAATTACTGTATTCTTGGGGCAATGATAGATGGCAGATGAAGTAAAAACATATAGCCTTTTCTGGTTGGTTCCTCTGGAGGAAAAAGCCACAAATACAATTTAAGGATTTGGCACTGCAGAAATTCATTTATGCTAAGGTGTGTCTGACTTTTCCTGGGATTGAAGCTACCCATGGTAACAGCTAGGGCTGCATTGTAACAAAAGTGGCTGCTGTTGTGCCAGAGTAGTCATGTTGCTTTCATATATTAATTCTGTTGCTGGAAATTTTCATTTCATGTCCTGACACTTTTCAAATGTGAGAGAATAAGCAGTGCAGTTGAAAGTAAAAGCTTGCAACTGGCATTAAAGTGATGCTTCTTCATTAGCTCACTTTACAAAATATTTCTGCTTGCCATCTGAATCTCCTGATGCAAATTGTTCCAGTTAGCAGATGTGCAGGGCTTGTGTGCTACGGTTTTTAGCAGTTAAATATAACTACCGTTCTGTAGGATTCAATATGGCTTCGTGCAGCTTATGTGCTTCAGCTGGGACACTCTGTATACTTTGAGTATGAATTTCTGGCTCTTATGCTTGACAAAAGTGGCAAAAAGTTTTAGACACAAAAAGATAAGTGAAGAAAAACCCCAAGCCAATTTCCCCTCACCCCCATTCTTTTCTTATTGCTTGAGTGTTTGTATCAATATGCATTCCATGACTGTAATCTAGTATCTAAAAGCCTGATAAATATGACTGTCAAATCATATAAATTGCATGCAACCTTAACTGTCTTCCTTATTCATGAAGCATCTCTTCAGTGTAACATTTATTCTTCTTAGGACAAAATCTGCCAAAGAACTGGACTGTTTTGGTACAACCCTCAGGCATGTCCAAATTCCGTTTCAGGGGTCTAATCCAGCCCGCCAGTCAGTTTAATCTGGCCCCTGTGGCAGTTCCTTTCCTAGGGTAAAATCCTAAAAAAACCTCAATAACATCAACCCTAAAAAAAGCTCAAAAATGTCAATCCTCAACAACTTTGGGGTAAAATCCTTTAAAGAAGTCAACAACTTTGCTTGGCCCGTTGATAGGCCCTCACGGCCCTTCACTTCATCAAATCTAGCCCTCTTTGAAAAAAGTTTGGACACCACTGCTTTACAGGGTCTCCAAACTCCCACCCACCCCTGAAATTCTACTTTTAAATGCTAGGCACAGCCCACAGAGACATACACCCCCCCGCCAATGCTAACAGGTTCATTATGGGTTAGCAAACAGCCACATACCATAGATATGCAACAAGTATTTACCTATTTTCAGGTGTTGCAGACTCACTGAAAAATATTCTGGTTTTCTGGATAGGAACAGTTGCTGAAAGAGGTTGCCTTAAACACACACACACACACACACACACACACACACAAAACACATCTAGGGAAATATGGCTTTGAGGTCATAGACATGGGCTTTGTCACACATCCCATCGTACTCAGATCATGCCTGTGAGAGAGGAGGGGCGATATCCCTGTTAAGAACCAAGGAATCAAATAATATATCATGTATGAAATTGAAAATGATGTCCTTAAATTATTGAAACAATTGCTTCAATATGATTTTTGCAAGGTTATGGCTGCATTAATGTAGTAGTGGACAGCTATGCTATATAATTACTACTCCTACATAGGGCAATTGTGCCTTGGATATCCACAGCTGACCCAATTTTTTTTCCTGGTATTTGTGCTGTGCTGGGGCAGTCCACTACAATTTCATTTCTGTGCTACATTGAGTAATCAGGCTTCCTCACCAAATAATTGGCATAACTTCCACACAGCTATGATGAATAGGAATTCTGCTTGTATGTTTCAAACTAGTTCTCCAACAATCAGAGCATGGCTATATCTTCACAAGAATATCGAGACCATCAGATACCAATTCAATTACGTTATTTATTTCATATATTATAATGTGTCTAAAATTAGAGGAGGTGTTCTTTGATTAACAACAACTAAAAGGATAAGGCTTCTGGTAGAATACCCTATAATTCAACTTTATATTTCGTGGAAAATATTGGACTTTAAAACTGAATGGGAAAACTCACTTAGTCAGGTTCATTTAAGGGAAAAAATTGACAGTTATCAAAGCCACATGAGCAATGACTGTGGAATAGCTCCTTGGGGCCTTCCGCTGAAATCAACCAAACTAATTCCACATTACATAAAGAATATTATATCAAGTCATTTAGTTCTAATGTCTTTGCACACTTAGTGAGCACTATTCCTTACTCTTTCAGCTTCTCCATCCCAGTCTTCTGGTGATTCTAAGTTGCATGAACATCAACTCTTATAATTTGCAGTGGGCTGTGTGCAAGCAAGAAAAGGATTTCAGGGCTTAAAAGCACTGCTGGGAAGTCATATGCTAGATTTCCTCATTTATATTTAACTGTTATCAGCTTTGAAAAGGGTTTCTAATTTTAAACACTGCTGCTTCACCCCCCTTTTTCTCTCTCCAGAAAAGCTTTAATTTGCTTGGGTGCATCTCTAATTTAGCTGCCAACACACTTCAGCCCTAGAGTAGGCTTTGAACATGGAAATTGCTGCCTCTTCCCACCCCGCTCCTTCACAGGAAATGGGGCAAATAGCTAAAAACTAGAGCTGGTGCTTCATCCAGAGATGGTTTGTCTGGTGAGACTGAAGCCTTATACCGTGTGTTTCTACTTTGTGTAATAGTTGACCAAGCACTCCCACATGCGGCTGCTGTCCCCGTGCAGAGGATGGTCGTTGTGTAATTAAAAGGAATTAGGGAAACATTTTGCAAAGCAGAACCGTACCATGGACCTGTTTTTGTCTATGGAGCTTTCTTGGCAGGGATGCTGGAGTGGCTTGCCGGTTCCTGCTCCAGGTGGATCACGTTTAGTCAAAACTCTCCACTATGACCTGTCCATCTTGGGCGGCCCTGCACAGCATAGCTCATAGCTTCTTTGAGTTATTCAAGCCCCTTTGCCATGACAAGGCAGTGATCCATGAAGGATCTGCTTCTTGGGATAAAAGCGATGACAAACCTAGACAGCATCTTAAAAAGCAGAGACATCACCTTGCCAACAAAGGTCTGTATAGTTAAAGCTATGGTTTTCCCAGTAGTGATGTATGGAAGTGAGAGCTGGACCATAAAGAAGGCCGAAGAATTGATGCTTTTGAATTATGGTGCTGGAGGAGACTCTTGAGAGTCCCATGGACTGCAAGAAGATCAAACCAATCCATTCTTAAGGAAGTCAGCCCTGAGTGCTCACTTGAAGGACAGATCCTGAAGCTGAGGCTCCAATACTTTGGCCACCTCATGAGAAGAGAAGACTCCCTGGAAAAGACCCTGATGTTGGTAAAGAGTGAGGGCACAAGAAGAAGGGGACGACAGAGGACGAGATGGTTGGACAGTGTTCTCGAAGCTCCTAACATGAGTTTGACCAAAATGCGGGAGGCAGTGGAAGACAGGAGTGCCTGGCGTTCTCTGGTCCATGGGGTCACGAAGAGCCAGACGTCTTGTTGACTAAACAACAACAATAACCATGGACCTGCTGTCACAACCTTCTTGTTTCCAGGTATGGAGGTTGTTGTTGGTCATAAGCATACACTCCTTATTTCTAAAGGTGTTGCTGGAGTTTGTAGTTACCTTTTTAGGAATATGGTCTTGTCTGCCTCATAATGTGCAGCCTGTATTACAAATCAGGTGTCATTTTCCCCACTTCCAAAATTAAAAACAAAATTGATCTTTGAGTTCAAAATAGATAATATAAATATATTCAAAATATACAAAATATAAAATGAGTTTTAAATATAAAATGGTTTTGGTTCAAATCCAATACACCAATCACAGCTCAGAGAATTCTGCAAAGCCTATAACCAAAACATAGCGTACAAAATATATAAACTATTTCTTTATTAGATGTTTGATTTCTTTCCCACCCTGCATTCAGTAGGACCCCAGACTAGCAAACCTATTAAGAATATAATTAAAAACATTCCCCAAACTGTAAGAAAATACTTTCTACAAGCTAAATTCTCTAAATTCTTCTTCCTTGTTAATGCTTGTGCAATATCGTATGATGGGACTCTTGTTCTAAATGTAGGGGCGCATTATGACCCATCTTTTCTCCAGGACTTTTTCTGCAATTCTGGTTCAGAGTTATTCAGTAACCTCAGGGAAGTGCCGTCTGAAAAACATTCCTTCCCACCGATTCTTCTAGCAGTGTTTCCAAAGTACGGAAGATCTCTTATATGTCAATGTATGAAGGAACAACTTAATTCTGATTCATTTGGGTTTAGTTTATCTGTGTGTTTATGGTCAAATATCTGCATGGGTTTTTCAGTGCATCTTCCTCTTTGTGAAAGGGAGATGTTTGTATTTGTTTTTCTTCATAGAGGTTTCCCGAGGCACTGAAAATTCTGGTGCAATATGTAATAGCAGAACAATTTGTGTTACTATGCTGAAAGACACCGCCCCTCTCAACAAAATCATTTTGAAAACAACAGCAAAATGTCCCTAAACAGAGAGAGAACTCCTAAATGGATGTGGCAAGTGTCCTTGAGGTCTTTTCAGTAATCAAGAGTGTTGCTTGGGTGTGTGTTAGTGGAGAGAATTCAGAATATACATCATTAACCCTCATCATCTCTCTAACTGTGGAGCTCACTTGAGCATACAGAACGTATTTAGCTTGTTCTCTGTTTGCAGGGGCAATTTTTATTAGGTCCTATCACAGGGTACCCACATGCCTAAGAAATTCATTTTGCCATCAAGCAGCACGTGTAAGTCAAGTAGTGTTTTCTTGCAAAGATTACTGCAAATGGATATAGATTAAGGTCTACTTTCTGTGAAGAAGAAAATTAATCGAAGCAGGATTAAGGCTATACATTGCTTTCATTCTGTAGAGGTGCTTCACTGATTTGTTAAATAATGGATTATTTGATGTACTGTAGTGGGACTGATGTAGGTCACTTTCATCTTCGCAAGTTTTAGACTTAAGAAGAAAGAGGGCAATCTTGATGTTCAATTTTCCGACAGAAAAGGTTGGATCCACAAAACATATTTTTTTGCTGGCTTCCTTTGTATTTTTGATTATTTTATTTAGTTTTTTCAAGCCACCTTTCAGGGCACACTGCAACACAACCTACTTTGTATTTTTAGGTTGCCAAAAATAAATAAATCACAATATGCCATTGAGTTATAATCATTAAATTAAACCCAGAAACGATAGCTTTAAAAATTCAAGCACATTGACCAAGCATTGGAATATAGCAGCAGCAGCAGCAACAACAGTAACATTGTCAGAATTTACTAGCAACTTCATTCAATATTTCCCTGAGTAAGGACTTCCAGAAGTATGAAAGCACCGATGAGAAGGTCTTATACCTTGTATTCACCAATCTAACAACTCTTAGAAGAGGACCAAACCATCTTAACGCTCAGACAGGTTGTTAACGTAGTTTGTGATTTAAGCCAAGGAAACAAAAGCTATACGGGTGTATAGTGATTTTTGTTGTTGTTGCAATAACAGTGTTAATAAAGGAGCCCACTGCATACGTTCTGCACCAGCCATTTCTCTCTATATTATTAATGGCAATGACAAGTGGCTGTGTTTTTCTTAAAAGGCCTTCATTTGCATGGAAAATAACTCTTAACAGAGAATGGGTGGGTTGAGAAATGAAGTGTGATGAGTTGGGAATTGTTATGTACTGAAGTTCTCACCCTGGGCCAGCAGGGGGATACTGTAGATAGTTTTCACTCAGGTCCACATATGCAAATAAGGGTTTGAAAGTGACGTTCAGTGATTGAATAGTTTCAGAAAGTTGTTACAGTTACGTTGTACTAGAGCTCTATATAAGCAGGCTGGCTGACCCCTTCAGTTCAGAGCTGGCCTGTGAATAAACAAGAGCTGTTTTAAAAATCACTGTGTCCTCTGATATGTTCACCCACAACTTAACACGAATAGTGGTAATTGTTTACTACCTTTTAATGATTATTTTTTAAAAACATGCAAATCTGGAAAAAAGTACTTTTCCTTTTTGGCTCAAAACACTACAACTCTAGGACTCACTTTTAATTTCTTATTTAACTGGTATTAATTCAAACATTAGCGGTGGTAGCTCAGCAAAAATCTACCCTGCTCCCCAAAACACAGCAGTTTTCAGAGCCCTAAATAAATTGCAAATCTTTGATGAGAATACTTGTAGTTTATAACCTACATGAATGTATAGCTTTTGAAAAGAGAAGGTGGAATGTTACCAAAGAATCCCATCAGATAAATACTTCATTGGCCATTCCCCAAGATATTACAGGAGCAGATATGTATGCTAATTAAAATCCAGTTCTGTACTTCAAATCAAACATATATATTTCAAGAGTAGCAGAAAATTATCTGCTACTTAAATCAGCAGTTTTAAATATAGGCTACAATCCTATATATCCAGTTACCTGGAAGAAAGCCTGTTGGAACTTATTATCTGGACTAAATCTAGCTTTTTAACCATGTAGATTCAGAGCACTCAGTAGATATCCTGTGTTTCATAGCTCCTTTGAGAGTGCAGATATTCATATCTGATGAATATCATATCCTACTGTGCTAAATCTAAGAAAGTGCAGAAATTAAACCTATGTTGGCTTCCTGTTTCCAGTGCGCCAGGAATGAGGTCTCTCCCAACACCACAGAAGAGAGAGATAATCAGATAATGATGGAAGAATTCCGTTTTCTGCATTCCTCTTTGGTTGGATGAGGAACCAGGTTTTCACTTGCGGTTTGCCTGGTGGTCTGGCACTTGCTTCCCCATGGAATGCGAGGGCAGGCAAAGGCACTGGGTGCATGCTGTCAAGTTTACGTTGTCTCTCCCACACAAGACACGGCACGTTGGCAGGTTTATTACTTTTAGATTTATTAAGTAATTACAATTACTCGGCAGTCTGAGCTCTCTTAGTTCAACCTTCACTGCTTGAGCCAGTTGGTTCTACTAGATGACGTGTTCTGCGCCAACAGGATATTTCCCACTTTTTGCCCCTGTTGGGCTTACATTGCTCCAATAGTTGGCTTCTCCTCCTGCTCCCAGGAGATTCAGGTGCAAGCAGCCCTTCCTCCTCCTCCTCTTGGGCAGAGTCTAAACACGTTCTCCTGCAGCCTATTCTGTTGGCTCTGTGCTGCTTTGAGAACTGACAGCCAGCATTCCAGAGAGAGGGGGACTTACCTCACTCTCAGTGTGAGAAGGAATCAAGTTCCTATTCCCCTCAGTCTGCCCTCCCTCCACTTCGGATTTTTCGCTGCCTGTTTGGGCAGGAACATCCCTTGACACACGGAGCACTCTGGCTGCCATGACCCACAATCCTGATCCCGTTCCTGGAAGCACAGGTTATCCTGTTAATTGGATTATAATTGGAGTAAACTACAGGCACGTGATCGCCGAAGAATTGATGCTTTTGAATTATGGTGCTGGAGGAGACTCTTGAGAGTCCCATGGACTGCAAGAAGATCAAACGTATCCATTCTTAAGGAAATCAGCCCTGAGTGCTCACTGGAAGGACAGATCGTGAAGCTGAGGCTCCAATACTTTGGCCACCTCATGAGAAGAGAAGACTCCCTGGAAAAGACCCTGATGCTGGGAAAGATGGAGGGCACAAGGAGAAGGGGACGACAGAGGACGAGATGGTTGGACAGTGTTCTCGAAGCTACAAACATGAGTCTGACCAAACTATGGGAGGCAGTGGAAGACAGGAGTGCCTGGCGTGCTCTGGTCCATGGGGTCGCGAAGGGTCGGATACGACTAAGCGACTAAACAACAACAACAGGCACATGCCAGAAATGATGAGATAAGAAACTGCGAAAACAACCCAGCTACAAGGATGTAAAAGGTTTGGACTGAGAGTGAATTTCATTCAGTGAAAGAGATGATCGGGTGAGGGGAGCCCACGGTTTGCTTACTTAAACTTTTTCTCTGCATTTATGATGAAGCAACCCTCCCCGGAATGCAAGTTTTATTTGAACAAATCTGCACAAGTAAGGATGGAAGAAACTGGAATATAATATGGAATTTAACCAAATTGGAACTGTGCGTGAGAGAGAAAGGGACTGAGGGAAAGGGCAGGAAACACTATGCTTTGAAAATATAGAGCAAAATCATCCCTAACCTCTGTTATCCACAAAGGAATGTGTTCAAGATGTTCAAGATAAGTATAAATGGCCATAAAACAATGGCAGGGAGGAAAGAAATATACCAGCTGCGGAAATTGAAGTTTTTGGATTAACCATCTGCAGTCTGGATTCAGACCGTTCTTCCTTGGCTGGAAAAATGGAGAAGATGGTTTGTTTACTGGAAGCCAAATCACGGGATGAAGCAATGCAGTGACTTTTGGAAACTGTGAGCTACAGCTCATTCCGGGACATGATGGGAACCATCAACAGTTGCAGGAATGAAGAATAAACACCATATATGGATGGGGAAACATCATGGGGTAAACTGTCACATGCAGGAAAGAATAAGGATTATAGCTAAAGTTCCTCACTTGAAGCTTTACATATTACCTATTACCTATTATACCAGGCATAAGGGACGCGGGTGGTGCTGTGGGCTAAAGCCTCAACGCCTAGGGCTTGCCGATCGAAAGGTCGGCGGTTCGAATCCCCGCGGCGGGGTGCGCTCCCGCTGCTCGGTCCCAGCGCCTGCCCACCTAGCAGTTCGAAAGCACCCCCGGGGGCAAGTAGATAAATAGGTACCGCTTACCAGCGGGAAGGTAAACGGCGTTCCGTGTGCGGCTCTGGCTCGCCAGAGCAGCGTTGTCACGCTGGCCACGTGACCCGGAAGTGTCCCCGGACAGCGCTGGCCCCCGGCCAATAAATGTGAGATGGGCGCACAAACCCCAGAGTCTGTCAAGACTGGCCCGTTCGGGCAGGGGTACCTTTACCTTTACCTTTTACCAGGCATAGGCAAACTTCGGCTCTCCTTACATTTGGGACTACAATTCCCATCATCCCTAGCTAACAGGACCAGTGGTCAGGGATGATGGGAATTGTAGTCCCCAAACATCTGGAGGGCCAGAGTTTGCCTATGCTTGTATTATACCAACAGGAATAGAAATCACAAGATTGTATCTGAATGGAATGGAATGGAAATTATTAATTTTTTGGAACACGGAACAAATGTAGAAGAATGAACTCATTAACACTGGTGTGTGAGGGGGCCAGTTTAATTAAATTGTATAATTTGACATTTTAATAATTGGCATCAATAATTTTATTCATTGGGTGAATTTGGTATTGTTATAATGAGGTATGCTATTGGAATGTTAGAAAATCATATATATATATATATATATATATATATGTGAAATTAAATCTATGTTTAAGAGCTGTTAATTACATTCATCAGTATTTCCCCCTTTAATAGGATAGCTGGGTGCATTATGTTACTTTGTTTTGATTGTACAGAACTGGCGCAGGCTAAATGCCTTTGAGGACTATATTCTTACCAAGCTCTGCTGGTTAGAGCAACTAAGGACAGGGAGCTGGGTGCAAAAGCGTCATGATAAGCTTAGGGCTCACAATCTCCAAAAGGAGAAATATTTAGCCCTCAATTCACATGACCTCAGAAATTGAATCTTCGGCCAGGACACACCAATCAAGATAGAAAATCTATTAAAGATGCCTGTTATTATATTTGGTACCCCCAAATCAAGATCACCCACTCAAGACCCTATTACCTTGAGACACTGACTTTCCCATAACTACACAGGTCATTTGTCGAACTCAGGTTCCAACAGATGCCCTCAGCATATTTAGAGGGTAGATACCTGGGAATTTCCCATATGGGACTTAAATGCATTTATGGATGCAATCAGGTCAAAGATATCATGCATTACCTGCTGATTTGCCCCTTATATAAAATGCCTAGAGAAAATTTTCCATTATCTATTCTTAACTGTTTCTAAGGCTGAACCCCCCAGGAAGTGATAGTCAAACTCTTAGCTGATAAAGATCTTCAAATTACAGTGGTACCTCTACTTACATGGCCCTCTTGTTATGTATCCTTCGGAATACGCATGCGGCAAACCCGGAAGTATATTTCTGGGGGTTTCGCTGCGCGCATGCGCAATAGCGCTTTATCACACCGCACACATGCACAGAAGTGCTCTATCATGCCGCTTGCATGCACAGAACAGGCACCTCCAGTTGCAGAAACCTCGGGATCTGACTGCAGCTCCAGAACGGATCCCATCCACAACCGGAGGTACCACTGTACATGTCTAGTAACCAAATTTGCTCTGGCAGCTAAGAAGCTCTGATCTACGAGAATGCTTTCTAATTTTAAAACCTTATGCTGTGAATGATTATGCTGTAAACTTTTACAGATCATGTTGTGTGATTTCAGAGGAAAGCCTTGTTCTTATCCCCTGCTGTACATTGTAAAGGCCTTGGGCTATACACAATTGATTGATTGACTGACTGACTGACTGACAGATTGACTGACTGATTGATTGATTGATTGATTGATTGATTGATTGATTGACTTGTGTATCATGCCAACTAGGTTAGTAACTATCCCACTATTAGATTTATTCTAAATCATTCATGTATTTCTTTATATGGTAAACCGGAATTGCTATGTTGTTGTTTTAGTAGATTTAGATTGCCTAATATTGAAATACACTTCTAAACTACAGTTACGGCATATGTTCTGCCTTCACAATCAGAGGCAGTATGCCAATTGCTTGGCCCAGGGGGAAAGTTTGGTTCACACTTCAACATGCCGTTCCTTAATTTGCACTTCCTGAAACAATACACAAACTGAAACACAGTTGCACTTCAAAATTCACACTTCCCTGAATGTTGCAATACAGTTCTACAATAATTTGCGCAAATACATGTGTACTTAAGTATGCATAAAAAGTCTTATACAACAAAGTAACAATCAAAAACGGATTACACTGGGAGAAATGCTTGCAAAAATGTACATATGGGAGGGAATTTTGTATATATCAGGACAAATTTGCACTACAAGGCTGATGAATTTTCATGAAGCTTCTTTTCTAAAAAATAAAATTCGCAAACTGGTGGGGAAATGGGAAGGACTCTGTTTAAGATTTGGAATGTGAGATTAGAGAGGTCCATGCATTCCTAGCCAGAGTCACAAGTGAGGAAAGTGATATTGCAGTCAGGTTCTATTTGCAGGCTTCCATAGGCATCTGGTTGGCGACTGTGAGACCAGAACGCTGCGTTTGATGGATCATTGATTCATTCAGCAGGGCTTTGTGGAAGTGCAAAGCAGTGTTTCCCAAAGTTGGGTCTCCAGCTGTTGATGGACTACAGTTCCCATCATCCCTGACCACTGGTCCTGCTAACTAGGGGTGATGTGAGTTGTAGTCCAAAAACCGCTGTAGACCCAACTTTGGGAAACACTGGTGTAAGGATCTGAAAGCATGCACACACATTTTTGATCATATGGGTGTTCTACAAAGTGCTGCTGAGCTGTATGTGTAGGCCTCTTCGCTGCTGAAGTGTGAATGGAGCTTTTGCAAAGCTTTCCGAGCATTGCCTATTAGGGCTGGGCGATATCAGCTTTTCAACGCCGCGGTGTATCATCCGCCAAACCAGTGGCGTAGCGTGGGTTGTCAGCACCCGGGGCAAGGCAAGTAATTTGTGTCCCCTAACCCGTGGATTTGCACCCCCTAACCCATGGATTTGCGCCCCCTAACCCTAACCCCCAGATGTTGCACCCAGTGTGGCCGGCCCCCCCTGCACCCCCACGCTACGCCACTGCGCCAAACATTGCGGTTTGGCGATATACTACGATGTCAGAAAAACAAGATGCATCGGCCTCTGCCTACGAGACACCGGGTGAAACTGCCCCAGCTCTCACCTCGAGAACTGAGGAGGTTTCACCCAGGCTCACAGGCCAGGATATTGCCACATTTTTGTGCCTTTCAGTCACGGGAAGGGAACGTTCCCCTCCCCAGCTGAGACAGCCTTGGTTCTCTTGCCGCTCGCAAGCAGGTGAAACATCGGGGCTCCTTTAACTGCTGGTTGCAGGGAGAGGCAACCGTGCTCCCCTCAGCTAAGCAGTTTCATAGAGCCCCCATCCCGCTGCTGGCTTGGAGGAGACAGTACCAGGCGGGGGCTCCTTTATCTGCCTGACTGAGGCAAGGGCAACTGCACACCTCGGTTGAGCAGTTCAAAGATGCAGAGGGAGGAACAAGCTGTATCGGTGTCTCGCTGATACAGCTTGTTTCTCCCTCTCCGTCATATGAGGAACAGGAGATAAGAACTCTTGACTTGCTGCTAGCAGAGGGAGTCAGGAGTGGTGGTGGTTTCACCAGTGATATACCACTGACATTGCGGTCTGCTCCTCATAAGGGTCCTGGGCAATATATCGCCCAGGCTAACCAGAGCTCTGAAGATCTTTGCCACGTATTGCCAACTCAACCAATTAACCATCAACCATGCTAAGTCCAAGATTCTGATTATCTCCAGAAGCCGGAGATTATATAAATGGAAGCTTGGTGGAGCAAAAATAGAGCAAGTCCTAAAATTTCAATACCTAGGAGTTATTTTTCAATACAACCTGGGATGGAAAGCTCAAATTCAACACCTACTTAACAAGGCCAAAACCCTGTCATATGCGCTCCTCCGATTTTTCTTTTCGGACGGAGCTCTGCATGTTCCCTCGGCCCTAAAGGTGTTCAAGGCAAAAGTGGTTGCAGTGCTTGCTTATGCTGCCCCGCTCTGGGCCGTGATGACTGACCTTGCTCCCCTTGAGACTCTGCAAAGCCAATTCCTACGTCGGCTCCTAATGCTCCCCCTGTGCGTAAGCAACGCAGCCATGCGACTAGAATTGAAGATCGCATCCTTAGAGACTTGCCTGTGGAAGCAAGTCTTCAATTACTGGTTATCATTGTGGCATAGATTACCAAACCATTACCTTGTCCAATGCTTATGGCGAGATGAATTCTCCAGCCTTTGGACTAGTAAAATTCATGCCAAACTCCTGAGCTATGGAATCTCTCCCTCAGATTCCCTAAAACTAGACCAAATCACTGCTCAAAGACTGATCCGTCAAAGACTGGATGACATCGACTTACAGCAAAATTATATGCTGGGGGGAGGTGTTTGTTCGCCCCAGAACATTGGTATCACTTTAACTTATTGCGTTCCATCATACCTCTCCTCCCTTTCGACTGTTGCCCATAGTCTGGCCTTCACCAAAGCGAGGTTCAACGTTTTCCCCTCCAATGTCCTGAGACATAGATTCTCAAAGGGCCAAGACCCCGCCACGTGCGAATGTGATAAGGTGACGCCGGAGTCGCTTCAGCACATTATGTTCACTTGCCCCTTGTTCAATGTGCCACGGGCAAATTTGTTGGGATCAATCATACAGAAACTAGAGGGTACCCCACCAAAATTCCACCTAGCCCAAATCTTGCAGGATAAGGATTCCCACACGACCCTGAAAGTGGCTAGATTCCTGGTTGCTGTCCTCTCCCAAAAGCGACGCCAAGGAGCGCTACAAGCTAATTAAGGCGTAGCATGCCTTTCCATCTTATAGTATTTTATTGTTATAGTGGTGTTTTAGCGACTGGTTTTTTTTTTTTTCCCCACGGCACAAGCTGTCACTTATGTGTTGTTTTTACCTGTATGGGCCTATGGCCGCAATAAATATTATCTATCTATCTATCTATATCGCCCAGGCCTACTGCCTATATATAACAATAAGGACCATGTTTATCCTGCTTGGGCATCCAGCCATCCAGGTGCCTATTTTTTATGTGCAAGATATTGGATCACATACTAGGTTATGGTCAGTTGGAGATCTGTGCTATAGTTCTTACCCCTTCTGTAAAATGAAGGAGCCAAATACATAGTTTCACACAAACTGTCCCGGAAAGAATCAAATGCTGCACGCTAAACATAACAGAGGCATGCTTTCATTGCAGATAATAGACGCTTTTTAAAGAGCCTTCTTATCTAGTTGCCTTGTGCCCTCTAACACTCCCATGAAAAACGTGCATGCTGTGTTCAGGAGGATTAGTTTATTCAAGGCCAGGGACGTTTTCTTAAAAAGCACTTGTGGGTTTGTTTTTGTTTTTGTTTTAAACTGAGCGTTTAGATTTCAAGAAAGATTTCCATGTACAGATCAGGTTCACTCTGGAATAATAACTACTTTTTATATTGTGTTTGCTGAAATGGTGCTAAGAAGCTAGAATGATAAACACTTTGACCTTTTATTGAAGTGCTTTTATGTTGATTTGAAATGATAAAAACTCATTCATAGCTGGTGTGTATGTGTGCAGAAGAAAGAAGTCATGCTGGGTTTTTTATGTAAATGTAAACATTTTGATGAACCTTTTATGAACATCCTCTTCATTATGAAAGACTCTCATTTTCTAAATAAAGGTAAAGGTAAAGGTACCCCTGCCCGAGCGGGCCAGTCTTAAATAGTACTCTCCAAATCTGGAAGAGGTGAATAAAGCTATGCCATCTTACTTGAAAGATCCCAAGGTGGGGGACAGTTGCTTCCTGAGTGATGTCTCTTGACTCTGAGTCAGAAAGCAGACTGAGAACACATAGCATGAAGCACCTTAGTATGTTTGCTTGTATAAGCTTCTTGTTCTTTTTAGAAAGTTAAATATTGAAAGGCAAGGCAGGTCTCTAATGTTCATGGCATCCTGCGATGCTAAGTGGTATACAGTCCTACCTTGGATTATGAATGCCTTGGTACTCGAACGTTTTGGCTCCCGAATGCCGCAAATCCAGAAGTGATTGTTCTGGTTTGCAAACGTTCTTTGGAACCCAAATGTCCGACAGGGCTTCCGATTGGCTGCAGGAGCTTCCTGCAGCCAATCAGAAGCCGCGCTTTGGTTTCCGAACGTTTTGGAAGTCGATTGGACTTCCAGAATGGATTGCATTCAGCTTCCAAGGTCTGACTGTATAAACATCTGTCTACAAACCTGAAGGGCAAATATTCCAGCTTCTTGTTCTTTTTAGAAAGTTAAATATTGAAAAGCAAGGCAGGTCTCTAATGTTTATGGCATCCTGCAATGCTAAGTGGTATACAGTCCTACCTTGGATTATGAATGCCTTGGTACTCGAACGTTTTGGTTCCTGAATGCCGCAAATCCAGAAGTGATTGTTCCAGTTTGCAAACGTTCTTTAGAACCCAAATGTCCAACGGGGCTTCTGATTGGCTGCAGGAGGTTCCTGCAGCCAATCAGAAGCCGCGCTTTGGTTTCCGAACATTTTGGAAGTTGATCGGACTTCCGGAATGGATTCCGTTCGACTTCCGAGGTCCGACTGTATAAACATCTGTCTACAAGCCTGAAGGGCAAATATTCAAACTTCATGAATTCCAGTGCTTGGTACCCATTTTCAGTTGGTGGGTGTCTGATATGTATGGCATTCCCCAATTTCCCAGTATGACAGTGAGCATAGTATAGTGGTACCTCTGGTTGCGAATGGGATCCATTCCAGAGGCCTGTTCGCAACATGAAAAGAGCGCAACCCACAGCAGTGCATCTGCGCATGCGCCGATTGCAACTTGCTGCTTCTGCGCATGTGCGTGATGTCATTTTGCGCTTCTGCGCATGTGTGAGCGACAAAACCCTGAAGTAACCCTTTCCGGTACTTCCGGATTGCCGCGGGACGTAACCTGAAAGACTATAACATGAAGCAAACCTAACATGAGGTATGACTGTATTGGAACTGCAGTGGTTGTTTATAAACTTCTGATCACTTTGCCTCAGAAATTTCTACAACCTTTAATTAGATAAACCTGCCTTGGTTTAAATTTTTCCAAGAGTTTCACTGAAGCATAGATTGGTTTGCGGGGCGGGGGCAGCTCTTTCAAGCACATTCCATAGGTAGTCTCACAGTAGTGATTACTGAGATGAAGTGATGCATATTCTGGCAATGGAATATTCATGCTGTTTTGATGCCGGCAAATCTGTCCTGTCAGCAATCCTTTCGGTAAGAACTACAAACAAGAGACAAGAACCCTTTGGAAGTAGTAGCCCTTAATTGATTAAATTTAGTTTTAAAGGTCATTGGTATAGTAAGAAGAAGCAGCAGAAGAAAAACCCGCACATATGGTAGCCTTTTAGTAAAGGTAAAGGTACCCCTGCCCGTACGGGCCAGTCTTGACAGACTCTAGGGTTGTGCGCTCATCTCACTCTAGAGGCCGGGAGCCAGCGCTGTCTGCAGACACTTCCGGGTCACGTGGCCAGCGTGACATCGCTGCTCTGGCGAGCCAGCGCAGCACACAGAACGCCGTTTACCTTCCCGCTAGAAAGCAGTACCTATTTATCTACTTGCTCTTAAGGGTGCTTTCGAACTGCTAGGTGGACAGGAGCTGGGACCGAATGACAGGAGCTCACCACGCTGCGGGGATTCGAACCGCCGACCATGCGATCGGCAAGTCCTAGACACTGAGGTTTTACCCATAGCGCCACCCGCGTCCCTATGGTAGCCTTTTAATAATCATTTATTCTTTGTACCCTGCCCATCTGACTGGGTTGCCCCAGCCACTCTGGGAGGCTTCCAGCATATGAAAAAACATAGCAAAACATTAAACCTTAAAAAGCTTCCCTATACAAGGCTTTTATATTAGGATTGGTAGTGAAATAGTTGCTTCATTGTCAAAAGGAAGGATGTGTGCTTTGTAACATCCTCGATACGTTGGGATCATTTTGAAAGAAAGTTATTTTTTGCCCAAAAAAGAGTGAGTAATGCAGTCCTGCAACAAAAGGCCTCATTCACTGCAGGCTCTACATACAATTGAATGAGGCTTGCAATTCCAGCATTCTATAAAACATTAAAAGTGAAGAATAATCAATGAAAATATAGTGCTTATAGCGATAATTCATCATCATCATTTATAATTTATTATTTATACCCCACCCATCTTAAACATTCTTTGTGTTTGGCATACTTCATCTTAGAAATCCTTACTGTCTATAAAGTAATTTACAGACCTGTCAAGCAGTGCAGTCTGATTATCTGATTGGGGCTAGTGAAAATGGGCAGGTTTTTTTGTGGCTAGCCTAAGATTATACTGGGGATTTCACAGATGACATTCTTAGCTCCTACAGCAGCTCTCAATATAGTTATAAGAATCATAGCATCAGTTTACAAGCTGTTTCACAGCTTCATGCACCCCAGTATTCTTCTGTTTCTTTCCTATAGGCATTAAACACAATTTTCTTATTGATTTCAGGCCTCTCATTTTAAGGTACTTAGGAACATGATATATTGCTAGATTTTTTGTGTGCGCGCACCATTCTAAAATGTGGTTTAACTCAACCATAAGTCACAGGCTTACCACAGAAACTTCTTGATGTTTGTTATGCCTTACCACAACATTTTATAGAACCGCAGAGATTTCTCTTGACCTCCTTATTCAGTAATGCATTAAATACTACACATTGCCTCTCTGGGAAAGGCAATGCATTGAAATGCTATTGTACATCTCTGAATGTTGTTTATCTCGATATTCTGCAGAAGCAAATATGGATAGCAGCCGCATATTTGCACTGGAAAGATTGATTCATTTTTAAAGCTGAATTTTTCATACAAGATTAATGCTTTCTAGAGTCCCTGGAGTCACAAAAACAATGGCAAATATTAACTTCTGTTTAACCAATACTTTATCAATGTAATCATGTGGACTAGAATGATCACAAGGGCAAATTTTGAGAATGAAAGAACAGAGTGAGCTGGGGTTAAATATTAAAATTTGCTATGGGTTGCAGTCAGGATTACATGAGCAGAAGGCAGGTTCATGGAATAAATCCTTCTACCCCCCTTCTTCCCTCTGCAGCTGTTATGGCAGTGCAGAAATTGATGCCCCAATCTTTGCTATACCAGTTTATAAAACTGTACACTCCCTATCTATTATTGGTCTTCTAGTGAGAGAGACCCATGCAATAACTATTTCTAAGTTTTGACTGAGGAGTGTGTAAGTAGTAAAGATGATAAATATTGGAAACCAGACACAATCATACATAATATGAAAGAATTATTATAATACTCATATTATAAAATAATGGTTCTATTTTTGTTTTTAACATCTAGCATGAACAAAGTATCAGCATTATTTTTAAAACAAGGAGTAATTTTTTTTTTAAAAAAAGGAACGCACTTTTGCATTTTGCAATTCTGCTTTATTTATCCATAAAATGTTTCCGCAGCTTGAGGTTGAATCCTGACAAGACAGAAGTCCTGTTTTGGGGGGACAGGGGGCGGGCGCGTGTGGAGGACTCCCTGGTCCTGAATGGGGTAACTGTGACCCTGAAGGACCAGGTGCGCAGCCTGGGAGTCATTGTGGACTCACAGCTGTCCATGGAGGTGCAGGTCAATTCTGTGTCCAAGGCAGCTATCTACAAGCTCCATCTGAGATGCAAACTGAGACCCTATCTGCCCACAGACTGTCTCACCAGAGTGGTGCATGCTCTGGTTATCTCCCTCTTGGACTACTGCAATGCGCTCTACGTGGGGCTACCTTTGAAGGTGAACCAGAAACTACAACTAATCCAGATTGTGGCAGCTAGACTGGTGATGTGGAGCGGCTGCCAAGATCACATAACACCGGTCTTGAAAGACCTACATTGGCTCCCAGTATGTTTCTGAGCAAAATTTAAAGTGTTGGTGCTGACCTTTAAAGCCCTAAACGGCCTTGGCCCAGTATACCTGAAGGAGCATCTCCACCCCCATCATTCAGCCCAGACACTGAGGTCCAGCTCCTGGGGCCTTCTGGTGGTTCCCTCACTGCGAGAAGTCAAGTTAAGGGGACCAGGCAGAGGGCCTTCTCGGTTGTGGCACCCACCCTGTGAAACGCTCTCCCACCAGATGTCAAAGTGAACAACAACTACCAGACATTTAGAAGACATCTGAAGGCAGCCATGTTTAGGGAGGTTTTTAATGTTTGATGTATTATTGTATTTTTAATATTTTATTGGAATCCTCCCAGAGAGGCTGGGGAAACCCAGCCAGATGGGCGGGGTATAAATAATGTTGTTGTTGTTGTTATAGTTTTGCTTGCCTTTTTTTTTTTTTTTTTTTTTTTTTTGCTTTTGCCAAATGTGAAACCACCTTGGATTTTTTTTTAGGAAAAACTAAGAACTCAGCGCTCTGTGTTTCCCATTGATTTCTGTCCCTTTATAACACACATCAAAATGTGTGAACAATGTGACAGGCTTTAGCTGTCAATCAGGAATTTCATTATGTGCATCTATGACATCAGATGCATATCTAACAAGAGCTTTGATTGGCAGGAGAAATAATCAATTCATATCACGTCCATGTCTATCAGTAACTGATATTCCAACACATGGATTTTATTTATCAGCCAGGTATTTTTTTTATTTTAAATTGTTAAAATTTGATTGCTTGTCAAGGGTAGATGGGTGGATGAATGAATGGATAGACAGATGAAGCTTTCAACCTAGATCTGCTTTCCCCCTCATAAATCTGTTGCAACATTGTAAACTTCCAGAAACAAAATACTTTTGCTAGCTTTGTGGGGTGGGGGATGCATGTGTTAATCTTGTGGGAAGGGATTGCATACAGTTCTTTTAGTACAACACATTTGATGGATAAATGAAAGCAATAAACAATGTACTGCAGTCACACAGTCAATCAATCAGTCAGTAGCTGAACTGGGTTACACACAGTCACACACAAAAAAGAGCCACAAAAACGCAAAATAAATAGCAAAAACAGACAGACCTCAACGTAACACTCCAAACAGAAGTGTGGCACTCAAAACAGAGCATGTTTGGCTTCTGAAAAAAAAAAAATTCAAACCAGAACACTTATGTCAGGGAACTGACATCGGAGCCAGAGGCGGAGGCAAGGCTCCTGAGTGATGCTGGAGAAGGGCCCAGCAGGGAGAGAGGCAGCTCATCAGCGGGGGAAGGAAATCAGCGTAACACCAGGGATAAAGGGGGGCAGATGGGGGAATCGGCGAGGGGGCTCCAGGACTCCTCGCCGGAGGCCAGCGGGGAGAGCACAGGTCCTCCGCTACCCACACCCTCCCTGTGCAGAAGATTTCTGTGCAGGGAGAGTAGGAGGAGACTTGGCGTCAAACAGCTTTTATGCTGGAAAAGGTTTAAGAAACGCCCACTGACGGATTCTGCTAGCGACTGAGACAGCCACGAAGTGAAGGGCTGTCCAGACAGAAAAGGTTCAACCAGGCAACCTAGACAGGAGTGGCGGCAACTTACGCACGAGCAACCCCTATTATTATTACAACTTACTTCCGGGTTTGCAGTGTTTGGGTTCCAAGTTGTTTGAGTACCAAGATGTTTGAGAACCAAGGTACCACTGTACTGCTAAAAACATTCCTGCTTAGAGAAGCCTCCCCAGATTCTTCGAAAGTAGAAGTAATTTTAATCTGTTTCAGTAATTTAACTTTTGCATGCTTTAACGTAGGGTTGTATTCCCCCTTCTCTTGATTTCACTGTTTTATCTTTAAAAATCACTTTGAGGTTTCATTTACAATCAAACAGTGTATGCATTTTATATCACGAACTGCATTGATGCCCTTTGGTTTTCTTGGGGGCAGGGGCAGCAAAAATTATTTCACTGATAGCCACAACGAATACCTTTTTCCCCCCTTTTTCATATCAGTTTGCATTTTCTGCTTGCTGTTCACGCAAACAAGTTGGGTTGGGACAAGAACATTTATCAAGGATTCTGGCTCATCCACAGGATGTACCATAGAAGGAATATGATACAGATGCCATCGTTATTCCCCCGTCACTTTATTTTAACATTTTATAGCTTTGTGACATTTTAATGATTTCATTGTACACCACATTGGCATTTTTATGACCTGTCGATGTATGAATATTCTTTTAGAATCTTGCTAACGCTACGTTAATTTTCTCTCGTGAGCGTTTCAAGATTGGCTGGGTCCTCCCACCTGTGTCCTCCCACCTTGAATTCCATTTTGGGAGAAAGACGAGATATAAATACCATAAATGAGCTGGTTTGTTGACTACCCCTATGCTGCCTTGGGTGTGAAAGTGAGGTAATAGCACTAGAAGTCGAGTGAGCTTATCAAAAACCTTTTTTCAGAGTTGTTCAAGAGTATATAGACTTCTTGGAAGATTCCAGAATAAGAGGTGGGTCTAGAGGATTAAGATGAAAAGACTGATAAGAAAGAGGAGAGGTTCCAAGAATGACTCATAATTGGAGCTTGCTCCTAATACCAGAGTGGTGAGGTGGCTAGTCTGACATATCCAAGCCTATGAGTGACTGGTTAGGATCTCTGTTCCCTTCCTTTCCAAACACCAGGGACAAGGATGTGAAACACCAAACTTAGAGTGAGGGAATAGCAGCAAGCTGCTTTCGTACATGACTACCAAGTAATGTCTCCTCTGATGGGCAGTGGCTGTCGACTTGCAGAGGGCCGGGAGGCCAGCTGGCATGCCCCAGCTTGGACGTCTCCTTCCATCGACCCATTCTCCAACGTAAATCAGCGACCCGGACTTCAAAAGCCAGGGCACGCTATTAGCAGAGTGTACTTCACCTTGCCAACAAAGGTCCGGTTTTCCCAGTAGTGATGTATGGAAGTGAAAGCTGGACCATATAGAAGGCTGATCGCCAAAGAATTGATGCTTTTGAATTATGGTGCTGGAGGAGACTCTTGAGAGTCCCATGGACTGCAAGAAGATCAAACCTCTCCATTCTTAAGGAAATCAGCCCTGAGTGCTCACTGGAAGGACAGATCCTGAAGCTGAGGCTCCAATACTTTGGCCACCTCATGAGAAGAGAAGACTCCCTGGAAAAGACCCTGATGTTGGGAAAGATGGAGGGCACAAGGAGAAGGGGACAACAGAGGATGAGATGGCTGGACAGTGTTCTCGAAGCTACCAGCATGAGTTGACCAAACTGCGGGAGGCAGTGGAAGACAGAAGTGCCTGGCGTGCTCTGGTCCACGGGGTCACGAAGAGTCGGACATGACTAAATGACTAAACAACAATTGCACACACAGAATAGGCGTGTGGCTTGTGAAGTCATGCTACAGCTACAGATTTATTAAACATAAGTCAGAACAAAGAAACATGTCGTCTCTCTCTCATGTCGTCTCCGAGAGAACAGCAAAAGCTATGCACAAACGGAAGATCCCAGCATACTGAGCTGGAAAGTAAACAGACATGTGACACGCAACAATCTCATGCCTATTCCTTAAGGTGAAATGGAAATGTCAACAATGGCTCTCCTGGGGTTTTAGGCAGAGATCTGTTCCCGCTCCCTCATCTTTTGAACGGGAGATGCCAGAGATTGAGCCTGGGACCTTCGACACAGGAGGAATGCTCTGCCCCTGAGCTCTTGCTACTCCCAAATGCTATGTGAAACAGGGAGCTGCCTTAAGAGAGCCACAGCTTAAAACTGGCAATTTTTCTTGCTACTTTGACTCCTAGTACTTTGCCTCTTCTCTCCCATGCTCCTTCGATACCTCCACTAGCTGTTTCCTCTGGCTCCCATTAACTCTGACATGCTCAGCATATTGGCAACAAAGCAAGATGTCCCAAAAAACCTGATCCCTGTAGTGGTTTCTGCTGGCATGTCAGAGATCAGTTTAAATTTTACTTTGCTTCCAGTACACTAATTGAATACAGCAGAGCGGAACAGCAGGGGATGGAAACAGAGCACAGTGATTCCTGACAAAGATTTCTCTCTAGAGGCAAGCATTCAATTAACATCCCTTGTTAGACAGCAAAAACTAACTACCCTGAAGCTATCTGACTCTTATTTGTTCTTTCCCCGAAAACTAGGATTTCAACAGTTTGGGAGATATTCTCTTCGGAGTTTCTAAATCTCATGCAAGCCCTTGTGGCCTAGCTTATTCATGCTAGGTGGTCAGCTGATTTAGATATAAATTGGAAGTGTTAATTTGAAACAGGCCAGTGGTTTCATAAACTTTGTGCCTTCAGGAAACTTTACAGAGAGAAATATCTGAAGCAGCCCGGTGGTTTTATCAATATTCAGGAGACTTTGCAAACGGAGTTCTCATGGTTGCTGACACATTTTAGCGTATAAATTCATATCAAAGGTGGGGGACAGAAAGTACAAAAACCTGATAAATACGTGTGTGCACATGTTCACATGTTCTGTCTTAATCCTGTTCTCCTAATCGTAGCCCAGTTTAAGTGTCATAGCATTTTCAGAACAGAGTTGGGTGTTTTGCTTTGTTCAGATCTTCAGAGGAAAGGGATTTCACTCTCTTTATTAAATAAATAAATAAATAAGGGAACAAATCGCTATCAACCCTGTATTAATATCCTTGCTATTCATGCTTCACATGTAAACAGTAAGTGCAAGAAGTCCTTATTAGTCAAAGCTAAATACAGTGGTGCCTCACAAGACGAAAAGAATCCGTTCCGCGAGTCTCTTTGTCTTGCGTTTTTTTCATCTTGCGAAGCAAGCCCATTAGTGGCTTAGCGGATTAGCGCTATTAGCGGCTTAGCGGGCTTAGCGGATCAGCTGATAAGCGATTAGCGGCTTAGCGGATCAGCTGATAAGCAGCTTAGCGTATCAGCTGTTAAGCGGCTTAGCGGATCAGCTGTTAAGCGGCTTAGCGGCTTAGGATCAGCTGATAAGCGGCTTAGCGGCTTGGGAAAAGGGGGGGGAACCCCGCAGGAACTCGCAATACATTTTCGTCTTGCGAAGCAAGCCCATAGGGAATTTGTTTTGCGAAGCACCTCCAAAACGGAAAACCCTTTCGTCTAGCGGGTTTTCCGTCTTGCGAGGCATTCGTCTTGCGGGCCACCACTGTATCATGGTTCAGTACAAGGAATTAAGTACAGTGGTACCTTGGTTCTCAAACACCTTGGAACTCAAACAACTTGGAACCCAAACAATGCAAACCCGGAAGTAAGTGTTCGGGTTTGCGATTTTTTTTAGAAGCCGAACGTGCTCCATTTTGAGTATTATGCTTCCCTTTTGAGTGCCAGAGTGTATGGAAACGCGGTTTACCATCCCACCACAGTGGTACATATTTATCTACTTGCACTGGCGTGCTTTCAAACTGCTGGGTTGACAGGAGCTGGGGCAGAGCAACGGGAGCTCACCCCATCGTGGGGATTCAAACCACCGACCTTTTGATCGGCAAGCCCAAGAGGCTCAGTGGTTTAGACCACAGCCCACCCTAGTGTATGACGTGATCCTACTATATATTTGGATTCCCCACCCATGAATGTTCACAGGGGATTTCCAGTTACTGTTGTTCTTACTTAGAGTATGTACCTGTGGTGTATAATGACAGTTTGTGGCATTATTTCTGTCAGTATTTCCATCTGAGGGAAATTATACAGGCAGTCCCCAGTTTACCCAGGGGTTATGTTCCAAGGCACCGTGCACATGGATGACGTCATGTATAATTGAAACCCATTGAAAAAGATTGTAAACACCCCATTCTGTCCCACCTCCACCCCTATTCTGCCCCTTTAGTGATGTTTCAGTGACGTCTTTATGACATTTCTGGGCCACTTCCGGGTTTAGCGCAATGTGCATATACATGACCGCGCACATATTGAACATGCGTAGACAGGGGCTGCCTGCACTGTATGGGGAGAGAAAAGCCTCGCTAGAGCAGATAACCACATGGCTATGCTTAAAACCCCAGCAATCATATCTTGCTGTGGCATAGATCTATCACTATGATAACATTGACTTCAAAGTTATCAACACACACATAAAGAAAAACGCCTTGTTTGCAAAGGAATAATTCATACCTGTCAGGGCTGCCTCAGGTCTCAGCTCACAAAAGACCAACGCCAAGCTCTTCTTATATACAAGGATGTTTATTGCAGTTCCTTATTGGTTCCACAACCGAGGCGTGCAGCCCTGCGTCTCTTCCTCCTAGACATTAGAAGTCCCCTCTGAATCGGTCCCTCCCCTACACCAGTTTAATAAGCTAACGCTGCTCCACCTCTTTCTCTCTTTCCTTTTCCGCAGGGTCTTTCTGCCCGCCGGGGTTCCCCCCCTCCTGCTTTCTCCTGAAGCGGAGTCTCCAGACTGCTCCTGCCCCCTCCTGCGGGCTTTGGGTCCTGGCCCCTCCTCCTCCGGGCTCCCTGTTCTGCCGCGCGCCTCCTCATTTGAACTTGGCGCGTACCCCCAACCTCTGACCTTCCTTTTGACAGTTATGCTACTCCCCTCACTGCCCTCCTCCTCTTCCGGGAGAACGGCTTGCTCTGATCCCTCCCCTTTTTCTGTAGCCGGAGCTGCTCCCTCTGACACACCGGAACCTCCCCCTCCCTCGCTGCGCTCTGGTGGGGAGGCTGGCCCTGATTCCCAGCTGCCGCTTTGGGGTCCCCTGCTGGCCCCCCGCTCCTGACACTTTTCCCCCCCGGGGCTCCCCTTGCCCTTACCACAGGTGCCCCTTTCTGGGAATCCTCTGATTCGCTGGAGAGACTCATGGAATCCCCTGCGTCATTGCTATCCTCTTCCTCGCTCTCCTGGGATTCCTCTCCATCGCTCTCCATTTCCTGCCTTCCCTGTGCCTCTGTCCCTGTACCCCTGACAATACCCAACACTTGATGAAGAAGGAGAGGAAGTTGTCAGGGTTGCTTGCTTCAGACAGACAATAATATGAACGAATGCTGGTCGTGCCCAGAAATAAAAAAATTCTGGGACACGATCTACGAGGAAATGAAAAAATTACTAAAAATTACATTTCATAAAAAAACCAGAATCATTCCTTCTTGGAATTCTAACTGATAATATTCCAAAAGAAAGATTAAAATTATTTTTCTATGCAGTGACGGCGACTAGGGTATTAATAGCCAAGTATTGGAACAAGTGAAATTAAATAGTCCAGAAGGAATGGGATTGTCTAAATACCTACCTATCGAGTCAAGGTTCAACAACCAATGTTTGGCTGTGCTTAGAATAAACCCATAAGTGGGAAAATGTCTCCTTATACCAAGATAAGGAATATATTGAAACACAGAGAAATTGTACTAGTTATAGGAAATGAACCACCATGAGGTCGACAGAAGTCAAAATCAATAACCAAAAGTGTAATAGAAAGAGATTCACCCCAGAAGAGTCAGTATTCAGGTAAAGAATAGTCTGGGATGACTATTATAGTTACCTTGTATTGTACTTAATTTTTTACTGTTTGCGTTTGTTCTGTTTTCTTTTTCTTTTTCTTTCCTTTTCTTTTTCCTTTTCTTTTTCCTTTTCTTTTCCTTTGCTTTTTCCTTTCCTTGTGTATTCAGTAGAAATGTCTGTATTCTTTGTTTCATTTGTAACTGTATAATAATTCAATTTTTTAAAAAAATTCTAACAAATATGGATGAATGCATTCACTGGATCTGTAAAATCCACAAACCGGAGCCAAATAGGTTCCAAGCAAGAAAATCCACACCCTGGTGCAATTGGTGCATGTCAGCTGCTTCCAGCACTTATGAGCCCATATCAGTTTAACAGCCTTTACAGGAGAGGTCAGCGTGGAGGTTAAGCCAACAAAGGATCCATCTTCATTGATTGCACCTCTTCAGAGATGGATCTTGTGTGCTGGCTCTGCTGGCCCCTTTCTCCCTTGAACTTGGGGCAGCTTATTTTGAGCGAGGACCATATGATTACTCATCTGTCATTTCAAGATCTCTGACCTGGAGTGTCATAAAGACTTTTTTGTATTGTTGTGGTGGAATTTAATTATGGTCACATTGGCAGTGCTCGCAAGGAACACCCACACACATACCCTTCGTCTAACACAACTGCAAGGAAGAATTTCGAAGCTTTTGCTTCCATTTTCGATTAACCATAGCTTGCCTTTTCATCCATATCTGGATAAACTGTGATTAATCTGACCTATAGTTTGTTGAAACAAGCCAACTTCATACCTCATTTGATGAGCTGACCTGTTTCAGCAACCATAGTTAAGATCAACCACAATTTAGGGTTCAGAAATGACATGAAAGTGTGGTTAATCTGAAATGGAAGCAACACCATTCAATCTCCTTATAGTTGTGCCCAAGGAGAAGGGTCATGCTATACATTGGTTAAGCATTTTATTGAAATGGAGCATTGATGTATTGTCAAAATAAAGCGTGTTCTCCCTGAAATGAGAGCACGTGTTGCGGTGGGGTCTGCCAGGCCAACCCTCTGTTGCCAGGCAGGTAAAATTGTGATGGCCTGGGGCAACGAATGGATGGCCGGGTTGCTGGAGCAAATTCCATGTAGCAATTTGGGGGGGGGACCAAAGGCTTTAAATATTGGGGCTCTCAGCTTTTGCTTTCTCTTTCGCTGAGTGCATTGGATCACCCGCCCGCCCGCCCTGAGTTCCAGTTTACCTTGCTATGCCTGTCATGGGGTCGTCTGCCATTGGGGCAGGGGCCTAGTAGGAATTTTGTCCATTTGGCTGATTGGCTGGTGCCATTTGGTTTTTGCCTACTACTTAGCAATTCGTCACAACTTGTAAGGTTGCGGTTAGGCATTGGTTATAAAAATTGGTGGAGGAGGGGTAAGGATAGGCTGGGCCTGCCCCTCCAATGGTGGTGTGGAAGGGAATTCCGTTAAAGGAATCCTGGGGCTTGCCACGATTTTGTCCAATCCCTGAAATGAGACCAGGCCCGGCAAGCCTTAGGGAGCAGGTTAGGTGAGCGGTGAGGGACTGTCACTCAGCTCAACTGATCCCCAATATTGTTTTCCTTTCACTGGCTTCCAAGGCAGTTCGGAAAGTCAGTTCTGTCCCAGGTGGGGGGACAGATAGTCATAGCCAATGCCTAAGCAACCACTCACAGATTATGTATTTTAATAAAGTTGTGGCCAGAATTATGCCAAAAACCTTAAACAAAAATTATGTGTGATTTGTGAATTATTTTGAGGGGTGGCTTGGGGACTCCACACACAAGCAACTCTTGTAGACAGGAAAACGTGAAGTATAAGCTGATTTTTTTCTCTCTTTTGTTGTCCACAGCACGCATTATAAAAACAAAACAGTGGTGTGAAATGCTTCCATGTTTAGAAGGAGAAGGCTGTGATTTGCTAATCAATAAATCAGGCTGGACCTGTACACAACCAGGTGGGAGAATAAAGACAACTACGGTAAGCCTTTTCTGTTCTTTGTATACCTTTGCGTTCCACCTAAACTTTTCACTCATCGAACAGGTGTTTAGCCATAAATCCCACACACAAACACACCATTAATATGTGTGTGGAATCCAATATGCTTAGGTATCTGTCAGTATTTATAAGTTATGCTTTGCCATTGTCATGTGTACCCTGGAACTTGTCGCCTTGCCTGCTGCATGTGGGGTGGCCTTTGAAGACAGCTCAGATACTTCAGATAGTCCATAGTGTGGCACCAGAGCTTCTGTTGTATATAAGACTCTGGAAGCATGTGACACCAGTTTTATGTAAGTGGCTAATTTCAGAGTGGTGCTTTTCCTCTTATACCTAAATAACTGGATCTTAGGCACCTTCTCCTATGTTTGTCCCCTTGAGATGTTGCCTAAGGCATCACCACTGTTTGAAATAAGGTTTTCTTTTACTGGAAATCTGTCGGTTTGGGTGCTAGGATCTGGATTATGAAAGTCTGACCCTAGAAAGCCTTACAAGGTCCACGCTGTTAGATGTCTAGGCATTCAGGGAAGTCAAACCGGTGGCTGGCTTTTTCCATAAGAAACTTTTAGATGAAAATTTGAGTTCTTTTTTGAGCATTCTTGACGTGTTCAGTGAAACTTTTAATACGGTTTTATGATGATTTTGATCTCTTTTTTATTTTGACTGTAAGCTGTTCTTGAGCACCTTCAGGTGGGAAACTGAAATATAAATGTAAATATAAATCAATTAATGCAAATAATTCAGACCAGGAAAGTTTAAGGAAAATGTCACCGTATCAAATATGTGGCTGAAATCATTCTCTGAGTGAGAATCATTTGGCAAGACCATATTTCTGTCTTTACACCTCACTTCCCACCTGATCCTAGCTGTCCATCAGATGCCTAATCACCCTAAGCAGCTTACACAGCTTAGTTTCACTAGACCAGGACAATATTCATTGGCAGCCTGCTCCCCCTTCCCCAGGAAATTTACTTGAGATGTACTTCCTTTGATTGTTGTTCACTCATGTCTGTATTCCTGATCCCACTGGTTCCATGCCATATTTTGTTGCAGAACTAATCAGTGAAAACTGAATCATCATAATATGTGAAGAGAAACCAGAATTAGAGTCTAAAAATAACAAGATGACTGTAATTTGCAAATTTGCAAGTGTATAAACCCCCAGGGATGTTGCAGTGACTTTAAAGTATGTCAGTGTGCCCCACTTTTTAAGGTCAAACTAGACATGGGCATTAAACCATGTTGTTTGGCCTTCTGTTTTGTTCCTTTTTGTTTTTCACAAATAATGGGTGATCTGGATTTGGAACAGTGGCATGGGGAGAGGCCTTAAATCTTTGACTGCTGCTGTGGCTTCATTCAGGATTGTGCAATGTGAAGAAGGTCCCCATCAATCCAGAGACATGGAAGTTCTAGACATGTCTTGCACCCAACTGGTGAATCACCAAGCAGAGTACACCTTCAGTTGCCTGACCTCCCAGGCAATTGGCAATTTCCTTGTTTTTATTTCCCAGCACATATTTATTGAGTCTTGGGGGCGTGGAGGGCCCGTATGTTCTATGGCTGGTGGACTGTGTTTGGCTTGGTGTTCACATTGTACAAGCTTTCTTTTATCCCTCCGAAGCAGCAGGGGTGGTGGTAAGCAGCAGCAGCACTGTGCATATTGGGACTAGGATGGAGTGGGCAAGGTACAAGCAATAATGTCAAGGGAGCTCTGGATTGACAGTGGCAGCCCTGGAGGCGTGTGCATATATTGCCACCACCAAAACTGAACTCACCTAATCTCACCACTGCCATGCCCCTTCGTCTTCCTGGTGAGTGTACCACTACCACCAGGAAAACTCTACTGCTTGTTCCCAGAGAATATTATGTACAGTATCTTTTTTCCCCAATGGACTATTAATTATATATTGTGGTTTCACTCATTGGTCTTTATTATGGCTTTAGTTCCACAAAGATTTGCCCCCGAAAGTATTGTGAGCTGTGCTTGTTAACTGTATCATAAATGATCTAGAGTAAGGGATGAGAAGCAGTTTCCTGATGATGTAAAATTGTTCAGGGTAGCTAAAGCAAATAGGAATTGCAAGGAGCTCCAAAAGGATCTATCCAAACTGAGTGAATGGGCAGTAAAATGGGAAAATGCGGCTCAACGTAAGCAAGTATAAACTGATGTACACTGAGGTAAAAAAAAAAAAAACCATCCCAATTTTACATATACTGTATGCTGCTGGGGTCTGAATTTGTGCTGGCTGACCAAGAATGAGAGAGACAGTGGGGTCATAGTGTATAACTTGATTAAGACAACAACCTGGTGTGTGATATCTGTGAAAAAGGCAAATGCCATCCAATGGATCATTCAGAAAGGGTCTTAACAACTAAACTTTTATTTATCATAATGGTGTTATACAAATCTATTTTGTGACTACACTTGGAATACTGTGTACAGTTCTTGTCTCCTCACCTCAAAAAGGATATTTATATGTTGGGAAAAGGTACAGAAAAGGGCGACCAAAATGATCAAGGATTTGGTTCCAACATTTGGGGTTGTTTAGTTTAGGGTAGCTCACTGGAAGGACAGATTGTGAAGCTGAGGCTCCAATACTTTGGCCACCTCATGAGAAGAGAAGACTCCCTGGAAAAGACCCTGATGTTGGGAAAGATGGAGGGCACAAGGAGAAGGGGACGACAGAGAATGAGATGGTTGGATGGTGTTCTTGAAGCTACTAGCATGAGTTTGATCAAACTGCGGGAGGCAGTGGAGGACAGAAGTGCCTGGCGTGCTCTGGTCCATGGGGTCACGAAGAGTCGGACACGACTAAACGACTAAACAACAACAACAACAGTTTAGGGTAAACGGGAGAGCAGCTTCTCCTTTTCACGTTTCAGGGATATAACTTGGCAGTGTTTTCAAAGCAAAAAATGCACTATCCTGTTGGTGTTATAGGGGAGATTAATTTTAGCACCAAAGTGTATATATATTGTCAATGATCCACCACTACTTAATTGTTACTTAATTAATTCCTTCTTTTACATGATGCGATTATAAGGCATGGAGCTTAACAGAACATTCATGCTCCAGTTCCTCAGCAGCTAACCTTTTTCAACTTCTGCGATTTTACTGCTAAATTGGCTGAAGTGGGAAATTAAGGAGTATGAAGAAGCTAAAAGAGAGCTCACAGTAGATAAAGGGTGTAATTACTCTGACACAGAGCTCAGTGCTTGGCTAGTAAAATTTACTAAGGATCCAGCTTCACCAAGGGATGTGACTTTCTTAATAGAGTTTACTTACACACAGAGCAACTTAGCATCCCCCACTATTAATATAAATGACATGCTGGTTGGGTGGGAAAGGTAATTTGTTCCTTACCATCAGCTTTATTATACTGTAGTTCGTTTCTACTAACTGAAATCCAAGTGAATTTCTTTTGCTACTATTCCGTACAAGCCCAGCCCCAAATAAATAAATCTATGGGCTCAGTTAGATCAAACAAAGGGAGTTGCCTCCATACTTACCTCCATCCTAAATGGTGGTAGATTTGGAAATAAACAGGTTTTTCTTACCATTTTATATCAGTAACCAGTTATCTGAATATGGGGGTGGGTGTCAGCAAATCTGCCAGAACTATAATCCTACTTCAAAAAGTGACTTCACCTGTAAAACGTTTTCCCCCAATTCCAATTGCTATAAAGGAGCAATAAGTATCTCCATGAAATAATGGAAAGGGAGAAAGAAAGAAAAATGTATCTGATATAAGGCCCAAATGGATAGCTGCTACAATCCTGGAAGAAATCTCAGTCTGATCACACAAATATTTGCATTGGTATCCCATACACTCCAACATCCCACTGATCAAAATCAAGACACTCATTTTTTTTTTGGTCCCAAGCTCTCGTGGGAGCTAGTGTGACGCGGCAGCTAAAAAAGCCAATGCAATTCTGGGCTGCATCAATAGGAGTATAGCATCTAGATCAAGGGAAGTAATAGTGCCACTGTATTCTGCTCTGGTCAGACCTCACCTGGAGTACTGTGTCCAGTTCTGGGCACCACAGTTCAAGAAGGACACTGACAAACTGGAACGTGTCCAGAGGAGGGCAACCAAAATGGTCAAAGGCCTGGAAACGATGCCTTATGAGGAACGGCTTAGGGAGCTGGGCATGTTTAGCCTGGAGAAGAGGAGGTTAAGGGGTGATATGATAGCCATGTTCAAATATATAAAAGGATGTCATATAGAGGAGGGAGAAAGGTTGTTTTCTGCTGCTCCGGAGAAGCGGACACGGAGCAATGGATCCAAACGACAAGAAAGAAGATTCCACCTAAACATTAGGAAGAACTTCCTGACAGTAAGAGCTGTTCGACAGTGGAATTTGCTGCCAAGGAGTGTGGTGGAGTCTCCTACTTTGGAGGTCTTTAAGTAGAGGCTTGACAACCATATGTCAGGAGTGCTCTGATGGTGTTTCCTGCTTGGCAGGGGGTAGGACTCGATGGCCCTTGTGGTCTCTTCCTACTCTATGATTCTATGATTCTAGATGATTCGTGCCACAGCACTGGCCAAAAAATGAGACAATCCAGGATCCAATCAGAAGCCAGGATGGCTCCTGTAATTCTAGGGTGTCCTTCTTAAATTGGAATGGTTGAGGGACCTGCCATCCAGTCTGAAACTCAGTGGTACAATAGTTCTTTTGGATGGATGGGGGCCTGAACTAACATCACATAGCTCTTCCTGGGACAATGGTTCAATGACTACTGGTGTGTGTGTGCATGAGAGAGGGGGGAGAGAGAAAGAGAGAGAGAATCCTTCAGCTCAGTTATAAATGGCATGCTTTGCATTTCTCAGGTTTAATCCCTAGCAGAGGCGTAGAAAAGTCAGGTGGTACCCTGTGCAGAAAATTTCTTGTCACCCCCCACCCCATGATTTTTATTTTATCTTTTGCCTGCAAAAATGGTTTTATGTTATTTCATATTTTCTTACAAAGGAATGTGGATTCTGGGCCCCTGATAACAAGTAGGTGACTGTGGACAGATACCTAAATCTACAGGATGGATTGCGTTTTGGCTCCACTGAATTGAAAGTTCAGCCTTCACAACATGTGAAAACGGCCAAGTAAACAGTTATTTTCATGGAGGAGGGTCAAGATATTAACTGATATGCATGAAATTTCAGATATAGCTATATAATCCCTAGTGTAGTAAGATAAGAGCTTTGGAGCAGGCATTTTTTTAAAAAAGAAGTTTTTTGTGAACCACCCTAGTAGGGCAGTAATTGTTCTTTGATAGTTTGTCACCTCCCTCCATGATGGCACCTGGGGCGAACCCTCTGCCCCCCGCCCCCCTTCCAATGCCCCTAGTGTTGTTGTTGTTTAGTCATTTGGTCGTGTCCGACTCTTGGTGACCCCATGGACCAGAGCACGCCAGGCACTCCTGTCTTCCACTGCCTCCTGCAGTTTGGTCAAACTCATGCTGGTAGCTTCAAGAACACCATCCAACCATCTCATCCTCTGTCGTCCCCTTCCCCTTGTGCCCTCCATCTTTCCCAACATCAGGGTCTTTTCCAGGGAGTCTTCTCTTCTTCTCTTCTCATGAGGTGCTGACCCCTAGTATCTTCAGCTTTTTTTATATACTGCAAACCTTGGTTCCCGAATGGCTTAGTTGCCGAACAAATCAGCTCCCGAACGTTGCAAACCCACAAGTGTTCCAGTTTGTGAGAGTCTTTTTGGAAGCCTAACATCTGACACAGCTTCTGTTTGAGTACAGGAAGCTCCTGCAGCCAATCGGAAGCCACACCATGGTTTTCAAATAGTTTTGGGAGTCCAAGGTACCACTGTAAGAGACCACTGCCTATGGTCTCTTATCATGTCAAATTATCTTCAGTTCTTCACTCTTTTCGTGTGTGCTTTTTGGGTGGAGATTAGTTTATAAAGTGGCATTAACACAATCCATCAACCAGTTCAAAAAGGAAAAAAAAAAGCACCAAAGATCAGCTGTTACAGAAACAAATCTGCAGAGCAATCTGTTGAATTGTTGAGATTAAAATGTCAAAACGACACTTCCAGTTGCTGGGATATTAACTTGTACCTCTTGCTAATCCTATATATTCATTCAAATCCCTGAAGCTCCATAAAAGAAAGCTACCTCTTTATGTAATATTACTTTAATGATCAGCAAAGGGTGCACCCAAGTCAAAGTATGTAAAAGTGATGAGATATTAATACTAAGTTTGAAAATATTAATTTTTCCCGTTGCCTTTTCTGAGTACAGATGTCCTGCAGGAAAAGGGTTCTGGCCATGGACTTCTAATTTTCATCTGTTCTTCATCCCCTATAGGATTAAGTCGGTTTTCATTGCACATGCGTAGATTACAGAGCCAATCAATAATGCCAGTGCAAACTTTTTGCTCCAAGCTTCTGTTTAATAGTATGCTCTTGAAACATTTTATTTTAAAGCTTTCCCCTTCTTGCCCAGAAGTTGTCAGTGGGTGATCAGTACAATTCTCAAGATTAGTAATTAACTGTTACTTATCTAGTAGCTGGTATATGCTACTTATGCTAAATGAAAAAGAAGGACATTGAAGACGAGTCTAGATATAAGCTTCCTGTATAGTTTATTCTAAAGTTTATTCGGTTTCTAAGTATGTGTTTCTTTGAAACTCCCTGTCTTTAATATGAAGCACATGCCTTTGATGTAAGGTCTGTCACACCTGTGGAAAATATTTCTTGTTGCTAAACCTAACCAGGCAAGCAATTTTGCCGCAAGTATTTATTTTTTAAGTTGTTGGTTTTATATCATTTTGGTTAATTTTATCATCGCTACTATTTCTAAAATCTGCTTTAACATTGTGATGTTAAATGAATGTTATGTAAACCACTTTGAAATTTATTATTATTTAAACAAAAAACCAAAGTCTTAGGGAAAAACTTAACAGATATGGAGAAGAATAAGTTTCAAGAAGAGACAGGTTTGACAGTGGTCAAGAAGGTGAAATATCTAGGGATAAATTTAACATCTAAAAATTTGAACTTGTATAAGGACAACTATGAAAAATGTTGGTCAGAAATCAAAAAAGATCTAGAAATATGGTCAAATTTGAGATTGTCAATGTTAGGCCGAATTGCAGTGATTAAGATGAATGTATTGCCTAGAATGTTATTTTTGTTTCAAACTTTGCAGATTATTGATAAGATGGACTGTTTCAAGAGGTGGCAGAAAGATATTGCGAAATTTGTCTGGCAGGGCAAAAAGCCCAGAATAAAATTTAAAATACTAACAGATGCAAAAGAAAGAGGGGGATTTGCCCTGCCGGACTTAAAATTGTACTATGAAGCAGCAGCGTTTTGCTGGCTGAAAGAGTGGATGCTCCTCGAGAATACAGATATCTTGGACTTAGAAGGTTTCAATAACGCATTTGGTTGGCATGCATATCTATGGTATGACAAAATCAAAGTGCATAGTGCCTTTAAAAACCACATTGTTAGGAAAGCGTTGTTTAATGTCTGGATGAGATATAAAGATCTGTTGGAAAACAAAACCCCTAGATGGTTGTCACCTTTAGAGACTAAGGCACACAAGAAAGTCAATATGGAGGTCGGATGGCCAAAGTATTGTGAGATTTTGGAACAGGATGGAGAGAAATTGAAATTAAAGAGCCATGAAAAACTAAAACCCAAAGTACAAGATTGGCTCCACTATTATCAAATAATGGAGGTTTATAAACAAGACAGGAAAATTGGCTTCCAGGTGGAAAAATCAAAACTTGAGACAGAATTATTAGAACCCAATACTAAGAATTTGTCAAGAATGTATAACTTGCTGTTGAAATGGAATACACAAGATGAAACAGTTAAATCAGCTATGATTAAGTGGGCACAGGACATTGGTCATAACATTATGTTTGCTGACTGGGAAAGGTTGTGGAACACCGGTATTAAATTTACGGCATGTAATGCCTTAAAGGAAAATGTGATGAAAATGATTTATAGGTGGTACATGACCCCAGTTAAGCTAGCAAAAATTTACCATTTGCCTGATAACAAATGTTGGAAATGTAAGGAAACTGAAGGTACTTTTTATCATCTTTGGTGGACATGCCCGAAGATTAAGGCTTTCTGGGAAATGATATATAATGAAATGAAAAAGGTATTTAAATATACTTTCCTTAAGAAACCAGAGGCCTTTCTCTTGGGCATTGTCGGCCAATTAGTGCCAAAGAAGGATAGAACTTTCTTTATGTATGCAACAACAGCAGCAAGAATACTGATCGCAAAGTATTGGAAGACACAAGACCTACCCACCTTGGAAGAGTGGCAGATGAAAGTGATTGACTATATGACATTGGCGGAAATGACTAGCAGAATTCGTGATCAGGGAAAGGAGACTGCGGAAGAAGAGTGGAAGAAATTCAAGACTTATCTTAAGGTCTATTATAAACTTGATGAATGTTAGAATGTCGAGGTTTTCTAGAAAGAAAGGGCTGCAGTAATATAAGATCAGATTAAGAAAGGACTATGATGAATTAGGGCGGAAAAAACATTTATAAGTTGCTATAAAAATATGGACATGAGGATGCAGAAAGGGGAGGTATGGGGGAGTCTGAGGAAAGAAGTTTATGAAAGGACATTATGAAATTATGCTTGTTTGTTTGTCTTCTTATATGTTTGTTTGTTTTAAAAAAACTTTTGTAAAACTAATAAAAATTTTATAAAAAAAAAGAAATTTATTATTATTATTAAGCATTATATAAATCTTGTGCATCAAGGCCCTGAGGCCTCCCGCATATGTTGAATAATAACACTTGGAAATGGTGTTTTAGGTTAATGGGCAAATAAAGGCCACCACTTTTATTGGTTACAGAATGTGAGTGGTATTGGCTTAGGCACTGAAACTGAATTGACTACATCTGACTTCTGCCTAAATCTTGCTAAACAAAAGAAAGATACTCTGCACATACTCAGAGGCCTTATGGTCCTTGACAAGTGCTTGGAGTAAGGCCTGGCATTCACTGAAGTGAAACTGGCAAGTCTTGCCTCAAATTTAGCCCTGGGGGGTATTTTATTGTTTTGCTACTTTTATGGAAGTAGCACTTGACCTATCTGATTCAAGTTTGGCCATGGTGTTCCTTCATCTTTTTTTACCTTTATGTGCTTCAAGGTGAGCTCTGATGTTGAAGTCAGGGGGTTGTATTTCATGCTTCTGTCTACCCAAGGGAGCTTATGGGAGCTTCAACTGTAGTCCGCTGTGCTTCCCAAAAAGCTTCTCCTGAATATTGCTTATAATAAGCAATTAAAATATACTGAGAACATGCAGTCTACCCACACCTTTTTATGCAGCAGATGGATTGTGTTGGTGGGGCTGGGGACTACTCCTGTGTGGATGCACACATGTAGATGTTGTAAAACACAGTATGGTCTAGGCTTCTGAATGCCAGGCCACTGTCTGAGTCATCATAAGAATATTCTTCATCTGTTGCTGCTGGATTGTGACTTTCAAAGTCACAAAAATTAGATAGATAGATGATAGATAGATAGATAGATAGATAGATAGATAGATAGATAGATGATAGATAGATGATATAGATATATGCATTTTAAATACCACAGTTGAAAGCATGACCTACCAATAACACATTTAATCCCTCCTACTGCTAACCTATAAGCTAAAAGCCTTTTAAGGTTTACATTTCTTCCTGAAAGTTGGAGGAGAACTACATGGGCCCACATCTTCTCAAAGATCATTTCATAACCTTAGAGCCAAAGTTGTAAAGGATGGGGGATGTGAATCCTGCATGTGTCCAGATGTTTGAAAATTCCCCAATTTAGATCCTCCCTAACCAGCGTGGTCAGGGCTATCTGCAGAAGCTCTAACAAACGTGGCCTGATCAGATTGTAACAAAATGACTAAATAAATAAATAAAATGATGTTATGCCCATGAGAGCAATGTTGAATAACACTTGATCCTTATGAACAGTCCTTTAATTTAGCTTTTCAGCTATCATGGGCCCAGTTGCAGTGCAGCCAGCTTTTTAACCCTGGCCAGTGGACCAGAGGAAACTTTGTCGCTCTGGTCTATCTTCCAAACCCCTTTCACTTGGCTGCCCCTGATAGGGCAGTTTAAACATTTGGCTTGGCAGGGTTTTAATCTGGCAGTGTGGCTGGACCAGGGCACTTAAAACAGCTGACAATGGAGAGCCTACTGTGATCCAGTCATATACCAATTTACCTGGGAATACTGAATGCAAGATACTTCTGAGTAGACATATATAGGATTTTGTTCTTGGGTTATGCCTTAATAATTGTAGTTTTTGGTCTGGATGAACATCAAGTGTGTGCTCTTAGTAGCAATCAGTGAAGGAGAAGCCAAGGTTTCTCTTTGCAGGTATTGGGGGAAAAATCAAGTTGCCCACGATGAAGGATTTTTCTACATACATAATATCATATGTATGAAACATAATATCATAGTACAATGCAGCATAGAAAACTTCCATCAGAAAAAATGCTCTGCTATCTCCATTGACTACTTGGTTATATAATACATTGGCTGTATACAGTGTTTTAGCATGTTAGTAAATAATATATAATAAGAAGCAGTTTATAGATGTAAAGAATGCATAAATAAATAACCATCAGTATTATTTTATGAAGTAGTATTTATGTTGGCATAGGGGTGTGGGTGGCGCTGTGGTCTAAACCAAAGGGCCTAGGGCTTGCCGATCGGAAGGTTGGCGGTTCGAATCCCTGTGATGGGGTGAGCTCCCATTGCTCGGTCCCAGCTCCTCCCCTCCTAGCAGTTCGAAAGCATGTCAAAGTGCAAGTAGATACATAGGTCTATTTATCCAGCAGGAAGGTAAAAGGCGTTTCCATGTGCTGCTTTGTCATGCTGGCCACATGACCTGGAAGCTGTCTGCGGACAAACGCTGGCTCCCTCGGCCTATAGAGTGAGATGAGCACCGTAACCCCAGAGTCATCCACGACTGGACCTAACAGTCAGGGGTACCTTTACCTTTATTTATGTTGGCATTAAGCAATCTATGGTATAAAACAGGATTAAAATAAAAAGTCAACAAAAGAAACAGACCAAAAAGAGAGAGGAAAACACACTTTACCCCTCAGACAAGCCAGTCCTTTGAACAGCTCGGTTAAAACTCAATACGAAAAGCTGTTGAGAGCACAAAATTAGCATGTACTAAACAGAAAAAGCTAAATCAGATCCAACCCTCATCTATTTTAAGCTGTAAAGCCGGGTTAGCTCTTCCAGACATTGCAGGAGTACAGTTCATGTTAGTCCTGATGATTAGTTATGCAGACTGGGGCTGATGGAAGTTGTAACTCCAATCAAATTTGTGGGGGCACTATAAATTCCCCATTTGTGCTACAAAGCAATGTATATTGAGATTCTTGCATTGCAGGGGGTTGGACTAGATGGCTCTCAGTGTCCCTTGGAATTCTACAATTCTATAATTCTATGCATAGTTGTATTAAATGTCACTGTGCAATCATCACAATATCTGAGCAAATGGCACATTTCATGTTGGCTTAGAACAATTTTTAAGAATGGCACAAAGTACCTAATGGTGATTTAGAGTAAGAAGAATCTGCTTTGCTTATAGATTTCTCTTTGTTATAGCTGCCAAGAAAAGATTTTTTAAAAAATGGGTGAGAGGTTAGAAAGTCTTTGAGGCTAACATGGTATAGAGAAACAATTCTCATTTTATTCTCAAGATATTCAATAGCAGACATTGTTCTGTTTAACCGTTACAGCAAAGAGTGCATCGTGGCTTAAGGTGATATTCTGTGGACCAGTGACTGCATTTTGTCCCTAGTAATTTACTTCAGCCCCCTCCCTGCCAAACAACAACAGCAACCTATCACTATCACAGATTCAACATTGACTTTATTTTATTGCTGAAAATTCAAACTTTATATCAGATTCCAGTCACCTGACTGAGAAAGCCAACAATGTCAGAAATCCAGAATAATTCATTTCCAAGCTCTCTTCCCTGCTTGATAGCTCAGATTATGGGAAATGCTAGTTGATAATACCAGAGGTGTCTGTGACAGTAAATTCTTGAACTATAATAAATGATGCATTTGGTACTGAAGATTTCATTTCATGACGTGTATGTTCAATTTCAGGTGGTGCTGGTTGTTTATGTAGTAGTCTAATTATCACAGTGTAATTTTACTGCATTGTGTGAGGAGATATGGAATCTCTGTTAATGCTTGATTGGTAAAAGCTCACAAGAGATCCCTTGATATTCCAGTTGCTGAGTGATGAACCATATACTTAATTGCTTCCCATGCAAAAACAACACTGTCACCTCTAGTGACTTTTAACTTCATTGAACCAAGTAAAATGGGCAAGGTTTGCTGATAGAAGGGGGCAGGTTGATAATTTTGTAAATCTAAGGATTTGGGTCTTTCAGTCAATAGCAATCCTTGTGGAAGGGTAAAACTTTTCAGGGGTGTCTTAATAGGACCTGACTTTAGGAGGAATAAACACCTGGGGAGGGGATGTAGTAGCAACGCAACCTGTTTTTATAAGGTTCAAACAAGAAATTTGCAAGAAACAGCACAATATTACTTGAATAAATAGCAACAATATAATAACAACATTAAACAGCAAGTTGCAATACATTTATCAAAAATAGCAGCATGCAGTAATTAATAAATAAAAATGCCAGTCATCTATTTTAAAGGACCCCAATATTTAGGGTTGCCATATTTCATAAAGTGAAATTCTGGACACAAAACCTACTCTATTTCTCATTTAGGAGAAAAATTACTCCATGTCATCCTCACCTACCCATCCCCCAACATCTAGGGCACTTTATAATATTACCACCCTCTACCTCTCCTTCCCAAACTAAATAAGATACCTTCAGGTGTGGTTGATGGTGGCATCTTCCATTGTAAACATTTCCAGGGAGGTAGTCATGTTTGGTTCTTGAGCAAAAAAATAATGAATTATCTCGTGACATGCGAAAGCCTAACAAAAGTATGAATGGCATTGGCTTTCATGGACAGATGCACAACATCAGATGCACATGACAAATACAACCCAGAAACATGAGGAGTTAGGAGTCCATCGTGGTTTATTGCAAAGCAAGAGGTTACAGTCGGATCATTCCGTGAAACCTGCAACCCCGCCTGGTGGTTCAGGCAGTGGTATTTATAAAGTTTCAAACAAAGCATTTCAGTTTTCACCAATCATATACATCATCACCTCATTTCATGTTTAACACACATGCTCAATAAGCACTGGTAATTTTACTGATTCAGCGTGGTTCCCATCGTATTCTGTTACACTGTTACAGTGGATGCTCGGGTTGCGAATGTGATCCATGCGGGATGCATGTTCACAACCTGCGGCGTTTACAACCCGCAGCTGTGCGTCTGTGCACACGCGGGTTGTGATTTGGCACTTCTGCGCATGTGCAAAGCGTGATTTAGCACTTCTGCGCATGCACAACCGCTGAAACCTGGAAGTAACCTGTTCTGGTACAGTGGTACCTCGGGTTACATACGCTTCAGGTTACAGATGCTTCAGGTTACAGACTCTGCTAACCCAGAAATAGTACCTCAGATTAAGAACTTTGCTTCAGGATGAGAACAGAAATCGTGCTGTGGCGGCACGGCGGCAGCAGGAGGCCCCATTAGCTAAAGTGGTGCTTCAGGTTAAGAATAGTTTCAGGTTAAGAACAGACCTCCAGAACGAATTAAGTACTTAACCCGAGGTACCACTGTACTTCCGGGTTCCGGTGATCCATAACCTGAAAAAACGCAACCTGAAGCATCTGTAATCCAAGGTATGACTGTAAATGTTGGGAACCTGTGTTACGTGTAGCCATTTGCACCTTGTAGCAACTTAGGTTCCAGCTTTCGGCTATATCTTTGTGATTCACATATTAGCTGTATTCCTGCCCCAATGTGGTGGTGGCGAGGGGTGGGGAGCAACTTGCAAAATCATCAATTTCATAAAGCAGCAGGTTACCATAACTTTCTCTATTAGAAGCACACTCAAGGATTTCCAGGGGCACACATTTTCACATTCCTTGTGGCTCTTTGGGCCACCACCACATCCCCCCCCCTTTCAAGCTTAAAGGTGTGAGATTACTCACAACATTTAATTTGACCCTTAGGTAACTCATTTTGACCCTCTTGGGGCAGTTGGTGGTATTGCAAAAGTAACTGCTTTGGGGCTATGTTTGAAAGCATTTCAGAAACCAAGCAACGGACTAAGGCAAGTTAGCAAGGACTCATGGCCACAGCAAGCTCAGCGAGATACACCCATCCTGGAAGATGTATGGTACATTCAGTGGTCTTGGCAACTCCCAGCAGTGGGCCAGTGGAATCACTGGGAGGTTACATTCCTTGAGAGCCAGTGTGGTGTAGTGGTTAAGAGTGGTGGACTCCTAATCGGGTGAACCGGGTTCGCTTCCCCGCTCCTCTACATGCAGCTGCTGGGTGACCTTGGGCTAGTCACACTTCTGTGAAGTCTCTCAGCCTCACTCACCTCACAGAGTGTTTGTTGTGGGGGAGGAAGGGAAAGGAGATTGTTAGCCGCTTTGAGACTCCTTAGGGTAGTGATAAAGCGGGATATCAAATCCAAACTCTTCTTATTATTATTCTTGATGCATCTATTTACATTGTTCCTTCCATTTCCTCCACTTTCTCCCACTTTCTTTGCTCAAAGCAGGTTCAAGGACATATTTCACTTTCTTAGAAACTGCTGGTCAGTCCATGGGGAAGGCTTTCCCAGCTCTACGCACGGGGAGCAATGGGAAATGTTGTCACCGCTACTGGATTTCCAGTAGGTTTGGCATTTAATCCACTTTGAGAGACGGCTTTTAAAGAGGGGTATAAAATAAATGAAGAAAATAAATAAATCCCAGTACACTGGTACAAACGTACCAAACGTGCCCCTTGCAACCCTCACTAATTTATTGACTCCTAACTATATAAGAGGTGAAAGGAACATTTTCAAATTATCCGTACGATTTTGCTTGAATATTGGTATATATGTTTTTTCTCCCCCTAACTTTAATTTGCTCAGAAATGCAAATGAGAAGAGATTGCAAGGTTAGGGAAGTTTTCAGATGTAGTCAATAAAGTACAAATTATGCATAATATGGACGTTTCCAAATAGCCAACACATTACATTAGCAAAATTGCAGTGCAGATTCTGTTATGCATTAGTCCATGAATAGCCTCATAAATCTGTGTCTAGAAAGAAATGCTTATTACTAACAAGCATCTCCCCAAAGACCTGTTATTTTTTTAAATAAAAAACCCAAACTTCATTTTGTGCTTACTCAAAGATATAGGATAAGCACACACACACCCTTTCCTGAAATGAATATAACATCAGAGGTTCTCTCAGTTCTGTCTAGAGAAATATGTGATTTATTTTTTTTACATGGTTCATGCTATTTCATTAGCATGAAAAATGCTGAGTGGTGTGTTTTGACTAAATACGTTTTCATTACTTCTGTATATAAGTCATCAGTTCTGAACTGACTTTGGATATGTTTATAATGCAAATGATTTCCAACAATCCCAGAATCCCTACTGTGAAATCACACTGTACATGTGATTTTCCTCATGGAATTCTTATGCATATATCCTTGAATTTGTATATTTTCACCTTGAATTCATGTATGGGGGTTTAAAATCTTTAATAGCTGAACAACAATCACACAATCTATTGTTGGTGAAAAACTTTAAATACCCTGTGCAGTGATACTTTGGTTGTCAAACTTAATCTGTTCCGGAAGTCCGTTCAAAAACCAAAGCGTTCTAAAACCAATGCACGCTTTCCCATAGAAAGTAATGCAAAATGGATTAATCCGTTCCAGACTTTTAAAAGCAACCCCTAAAACAGCAATTTAACATGAATTTTACTATCTAGCCAGACCATTGATCCATACAATGAAAGCAATAATGAATGTACTGTACTATGAACTAAATAAAACACTATTGTAGATGATAAAAATTAAAATTAAAAAAAATTCTTACCTGTACTGATGATAGTCATTGTTTGGATGGGGGGCTTTTATCCATGTCCACAGTGACACAATCAATGAATGAATGAATGAATGAATGAATCAATCAATCAATCAATAGCTGAACTGGGATCCACACAGTCACAAAAACAAATTAACTGAAAAAGCCTCAAAACAAAAAACGCAAAATAAATAGCACCTCGAAACACTGCAGTCGGAAACCGAAGGCTTGAATTACAATTGGGGGGGGGGCAAATTAGCAGCGCAACAGGAAACACAGGGGGACTCAAAACGGAGGACGTTTGGCTTCCAGGAAAAAAAGTTCCTGTTTTGTAGCGTTCGGGTTCCAAGTTGTTCATGAACTAAGCTGTTCGAAAACCAAGGTACCACTGTGCATGATTGATCCATCATTTTGGTATCACAGTGCCTTTAGACAAATGGACTTATGTACACAATCCTGCATATGATATATTACAATTGTTTGGGAGTCTTGGGCCATTTTTTTGTAGACCTCAATGCTGTAGCCACCCAGTAATTCCTCACTTGGCTGTCCCATCCCCATGCCACAGCCTTTTGGTTGGACCAATACAAGAACCAGCAATTCCTTGCATGCTGAGTATAAGTACCCAGGAGACAGACCCATTCAAGAGGGAATGAAGGAAGGTCCTTACTCAGCTTGTTTCCATATGTGTCTGTCCATTGGCAATGGAAGATACAGTGGTGCCTCGCAAGACGAAATTAATCCGTTCCGCGAGTCTCTTCGTCTTGCGGTTTTTTCGTCTTGCGAAGCACGGCTATTAGCGGCTTAGCGGCTATGAACGGCTTAGCGGCTTTAAGAAAAAGGAAACAAAGTCGCAAGAACTCGCAAGACGTTTCGTCTTGCGAAGCAAGCCCATAGGGAAATTTGTCTTGCGGAACGACTCAAAAAAGGGAAAACCCTTTCGTCTTGCGCGTTTTTCATCTTGCGAGGCATTCGTCTTGCGAGGTACCACTGTATCTGATTCGTGTATATTGTACATGCCACCCAATCATGATTGATACATTTCATGTATCCAGTTTGCCAGTGTGCGCTGTTATATGGAGACATTTTTAATTTTTTTGGTCATTGTGGCTATAGTATTCATTTTATACAGCTATCGTTTTAAGTTTTATATTGTATCTATCAAATAGTTATGTACTACTTACATTCACAGGCTACCTTGTCTCCTTTGTATTCATATATTATTGATCAGGGAACACTTACTCTTGTTTCGTTTTTTGTTTTCACTTAGTCGTAAATAATAATTTCAGGATTGGAGTTTCCAGAGAGAATTCAAGTATCTCGTTGCAAAAGTAAAATGTACGAGAGATGATGGAGCCAATGATTTCACAAGGCTGCTATTAAATATACAGTGGTACCTTGGGTTAAGTACTTAATTCATTCCGGAGGTTCATTCTTAACCTGAAACTGTTCTTAACCTGAAGCACCACTTTAGCTAATGGGACCTCCTGCTGCTGTTGAAGCAAAGTTCTTAACCTGAAACACTATTTCTGGGTTAGCAGAGTCTGTAACCTGAAGCGTATGTAATCTGAAGCGTATGTAACCCGAGGTACCACTGTAAATCTACCAAAATTATTATTATTTTCTAGTGTGGATAGTGTTAACACTACTAAAGAAACTACCAGGATATGCCTGACATACTTGGAGGTTTAATTTCTCCCCTTACAAATGATGTGAACTTTTTTTAAGCAGACTTTAAAATAAGCATATTTTGTGGTAGGGGAGGTTGCACAAAGAGATTTCTTTTTCTAGCTGCTATTCCATATCTCTGTGAAGCTTTGGTTTTGAAGTTTGATTGTATGGTACTTTGTTTGAATTTCTGCTGTCTTATGTATGTGACCAAAACTGGGACAGGAGGAGGAAACTGTCACAATGTGAAAAAGGTATTTTTGAAGCAAGAAACCTGGAGGTTTCTTTTACTAGATGAAACCAATGGTCTATATTGTCTAATACTATATCCAAAAGTGGCAGTGGTGCCACCAGAAAAATAAAATACATGCTGAGGAGAACACAAAAGGAACAAATTCCATTTTGGGAAAGGGTGGGAGAAACATGTGAAAAGTGCCTTCCCTATAAAGGGAGGCCCAAGTATTGGTTGTTATTGATGAGCTACCATATTTTTCGCTCCATAAGGCGCACTGTACCATAGGGCGCACCTAGTTTTGGGAGGAGGAAAACAAGAAAACATTATTCTGAATCCCAGAAGCCAGAACAGCAAGAGGGATCTGGCTCCTGGGATACCGTCTGGCTGTTCTGGCTTCTGGGATAGCCGCACCAAGCTTCTTCAGGGCAGTGGGATGAAGGCTCCCCCTGCCCGAAGAGGCTGCGCAGGGCTAAGGCAGAAGCCAGGACAGGCGCGTCGCTGCACAGTTCTCCCTCTCTGAGAGGGAGAACTGCGCAGCGCCCCTTCAGCGAAGCTGGATAAGGAACAGAAGGAGACCCTTCGGTTCCTCCTCTGGCTTCCAGAACGCTGCGAAGCCGGAGGAAGAACACCGACCCCTCTCACTCTCCAGGCTTCAGCGAAAGCAACGTGTAGCCTCCGGAGTGCGGAGGGAGCGCTCCCTCTGCGCTTCGGAGGCTTCGCATTGCTGTCGCTGAAGCCAAGGAGCCTGCATTCGCTTCCATAGGACGCACACACATTTCCCCTTCATTTTTGGAGCAAAACATATAGAGTGAAAAATACGGTATTTCCATGGCGAGGCCCCAAGGCCCATCCCATTTCTTAGATAATGAAACACACAGACACCGATACTTTGGGTTAATGGGGCGAATAAGGCCACAACTTTATTGGTTATAGATGTGAGCAGTATTAGCTTAGGTACTGGAACTGAACCAACTATATCTGACTCCTGCCCATCAGGCAGGTAGTCTAGTGAGGGTCAACCACCAGTAGGGGGAGCCCTGTTCATGTAGAGCAATTGCGAGCTCCCCCAGGGATCATGGCATGGCCCTAGCCCATACCCGGGCTTTGGACAAGATCCACATCCCCAGATCCCTTTAACGCAGGCATGTCCAAAGTCCGTTTCAGGGGCCTAATCTGGCCCACTGGTCAGTTCAACTGCCACAGGGGCCAGATTAATTTCCTGGGGCAAAATCCTGAAGACACCCTTCAATCCTAAAAAAAAAAAGCTCAACAACTTTGGGGTAGAAGGTCCACAACCTTGGTTGGTCCTTTGGTCGGCCTCCACAGCCCTTCACTTCATCACATCTGGCCCTCTTTGAAAAAAGTTTGGACACCACTGCTTTAACCCTTAAAGAGGAGGAGCAGGTGAAGGCCACAATCCCCAAACCAGGTTTTACCAATGCCTAACTTCCAAACTTTACAAAGTTGTGATGATTGCTACAAGGCAGGCGAAATCCACATGGCTGGTGCCAACTTGCCAAGTGGGTAAATTCCAACCCGGCCCCCTCAACAGGTGACCAACCGTGGTCCATAGCAAGGCCAAACATTAGGAAGAACTTCCTGACAGTAAGAGCTGTTCGACAGTGGAATTTGCTGCCAAGGAGTGTGGTGGAGTCTCCTTCTTTGGAGGTCTTTAAGCAGAGGCTTGACAACCATATGTCAGGAGTGCTCTGATGGTGTTTCCTGCTTGGCAGGGGGTTGGACTCGATGGCCCTTGTGGTCTCTTCCAACTCTATGATTCTATGATTCTATGATTCTAAGATGGCGAACACATGAAAATAGGGCGGGAGGGCGGGAGATCCGTCGCAGGAGGAGAAAAGGAGACTGAGCCCCCAGCCGCGCGGATATTTAAACCAGCTAAGCAATGGCCCTGGTCAACCAGACTGGTCGGCTGTGGGGCATGACACAGCCAGGATTCCCAACAATGAAGGCGGCATCGCCACGCCCCTGTACATGGAGTGTGCTTGTGGCCAGCCTGGGAGGGTGAGCATTTTTGTCAGAGCTGCTTGGCCCCGTGCAGCACACTTATGGCTACTCACACAACTCTGGGAAGCTCCTAAGCAAGGCATGAAAATGGCAATCATCTTGTGTTCTTTATTCCTACCCTGTGCTGGTATTCAAGGCATACTGCCTCTCTATATTAGCAAAGCCAGCCCACCCATGTGGCAAGGTGAGGCGACTGCCTCGGGCGGCAGAATGCAGAGGGGCAGCAGATCCCAGTGTAGATCTTTATTCCCCATTTTTCCTGGTGTAGATTTTGACTCAAAATTCTTCCCTGGTGGGGAGGAAGGCGCCATTTTGAGGTACTTTGGGGGCCAAAATGTCTTGGGCCAGCCCTGTACATAAGATAGACTTTTCACCTGATGGAAAGCAATCTAATCTCCTGTGCTCTTCGCAAAGACTTTAACTTCTCGGTTTCATATTTCCCAGACTGTTTGCTTTTTAATGTTTTCTATTAGTTTTCTATTAGCAAACTCTAATGGGATTCAATGAATTGTAGCTGGATGGAAAATAGAGGAAAATCCACTGATGTATTTGTTGTACTACAGAAGAAAACAGGTTGCTTCTTTTTAAGCAGAAGGCACACTTCCCTTCCCTTCCCTTCCCTTCCCTTCCCTTCCCTTTCCTTTCCTTTCCTTTCCTTTCCTTCCCTTCCCTTTCCTTTATTTTTTTTTACCATTGCAGATGTTTGCAGATCTGTGGCATGAGAATTGCTCATGGTAATGATATTCCAAAATATTCTAATCAGTGTTTATTCTGCCACGTTTTATTTCTGTTTGTGTTTGAAGGCAAGCTGGATGCAGAAATCTCTGAAATTGTAATGAAGCAGCTAGATAAAAATAAATGACCAAATGCCTATAATTTGAAAAAATTGTGATAAAATCACTGCCAGTTTATGGAAAGTTGCTTAACCGAGTCTCTGTGTTAAAGAGTTCCGTTTTATTTGACAACAGAAGCACATTCTACAGTAAATTTGGAAAGGCAAGAATGGTTGGGAAATTTCACCTCGGGCCTGCTTAGATAACATTGTAAACTTTTTCATGCCTCCATCTTGACAACAGATCTTCAAAGTCGTGGAAATACCATGACAACTGTCAAACTGGAGGCAGAGTTGTACTTTTTCACGGTAATCCACACCCAATATAACATTCCGCCATTTAAGTTTCTGTTGTAATTTGCTGCCCCCAAACAACAAGCAAGGAACCTTTTTGCTTTTCTTCTTTTTGCTTACCCACGCAATGCAGTTAATTGGTTGTTTCTCGCTTCCCCACAAAACACTCCTTAAGGGCACGCTTACAAGAATGCATTTGAAATAATATGTTAGTGTTTGTATTTAATTCTGGATTAATTAAATTGACATGGTCCCCAAAGTATAGTATTGTGACTTTAAAAATACAACTACGCACTATAAATTCCTTTGAGGGTTGTGGAAAACTCCACCCATTGCGTGTGGAATATGCGTTCTCAGATTTGCCAACTGTCTATTATTTTGCTGGTTCAATTAATAAAATATTGTTATGGCAGGTAATACAAAGCCAGGGAGCAATGGAGCCAGCTTGATAGACCTCCCCCTTCCCCTGATATTGACCAATCTGTCTGTTTATGGTCCACCAAACTCCATTCTAGTTCAGCACTTGACCTAAAAAGTTTTGTCTTGCCTCTATCTCAGATTCAGAATTACCACCACCCACAAAGTCCTCCCTTTCTCCACTTCTGTAATGCTATCCTGACACCTATCACTACATAAACAATATTCTGGCTAGAATATTTGAATGGGAACACTACACATTCTATGTATCCATATATGTGTACATAACTGTGATGTTCTGAATATCCCTTTCCATTTATTATGCAATATAATTTTAATTGCCTCGGGACGCGGGTGGCGCTGTGGGTAAAACCTAAGTGCCTAGGACTTGCCGATTGTATGGCCGACGGTTTGAATCCCCACGGCGGGGTGAGCTCCCGTCGTTCGGTCCCAGCTCCTGCCCACCTAGCAGTTCGAAAGCACCCCTAAGTGCAAGTAGATAAATAGGTACCGCTTTATAGCGGGAAGGTAAACGGCGTTTCCGTGTGCTGCGCTGGTGCTGGCTCGCCAGAGCAGCTTCGTCACGCTGGCCACGTGACCCGGAAGTGTCTTCGGACAGTGCTGGCTCCCGGCCTCTTAAGTGAGATGAGCGCGCAACCCTAGAGTCGGACACGACTGGCCCGTACGGGCAGGGGTACCTTTACCTTTACCTATATATCTATATCTATATAGCCCAGTAGCACTTAGTTGGTCTCTAAGGTGCTACTGGACAATATTTTTTATTTTTTTATCCATTCACTGGTGTCACACACCTATTCACTTTCCGGATGCACTTTAATCTGGTAATGAAATAGTTTTAGTCTGTTTTTCCTCCATCTTATAGAAAAAATGGCTTGCTCACATACAAGGTTTGTATCACAGCTGAACCTCTGAAATGGAAAATGGAAATAAAAACAAGAGAGATCTTAAACTGTAGTGGATTCTGCTTTGGGGATCTAAACTACACATGATGTGGGAGATCTGTGAAGATTTCCCACGTGCTTAATTTTCTGGGGAGGGGAAGTCCAATTTGGATTATATCTGCAGCCTTTGAAGAGAGAGCTTGTTGTTTCCCTCTTCTCATGTTGTTTTCCCAAAAATTGCCAGTTCAACTAAACATGAATTAAGATTATTTTGGACTTTTTGGTGTAGGAGTTTTCTAGTTCATATGCAAATTCATTTTCTTACATGTGTTTTTATCCTGTAGATAATTTTGGCATTTAAGCTTAAAGTTGGGAAAAATAAGCAATTCACATTCCTCTGTGTGTGTGCTTTGATAATTTAGCATAGTAGGTTGCAATATTCCAAGTGCTGTGTGTGTATGTGTGTTTCTGCTTGTTTCTTTTTGTTTGCTTTTGCCTAAGATTATTTGAATGATCTTGAAATGAACTTAACAGAGGGACAAATGTGAACTTGAATTAGTTCCTTTTGGGACATGTTTTGAACTAGATTTTTTTTTCTATTTTTCTTTTTGTAAATGAACTTTCCAAGGTCTGATTGACTATTGTTCTGATACAGATTGTGGTATTTTAAAAACAGTAACTTTGCAAGGTGATTAGTTCTTGAACAACTTTGTCAATGCAGTAGACACTAGGAAAGTGTGACAGCATAGTGTATAGCAAGTCACCTGTGTTGAGTGGAGCCATAATGTTTTTAGTGTCCAAGTGAAGAAAAATGCCACCCTGTATTTACATATGTTTTCCTCTCTACTACCCATTTACTTCAAGGGACATGGGTGGCCCTGTGGGTTAAACCGCTATACAGCGAATGTGCGGTGTTGCCACGTACGGTGCATGCATCGTACATAGCGACGCCGCACATGCGCCCTACGTAGCGACACCTGCCCCAAGTGTCACAACGCCTTCCTTTGCCCCTGAAGACAGGCAAATGCCAGAAGCAACAGGTATCTCTTTCACATATACGTAAGACAGCGTAGCATAATTTGGGTTGGCTCAATGGGACACAGGTGGTGCTGTGGGTTAAACCACAAAGCCTAGGACTTGCTGATCAGAAGGTCGGCGGTTCGAATCCCCATGACAGGGTGAGCGCCCGTTGCTCGGTTTCTGCTCCTGCCAACATAGCAGTTCAAAAGCACGTCAAAGTGCAAGTAGATAAATAGGTACTGCTCCAGCAGGAAGGTAAACAGTGTTTCCGTGTGCTGCTCTGGTCCGCCAGAAGTGGCTTAGTCATGCTGGCCACATGACCCGGAAGCTGTACACCGGCTCCCTCGGCCAATAAAGCGAGATGAGCGCCGCAACCCCAGTGTTGTCCGTGACTGGACCTAATGGTCAGGGGTCCCTTTACCCTTTACCTTTACCTGTTTACTTCAGTCCCTCTGGCGCGTCTTAAACTGTTGCTTGGATAAAGCATGCAGTCACTCAAGACTGACATAGGAACTGTTCTGATTTTTGTCCAAGAATACACAAAAACAAGGCAACAGGGAGTTAAAGAGAAGTGAAAAATGGCAGACTATGCATCCCTTTCCAATTGCAGAGCATTCTCTGCTGTGGCACTCCAGAACTACCTCTCCATAGAGAGCTTGTTTTTCCCCTACACTACCTAGTTTTGGGTGTCTGCTCCAGACACATTTATTTCCCCAGGCTTACGGATTTGCCTTGTGGTGGATTGTCTGGTGGTGGATTTCCTGTACTGTACAATTCTAGTTCATTCTTTTTCTTGATATATTGTTTTAGGCCACATGTTTGCGTGTTGAGTCCCACAGTGCCACCCACCAAAAAATTCACACTTCACACATGAATTTTGTTTAAGGTTTTTGGCATAATTTTTGGCCACAACTTTATTCAAATACAAAAAATGTGAGTGGTTGCTTAGGCATTGGTTATGACTATCTGTCCTTGCCCTCAAGGACAGAGCTGGCCCTTCCAGACACCAACGGAAGCCAGCGTGGGAAACAAGTATTGGGTGAGAAATCTGAAACTGGGCAACAGTCCCTCACTTCTCACCCTCATGTTCCGGTGGGGCTTGCACGGCCGCAGGTCTGACTCCGGGGACAAGGACAAATTGTATGGCAAGCCCCTGGATTCCTTTAACAGAATTCCCTTCGCATCATTTGGAGGGATAGGCACTTACCCCTCCAAGCACCAATTTAACCAATGCCTAACTGCCAACCTTACAAGTTGTAGGCTTGCCATTTGCTACGTAGTAGGCAAAAACCAAATGGCACCAGCCAATCAGCCAGATGGCAAAATTCCTACTAGGCCCCCGCACCAAGGCGGACAACCCCATGACAGGCAATAGCAAGGTCAAGCGAGCAAAACAAAAACCACCCTATAAAAGGGCGGGAGGGTGGGTGATCCGATGCAAAACGGCCAAGAGAGCGTCCAACGTCTGGCCCCTGTATTTAAGGACTCTGACCCCTCCCCCAAACTGGCCACAATTCAAAACTCCCCAGCAACCCAATTTAACCACTTAAAGGCTTGGGTTCCTTACCAAATTTGCCTAGTCACTGCAGGGTGGCCTGTTCTTCCCAACCGCAACACGTGCTCTCTGTTATGGAGAACACGCTTTGTTCGTTCACACTAAACCATGCTTAGCATTGCATGCAAACCAGGCCACAGTGTGTGCTAAGCTCTAGTTTGCATATTTGCAGCCCATTTTTCTGTGCATCTGGCAGACAGTTGGTCAGTTCTCTAGGGAACTAAAACCATTCAAGTATTGGTGTTCAATGTGTGTTATCATTTTGTTACTTCAGTCTATAAGAAATTGACTGTTTTTAATCTCTGTCTTCTTTGTAGTCCAGCTGCTGGCATGTGAGTTTGCTGCACAGACAGACTGATCAATCGCCATATGCAAACAGCAGTTGATTGTTAAGCCCCCACTGGGGTTTTTATTGTTCTACCATTTGTGTAGGATTTTTAAAAGCCTCCCCATCCCAGTTTTGATCTTTTACTTTCAAGGGAAACTGAGTCTACGATGTTGTCATGAAGCAGAATCAGATATCAGATTTGGAGGAAGGAGTGTTGAAAAGTTGACCTACTGCTTACAGGGGAATTTGTTCCCAAGGTTATGCTATCTAAGACAACCATCCCACACTGCTTATTATCCTAAAATAATACTTGCCTAAGAAGACAGCAGTGCAGCTCCCTTCCTTGCCATATCTCTCGCATGAGGTCTCCAAAATGTTGTTTTCCCCAGAAGATAAATAGTACCACTGTCTTTAAGCAATTATGCATTCATGTGTATAAATAAGGAACAAGGAAATAATAAGCTGTCTGCTAAATAGAAATCTTCAGTCATGGGCTCCTGCAAGCCATGGTTCTAAATCACAGACTTGGTTTCTGCTTCAGATATTTCTAGTGTAACATTAAGTTGCCATGACAGCTGCCTTTTGTTACTGTTTTCTCGGCGTTGTTTTAATTAACTCATTCTGCTAGAACAGCAGAAAAGGTAGCTAGCTAATGATGGTGTCTTGTCATCTAAGAAGAGCAGGTGACATAATGGATGTCCAGATGAGGTTTTTGGATTACTTCTTTATGTGGCTGTTAAATTGTCTCTAGTTCTCAAATTAAAAATCCAAATACAATGAAGCAAGTGTTTGTGCAGGTATTTTTAACCCCTGATCTGATGTTTACCTAACTTTAACATGACAGCTATTATCCTATCCGAAATTATAGATTGCAGATATTAATGTATTTGAATAGCAGAATCCTGACTTTTCTTGAAGGGTAACAGTCATCATAATGATATTTAATTAACTATAGAATAGATGCAGATTCATGTACCAGCATTTTACTAGGCAGCAGGAGGGAAGGTCAAATCCTTATTCTATAAATATCCACCCGTGTATAGTATAGTGTCAACCCAGGTTGAGCACGTTAATAAGTAAACTAGTCATCTATAGAAATATTGATTGATTAATCTGGAGGGGGCATTTATTCAGTAAGGTAAAAGTAAAGGGACCCCTGACCATTAAGTCCAGTTGCGAACAACCCTGGGGTTGCAGAGCTCATCTCGCGTTACGGGCCAAGGGAGCCGACGTTTGTCCGCATACGGTTTTTCCAGGTCATGTGGCCAGCATGAATAAGCCGCTTCTGGTGAACCAGAGCAGTGCACAGAAACACTGTTTACCTTCCCGCCGGAGTGGTACCTATTTATCTACTTGACTTTGACGTGCTTTGGAACTGCTAGGTGGGCAGGAGCAGGGACCGAACAATGGGAGCTCACCCCATCACGGGGATTCAAACTGCCGACCTTCTGATTAGCATGCCCTAGGCTCTGTTGTTTAGACCACAGTGCCACCCACGTCCCATTTATTCAGTAGGCCTTCATAAAATAGCTCTTGCCTGTTTTTCAAGTTGTTTTAGTTCTGATTTGACACCATACAAAAGAATAAATACTAAAATATTTCAGATGATATTTCCTGCGAACAATTTATTCAACAATATACTTCCGCCCTGCATTTTAATAGAAGGTGCTTATGAAAACTATGAAGTTGTATACTTTTTACCAGGAAAATGTTAAAAACAGACCACTTTGACAAGGATCAGATTAAAAATGTAAGTATCTAAGAATATCCCAGCCAGATCAGGCCAAACGTCAGTCCCATCCAGCAGTTCTCACAGTGGCCGACCAAAAAATTGCCCATGGGAAACCCCCAAGAAGGACTTGAATGCAATTGAACCCTCCTGCAGCTGGTATTCAGGGAACAGTGTCCTTGATACTGGAGGTAATACTCTGTCATCATAACTAGTAGCCATTACTAGCCTTGTCCTTCATGAATTTGTCTAATCATTTTTTTAAATTTTTTTTTATTAGTTTTACAAAATTTTTAAACAAACACACACATAAAAAGACATACAAACACGTATAGTTTCATAACAATTTTTCGTAAACTTCTTTTCTCGGACTTCCCCATACCTCCCCTTTCTGCATCCCAATGTTCATAGTTTTTTAACAACTTCCAAATATTTCTTTCCAACCTCTTTCATGTTAATCTTTTCTTTAGTCTAGTCTTATATTACTGTAACCCTTTCTTTCTGAAAACCTCGACATTCTAGCATTCATCAAGTTTATAATAGTCCTTAAGATATATTTTAAATTTCTTCCATTCTTCTTCCGTCGTCTCTTTTCCCCGATCACGGATTCTGCCAGTCATCTCAGCCAATGTCATGTAGTCCATCACTTTGATCTGCCATTCTTCCAGGGTGGGTAGATCTTGTGTCTTCCAATACTTTGCGATGAGTATTCTCGCTGCTGTTGTAGCATACATAAAGAAAATTCTATCTTTCTTTGACACCAATTGGCCGACAATGCCCAAGAGAAAGGCCTCTGGTTTCTTAGGAAAAGTACATTTAAGTACCTTTTTCATTTCATTATATATCATTTCCCAGAAAGCCTTAATCTTCGGGCATGTCCACCAAAGATGATAGAAAGTGCCTTCAGTTTCTTTACATTTCCAACACTTGTTATCAGGCAAATGGTAAATTTTTGCTAGCTTGACTGGGGTCATGTACCACCTATAGACCATTTTCATAATATTTTCCTTTAAGGCATTACATGCCGTAAATTTGATACCGGTGTTCCACAACCATTCCCAGTCAGCAGACATAATGTTATGACCAACATCCTGTGCCCACTTAATCATAGCTGATTTAACTGTTTCATCTTGTGTATTCCATTTCAGCAGCAAATTATACATTCTTGACAAATTCTTAGTACTGGGTTCTAACAGTTCGGTCTCTAATTTTGATTTTTCCACCTGGAAGCCAATTTTCCTGTCTTGTTTGTAGATCTCCATTATTTGATAATAATGGAGCCAATATCGTACTATCGGTTTCAGTTTCTCATGACTCTGTAATTTCAATTTATCTCCATCTTGTTCCAAAATTTCCCAATACTTTGGCCATCTGGCCTCCATATTGAGCTTTTTCACTGCCTTAGCCTCCAAGGGTGACAGCCATCTAGGGGTTTTGTTTTCCAAGAGATCTTTATATCTTATCCAAACATTATAGAATTTGTCTAATCATATTTTAAAGCCATTCAGGTTGGTGACCATAACGACGTCTTGTAGCAAATTCCCTAGTTTTACTTGAACATATTTAGGGAGGGCAGAGATCAATAAAAAGCTTGACAGAATGAAAAAGGTCACAGAGAGGCGGAAAGGGAATTCTCAGGGGAGGAGATTTCCACCAGTGTGAGATCAACACTGAAAAACCCTGTCTTGGGTACCATGGTTGTCCAAATACACTTTGGCTCCTGAGGTGAGCCACAAAATGGCACTCCACACCACCAGCTGAGTGGAGATCTACCTCAGGAACAAGAGAAGAATAAAGATCTACACCAGGAACAAAGGGGTAAATCAAATAAAGCTTACCTGAAGTAGGAATCAAGGGCTATTGTTTTGTTCTGAATCACACCAGGCAAATGTCGAGCCCAGGAGACCCCAGAGGGCAGACCCTGCCATTTCCTCACTACCAATAGGAAAAGACCAGCAGTGCCTCCTATTTGTCAAGAGTCAAGAAGCTACTGTTGAGGAGCCAGCAGATCCAGCCTCCCAAGGGATGATGATGCTTTCCTTGGAGGCTGGATCTGCTGTCCCTGTGGGTACTGCCACCTGAGGCAGTTGCCTCACTTTGCCTCATGGGTGGACTGGCCCTGCCTGGAAGCAGCCTACTGGATTGACTTTAGTGGTGGACTTGAAAGCAGGGCAGGTTCATCATGGTTTAAGTCAGGGTGGGGAACCCGTGATTCTCCAAATGTTGGAGAATCTCCAATTGTTGGCAATGGGGTCTTCACTTTGCTGGCGCTAAGCAGATCTGGGTCTGGTCAGTGCCTGGAAGTTTGACTGTGTGGGAGCCACATGCACACCTGCTTAAATTCCATGATAGAAAAAAAAGGCAGAATATAAATGGAAATAAAAGGAAATAAACATTTAGAGCACGTCAATATAGTCATCCATTGTTTAAATTATCCTTCAGATAACTTAAACACAAACATTTAGAGTTTTAAAGGTTACTGCTAGCACTTTAAATTTGAGTTGACAATGACTGACAGCTTCTGTTCTTTAAATTACCATTTGTGTTGCACAACACAGTAGCCTGATTTGTAAAATTAGTAGCTTGATTTGTAAAATTAGCAGATTTCATTCTGTGATTGCTACTCTTGAGCTTCAGTTTACTTGCTTATATCACAGCTATACATTTATACTCACACCTACACCAGCACTGACTTCTGGCATCGAAGGAAGCTACCAATTACACAGCTTAATGTTGATAATGTTTACTTTTCCCATTCAGATCAATTGGTCTAGATTCAAACTTTGGGGCTTCAAAGGGTATTGTGGGAGTGGAGGAAGCTGTGAAAGGGGTATGTTGAAGGCATTGTGAAAAGGGCTGTAGAGAAGCTGGGTAGGAAGATATGAGGGTTGGAAGGAGCTGTGGTGTGTGTTTGGAGCTATGGGGTGGAAGGAGCTATGGGGTTTGGGGGGGTGAGCTGTAAAGGGTGGCAAGTGGAGCCCCTAGTTTTACATGTTAAGCCAAATCATTCCAGCGATGGTAAGAGTTCTAAAGTTCCACCAGGGCTAAAAGCCATTATAAAAAAATAAAATAATCTAGAAAACATTGCATAGAGGAATTGCATCCTGACTCATTTTGTGACCTTGTACATTGGTACCTCGGGTTACAGACGCTTCAGGTTACAGACACTTCAAGTTACAGACACCGCTAACCCAGAAATAGTACCTTGGGTTAAGAACTTCACCTCAGGATGAGAACAGAAATTGTGCGGCGGCGGCAGTTGGAGGCCCCATTAGCTAAAGTGGTACCTCAGGGTTAAGAACCGTTTCAGGTTAAGAACGGACCTCTGGAATGAATTAAGTTCTTAACCCAAGGTACCACTGTACAAGATAATTTTCTCTCTCAGTTGCCTGTTCATAAAAGAGAATAATAGTGAACACTATTGACTTTGAAGGCAGGCTCTGGCAGATTGAGCAGACAAGACCAATAGTGAGTCCAGTGGTCAAGAAGGTGGTTTCTTCAAGTGGTGTAGAGGGAAGTGAGGGGTAGTTGAGGCTTGTCAACCTGGGAAAGTAGCTCATCTAGGACAAGGAAAGCACTGCTTTCCTTTAGAACACACCTGAAAGTCTGAGAAGAGGGTCTTGTCACCTGGGCAGCCCAGGACCTCCATACACAAAGCCCAGGGAGGTCACTTTGGTGCTGCTAACACAGTGGTTTGTCTTTACCCCCAGAGGTGCACTCCATTGTCTCTCAAGACAAATGGGTGCCAACAACATCACCATTGATATTTAAACAGCTTAAACTGTTTATGTGGAATACAGTCGTACCTTGGAAGTCAAACGGAATCCGTTCTGGAAGTCTTTTCAACTTCCAAAACATTTGAAAACCCAATTGCGGCTTCTGATTGGCTGCAGGAAGTTCCTGCAGCCAATCAGAAGCCGGAGAAGCCCCGTCGGACGTTCGGGTTCCAAAAGAACATTCACCAACCGGAACAGTCACTTCTGAGTTTGTGGTGTACGGGAGCTAAAAGGTCCGAGTTCCAGGGCGTTTGGGATCCAAGGTATGGCTGTATTTCTTTGCCATCCTTCAGTAAAAACTGTAACAAAATGATTAAAAACAATAGATACAAGAAAACCATTATGATTTCAGATAGGGATGCCTCTGCCAGTCACTGCCAACAATCCTCATGAACGACTGGTCTGAATCACCATGTTGCCTTCCTTGATCTTGCAGCTAATCTGCCTTTGATTGCATACTATTGAATCAAATCGTCTAACACAGTGGTTCCCAATTAGCTAAGCCAGGCTTCCTCAACCTCGGCCCTCCAGAAGTTTTGAGACTACAATTCCCATCATCCCTGAACACTGGTCTTGCTAGCTAGGGATCATGGGAGTTGTAGGCCAAAAACATCTGGAGGGCCAAGGTTGAGGAAGACTGAGCTAAGCACTATGGGGCCCCCCACCGGTTTTTCAAAAGCCAATCCATGGACCTCCTACTTTTAAATTTCTTGATAGCTTTATGGTAATATATGAATGGTGCCATGGAACCCCCAGGAGCGTTATGCTGAGTCCCTGGGGTCCACAGACCACCAGTTGGGAACCACTTGGTCTAACAGAATTGGCCGGCAGATTTCAGTGAAGAGCGTCGTCAGTAAACTGATTTACTTCTTCAATAGGAGTCTTGTAGAATACAAAAACACTATTATTTATTCCTTTGGGCAGAAAATAGGCCGTACATGAATGCAAGCACAGTATCAGTTAATTGGTCCTATATTTCAATAAAATGTATGTGTTGGATAATTGAGCAGTATGAAAATGATGTGTTTACTTTTTGGTCTAAAATGAAAACCAAAAATTGGATAGACCAAATTCACATTGTTTCTGACAGCAATCAGCAATAATGCAGTCCTAGAAGAACATTGCCATTACCCTCCCAATGGCTATTTACAGTAATTGCACACCATTACTCTCAATTCTCCTTAAAGCAGTATTTCAGAGGACTATTTTAAATACGCAAATGGTAAATAATTGAAATAAACGAGGACTTTGCATAACTGCTTATTCACCAGTAGGCTTAAGAAGAAAAGCTTCTGGAGAAAGCCGTGCGCATATATGGTACTTAGCTCTCTAAATGAAGAGGGATGATATTTTGCAGGAAAGTAAATCTTGTTTGAAGTTATAATCATCACTGTACTATCCGTACATACCCCAGCTTACATACAGCAATATATGGATTAATGGATTCAAAATATGAATCAATTGAGTCTATTGATATACTGTCAGTATGTATATTGATATATCTATATACATATAGATATACTGTTTTCAGTGGTGGAAATAAACACAACCTGCTTGAGTGTCTCAGAAATGGCAGGTGTGTTCTTGTTTAGATTAAATATCTGATTGGTACCATTGGGACGTGGGTGGCGCTGTGGTTTTAACAATGAGTCTATAAGTGACTGTGGAGGCCAATTCTGGATCCACATGTCCTTCTACAGTGGGGACATTGGTTTCTGGGCAGGAGCTGATCACGGTGTGGGTTTGCCAAGCGTGCCTTCCTCTTAGCCAGTGAGATGTGTGGTGTAGCCAGTGTGGTGTAGTGGTTAAGAGCGGTAGTCTCGTAATCTGGGGAACCGGGTTTGTGTCTCCGCTCCTCCACATGCAGCTGCTGGGTGAACTTGGGCCAGTCACACTTCTTTGAAGTCTCTCATCCCCACTCACCTCACAGAGTGTTTGTTGTGGGGGAGGAAGGGAAAGGAGAATGTTAGCCGCTTTGAGACTCCTTAAAGGGAGTGAAAGGTGGGATATCAAATCCAAACTCCTCCTCCTCCTCCTCCTCCTCCTCTTCTTCTTAGCATTATTTTTCCTTGCGTCCTGAGTTTGAGTGTCTTCAAAACCCATGACACCTTTGGTAAAGGCTGTTCTCCAACTGGAGCGCTCGCAGGCCAGTGTTTCCCAGTTGTCAGTGTTTATACTACATTTTAAAAGATTTGCCTTGAGACAGTCTTGAAACCTCTTTTGTTGACCACCAGCATTACGCTTTCCATTTTTAAGTTCGGAATAAAGTAGTTGTTTTGGAAGACGATCATCAGGCATCCGCACAACATGACCAGTCCAACCAAGTTGATGTTGAAGAATCATTACTTCAACACTAGTGATCTTTGCTTCTTCCAGTACAGTGGTATTAGTTCACCTGCCTTCCCAAGTGTCTTAATGATGTAGTAGCAGCAGCAGCAGCAGTAGTAAACCACTGGGCCCTATCTGGATGACCAAGCTAAGTAGTTAAGCTTGTTTGGTTCAGCCTTGCAGATAGATGAAAAAAAAGGCACTTCTCCTGTTGTCTGTGTGCATGTAGCAAGCATTTTGCAGTAATCAAGATTAAGAAAAATGGATGCAAAGAAATAAAATAGATCAAAACCAGGCTATTTGGATCTATATATATTTGACAGTGTATCTCAGTACAGATCAACAATCTCAGTCTTTACACCACACAGCATTTTTCTCAAAAGTTGTATCTTGGGTTCTTCACAGGGTCAGACACTCAACCGTGTTCCTCTGAGAGTAAGACACAGCCTTGTACACTATATTTATATCTGCTTCAAAATGACAGGATGTGCATTTTAATGTAATCTTGGTACACCCTGTTCACTTTATGTGTCTTTGCAAGTAATACAAATTAAATTCTGAATGCAAGAAAGGTCCTTGACATTTACTACTGAAACAATGCTTTGATGAGGGGAGAGGGTGGAATCTGCAGTACACCACTTCTCCTCAGATCAAAATGGACTGTTATGACCCTCTTTACAGAAAAAAGCACCAGATTTACTTTCACACTTCCATTGTGGATCAATATTCTGAGGTACAACTGCCACTTGAATGCTGAAGTAGTTCAACCCACACCTTTGCCACCAACAAAATAGTATAAACTAGCAACAAGGATGGCGGAGGAAATACTTCTTCTTGCAGTGCTGTAAAATTGTGCAGCCTTTGGTCTGAGAATTATTCTTATTGGCATAATATCCTCAACTCTCACCACATGTAGTAAAGGTAAAGGGACCCCTGACCATTAGGTCCAGTCGCGACCAACTCTGGGGTTGTGGCGCTCATCTCGCTTTATTGGCCGAGGGAGCAGGCGTACAGCTTCCGGGTCATGTGGCCAGCATGACTAAGCCGCTTCTGGCGAACTAGAGCAGCGCACGGAAATGCCATTTACCTTCTCGCTGGAGTGGTACCTATTTATCTACTTGCACTTTGACGTGCTTTCAAACTGCTAGGTTGGCAGGAGCTGGGACCGAGCAACGGGAACTCACCCCGTCGCGGGGATTCGAACTGCCGGCCTTCTGATCAGCAAGTCCTAGGTTTTGTGGTTTAACCCACAGCACCACCTGCGTCCCATTGAGCCAACCCAAATTATGCTACTCTGTCTTACCTGTTATGTGAAAGATACCTGTTGCTTCTGGCATTTGCCTGTCTTCAGGAGCAAAGGAAGGCTTTGTGACACTCGGGGCGGGCGTAGCTACCTAGGGCGCATGTGCGGTGTCACTATGTGTGATGCATGTGCCGTATGTGGCAACACCGCACATGCGCTGTATAGCAGTTTGCAGTCAGCGTTGCTCCAGCGCTGTACGGACGGTTCCGGGATCCTCTGCTCACGGCTGCAGCCACAAATGGATGATCCTCCATTCACGGCTATAGCAGCGATGGAGGGATCCCAGTGCCATCCATACAGTGCTGGAGCAGTGCCAGCGGCAAACCACTATACAGTGCATGTGCGGCATTGCTACATACAGCGCATGCCACGCATACAACAGTTTGCCGCCGGTGCCCAGTTCCTCTGCTCATGGCTGCAGCTGCGAACAGAGGATGTTCCACATGGGGCTGCACCAGCACGTTGGCTGCTCGCACTGCCGCGAGCCCCCGCGGGGTGACTTATTGTCACCCCCGCAGACATGGAACCCGGGGCGTACCGCGTCCCACCCCCACCCCCTGTTGCGACGCCACTGCCTGTCTTGGGAGACATTGGATGAGTACACCTTCAGCCTGCTGTGGCTGTAGAGATACAAACGACATCCTTTTGAGTGCAAGAGATGCCCCACCCCAGTAGTAGAATAAGTTCCACCCAAGATGGACTACCACAGTGCACTCTACTTGGAGCTGCCCTTGAAGATTTTTGGAAGAAAAAGAAGAGTTTGGATTTGATATCCCGCTTTATCTCAAAGCGGCTAACATTCTCCTTTCCCTTCCTCCCCCACAACAAACACTCTGTGAGGTGAGTGAGGCTGAGAGACTTCAAAGAAGTGTGACCAGGCCAAGGTCACCCAGCAGTTGCATGTGGAGGAGCGGGGAAGCGAACCTGGTTCACCAGATTACAAGCCCACCGCTCTTAAACACTACACCACACTGGAGTTTGAGATACTAGGGAGATTTGCATTGGAATCCCTGCTCAGTCACAAAATGCAATGGGTGGTCTTAGGCAAGTCACCAATTCTGAGTCTATCTTGCATCTCAGGGATATTTTGCAAGCATAAAACGAGTGCCAAGCTTCTTGGAACAGATAGGATATGAAAACAATACATGCAGTTTGTTTGGTAAGCCTATTCTGCTCCCTCTAGCTGGGCAGCACTGTGCTCACGAGCGCCACTTGTGGCCACCCAGGTGAGGTGCAGCAATGCCAGTCCCATGCATCTGTGTCCAATCGTATTTTAGTGTGGCAGCACCAGCACATCTCTAGCTCTTGTGTCTCAAAAGGACCAATATGCTAAAGGAAGGTGCAGGTAATGACAACTCCAGGGAAACCAAGGGTCAGAACAGATCGTGGGAAAAGAAGGAGCAATTCAAATGAAGTGAGGATAGAAGGAGGAAAGAGTGGTTAACTCAAAGCTATCTTCCCAATCCTACTTCTTCGTGGAAGGGTGCTAGTTTTATTAATTACTTGTTTCCTTCATTTTTAGCATCCAAGGACATCTGAAATTGTAATTCTATCTAAACCGACCCACAGTTTCCCTTTTCCTATTCCATGCTTCTAAGTAAGTGGTTATAGGGGTGAAGAAAATACACCACTTAATTTTTATAACCTTGATTGCAATTCACTTCCCCACAATTCATGGGAATCTTAAGATCTCTTAAAGGGTCTTCAGATATCTTGTAAACAGTCTGTGTGCCAGGGATCGAAGGTGCATGCATATATTTCTACGAGACACCTTCCAGAATATAATAGTCAGCGCAAAGTCAAGGAAAAGAAGAGAGGTGAAAAACCAATGAGGCATTATATGACAGTAGCCTCACATTTTAAAAAGATAGCAGGGTCCGTACAAACAGACCAGTAAGTGGTGTTTCGTGGACTGGAGTCATATTGGCATCAGCAAATATATATGATGGGAAATCAGTCTGATTATTTTAGAAATACGGGCTGCATCAACCTTTAATAAGTCATGTTTTGAAACATTTTAGGGATTGCCTAGCTATGTATGGAAACAGAACGGTTTTCTTTTCTTTGGGTTATGCCTGACTGACTGACTTAAATACCGAACCAGCTGCATGTGAACATGAGTAATTCTAAAGCTTGCAGCAGAGGGATGTAAAGTGAAAAACACGTGTCAGCTCTTCTTGCAAAATCAGTAAATTATAGCAACAATAAAATGATTTCTTAAGCATATTTTCCAGCTTAGTATTCACCACTGTTTTATTTGATGTGGCACTTCAAAATGCTCTTTCATTTCTGGATTAAAATAATAGGATAACAGCAGCTTTTGGCTACCTGACAAAAAATTTTAAATGTGCAACAGCCCGATTGATTGGTGCACTTGCCCATATCTTTAATTCCAGGAAGAGTCAAGTCTTCCTTTTTCTTATGTTACAAGGATTTCCCCAACTCAACTAAATATAGTTAAGAGTATTCTGTTTGCTACTCTGAAGTAGTTGTAGCTCTGGTGCTGGTAATGTCAGTTTATTTAAATCAGTCTGCTCTCAAGAGTTGTATAACTGGGAGTCTAGGGAGCCTTTAATACTGCAGTACCAGTGAAGTACCAGTACTGGCTAGTACTACAGCATCCCTGGGATCCACATAAGCAGGTCTGAACTTTGCTTTGCAGAGGAGGAGTGGGGTGGGGGTCAAATAGTGTCTTAAATGTCCTCATTTGTTCATACTTTTTTTCCTGAACATCAGTGGCATAGCGTGGGTTGTCAGCACCCGGGGCAAGGCAAGTAATTTGCGCCCCCTAACCCGTGGATTTGCGCCCCCTAACCCTAACCCCCAGGTGTTGCGCCCGATGCGCCCAGCCCCCCCTGCACCCCCGCGCTACGCCACTGCTGAACATATGTAATAGCTGCATTCATCAAGCAGAGCAGAGAGAAGAAAAAAAAAAAAACAGGAGTGAAGTCCTTTCCCCTCAAAAAAGCATAAACTACAATTAACAATGACAGCATGTAATAATTCATTATATATCTTTAGCAAGAAAATAATATCTTTAGCAAGAAAATAAGAAGGGGGAATAGAATGAAGTCATTTCAGAAAATAAACTCTGAACGAAAGCCAAGCTGTCCAAACCTTGAAAACAAAAACAAAGAACAGTCTTTGAAATTCTGTGGTGCAAGACCTCTGCAAGCTATTTCAGATTTTAGATCCAATGTTCGGGATGATCTTCTGCGATCTGAATATTTTATTAAGTGTGATCACCTTTGACACAAAAATCCACTTTGATCCTTCCAAACATTCACTTAGCTACTAACTCAGAAAGCTTTTTGAATATTAACTTGGTTGTAGACCATTTGTTCAGCACTGATAGCGGCAGTAGAACATCTTAGAAGCTGGGGCCCAAGGATCTAACTGCTGGTGTAAAAGTGGTGTAGGACCTTGATGAACAACCACTGGATTCCATAGCTGATCTACACATTTCCATTACATTTAATTAACAAGCTACCAATTCCTGTAGCTCACAGTGTTGCACCTCTCAGTGCTGTCTCCTTCCAACATTCAGAATTGCCAACAGAGAATACTTGCAATACCAATATGCATTTTCTCTTCTCTTCCTATTGGTTCAAATGGTCCAGGAACCCATACAGGATATCAGTCTCTGACAATCTTTGAAAATTCCAGTATGCAGAAGCACAGTCCTAGAGAGAAAATTTGAGTGGACATAATTATTTCCTAACCTTTATTAGGTTATTCTATTTAAGCCCTGCAGTTCAAGGTTTCAAGTAAGTGCCCTACAAAATAATAACCCATATTCTCAAAGCAACACAACTATTCGCACAAGGTGACTCCATACGTTTTGTAAGATTACTCTTAAATGGAAATTAATTTACTAAGTAGAAACTCTTAGGAAGGTTAGTTGAAGGGAAAGCGATTAAAAACAGAGAAATGTGTCAACATGGCGCCAAAAAAAGAATGAAGATCCTTTTCTCTGAAGATGAACGACTTTACAAATCTGAGAAATTTTCTTACTCTAATTACTGGTATATATATTTTAAATTGTAATGAATGTATGGATATTATTGTCCTGTTAAACCATGGCTAAGTGTTTACAGGGATAAACTAACGCAAGCCTTGTCCTTACATGCCCCACTCCAACTGCTGCCCCTTCTCAGCCAGAAGCACCTTGTTTTGAATGCCAAACTTTCCCAAGGTAAAGGGACCCCTGACCATTAGGTCCAGTTGTGACCGACTCTGGGGTTGCGGCACTCATCTCGCTTTATTGGCCGAGGGAGCCGGCATACAGCCTCCGGGTCATGTGGCCAGCATGACGAAGCCGCTTCTGGTGAAACAGAGCAGCACACGGAAATGCTGTTTACCTTGCTGCCGGAGCGGTACCTATATATATACTTGCACTTGACGTGCTTTCGAACTGCTAGGTTGGCAGGAACAGGGACCGAGCCACAGGAGCTCACACCGTCACAGGGATTCAAACCGTCAACCTTCTGATTGGCAAGTCCTAGGCTCTGTGGTTTAACCCACAGCGCCACCCGCATCCCTTTCCCAAACCATTTGTTGTTGTTTAGTCGTTTAGTCGTGTCCGACTCTTCATGACCCCATGGACCAGAGCACGCCAGGCACTCCTGTCTTCCACTGCCTCCCAAACCATAGTTTGTATCAAATAGGTTAGTGGAAACAAACTTGCTTCAAACCATGGCTATGAGCAGAGAGCTTGTTTTTGCTAACCATGGTTAAGACTGACAGTAGTTTAGGGTTCGGTTCTGATGCTAAACAGTGGTAAATGTAAAACAAATGTGAAAGCTTCTGATCTGATGTGACTACACGAGAAAAAGTGAGAGGCTGGGAAGAGGTAGGGAGGAAAGCCAGAGGCAGTCTTTTTTCCAGGACAGGTTTATTCACCTTTAGGCATTTTCTGTACATCCTTGTTTATCCTGCTTTAAGTTGTCCATGATATGAAATTTCTGCTTCTTCTTTTCCAAAAAGTTTGTGCATATTGGTGCAATTAAATTTTTAATTGCATTACATGAGGTTTGTTTGTGGCACAAACTCTCCCGTAGACAATTAAAACAATATAGATAGTTGCTGCATTTGCAGAGTATAGACAAAAGCTCTTTTCTATCCTCTGCAGTTACACAGCTAGCACAGGGAATTCATTTCGCTAACCAAGTGCAGCTCCAGAGCTGTGCTGACATAGGGATCTATGCAGGTGCAAAAACAAGAGGATAAATATATATAAGCAACAATAATGTCCAGCATCATTAGAAACAGACTCCAATGAAAACTAAATGCTTTCCAAATGGAAAAACAAATGCATTTTAAAGCATCTGATAAATTATTGCAGGCAGGGAGGAAAATAAAACTATTAAAATGTAATTCGGAATGTAATTAAAATGTACATTGTTGCAGACTACCAGTGCTAAATTGAGTAATTTAACTAAGGAAGCAAGTAAAGATGATGGATTTTTTTGTGGCATTCTCCCTTCAGTCTAAACATTAAGAAGTTCTTCTCTCAGTTACATTGATGCAATATGGAATACATATATTTAGCTAGCATTCCACAGGCAAAAAGCAACAACACCATGAAGCCAACCCACACCCTATTAATTGGTTTACGATGCCTCATTATTTTCACATAAAGTATATTTTGGCATGCTTTTAGAAAACAATCTAGGGTAATCTCTTTACATCTCGCTCTGAAAAGCTGGTAGTTGCTAGAGCAAGTTCTCCAATAATATTAATATATAGAACAGGGCCTCTCAGCCATATTAACTCTTGCAATGTCAGGGGGAATACTCTCTTTAACACCTGCCTCTTCTTGCCATTACTCTGACCTCAATAGTGTGACCCATTTGATTCAGTGGCCCACTTCAGGCAATGATAACTCATTTTTTAAAAGCCAAGAGGAGGTAAGGTAAAGGTAAAGGACCCCATGGCAGTTAAGTCCAGTCAAAATCGACTATGGGGTTGCGACGCTCATCTTGCTTCAGGCTGAGGGAGCCGGCATTTGTCCTTCAGACAACTTCTGGGTCATGTGGCCAGCATGACTAAACCGCTTCTGGTGCAACAGGACACTGTGGCAAGTGCCAGAGTGCATGGAAACACCGTTTACCTTCCCGCCACAGTGGTACCTATTTATCTACTTGCGCTGGTCTGCTTTCGAACTGCTAGGTTGGCAGAAGCTGGGACAGAGCAATGGGAATTCGAACCACCGACCTTCCGATCAGCAAGCCCAAGAGGCTCAGTGGTTTAGACCACAGCGCCACCCGCTCCCATCCTTTTGCTCCTCCCTCCACAGCCTAATTAACTCTAGTTCCTTCTTTCATCAGAAAGACTAGTTCCAAAGCTGGTAACAATGGTTTTCTGGTAAGACTTTGGTTTGTTAGGGACGTCATGATTTAATCATGGCTCATGTGAACAGAGCTGTATCCTGTTCCTTTGCTCCGACAAAATGATCATTCATACATTGGCTCGTTGAGATATTATAATCTAAAGTGAGCCACAGAGAGCCATTGCAAAGGTAAATGTATGTGTACATGAAACCACCATAAATTGATCACCACAGCCCATTTCCATCAGCAGTCCATTAAATCATAACTACATTTACAAGACCGTTCGTGGTTATTTTTAAAACATTTGCTCATTATGAACATCAAGGATACTTTAAAAATATAGCAATAACTATCTTTGAAGTCATGTTCATTCAGGGAGTGAGAAAGTATTTTGGCACGGTTCCCAGAGCACTGCAGAGTTAGTCGGTGTGTAAGACATTGTCCCATGGGGAGAAATTGTAAGGCTGAATCACTGTGTTTTAATTCTTAGCCATTGTTCTTGCATGGTCAAGGGGACACATGGCAGTACTGCTCCTATTTATTACTTACTGCTGTAGCCATTGGCAGTGAGCCCATTTCCATTAGTCATCAATACTCAATGCTTTTAAGCTGTTATTTTAAGTCGAGTACCAACTTAACCAAACAATGAGTCTATACCAAGCCTCAACTGTAAATGGCCAAAGTGGATGGTCACTGACTTGCTCAAAGAGATCTTTGAACAATTTAAGGCCACTTCATTAAACTATGGAATTTGCAATCACAAGGTGATGTGATGGCATTTAAAGATAACTTTTAAAAGGGGGTATTAGAGTAATCAGTGACAGATACATCTATCAATGGCTGCTAGTCATGGTAGCTATATACTACCTCTGGGAAAGAAGAGTTGGAGAGGGCTAGTACCCTTCTTGGCTTCCTTAGATACATCTTGGTTAGCCACTGTTGGAGGATGGATGGCAACTAATGGATTGAGGTTGAATCATGACAAGACAAAAGTACTGTTTTGGGGGGGGCAGGGGGCAGGCAGGTGTGGAGGACTCTCTGGTCCTGAACTGTGCTCCCGAAGGAGCAGGTGCGCAGCCTGGGAGTCATTTTGGACTCACAGCTATCCCTGCAGGCACAGGTCAATTCTGTGTCTAGGGCAGCTGTCTACCAGCTCCATCTGGTACGCAGGCTGAGACTCTATCTGCCAGACTGTCTCACCAGAGTGGTGCATGCTCTAGTTATCTCCCGCTTGGACTACTGCAATGCGCTCTATATGGGGCTACCTTTGAAGGTGACCCAGAAACTACAACTAATCTAGAATGTGGCAGCTAGACTGGTGACTGGGAGTGGCTGCCGAGACCACATAACACCGGTCTTGAAAGACCTACATTGGCTCCCAGTACGTTTCCAAGCACAATTCAAAATGTTGGTGCTGAACTTTAAAGCCCTAAACGGCCTCAGTCCAGTATATCTGAAGGAGCGTCTCCACCGCCATCGTTCAGCCTGGACACTGAGGTCCTTCTGGCGGTTCCCTCACTGCAAGAAGTGAGGTTACAGGAAACCAGGCAGAGGGCCTTCTTGGTAGTGGTGCCCACCCTGTGGAATGCCCTCCCATCAGATGTCAAATAAATCAACAACTATCTGACATTTAGAAGACATCTGAAGGCAGCCCTGTTCAGGGAAGTTTTTAATGACTGGTGTTTTAATGTATTTTTAATCTTTTGTTGGAGAGCGGCTGGGCCAGATGGGCGGGGTATAAATAATAAATTATTATTATTATCTATGTGAGAAGGAGGGTGCTGGATGCAATAGGGTTTGGTGTCATCCAGAAAGCATGTGTTATGTCCAGTACAGGCAACTATTGTGATGACATAAAATACATTAAATACTGAAACATTGCTGTTTTAGATGTCAGTGGGACATAGGGACGCGGGTGGCACTGTGGGTTAAACCACAGAGCCTAGGGCTTGCTAGAAGGTTGGCGGTTCAAATCCCCGCGACGGGGTGAGCTCCCGTTGCTCGGTCCCTGCTCCTGACAACCTAGCAGTTCGAAAGCAGGTCAAAGTGCAAGTCGATAAATGGGTACCGCTCTGGCAGGAAGGTAAATGACATTTCCGTGCACTGCTCTGGTTCACCAGAAGCAGCTTAGTCATGCTGGCCACATGACCCGGAAGCTGTACGCCCGCTCCCTTGGCCAATAAAGCGAGATGAGCGCCACAACCCCAGAGTCGGTCACGACTGGACCTAATGGTCAGGGGTCCCTTTACCTTTACCTAGGACATAGGACATAGGACCAGACATATCATTTCATTTTAATTTTCTTTCCAAATTTGTTGAGAGCCCAACCAAGCAGTGTTTTCGAGCCTTAAAAAGAGTGGTGTTTTACCTGAAGCACACACTGCATTACAGGTTACATTTTAGGGTGCACAATGACACAGGTTTTGATATCTTTTGTGCCACATCTCACACGTCTGAGCAATTCAAATATAAAGGTGTGTCCAGTTTTGTTTACGGATACAATGAATGCCCATTTGAGTGGCAATCACGCAGACAGAACATAATTTGTCTGTCAGCCACAGAAAGCGAGCTTTGTGCATGCTCTCAAGCTATCGGAGACATAGAATGTTTTTTGCAGTTGTTTGCCGACCTAAAAATAAAAGTAAAATTCCCAGTAACCATGCCCATTGATTCCCAGAGTGGGACAGCCATTTTGACATCGGAGAGCAATACACGACGTACCAGAACATTATGGTTACGTTTGGAGTTTGCAAAACAAATGTTTAATGAGGAAATAGTTAATTTTGAATACATAGCTGGACTAGAGCAAATTGCTGATGTCTTCACAAAGGCTTTGCCAACAGTTAGGCATCTTAAACATACAGGGAAAATGCTAGATGTTTCTGTTACGCATCATTGACCAGCAGGGGGTTGCTTATTTTTCTTTATCTTAAAGTGGTCAGTAATGCTACCCAGGTTGGTTTCAGAGGTGTATGCTTGCAGTTTGACCTGCTTAGCTGCACACCTGTGGTCACTCGACTTTTTGCCTAATTAAAAGGGGAGTTACTTTCTGCACTGGGTGCGGGAAGGGATGGGATGTGATAGGATAATTGGTTAATTGAAACTGTATTTAGTTTGACCAAATGTCTTGCAAGTTGCTGGTAAGGAGGAGTGTTGGCTTGCAGCATTTGGTGGTTCTGTTTTCAAAAATAAAACTTAAGAAAAGATATTGTGGACAGGTTTTTATTTCTATGCTCCATTCACTGCGCACACTCTGTGTTGATGAAGAAGTTCAACAGGAACACCAGATTACCTAATATGACTAATAAAACATTCACAAAGCCACTGTTGATATATGCTCTTCATTCATCCATTGCCTTCCTCTCTGTTTTCATCATCAAGCACAAGCACTTATAATTCAGCCTTTCTCAACCTGTGGGTCCCCAGATGTTGTTGAACTACAACTCCCATCACCCCTAGCTAGCAAGGCCAGAGCTCAGGGATGATGGGAGTTGTAGTCCAACAAACATCTGGGGACCCAAAGGTTGAGAAACTCATTGCTACACATGTAGATGTGATTTTGCTTCTTATTTAGAAGTGTTTTCATCTGCATAAAACCAATGGAGATAGCTAGAAGGCAATGCCTTTGTGGTTTAATAGACATATACTGTATCCTGTAGTAGTTTGGAGAATACTGCCATCAACAGTTTTTGTCGTCATCTTACTGATAAAAGCAGCATTTATACCTAACTTTGAGCTATCGATTAAAATTGAACAAGACCAATTGAAACTGGATAGATGTTAAAGACTCCCAAATCCTGCTGATGAAGGAATTGTGCATTTGCCATTTAACTTGTTCTATCTTTTTTTGCCGTGAGGGAAGGAAAGTGGAGTTTTTAGAATTCTGCCTTGCTTGGAATAACAGGAAAGGACAAAAAGTAAAAAGGGCACGGGCTCCATTTCCTCCAAGGCAGGTGAGTGAATCAATAGCAATGGAGCTGAGTGTTCCATTTCACTTACTTTTTTGCCTTTTCCTGCCATGTCAGGGTAGAGAAGAGGTAAACTAATGAGCTCTGGTAATCTAATGTGATTCAGAGTTTGGGTTATCTAATCTCATTGGCTGGGATCAGAAGAGCTGCTGCATTTGGATGCTGCTTTCAGTTTTAAAAGTGCTCTGCATTTTGGAATAAAAGGCAGCTCTTCCTACAAGCCCCTTGGGAATGCAAAGTGAGTCACGTGGTTCTTTGTACCTCAGTCATATTGTTTTGCACAATAGCTTCTTATTGTATTCCTATTTGCTCCTTAACCTCATCCTTTTTTCCTATGCGAAACTGAAGCTTTTAAAATCTGCAAGTTCACTCACAAAATAGATTTTCTTTGAAGTACAAATGGCAATTGCTGCTTATTAGAGGCTGCAGGTTCCTATAAAATTAGGAAAAAAACAAATCCTTAGGGTGGTATCCAATTAAGTCAAACTCAAGAGTAGACCCACTGAAAACAGTTGACAAGTTATTTACATCCATTGATATCAAGTGAGTATGCCTAACATTGGCTATCATCCTTAATGAGCTTTATTCTTTTGGATAGATCATCATACACAGGAACATATACATTTTACTGGCCTTTTCTCCAGTACAATGGACCCTCCAGATATGAACTTAATTTCTTCTGGGGCTCCATACGGACCCAGAAAAGTCCACAACATGAGGCACCGCTTCTGCGTGCACAATAGAGCACTTCTGCACATACGTGACGCATGCAGAGTGCTTCTGTGCATGCGTGCTCAGCGAAACTCGGAAGTAGGCAACGGAGGTAATGTAACCCGAGGGTCCACTGTACATTCCTCCAACCTGGTACCCTCTAGAGTTCTGGTCCAAATCATATGGAGGACAAGCTGGTTGGAGGAGACTGCCTCATACGAAGTTAGTCCATTGGTCTATCCAACTCAGTAATTGTTTTTACCAACCGACTTTGCCCCAAACCCAAGATGAAGACTCAGCAACAGGTACTGGTAGGAAGGTTATATGTATTAAAACATAACAAGGAAAACATGTAAAAGTCTCAAATGCATGTATGGGCAGGTAAAACTTAACAGGCAGTTACCAAATATGCTGCCTGAGGCTGAGGGCCAGACCACATAATAATAATAATAATAATAATAATAATAATAATAATAATAATAATAATAATAATAATAATAATAAATTTATTTGTACCCCGCCTATCTGGCTGGGTTTCCCCAGCCACTCTGGGCGGCTTCCATAGAAACCAAAAAACACTAAAATATCATACATTAAAAACTTCCCTGAACAGGGCTGCCTTAAGATGTCTTCTGAATGTCAGGTAGTTGTTTATCGTTTTGACATCTGATGGGAGGGCGTTCCACAGGGAGGGCGCCACTACCGAAAAGGCCCTCTGCCTGGTTCCCTCTAGCTTTGCTTCTCGCAATGAGGGAACCGCCAGAAGGCTCTCGGTGCTGGACCTCAGCGTCCGGGCAGAACAATGGGGGTGGAGACGCTCCTTCAGGTATACTGGGCCGAGGCCGTTTAGGGCTTTAAAGGTCAACACCAGCACTTTGAATTGTGCTTGGAAACGTACTGGGAGCCAATGTAGGTCTTTCAAGACCGGTGTTATGTGGTCCCGGCGGCTGCCCCCAGTCACCAGTCTAGCTGCCGCTAGATGAATGCCATCCCCCAAGCTAGTATGATGGAAGTCAAATAATGATGATGATGATGATGATGATAATAATACAATTTATTTATTCCCTGCCCTCCCCGGCCAGAGGGTGGGCTCAGGGCAGCTAACACCTGTAAAATTACAGTAAAAACATAAAAGGGGAGGGGGGAATGCAGGTTAAAATGCAATTTAAAATGCACCCACATTTTAAAAGTAGCCCATAGATCAAAACCATAAGGGGAGGGAAACATAAGGGTCAGACTCAGTCCAAACCAAAGGCCAGGTGGAACAGTTCTGTCTTGCAGGCCCTGTGGAAAGATGAGTAGAATGTGTTTTTTTATTTAAAATGCATCTCTGGGTTATTTGTGGGGCATAGGAATTCATTCATTTTTTCTCCCAAAATATAATCCAGCCCCCCACAAGGTCTGAGGGACAGTGGACTGGCTCCCGCTCAAAAAGTTTGCTGACCCCTGGCATAGTGTGTGGGCCCATTTTTTGTGTCAGCGTCACGTGGATAGGTTATGTATGTATGTATGTATGTATGTATGTATGTTGGTGGTGTGAGAGGTTGGAGAGCCCAGAACATGGTTGGTTGCATTCGGTTGATTGCAGTGAGTTGTGTGTGTGTGTGTGTTTGTGTGTGTGTGTGTAGGGGAGGGGGGTTGTTGGGTCAAATTAGTCATATCAATTTGTATGCTGTCAGGGGGGGGTGAGTGTTCATTGTCCTGTTGGGCTGAATATGTAATAAAGGGGAACCACACCGGGGTGAAGGCATCCTCTTTTGTTTGTCCCTGTACTAATTTCAATTTTTTGGTTGGCTTTTCTAGTAGAGCTTTTGCCCCATACATTTTGGTATGGGGTCTGTGTTCACTCCTGATAGATCCCTCCAGTGTCTAGTTATGGCACTCCTAGCTGCTGAGAATAAGTGGGTTCTGAGTTCTTTGTAATGTGAGTACGCATTGTTGTCATGGAAGATATTTTATAGAGCTAGTTCTGAAGTTTCTCCTAATACAGCTTCTGTTATTTTGCAGATCTCTTGTAGGACTGATGAATATGTAATGTCTTGTTATGTTTTTATATATGTTGGAAGCCGCCCAGAGCGGCTGGGGCAACCCAGTCAAATGGGTGGGGTATAAATAATAGAATTATTATGGAATAGCGCGTCCCTATTTTCACGAGAAAAATGTCGGCGGATATGTTGTAAGCCGGTATAGATCCTGTGGATAAAGGCAGGGCCAAGCTAGATGTGATGGGGGCATTTTCCAATGCCTAAATATGGAAGCAACCCATTCGGTAAGAAAAAAAAAGGTAAGAAAGAAAGGGCAAGGGGAACCACAGGAATGAAAAGTACATGCCCCCTCCTTCTCTGACTGGTGGCTTATCTCACCCATGGCTCTGCTTTTCAGTCCCAAATGCGCCTTTGCCTTGGGTAGAAGAGCTGTGGGTAACTAGGAGCTTTTCCACACATCTACTTGTTACGTGCCTAGAGAGGTTTTTTCATTCGCCCCACTGCTTTTCCTGGGGAAAACACGCTGCTTACCACTGAATTGGAGCAAACCTCAATCCACCTAAAAACAGATTCAGCAGTAAATGGTGGGTTTCCCCTGGGGGGCGGGATGGAAGAAGTGTGGGTGAGCCGTAAGCAGCAGCAGAGGAAGCCACTTGGGCGCCTGGGATTTCGTGCCCAGGGGCAGGGCACTCTGCGGGGCCTCCGGAGTCTGCCTGCCTCCTCCCCACTCAGCCTCCCTACAGCTGGGGGAGGAGGGGAGGCAATGGGCAGACCGTTTGGGCAGCATGGAGCCTGAACGGTCCTGAAAGATCTTCATTGGCTCCCAGTACGTTTCCGAGCACAATTCAAAGTGTTGGTGCCAACTTTTAAAGCTCTAAATGGCCTCAGTCCTGTATACCTGAAGGAGTGTCTCCACCCCCATCATCCCGCCCGGACGCTGAGGTCCAGCGCTGAGGGCCTTCTGGCAGTTCCCTCATTGCAAGAAGTGAGGTTACAGGGAACCAGGCAGAGGGCCTTCTCGGTAGTGGCACCCGTGGAACGCCCTCCCAGCAGATGTCAAGGCAATAAACAACTATTTTACTTTAATAAGACAAATGTTTGGGAAGTTTTAAATGTCTGATGCTGTATTGTTTTTAATCTTTTGTTGGAAGCCACCCAGAGTGCCTAGCTGTCAACTTTCAGATTTGAAAATAAGGGATCAGCAGCCTCCAAAATAAGGGATCAGGAGCCTCGCCTGTCCTGGGGACAGTCTACAGGATATCTAACAATCCGGGATAGCAGCGGGAAATGGTGCTGGAATAAGGGAATATCCTGCGAAAAAAGTGAAGGTTGACAGCTATGCCAGAGTGGCTGGGGAAGCCCAGCCAGATGGGCAGGGTATAAATAATAAATTATTATTATTATTATTATCTTACCCACTGCGTCTCTCACAGGAGAGATGCATGGCTCGGGCACGTGGCAGGCCCCGCGGTGAGTGCCGCCTGGCATTTTGTCACCCCCCTCAGTGATGACACCCAGGGTAGCCCACACCCACCGCACCCCCTTGCTCTGCCCCCTGGCTCCCCTCAATTAAAGTCTTGCTTTTAAGATCTTGTGTTTCCCACACTTCTCTCCGTAAGCGATTAGGGCATTTCCCTGTTGAAACGCACAGAACTGTGGCTGTCTCCTCCAACGTTGACCTGAGCATCTTATTTGAAGTGGGACGAGGAGGGGAGGGGACTGCAAATGCTGTCGCGCCGCGTAAACAGAAAGTAGAATTCCAGCCCACAAATTCCAACCGGATCATTCTCTTTTCTCCCTGAGCATATGTCGATACGCAGCACAACAGAGCAGGGAAAGCTAAATAAATAAGTGTGACATGAGGTTTTAGTACAATAACAGCAAGGGAGGAGGCAGGGCACTTCAATTAATAATGGAGCGCAGAGTTCCTGATAGAGCCGTTCTTTAATAATGTTTAAAAGAGGTACAAGGAGCCCTGGGAGAAGCTTTAGAGATAACTGCAATGGGCATTTTGCCCAGCAGTGCCCATGAGGCACAGCTCCTCCTGCAGAATAAGTTCAAAAAGGAAATGGAAATTGCTTCCTTTGACGAGAATGGGTATCTTTTGAAGCAAGGTTTCAGCCGGCCCTGACGCAGGAATAAAGGTGGCCTGATACCCCACAATACTGAGAAAAGGAGCAGGCAAATCTCCGCTTTTTCAGAGGGGTTGTGCCTGTTGGTGGTTTGATGGAGATTTAGGCTGCCACACTGAATCTTCCGCAAAAGTTTGTTTGAACTAGATGGACGCTCGATGAAAATTAGCTGCTTCTTCCATACACTCGCAATGTTTCTCCTTTTTTCCAGCGTAACTATGATGACAAAAACTTCTCTGAATATAATTGCATTTGGAGGTAAGCAAAATCTAAAGAAAAGGAAAAAAAAACAGTTCATGTTATATCTTAAAATGAACAACCCTGTAATGAAAAGAGAATTACAGTGGTACCTTGGTTTGCATACGTCTTGGCTTGCATACTTTTTGAATTACAAACACGTTTAACCCAGAAGTGCATGTCCCAGTTTGCAAACTTTTTTTGGATTACAACCCTTTTTTTTTTTTTGGATTACGAGCAAATTTTTTGGGGAAGCCCCATTGGCAAATGTGCGCCTTGGGTTACAACCTGTTTTGGTTTACAAACGGACCTCTGGAACGGATTATGAGTGTAAACCAAGGTACCACTGTACTAAATTGTGGCGGGAAATCAAATTGCAGGTAAATAGCAGTATGAGGTTACATATTTTAAGCAGTATACCTGTTGAGTGGTTCGTATCTTATAAGGAAGTGCCGTTTATAAATATTTAAATAAATAACTACAGTGGGGACATATCTAAGCAGTTGTCGTAATGATTAGATTAGCCTGGGAGACCTAGAAGTTCAAACCCCACTTGGCTATGAAACTCACTGGGTGGCCGTGGGCCAGTCATTATCGCTTAGCCTAAACTATCTCATAGGGTTGTTATGAGAAATAAATGGCAAGAGAGAGAGCCATGTGCACTCCCTTGTGCTCTTTGGAAGAACTGAGGGAAAAAAGTACATTAAAACAAATAAATGTATCTTAACAGTATCTTTGCCAGAGTTCTAGTCTCAAAAATCTCAGGTTTATTTTTTTATCTTGCCTAGCCTAGAAGGGCTGGTTCCAGGTTGAGTTCGGGCTCAGCATTTTCTAAAGACAAGCAAAGGCCCAGCACCTGAACAGGATAAGATAAAGTAAGACACATTCTCTCCAACTCTGAGCACAGTACTTACTATTTAAATTCCCCTTGCCACTATTGCTTGGATAAGTTCAAGTCATTTCAGCCTAAGAAAGTTGGAGAGCGCTGCCTGTCATCTGTTTGCTTGCCCATTTTCCATTGTGTCTAATAACATCTGAGGGGAATTTGTTGTTGTTGTTTAGTCGTGTCCTACTCTTCATGACCCCATGGACCAGAGCACGCCAGGCACGCCTGTCTTCCACTGCCTCCTGCAGTTTGGTCAAACTCATGTTTGTAGCTTCGAGGACACTATCCAACCATCTCGTCCTCTGTCGTCCCCTTCTCCTTGTGCCCTCCATCTTTCCCAACATCAGGGTCTTTTCCAGGTAGTCTTCTCTTCTCATGAAGTGGCCAAAGTATTGGAGCCTCAGCTTCAGGATCTGTCCTTCCAGTGAGCACTCAGGGCTGATTTCCTTCAGAATGGATACGTTTGATCTTCTAGCAGTCCATGGGACTCTCAAGAGTCTCCTCCAGCACCATAATTCAAAAGCATCAATTCTTCGGCAATCAGGCTTCTTTATGGTCCAGCTCTCACTTCCATACATCATCACTGGGAAAACCCAAACACTAAAGTGTTCTAAATTTTGGATTGGTCCTGCACACCTGAGCTGACCAGTGGGTCGCCCTAGTCAAGAAGAGCTATAAAAGCTTCATAATTCAAAAGCATCAATTCTTCGACGATCAGCCTTCTTTATGGTCCCGCTCTCACTTCTATACATCAGCTGAATCTTTGAACATTAAAAGAGAGAGTGGTCCAGGCATTCTGAAAAAAATGTGTTTGCAGACACATTTCTCTCTCTCTCTCTCTCTCTCTCTCTCTGTGTGTGTGTGTGTGTGTCATATATATATATATATATATATATATATATATATATATATATGCTTTCGTAGATTTTCACGGGTACAGGAATGCAGGTTTTGGTGTCTTCGGGTGTCTTCCCGTGTAAGAGTCGGGGTGTCTGGGCGACGTTTCGACGAGGTCTCACTCGTCATCTTCAGGCTGGTGCTTTCGGCTTCTTGTTACTGGAACAGAGCAGAATCTGGTGATTGAGTTCCTATAAATACTGTTGAGGGGTGTGGTGTATAGCCTCCAACGTTCTGGGCAGAGAGGAAGTTCCTAGATTAGTGTGCCTTTTCTTCTTTTTGTAACAAGGTTACGAAGCTAATCCAAAAAGAAACACCCCCCAAAAACCAAGACACAGAAGAAAACAATGGCATGGCCCTCCTTCCTTATATCAAGGGCACTACAGACAAAATTAGCAAAATCCTCCATAAACACAATATCAAAACAGCCTTCTGCACCAACCAAAAAATAGCCAATATCCTCAGAAACCCAAAAGACAAAATCCAGCTGGAAAACCAAGGGGTCTATGAAATACCCTGCAAAGTCTGCCCAGCCACGTACATTGGACAAACAAACAGACGAATAAATGCACGTATCGCAGAACACAAGAATGCCGTCAAAAAAGAAGAAAAAACTTCCTCTCTTTTCCAACACATGAAAGAAACAGGACACGAAATTAATTTTGCAGATTCCAAATTGCTCTTTAACATGGAACATCACCACAAGAGAATAATCATGGAAGCCATCGAGATAGAGAAACACCCCCACAACATGAACAAGCGTGACGACACGTCCCGCCTGCCAGACATCTGGAAATTAGCCCTCCCCACAAAAACCGACACCAGAACCAGAGGCACACAGAACGCCGTCACCAATCAACCACACCAGACCCAAACCCAGACCCTCTCCACAGAAATATTACAGACTCCATCCAGTAGCCAAACTATAGTGGCACCTCCGCAAGCTGCACCCCCCGGCAATCCCTACACAGATCTGGCGGGCACAAGGCACAAAATCACAGCTCGCCCCTATACACGAAGCCAAGCCAGAGCACAACTAAATGCAGCACAGCCATCTTCTCAGAAAAACTCTTCACAAGCTCAAGAGGTCAAGACACGAAAGCTTTAGCAACTAATCTACACTTAATGACCCACCCAGTGGTATTCTGAATATCACTCATGAAATCACTCAAGATATCCCTCAAGTAATTAAGGAACAAAAGAAGAAAAGGCACACTAATCTAGGAACTTCCTCTCTGCCCAGAACGTTGGAGGCTATACACCACACCCCTCAACAGTATTTATAGGAACTCAAACACCAGATTCTGCTCTGTTCCAGTAACAAGAAGCCAAAAGCACCAGCCTGAAGATGACGAGTGAGACCTCGTCGAAACGTCGCCCAGACACCCCGACTCTTACACGGGAAGACACCCGAAGACACCAAAACCTGCATATATATATATATATACACACACACACACACACACACACACTGTTTATTTTACTTGATGGGGCTGAGCCCTGGTTGCTCTAATAGACCATATCCTGGTAGTACCATTCCTTGATCAGCTTCCCAACACTAGTTCTGTCGATGCGATTTATAGTTTGCACAGTTTTCCATTTCCTGTACCTGAGATGCTATGTTTGTTTTTCCATGGCAAACCATCAGTATTCAGAAGTTCAGAAGATTGTTGGATTCAGCTGAATTTGTGTGTCATTATGCAAGTGAGATTGGACATTAGTACTGACGCAGTTCCCCAGCTTGTAACCAAGATGGAATATTTCACATTTGACTGTATAAATGCAATTCCAATCATACCCTATATAGGTCATGTTCTATGGTGGAGGTTTGCACAGAAATCCCATTATTTGTGCCCTACTATTAACATATCACCCTGTGCCACAGAGTGACATTTCTTTCAGTGCATGCTCTTGATACCAGCTATCCTCGTAAATGTACTGTAGCTTTCACCCTATCCATATCACGTTTCACAAGTCAGCCCGCGTTTCAACTCCCAAATCGTGATAAACGGCTATGTATAGTGAATACATATCTACTTTAAAAAATTTTCACCTATGATCCTTTTCTTTTACTTCTTTATTTTTTTCTTTGTTCTTTTTTTTCTTTTTTCCGATATCTTATCTTTCATTTCACTCCTTTATTGTGAATAGCATTTTATAGAGGTATAAATAACTGTAAATATGAAAAGAGAAAAAGTATTCTCTAATTTTTTTCCCTTGGTTATATGTATTTTCTTTTTCTTTTGTATTTTCTTTTGTTGTAAATATGCATGTTTTCTAATTTGTACTTAATATAAATAAATAAATAAATAATACCAGGCTCATTGCAAATTTTGATTACCTGCAAACCAAGGGTTCTAATCTGCAAATTCCAGCTTTCTGTTGCTGTTCATAGGAGCATGGTATATTTTTTCACCTTCTATGATGTTTTAAATAAATTATCAGCAGGCTTGTTTGGGGCATGTGCCTTTATGCATGTCTTCATGTCCAAGGAACAGAAATAATTGGAGAGAATTCAATTCCAGATGCTAGGGAAACCATTTCCTACCGCTACCCTGACTCTCTTTTGCCAGAGAACGCTCTGCTGCCCTCCAGTATCCTAGGAGTTCAGTTCAGTTTATTGTTTTTACTGTGCAGCCATCACCAATAATGAAGTAAGGTGTTAGGTTTGCTGGTAGGAGATGTTATTAGATGATGGAGGCAGGCGTTTGCAGATGTTAGCCTTTTTTCAACTGTTCAATTGGAATATTCGTGAAAGACAAAGCAAAGAGTTCTGCTTAAGGAAACGGTAAACATATGTCCTTAAGCAGAACAGGAACAGACCATTGAAAACTGTTGCCAGTTGAAAATGAACTGTTGCTACTAGAATAGAAGAACTCATGGTCTCAGTCAGTATAATGACCTATGTTCAGGGTTGATAAATAAGGCATCTCTTCATAACAAAGGGGGAGGGAGCGTGCTTCTACTATTTATCAACCTGGATGTAGTTTAAAACACTACTCATAAAACTATTTACTTCTGCTTCCATTCTATGTGTCCACAGTTTTAAGTTACTGGCAGGTGAAATACTTTTAACATTCTTCTTCTATTAAGAAAGATACATAAAGAAAACGACATTTTCACAGGAACAAGCTGCTTTTTATTACAGCCTTAAAAGTAAAAACAGCATGGATGTAGGTGGAGAGCATTTCTTGAAAGCTATAGATAATTTGTCAGGCCAGCTGCAGCTCTTGATAGCTATTCAGCCATATCCAAACAGTTTTAAATCACACCTGCCTTTTTTGTGTGAAAGAAGGTAACATGATAAATGCGACTGCTTCTGGTTTGTACTGTATCAAAAACGGTTTGATAACCCAGATTGTTATGGCTAGCCCTAAAATCCTATTCCAAATATGAAGCTTTTATAGCTCTTCTTGACTAGGGCGACCCACTGGTCAGCTCAGGTGTGCAGGACCAATCCAAAATTTAGAACACTTTAGTGTTTGGGTTTTTCCCAGTGATGATGTATGGAAGTGAGAGCTGGACCATAAAGAAGCCTGATTGCCGAAGAATTGATGCTTTTGAATTATGGTGCTGGAGGAGGCTCTTGAGAGTCCCATGGACTGCAAGAAGATCAAACCTATCCATTCTGAAGGAAATCAGCCCTGAGCGCTCACTGGAAGGACGGATCCTGAAGCTGAGGCTCCAATACTTTGGCCACATCATGAGAAGAGAAGACTCCCTGGAAAAGACCCTGATGTTGGGAAAGATTGAGGACACAAGGAGAAGGGGACGACAGAGGACAAGATGGTTGGATGGTGTTCTCGAAGCTACCAGTATGAGTTTCACCAAACTGCGGGAGGCAGTGGAAGACAGGAGTGCCTGGCGTGCTCTAGTCCATGGGGTCACGAAGAGTCGGACACAACTAAACAACTAAGCAACAAACGTCTGGGGAAATGCGCCAAACTACAGTTCCAGTGGCAACTGCACACAAAACTAAGAGTTCCTAGGCATTGTCGTGGTTGCTCCTGACACTAGGTTTAATTTGTTACAGACAGTTTGAAGTTTCATTATTACACTAGAGTTGTTTTTTATCCTCATCATCATATTCAGGTGCTCAAAGTGCCTCTCATGCATTAGCTCCCAGCTCCCAGCTAATACAACTTGTGCGGATGGCAAATGTATAGCTAAATCACCAGGATTTGTAAGGTACAGTGGAGATTCCCAGCAAGTGAAGTTTTATGTGCCCCTCGGGGCAACCATCTGCCAGCTACCTGACAGCATTGTTGTGACTGCGTGAGATAAGATAGCGTTAGTGTTAAAGCCGAAGGATTGATTGTTAGGACTGTCATCTAAAAGTAAATGGGTTAGCGGAGTAGGAATAATTTAGTCAACTGATTAAAAGAAATCCTACGCCAGGTAAAAACATTGAGGACATTAATTAAAAACTGTTGTGTGATCAAGATTTTAGTCTTTGGAAGAATTATGTGGATCTTATTACTCAACATTTTCAAATTAACAGATGTGCAAAAGCTTAAATGGGCAACACATGTTCGTAGGGTAGCTGATTAAAAATCTTAGTTTTATCCATGATTATCCATGCTGATTAATTTATTAGAGTTTGTTGTTGGCCTCTTTCTTCTTTGACCACTCAGCTACTCGCTTGGTCATCCTTTGACTGTTAGTGATGCTTTCTATCACTTGTGCAGCCTCAAACACACACACACACGAACAGGTTCTGTTGTCTAGCGATAACAATATATGTAAGGAAATAAATAATCTGTAAATCTGTGAAGAACCCATGTGTGATGTTGCCTTCATGAGATGTTAGACTTCAAAGTATAGAATTCGTGTGAAAATTCCATTGTTGATCAAGATAAATTCACTGGAGTATGTTTTTTTTTTGGTTTTTTTTAAAAAAGCCTTTAGCTATACTTGGCAAGCGTATTACCCATACTCGCCCGTCTCTTGGAAACATATCACAGAAATACTTTGGGAATTACAAGAAGTAGAAGACTTGGGGTGGGAAGCCTTCTAAATTGTACTTTCAAAAGGTAGGATGAGAGATGTGTGAACTACTAAAATAGGAGTGGATTTCACAGTATGCTGAGGGAAATGAGATGGGGGAAATATGTTTGAAGCAGGCAGAAGAGTGGATGTAGAACAAAAAGCAATGTTTGGTGGGTATGGCTGTAGCCATTGGAGGTCCTCTTCAGAGCCCAGCCCATCAGAGATATACCAGACGCCTACCTGAATTTTCAGCTCTCTCTCTCTCTCTCTCTCTCTCTCTTTCTAAAGACCATCCTTATTGCTTTGGGAGGAATGGTGAGTGTAGATGTGGAGACATGAGGGGGTCATTCTATCCAGATGTTCAGTACAAAGTTACCTTTTCCACTTAAGCTCCCTGTGCAAAACGAAAAGCCTGGGTGACCCTTCTGAATGGTGTGGGGGAACGTCAAGAAGAGAGAGGACTGCCCTTAAGTGAGAGAAGAGAACTGGCAAAAATCAGCTGCAGGCACCATGCATAAGCAGGATGCAGGCACCATACGGTCTCTGGGTAGTGCCACCGCTACTGAAGAGGTGCTTTAACCCAGTCACATGTTGCCTTTAGTTCAAAGAGCAAAGGCACCAAAAATAGTTGAAGGAAGGAAGGAAGGAAGGAAGGAAGGGAGAGAGAGGGAGGGAGGGGTAGCCAATGTTGCATAAGACAGAATGGAGATTCAAGATGATCTTAATAGATTGGAGAACTGGGTCCATACTAAGAAAATGAATTTCATTAGGAACAAATGTAAGCTTCTACACTTAGGCAGGAAGAACCAGCTGCATCAGTATAAGATGGGGAATGTCTGGCTTGCCACAGTACATGTGAAAAGCACCTAGGGGTCTTAGTAGACCACAAGTTTAATATGAGTCATCAAGAGTGCGGGGGGGGGGAGCTAACGCTATTCTAGGCTGCATCAACAGAAGTTTCCAGGTCGAGGGAAGTAATAGTCACACTCTATACTGCCTTGATCAGAGCACACCTGGAGTACTGTGTGGGCACCACAGTTTAAGCAGGATATTAACAAGCTGGAATGTGTGCCAAGGAGGGCGACCAAGTTGATCAAGGGTCTGGAAACCAAGCCTTATGAGGAATGGTTGAGGGAATTGGGAATGTTTAGCCTGGTAAACAGAAGACCGAGAGGTAATATGATAGCCATCTGGAAGTAACTAAAGGGCTGTCACATGGAGAGTGGAGCAAGCTTGTTTTCTCCTGCTCTGGAGGGTAGGACCCAAGCCAATTGCTTCAAGGTAGAAGAAAGGAGATTCCAACGAAACATCAAGAAGAACCTTTTGACAGGAAGAGCTTATTCGACAGTGGAACAGACTGCCATGAGAGGTGGTGGACTCTCCTTCCTTGAAGGTTTATAAGCAGAGGTTAGGTAGTTATCTGTCATGTATGATCTAGTAGAGATGCATTGCAGTGGGTTGGACTAGATGTCCTTTGGGACCCCTTCCAAATCCATGATTCTGTGATTCTATACCATGCATAGTTTGCTTTTTGGTGGACATGGTGTATTGGATGCTGCTAAGCACTTGCAAAAGATGTAGTTTATCCGCATTGGCATTACCAGTCAAGTGCATGTTTGCCTTTGAAGAGCTCATCTTTTTAATTTAGGAAAAGTGTGTATGATTGATGAAACGTGGCTTTTAATGTTTGTCTTCTATAAATGCAAAAGCTACACTGAGATATTCATTTTAGATATATCAGGCACGTCCAACTCCCAAGAGACTGTGATCTACTCCCACTATTTAAAAAAACTGGCAATGATCTGCCCAAGATGGTGGCTAACCGCCCAAAATGCTGAGCTTTTCTTGGGGGGGGGAGGCCACAGTTTCTTGGGGGGGAGTGATCACTTTCTGTCATCCTGCGATCTACCTGCAACAGCCCAGTAATCTACCTGTGATGGCCCAGTGATCTACCAGTAGATCACGATCTACCCATTGGACATCCCTGAGATATATCATTGAGACACTGTAAAGTGGCATGCATACAACATCCTGGGTACCAGATCTTGCATCTGAAGATGATATTTGCGCCCCTTGTGAATTAACATGCAACACACGAGGTCATTGAACTAGAATGCACTTTGTAAAGCACACCTAGGATACTTTGCTGTGCCTCAGAGAATATGGTTGTCCAAGCATCTGTGCCATTTTGCAGGGAAGCAGAACCTCTGAGCAAAACTCTGATTCTGTTTTGAACATGGTGATTTCCAAATTATTCTCATTTGCATTCTTCATAGCTGAAATTAACTGTCAGTCCTATTTAGAACAGTAAAGAATTTAATTTGTATTGCCCTACCCCAAGTTCACAATTAATTTCACAAAGCCAATAATAGCCTACACTGTGATGATAGTTTCTATCACCTTTGCAGCCATTGCGATTTCTAACTGAGTTTATTTAATGCTGATTAGTTTCATTTCCTTCTGTCGCTCAAAACTTAAAACTCTCATATGGATTTGTAGATAGAACAAATGTTGTATGGATGGAGAGATGCTACTTGATAGGCCTGATATCAATATATATTGGTAACTTTTCAGCATTTTATTTGTTCATGGCAGGGCGGATTTGATTAAAATCAAATTGATTTAAATCGAGATTTAAATCACAATTTAAATCACTAGTCAGTCAGACTTGATTTAAATCAATTTTTTTTAACAGAAAGACTAATTCTTGCTGGTATCATCTTAATATTGACAACCAGATGAAGGTTTCATTTTTGGAATAATAAATTTTCAGAGTAGTTTTTACAGTTATATCAAAAATTACTGATTTTGTTATACTATTAGAAATACATAGACAGATAATGATGAAATTATTGTGAGGTTTAATAAGTTAACTGTTTATATTTGGACAACTTTTATGCTGTACTTTACTGGAAGGTGAAAAATAATCATTTCCTCAGTAACAATTTAAACAATTTATTTAACTAAAACAATAACATTATAGCATATGTATCCATGTTTGCTAACTGATGTGTTTAAACAGTTTTTTTTTAAAAAAAAAACTTAGAGTTTTAGCACACAAATCATTTTCTGATGAATAGCCTTTGGACTATAATGTAACTTAAATAGAAGACTGTCTTTAGAAAGATTTTTCCTCCAAAAGCATTTTATTTTAAAAATCCAATTTAAAATTTAAAAAATCTGATTTAAATAAAAAAAATATTATTTTTAAAAAAGCATTAATTTTTATCCACCCTGGTTCATGGTTTATTCTTCTTGTTAGTTGAAAATTCTATGTGAGGTTGTACTATTTCTGACTGCAGTTGAGTCTTTAAAGGATTGGATATTTTTCCATACATCCATCCATCCACATAAGAAAATGAGCTTATCTGGGAATATGGCTTGAGCAGAGTTTTACCTCCTCAGTTAACGATAACCTGTTGATATGCTTTGATACAGTGTGTGTGTTTCTTAAAGCCCAAATAATGAAAATGCTGGAATTTCCCCCAACAAGATTTCAGCTTACCCTGTAGACTGCTTCTGAATGAGACGTCAGCAACATTCTTACCAGCTTGTAGACAGCCTATAGTTAAACAGGAAGGTATGCTTCCATAGTTCCACAGCCTGCTTCAATAAATGGTCAGGGAAAATAATATTCTGCTCAAGAAAACAGATGAAATTATAGGGGAAATGGAAGGTTATTTTCTTATGTTTATCCCTACTTCTAGAGACTCGGTTCCTCCTCCATATGGCTTTTATCTCCCAGCTCATGAATAAAAGTGCCTTTGGGACCCATCTATGTTAATACTTGTTAATTAGATTGTACCTGTTTATGGGTATTTATTTGGATGAAGGTTTGGTAACAGGTTGCCCTGTTTGAACTGGGAGCATTGTGCTTCAGCCCTTGATTCCTGTGCCACTGAGTTTGATGACCAGGGGATGGAAGTAAAGGCAGTACCAGGCAGAATTCTATTCCCACATTCCCACTACCTCTTGCTCCTGCTGGTCAACAGTTGATGACAAAACTAGACCCCATCCTGACAAGTAGGGATGCGGAAGAAATTCGATTCAGTTCACATTTACAGGCAAATTTACTTTATTTGCACTTTCCATAACAATACAAGAACTGAAGCACATCCATCCTTCTTCAAATTTTGCAACGAAGTATACCAGCCCACCGGTGCGTGTGAATATGCACACACCAGAGTACAGTGTGCACATATAAGTGGAGGAAAAAACATACAAAATGCATTGTTTTGGGGAAAATTGCTTGGGGAAAGTGTGTATATTAAGACAATATTGCATACAAATGTTTGTACAGTCGTACTTAGGATCCTGAACGCCTTGCGAGTCAAACGTTTTGGCTTCTGAACGCCGCAAACCTGGAAGTGAGTGTTCCGGTTTGCAAACGTTCTTTGGAACCCGAACGTCCGGCACGGGTTTTGTGGCTTCCGATTGGCTACAGGAGTTTCCTGCAGCCAATCGGAAGCCGCACCTTGGTTTCTGAACATTTTGGAAGTCGAATGGACTTCCGGAACGGATTCCGTTTGACTTCAGAGTTACAACTGCATTAGGAGAAATCGGCAAGAAAATGCTAATGAATTTATATGAGACCATCTTTTTTTAAAAAAATGCAAACTAATGTGAAAATACGGTTAACTTAAAACTGGGGCGGGGGGGGGGGAGAGAGAAATGAAGCAAAACTGAAATGGACACATTTACCCATCCCTGCTGCATAGCCAGGTGTCCTACTTTACAGACGACAGTCCTCCTTCTTGAAGGGATATCATAGGTTAGTCTTCTGTTTAAAGGTGTTCACTGTCTGAAGAGGTGTCTGGTCCAAGTCTGAATTAAAGATCCTAAGAAGGGAGAGCAGGAGGGGCCTTGAAGCTACTCATCAACAGTTAGCACCCGGACAGCAGACTGAACAGAAACACAGGTCACCCGGTCACAGTCTACGCTACTATGGTGAGATGCCCTGTATTTCTATTTAAGTTTTAGTAGTTATTTCCAAATAAGTGTCTATACATAAAAATCAACACATGGATTTTTTTATGCAAGTATGTGCCCTCTTTTGCCCTCCTCTGTGTTGACTCATTTCCTCTCTTTTGGTAATGCATAACTGGCATTCTGTGCCATGTTCTTGCAGGCTGCAAGATACTGTATTTTTCGCTCTATAAGACGCACCAGACCATAAGACGCACCTAGTTTTCAGAGGAGGAAAACAAGAAAAAAAATATTCCGAATCCCAGAAGCCAGAACAGCAAGAGGGATCGCTGCGCAGCGAAAGCAGCGATCCCTCTTGCTGTTCTGGCTTCTGGGATAGCTGCACAACCTGCATTCACTCCATAAGATGCACACACATTTCCCCTTACTTTTTAGGAGGGAAAATGCGAATCTTATAGAGCAAAAAATACAGTATACTGCTTTCCTGTAGGGCTTACCCACACATACCTTTTGCTCCGCTGTTTGCAGACACAGGTCCACACTTTAAAGCTCCATCCCTGAGTGCCTTTTTTTCCTCTGGAGTTTTCCTCACAAAACCCGGTTCTTAAGGCTGAATTGGAGCAAACAGCACTTTGGGTTTTCAGTGTTTATAGAAATTACAGAGGAAACGTAAGTGTTCATAAGCACTTACTCTGGGCAATGAATTGCTGAGCTAGCAGGCTATTCCTGAGTTGCCAGGCAATGTGAGCTACCTGTTTGCCCCAGGCATTTGCTAGCCCTTGAACATGATCTCCTGTCACTTTGGACATGTGTTAAGAAGGAGATTTCAAAGGGACTTAGCAGTATTGAATCAGGTATACATATATCTGTGTTTGCACCTGCATCCAGTATGCATGAAAACTACCGTTGCAATTGCATTATACATTTTTCGTTAATGTGATGCATCCCAGGTTTTGAAGAAAATTGTGTTTATTTCCTTGCAAAAGTTAAATAAAAAGACTTAAGGAATTCCCGTGGAGAAACTCCCACATCCTCTGTATATGAAGGGAAACATCAGTGAAAGAACCTTATTACAAGTGTAGTCCTGTTTTTACATGTTCCTTTGAAGTTACTGCAAGATAAACAAATAAAAACAACCTCCTCAGATATTTTTTTTGCTGCTGAGTTTTCTTTGTCTTGCTTTAATTTTGGGAACCTAGAACAACTTTGCATTATGACTCATTTTTCTAAGGAGAATTGGACTTAATGGCTAGAAGAGGGAGAGAAATGATTTAGCTTATGTATTAGTATGACTAGTCTCCTGTTCTTTTCTTTTTATTACAGACACAGTAGCTATTGTGAACTTGTTTCTAAAGCTCGATCTGTTCTATAAGGACAGATGACATTGTAACAGTTTGTGATAACATTGCTTTCTGAAGTTGTTGCTGAATCTGAATAGCTGAATGTTTCACTGCAGTCTGGGTTATTTGCCATAAATGCAACTCCCAGCACAGAGAAAAGATGACCTCTGGCAAAGCAATGGGTTTGTTGGAAGATTTTCCCCCACCTTCCCTTTGGAGACAACCCAGGAAATTCCAGGTGTCAGAATTTTTGGCTCATTGCGCTGCCAGGTTTTAACAAAAGTCCCAAGAGTAGAATGGGCAGAATGTTGCTGTTCAAGAAATTCACAAATATATATATATATATATATATATATATGCAGGTTTTGGTGTCTTCGGGTGTCTTCCCGTGTAAGAGTCGGGGTGTCTGTGCGACGTTTCGACGAGGTCTCACTCGTCATCTTCAGGCTGGTGCTTTCGGCTTCTTGTTACTGGAACAGAGCAGAGTCTGGTGTTTGAGTTCCTATAAATACTGTTGAGGGGTGTGGTGTATAGCCTCCAACGTTCTGGGCAGAGAGGAAGTTCCTAGATTAGTGTGCCTTTTCTTCTTTTGTTCCTTAATTACTTGAGGGATATCTTGGGTGATTTCATGAGTGATATTCTGAATATCACTGGGTGGGTCATTAATTACTTGAGGGATATCTTGGGTGATTTCATGAGTGATATTCTGAATATCACTGGGTGGGTCATTAAGTGGGTCACTTAATGACCCACCCAGTGATATTCAGAATATCACTCATGAAATCACCCAAGATATCCCTCAAGTAATTAATGACCCACCCAGTGATATTCAGAATATCACTCATGAAATCACCCAAGATATCCCTCAAGTAATTAAGGAACAAAAGAAGAAAAGGCACACTAATCTAGGAACTTCCTCTCTGCCCAGAACGTTGGAGGCTATACACCACACCCCTCAACAGTATTTATAGGAACTCAAACACCAGACTCTGCTCTGTTCCAGTAACAAGAAGCCGAAAGCACCAGCCTGAAGATGACGAGTGAGACCTCGTCGAAACGTCGCAGACACCCCGACTCTTACACGGGAAGACACCCGAAGACACCAAAACCTGCATTCCTATACCCGTGAAAATCTACGAAAGCATATATATATATATATATATATATATATATATATATATATATATGCACACTTTTATGAACTTTTTTAATGTTATAAAAGAGAGAGACTCTTGTTATTATCTGGTTACTATTTGTGTATAAATATTGTGTAAGAATACTGGATTGAATGGAGCGAAGAAGGTATGCAGTTGGATTGTAAAATATGAAAACTGGCATCACTGCTGCAATATTGTAGGCATAACCCCATCTCTTGCATTCTCCATCCCATGAAAATCTCCCCTCCTTTTCAGATGGTGTAGCATCAGTGGCGTAGCGTGGGGGGTGCCAGGGGTGCCGGCCGCACCGGGCGCAACTTCTGGGGGGGCGCGCTCGCTGCCTCCGGAGTCGCCGAAGAGCCTCGGGCGCAGGCTGTAGCGGAGCCGCATGTCTCGCAGCGCCCGGCTGAAGGCGCCCGGCAGGCAGCGGCTCTCAGCGCTCGCCGTGGAGGACGCGCCAGGCAGCCCCTCCTCACAGCCCCGCCTCCGCCAGTGCTGCTGCAGCTGCTGGGCCGTTGCATTTTCCTCGCCTCTCTGCCCCCCTCCTCCTCCGGGCAAGCGGCGTCGTTTGGGCGGCAGCGGGGGGCGCAAATTACTTGCCTTGCCCCGGGTTAGGGGGCGCAAATTACTTGCGTTGCCCCGGGTGCTGACAACTCACGCTACGCCGCTGTGTAGCATAACATCCGCACTGATGCTAATCATAGCTAGCGTTATCCAGGATTGCCTTTAATCTGGATTTGCAAGCTAGGAATAAAGTTTATCATCTTGTGAAAGTTTCTCTCAAGATATGATCTCCCCTGTTGATTGTCTTCATTCTGTAAGTCCATGGCAGTGAGTAAGATAGTTATTATGACTATAGCCCTGAAATCATAGCATTTATGCACATAGACCTAGTCTAGGTGTGGAAATTGGTTTTTTGAAAGAAGGCCGAAACTGTTTACTAGATAAGAGCAGTTAACTTGTAGGAATCAGGTGCTGCTAATACATTGTGTTTTGGACTTTAAGACAGTAGTCTGGTTTGTGCTGCATACTTGCCAAACCACTGTTTAGTGTGAACCCACAGGCTCTAGGAGAGAATGTTACAGCTGTGTGGCTGCTCCCTGGCTTTTCCACTGCCACACAGTGCCAAGGGATGGCCTGAGTTAGTTTGTCGTCTGAACCCAGGGTCATGGTTTAGCTCTACCACAAACCACAAGCCATAAACCATAAGCTGAACCTTGGTTGCAACTAATCCAGAATGTGGCAGCTAGACTGGTGACTGGGAGCGGCTGCCAAGACCACATAACACCACTCTTGGAAGACCTACATTGGCTCCCAGTACGTTTCCGAGCACAATTCAAAGTGTTGGTGCTGACCTTTAAAGCCCTAAATGACCTCGGCCCAGTATACCTGAAGGAGCGTCTCCACCTCCATCGTTCTACCCAGACACTGAGATCCAGTGCCGAGGGCCTTCTGGCGGTTCCCTCACTTCAAGAAGGGAAAGTACAGGGAATCAGGCAGAGGGCCTTCTTGGTGGTGGCACCCACCCTGTGGAACACCCTCCCATCAGATGTCAAAGAGAACAATAACTACCAGACTTTTAGAAGACATCTGAAGGCAGCCCTGTTTAGGGAAGCTTTTAATGTTTGATGCTGTACTGTGTTTTTAATATTCTGTTGGGAGCCGCCCAGAGTGGCTGGGGAAACTCAGCCAGATGGGTGAGTTATAAATAATTTATTATTATTATTATTATTATTATTATTATTATTATTATTATTATTATTAGTCTGGGGAAAGTTAAACCATGAGCTACAGTGAAACCAAACAATTTCTTAGATCAGTACTGCTGCAGAATGAATGAGAAGGAGCAAAGTGACCATGATCTCATATCCAGGAAACCACACGCTTACACTTAGCATGATCTGTTAACTATTGCATTCAGGCATAATTACTGTTAAGAGCTTACAATTACTGTGGTTTTAGCCTTTTATTAGCAGGAATTTTTCAGTGCTGAGAATTTGAAGAAACAAAAAAGTATGTCATTGTATATATATATATATATATATATATATATATGCAGGTTTTGGTGTCTTCGGGTGTCTTCCCGTGTAAGAGTCGGGGTGTCTGTGCGACGTTTCGACGAGGTCTCACTCGTCATCTTCAGGCTGGTGCTTTCGGCTTCTTGTTACTGGAACAGAGCAGAGTCTGGTGTTTGAGTTCCTATAAATACTGTTGAGGGGTGTGGTGTATAGCCTCCAACGTTGGAGGCTATACACCACACCCCTCAACAGTATTTATAGGAACTCAAACACCAGACTCTGCTCTGTTCCAGTAACAAGAAGCCGAAAGCACCAGCCTGAAGATGACGAGTGAGACCTCGTCGAAACGTCGCACAGACACCCCGACTCTTACACGGGAAGACACCCGAAGACACCAAAACCTGCATTCCTGTACCCGTGAAAATCTACGAAAGCAAATATATATATATATATATATATATATATATATATATATGAATGATAGTGTAATTTATGAGTTTTAGGGCCATGTGCCTGTTGTATATGCATGTATACACCAACCCAGGACTCTGACCTGACCCAGCTTCAAATCAATCTGCGAAGAGAGAGCTAATGTTTAATCAGGGAAAATTTGGTCCGCCATCTTTATTCAAAATGATGCCCAGCATCCAAACATAGATGAAGTCCATCACCTCTTCTTCAGGAACATTTGTGCCAAGTTTGGCAACCATTTCTTGAGAGGCATCCAAATTGGAGCAGGTTGGAACTACCCCCACCAAACTGGGGAACATCTTCAGACCTGTCCAAATTGGTGCAGGTTCGAACCCTTAATGGGTCTGGCCCTGTAAACCTGAAGGAGTGTCTCCATCCCCATCGGTCAGCCTGGACACTGCAGATGACAGTACAAGTGGCTGAGAAACTTTCTTGTTGTGTTATATGTAGCCAGAGCAATTAGAAATCTAGACCATTTTCATGCAATCTGGTATAAATGTATTGAATACACGAATGAGCCAGAAACTGAATACGCACACCGAATATACATGGAAGACTCTGGGATGATTTAATTAGATGAGAAGGAAAAGAAAGGTGGCAGACCCTTCAAAGCATTCTAATGTCAAGTGGTGTTCTTGTTCTTGTTGTTATCATGACTCATTACATTTATATACCACTCTTCATCCACAGATCCCAGGGTGGTTTATATCATACAGTAGTCCACTCCACTGTTGTAACCGTGTATATTGAGAACAATTAGATTATCTTTCTTGCATTGCACCATGACACATTGCTTGTACAGTGGTACAGTGGTGCCTCGCAAGACGAAAAGAATCCGTTCTGTGATTCTCTTCGTCTAGCGGTTTTTTCGTCTTGCGAAGCAAGCCCATTGACGGATTAGCGGATTAGCGCTATTAGCGGCTTTTAGTGGCTTTTAGCGGCTTATCTGCTGATCGGATCAGCTGATAAGCGGCTTAGCGGCTTAGAAAAAGGGGGGAAGGGAAAAAACCCGCAGGAACTCGCAAGACATTGTCATCTTGCAAAGCAAGCCCATAGGAGATTCGTTTTGCAAAGCACCTCCAAAACGGAAAACCCTTTCGTCTAGCGGGTTTTCCGTCTTGCGAGGCATTCGTCTTGCAGGGCACCACTGTACCTTGGTTCTCAAACTTAATCCGTTCCAAAACCAAAGCATTCCAAAACCAAGGCGCACTTGGTCACAGAAAGTAATGCAATACGGATTAATCCATTACAGACTTTCAAAAACAACCCCAAAAACAGCAATTTAACATGAATTTTACTATCTAACGAGACCAGCGATCCACAAAATGAAAGCAATAAACAATGTACTGCAGTCACACAGTCCACCAATCAGTAGCTGAACTGGGTTCCACACAGTCACAAAAACAAACGAAAAGATACACAAAAACAAAAACGCAAAATAAATAGCAAAAACAGACAGACCTCAGCGTAACACTCAAAACAGAAGGGTGGCACTCAAATGAAAAGTGTAACACTCAAAACAGAGCACGTTTGACTTCTGAAAAAAGTTCACAAACCAGAACACTTACTTCCAGGTTTGCAGTGTTTGGGTTCCAAGTTGTTTGAGTACCAAGGTGTTTGAGAACCAAGGTACCGCTGTATTACTGTAAATATTTTCCTGAAAGGTACTGTTTTTTGTCTGTATGTTGATAATGTTATTTCTTGCAAAATGTTTTTGAAAAAACAGAACAGTAGAATACAGCCCCCAATCAGGTGCCTTCTTCAGTTCTCTTATAGCATCAGAATAGTGTGTCTGTGCTTTTATCATGAAACACAGACATTGGGTGTGGCTATTTTCTGCTTCTGGGGTGTGGGTGCGTGTCTCTGTGTGCATTCGTTTCTGTAGCCAAAACTTCAGGCATTCCAAGCATGTGTCTTTTCTTGAGGGAAATCTTTGTCACTGCCATGTGTACAGAGAGATCTGGGTTTTCACCTTCCCATGCCATCTGGACTGCAATTATTTCTTCAGACCCTAGCCATTTAATTTGGTAGTGCATTTTATAACTGCTAATACTCGGTGCTTCTATAGTTCCCGAGAGATTCTCTCTTTGCTCATAGCCTCAAAAAGGGGGGGGGGAGATTAAATGCCTTGTAGTTTCTCAACAACTTTAAACATTAAATTTATTCTAGTTTTCTTAAGTATGGCCAAAGCTGGAAAAAGGAAAAGGAAAACCTTGTATGCACTTAGCACTAAGAACAGGATTCCAAAATCTTCAGGTAGCCTTGGTAGCCAGGCTAACATTTGTGTTTGCCAAAATCTCTGCCCCTTCAAAGGACAAGGGTTTTGTCTCTGACATATCACACTGTACTTTGAGTCCTAGCACAAATGTGGGGAATGTGGACTTGTCTCTCTCCTAGCCCCGTTATACAACCTTTAGAAGTTATTGAGATGTCTCCAGTTCAGTTATGACTGTCTTCATCCTTGTCATGCTATTCTGAAACACTCAGAAGGCAGTGAAATATTGCATTCTCTTTTTAAGCGCAAGTTGTGATTTGCCAAGGAAATTAAGCATGGTTCGGTTTATCTCTGCTGCGGTTTATTTATGTCCGCATTGTTTTCTATTTATGCTACCTTATTTCACTTTTACGCTGTTAAACTTTGTTTCGGAATGGCCTGATGGCTAGAAATCTCACTGCGCTCTGATTGATTTCAAAACCTGGTACAATGTCAAGTAAAGCCCAATCCTTCTCTAGGCTCCAGAAAATGGGACTCTCTCAAGTTGAAATGTTGTCGGGAGAGTAAACACTGTACTCACAAACACAACTGTGAACCCCTTACCAAGAATCAGAGCTTTGCTTTTAGAAAGCAAAGTTCTGAAGCGGAGGACAAGTTTAGTGCTAATGGGTTCTTGTTGAACTGCTGCATGTGATTATCAGTTCAGAAATGGCACAATGATAAATAGCAGATCGTGTATCTCACTGGATTTGACTAATGACATTGCCACTGCAGTACCCTGGCTTCTCTCTTCACATCAGGCTTGTTTGCTTTTCCAGTTCATTACATTTCTTCTGTGTAGCAGTTTTATGACCCCCTAAGGTCAGTGTGATACCTGTTATTAGAAGGAGCAGGGAAGAGAATGCAAACTATAGTGTTAATTTAAGCTGGAAGTCCATTTTGATTTCAGTATTTACTAATGTTGAGATTAACTATTTGGGAGGGGGGAATATACAGTGATTGCCAAGTTGTGCATTCGTGGGACTCTGCTACATTAGTCAAAAGACAGTGTTATAAATGCGTTATAACACTGTGACATCAGATGGCGCTGTAGAGCTGAAATCGCAACTGTCAGCTTTCAGTTGTCAGCTTTACAACTTTTTTTGCAAATCGTTTTCAGAGCGTTCTTTATAGCTGTGTAGATCTAGCCTTGGCTCATACACTATTAGTAGTTGAACAACTTGAAGCAGATTTAACTTTACTGCGGAGTATGGGCACACATCCAGTCAAAAGATCTTTGCCCAGACAACTATGTTTACTACAAAGAATACAAATTCCAGGCAACTGGGACAAATAAACAGCCTGATTTTTTAAAAAAAAAATTAAACAAAGCAATGGACCAGAGGTAATTTGGATTCATCAAGAGTTCAACGAATTGTTGTTGATTTTGGTAGTTTGACTATCTTTATAAAACCAGTGATTGGTTTCTAGAAGAAAACCAAAGGTAAGAGTCCTACAAGGAGTAAAAGCATGATTGGTCAAATGTTCTGACCAGGAGGCAAAGAAGTAAATTGGACTTAGAGATTTAGAGAATGAGAGAACCCTGATGGGAGAGGACCTGAAATCCAGTGGCGACAACTGAGGAGAGCAAGAAGCCATGCTGTGAGGTGGTAGTGAAATTTCCATAGGCAACTTGGTTTTGCATTAGTCCCATTATATAAGAAAGGATAGAGGCATTTTATCGTTGTTATATTTGTTTAGAACATTTCTGAGCTGTTCCTTGCAAGATTCCTCATAATAAATCAAAGTTCAGTGTGTGTGTGTGTATGTGTGTGTGTCTAGTCCTGCCCTTAGTCCCTCTGTGGTGAAATCTAAACAGAGCAGAATTAATTTTTGTTTGTCCAGCACTCCCTTTTGAGATTAACATTCCTGTCAGTAATTGTTTTGCAGTACTTGATTCACATGCTACAGTGTTGGCAGTGGCCTCAAATCAAATTGCTATTTGCTTACCTGTGGCATCAAAACCTACATTCAAACCAGATTGTTCTGGTTGTTGATGGGATCAGCTGTAGATGAGTGAAGACTGATTTTTGCATGTTTTTTTCAAAAATAACTAGTAATACCTTTTCAAGTAAAGCAGGGTTGTGGGGGTGGGGATTTGAAAAAGTAAAGAAGCCAAGAGGGTGGAGAATGAGTGTGGCGATCACACAAGGTCCCCGGACATTTCACCGTCTATTGATCCCTGTGCCACCACTTCATTTCTTGCTGTCGCCACCCAGGCCCTACCTGGTAAAATACTGAGTCCAGTCAGGGTTACATTGGAACATCAACTTCTGTTTATTTATTGCAGTTTAACAAGCGTGTGGTTTCATAAACGGTATCGGTCAATTATAATCATGGGGTGCCTATCCAGACCTATAACTTCCGCTACCTGCTCTCACTCACTAAAACCACCTCTCAGATGTTTACTTGTCTTCCTAGCTCCTAACTGTTCCTGACTCAGCTTATTTCACTACACTAACTCAACATATCGACAAACTCTATCCCAATTCACTCCCACTCCAACCAACCACCCAACTCCCAACGAATTCCTCCCTTTGCCTCCCCCATTGCTGCTTTTATAGTCCCTCTGACTCCACCCCCTGGGTTCTGATTGGGTAACCTGTTTAACTATTTCACCTCCAGCACTCTCATATGTTAACATCACAGAGCTTCACATGAGGTTTGAAATAAATCAGCTTTTCCTTTGATGCAGGCCCTCTAGTCCTTTAAGGCTGCAATCCTAAACATAGGTAAAGGTAAAGGGACCCCTGACCGTTAAGTCCAGTCACGAATGACTCTGGGGTTGTGGCGCTCATCTCGCTTTACTGGCCGAGGAAGCCAGTGTTTGTCCACAGACAGCTTCCGGGTCATGTGGCCAGCATGACTAAGCCGCTTCTGGTGAACCAGAGCAGCTCACGGAAACGCTGTTTACCTTCCCGCCTATTTATCTACCTGTTTATCTACTTGCACTTTGATGTGCTTTCGAACTGCTAGGTTGGCAGGAGCAAGGACCGAACAACAGGAGCTCACCCATTGCAGGGATTCGAACCATCAACCTTCTGATCAGCAAGCCCTAGGCTCTGTGGTTTAGACCACAGCGCCACCTGCTTCCCTTACTTACTTACTTACTTACTAGCTAAAAAGTGTCACTGAACTCAGTGTAACTTACTTCTAAGTAAGCATAATGAGATTGTGTTGCACATGATTCTAATTATTCCCCATTTAAATGGTCTCTTTTCTTTATTTAATTCCCATAAAGAGAATAATAGGCTGATTCTTTTTTAGAAGTCAGTCATTTGAATGATTAGTTCAGAATTTATAGAGCTGCAATTGAGAAACTATTTCTTTTTTTAAAAAATCTTTTTGTAATTAAGAAATAATAAACCTTAGTTGCACTACTCTTGTGTATAGCAGACCAATGTACTGCAGATAGCAACATCCAACAATGCATAAAGGATACTAGAAAAAAATTGCAACACTTTGTTTTGTTGTTGAGCAGAAATGCCAGATGTACTAAGAATAAAGTTTAAAAAAATGAGAACACACAGTAAAAATGCTAAAATTGACAAACAACACAAAATTTATTACTGTATAGTAAAATTGCAAGACTGCCATCGTGCTACAATTTCAATAGTTGCCAATAGGTGGCGATGGCAAATCCAGCATGACAACAGCCATACAACAGGCAGGTGAGCATGCAGGCGGCAAGTGGCCAAGGTGAGCTATATAGAGGAGAGGAGAGGAGAGGAGAGGAGAGGAGAGGAGAGGAGAGGAGAGGAGAGGAGAGGAGAAGGAAGGGGTTATGTGCAAGCTGTGAAGGGATAGATGAGGTGTAAAGAAACGGGATTTTGGTCAGGTGCAAAGGGAGGGGGGAGTGGTTTTCCAGGTGTGAGGCAAGGTAGATTGGCAAGGGGTTGGTAGGTGGGGTTGGCAAGAACAGCAAATGGGGTGGCAGCGCTCTAGTACATTACCAAAGTAGCACTTGAACTATGTCAAACAAGCATAGCTTAGATGCGGTCTCAGGTTTTTTCAATTTTAGTACAGTGGTACCTCAGGTTACAAACTTAATTCGTTCTGGAGGTCCATTCTTTACCTGAAACCATGCTTAACCTGAGGCATGCTTTCACTAATGGGGCTTCTCGCTGCTGCCGCGCCGGTGGCGCACAATTTCCATTCTCATCCTGGGGCGAAGTTCGTAACCCAAGGTACTACTTCCGGGTTAGCGGAGTTTGTAACCCGAGGAGTTTGTAACCCAAGGTACCACTGTGTATAACTGTGACAACTGATGGAGTGATATTATTTGCATATTAGTAGGTACTGTATAAGAAATTTCGTTGTGATTAACCAGCAGCTTACTTGGTTGTGGGGGTAACTGAGTGATTATATCAATGTAATAATGAAAATTGGGGGATAAGGCTGGAGCCATATATTATTGACGGTTAGCTCCTCCGTAGTCCTGTCTGTTGCTGTGTTGGTTTTCGTTTGTTGCCTATAAGGCACCTCAGTGGTACCTCGGTTTACAGATAAGTATGTACCTTCAGGTTACATACGCTTCAGGTTACAGACTCCGCTAACCCAGAAATAATACCTCGAGTTAAGAACTTTGCTTCAGGATGAGAACAGAAATTGTGTGGAAGCAGCAGGAGGCCCCATTAGCTAAAGTGGTGCTTCAGGTTAAGAACAGTTTCAGGTTAAGAACAGACCTCCGGAATGAATTAAGTACGTAACCAGAGGTACCACCGTATTGTAATTTGCAACAGAAGTTTAATCCATAACGGAGAAACAGCAGGAATTATTCCAAGCCTAGCTATGAACCAAATGGAAACATATTTTGCCTTGTTGACATTGGATACTTGATAGGGTCTGATCCATCTCCCCATTGCTACTCTCCATCAGGCTAGTCCATGAAATAGTGGTTGGCTGGATAAGCAGGTTGGAGAAAAGGGCTTAGAGGCTGATGGGTGAGCCAGAGGAGGTTGAGTTCTTCTCAGTCATTATCTAAACTTGCATGACTCTTTTATGACCTTTGCCCCCCCCCAAAAAAATGGTTGCTTAAGCCTCTCCTCCTTCCGGAGGGGAGGGATTGTGAGTGGGAGACGATTCCCGTGTCATGCAGGGGGCATTTTGACCCCTGCCCTCTCATCATCGGTGGCACGCCACGCCTCCCAGTTGGGCACCCAATCGGGTGCCACTGCAGGGGGCATGGTTTAGCCGCTCAAATGCGGCCGTGCCAGCTCTCCCCCCCATTGCTCTTCAGATTTTCCACGAGTCACCCACCCACCACTCCCTTTAGGGCGTAGCTTCTCGCTCGACCTTACTATAGACCCATGGTTGGTCACCCTGGTTGCCCAGAGGGCCTGGTAGGAGTTTTTTCCAATTGGCAAATTGGCACCGGCCTCTTGGTTTTTTTTTTTTTTTGCCTATCTCGTAGCAATCGCCACAACTTTCTTGGTATTTGGTGGTTAGGCATTGGAATGTGTTGTTGGTGTGTGGAAGGGCAAGGTGTGGCCATCGCCTACCCCTTCACTTATGGGTATTCCGTTAAAGGAATCCGGCGATCGTGGATCCTCTCCGATACCCCGTGGGGCGGGGGGCCATGGCACGGCCCTCGGTGACATCAGGGGAGAGCTTATAGTTGTATTAGCATCAACAGGCTCCCCCTACTGGTGGTTAACCCCTCATCAGACTCACCCCTCTCTGAGTGGGTGGAGTCAAATTTGCTGTGGTCCAATGCTTAAGCCAATACCTTCTCACATGCTGTAATCAATAAAATTGTGGCCTTTTCTTGCCCATGAACCTAATATACTGTGTCCACATGTCTTCATTCCCCAAGCGGGGATTGGGTCCTCGAATCACAATGTAAGATTCTATGGAATATATATTTGCGTGTTGAGTCCCACAATTGCCACCCCAAAAAATTCACACTTCACACATCAATTTTTGTTTAGGTTTTTGGCATAATTTTGGCCACAACTTTATTCAAATACAAAAAATGTGAGTGGTTGCTTAGGCATTGGTTATGACTATCTGTCCATGCCCTCAGGGACAGAGCTGGCATTCCGGACACCAACGGAAGCCAGTGTGGGAAACAAGTATTGGGTGAGAAAGTGAAGCTGGGCATCAGTCTCACACTACTCACCCTCATGTTCCGGTGGGGCTTGCACGGCCGCAGGTCCGACTCCGGGGACAAGGACAAATTGTATGGCAAGCCCCTGGATTCCTTTAACGGAATTCCGTTCGCATCATTTGGAGGGGTAGGCACTTACCCCTCCAAGCACCAATTTAACCAATGCTTAACCGCCAACCTTACAAGTTGTGATGATTTGCTACGCAGTAGGCGAAAACCAAATGGCACCAGCCAATCAGCCAGATGGCAAAATTCCTACCAGGCCCCCGCACCAAGGCGGACAACCCCATGACAGGCATAGCAAGGTCAAGCGAACAAGAAAAGAACCCTATTAAAGGGAGGGAGGGTGGGTGATCCGATGCAAAACGGCCAAGAGGAAGTCCAACGTCTGGCCCCTGTATTTAAAGACTCCAACCCCTCCTCCAAATTTGGCAACAGCAAAACTGCCCCAGCAACCCAATCGTAACCCCTTAGGAGGCTTGGGTCTCTCACAAATCTGCCTAGTCATGGCAAGGTGGCTTGTTACCCCAACCGCAACACGTGCTCTCTGTTAGGGAGAACACGCTTTAACAGTTCAAACAGTGAATATAACTGAGAATATTAGTGTGAACTCCCTATATACAAATATTCTGTACAGGCACCATACAATAGAGAATACCCTGTAAAAGAGACACCTTAGAACCACCTACACATGTTCTAGCAACCCTGTGGAAATTGCTTCAATTAAATACTTTGATTTTAATAAAAATGTTCCTAGCAGGTTTCAGAAATAGCTATGAGATCCCCCGGTGGCTTCAAAATCACCAGTTGGTATGCAGCTGGTTTTGAAAACAAATTCGTTCTTTTGAAAACCCTATTTTTGTATTGCGGAAATACATTACTGTTTGTGTAATACAAAGTGGGACTTCGTCAAAATTGCATTCTTCATTTCTTTGGGTTATTATAATCTGAAACAAAATGCAGTACAACGCAAGTTTAATTTGAAAGGTTTTAATCAAGAGAGAGAGAAGTGTTATTTAGCAAGCATTTAAGAAAATCTACAGATAAACAAGGATCTCGCTTTGCTGTTGACTTGCCCTCAGTATTTGAGAAATGCTTTATCATATGGGCATGTTTGTGTGCATCAGAACTTGAATTAATATTTCTGCTTTTTGGCTCTGTTTTAAAAGGCGGGTAGGGGCATGGTAACTTGTTTAGCAGAGGTTAGTTATTGCATGACTTGCTATAATAGCAAGTTTTTTAAAAAAAACAACAACAACAACTATCCAATAAACACGTGTACCTTATTTTTTGAAAGTGCCAACATACCTTTAAACAAATGCTAGCACATGTCGTAAAATATTTATTTTTTGAGATTCTTTTTAACCATTAAAGAGAAATGAAAACCTGCAGGTTTGGCCTACAAAGCCGCCCCAAAATTGGTTCAAATACAGTACATACCTGATATAATACATGGGCCAAGGATGTGGAGCACGTGTGTGTGTGTGTGTGTCTGTGTGTGTGTGTGTGTGCAGTTGCCCTTCAGTTTCCTATTGTGTGGTATGTGAAGGGTGTCTGAGTGAAAGATCCTAACTACCAAACCAAATCCATTGCTTGGAAATAAGTTTACTGAATTGCATCGGATCTTTCTTCCATTCAGGATCATGGTGTAAATACTGCAGTTCAGCAAATAACCAATTTGCTGCTGAAAAATACATGGTTAGTTTTAGGGAAAGCTGCTGTTGATGTTTTCGTGGGATATCTAGCTTCACTGCAGATAGTGGTGTAGCCATCATTCCTCTCTTTACATGGGTCCCTCAGAGGTTTTATTGTCTAATGTTTGGGATGTAAAGCTCAGCACCTGGGGAATTTGATATTTCCTGAGGGATGCTGTTGGCTTTTGAAGGTATCTGGTGCTGACTGACTGCTGACAGAAGGGAATCCATCCGAGGAACAGGGAAGGAGGTAATTATTGGCGCGTGCGTGCGTGCGTGCGCATGCACACGCACACACACCATGCCTCCTAGAGCATCCTGCAGCTCCATCTCAAAGCAGTCCCTCAATTCTCCAAACCAGACTTAGAGTTGTGGGGGATCACCAAAATAATAATAATAATAATAATAATAATAATAATAAGAATAATAATAATAATAATAATAATTGTTAAGTTGTGGGTGAACATATCAGACGACACAGCGATTCTTCAAACAGCTCTTGTTTATTCAGAGGCCAGAACAGTTCTGAACTGAAGGGCTCAGTCAGCCTGCTTATATAGAGCTCCAGTACAACGTTACTGTAGCAACTTTCTAAAACTATCCAATCACTGAACGTCACTTTCAATCCTTCATTTGCATAAAAACTATCCAATCACTGAACGTCACTTTCGATCCTTCATTTGCATAACTATCTACAGTATCCCCCTGCTGGCCCAGGGTGAGAACTTCAGTACATAACAATAATAATAATAATAAATGCTAATTGAATGCTGTAATTGCTCAAGAAGACAGCTCTTACCCTGGTCAGAAAGAGGAAGGAGAGGGTCACAATAAATGGATCGTTTCAGCAGTTGTTAAACACGAAGCCACCAGTGTCATGTGAGAAGAATATAGTGGTAGCAGTTTATTTATTTCAGTGGGTTTGTAATCTTAACAAATACATACATACATACATACATACATACATACATACACGCATACATACATACTTCAATTTATTTGCCTCTCCACAGCTCAAACACTGCTCAAGGCAGCTGGCAGCATAAAAAGAATACATAACTACAACATAACAAAAGTGGACACAGACAGTAAATTAATCATTAAAAAAGTACAAAACCATGCTGGACAATTTCCACATGAATCACAACAAAATCTAAAATAAAGATACAAAAAAGAAACAGCAACACCTGTCCCTCCTAAACAAACCCCCACTCTGCATAGAAAGATCTTACCCATCTGGTATGGGCACCATAAAATATTTAGAAAATTCTTCATGGATAAGTTATTTGTTTTCTAAAAAGGGGGAAAGGGTGAACCTTCTGGTAACTCGAGGCAAAAACTATTGACGTTGGCGATTCTTTAGCAGTATTGGTTTGCTGTACAAACAGAGACAATACAAAAATACAGATTTTTATGCACCTGTTAGTGCAGATATTAATTTTTCCATATGAACAATGATCTTTCAATCCCAGCAGCTTAAGGTTTCTAAATCTAGCAACCCTTTGATTGTAAGCTACAGGATTTGTGTAGTGTTGCTGTAATGTTATACGATTCAAAAGATCAAGTGAGAGAACCAAAATAGAAAGGCTGGGGAGGGGACAGGTACAAATGATGTTTTCTTGCTAAATGTATATATGTCAACCAGGAAAATATCACAATAACCAACCCAGTTTTTTGCCTTCAGCCTGTCTGAGGTCATGTGGGTTGGAGTCTGACCACTAGTCCGAAAAGGAAAGGCTGTTTGCAAGAGTTCTGGGGTGTGTTTTCCTGGAAAAGGTGAGAGGATAAAAGCAGAACTCTCAAATAAACCTCATGCCCTATGTGAGACTTTATACACAGACCTTTTGTTTAACTGCTGGAGGCAGATGTTCTTTTCATTTACCTCTCAGATTGGTAGGTTAAAAAACATATAAATTTCATGCTCTGCTTGAATGAAGTGAAAGTAATCCTCTTGTTCTCTGTTTTGCTTGCTAGTGTTTGCTGGTTAATATTTTCTTGACCGTCAATAGTAAACATTCTAAATATTGAGGAAACGTGATAATACCAAAGGAATTATTGCTTTACTGTTTAGCATTCGGGTTTGCATGACACAGCTGTAATCTACCGTTATGCTGAGGTAGATTCTATAAACTGAGGGGAATGCTTTTTTAAAAAAGCAAGCCTTGCTTCATTAGTGTTCCAGTAATCAGTTCTTTTAATTTTCTAATATCTATATGGTTTTTTTGGTTCTACCTTGTGTATATGCATTTTAAAATGTTTCTTGTCTGCTTCCCTACAATCTTTTATCTGTTTTTAATAAAATAGGTTATATTTTGCCTTTATTTTACAGTAATTTCTATTGTTTTTTTATTAGCTTCCTCCTTTTAAAAAATCGATATCTACTTATATTGATCATAAATACCTGTTTAGTGATGGTATCACTAGAGGGCAGTATTGATTAAATTAGTCTACTGAATAATCAGAACATGACCTTGCATCTTAAACAGAAAACACCTGTTATAAATCATATTTATTCACTGCGCTGTACTATACTGTGTCCAAATGAGGCTGCATTTCAGAGTATTGTGTGTACAATATGTTAAGAGCTTCCATTCTTTTTTCTGAAAATGTTTATTGAACTTTCTTTACCCAGTTAAGGCCAAGACAAATATTTTATATTTTTGGAGGTGATGGCAGTGGGGATCAGTAAATAGCCGGCGCTAGTCTAAAACGTCTGTTGATCAAGTTTGCGGTTAAGATATGTACTCATTTGTTCTTATTGACTTGCAGGTCTCCTGACAAATGCATCAACAGAGAAGCCTTGTAGGAGTTTTTAAGCTCTGCGTGGGCTACATTCCCTAGTCAAGTTTCACGGCTGTGGATCATCCATTATATGTCATCAACTCAACTGTCTGTTTCTCTGTATTTCATCAAAGACAGCATAATTCTACGTTATGAGCTAAAGTCTGTTCTACCATACTAAAGAGCACTGGACTAAGGAAGAGAGAGAGATAAATGCTTGGGCATTAGCAATACAAAAACAAAACAAAACACCAGTTCACAGTTAACGTCTCATCTGCGTTTTGCGCCACTGCTGAACTTGATCTGTGGTCATGTTTCAACGGGACGAGTCAACTACACTGGAGAGTATTCATCCCAATCAGCCTTAGAGAAGACTGTTTTGTCTACGGGAGGACACTAAGGTGCAGAAGGCAATTTCTTCTTGTGCCCTAGACTGCCTAATTGCTTTTATTTTCTTATGTTTCAGTATATACAATAGACCAAAGAGCAAAATCTATTTTAAAGTGGACACGATGTTACTGTTAACAAGGTTATTTGGGTTCAGTAGTATGGGGACCACCTTGCACGGATTCAACTCGCCCAGTGCTGCAATATTGCCGTCCAGCAAAAGTCCTTGTGGAACACTGCAGAAAAGGCTTGAACTGCTCTTGGGGAAAGGTACACGGAGAAACACGAGGGAACAAGGAGGGGAAACGCCCGTTCTTCAACAAGAAAACAGAACTTTGATCAAAAACAACACAAACTGTCTACGCACCACCTTTACTCCTCTGTGCTTAGATTGACTTCTCGTACTAAAAATCATTTTGAGTTTAACCAGTTCAACATGCCTCTTCTATGGTTCCATTTTTTGATCGTTAAAAGTTGGATAATACAGTATTTGCAAAGAGCATGTTTGGTCATCTGTGGCCTATGTCTCATCTGATACACCATTTAGCACCAGAAAGCAAAATCCAAGGGGTAGGGTGGGGGGGAAGTAACACTTGTTTGAAAGAGATCATTAAATGTATTTTGAAAAGCCTAAAGTTATATATTTAACAGTTTTTATATGTTGTATATTTGTAGAAAATCCTATTTAACAATTAACGTGGTAACTCTGACAGTCATGACAAAAAAGAAAAAAATATGGGATCAGAGTTGAGTTGTTGTTTTATTACTTCAGTTGTCTCTGAAGTGACTGGTGTAGTTTGCTTTCTTCCATTGGGACATTCTGGATGTAAAGCATGACCAGAGAGGACTCTGTAGAAAAGCAAAGAATAATGTTGTTTATATTACATAAATGCATTCAACCATTGCACTGTTAGAAGGCTTTCTCTCTCTTTCTCCCCCCCCCCTTTCATTTTCTCCCTTTTTTCTTTGAGGGGGGCGGTCTTTTGTATACCAGTCAAAAACAGTGTAAAATATTTTAATCATTTACTTCCCATACTGAGTTTTCTTTTCTCTCTCTCTTCTCTCCCCCTCCTTTCCAATTTGGTATAAGGGTCAGCTTGCTCCTTGACAAGATATAGGTGGTCTGTTTGTTTTATCTCATACTTTAGGAAGTCCCCTTGTCCAATATTATATAGGGCAGTGAAGAGTGCTATTTAAGAAACGAGAGAAGGAAAGAAGATAGAGTCTAGACCAATAACCTCCAAACATGGTACCTTTTTGTCTACTACAAGTATTGCTCACAGTGATATGACGAGGTCAACAAATGAGCTTTCCTCCTTCCCCCCAAATATTTGCCAATATTAAACTTTCCCCCCAGTGTCCACTGTAGTATACTACCTAAATACTCCAATTAACTTTTAGTGTTATGCTAGTTCTATGCTACTAAAGAAAAAAAAATATATAGGGATTGTTCAAGCAACCATAGATGAGAGGTATGAAAAAGAAGTTCGTTTATTTAAGACCTCTTCCAATTTTCAGGATTATTTTAATGCACAGGTTGAAGAAACCATGAATTGTAGGTGATAGTGTCTATGAATAAAACATGTACATGGACGGTCTTATTTCATCCTAAGGGTTTTGATCAGTGTCCAAGTAGCAATTAAAGCCTAGCCGCTTGAAAAGCATTATGAACTGACTGCACTATAAATGACCAATGTCTGATTCAAAGTGTCATGCAATAAATGATGGCAGATACTTCACCTATATTACAAGAACTGGAGAGCCAGATTCCCCCACTCCACTGATTTTCTCTTCTGTTGTGGTTTCATTTTTTATTTTTCAAGGGAGTGTAGCAGCCTTATTTAGTAAATACTGAACAAAAAATTAAAATGTTTCAACATTTTTGTTGCTTTACAGTATTCAGTTTTGTGTTGGTTCAGCTAAATTATGAAAAAAATAAAGAAAACCCTTTTATAAGTGAGACTTTTGTTCACTGCTTATGACATGAGACAACTTTCTCAGGAGGGAGGGAGGAGGTGGGTATGTGAGGCGAACGAATCATTACTTTATTTGGAAAATGGTAGTTCGGTCAGGACCATTTCTGGACTGTGCTGAAGTGGAGACTGCAACCATCTCCTTGAAATGGCGCTCAACACAGAAGGATTTGGAAAACACAGGCAGATAACTAGTTTTCTGTTTTCTAAAGTTAACTACCAGATGATTAGCTTCTAATCAAACTGACAATTATGTGCATAAAAGTTAACTTTGATCATAATGGGGATTAAAAATCGTTGGCTACGTAAGGTCATAAAAACTTACCCAAGCCTCTCCAGGAGGCATGGGGGCCTTTCTGAACAATGTAGGATGGGGGATGCTGGAGAAGAGGAAAATTGCTCTGCATTACCTAATGACTAAGGATGTGGGTGGCACTGTGGTCTAAACCACTGAGCCTTTTAGGCTTGCTGATCAGAAGGTCGGCGGTTCAAATCCCTGCGATGGGGTGAGCTCCCGTTGCTTGGTCCCAGCTCCTGCCAACCTAGCAGTTCGAAAGCACACCCCCAAAAAGTGCAAGTAGATAAAAAGATACCAATCCAGTAGGAAGATAAACAGTGTTTTCATGTGCTTTGTTTTCCGTCACGGTGTTCCATTGTGCCAGAAGTGGCTTAGTCATGCTGGTCACATGACCCGGAAAGACTGTCTGCGGACAAACGCCGGCTCCCTCAGCCTGTAAAGCGAGATGAGCGCCGCAACCCCAGAGTCATCTGCGACTGGACTTAACAGTCAGGGGTCCTTTACCCCTTTTACCTAATGACTACAGTTTCAGGCATTCAAATGCATGGTTTTCTCACACTTACCTATGGGAAAAAATGTTTCCTGTACATCCCATGAAAGTCCCAGGATTTGAATGAAAAGCATGACTGTATGAATCAAGGTGCATACCATTCTTTGGCTTGTGGAAATGCCTTAGTACAGACAGCTAGTCATTTCAGTGTGTGAACAAGATGGAGTAGTAGCTTTACTTACTTACTTTACTTACCTTGTAGGCTCTGAAAATAAGTTTTTAGTTTACATGGACCCTACCCAGAAAATTTTAATTTACATGGACCCTACCCATCATTCAACCCTACCTAGGTTGAAAGATGATGCCCTTTTAATGAATTTGGATCTTCACCATAGAAGGGTTAATTTAGGTTGCAAATCTATCCATACTTTACCTGAGAGTAAGCATTACCTGAAAGTAAATGTGCATATGATTGTGTTGTTAGTTAGCAATACTTCTTTACTTTATCATATGAACTCAATATTACTTTTTTATGTAGTAAAGGTAAAGGACCCCTGACAGTTATGTCCAGTTGCAAATGACTCTGGGGTTGCGGCGCTCATCTCACTTTACTGGGAGAGGGAGCCGACGTTTGTCCACAGATAGTTTTTCCGGGTTATGTGACCAGCATGACTAAGCCACTTCTGGCAAAACCAGAGCAGCGCACGGAAATGCGTTTACCTTCCCACTGGAGCGGTACCTATTTATCTACTTGCACTGTGATGTGCTTTCGAACTGCTAAGTTGGCAGGAGCAGGGACTGAGCAATGGGAGCTCACCCATTGCGGGGATTCGAACCGCCAACCTTCCGATTGGCAAACCCTAGGCTCAGTGGTTTAGACAACAGTGCCACCCGCTGTGTATGTAGTACCTGTGGTAATTGGCTTAATTTTGTAATTGGCTGAATTTGTTCATTGAGCTGAATGGAGCTCTGCCTTAGTAAAATCTGTTTCTCCTTGCTCTCACATTACACTGGTACCTCGGGTTACAGACGCTTCAAGTTACAGACTCTGCTGAGCCAGAATTATTATCTCGGGTTAAGAACTTTGCTTCAGGATGAGAACAGAAATCGTTCAGCAGCGGCACAGCGGCAGCAGGAGGCCCCATTAGCTAAAGTGGTGCTTCAGGTTAAGAACAGTTTCAGGTTAAGAACGGACCTCTGGAACTAATTAAGTACTTAACCCGAGGTACCACTGTACTTTATAATCTGGGTAATCCTGACTGAACCACAATTCTTCCATCCTTGCAAGACTGATGTTCTCTGACTCCAAAGAAAAGAAAATGCACAAAAAATAGGCTAGGAAGCAACCCAATGTGCTCTAATTAGAAATGAATTTCTGCCTAGTTTTCTTTGACAGCAGCCTCAGGCAAGTTCCAGAGGCAGCTCCTTCCAAACTGTCTTTCCAAAATGTAGAATTTTGAATGCACAGCCAATATTTGCTTGGCTGTATGAACTGAAATCTGCACTTAGTGTTGTAATGGGAATGAAAGTATTTATTTCCTATTCTGTACGATGAAGCACATATTTTTGCTTCAGAAATGTGTCCCTTTAGATAGCCTTACCTTTTGAAAATGGTCAAAGACACACCGGCAGTTAAAAAACATATTACTAGTCATACTCCCTTTTCTTGGCTGGGAAATTGGTGTCTAATCTGCCATTATGCCTTTGAAATGATTGTGTTTTAAACAGCAGGCAATGGGAAATCATACGGCAGTTCAAACAAAAATGAATGTGAGTAAATGTAGCACTTAGTCAATGCAACTTTTAAGAACTAAAAAACCTGACTTGCTGGATAAGATTGAGAGCCATATAATATAATATTGTGTTTTTGGAAGCTCTTAGCCTTTCTGAACAAGCTGGATTTTTAAAACCATTATTTTAAATATTAATTTACTACCACAGCTGTTTAATTCTGTCCCACTAATGACATTCGTTATACTCACAGTGGTAAGTATTCTTTATGTATCATATGGAGTCCAAAAGGAAACCATAGCTGAATATATGAATTCTGAAAGGCATGTCTGATTTATTTCACTGAACTTGAGAGAGGGAATGAGACAGGATTGTATGTCTGATCGAATCCAGACATAATTTGTTTCTTCCCTCCTATGAGGCTCCCAACCATTCGGTGCAACACGAAGAGAGCTTATTAGAAGTATCTTTCACAGGTATGTATTAAACAGATACCCATCACAAATGGAATTGAATCATTATAACAGGTCTTCCTGTTCATTAAACCCTGTTGCCCCTTCAGTATCCAGCCCCAATCTTCTCCCTCTGAGCTCTCCACAGTGACCCACCACCAGTCTCTGAACCTTCCTCCCCTGGGGTTTCTCTTGGGGGTTCCTCCTACCATTCCCCTTCGTCTAGCCAGTCCCTGACATTGGTTGCATTTTTGTTAATAATGCGTAACAGAACCTGGCATGTGGCATGGTCCTTTGCAGGCTTAGCAACAGAAGAATGAGTGGATATGTTAAATCAGTGATGGCTGAATTTTATGTCACTTTTGGCAATGCACACAGAGGAGTGAGATGTGGTGATGGATTCTCTGTTTTGCTGTTTCCCAACTGGAGTTAAAAATGCTCTATCAGTCTGGATCTAGCCCACAGAGCATGGGTAGGAAAACTAAGTCCCGGGGGGCGGATCCAGCCCAATCGCCTTCTAAATCCGGCCTGCAGACGGTCCAGGAATGTTTTTACATGAGTAGAATGTGTCCTTTTATTTAAAATGATCTCCAGATTATTTGTGGAGCCTGCCTGGTGTTTTTACATGAGCAGAATGTGTGCTTTTATTTAAAATGCATTTCTGGGTTATTTGTGGGGCATAGGAATTCGTTCATTTTTATTTTTATTTTCAAAATATAGTCCGGCCCTCCACAAGGTCTGAGGGACAGTGGCCCGGCCCCCTGCTGAAAAAGTTTGCTGACCCCCGCCATAGAGTACTATTGTTTAGGCAATGAGACGTTGGCAACCATTGATGCCATGGTCTCCAACAAACTTGAATCAAAGCGCCGTGAAGACAGAATGAGTTTCCCTGCTGAGTATATACTAATTACAAACTTGAAGGTTTTGCTGTGAAAGTGTGAACTGGAATTAATCAGTTAAGGGAGGAGTCACAATTACGGCACCCACAAGTCCCCACATGCCCACAGAGGGTTCCCTGGCTCTTGCAGGGATCACTCCCCGCCCCCCTGCTGAAATTAGGCTTGGAAGCAGCAATTTTTAAAGTAACAAATAGAGTCCACTGTGGTTTGAGCTTGACTGAAGTGTGTTTGGGTGTGTGACCCCCATGGCAGTTTCTTCAGTCTGCAAATGTGCCCACAAGCCCAAAAAGGTTGGCGACCTCAAAACACATCCCACAGCAACAGCTCCAAGGTAACCGTAAGTGTTTATTAAATCATGAGACTCATTTAGTCCCTGTGGCTTGAAAAGCATACCTGTGTTATGCAGACATTTTCAAATGTTAGATGGTGATATTCATTCTTAACACTTGTGGGTATATACTTTAAAAAATGATAGTGTACCTCTGAGAGCCTCTACACAATAGGTTTCTATAAAAAAAGCAAATTGATTCCCCAACACATATGGTAGATGGATTTTTTTTTAAAAAAAAAAGAGCTGTAGTTTGGCTAATTGGATCAAACTGCAAATCCCATATTTCTTGTAAGCTAGTACAGCCTTGTGGAGACTGTGAAAAACTCCAGTAACTAGACTTCCATGATAGCAAATGAATTCAACATACAAAATAGGCAGGTTCCCTGGAACGCATGCAACATTTATAATCGTCTTGTGTGCATGGCTACATTTTTTCTCCCCAGTGAAAAGATAGCTGAGGCATTGCTGAGGACAGACAGATCTGTCAATGTGCTTGTTCAGTGTGCAAAAACACGCAGCAATGCAAGTAAAGTGTCAGGCTACATTAAGAAGTGAATATAGTAACTATTGGAACTCAGTTGTCTAGATGCAGCAAATGCCTCCACATTGATGTTGAACATGGTCTGCCCAATGTATTATGCATATTAGCAACAAAAAAAAACAGTTTGATGTGCCACAGCATAACCATTACATCATCTCTCCTATATATAAAATACCTAGCGTTTCCTGAAATGAAAGCTATTCCGTTCCTTACTGGAGGTGAACCAGAGACAGCCAGCTCTTTGGGCTCTGACTTTGCAGACAGTTAAGTCAAAGATGGTTGAAGATAGTCCCTGCAGTTGGCTGCTCATTTATTTGGAGATTCTCACTTTCTCCTAGACCCTTAAGGCAGAAAAACAGCAGCAACAGGTAAAATGGAGGTAAGTAGTGAGGTTAAGTGTGCATTTGTTTGTTCTTGTCTCTTTCAGCTGCAAAACATAATATTGACTTTTAGTAGTAGCACAAGAAAAAAAAGGAGTAACCTAAAGGCTGACCGTAGGATATTTCCAACCTAGAAAAGGAAGCTGAGGGCCTATGTTTATGTATGTTAATATACAACAGCCTGAATGAAGTGCACCCATTTACGACTGCCAAGGCAACACCACTTACTGTGAATTACTAACATATTTTGCTAGTACTTTTCTTTCTTCTCTCTCTCTCTCTCTTTGCATCTTTGTCAACAACAGAGTAATATCCAAAGAAGTGACCGAGTTTAATGTTCTGGTACTGAATTAACCTTTTCTTTTCTCCCAATAAAGGTTACATTGTTGAATTAAGCAAAGGCATGCAACTAAAATCCATCCTCCGAACAAGCTCTGAACAAGATTGATTGGAATGATTGATTGCCCTGTCGAGATTTTGAAATGCTTACTGACGTACTCCTTCTTTGTTCAGTGTTCTTTCACATTTAATAAACTCTCAGGATCTGGCATGCATGTATGTACGTTTGCCATAGAAACTAAGCAGGACTACATTTCCTAAGCTTAAAGCCCGACTGAATCTATAATTTTTCAGCGTTCTGTACTTAGAAATGCTGATGCCATCCACACACTCAGCTCTCTAAAGAGGAATGGTCCCTGAGCTCCCAAAAGGCGAAGGTGCAGATTGTACAAGTTCCCAGGTTTTCACACTGCTGCATTGAAATAATGTATGAGATCTGACAAGATGTTACCCAGAATCCAGCCAAGGCTCCACGCTGAACTAGCCATATCAAGGGACCATATATATACAAGGAAATCTTAAGGAAATCAGCCCTGAGTGCTCCCTGGAAGGACAGATTCTGAAGCTGAGGCTCCAATACTTTGGCCACCTCATGAGAAGAGAAGACTCCCTGGAAAAGACCCTGATGTCGGGAAAGATGGAGGGCACAAGGAGAAGGGGACAACAGAGGACGAGGTGGTTGGACAGTGTTCTCAAAGCTACCAGCATGAGTTTGACCAAACTGCGGGAGGCAGTGGAAGACAGGAGTGCCTGGCGTGCTCTGGTCCATGGGGTCATGAAGAGTCAGACACGACTAAACGACTAAACAACAATATATATATACCCCTCAACAGTATTTATAGGAACTCAAACACCAGATTCTGCTCTGTTCCAGTAACAAGAAGCCGAAAGCACCAGCCTGAAGATGACGAGTGAGACCTCGTCGAAACGTCGCACAGACACCCCGACTCTTACACGGGAAGACACCCGAAGACACCAAAACCTGCATTCCTGTACCCGTGAAAATCTACGAAAGCAAATATATATATATATATATATATATATATATATATATATATATATATATATGCAGGTTTTGGTGTCTTCGGGTGTCTTCCCGTGTAAGAGTCGGGGTGTCTGTGCGACGTTTCGACGAGGTCTCACTCGTCATCTTCAGGCTGGTGCTTTCGGCTTCTTGTTACTGGAACAGAGCAGAATCTGGTGTTTGAGTTCCTATAAATACTGTGGAGGGGTGTGGTGTATAGCCTCCAACGTTCTGGGCAGAGAGGAAGTTCCTAGATTAGTGTGTCTCTTCTTCTTTTGTTCCTTAATTACTTGAGGGATATCTTGAGTGATATCCCTCAAGTAATTAAGGAACAAAAGAAGAAGAGGCACACTAATCTAGGAACTTCCTCTCTGCCCAGAACGTTGGAGGCTATACACCACACCCCTCCACAGTATTTATAGGAACTCAAACACCAGATTCTGCTCTGTTCCAGTAACAAGAAGCCGAAAGCACCAGCCTGAAGATGACGAGTGAGACCTCGTCGAAACGTCGCACAGACACCCCGACTCTTACACGGGAAGACACCCGAAGACACCAAAACCTGCATTCCTGTACCCGTGAAAATCTACGAAAGCAAATATATATATATATATATATATATATATATATATATATATGCCAGGAAAACTGCATTTAGGGACCATCAGGATCTGTTAAAGCAGATGTTGGGAATTGCTGACTCTCCAGGTGCTGTGGAGTTCCAACTCCCATCATACCTGGCGGTTGGGCTGGGGACGGTGGGAATTGTAGTACAGCAACATCTGCAGGGTTAAAGGTGTCTTGTACCATTTACGCAGAATTTCTTGACTCTGAATTCAAATGAGGTTCTTCAGAACTTGCAGATGGACTAGCCAGTTGTCTCTCACATGCAGTGGCACCTCAGGGCAAAAGATACTTGCCACCCCTCTTCTTCCTTCTTCGTGTGAGGACAGATGAGGGGAAAGGAAGGGAAGAGAGGAAGGTTTGTTATATGTTGCAAGGCTGCCTCCTGATCCCTCAACAGCTGTCATGAAGAAGAAGGAGGAGGAGGAGGAGGAGGAGGAGGAGGAGGAGAATTTATTATTTCTACACCACCCATCCAGCTGCGTCTCCCCAGCCACTCTGGGTGACTTCCAACAGAAGGTTAAAAATACATTAAAACATCAGTTATTAAAAACTTCCCTAAACAAGGCTGCCTTCAGGTGTCTTCTAAATTTCAGATAGTTGTTTATTTCTTTGACATCTGATGGGAGGGCATTCCACAGGGCGGGCGCCACTAACGAGAAGGCCCTCTGCCCGGTTCCCTGTAACTTCACTTCTTGCAATGAAGGAACCACCAGAAGGCCATCGGAGCTGGACCTCAGTGTCCGGGCAGAACGATGGGGGTGGAGACGCTCCTTTAGGTATACTGGGCTAAGACCATTTAGGGCTTTAAAGGTCAGCAGCAACATTTTGAATTGTGCCCGGAAAAAATACTGGGAGCCAATGTAGGTCTTTCAGGACCGGTGTTTTGTGGTCTCAGCAGCCACTTTCTATGCATAATAATAATAATAATAATAATAATAATAATAATAATAATACAGTGGTACCTCGGGTTACAGATGCTTCAGGTTACAGACGCTTCAGGTTACAGTCTCCACTAACCCAGAAATAGTACCTCGGGTTAAGAACTTTGCTTCAGGATGAGAACAGAAATCGTGCAACGGCAGCGCGAGGCACTATTAGCTAAAGTGGTACCTCAGGTTAAGAACAGTTTCAGGTTAAGAACGGACCTCCAGAACGAATTAAGTTCTTAACCTGAGGTTCCACTGTAATAGTTTTATTGGTTTTATTGGTTATATGCCCCCCATCTTACTGGGTTTCCCCACACACTCTGGCTGGCTTCCAACAAAACATTGCTAGATTCACAGCAACATCAGTTCTAGGCTTCCAAATCAACTTGTCTGCTTGGCAAGTCTGCCAGCCGAAGATCAAATCTCCCCTTAGAGCAATTTTGCATTGCTTTCTCTCAGTTTGATATGACTTGTCAAAAGACAGTCCATCCATGGTGACGGGAAAGAGCAGCATAACTGCTCAGCAATGTCCACTATCACATCTGCAGGCTTTGTGAGTAATGGCTCACCATGATTTACAACCATGCAGAATAAATGCCGGCATCCCCACTGCCTGCCCCATCCCAACTCTGGCTGCAGCCCCTTGTTCCCCTCTCCACACAGCTCAGGACATGGTTTCTTCCTTTTCTGGGTGGCTAAAGTAGTTTGGAAGATGCTACCACCCTGGAGGGAGGGAAGGAGATCCCAACAAAGGAAGCCCCCATACACAGAGACTGGAGCTCGAGCTCCAGGGTTTAAGAGGAGCACATAGAGACTAGGAAACATGAAGGGCAGAGAAACATAGAAAAAGCTTACCTGAAAGCTGTCCCCTCTCACTTAGAATTAGACTAGAAGCTGGATGGAAGCATGCCACAGAATCAGACTACAGGCTTTCCTAAAGCTGTCCATAATTGCATTTGCACCAGGTTTCCATTGCAGAAAAATGCTTTGAACTGATCCCCCAAAAGTTGGTTGAATTGTTCATGTATGCTACCAATGCAGCCAGAATTCTGTATGCGCAGAAATGGAAAGAAGAAGTTGCCTGTTGAGGACCACCAGGACACCCCCAAATAAAGACACAGTTCATACAACAATTTTTGTTTTGGTTTTTTGGCATAATTTTGGCCACAACTTTATTGATTACAGTATGTGAGTGGTTGCTTAGGCATTGGTTAGTGACTATCTGTTCCCACTTAGAGGTAGGAACAGAACTGACAACTGCAAGCCTGCAAAAGTCAGTAAGGGTAAACATTTTTGGGGAGACAATAGAGCTGGGCGCCAGGCTCTCACCTCTCCCCAAATAATCCCAGGGGCTCTTGCGTGGCCCTAGCCCCTTGCTAGGGATTCGTACAAGAGCATGGTGAGCCCCTGGATTCCTTTAATGGAATACCCTTGCAGCAGCAGCATTGGAGGGGCTGGCACAGCCAACCATACCCCCTCCACCAACCAAAATTAACCAATGCCTAACCACAACCTTAGAGATGCGGGTGGCACTGTGGGTTAAACCACAGAGCCTAGGACTTGCCGATCAGAAGGTTGCGGTTCGAATCCCCGCGATGGATCGGTCCCTGCCAACCTAGCAGTTTGAAAGCACGTCAAAGTGCAAGTAGATAAATAGGTACCGCTCCGGCAGGAAGGTAAATGGCGTTTCCGTGCGCTGCTCTGGTTCGATAGAAGCAGCTTAGTTATGCTGGCCACATGACCCGGAAGCTGTACGCCGGCTCCATTGGCCAATAAAGTGAGATGAGCGCCGCAACCCCAGTCGGTCACGACTGGACCTAATGGTCAGGGGTCCCTTTACCTTTACCTTTATAGTCGATTACTTCTCGTTTCAGGGATTTTCACGGCATTTCATTTGTTTTGTGTAACCTACCTCACAGGGCTGTTGGGGGGATTAATGAAGGGGGGGAACCATATACTTATCATAAGCATCTGCAGCTACAGACACCAGTGCTGCTGCCCCCACCCAAGCAGAAACAAGCTGCGACTGTCCACACACACAACCCAGATCTTGCCAGTCCAGCACTTTGGCGAGCATAACCCGATTATCCTTCAAGAGGAGGGAGATGTGATGTCAACACACATCTGGGTGGGAAAAAAGGAGGAAGGGAATGACTCCTATATCAGGAGGAAGAAGGGAATGACTCCTATATGTCATTTTAGGGGGCAAAACTTAATTTTTGCAAATTTCTTCTGTAAAGGGTATTATAAATTTTTTTGGGTGTGCGTGAGGATTTCAAATCTGCTATTTTTGTGACTGGACAACATTTAGTTTGGAAAGCTCAATGTTTGATGAAAAAGCACATAAACTGCTTTGGGAAAACCAAGGAAATTCAGTTTTGCCTTCTGAAAATGTCAAGTGATGTTAATTAATAATAAACAGTATCAACATGCACTATATATATATAATATAATGGCAAGTACTTTGCAACCATTTTTAATGATTTCTGTGCAATTTCACATACATTTTACCTACCAAGAAAAATTTAATCATATTAATTTAACCAAAATAGCTTTTGAATTCCCAAGTCATGTTGCAATTTTCTAGCACCCCTCATTTTTTGGAATTTGAAAGTTGAAAAATTCAACACGCCATACTCATACATGCACCCCTGCCTATAAGGTCCTTGAGATACATTACTAGTTAATTAACAATTGTTAGGCACTCTTATTTAGCTTCAGTGGGATTTCCCCAATGTTCCCTTCAGCCATACACACTCAAGAGTTATTTTCCATTTCAATGTACAATTAAACAATTATATTTAACAATCCCTATGCAGAAGTAAATGCCACGATTCCTTGCAAGAAAAATAAAATGTAAATCTTGAGATATGCCAGATTATTAAAACAAAACAAAACACTACTTTTCTATGCTTCTATGGACAATCTTTGGTTATTCCTTTTATTTCTTTCACAGATTGCTGCACAACTTCCGAGCTTTGAGATTTATACACCAGCTACATTTTCCCCCTGTTATAATAACATAGTTCGCATTCCAGGGAGACCAGCCTAGTAGGAGGAACCAATAAAGAAAACTGATTCTTCTGTGTTGTTAAGTTGCAAGAAAGAGTATTTTTCTTATTCTTCTCCCTTCTGAAAAAAGGAAAAAATCTGGATGCAATAAGTTCCCATTCATGTACGGAGTGCAGCTTCTTTCCTTTTTTAAAACACAGAATGGAGGAAAAAGCCATATTTGGGGAGTAAACGTGTTTGGATGCAATGCCAACTATGACATCACAACCGCCTGGTGATTATTGTGTTAAATTTTAATCTGTGTATTATAAAATCAGTGTTGCTCATTAATTTTTCATTGTGAGAGGATTTTGTCCACATGTCATCATCAAAAGGAAGAAGCTGCGGGCCAATTCACATGTTCTATATTCCAGTCATGGAACTGTTCCCCGTTCCTACTTTCCCGCTGCAACGCAATGAATAAATTTTTGATGCATACGAATGGCTTCACTGTCTACCTGTTCTCTGTGGGTCTCTGACTGACTAAAGATTATGGCTTTTAGGTAGAACGTCTATAGCTGACTTATGCGAAGACCATTGGTTCAGCTAGCTCAGCTAATGTCTACACCAGGAATAGTCAATGTGATTGCTCTTGGACTATTGGCTGTGTGATAATGTGCATTCAGTGCTATATGCAACCACAGCTTTGGGCTTGTTGTACACATGATGCCTTCTCCATGCCACCCCTATTTCTCAGTCTAAAGCAAATTCTGCTGGAAGAGAATTTCCAGCAGAATCTGAATTTCCAGTCATATCTGAAGAACTGTGCACGCACACGAAAACTTAAACCAAGAACAAACTTAGTTTGTCTCTAAGGTACTACTGGACAATTTTTTATATATATTTCGACTGCATCAGACCAACATGGCTACTTACCTGAATCTGCTGGAACAGTTAGAATCAGTTTTGTGCTAATAATATGCTACCTACAAATGTGTGCACACAGAGAGTGCTTTCTTGGGTTGCCTCCTATTGAAACAAACTTACTGGTGTTGCAGGACTTTGCCACTCCCCCTGAAGGAGCGTCTCCACCCCCGTCGTTCAGTTCAAACACTGAGATCCAGCACCGAGGGCCTTCTGGTGGTTCCCTCACTGCAAGAAGTGAGGTTGCAGGGGACAAGGCAGAGGGCGTTCTCAGTGGTGGCACCCTCCCTGTGGAACGCCTTCCCATCAGATGTCATCAGACTATACAGCCTTTAGAAGGCAGTTGTGTAGAAAGCATTTGCAGATGACTTAGTAATAACATTACAGGAGCCAGAATCTAGTACAAAAAGAGTTTTGGAACTGATACAAGAATTTGGTCGGGTGGCAGGATTTAAGTTGAACAAACAAAAAACTAAAGTTTTGGGGAAAAACTTGACGCCTTTAGAAATAGAGGGGTTTCAGAAGGAAACAGAGTTAGCTGTGGTTAAGAAGGTGAAATACCTGGGGGTAATCTTGACGCCTAAAAATTTGAACTTGTTTAAGGATAACTATGAGAAATGCTGGTTAGAAATTAAGAAAGATTTAGAAACTTGGTCACGATTGAAGCTTTCCTTGCTGGGCCGAATTGCGGCTGTAAAAATGAACGTTTTGCCAAAGATGTTGTTTTTGTTTCAAACCTTGCAGATCGTGGACAGAGTGGAATGTTTTAGAAAGTGGCAGAAGGATATTTCAAAGTTTGTTTGGCAGGGCAAAAAGCCCCAAATTAAGTTTAAAATACTAACTGATGCAAAAGAGAGAGGGGGGCTTGCCCTGCCAGACTTAAGGTTATACTACGAAGCTGCAGCCTTCTGCTGGATGAAAGATTGGATTTTATTAGAGAACACAGATGTCCTAGATCTGGAAGGTTTTAATAACTTGTTAGGCTGGCATGCGTATTTGTGGTATGGCAAGGTAAAAACACATGGAATGTTCAAAAACCATATTGTCAGGAAAGCAATTTTTATGGTTTGGATGAAATACAAAGACTTATTGGAAAGTAAGACCCCGAGGTGGTTGTCACCAATAGAGGCCAAGGCTCGGAAAAAACCCAATATGGAGGCCGGATGGCCGAAATATTGGGAAATAATAGAAAAAATCGGAGATAATTGGAGGCTGCAGAGCTTTGAAAAATTAAAGGATAAGGTGCAAGACTGGTTTCACTATGCCCAAATTAATGAGGTGGTTAAGCTGGACAAAAAAACAGGTTTCCAGGTGGAAAAATCGAAACTTGAGACAGAGTTGTTAGAACCAAAGACCAAGGTTTTGTCGAGAATGTATAACTTGCTGCTTAAATGGAACACTCAGGATGAGATAGTTAAGTCAGCCATGATAAAGTGGGCTCAAGACATTGGGTACAACATTATGTCTGATGACTGGGAAAAGTTATGTACCACTGGTATTAAATTTACGGCATGTAACGCCTTGAAAGAAAATATTATGAAAATGATATATAGGTGGTACATGACACCAGTCAAGCTTGCAAAGATATACCATCTGTCCGATAATAAATGTTGGAAGTGTAAGGAGGCTGAAGGGACATTCTTTCACCTTTGGTGGACTTGTCCAAGAGTGAAGGCCTTCTGGGAAATGATCTATAATGAGTTAAAAAAGGTGTTTAAGTACACCTTTCCCAAGAAACCGGAGGCCTTCCTCTTGGGTATTGTCGGCCAAAAGGTGTTAAAGAAGGATAGAACGTTTTTTATGTATGCTACCACTGCAGCAAGAATTCTGATCGCCAAACATTGGAAGACTCAAGATTTACCCACACTGGAAGAGTGGCAAACGCAACTGATTGACTACATGGAGTTGGCCGAAATGACTGCCAGAATCCGAGACCTGGGAGAAGAAGCAATGGAGGAGGACTGGAAAAAAATCAAGAATTATTTGCAAAAATTTTATAAGTTGTATGAACTATAAAATGACGTATAATTTGAAACGCTAGCCCCAGCAATGAGAGTGCAATATTTATGAAATTGGAAAATAATATTGAAGGGATCAAAGTTTAAATGTTAAAAAGGATAATATATTCTGTTTTTAGAGTAAATGGACAATAAGGGATTTAAACCTAAATTGTAATTGAAAAGTACCAAAGAAACACATGAAACAAGGTTACAATTTGCTGATAAATTTATTATTAAGAATGCATTGTGCGGGAGATGTGGGGAAGTTCGATGGAAAGTTGAAATAAGCTGTTGAAGGGGTATGATCCTTTTTCTATTTTCTTTTACATTTTTCTTTCCTTTTTTTCTTCTTATGTCTTCTGTCTGTGTCTGAAAAAATGCAATAAAAACTATTTTAAAAAAAAGAAAATAGAAGGCAGTTGTGTATAAGGAAGTTTTTAATGTTTCATTAAGTTTTTGTATATGCTGGAAGCTACCCAGAGTGGCTGGAGAAACCCAGTCAGGTGGGTGGGGTAATAATAATAATAATAATAATAATAATAATAATAATAGGCAACACAGAAATCAGAGCAGTAACTTAGCCTCCTCTGTATATATCCTCTGTATATCAGTTGAACAATATACCAGTTTCCAGCCCCTCTCAAACGAGAACAACCACAAACCACTAAGTACAAAAATGGCCAGTGCACATTTCAAAGACTATGTGCGTACACAGTCTACAACTCCCATTAATCCCAGTTAGCTTGACAAATGATCACGGATGATGGAGTTGTAGTCCAGCAACATACAGAGAGTGCTATGTTAGCTGACCCTAGGCTACACTGGTTAGCAATGGCTCTTCAAGATCTTCAGCAGGAATATTATTATTATTATTATTATTATTATTATTATTATTATTAATACCCCGTCCATCTGGCTGAGTTTCCCCAGCCACTCTGGGCAGCTTCCAATTGAGTGTTAAAAACAATACAGCATTAGTCACGTAATCTGGGGAACCGGGTTCGCGTCTCCGCTCCTCCACATGCAGCTGCTGGGTGACCTTGGGCCAGTCACACTTCTTTGAAGTCTCTCAGCCCCACTCACCTCACAGAGTGTTTGTTGTGGGGGAGGAAGGGAAAGGAGAATGTTAGCCGCTTTGAGACTCCTTAAAGGGAGTGAAAGGCGGGATATCAAATCCAAACTCTTCTTCATTAAATATTAAAAACTTCCCTAAACTGGGCTGCCTTCGGATGTCTTTTAAAGATAAGATAGCTGCTTATTTCCTTCACATCTGAAGGGAGGACATTCCACAGGGCGGGCGCCACTACTGAGAAGGCCCTCTTGGCCCTCTGTTTCTCAGCCCAGCTAGAGAAACTGAGTGTTGACATTTAACATGGAAGCATGTGCTGAGCATAGGTGCTGGCTCCCTGGGGCCCTGGGTGCCCAAGGACCCACAAAATTCCCTATGAAGGAGCCGGGCACCCACAAATTTCAGCGCCAGGGCCATGCATGCTGCACAGAATCCGCGGCCATGGGGCCAATTTAGCACTCCTGACTCTGAGCTATAGCCGTCCCCCTTTTGGGGAAGTTGTGTGTTTATGTGTGTTAGCTTTAAGAACATAAAATCATAGAATTGAAAGGGACAATGAGGATCATGTAGACTAACTGTACATTGTATTTTCACAGAGAGCTTGTAGAAGTGTCCCTGTGCATGGTGAATGTGGTTGCATTAAGGATGCCATGCAACTCAAATGTTTGGTCAGCAAGATTTTGTTGTTTGTTGAAAGATCAGGTCAATACCCCTGTGTGTCCTTGAATAATTCTTATTCCTAGCTATTCTATCAATAGCTAATTATTCAATTTGTGTGCTTTTGTCCGCAGCCTCTGTCGGTATATCCCTACCATTGCTAAGAATCTTGTGGCTGTGAAACAAGAGGCAGTTTTGTCATATCACAAATAGAGAGGCAGGGCCTTCTTCTCCCCTGTTTAGGGAAGCTTTTAATGTTTAATAGACTACAGTGGTACCTCGGGTTAAGTACTTAATTCATTCCGGAGGTCCGTGCTTAACCTGAAGCATCACTTTAGCTAATAGGACCTCCTGCTGCTGCCATGCTGCCAGAGCACAATTTCTGTTCTCATCCTGAAGCAAAGTTCTTAACCCGAGGTACTATTTCTGGGTTAGCAGAGTTTGTAACCTGAAGCGTATGTAACCTGAAGCGTATGTAACCCGAGGTACCACTGTATTGTATTTTAATATTCTGTTGGAAGCCGCCCAGAGTTGTTGTTGTTGTTGTTGTTGTTGTTGTTCAGTTGAGCAGCTGGGTAAACTTTAAGGTTAGGATTAACAGAAGAGTTTCCACCCTCCAGAACACTTCCCTTTAGCAATCGTAAAGGAATCCTGGGGCAAGATTTACTTGAGACAAGTCTGATATTGGCCCCCAGTGTAGAACTAGTGAGACAGTTTGACTGTTGCTCAATTTGAAACCTAAGACATTTTGCATTATCTCTAGAGCTTTACAAAATAAGGTTTTCTTCAAGGATGCATGTCATGAGAAGAGAGAATTGGTTTCATGCAAAATGTAGACTCTGGAAGAAACCAGGACATTCCTAATACAAAAAACCCCAACCCTGATACTTTCCTGACAAATCTAATGTCTCATCTAGCTATGGCTTGAAAGTACATTTTGTGATACAGCTGAAACCACACCCACCGATTGCATCCATCCATATTCTCATTTTAGTGGCAGGAAATCCCTCAAGAAAGGGTTAGTTCCTTCAGCTAGGCATGGTCAACCAAATGTATTATTTGATTGGAGACAAAAAATATTTGATTTGCTTTTCAAGGAAGAGGAGGACTTGGATGAGTTCCTAAACTTTAGCCCCTGCTAGCACAGAAAGAGAAAGAACAAACACTTCCCCTCTCCTGTTCATCCAGATCACATCATGTTCCTCTTGTTAAGTGAACAAGAAACAAGAGTTTTAATATAGGCACCTTCTGTTCAGCTAGTGTCTCCTTCCTCAGGACTCTACAAAGAGTCTTGTGATGATTATGGCCACACAACTCCCTGATTCATGCCCCATCACGTATTCAGCCAGGTTCAGAGTCTAGATTCTTTCCTTGTTGACAGAAAGAGATTTACTCATTTCAGGACAATCCATCCAACTCCTGGAGGTGATCCCAGACACCGTTCTACGTCAGATCGTTCTTTCTCTAGAGTGGATGAGGTCAGATTTATGCTGCCACTGAGTGTTTCTGCCAACCCCCTCAGAATACCTGATGCACCTTTCAAATTTACAGGGATCCCTGATCAATTCTGCACACCTCATTCAATCTAAGAACTACAGGATGCTCAGAGGCTCTTCATGCAGATGATGATCCAATCATTCTCTTTCCTGTTGGACCAGTTAGAGCAAACTTATGACAGAATAGCCTATTGAAGAAGCCCACCAGGGTCTACCACAATGGGCACAAGGATGTCAGGGTAGAGAAATGTCTAGCAGTCTAGTTGTCCCTACATACTGTATCTCAGTATGGTTCTGGTTGCTCACATGCTGAACAATATTGTGATTCGAGGACCCGATCCCCTCTTGAGGAATGAAGACACAAGGACACAGTATATTAGGTTAATGGGCAAGAAAAAGGCCACAACTTTATTGATTACAGCATGTGAGAAGGTATTGGCTTAGGCATTGGACCACTGACAATTTGACTCCACCCACTCGGAGAGGGGTGAGTCTGAATGAGGGGTTAACCACCAGTAGGGGGAGCCTGTTGATGCAAATACAACTATAAGCTCTCCCCTGATGTCACCGGGGGTCGTGCCATGGCCCCCACCACACAGGGCATCAGACAGGATCCACGACCGCCAGATTCCTTTAACGGAATACCCAAAAGTGAAGGGGTAGGCGATGGCCACACCTTGCCCTTCCATACACCAACAACACATTCCAATGTTGCTCACATGCTGAACAATATAACCACCAAGGCTCACATCAACTGCTTGAGTAGACACAACACTGAGAGCAGGGGTGGAACTACATTGGTGGCCCCCTGAATCTTGAACTGTTATGGGAGCCCCTTCACACCAGTTACTACTGTTACCTTGTGGTGTTGTTCCGTGACAGATCATGACAATTTTTTTCCAAGGGATTGCATTCTTGGTATCCACTTGAATACTTTCTTGAACTCATTGTTATTCCTCTAAGCCAGTGTTCCCCAAACTTATGTCTCCAAGTGTTGCTAGACTACAACTCCCACCATCCCTCACTAGCAGGACCATTGGCCAGGGATGATGGGAACTGTAGTCCAAAAACAGCCGGAAACTCAAGGTTTAGAAACTCTGCTCTAGGGGTCTTGACGTCTGTTTCAAAGAGGGGAAATCACTTTAGTCACAGCATAACACCCAAATTAGCTGAGCATCTGCAAAGAGACTTTGGTGTGAAGGCAAATTGGTTAAACTGAGACAGAAGAAGAGTCCCTCCCTGGCAATTTTGCTCTAATTTGGGAACACTTCAGACACTCTCACCGAAACCCTTAGAACTAATTTCACCCGTAGTTCTATGCCACCCACAGCCCTCAATATGAAATGCAGATCACGCCTCTCTGAATCACAGAAATCCTGCATACAGGTGTAGATCAGTGGAGGAGCAATTGTGTTGCATGCAGAATTCCTTCCCCTCCTTCTCTCTCTCACACACAGAGAGAACAGCAGTCAAGAGGCTATATGAAAAAAGCAGCTTCCCACCCTAACCCACAAGGAGGTTAATTGGCTTCTTTCAGTTTCAATTTTGCATTGCGGGGTAAAAGCCTAGTGTGGAATTATCCAAATGGGGCTTTCTTCTGAACGGACATAGACGTAGGCTTGTACTACCAGAGTCCTAGAGAAAAACACAGGGTGTTAGAAAAGTATGTCATACTCAAGAGTAGACCCATGGGGATTCATGGAGTTAAGGAAGACTCACTTGTGTGTCTGTCTGCTTCTTCTGACATAGTTGGATACTGCCCAAATACTATAACAAGCTTGGAGACTATATAGCAAAATAATACAGTATTCATTTCAGTCTCTATATTCATGCCCGATGAAGGTATAAGAACATGCTAGTGGCTTTGTTCTAGAAATTAATAGCTGAACATTGGAGGGGGAGAAATGACCTGGACTGCCTGTCTTTAATTATTGCAGATTCCTGGCTGAATTCATGCTCATACAGAGGGATGTCATTTAGCCTATAAGACTTCATAGCCCTACCTAGTAATAAAGTAGGGTTACATTTCTGGACTAAAGTGATAACATGACCAAATCGATTTCATTAGTATATCTGTCATATATCCTGTTAATGATGGCTAACAGTGGAATAGAAGCTGACAACAATCTTTGAAAAACTGTGCAGATCAAAATTACATTACATGGACATTCATGAATTTTAATGTCATCCTTTTCATCACAGGTTTTTTTTTTTTAACCCTCTTGAAATTCTAAGCTCAGAAGAAAAGAATTAAACTTTTTGCACCTGCCTTGGCGGCTGTTATTTCCCTCTATTTCTGATGTTCAGGCACGAGTGCTGATTTTTATTTAGCCGAAACAGCAGCACCCATGCACAGGGGAGAAGTGCCGGCAAACTCTCTGAAGCTCTGAGGTTAGCAAAAGCACAAAACAAAATATTTCAGGGAAACAAACTAAAGTGGAAATGTCACCTGGCTTGTTAGGGAGCAGAACAGAAGACCAGATGGGAGGGAAACGTAATAGAGGGCACTGCTGATGGACTGGTATAAATAATAATAATAATAATAATAATAATAATAATAATAATAATAATAATAATATATTTATATTTATATTTATATTTATATTTATATTTATATTTATATTTATATTTATATTTATATTTATATTTATATTTATATTTATATCCCGCCCATCTGGCTGGGCTTCCCCAGCCACTCTGGGCGGCTTTTAACAAAATATTAAAATACAGTAATGCATCACATGTTAAAAGCTTCCCTAAACAGGGCTGCCTTCAGATGTCTTCTAAAAGTCTGGTAGTTGTTGTTCTCTTTGACATCTGGTGGGAGGGCATTCCACAGGGTGGGTGCCACTACCAAGAAGGCACTCTGCCTGGTTCCCTGTAACTTGGCTTCTCGCAGTGAGGGAACCACCAGGAGGCCCTTGGCGCTGGACCTCAGTGTCTGGGTAGAACGGTGGGGGTGGAGACGCTCTTTCAGATATACTGGACCAAGGCTGTTTAGGGCTTTAAAGGTCAGCACCAATACTTTGAATTGTGCCGGGAAACGTACTGGGAGCCAATGTAGGTCTTTCAGGAACAGTGTTATGTGGTCTCGGCAGCTGCTCCCAGTCACCAGTCTATCTGCCATATTCTGGATTAGTTGTAGTTTCCCGGTCACCCACAAAGAGCGCATTGCAGTAATCCAAGTGGGCGATAACCAGAGCATGCACCACTCTGGCGAGGCAGTCACTTCATGCAACAACACTTCACACCGCAACTTTTTGTTGTAGGTCCCACTGGTTATTTCTATTGTCACAAGTTAACAGCCTGAGCATGGAAGACGTTTCTACTAACTATAACAGGAGAGAGTCTTGCTGAATGTCTCCAGTGACTACTTATGGAAGAATGGATGAATCAAGTGTTGACGACGGACTCATTTCTTTTGAATGACTTGAGAGGTTTAGGACACCCAAATTGCTGTTTAGGAGACTGTTTGTGGAAGCTGCTTTTTGTATTAATAGACTTCGGGATTTAGTGTCCTCTTGCATCTAGTCCCTACCTTGTTTTAATGCTAATGAAGGTTCTGCTCTGCTGCTATCAGAAGGCGAATGGATCTCTTTGAATATCATGAATCATCTGATAAGCAGAGCATAAATGCATGAGAATTAATGGGGAAGGAGGGTGGATGCTAAAACTCAACTTACAGCTACAACAGATTTTTTTGCGCGTTCTTCTAAAGGGAACCTAAAGCGCAAAGAAGGCAAGGGGGGTCTTCCATATAGTGCAAGGATCTTTCAGACAGATAGACAGATATTTGTGTGTGTAAATAAAGCTTTCCAAGCTTCCTGCCTTGGAGCTAGAAAAAATGAAAATATTTTAAAAGTTCCTATCAATACCAAGGAAATTCAGACTTTATCATTAAGCCTTCAATATTATGCATGCTTACCTGTGAGCAAGCCTCACCAGACGTAGTGGTACTTTACTGATAAGTAAACATGGATAGGTTTGCACTGCAAAGCAGTGTGCCTAATGGACTGAGCTACCAATCAGAAAGTATATGGTTCAGATGTCAGATCCAGTATACCTCAAGGAGCGTCTCCACCCCCATTGTTCTACCCGGACACTGAGGTCTAGCGCCAAGGGCCTTCTGGCAGTTCCCTCACTGAGAGAAGCCAAGGGAACCAGGCAGAGGGCCTTCTCGGTAGTGGCACCCGCCCTGTGGAACACCCTCCCACCAGATGTCAAAGAGAAGAACAACTACCAGACTTTTAGAAGACATCTGAAGGCAGCCCTCTTTAGGGAAGCTTTTAAGGTTTAACAGACTACTGTATCTTAATACTTTGTTGGAAGCTGCCCAGAGTGGCTGGGGAAACCCAGCCAGATGGGCGGAGTATAAATAATAAATTATTATTAATAATATACATCATCTTTGCCACGAACTTCCTATATGGCCTTAGGTAAGACACACTAAGCTCAGCCCCCACCTTCTGCATTATGGGGAAAGGATTGTACTGGCTTTCCTTAAAAGGTTGTTCTAAGGATTGCAACTAGATAATGAAGTTGAGGTGTACTGAACACTTGAAAAGCACTACACAAATGTGAAGAGGTGATCGTACTAGCTGAAGTACTATCCTTACCTGCTTAACAGAAACTCAACCGCTCCCTCCCACTTTGAATTCAATTTGCATCCAGGCTCTTTCATGTAATTTGCTGTTAATACTAGAGTGGATACTTGGACACTTTGAACATGTGCAGAACCCATTCATCTCACCGCACTTTCTAAAGTCTGCTCCTTCCCGCCTGATGCACTTAGAATTAAGGAAGAGGGATTCCTCCTTGGCTCCCAAGGCAAGTTATCTTTGAATAAAATGGGGAGGGATTGTAGAGTGGGCATGGTTGTTGAAGTAAGGGTAGGAAAACACAGATAGGAACCTCAAATCGTGTATATGACTGACACTCTTCTTTGGAAGTTAAACCAATATCCAGACTTCAACATTCAAAAACTTTACATATAGAAACTTATAGATGAATTAAAACATAATATTTACAGTCACATGCTTCTCCAGGCATGGGTTTACAGTCTCGTCTTCTAAGTTTCAAACAACTGTATTTTCTTCCCTTTCCAAAGCTCAATACTCAGTCTTCTGTATCTCAATTAGGCCATGTCTTGCAGCTCCTATGAGAGATTTCCTCTTTTGCCTTCTGTAGCTTTGCTCTCTTTCAAGCAGAAAAGAAGCACTCCAACACTCAATTCAACTTAGCAGTGTTCACAGTGGATTCTAAAATGCAGTCATCTTGATTCACAAAAAATGGAGTCTCTCCTTCACTAGATCAGTGTTTCCCAAACTTTTTTGGGCAACGGCACACCTGTTTAATGAAAAAAATCTCGCGGCACACCACCGCGGCACAGCCCCGTGACATCAGCGCGCAGCGTCACGCCGGGAGGGACGCACGAAAGTGAAAGTTTTTTCCCTCCCCCTTGCCGGGGAACCTCCAAGCTTTGGGGGTGGGAGGAGGCAGCAGAGCGAGGGACTGAGGGATGGCGGCAACTGAGGCGGCGGCGGCTGTTGTGGTGGTGGCGGCGATAGCGGGCGGAGGAGGGGGCGGCGGCGGGGCTTGAGGAGCCGTCGCCGGGAGTTGCTGCTGCTGCTGTTGCTGCTGCTGCCCGGACATGCCGGCCTCCTCCTCCTCCGCTGTCTCGCGCTCCTCCCTTTTGCACGCGCTGCCCCGCCGCTCGGCACCACCACCGCGGAGCCGCCCCCGGCTCGACGCGGATCCTCGCCGCCGCCGCCTCTCACCGCCCGACTCGCCCGCCTCCCTCCCATGGCACACCAGCCAATGTCTCACGGCACAGTAGTGTGCTGCGGAACACCGGTTGGGAAACACTGCACTAGATACCTCCCATGTGACCAACGTTAGCCAGTCCCATGAGAACTACTAGAAATCAGTTACCAACCAAATTTCAACACATAGTAATGCATAGAAGCATTTCAGTGAACTAAATTACTTAACAGATTTTGCTTATGGGAGATCCTGGTTTCAGTCTAAACCCTGGATGGATCACTGAAAGGCATCAGCCTCAGTGTGTGTGTGTGTCAAAATTTCTGTCTCTGCTTAGAATCAGGAACGCTTATCCAAAGCAGTGTAGGTGAGCGGCAAGAACCTTGCCCTCAGCAACTATGTTCTTTAACAGGAGATTAATAGCTGGCCAGATAAGAGGAGGAAAACATATTGGAATGTAATGAAAAAAGAGTTAGCACAAACAAGGAGAATTGCCAAGGACAAGTTTGGGAGGGAAAGGTAACTTGAGTATGCAAGCCAAAACCTGCTGAAAAAGAATGATTGAGGATGACAACTGTATAAGATAACAAGAGTTCCTAAGTGGAAAACAGCTCCAAATATGGTGTGTCCAATTGGAAGACCAGGTAGAGTGTCCATGAGTTGTTCACGCATTGCTTTGGCCAATAATATTGCATAAATGATATGAACACGAGGATTGCATGTATTTACCTGATAGAAGAAGAGTATATAAGGCCATGTACCGTTGTCAGACCACACTTGTGGCAATAGCCTCATGGCTGACCATTCAGCACAGTCTTACTGATTAATAAATGTATGTTGAGCCTACGCCAGTGGCCAGAATTGTGGAAACCTTTTGGGGAAAGTGTATTTCTGAGGTTTGATGGATCATAACACCTGATTGGCCCTCTAAACACTCATGCTCATTGGCTACATTCAAATGAAGGAAAGTTACTGCATACGAACCTAAGCAAGTTGTGCTTCCTTTTTCTGGTTATTTGGCTATAACCTTTGATAGAATGCAGATAATTGAGCAAACTTTGTCGCATTACATTCTTCATTACATTATCTTTCCCTTGATATGTAATGTTATGGTATTACTCCAAAAAAGTGGGGTTATGAGCCATCAAACCTTGAAAACACAATATTCCCAAAAGGTTTCCACAATTTCGGCTACTAGTATACCTGACTCCTCTTTCCTTGGGAGCTTTTGGCAGTCTACTCCAAGGAAGGATCTCTAGGAATTTTCCTAAAAATGTGCACACATGCCTCTGTCTAACACACACACACACACACACACACACACACACACACGCACACATACAACTACCCTGCCTTCTTGCACATCCAACCAAGAAAGGAACAAAAAAGCTTCAAGCACTATGAACTGCCCTATCGCCCATTAGTCTTTGCCAAGCTCAGTGTATACGTGGTACACTCAATTGAGTGGTTATTCCACTCTCGTGCAGTATAAGACCACCAATTGCTACTAGCCGCTAGCCTTTATTCTACCTCAACTGTCAGAGGGATTAGGCCTCTGAATACCAGTTGCTGGGAACTGCAGAGAACAGAGTAGCACTCTGGTCCTGAGTTCAGGTTTCCCATGGACATCTGCTTGGCCACTGCAAAAACAGGCTGCTAGGCTAGATGGAGGAGTTTGGATCTGATATCCCACTTTATCACTACCCAAAGGAGTCTCAAAGCGGCTAATATTCTCCTTTCCCTTCCTCCCCCACAACAAACACTATGAGGTGAGTGAGGCTGAGAGACTTTGAAGAAGTGACTAGCCCAAGGTCACCCAGCAGCTGCATGTGGAGGAGCAGGGAATCAAACCCAGTTCACCAGATTATGAGTCCACCGCTCTTAACCACCACACCACACTGGCTCCTTGTCTCCTTTTGCTGGGCCCTTACATATGCTTATATATGTACCAAATCTCATATTTCATGCAGAAGCACGTTGCCAATAAAGTACCATTTGCTAAATTCCACATTTATTTTGTGCATGCCTCAATTCAGTGCTAAAGAAGAAGATAGGGTTGTTTGTGCATCGCCCTTTCAAGGTAATCAGCAATAAACGGTTGCCAGAAGAGAACCAAATTAAACTTTATATTGAAGCCCTGTGAGAAACTATATTTCAGTAGTTCACGATCTTGCACAGTGCTCAGCTATCTACAGTTTGCAGAGATTTTAACTGTAAAGAAATAAAACCCAGTGAAGTTTAAAGTTTAAGGGCCCTAGGCACCCTTTTGGCGGACTGAAATTTTGGTTGATAAAGCTTGCTTTCTTGGGAATCATCACTCTTGGAGATTGCCGGTTTGTCTGCAAACCTGCTTCTTTTATTCCTCATCTTGTGTTATATTTCTTGCTGGAGTTTGAGAAACAATTTAAATATTATCTTAAACGGATTAAGTCGAGACAGAGGTGATGTTTCGGTGTGAGTGGAAGCAAAACATCTCTTTCAGATGGAGCAGGGGCTGGATAACTCCAAACACTCCAACATTTCTCCAGTGAATATAGGGACCTTCTACCATACTCTCCAACATTTCTCTGATGAGAATAGGGACATCCTAGGGAAAAGTGGGACGTTCCAGGATCAAATCAGAAACAGGGGTGACTTCTGTAAATCCAGGACTGTCTCTGGAAGATAGGGACACTTGGAGGGTCTGTGATAGCAAACAGGCAGGAGCTAGGGGGCAGCCTCAGGTGTCTTCAATGCAAGAAAGGGCTATCCCCCTAAGCTGTTCTGTCTCTTCCCTGTGGGCTACAGATCTCTTTTTGGAGTCCCCGAGGCTGAACAGAGAGTGGCAGGTTGCAGCTGTGCCTTAGGTGTGCTCAGCTGGTAAGCCGCTGTTGTAGTTAATGGCATATGTTCAGGAGTTTAAACATAAACAGGGAACTTTTAGCGATCCCACCGCATAATTGCTGGTGAACATCATCCATCCATGCTGCAAGTTCTCTTTTACAAATGCACAGACATCATGTTAAATCCCCTGGTTGACCCACGGTTCCTGGCGGCTGCGCTAGCATTGTTTACAGTCTAAATCTAATTATGTTGTATTTGGGAATGAGAAGGAAATCAATATCTAATATTTATTTCCCCGCTGCTTTCCTCATCATGGCTAGCATGGCAGAGCAAATGCCAATATTGTGAACTCGTACCTTTTGCTTTGTTGCATTTCCAATGGCAGCGACAAGGTCGGTCGTGACGGAAGACATGGCAAATCCCCAAGATGTTCGACAATTAATAGGTGGTTATCAGACAGTGCAATCAAAGTCTGCAGGCAAATATCAATGCAGAGCAAATGATAACTGCAGGATCTCCGAGTATAAATGCCACCCTTTGATTTTAAGCAGAGAACTGTCACCTGATTATCTGTAAGTGCTTGACAGTTCACAGGCTAAATGCTTGTTAGAAGTTATTTTCCCCCGTTTTTTTGTTTTGTTTTCCTATAAATTACCTATCTAAAACCTGTCACTTCTCTAAATTATTTTCTGCTAATATGACCTCATAATAAATCAAGGGAAGTGTTGGGTGGATTGCATGAGAATAAGAATTGCAATCGTTATCTTCGCTGCTCTTCATGCTTAGGATTTTATAACTTTCTTAACCGGCCATGGAGGAGGTTGTATTTTCTCCATGACTTATTTTATGCTCCTGTTTCACCTCCCCAGTGGCTGGGATCCAGAGAGCTCCATGCGCATGCTTGAAGGAAATGAGGTTCTGTGAAGGAGGGTACTTCCATACTGTCACCGTTTCGGGGTGGGATTCAGTCACATACTGGCAAATTCCAGCCGTGCAATTTAAGTTGGTTTGCAACTCCTGCACAACAAATGCACCCCCTCAGAAAAACCCCAACTTCTTGCAGTAAAGTAAAGAAATGGGCAAACACACTGGAAAGTAGGAGATAGCATTTGCTTGGTGCAACATCATCTCATCTCCCAGCAAACCCATCAGCATGAATGCCCATTAAATAGCTGACATTGTCTAATCTGCCTGCAGACAAATCAGAATGAATGCTCAATAAGCAGGTCATCTGGAAGTGGCATGAGTCTCTCTTTTGACTGCAGTTCCTCATGCTCCATTGATTGCTGCTCCAGAGGGCTCCTTTCTGGAGTGGCTTTTTGGGCGGCTGAAAAAGAACAGGTGGGAAGGGATTTCAGAAGCCCAATGTACACACTGAAGCTTTCACTCTATCCCCGAGGTCCCAGCCCATGAATATCTCATGCCCAGTCCTGAGCTGGTATCAGACATGAAGTCCTCTGAGGATGAACCAGATTTCACTTTATTTAATGGTTCCTGGTTGTAGTTCCCTCTTTTTGTTGTCTTGTACCTTGCCTGACCCTCTCTGTGATATTGGACTATTGCCCAATCTTTCTTTTGGACCATGTTTTGAACTTAGACTCTTTCTCCATGCTTGGCATGTTTGGACTGGGGTACACCTTCAACCCTCTTCTCGATGGTGGGTGTTTTGCTGAGGCTTATAGCCCCTGAGTTTGGGACCCTAGTTCCTGATGGCAACTGCTGGAGTAGCCATGTGTTCTCTTTCCTACATAGACCAGTAACTGGGCATGTATTTGAAGATGAGCACAAACAGAAATTCCCAATGTGGTGGAAGGTTTCGAAACACATCCCATTCATGTGTTACTTATGCAAAGGTCATTCACATGTAGGTGAAGAGCCAAAGTCTCTGCCCATGTTTATTTGCAAGCTGCAATGGGTCAGGCTGAACTATAAACAAGCCTACATTTACATGTGCACATTAAATGCACTCATATTTTTGGAAGCTACCCAATGTCCCCTAGATGTTAAAGCATCATTGGTTGCCTAAAAACTTTGGCTAAGGATTCATATTTATAACAATGTCTCAATGTTCATTAACTCTCATTCCAAAATGGCATCTATTATAAGATATGGATGAAAGCTCTCTCCTGGAACGCCAAAAACATTGGACTCTCTCCCTCTTTTCTAATCTCAGCTGGTCCTACTGCACAATAGAGGCAATCAGTTAGAGACTGAGGATATGTACATCCCCCTCCTCAATCAATGGAGACTGCGCACTTGCTTTTTCTATGTCATTTACACACAATACAAATGTGCTGCACTTTTTAAAAAATTATATTTTGTCCCGGAAAAACACCCTTTGAGAAATTGGTTTCATTCTGAAAATAAAAGCTCACAGGGGATTGTTTCTGCATTGTTCCACAGTGTGTCCATTTGAAAACAGATACAGGCAGGACTGGTAATACAATGTGTGTCTGTGTTTCCACAATTGCCCAATGGGTGGGCATATATGGGTGGGCATATATCAACAGCCTTCTTCCTTCACCTGAGGCATTTGCAGGAAGGAAAAAGGTGTGGATAACCTAATCAAGGGGATGGTTTTCAAAAAACGCATCAAGTAACCACACTGTCAGGGGCTGGACTGAGGAGGAATGGTGGGGGCCATCCCCCTTCTCTTGAACCTTCCCGAGAACAGGAGGACAGTATAGATTTAGAATAGTGGTTTGCAGAAGGGCATAGTTCAGAGGCTGCAGAGGGGAGAAGCTGGGAAATATTGGGAGAGGAACAGCAGGAAGAAGAAGCACCAAATATTATTAATATTTTCATATTGAGATATTTGTAGAATAAATTTGGAAGAAATTCTTCCAACTTTTCTTCTTCTTCTTTCTCTCTGTTTCTTCTTCTTTTTTCCTTTTCTTCTTTTTTCTCTCTTTTATACTTTTTTAATATATGTGTGCTTATCTGAAATATATATGTATCTATGTATTTGCAATATTTTGCTTATATTTTGTAATAATTATGTGAAATAAATTAATAATAATAACAACAACAACAACAACAACAACAACAACAACAACAACAAAATGGAGGGAAAAAAGAAGCAGCACCAGGAGAGAGACAGCTGACAGACTCAGTGTCTTTGGAAAGCATTCCTGACCCCTCCTTCTCCCAGGACCAGGCGGGCATTGAGGGTAGTAGACGGGGGCATCTTACCTACAGAGCCTAGTGGCGTGGGGCGCCAGGAGGCAAAGTTCTGGAAGGTGCTAGGGAAGAGGCGGAGGCTGGACGCGGTGCCTCCCAGCATCAGCTCACCACCCTCGCCCGCCTCTGCCATGCCGCACCAAAGCAGCACCGTGCCCGGAGCCTCCATCTGCCGTGGCCTCTGTGGCACGAAGTGGCCAGCTAAGCTGGGAGGCGCCGTGTTCAGCCTCCACCTCTTCCCCGCTGGAGGAGCTGCCTTCCAGCCGCTGCCCGCCTCCTCTAGCCCTGCTAGCAGCGCCATCTTCCCTAAAAAAACCTCTGGGAAATGGGAGGGGCGCTGGAGGGATCTTTGCACCACAGCACCGGATATGCTTAAGATGGCCCTGGTGGTTGAATAGAGAGCTCAGCCGCAGAAAGCTCAGATTAGCTGACGCAGGAGTGACATCGAATAGCGGAGATGTAGGGGTGCTGGGTTTTACTTGGAGCAAAACCTTCCTTTGTTACTCTCTGTGAATTATTGAATACCATAGATTCCGGTGTATTAGGCGGCTGGATGTATTAGACGACCCTCCAAATTGGCAGCTCCCAATTTGGGGGGTCGTCTTATACGCTTCGGCAGCTTTGCTGGGCAGCGGCAGTGGGCGGTGGGCTCCACGCCGGGAGGAAGCTGGCCGGAGAAGCTGCCCAGCGATGCTAAGCCTGCCATCCACTGCTCCTGCCCAGCAAAGCTGCCGCTGCTGCCGCAGTGAGCGGCGGGCTCCGTGCCGGGAGGAAGCCACCCAGTGAAGCTGGCTTAGCATCGCTGGGCAGCTTCGCTGGGCAGCTTTCTCCAGGCGGAGCGGAGCCCACCGCAGACATACCTGGTGTATAAGACGACCCCCGGCTTTTTAACCTCTTTTCCGGGGTTAAAAAGTCATCTTATACGCCAGAATCTATGGTAAATCAGTTGGTAAGAACTTTTGTTGTTTCTCTGATTCTTGGCTGCCACTGTGGGAGGAATCTGATTCCACGTAGTACGACACACACTCATCCTTGTGGACAGCAGGATCTAAAAGATATTTATTGGGATTTTCAAAATATTACCAAAAGGGGAAAAAATAAAATAGAGACAAGAGAAAAATTCCAAATGAAAGGGGGGGAAACAAATAAAAATAAAAATGCAAAAAACACAAAATTTTAAAAACATTTAAAAACAAATTCATTATTTTCAAATCCTTAACTGTCATTACCTTCTTTCTTAGACCTCCTCCTCCTCCCTTTCTTTGTATCCTAGTTATTAATTATCCCAGCAAATCCTTGACCTTATCTTTCTATAATAAAATAAACCTTAACACTTAAAACTTAAATCTTATCCTTACCAACTTCTCATAATCATAATATTCTTTCATAATTCTTTAAACATCTTTACTAAAGCCAAGTATTTTCATTCCAACATTTCCCTATCATTCATCACTTTTATAAAACAGTTCTAATAGTAAGAAAAAGAGGCATAAACAAATCCAATCTTCATCCAGCGTCCCTTCCTCCTGGTTCCGGATTTCATCAGTCCTTATTCCCATCAGTCTAGCCCATTAACCTGGCAACCTTATGTCCGAGGCCCTCAAGTCTCTTCCATGACCCTTCTGCGGCTCTTCTTCATATTTGTAACTGTATTTTCCCTTATCTCTTGCTCGTGATAACTCCAGCTCGCCAGATCAGCCCCTTTTCCATGTTCAGTGGACAGCAGGATCTAGACTCTACATTGAAAGCAACATGTTGAGGATGAGCAGGAATGATGCCAGACTGGGGGAGAAACTACACTTTTTGCACTACAAATGGGTTACCTGTTCAATGCTTTCTTTTCTTTTCTTTTTTTGGACTTCCATATGACAAACATTTTCAATTAGCCGATTATCTTAAGAATCTTTTTGATGCAATATACCATATAGCTTCTGCTAGCCTTGTCCTGTGATCCAGTATATTACTGCTGTGGTATGCAGCTGGATCATATCTTACTTTTCTGTTATTTTAATTCCAGAATTCATAACCAACCAACAAGGCCGATTCTGGCCTTTTTGCCTGGTACATCAGTAACATTGTATGAAGACAGGAACTTGCCTTACACAGAGACAATTGGCCCACCTAGTTTGGAATTGTAAAAACTGGCAGGCAGCAGCTCTGAGACCTAAATGAAGATGGCAGAGATTGAACCTGAGACCTTCTGCATGCAAGGAAGGTATTCTACCTCTGAGCTACACCCCTTCCCCACTTTAGTTTAACTGTTTTTGCTAGCAAATAGAAGCCCTGGGAGGGACGACGGTGGCGTTGTGGGTTAAACCACAGAGCCTAGGACTTGCCGATCAGAAGGTTGGCGGTTCGAATCCCCGCGACGGAGTGAGCTCCCGTTGCTCGGTCCCTGCTCCTGCCCACCTAGCAGTTCAAAAGCACATCAAAGTGCAAGTAGATAAATAGGTACCGCTCCGGCGGGAAGGTAAAATGGCGTTTCCGTGTGCTGCTCTGGTTCACCAGAAGCGGCTTAGTCATGCTGGCCACATGACCCGGAAGCTGGATGCCGGCTCCCTCGGCCAATAAAGCGAGATGAGCGCCGCAACCCCAGAGTCTGTCACTAATGGTCAGGGGTCCCTTTACCTAGAAGCCCTGGGACAGTATTAAACACTATTGGGGGGGATTGGGATTTCCTCTATCTTCTTCACCCTTGACATCTCCAAATGTGCTCCCCAGGGTGCAAGGGGGAAGGAGAGGAAAGAGTGTTAATGTTGAATACAACCCCTGGTATTTCTTTGATGGTGGCAAAATGCCTGGCAGTGAAACGATTGATAATAATTTCATTATTTATATGCCACCCATCTGACTGGGTTGCCCCACCAACTCTGTCGGGTGGCTCCCAACAAAATATTAAAAACACAGTAAACCATCAGCCTTTAAAAACTTCCCTGAACTTGCCTTCGGACGTCTTCTGGAAGTCAGTTGTTTATCTGTATGACATCTGATGGCAGGGCGTTCCACGGGGTAGGCGCCACTACTGAGAAGGCCTTCTGCCTGACTCTATTTTTATTATCCCACATATTGTCCTTGAAAATGTTATCTGGGTTTGGTATTGTTGTTGTTTTTTAAATTCCCCCAAGCATTGCATGCTATCTGTTATTTTGTTCTTTGATATTGCACCTGAAGCTGAATCTGTAACGCTTTCAGTTTTGGTCTGTTGGCTGTAGAACACACCCACACCCACACACAAACACAAGCACACCCCCAATGGAATGACAGTCATTTCGTACCACTGAGTTTCGGCATCTATCGGTATTCCACTCAGAGACACCAGTGGATGGAGCTAGCCTGGCCAGGCAACCCCAGTCGTGTGACACTGTTTCTTCTATACATGAGTACTTGATCCATGAGTGTGACCAAGGTCACACACCCCACTATGTTTGAAGGCATTTGTTTTCAGTGAAGAGAATGTGCACTGCAGCCTTTTCCCTCACACTTGAAATAAATGTTTGCCTTCACCCTTTTTCAACTGCCCTTGAGGGTCGGTGGATGAAATGGCAATCTTACTTGCTTCTATCCTCACAAGTCCCCCATCCCCGCCAGTTAAGATATGTGCCTCTCTGCAAATATCCATAAGAGAGAAGTATTTGGAATCATTCTAATTTTAACCATTTTTAAGAGAGATGATTATCAAGAACTGCCGGCCCCCATGAATACTTGACAGGCAGCATTAACAGCAATATTGTTCTTCTTGATTTATAATTATAAAAGAACATGCTACCTGTAAAACCGTTATCAGGTTTTCAATAGAATCTGATTACAGTGTGAAATATACATATGATGAGGCTGGTTTTATAATACGGGGTGTGTGTGTGTGTGTGTGTGTTTTGGTTCTACAGATTGGGTTTCTCAAACTGTGTTAACCGAGCAAAGCTCCAAGAATTCAAAATAATACTACCACATCAGAGTCCCAACTATCTTGGCAGAAGGTGTTAGCATGCCTTCTAAAGGGCCCTACAGAGCTGGTCTGATGAGCTTTGCATCTACCCACACAGTGAAAATAGCTACTACTTTAACCACTACACAATACAGTTTTCTCCTTCTAGCCACCCAGTGCTCCAAACAGAACATTGTTATTTCAAGCTTCAGCAGTAAACAGTCCATGAAAGGCAAAAGAAAGAAGCTAAGGTGAAGATCTGTGAAAGTGGTATAAATGGATATGGCTGTAAGGGAAATTAATTGGTATACTTCCATCTTAAGGTTACCATTAACCCATGAGATTGTTATGGATATGAAATAATAAAATGGGCCATTTGACTTTATTTTCTTTTGACCTTGGGTTTGCCTTTAGCAACTCATGTGGTTGTCAGCAAAGTATTTTAATAGCCACTATTAGTTAATTTCTGGCAGCTGTTTCTTTTCCAGATTCTTTCTTATCCTGGGATGGCAGGAGTATCACATCAGGGTCGGGATTAGGGTCAGAGAAACAGCCTATTCTTTTGTCTGCTTTTCAAAGTTATTTTCACAAAAGGGATGTCTTTCAAAACAAAGTCCCTCATGACGTGAGTCTTAAAAAAATAATTATTCTATTTTAAATATCTGTGTCGTTGGAAATATAAATAACTTACATTTATTGCTGCTATGCGTGGTTGATTCTCCTGAATCTTGCAGAGATCTTCAGTACCGTCGACTATAGTACAATGGTACCTTGGTTCTCAAACTTAATCCATTCCAGCCGTCCATTTGACTCCCAAAACCGTTCAAAAACCAAGGCGCGGCTTCCAATTGGCTGCAGGAGCTTCCTGCAGGAGTGTCGGATATTCGGCTTCTGAAAAATGTTCGCAAACCACAGCACTTACTTCTGGGTTTGCGACGTTTGGGAGCAGATTTGTTCGACAACTAAGCTGTTCAAGAACCAAGGTACCACTGTATCCTCTGGGTCATCAAGCTGAGATGGAGATAACTGGTACTTCTCTTCAGTGGCTCCAGTCCTGTCTGGAAGGATGGACCCAGAAGGTGATGGTCAGTTGTGAATACCAATGGTCCATCCTGTCTCCTATGCATCTTAGCAAGTATATGAAACTACAAAGAGTTTTTTGCTGGTGTTATCAGTATGTAGATGAGACACAGCTCTGCTTCTCTTTTCCATCAACCTATCCCAACAAGGCATAGGAAATGATTAGCCAACACCTGAAGTCCCATTTAGGAGCAGATGGAAGTGAACCAACTGAAACTTAATGTAGGTAAGGCAGAGGTACTGTTGGTCGAGAATACTGGTACTGTAATCGGTCCCAGGCGGGTAGTCATCCTCCTAAATAAGCAGGTATGTAGATTGGGGGTAATCCTCAATTTTCCCTGAATGCAACCACTTTTCCTGGATGCTCAACTATGGTGGCAATTGCAAGGAATGCCTTTTATCGGCTCCAGCTAATAAGCCAGCTGCAATGTTTCCTGGAAAAGTTCAACTTGGTCTCAGTTGCACCCAAGATGGACTACCACAGCGCACTCTACTTGGGGCTGCCCTTGAAGAATTTTGGAAGAAGAAGATGAAGAGTTTGGATTTGATATCCTGCTTTATCACTACCCTAAGGAGTCTCAAAGCGGCTAACATTCTCCTTTCCCTTCCTCCCCCCCAACAAACACTCTGTGAGGTGGTCTTTTCTTTAGAAGTGCTGTGGCTCTGGAATGTTATTTCCATTTAAATTTGGCAAGTTTCCTCTCTGTGTTCTCTCCACAAGAAACTGAAGTGGCCTTCTAATGCACAACATCTTTTTGCTGTTAATTTTGAGCATCAACATTTTGAGCATCAACATTTTGAGCATCACCACTATTGGTTTATAATGCTACTAGCATTAAAAAAATAACAACTATCAGTCTTATTAGTAATATTTGTATATCATATTTTATCGGATGCCGTAAGCAATTTGAAAAGCTCTTAAGTTAACATATACTCCTAAAACAATCCTGCAATGGGTGTAGGTTGCTCAATAGGTTTAACATAGCTGGGATCAGATACAGGCTGACTGAAATTAACAATGTACTGTGGCCAGAATTGTACCCTTATATATAATCTTCCCCTTGTAAAAAGGTAAAGGACCCCATGACAGTTAAGTCCAGTCAAAGGTGACTATGGGGTTGCAACGCTCATCTCGCTTTCAGGCCAAGGGAGCTGGCATTTGTCCACAGACAGTTTTCTGGGTCAAGTGGCCAGCATGACTAAACTGCTTCTGGTGCAACAGAACACCGTGACGGAAACCAGAGCACACAGAAATGCTGTTTACCTTCCCGCCGCAGCGGTACCTATTTATGTACTTGCACTGGTGCGCTTTCGAACTGCTAGGTTGGCAGGAGCTGGGACAGAGCAACAGGAGCTCACCCTGTCGTAGGGATTTGAACCGCCGACCTTCTGATTGGCAAGTCCAAGAGGCTCAGTGGTTTAGACCACAGCGCCACTTGCTTCTCTTTTATTCATTATTCACACAGTGACTGTGTGTGGCTTTGCATGTTAGGGGAAGTGCTAATAGCCAGATTGGTGAATGGCTTGCCCATCCACTCTTGGTGTTTCCAAGGTAATGTGCATGCAAGCCTTGCTGTCTACTCACATGTTCTGCAAAAATTCAGTTATCCAAACATAAGCAATTATGCCCAAACCTTGCTATAAACACTTCAAATTTAGATGTCTGAACAGCCAGTTTGCCCAATTCCTTATTTCCTTACTTGTTTGTGCTATGCTGGCCAGAGGCAGCCATGTTCAGTTAGAAACCGAACAAGGAGCAAGGAGGCAGTGGAGAGACCAAATAAATCAGTGAGCGAGAGTGATTAGGCAAATCTGTTTTTACTTTGGCTCTCTGTCGCTGGATGGCCATGAAGTGACAGGAGAGATCAGACAAATGGTGGACTGGAAATGCTCCCATAGGAATCGGGGAAATTGTGGACTTCTTGTGCAAACGCTTGCCTAACAAACCATTTCCAGGGAATGCATTTACAAAATGGGACTTAATATTGGGAGTTCTGCATATCTCTAGTACTTAGGTTGGGGGCTCGTCAAAGAGCAAATACTCCTGAACCCCAGGAATAACCTTAATATAGAGTAAAATGCAAATGAAGTCAAAAAGCCAGGTCATGGAACTAAACTGGCTGTGCTGTGCTTGCTTTAGATGCAAGCCAGGAAGCTCATTTGCTTTTGCAGAGAGTTTAGTGCTGCAAGCGGGTATACATTTGCAAGTCGGCTTCCTTGTGGCTTAGATTTTAAAAGCTGCCACGTGGCTGGTTCAGAAGTGTGAAAAATCCAAATGTGACTCAATGCAGAATTCTGATTAATTGCCAATGCCAGTCACCTTCCAGGGTGGAAGCATGAATTAATGTTTTACTAGACATTGCTAAATGCAAAAGGGCTTCTTTTATCCCTGGATAAAATAGATTGCTACTGCCGTGTCTCAGGTTCATTTCTGTGAGTAATTAACTTGTTGACAGACCATATCCCTACGTAAAAGAATAGATTCCATTTAATTACACTCGAGTACCTAGCTTTGGAAAAGGCAGCTGAACAATGGATTGTCTCTGCACTGGATTAATTTCAGATATGGAAATAAAGATGAACATCTTCCCACGCAGAAACTCCTTGCTTGTTTGTGACTTGATTTTGGGTTTACTCAGGACTGGCATGAGGCATTGTGCTACTGAGATGAAGTAATTTGGATCATCCATCAATTGCCTTCTTGTGGCCTGATCTCATCTGCCTCCTCTCTTCCTGCACACACACCGGGCAGTAGTTTTTACTGCTGCATCAGTAGTGGTAAGGTAAAAGGTAAAGGACCCCTGGATGGTTAAGTCCAGTCAAAGGCAACTATGGGGTTGTGGCGCTCATCTCACTTGCAGGTTGAGGGAGCCGGCATTTGTCCACAGACAGTTTTCTGTGTCATGTGGCCAGCATGACTAAACCGCTTCTGGCACACGGAGGACGGTGACAAGTGCCAGAGCGTACGGAAACATCGTTCACCTTCCTGCCACAGTGGTACCTATTTTTCTACTTGCACTGGCATGCTTTTGAACTGCTAGGTTGGCAGGAGCTGGGACAGAGCAATGGGAGCTCACCCCGTCATGGGGATTCAAACCGCCAACCTTCTGATTGGTAAGCCCAAGAGGCTCAGTGGTTTAGACCACAGCTCCACCCATGTCCCTTACATCAGTGGTGGTAGTACATGAACGCCTATGGCCTTCTGTGCTCTCCCCCCCCAATACCACACCCTGAAGGAGTTATGCGTGGGTCCTTCCTTGGAGGTGAGTGGACTTGGAAAATTCTTGTTCTGCTGCTGCTTTTGGAGAGCAATTAAAGTTTAATTGTAGTAAACGGCAAAACTTTAAACAGGCTCTGTGTGGCAGAGGCACCACTGGGGGGCTCAGGGCCCCCCAATCTTTCAAGGAGGGGATAGGCTCCCCTCAATAGTACCCAGCAATGTATGCATGCCACGCGAAGTGCTTACATCACCCATTCATGCTGCGCGGGACGTGAGCATGTCACACGGTCTCCGTGTGTGACATAAGCATGTCGTGAGGTGCTGACCCCCTCGATCATGGGGGCAAGCCAGCCCACCTGCTGTGTGGCCACTTCATTGCTGGGGAAACGCAGGCAGATGGGTCGGATATACATACTAGTAATAGTATTAGTAGAGGGACGCGGGTGGCGCTGTGGGTTAAACCACAGAGCCTCAGACTTGCTGATCAGAAGGTCGGCGGTTCAAATCCCCACAATGGGGTGAGCTCCCGTTGCTCGGTCCCAGCTCCTGCCCACCTAGCAGTTCGAAAGCACATCAAAGTGCAAGTGGATAAATAGGTACCGCTCCGGCGGGGAGGTAAACAGCGTTTCCATGTGCTGCTCTGGTTCACCAGAAGCGGCTTAGTCATGCTGGCCACATGACCTGGAAGCTGTACGCCGGCTCCCTCGGCCAGTAAAGCGAGATGAGAGCCACAACCCCAGAGTTGGCCACGACTGGACCTAATGGTCAGGGGTCCCTTTACCTTTAATAGTATTAGTATATTGCAACACTTTAATCTAAGGAAGGAGCTTTTCTCAGAGCAGGAACAAGCAACACAGAGAGCTCTTTAGGAGTGCTGCCAGCCACTTACTGCAGTGGTGTGAATGGTCATTATGTCCGAAACAGAAGCTGCTAGGTCACGCTAGGGGTCAGTTCAGCAGCTGGTGTAGTGGCCAGTTAGCTGGCCAGTGAGCATCATGGTGGCTGGTAGCTCTGCTAGTGGGCAGAGGCAGGAGAAACAGATGATCACTTCTGATCTTTCACCTGGGACAAGGAGCTTGACTTGATCTAAGGGGTGGACTGGCCCTGGGTTGATACCATGGGGCATTTATGTTTGCTACTCCATATACAAGTAACTAAGTTCTGCTCGGGAAAAGAAAACATCAATTATTTACATCTCCACAGACATGTGCAGCTGACAAATTTCTGCAACTAACTCCCAAGAGAGCAATCAGCATTTCTGCCACCGAAAATGTTGACACACAAGTACCTATTGGATAGCGCCAGTGATATCATTGACTATTAATGAACTATAAAGTCCTCTTAACCCATACGATATTTAGAAGGTTTTTTTCCTTGTCCCAGGTATTTCTAAAAATTGGAAATATTTTTAAAATGTAGCACGAAAACTAATTACCCATTCTGTGCACATGTATATGTAGTTTGCATCACTCCCATGCCCTGCACTCTAGATTTGGCTTGAAAGCAATTGGTTTCATTCCAGATGTTTTTGAACCTGTCTCGGCAGTGTTAAGGGTTTCCCCTTTGGGCTACTAACGACTAGTAAATTCTGATATGTAATAAAAAATATAAATGCAGATTGAGTAACACATTTCCCCCTCTGATATGTTTGGTCTGGTGGTTGGGCAGACCTTTGACCCAGCCAACAGTGGCAGGGGGAAATCAGCAAAAGGCTTACAATCATTTAAAATATTCTGCGTATAATATAAAACTTTGGGGGTTATGAAGCATAATCTAAGAGTTAGAGTACTCTGGGCTCTACTGTTACCCACAGCATGCTACACTTTGTTTTGTTTTGAATGGAGAAAGCACATTCCTGCCTGCAGAGATGTGCTCATTTCAGAATTAAGGGTACTGGCATGATTAGCATATGGTATGGCTTGAAGCTATGGTTCCGTATAGTTAAAGCCATGGTTTTCCCAGTAGTGATGTATGGAAGTGAGAGCTGGACCATAAAGAAGGCTGACCGCTGAAGAATTGATGCTTTTGAATTATAGTGCTGGAGGAGACTCTTGAGAGTCCCATGGACTGCAAGAAGATCAAACGTATCCATTCTTAAGGAAATCAGCCCTGAGTGCTCACAGGAAGGACAGATCCTGAAGCTGAGGCTCCAATACTTTGGCCACCTCATGAGAAGAGAAGACTCCCTGGAAAAGACCCTGATGTTGGGAAAGATTGAGGGCAGTAGGAGAAGGGGACGACAGAGGAAAAGATGGTTGGATAGTGTTCTCAACGCTACCAGCATGAGTCTGACCAAACTGCGGGAGGCAGTGGAAGACAGGACTGCCTGGCATGCTCTGGTCCATGGGGTCACGAAAAGTCGGACACAACTAGACGACTTAACAACAACAATGGCTTGAAGGATAGAAAAACAGAATTCCCTCCTTTGCAAGAGGGAGTAGGGGTAGGGTGGTAGGAAAGGGAGGGGAGGGGTAGGGAAGGGAACTGAATGGAATGTGGAATGTGGAAGTGGGAGATAAGAATTGGGATGGTAGGGGCATGGGAGGAGGGGGCTAGTTGAATGTGAGTCAAGGAAATGGGGGGCGGGATAGAGAAAGAGCACGAGGTTGGGGGTTGGGTTAAAAGCCAACCCATAACCAGGATTCCGTTCTCCTTGAGGTTTGGTTAAAGTCACAAGTTAAGTGCGTCATCAATATCTGGAGGGTCTAGGACGTAGGAATCTGCATCGTTTGTTGCAGTGATCTACTCTGACATGTGTTAGGCATTTGCAGGATATTTCACTCCTGTTTGCATCCTTCCAACCTTCCTTGGAAAGTCTCTCTTCCATTGTCTCTCTTACCATTGCAGAGGTAGGTCAATTCCAGGAGTGTTGAGGAGATCTGCTGCTTCCAGTCTACTTGTAGCTGTGAGCTGACCCCCTCATGACGCTTAGATGGAAAGGGAAGCCTCAGCAATACTTACCGTATTTTTTGCTCTATAAGACTCACTTTTCCCCTCCTAAAAAGTAAGGGGAAACGTGTGTGCATCTTATGGAGTGAATGCAGGCTGCGCAGCTATCCCAGAAGCCAGAACAACAAGAGGGATTGCTGCTTTCACTGTGCAGTGATCCCTCTTGCTGTTCTGGCTTCTGAGATTCAGAATATTTTTTTTCTTGTTTTTCTCCTCCAAAAACTAGGTGCTTCTTGTAGTCTGGTGCGTCTTATAGAGCGAAAAATACGGTAATTCCAACTTCTTGCAGTTCAATCATGCAAGCACAAGGAGGTCAACAATCACCCATGGTGTTAAAATTAGGCTATGAAAAAAGGACAATATTCGCACCGCCAATAGTCTGAGTAGTATAAATTTGTAGACACATTACAGAATCAAGTATGCAAATATAATGCAAACAGATATAGCTAGTGCAATCATCTCGCTCCCCCAAAGTATTATTATTAAATAACAATGCACATTCAAAAAACCTCTGAACTGATTCATTCAGTTATGTTGTTCTTTGGGATATCTCAAGGATAGGCCCTAAATGAGCAACAAGGTCTTGCAGTTAAGCATAATTTATCGCCTAGGAAGGGGTCTGGTCAAACCACATTAATTATATAATTGCTTTATATCTAAAGAAGAGAGAAGGCACAGGTCCTAAAATGCTTAAATCAGAATCATTTAGAAGCAACTTGATAGATATTAAACACCTCTGAGAAGGAAAAATGCTGCAGGCAGTTTTCTTAATAAGTCTGGTTTGGTTAATTATTGCCTAAAGCAGTTCTGAACTAATTATTTACTCCCCAAGGGGGACTCCACGTTTTCGGCATAAAAGTGCCAGAGATTGATTTTCCTTAATTGACAGCATACAGTACTAGGCAGACCACATGGAGCTGAAGGTTAAACCATTTATAGAAAGCAATAGCCAGGCCCCTACAGAGTACCAGGCAATGCATCAACGCGGATGGGAGACCCGAGTCCCAAATCGCGGCACTTTCAGAGAAGAGGCTTATTTGTCTCTGTCATCTGGCCTTTACGGTTCATTTAACATCTTAAATAGCCTGAATAAATTAACTCGGTTTCATAGTTACACATCTTCCCCCACATCAAAGACTTGCATTCCCATTCAACAGGGGATTTGGGAAGGTTTTAATAACTTTTTCAGCACGCAGGTAATAAAGGTTAGGTATTTGTCACTCTACCTGAAATGCTGGTACTGGTAACATGCTTAAAACAAGTTCTTACTTACTGCTAAAGGTTCCTGTTAAATTACATTCTAGTAGAGGAGTTTCTGTGCGCCAGAAGCGGACCCAGAAAAATTGTCTGCAGAAGCGAACAAACGCCGGCTCCCTCAGCCTGTAGAGCAAGATGAGCGCAGCCCTGTTTAGGGAAGTTTTTATTGTTTAATGCTGTATTGTAGGCTTCCTCAACCTCGGCCCTCCAGATGTTTTTGGCCTACAACTCCCATGATCCCTAGCTAGCAGGACCAGTGGTCGGGGATGATGGGAATTGTAGTCTCAAAACATCTGGAGGGCCGAGGTTGAGGAAGCCTGCTGTATTGTGCTTTTAACATTTGGTTGGGAGCAGCCCAGAATGGCTGGGGAGACCATAAATAAAGTTGTTGTTGTATAAAGTTGTTGTTGTTGTTGCTGCTGTTGCTGTTGTAATTTTATTTTATTTTATTTTATTTTATTTTATTTTATTTTATTTTATTTTATTTTATTTTATTTTATTTTATTTTATTTTATTTTATTTTATTTTATTTTATTTTATTTTATTTTATTTTATTCTGTCTCTCACTGAGGCCCTTTGGTGCTTTTTTCTCTTAAGGACTCATCACCCAGGGCTTACTACCTTAAGAAGAAGCAAGCCTGGCATAATTAGCTTTTAACACTTGTTTTGTTGTTGTTTAGTTGTGTCCGACTAAGACACGACCAGAGCACGCCAGGCACTCCTGTCTTCCACTGCCTCCCGCATTTTGGTCAAACTCATGCTGGTAGCTCCAAGAACACTGTCCAACCATCTCGTCCTCTGTGGTCCCCTTCTCCTTGTGCCCTCCATCTTTCCCAACATCAGGGTCTTTTCCAGGGAGTCTTCTCTTCTCAGGAGGTGGCCAAAGTATTGGAGCCTCAGCTTCACGATCTGTCTTTCCAGTGAGCACTCAGGGCTGATTTCCTTCAGAATGGATAGGTTTGATCTTCTTGCAGTCCATGGGACTCTCAAGAGTCTCCTTCAGCACCATAATTCAAAAGCATCAAATCTTTGGCAATCTTAACACTTGTTAGATCCAGGTATATTAGAGTAGGCTTGCACTCAACTTATCATCCCAAGCCCTAACTAAACTCTAACACTTACTGGTTCCAGGAATGTAGAAGTGCCTAGCACCCACAAACTTATAATAATGGTTTATAGAGGTATCAGAACTACTTGTTATGGCCACAGGCAATTTCTCAGTGCTGGCCTGTCTCTACAAGCAACTAAGTGAGCCCCATGACTTTTATTCATTTTTTAAAATCTGCAATATGCTGCAGAATATGCTCGCTTTATTTCTATCCCAAATGTATTTGCATTGAGAATTTGTGAAATAAATAAAATACATGCACGCATGTGAACTGTTGTGTCCTAGGAAGGCTTGCCCTTCTGAATCTCGTGCATGCCTTAGGAAGTGTTACGCTGAGAGCTGAATGCTTCTATTGATACGCATAGGAGTCTTGGAAATTTGCTACACTGCTCTTTGAAGACTAAATTAAAAACAATAAAATGGCTGTTCAGAAAGCTCTTACACATTTACTGGCTTTTGGAGAATTTGCCCTGCTTTAAGAAGGCCATTGGTGTCACAACAAAGACCTCTGCGCCTCTGATTTACTTTCTAAGCAATATAAATTCCCTTTTAAGCTGTTGCAATTCAGTGAAAGTTCAGGGTTTTTGGAACTATTCAAGCCTGTTGATTGCTATTCTCTTTCAATGAGGTGCCCACAGTATCTGAAACAATACCCGGATTAAGAATTCGATATGGTCTATTAATAAGTGGCCATATAATTGCAAAAGGATTATTCACACAACAAAGGATTATTCATATAGCTCTGCAGTGAAGGTATTTAATATGTTTCTCAACTAATATGTATTAGGGGGAAAAAACCTACTTCAAGAAGCTTAGCAAACCTTTGTAAGAAATTGACCCATGAAGCTCCTTTATTGAGTTGTACCTTTTTTAAAAAAAATAGAGATGCTCAGGGCTGTGCTTTGTTGCATAGCTCAGTTAAGAAAAGCTGTCACTCGATTCAGGTTACTGGGTATTCATACACAGTGAAATAACAGCTGTTCAGAGGTGTGGTCTTCTATCTACTTGCTTTCTCTGTGCAAGATATGCAGAAATACAGTCTATCTCTTTGTGCATATGAACTGCCACCTGATTAAATAAACTTTAGATAGCATAGGAATTCCATTCCATTAATTGGCAAAATATGCATCGTTTGCATATGAGAAGAAGCAGTAGTTCAAAAGGGAGTTGGGAATTGCTCTTTTAAGATTTGTCATAATCTTAAAAGAACCATTTTCTTCTTCTCTCTTATCCAGGATGGAACATCTCTCATAATGTGTGGCTTCAGTTTTAGAAGTTAAAAAATTAAAAATCTTCTGCCCAATTAGAAGGGAGACCTTTTCAGTGGATAAAATCATTTCAACTGATGCACCTGATAAATTAATCTAAGAGATTAAACAATGGGAAATTGCAGCCTTAGTGTCAGTGTGTGTATGTGTGGGGAGGGAACAGAAATAATATTTTGTCTTGATAATTAAGCTGAAGAATTAAAGTATTGCTTCTTGAGTTCTGGCTGCTAAATTGGGGGGAACGCCATTCAAATTAGCCCAAACATATCTTTATTTCAAAGTCAGAAGAAGAGGGAACGAGCCCAAAAAAGAGCTAATCTCTGTTTATCCAGGCAATTTACAAGTGGCAGCCGACATTCTGCCTTTGTCTCCCTTGAATTGTCCTAAAAAAGACACGTTCAGAATTTTTAGGCCGAACACAATATTTCTGAATAACGTGATCTGGAGAGAACTATCATTTCAGCATTTGGCCTTTGGATATGTGTATGTGTGAGAGAGTTTTATTTTGCTGGCTTTGAAGAGCCTCAGTTTAAAGATAGACAGAAGTCATACATTTGTTAACAATGTACAGATCAAAACAGAACAAGCAGCTACTATTCAAGAAAATTGTTTGAAGCCCACATTAATTGGCAGCCTGCTTCTAGGGCCAGTTTTGTTGCAGAAGGCTAAAGATGTGACAGGCACTTTTACAGCCGTAGCATGTATTTTCTGTGGGAATGCTAAGGATAGTAGGAGAGGATACAGTGATTAAATATTATCTTTCCTTCACTCACACTAGTGAGTCATGTAGCAGGGCAGATTCCCTTCAATACAGCAGGAAACTAGTTTGAAGATTCGTTTGAATCGCTTTAGTTAAGCACTCCAGTCTGGCTTGATCAGACTGGATTATTCCTGGTGTCCCCTTTGATCCTTCTTAAAAGACTAAAGGCACAAGAGTCTTTCCTTAAAAGTAACAAGAAGTTTACTTACTCACATTCAGTTCACAGTATGATCCCTGAAGGCAGACTTTAGCTTGTAGTTACAACACATAGTGCGAGTTCATCCCTTATGGGGATTGAGCCCATGTGCTGCTGCCTGAGAGCCAGCAGACAGCAAAATACATTAAGAGGACAGCATCAAGAGAACAAAATGGCTGCAGGAGAGCAGCGTGGCATCAAGAGGAAGATGGCTGCATGACTCGGCTCTTTTATGGACTCATGCACATCTGCCTGATCACATGCAGGGGAAGGACACTCCAGTCCAGTGGAACAGGAAGTTATACTGGCTGGAGTAACATCCCTCTGCCTGTGTCCACTCTAGGGAAACAAGGAATGTTGTATTTGACTGCTCCAATGGATTACATCCCACATTTTCAACAGAAGGGATTAGAGGAGGACATTGTGAAGAGGCACCCCTAGGGTGGACTATGATAGGACCAAGAACATTGAAAGAGAATTGGAGAACTCTGGAGCCTAAGATCCTGAGGGAATGAGATGTTGCTCATGGTAAAGCCTACCACCCCATGATCTTACTCAAGAAATACAACAGGGGAAATGGAGGCTGCGTGAACTGGGAAAGATTATAATTTAGTACATAGGGTTCTGCCATGAGCTCCATAGGGAAGCTGGGTTTTGAGGGATGATTTGAATCAAGTAACAGAAAGCAGGAGGCAATGTCTTCAACTTTGTGCTTCCCACCCATTGTTTTTGTAAGTAGTTCTATAAAATGGCTTTAATTGTTTAATCTAAGTGGTTAATTAGCTAAATGTTGCAGGTCTAATGAAGAAGGATGGAAACATTTAGCACCCCGCCACCAGCTAATAAGTCGACAAGTCAACACTTACACCTCCAGTCTTGTTTTTAAAATAGTCAGACGTGTCACTGCAATGGGAATCAGAATTCGCAATCACATTTTAGCACATGCAAAAGACCCAATTAGAGCAGCCAGATGGCCAGTGAACCTGCTGGCATGGCCATGGATGTCTGTTCAGAACAACAAGGTTGAGGTACTTGAACTTTGGATGGCAAAAAATATTCTCGATATTATGCAAAACTGAAAGGAGAAACCGTGTAATTGAAGCATTTCATCTTGTACACACATTGGTCTGGGCCAATCTGCCTTATCTTCCTCAACCTGGAGAGAAGCATTCTACATTTCTATTGTCTCTGTGAGGTTGATGATGGGGTCCAAGCTTGTTCCTTAAACAAATTTTGATGGTTGCATTTTCTCTAAAACTGATAAAAATGTAAGTCAGAACGTCTTTTTAAAAAATCTCAGACCAAGATCTTATCTTTGACAATGGCCTGTAGTGGATGTGACAGACCAGTCCAGGAATTATCATTTCACTCTGAAACTTCCCACAGCAGTTACTTTATTTTCATCTGTTCTCCAAAAGCAAATCTTGCACTTATTTGTACATCTGTTTCATTCATTTCTTGTATAAGAGTGCAATGCATCTGGATATATCCCATGTGGGCAATACATGGGGGGAAAGGACCCTCCCCCCCAAAAAAAACCCCTTACACTTACTTTGGTTTATTTTGCTGTCTATATGGAGGAGTCCTGGATAGCTCAATTGTGGTGCTGGTAACACCAAGGTTGCAAGTACAATCCCCATATGAGACAGCTGCATATTCTGGCATTTCAACTCTACAATTCTATGGCTCTATGTGTGTGTGTGTCCACAGTGACAGTTAATGGCAGAATATCTTGTTCTAATACTAGGGCTGTTTTTTTTTGTTTTTTTACAAAAAGCTTGCCTAAGATCCAGGACAAAGCACCACCTTTCAGAAATTCGATAATGTCCAGGAAAATCTGGACGTATGGCAGCCCTATCCAATACTAGTACATTTAAGCAGTTACACTGCTTTGCAGCAGTTAGATTCTCTCTTTCTCCCATTATTGCTCTCTATTGGCCATGTTAAAGGTAAAGGACCCCTGACAGTTAAGTCCAGTCTCTGGGGTTGCAGCACTCATCTCGCTTTACAGGCTGAGGGAGCCGGCGCTTGTCCACAGACAGTTTTTCTGGGTCATGTGGCCAGCATGACTGAGCTGCTTCTGGCACAACGGAACACCGAAACCAGAGCAGGTCGTGGAAATGCCATTTACCTTTCCGCCACAGTGGTACCTATTTATCTACTTGCACTGGTGTGCTTTCGAACTGCTAGGTTGGCAGGAGCTGGGACCGAGCAATGGGAGCTCACCCCATTGCGGGGATTCAAACTGCCGACCTTCTGATCGGCAAGCCCAAGAGGCTCAGTGGTTTAGACCACAGCGCCACCAGCGTCCCTCATTGGCCATGTTGGCTACTCCTAAAAGACCTGCAGACTCAAGGAGACTCTGGAAGCACTAGCCATCCAGAGATAAGGGAATTTTTGATAGTGCAAGTGAATGGTTTCACACTGGATAGTTCTATTGATCCCCCCTCCCCCAGTAACTAATAAAATATTTCTAGCCTGTTACGGTGTCTTGTGTTCCTTTTCTGTGATCTCAGTGCAATTGGTGGGGTCCAATGTAGTCATTCTGTGAGCAGAACAGGCAGTTTTGTTTGCAGGAAGAAGAAAAATCTGCTCTCAAAAGAAGGGGTCTTTCCATGAGCTCAGTTCTCCTTCTGTGAATTGATGCTCCTTTTTAAAATAAAAAAATAGTTTTTATTGAGTTTTACATTTTTATCTTGATAATAAAAAGGTAAGGGTACCCCTGCCCGCACGGGCCAGTTGTGTCCGACTCTAGGGTTGTGCGCCCATCTCACTTAAGAGGCCGGGGGCCAGCGCTGTCCGGAGACACTTCCGGGTCACGTGGCCAGCGTGACGAAGCTGCTCTGGCGAGCCAGCACCAGCGCAGCACACGGAAACACTGTTTACCATCCCGCTATAAAGCGGTACCTATTTATCTACTTGCACTTAGGGGTGCTTTTGAACTGCTAGGTGGGCAGGAGCTGGGAACGAAAGACGGGAGCTCACCCCGCCACGGGGATTCGAACTGCCGACCATACGATCGGCAAGTCCTAGGCACTGAGGTTTCACCCACAGCGCCACCTGCGTCCCCCTTATCATGATAATAACATGTCATAGAATAGAAAAAAGTGTCATTCCCCAAATCCCCCCCCCCAACTTCCCTCAATTCCCTCTTCTGGTTTTTAGCATATTAACTTCCCCTGCTTGCTATATTATATCTTCATATTGAGTTCTTTATATCAAATATTGCTCTTCTCTTATCATTTTGACATCCTCTCCATCATTCCTGTATTTATTTTGTTAATTGTAAGTGTTTACTCAAGCCCTGCTAGTGAATCCATTTCTTTGCATTGTTTCTGTATATACCTCATAAATCAGGGGTCAGCAACCTTTTCCAGCCAGGGGCCAGTCCACCGTCCCTCAGACCATGTGGTGTGCCGGACTATATTTTGAAAAAAAAAAATGAACGGATTCCTATGCCCCACAAATAAACCAGAGATGCATTTTAAATAAAAGACACATTCTACTCACGTAAAAACATGCTGATTCCCAGACCGGCCGCGGGACGGATTGAGAAGGCGATTGGGCCGCATCCAGCCCCCGGGCCTTAGTTTGCCTACCCCTGCCATAAATGGTTCCCAATCTTTTTTAAAGTCTCTATTGTCTTTGTCTCTAAGTTTTTCAGTTAGTTTTGCCATTTCAGCATATTCCATCAATTTTTCTTGCCATTGTTCTTTAGTTGGTATTCTGTCACTTTTCCATTTTTGGTCTAGCAGTATCCTAGCCGCAGTTGTAGCATACATACATAGTTTCTTCTTTTCTTTTGGCAGATCTTGACCTGAAATGACTAATTAAAATGCTTCTGGTGAATTGGTTCTCCTTCTGTAGACAGAGCAGGTACCGTATTTTTTGCACCATAACACTCACTTTTTTCCTCCTAGAAAGTAAGGGGAAATGTCTGTGCATGTTATGGAGGAAATACCTACGGGTGGCATGCCTACGGATTTTCCTCCTCTAAAAACTACGTGCGTGTTATGGTTGGGTGCGTGTTATAGAGCGAAAAATACGGTATGTTAGATTCCTACCCACTAAGCTGCACATGCATCAAGAACCAACTAACAAGTCAACACTTGACCCTGATTTCAACAAACATGCATGTGGAAGGGAGATAAACGCATGCCAAGAAAGGACTGGTGCGGACAACAAAACCCCAAAAACAGGTTAGGTTAGGTTTATGAATGGATGAATTGCTTCCCATGGAGTCCCAAAGTGATTTACAACATATTCAGAGTACAAACATCACCTCTTCGGTCCTGCCCAAATGTCAGCACAACTTGTTTGCTGCATTATAGAATTAGCTTATCTTCATATTCTCACCTGCCCAATTAACGCCTCAGTTCCTCTCAGGTTTCACTTATTAGATTAGTTGCAGTGTGCTGATAGAAATAACATGGGGCCTTCGCTGTTGGATGAAGCTGCCAAATCAAGCATCTTGCGCTCATTTGCATGTGTGATTCTCCATCCAGTTAGGGATATGTGCCTGTAGTTGTATCAGGGCATATGGCTGAAGATTCAGCATTCTGTTCAATGTTATACATGGTGTAGGAATGTCACTTGATAGCTGCATTTGTCTGCATTAAGGAACACAGGACCTGTTGGCAAGGAGTTCTACACTTCAGCCACAGGGAAATCCTCGGTTTGTGTGTGGTCCATTCTGTTACTTAGAGCAAACAGCACAGCCCAGGTTTGGAATTAAAGCATGTCATTTATTCAAGATAAAAAGGAAGGAAAGAAAATTCCTAAATAAATTCAGTGATGTAGCATGGAATGCCAGTGCCCAGGGCAACGTGGAAGTGGGTGGGAGGGAAACAGACAGGCCACACATTTGCATTCAACTGCCTAACAGTGTCTGCATCAGCCAGGAGATCGCAGCCGCAGAGATAATAAAATAAGAGTCGTTTCATTTTCTGGAGAGGTCAACACCTGGCTCAAATGGAGAAGCCATTTTCAATGGAGCCCAGCAAAAGAAGTGTAAAGCTGTACGGAGGCAGCACCAGGTGTTGAAATTTTGCACCCCTAACAATTTTGTGCCTGGGACAACTGTCTCTGTTGTCCTCCAAAACCCCCACTACGCTACTGCATAGATTGCAAAAGCGCCTGCAATTTGTGGCTTTCTGGTCTGGACTTCGGAAGTTGAGCACAACCTCGATACCCCTTGGTATCAAGAAGTGACAATGGCCATTGTCTTCCTACACCTTAGATGTTTTATTCAAAGCTCTATATATCACCCCAACCAGCAAATTTGGCTAAGATGCCTCTCCCGATCATAAACTTACCTCCTGACCCTTTGTGGATGTCCTTTGGGGCATCTGCAGAGTCTCTACTCTTGGTGAATGTGAGTTTCCCCTCTTTTCTCAGCTCTTAACATTACTACATATTTTGTTTAGCTTTGTTCTTTTAGTCTAACCATACATCTGACTCCTACCCACCAAAATCCTCTTTCAGAATTTCCCTAGTTCTTATACTTCCTTTGTTTCACTCAAACCAGCTTAGCTCTCTAGTATTGCTATTGCTTCATGCTACTAAGTCTATACAGTGGTACCTCAGGTTACATACGCTTCAGGTTACATACCCTTCAGGTTACAGACTCCGCTAACCCAGAAATAGTGCTTCAGGTTAAGAACTTTGCTTCAGGATGAGAACAGAAATAGTGCTCCGGCAACACAGCAGCAGGAGGCCCCATTGGCTAAAGTGGTGCTTCAGGTTAAGAACAGTTTAAGGTTAAGTACGGACCTCTGGAACAAATTAAGTACTTAACCCGAGGTACCACTGTATTATCTATATTTTGTTGTTTAGTCATTTAGTCATGTCCAACTCTTCATGACCCCATCGACCAGAGCACGCCAGGCACTCTAGTTTCCCACAGCCTCCCACAGTTTTGTCAGACTCATGTTCATAGCTTCGAGAACACTGTCCAACCATCTCTATACCCAGTGCTTTATTTTCTAGAAAACTAGGTGCCAGTACTCACCATGAAGTTGTTATAGTAAGTGCCACACTTTTCAACAACAACAAAAAAGAGGTACCGGTACTGCGTACCTTTGGGTACCCTCTGGAAAATCCCTGTCTATACCTGCATAATATGCCTGTGATATGTGCATATAAACAAGCTCCATACCTCCTTCTCAGTCCTACAGTGAATAACTCTGAACTTCTGATGTGCAATCCATAATCCAAAGTTCTGAAGTTCATGCCTGCAAATGGAGTTGTGTATTAATAAGGCACACAATACATTAACCCGTGTATAGAGTTATGGAAATGGTAATTCCCCTAATGTCTGATGTTACTCCCCACCCGCAAATATTTCAAGTATAAAACTTAGGCCATGTAAAGCAGCATTGTTAGCAGATCTATGGGGGCTCCTGTTAATTAAAGCTGAGCCAGATAACTAATGCCCTTTAAAAATAATTAGAATATATGCACCCAAATGGTATATTTATAGTTCATTATGCCAGATAATTTGAGTGCATATTTTTGTCCCTTTCAAAGAGATTAAATCAGTGTAAGTTGCATGATGTATGTTGCAACCTGACCATACTGCATAGCAAACACCATTCATACTGATTTGTTTACACATTTATAAACTTAAATTCCTTCTGGATATGAAAAGGAGAAGATTTACAAATGTCTGTATGTAAATATAGGCATATATATTCTCCCAGTGCCTGAGTCCATCTCTGCTGAATATTAATAGGAGCTCCAGATTGGCTTGGGAAGAGGATATTTCTAGTAAATATGAACATGCCCACCCCTCCCCCTTAAAAAGTAGGGAACAATTATTTGGTCAGCCAACCTTCGCTGTACTTGCCTTTTCATTGTGATGACATATGTATGTTTTTTACTGGCCTCAAAAATTGTTGTCGTCCCCCCACCCCACCCCGATCCTATTTGTAACAGAGATTATTTCTTTTTTAGAAATCTTCCTGTGAGCCAAAAGATTTGTCACTGACTCTGGTGTCTCACATAATCAAATCACCATTCTTGGTAGGAGGCAAAGTTCTTTCTTTAGTGATGTTTTTGCCTTGTTCACAAGCTCTGTCCTGGAGGCAACCTGTCTGGTTTGATCTTTCTGTACGAAGATGCAAGGAGAAGAAGAAGAAGAAGAAGAAGAAGAGAGGAGAAAAAGGACTTTCCTTTTGACTGTTTTCATATTTAAACCAAAAGTTCGAAGCAAGAGGAAAGAGTACAAATATTTTTAATATCTTGCGTGAGACTAAGATGAGGAGGTCCACTTCTGTTGCTTGCAGAAGGAACAGCCATCGCTTGGTGCTAGAGCATTTGCTTAGCAAGCAGAAAGTCCCAGTTTCAACTCCAAGCCTCTCTAGGTAGGCCTAAGAAATCCTGGACTGCCGTTGTCAGTCAGTGGGGGCAATACCACTAGTCTGACTTGGTATGAGGTCCCTGTGAAGGAGCCCTTGGGATCTTCAGCTCTGTCAAGCTATTTTACAATTCCACTTATATGTGTATGTGCAGGTTGTATGGACTACATCTCCCATCATTCTTGACCACTTGTGATCTTCTCCCCGTTGCCGCCCCTTGCTTCAAAAGAGGGGACAGAGGGAAAGGCGTGTGCCTTTCTCTCTCTCCCCGGACCCCTCTTGAAGCAAGGGGCGGCAAAGGGGAGAAGCGATCTTCTCCCCGTTGCCGCCCCTTGCTTCAAAAGAGGGGACAGAGGGAAAGGCGTGCGCCTTCATCTCTCTCCCCGGACCCCTCTTGAAGCAAGGGGCGGCAAAGGGGAGAAGCGATCTTCTTCCCTCCGCCCCTTGCTTCAAAAGAGGGGAAGGCTGGCGGAGGGCGAAAATCTTTGTCCCCCCTGGCTGCCTTCCCGGGAGGGCTTTTAAATTGCCCCGGACAGCGGAGAAGTCCTCCGCTGTCCGGGGCGATTTTAAAATGCTGCCGTGGGGGGGGGAGCAAAGACTCCCCTCCCCCAGCCTTCAGAAGAGGTCGGGGGACAGATTGTCCCCGGACCTGGTCTGAAGTCGGTTTCCCTAGGAACACATTAATTGATTTTCAATGCATTCCTAAGAGGGTTCCGGGGAGAGAGAGGAAGGCGCACGCCTTTCCCTCTGTCCCCTCTTTTGAAGCAAGGGGCGGCAACGGGGAGAAGATCGCTTCTCCCCTTTGCCGCCCCTTGCTTCAAGAGGGGTCCGGGGAGAGAGAGAAAGGCACACGTCTTTCCCTCTGTCCCCTCTTTTGAAGCAAGGGGCGGCAACGGGGAGAAGATCGCTTCTCCGCGTTGCCGCCCCTTGCTTCAAAAGAGGTCCGGGGAGAAAGGGGAAGACGCCAGCATTTTAAAAAACCTCGGGACAGCGGGGGATTTCTCCGCTGTCTGGGGCGAATTTAAAATGCTGGCCGGCGGCAGCAAAGCCTTCGCTGCCGCCCGCCAGCTTTTTAAAAAACCTCGGGACAAAGGAGAAGTCCTCCGCTGTCCCGGGGTTTTAAAAAAACCTCTCCGCCCCCCGCCAGGCTTCGGAGCAGCCTTCCAAAGCCTGGCGGCGGGAGGAGGTCCGAGGACAGTGGGCAAGACGCCCTGTCCCGGAGATTTCCCTATGGGCTTTCGTCTTGCGAAGGAAGCCCATAGGGAAATTCGTTTTGCGAAGCGTCTCCAAAACGGAAAACCCTTTCGTCTAGCGGGTTTTCCGTCTTGCGAGGCGTTCGTCTTGCGGGGTACCACTGTACTGTAGTCAGCACTTATTTTGGTTAAGCCTGCCAGATAGGTGATTGAGCCATTCTGGTAAAATTGTAGGGTTGCCATCTTTCAAAAAGTAAAAACCAGGACACCCCAAAAATTGTTGAGTGATTTTTCGATTGACGTGCCTAAGATCCAGGACAAAGCTCCGCCTTTCGGAAATCCCCCGTGGATGTCAATTCCGCCTTTGAAATCCCAGTAATGTCCAGGAATATCCAGACATATGGCAGCCCTAAAAATTGCCCATTCAGCATATTGAGAATACTGCATTGGCCTGAATATAAGCCACACCCAAAATAAGCCATACCTTGGGAGCACTGGGTGAGCTGCGTGCCGTTGCCCTGCGCTCCTGGTCTGCTCTCGGGGGGGGGGGCTACACTGCTTTGCCAGCAGCCTCCCCCCTCTCCCCTTCTTTCTGATGGCTTGGGGGAGGCTTGGGAGCAGCAGGCAGGCTGCGTGCAATTGCCCCGCTCTCCTGGACTGTTTTCAGGGGAGGAGGGGAGCCACGCCGCTTTGCTGGCAGCGTAAGGTCACAAATATAAGCCGTACTTTATCTTTTCACAGTTGGAATTTGGGGGGAAGTGTGGCTTATATTCGGGCCAATACAGGAATAAGGTCTATTCCTTATTCAGGAATAAGAGCTATTCTGCCTGGCTTTCAATTTGAACTTAACCTGATCTTTTATTCTCCTCTCTTCCCTCCCCCGCCCCTTTTTATGAAGATTACCTGCTCTGGGATCCCACAGCTAATCCTCCCCTGATCTCCTCGCTGGCCCAAATAGGACTAATTTAGCCAGCTAGCCCTGGTGATCATCTAATGTTTATTGAATGGTCCCCCCCCCCCCAAAAAAAATGATTTTTGAATTCTGAATTTATTGTTATTCACATTTTATACTGTATTTTATGCTGGTTTTTTTGTTGCATCAATTAAGTGTTTTAAATTTGTTGTTAGCCACCCTGTGCCCGGTTTTCTGAACCGGGTAGGGAGGGGTATAAATTAAAAAATATTATTATTATTATTATTATTATTATTATTATTATTATTATTATTTCATTGCTTTTTACAAAATGTGTCAGAGTGGCTTACAAAATATTAAAAGGCAGAACAACCCATCAAACATTTAAAATCTATGACACTCAGTAAAATGAAGGATCATTAAAGATATTTATCCTTCGACAAGAACACAAAAAAATAAGACAGTTCTGGACAGTGGCATCTTGCCTTGCCTGAGTTTGGTAGCGATAGGATAACAGAGTGATTCAGAAGCACAGGGTCTTAAGGCCAAGCACAGTGAGACAGCCTACGATGAGATGTCATCCAACAGCAGAGTCCTGAGGCAAAGCCAAGATCACACAGCAAAACAGGTTTTCAAGAGCAAGGTATTAGCAGGGGTCCAGGGGTCAGTAGCACAGGGTCAGTCAGGATAGATAGTAGTAACAAAAGGCTGAATCTACAGAACCAAGGGCTGGTGTTCTTCCTGCAACATACAGGGAGAAACTCGAAGCTTATGGAACAAGACTCAGCTGCAACTTGTTAGCCCCAGCCTTTAAGGTTCACTGTTTCTGAAGAGGCTTCATACACCTGAAGAGCCTGGTTCTTCTGGGCATTGAGAATTGAGTCCTGCCTCCTTGATGCTGGCATTCTCTGGGCCCAGGAGGCAACTCAACCTCCCCCCCCCCCAGGTAAAGGATGTGCTGCAGGTGAATAAGGAAGCTCATTCTGAGGTCCTCCTGAGTCCTCTGCTGCACACGGGATTGGCATCGCCTCTCAAGAGATTAAAAAAATTCATTCCAGTAGCTCAGCGGTTCTCAACCGGTGGGTCCCCAAATGTTGTTGGACTACAACTCCCATCATCCCTGAGCTCTGACCTTGCTAGCTAGGGATGATGGGAGTTGTAGTCCAACAACATCTGGGGACCCACAGGTTGAGAACTGCTGCAGTAGCACCTTAGAGACCAACTAAGTTTGTTATTGGTATGAGCTTTCATGTGCATGCACACTTCTTCAGATACACTGAAATAGTGTATCAGCCAATCACCCATTCCCACCACCCTTCTGAGTAATACCCCTTCCCACCCTTTCACTATATATAAGGGTCTGGTGACTTCTGTTTCAGTGTATCTGAAGAAGTGTGCATGCACATGAAAGCTCATACCAATAACTAACTTAGATGGTCTCTAAGGTGCTACTAGAAGGAAATTTTTTATTTTGTTTCGACTAAGGCACACCAACATGGCTACCTACCTGTAACTAGAACTTCTCAAGAGATTGTTAGCCACTACCCTACTCCATAGGGTAGTGATAAAGGGATGCAGGTGGCGCTGTGGGTTAAACCACAGAGCCTAGGGCTTGCCGATCAGAAGGTTGGCGGTTCAAATCCCCATGATGGGGTGAGCTCCCATTGCTTGGTCCCTGCTCCTGCCAACCTAGCAGTTCGAAAGCACGTCAGAATGCAAGTAGATAAATAGGTACCGCTCCAGTGGGAAGGTAAACAGTGTTTCCGTGCGCTGCTCTGGTTTGCCAGAAGTGGCTTAGTCATGCTGGCCACATGACCAGCTGTATGCCGGCTCCCTCGGCCAATAAAGCGAGATGAGCGCCGAAACCCCAGAGTCGTCTGTGACTGGACCTAATGGTCAGGGATCCCTTTACCTTTACCTTTACCTTTACCTTTAGGGTAGTGATAAAGCAGGATATCAAATCCAAACTACTACTACTACTACTACTACTACTACTACTACTACTACTACTATTCTTCTTCTTCTTCTTCTTCTTCTTCTTCTTCTTCTTCTTCTTCTTCTTCAAATGCTGGAAGTGTCTGGGATAACACCAGAGTCAGCCCCAAGTCTTCAGTCTTATCTCTTTTTTTCATAACAATTATGCATGGCTTGATTTCAACAAGCCAACCAACCTCAAAGTAGTTTGTTGTCCTTTCGTTCCCGAGCCACTACTCCTGCCTGTTTCTCGATTCGCCTTTCCTTCTCTTCCTTTGCCCTTGTTGCCCTTGGTTGATTTGTCCATTCTGCCGCTGAATCCACTTCACTATAGCGACATGTGCCACTTGTTTTACAGCAGAGTTGGGGAACCACTTTGGTCTAGCAAGCTGGATCAAAACGTGGCCAACACTCTACAGGCAACATCTGACAGCCGGGCAGGGGCTCTCCACCTGTCAATCACCTGACATGATGTCAGGTGAAGCCAATCCTTTCCCAAAGTAACAGAGCTTGTATTCAGTGCCAAACATAAACAGCACTGGGTGCAATCCAGGGTTGCAAAGGAACAACCAAGAGTGCATGGCTTAAGGTATGCTTCCAGTTGTTATTTTTGCCTCTCAGCATTTCAGTTGTTCCTTCTTATGATGTCGGGTGAGTGACAGGAGGGTGGGGCCAGCTGGAAACAGCCTGGTGGTCCTCATTCGGCCCATGGGCTGAAGGTTCCCCATTGCTATTTTATGGGTATCGATGATATCATCACTTCAAATGTAGCATTGTGAAGTCATTGAGAAAACTGGGCAGGCCCACTCGTAATGTTGAAAGGAAACCACTGAATATGCAGCTAGCTTTGAAAGACTCATTTTACCATGAAAATGATTCAAAGAGTTTCAGTTCAGCCCTAGTTTCAGGTATAGCTTGGCTCCCACAGTCTCCTCCATTGTGAATGGGAAAGCACCAATGCTTTAGGAAACACATCAGGGCTCCTTTGCACCTAAGGCATGCCTGAAAAGATGTCCTGGCAAGGAAGACTCTCTGCTGGCCATCCTGGTTTTCTATGGTATGAGTTAAAAAGGCTAGAAGCTCTGTGATCACTCCTCACACTATATATTGCTATTTCCCTCCGTGTCAATAATTTGTAGCTCCTATAAATGAAGCTTTTTGAAAATCAAGTTAGCCATGTTTATCATACAGATACACTTAATGGATGTGATTTACTTTCCCTTTATGGCTTCAACCTTGGAGTAACAAAATCCGAGTCAATTGGGTTGCACTATACATTCTGATTCCCCTCATTTATTCAGCGTTGATTGTGTGAAATTTCAGCATATGGGATTGGGAATGAGTCATGATTGGACTCATCAGTGTAGTTCCTAGGCTTTCTGTGGATAATATTATTTATGCAGGGTGATGCTATAAATGCAACATGGCTTTTCAATCAAAAGAACTCATTTTGAATACAAAGAGAACTCTCGGAAACAACTGCATCACAGTGTAGCTGCTTATAAGTGCTCTCTAAGAAAAGGGGAGATCTTTTCTAATACAATGAGGGCAGGCCAACATGAAATACACACACTCCCTATGATATGACAATCTCAGTGGGGTTTATTTGCCAAATAATCTCAGTGTGGTTTACTTGACAATCCATAGTTTCGGGAGCAGGGAGTTTTGGCAGGTGATAACTGTCTCTAATAATTTGCATAACAATCTTATTAGATGATCTCATTCCACACTTCCATTGGTGTCCCCCACACCAGAATTCTCTCCTATTTTATGTGCTCATTGATCTGCTCTTGCCAGATCCTACGCTCATTGGATCCTGAATGTTTCAGCCCCCAAACCTTTCTTGAATTATTGGATGCATGAGAACGAATGATAAAAATCAGAGAGCTTCTGATCATATACAGAGAGATTCTATTACAGTACAATACTTGGGAACCAGAGACAGCAGCTATGATCTCAGGGCTTGCAAGTACAATGAAGGCTTCTTTCCACACCTCCCTTTTTAGGAATTCACCAATTCATGCAAAATCTTAAAAAAATTACTTACATATTTGCAGTGCATTAGAATGGAGTTTTAATAAGCCAGGGACTGCGGCTCAGTGGTAGAGCATATTATTTGCATGCAGAAGGTCCCAGGATTAATCTCAGGCATCTATATGTAGGACTGGGAGAAACCCTAGAAACCTGCTGTCAATCAATTTAGACAATAGTGAGCTAGATGGACAAATGGTCTCTCTCAGTACAGCTTTTATGTACTCCAATGAAATGTGATCAAAGATTCAAATAAAGAATGATCCATGGTTGGCATTCATGGTTCATATGTAGGGCCAAGCTACACAAAGCGTGGGAGATGTGTGCTGGATTGGCCCACAGTTAGATTAATTACAAATAATCGCGAAACTGGAGTGAGAGGCTGGTGTTTAACCTTTCCCCCATTGTGTGATATTTTCTTGTTTTACATTGTTCCTGCAGTAGCTAGCAGGGGGGTACTTTGGCCTTTCAAATTTCATTGGCGCCCTGTGTGATGCCAACACTCATCCCCTGGCCTATCGCTTTCTGTTCTGCTCAGTTCACTGTGTCATAGTCGCAACGCTCTGTGACACCCCATAGGCTTGTCACCCAGTGCAGCAGAACCAGTCGTGCTGTCGTAAATCTGCCTCTGCAGCTAGGAACAGGCAGCCTACATCTGTGTATTTTTAGGCTGTGAGGCTATGAGTGGCTTGGACAGGGCAATTTTGAGTGGAAATAAAAGTAAACATTGACAGGCAACATAAAAAGGCAAAGGGACCCCTGACCGTTAAGTCCAGTCGCGGACGATTCTGGGGTTGCAGCACTCATCTCACCTTATTGGCCGAGGGAGCCAGTGTACAGCTTCTGGGTCATGTGGCCAGCATGACTAAGCCACTTCTGGCGAACCAGAGCAGCACACAGAGATACCATTTACCTTCCCACCAGAGCGGTACCTATTTATCTACTTGCACTTTGATGTGCTTTTGAACTCCTAGGTGGGCAGGAGCTGGGACCGAGCAACAGGAGCTCACCCTGTCACGGAGAGTCGAACCGCTGACCTTCTGATCAGCAAACCCTAGGCTCTGTGGTTTATCCCACACAACATACATGTGTGTAGTTTTAGGCTGTGAAGCTATGAGTGCCTTGGACAGGGCAATTTTGAGTGGAAATAAAAGTAAGCATTGATGAGTGGAGTTTGGGAGGTGGGTGGACAGCTTTACACTTTCATATGTCCTCTCCTCTCTTAGCAACAACAATAATAATAATTCCGTCCATCTGACTGGGTTGTGCTAGTCACTCTGGACAGCTTCCAACAAATGAAGCACATTGAGCATAGTAGAAGAAGAAGAAGAAGAGTTTGGATTTGATATCCCGCCTTTCACTCCCTTTAAGGAGTCTCAAAGTGGCTAACATTCTCCTTTCCCTTCCTCCCCCACAACAAACACTCTGTGGGGTGAGTGGGGCTGAGAGACTTCAAAGAAGTGTGACTGGCCCAAGGTCACCCAGCAGTTGCATGTGGAGGAGCGGAGACTCAAACCCGGTTCACCAGATTACGAGTCCACTGCTCTTAACCACTACACCACACTAGTAAACCATCAAACATTAAAAACTTCCCTATACAGGGCTGCTTTCATATGTCTTCTAAAAATCAGATAGTTGTTTATTTCCTTGACATTTGATGTGAGGGCGTTCCACAGGGCAGGCACAACTACCAAGAAGGCCCTCTGCTTGGTTACATGTAACCTCACTTCTCTCAGTGAGGGAACTGCCAGAAGGCCCTCAGTGCTGGATCTCAGTGTCTGGGCTGGATGATAGAGGTGGAAACGCTCTTTCTGTTTCTGAGCTTCATGAATGACTGCTGTTCTTTATGTAGCCAAAGCAGCACTATGTCAGCAGACTCAGTGAAACACCAAGGTTTTCCCTCCAAATTATTTCAGGGGGAAAGGCTCTCTGTGGCCATGGCATGCTGGCAGATGGGAGAGGGCTGGAAAACTGGGTGGGAGGGGGACTTAAATAGCATATTGTGGAGGGTAGCATGGTCATCTAGAACAGTGAACAAGAGCATCCCACTTGGCCACATTTTGTTGCAGGTCCACATACATAGATGAAACCATCTTCGTGTGTTGAACTGTGACCTCTGTTATTAATTCTCCAGCAGGAAACCTTGTCATCAGCATCAGCTAAGCATCAACACCTGTAATAAGGACTACAATTGATATATATGATGCAATTGCACATATATCCTATTCCATCAAAATTACAACTGTGGTGTTTTGTTTCAATGCACAGGAATAAATGTGCAAATCGGTAAAGCACCACACAAAATGAATGCTTCTGCGATCATAAGAAACAGATTGAGGGAGATCTGCTCAATCCCAGTTGAACACAAAGCTGGTGTTTTAAAGGTTTACATAGACATGAGTGAGAAACCTCCTTTTTATATATAGGTGAAAAATCAATGTTATTTGTATTCTTGTGCACATAGGTGAAATTTGAGGAATTGCCAATCTATGGTCTTATGCCTACATGAAGGTTTAGTCTGATTACCAGTAAGAAATGAAAAACCTCACAGAAAAAGGGACTCCGGGCAATCTAGAAAAACGAGACAGACATCTATTCAGAGTTCTCTATGATGGAGCATATCCATTAGATACATTAACTAATTAAAAAGATAAACGACTATTACTTACCATTGCAAATGGCATTTACCAGCCCTGCAGGACTGGGAGAGTTTCCGCCTTATGTCTGAATCCATGATCACACTTAATCTGTAGCGCCCACATTTATTTTGAAAGTGCTACTCAGTATAGTCCATAGATTACTGTCAGACCAAGATCTTGCAACCAGTTCAGAATAGTTAAGCCAAAGTAGTTCATTATAAGCCATCTAATGACATCCTAGAGGGACGCGGGTGGCGCTGTGGGTTAAACCACAGAGCCTAGGGCTTGCCAATCAGAAGGTTGGCAGTTCGAATCCCCACCATGGGGTGAGCTCCCATTGCTCGGTCCCTGCTCCTGCCAACCTAGCAGTTCAAAAGCACATCAAAGTGCAAGTAGATAAATAGGTACCGCTCCAGTGGGAAGGTAAACGGCGTTTCCGATTGCTGCTCTGGTTCGCCAGAAGTGGCTTAGTCATGCCGGCCACATGACCCAGAAGCTGTACGCCGGCTCCCTCGGCCAGTAAAGCGAGATGAGCGCCGCAACCCAGAGTTGGTCACGACTGGACCTAATGGTCAGGGGTCCCTTTACCTTTAATGACATCCTAACTACGTTTTACAAATGGCGTTGTAAATGTCCATGCCAGCAGCAACAGCCCTGAGGGAGTTTTGCCTCTGGAATGTAACTGTACCACTTTATAAAATAAAACCCTTTTGGAACAGTGATTGCCAGGGCTGTCTTAAGCATATGCCCAGCCCCAGATGCGCAGGAGGGCGTAGCCGGCCAGCTGCCTCAGCGTCTTGCTGGCTCGGTCGCCCCTGAACTCACGGCGCAGAAGAGCCCGCAGCAGAAGAGTCCGCCGCGGTGCTTCGTCTGACAGGCGGACACTTCCACGGACTCAACTCTCGCACCCCCGATTTGATGCCTGGCACCCCTGAGAGCCCGGTGCCTGGGTGCCCTGCACCCGTAGCGCCTATGGGTAAGACGGCCCTGGTGATTGCATTACTTATGGCTGCTACATGTGGGCAGGAGCTTTTGGTCTGAAGGGATTGAGTCTGCTAGAAAGTTCCCCATAGGGAATTCCTTTCCACACCTGATGCCTGTCAAAAGCAGGTTTTGGTTCTACCACGCATCAGATTTCTCTCTGGTTTGCAGTATTGTTTATTGAAACAAGCCAAGATCGGAAACCATAAGTTTGATTTGGGGCTTGTTTCAATAGGTGAGAGTTCAAACAAGCCATGGTTTGACCTGGCTCAGATCAAACTACAAACTGTGGCTAATTTAAAACAGGAAACATCATTCTAATGTCCTTACAGTTCAGTGAAGGAAGCAAGGGAAGAGGAGAATCTTTTACCAGATACTTGAGTAGGCTTGTTCCATAGCAGTAAACTATCGTCCAGAAAAAATATTAGGAGCTGGCTAGGATGGTGCACTGACTAGATTTTCTTTTGGTGGTTTTCTTTACAAAAGTAGGCTGCAGCCTTTAACCCTATTCGTGTCTCCTCATCTTTCTTCCTGTAATCTGCAATAAACTGCTGAAGTTGAGTTTGCCAGAAGTGAGTCATGACTATATGATCAAGGGCAGACAAATGACACAGAACTGATTTGTTTGAAGAAAAGGTGATGACAATCGCCGCATATCGCAAAGGTGTGATGGGGTTATATCTACGGCCCCAAAACTACATTCTCAACAGAACTGTGCTGTTTTCCTTGCAATCCACAGAAAGACAAATGCAGATCAGGTTTCTACAGTAATGCAGCCAAATAAAAGCACTGTAAGGAAACTTCTATTTGTAGACCATGTAAGAAAACTGAAAAGCAGGTTTTCATTCTTGAAGCTAATGACTATCACCCACTCACTTGCGCTAAGAATAATCCCTTAATGGCATCAAGCTGAACACAGACTGTACTTTCACAGAGTCTTTGCCATTGCATTCTGAAAGCACTGGGCAAAATAGAAGGTGGACAATGAGCAGGTGAAAGCACTATCTATACAAAACCTGAAAGTGATTGCTTGTGCCATCTTGCCACCCGAGTGTGATTCTAGCAACCCTTGTCCCATAGATGAATGTACAGTGAACCCTACATGCTATATTTGTTAAACTATGATCTCAAAACCTTTTGACCCCAGAAAAATCCTTGTTAATACATGAAAAGACCCTCTGGTGATAAAACAACACTGAATGTCAATTGTGTGTTTTGTTTGAGCTCCTTTTGCGTGGACAGGCGGAGTCCCCAGATCCCGAGCGGTCCCCCCCCCCCCGTCATATGAAATAACGACTCAAGACAATGTGCTATGGGATTAAATTGGCCACAACTTTATTAAATTTCAAATGTGGGTAGACCTTGGCTCAGGCATTGGGCGTTCTCCCTCCCCAGCCCCCAGCCGGGGACCTAGGGAGCATTAGGGTTATCCAGTGTGTGGGGGGGGGATGGGCCGGCTCTGGAGAACATATGTTCAAGCAGAGATAGCCGCCGCAGGGGAGAGCAATGACGACCTTTCACCGTACGGTCAAAGCCTCCCTTCAGAAACCCCTTTAACGGGGAACCCTGGTATCGCCGCCGCAAAGAGGAAGATGGACTAAAGGATTCCGCCCAAGGCCTGATACCGCCAAAGTTGTGACGTTTTGCTACGGGAAAGGCGAAACCTGCCAATGCAGGGAAATTCCTTTCCGGCCCTTTAACAGCGACCTTATCGTCGCAGCGCCCACATACCTGTGAAGAAAAGTTAACCTGCAAAACCTATGAATAAAAGTTAACCTGCAAAGGAAGACATTAACTGAGGGTGGGTAGGGTGGGAGAAGCTCTGGAGCCAAGTGAGGATTCCCAGGTAAGATCCTCCCTCTATTGTGTGGGCAGGTAATCCCTCCCCCTACCTGGCCTGGTCTCCTTGGCAACGCTTCCCCCAGGTGGGATTGGACTGAGGTAGGCAGAGACCTCCAGGTATCCCACCTGAGGGAAGGCAAAGCCAAGCCTATGCTGATGGGGCCGCTCCAGATCCAGGGCTGCACGCATCCACGCAAGGGGCGCCCTCTGTTTTAAGCGGGGAGCGGTCATTACACAACGCTGCAGAGCTAAGGGATCGCTTCACGTGCTACTTCAATTGTTTCAAATGCAATAACCAGAGTAGTTTAGCAGTCAAACACTGCTGCGTGCCAAGGCCTCGTGCCAGGCTTATCTTGACCCTTGCCCACCTTGAGTTGAACTAAGGATAAACCACCAATAGGGAGAGCCCTATGACTTACAGTGATCTATGCGACAGTCACCTATAGGCTTGACTACTGTAATTCGCTCTACGCGGGGCTGCCCTTGAAACCCCCAGAAACTCCAGCGGGTGCAGAATGCAGCAGTGAGGCTCCTCACGGGGTCTCTGCCATGGGAGCATATTCACCCAGTGCTTTTCCAGCTGCACTGGCTCCTGGTGGAGTACAGGGTCAGATTTAAGGTGCTGGTTTTGACCTTTGAAGCCCTTCACGGCCTAGGACCCTCGTACCTATGGGACGGCCTCTCCCGGTATGCCCCACGGAGAGCCTCAAGGTCCATAAATAGCAACACCCTAGTGGTCCCAGGCCCTAAGGAAGTTAGATTAGCTTCAACCAGAGCCAGGGACTTTTCAGCACTGGCTCCGGCCTGGTGGAGCACTCTGCCTCATGAGACCAAGGCCCTGCAGAATTTGATTTCTTTCCGCAGGGCCTGTAGGACAGAGTTGTTCCGCCTGGCCTTTGGCTTGGAGCCAATTTGATTCCCTCCCCCTCTTTCTTTTTCCTTTCTCCTCCTGTGATGAGGCTGCATTTTAATATTTTAATGTTTCAGTATTTTAATTCTTGTATTTTAATCTTGTTTTTAAGTAGTATTCATTCAACTTGTTTTTATTATTGCTTGTTAGCTGCCCTGAGCCTGGCCTTGGCTGGGGAGGGCGGGGTATAAATAAAAATTATTATTATTATTATTATTATTATTATTATTATTATTATTATTACATCAAATAGGGGCACCCCGAGGGGTCCCTGTTGGGGTTGTGTAATGGCCCTAATCCATGTCTACGCTTTGGACAGGATCCACACCCCAGGACCCCTTTAACAGGATTTTCTTCTTCTTCTTTGGCAATCCCTCATAGCCGAGTAAGATTGTCTTCCATAAACACGGCTTTAACGATGAGTCCGTAAGTGACTGTGGAGGCCAATTCTGGAGCCACACGTCCTTCCACAGTGGGGACATTGGTTTCCGGGTGGGAGTTGATGACGGTGTGGATTTGCCAAGCATGCCTTCCTCTTAGAACGTTTCTCCCTTGCGTCCTGAATTCAAATGTCTTCAAAGCCTATGGCACCTGTGGTAAAGGCTGTTCTCCAACAGGAGCTCTCACAGGCCAGTGTTTCCCAGTTGTCAGTGTTTCTACTACATTTTTAGAGATTTGCCTTGAGACAGTCTTTAAACCTCTTTTGTTGACCACCAGCATTATACCCTTATAGAGGAGGGGCAGGCGGAGGCTACAACCTCCCCTCCATTAAACAAAGGCTTAAGGTAATGGTAAAGGGTAAAGGGACCCCTGACCATTAGGTCCAGTCGTGACTGACTCTGGGGTTGCAGCGCTCATCTCGCTTTATTGGCCGAGGGAGCCAGCATACAGCTTCCGGGTCATGTGGCCAGCATGACTAAGCCGCTTCTGGCGAACCTAAGCAGCGCACGGAAACGCCGTTTACCTTCCCGCCAGAGTGGTACCTATCTATCTACTTGCACTTTGACGTGCTTTCAAACTGCTAGGTTGGCAGGAGCAGGGACCGAGCAACGGGAGCTCACCCTGTCGCGGGGATGCGAACCAGAAATTGTGTAGCGGCGGCGCGTCTGCAGCGGGAGGCTCCATTAGCAAAAGTGGTACCTCAGGTTAAGAACAGTTTCAGGTTAAGAACGGACCTCCAGAACGAATTAAGTTCTTAACCTAAGGTACCACTGTATTTATTGTTATCCTCTTAGAAAATGTGTGCCCCTCTCCACTTCTATTGCAGTTTCAGTGTTCAGAACAACATAGAACACTTAAAAACCATCCACATAAGACACCATGATTAATAATACCGCACAACCTAAAAGAAGAGAGACAGGTAAAGCAGATAAAAACCTAAAAAGAACCAGGAGATCAGCCTATTAAAACTACTGAACCCAACAGGCCGATACAAAATGCTATGAGATGGCATGATATCTGTCACTGGATCCACCAGTAGTGTATGGAAGAGTCAATTGTTTCTGTTTCACAATAAAAATAAATAAATGAAACTCAACGGGATCTGGTCCCTCATGTGACAAAGTATTTCTGTATGGAGACAATCATTATTTGTGTTTCATGAGGATGACTCATGGCAAGAAAAGTTAAGCTGCAAACAGGTCAGTCATTACCTTTTAAGTGAATTCCATTGAAATCAATAGGACTTTTATCCCAATAAATGGATTTAGCACTGAGGTTCGGGTCCCTAAATGGGGCATCTGTCAGCGCAGACTTTTATTTCACCTTCAAATTGACTTTAAAGTGAGGATTTCTGACCGAAAGAGAGGTTTAAGTGTTAAGTAGTTTTAAGTAACTACACAAGCAGATTATGCTGCACTCTGCCATTCCTTTTAGTGTGTTTTCCCCCTTTCCTTTTATTGAGCCAAGCTGCATTTGATAGTGATTTTTACTCAGAGTCTCCCAAAAACCTCACTCAAACCAATAATCATGTGTTGATAGGTGAAATTAGTTTCAGAATTCTAATGAAGCTCAGCATCTGGGAGACAGACAGCTCATCTGAAGATTAAATGAGAAAAATTGCCACTTTTGCTGGTTCCTTTAGAAACTCATTTACATTCTGTCAGCTTCCATTAGGAATGGGAACTGCAGATATCGAAGGAAATATGCATGAATTCAGCAGTCATCCGGCCAATCGGAGTCGGTTCCTCCTTGCTTACAAAGCTGCCGGGAGACATAATGTACTTACTCCTTCTGGAAATAGTAGGTGATAACACCTTCATCTGAAATGGTCAGGAAACATTTTGAATTTCACACCTGACAAAGGATGACTGAAAGGTAAATCTGGTATTCTTTCATGTCTGGGTAAGTCTTTGACATATTTGGGATAACATGTGAAGGTACAGGAGTGATCTTTTCATCCACTTAGGTTTAGAAGTCTGTCCTCACCATAAGAGACACAAAGAATATGTACTTGTACTTGCAGCTGTTTGAACGTGGCATTGCAATGTGGAAAATGCCTGCTTTGAATTCAATAGAGAGCCCTAGAAAAATGTTACTTAGCCCTCTTCAGACATTCTTGTTCTGCTCTGTGTTGGGTTAATGTCGGAGGGGAGAACATTTGGATGTGCACTGGCTCCATCTCTGGTCACCATTCTGGTCTCCTTGCACAAGTTGGAAGGGGACTTCTGATTCATGGAGCACCCTGCATTTGTATAGTCTTCTGTGCATTTTAGAACCCTGTATCTTAAACCCCATTCACTCCGAGTACAGGAGTCTTCCTGATTGAGATGTTCACTCTCCAACTTGTCAGAATGTCAAAAGTGCAGGTAGAGCTAACATCTTTGTTAGGGTAGTCATATTTCAAGAGGTAAAAATCTGGAGACAAAAAGTTGTTGAGCTTCTTTAGCACAATTGTCTTCCATAAATACGGTTTTAACAGTGGGTCCGTAAGTGACTGTGGAGGCCAATTCTGTATCCACATGTCCTTCCACAGTGGGGACATAGGTTTCCGGGAAGGCACTTTTTCTAGCCCTTTCCCCTTTTCAGGGTGAGCAGAGTGGATCCTAAATAGGACTTCCCAGCCATGGATAGAGCTGCCGAGCTGCTCAACTGCCTCATTCCTTGAGCATCCACATGTCCTTCCACAGGTTTCTGGGCAGGAGTTGATCATGCTGTGGATTTGCCAAGCGTGCCTTCCTCTTAGCACATTTCTCCCTTTCATCCTGAGTTTGAGCATCTTCAAAGCCCATGACACCTTTGGTAAAGGCTGTTCTCCAACTGGAGCGCTCGCAGGCCAGTGTTTCCAAGTTGTCAGTGTTTATGCTACATTTTTGTAGATTTGCCTTGAGAGAGTCTTTAAACCTCTTTTGTTGCATTACGCTTACCATTTTAAAGTTCGGAATAGAAACTCAATATGGAGGTCGGATGGCCAAAGTATTGGGAGATTCTGGAACAAGATGGAGATAAATTGAAATTACAGAGTTATGAGAAAATGAAACCTAAAGTACGAGACTGGCTCCATTATTACCAAATAATGGAGGTCTATAAACAAGACAGGAAAATTGGCTTCCAGGTGGAAAAATCAAAATTAGAGACCGAACTGTTAGAACCCAATACTAAGAATTTGTCAAGAATGTATAATTTGCTGCTGAAATGGAATACACAAGATGAAACAGTTAAATCAGCCATGATTAAATGGGCACAGGACATTGGTCATAACATTATGTTTGCTGACTGGGAAAGGTTGTGGAACACCGTGATAAAATTTAGGGCATGTAATGCCTTAAAGGAAAATATTATGAAAATGATTTACAGGTGGTACATGACCCCAGTCAAGCTAGCAAAAATTTACCACTTGCCTGATAATAAATGTTGGAAATGTAAAGAAACTGAAGGTACTTTCTACCATCTTTGGTGGACATGCCCGAAGATTAAGGCTTTCTGGGAAATGATATATAATGAAATGAAAAAGGTACTTAAATGTACTTTCCCTAAGAAACCAGAGGCCTTTCTCTTGGGCATTGTCGGCCAATTGGTGTTAAAGAAAGATAGAACTTTCTTTATGTACGCAACAACAGCAGCAAGAATACTTATCGCAAAGTATTGGAAGACACAAGATCTACCCACTCTGGAAGAATGGCAGATGAAAGTGATGGACTATATGACACTGGCTGAGATGACCGGCAGAATCCGTGACCAGGGAAAAGAGACGGCGGAAGAAGAATGGAAGAAATTTAAAATTTACCTTAAGGACTATTATAAACTTGATGAATGTTAGAATGTCGAGGTTTTGAGAAAGAGAGGGCTACAGCGATATAAGATTAGATTAAAGGAAAGATTAAGAGGACAGAGGCTTGAAAGAAATATTTAGAAGTTGCCAAAAAAAATTTTGGACACTGGGATGCAGAAAGGGGAGGTATGGGGGAGTCTGAGAAAAGAGGTTCATGAAAAAAAGGTTATGAAACTATACGTGTTTGTATGTCTTTTTATATGTTTGTTTGTTTTTAAAAAAAACTTTGTAAAACCAATAAAAATCTTTATAAAAAAAAATAAAGTTCGGAATAGAGTAGTTGCTATAGTCTCTCTGTTGCTCCTCAGCCTGAGCCACCCATGCCAGAGCCCGGGTTGCCCACACCAGTACACAGGCTGTCCATGCCAGAGCCAAAACTTAGGGTTGCCCATGCCAGAGCCCTTGCCAGAGCCTAGGCCACCCATGCCAGAGCCAGAGCCAGAGCCTGGACCGCCTATACCAGAGGCTGACACAGAGCTGCCCATGCACATATTTTTAAAAAAGAAAACCCAAAATCCACATTTCCTTTAAAATGTAAAATTCCCCCCAGATAGGCATGTAGGACCCCTAAAAGAGGACATGTCTGGGAATTCCTGAACGTATGGCAACATGTGTTTACTGAACACAGACCAAGAATGCCTGAACAGAGTACATGCCATTCTAATGATCAGGTGATTCAACGATTAGTCTGCAACTCAATAAATGGAAAATGAGCATGTGGAGGAATAATGACGTTCTGGGAACACTTTCCTTTTCATGCGAACAGCTTAAGAATGTACAGTCACTGGTCGCTGACAAGCGTTTTGGCTTTAGTTCAAACATGGTACAGTACAGCACTGTGGAGGGAATCAGTATGGCCCTCCGCAGACCGCAAACCCACTGATAGTGGCTGGATAATTCATGGAAGAAACTGGGAGTGAGCAAAATGGATGAAAATAGGCAACGGAGGAGTTTGGGCTCTCATATTTCAGTGGTGCCCTGTGTGATGCTAAAATCCTGTGCCCCTACCTCTCATGCTCCGTTCTACAGCATTGTTGTGGTGCCTCCAGTGTGGCCAAACCAGTCACACTACTCTAAAACAGCCTTTGAAACAGGTGGTCCATCAGATCTTCTTAGTGTTATCCATTGACCTAGTCCCAATGGGTCATTTGCACAATGTAAATGTGTTTCTGCAATATGGCAGAAAATTCTGTAGGGGACTTGTGCACAAAGATTAACAAATTAGTGAAAATAACATACAAAATGCATTATATTAGGAGAAATAGCTTGCAAAAATATCTACATCCTTCAAAAACTGCATAAAAATGAGTTTATTAGGAGAAATTCTCATTAAAATGCTGAAGAATTTCCATGAGCTTTTTAAAATAAAAAAATCACAAATTGGTGCAGAAATGTGCAGAATTGAATTTAAGGTTAGAAGACTGAGAAACAGAGAAAACCAAAATGGACAAATTTGTCCATTCTTATTCACAATCCTATTGAGATCAGGCTTAGATAAGCATATCAGGCTTCCTTTTGCTTTTGAAACTTGCAAGGCATTTATATTGATCAACATGACCGATTTGCATTGATGGCACCTTTTATGCTTCTTTGACATGCAAACATGATGAAGCTTTCTTCATAAATTTCCACATAGGTCACTGACCTATATAAGAACTCGGTACTGTAAGCACTTTTAAACTCTACAGAGTGCATTTCATATTAGGAAGATTATCTTTGCACAGCAAACTATCACTTAATGAACAGTTGAGTGAAGGAAATGTATGCTGAAAAATGAATAAAGATTTCAGAAGGCAATTAAGCTGAGCATTATGTTTGTACCCCCCCCTTTATATCTGCATTACAAAAGAAGTTCCTACAACTGGGGAAACGCTATAAAGACAGATGTGTGATTACTGTAGAACTCAACAGACTTTGTCACTGAAGTTTTATATTAAAAAAAAATCAACTGTTCCTACCACAGTGATGAATAATTTGTTTAGGATGTAGTCAGGATGCTTCAGCACATTATGACAAATAAGTATTTATAAATATGTTACCCGTCTATAGAAAAGAGGATGACAAGAATGGGGAGACATATTGGTGATTTGGGCTCCACACTTCTAAAACCAAAGTAAGAACATAAAAACATAAGAAGAGCTTGCTGCAATGGCCAATATTGTCCAGCATCCTGTTTTGACAGTGGTCACCAAGATGCCTGTGAGAAACCCACAAAGATATAACAGGATCTTTGCCGAAACAACTTTTCAAAGCTGTGTTGACCCGCTTGCATTTCATATGGGCTTATCTTTGGTTAAAATGTTCATGTTCATGAGTGTGAGGTGCAGGCTCAGAATAGAAATGAAATAAGGCATGAGATACACATGAAAGCAAGTGTTTTGGCTTCAGATCCAACACAAGGACTGCTGGCAACATTTTTTGTGATGTGTGAAGACATGAGCTAGATCAGGGTTGGGGAACCTTTGGTGATGTTGCTGGAGTCCACCATGACCAAAGTCTTGAGCCCTGACCATTGGCCATGCTTGCTGGGGCTTATAGAAGATGGAGACCAACAATATCTTGAGGGCCACAGGTTCCCCACTCATACACTAGATAATGGCACAGTTAATCCATAGTTTTACACAGGTCAGAGGTCAATGGCATGATTTTGACTGAGACTCCCAAGCCATAAGATAAATATCTATACAAGCTTTAGAAGACATCTGAAGACAGCCCTACATAGGGAAGCTTTTTTTAAAAAAGTTAATGTTTTATTATGTTTTTCTACATGTTGGAATCTGCCTAGAATGGCATGAACAACACAGTCAGATGGGCAGGGTATAAATAATAGCATTGTTAATGTTATTATGGAATAAAAGGTAAAAGTAAAGGACCCCTGGCAGTTAAGTTCAGTCACAGACGACTCTGGGGTTGCGGCGCTCATCTTGCTTTACAGGCCAAGGGAGCCGGCATTAGTCCACAGACAGTTTTTCCGGGTCATGTGGCCAGCATAACTAAGCCGCTTCAGGCGCAATGGAACAGTGAAACCAGAGCAGCGCACGGAAACGCCGTTTACCTTCCCACCGGAGAAGTACCTATTTATCTACTTGCACTTTTTGGTGTGCTTTTGAACTGCTAGGTTGGCAGGATGTGTGACTGAGCAATGGGAGCTCACCCTGTCATAGAGATTTGAACCGGCAACCTTCTGTTTTTTTATATAAAAAAATTTATTGGTTTTTCACCTTTTATATAGGCAAATACACACAAAAAAAGACAAAAGACAAAAACATGTATAATTTCAGAAAATCCTATTTTCCTAACCCTGTTCCCTGACTTTCCCCCACCCCCTCTCTTGCATCCCAATTCCCAAAATTATGTCAGCAAATTGGTATTTCTCTTCTTAACCATCTTAATATTACGTCTTTTATAAAGAAAAATAAATTTTTTCTAAGTTGGACCCAAGTTCCCTTCCATCGATTTCCCATTTTGTCTTAGATAAAGATCATATTAACTAAACCCCATGGTCTTGAGTGTTTTTAAAATTCCATTCTTCCCTCCCTCCCATCCCCGATTTTCGTCCCTTCCCAATACATGTCCAAAATGACAGTTTTTAGCCTGGGTTCCTCACGTCCGAGGCTCTCAAGTCTCTTTCAGTCCCTCTCCGCCGGTCTTGTTGGTAATCCTTTATGTCGGTCGTCGAATCTCGAAAGAGTTCTATCACCATCAACCCATAGTCTCTTCCCATAAGGGTATTTGGAAACAGCTGCTGGAAAATTTCCACAAAGCCTGCATCTTCAGAATCAGAGTCAGAGTCAAAGTGGAGGCCCCAATTATATTTCTTTATTTTAAGTTCCTGTATTCCATAAACTCCCGGGACCTCCACCTTCGTCTTTTGCATCTTTCGCAGATTTGTGGTAGATTTAATCCAAAAGTCTCCTTGCTTATATTCCACAGGTGTCAATTTCTGGTTGGTACTTTCCAACTTTACTTTCTCTTTTTCTTGTTTAGTCTCTTCCACTTCTTTAGATATCATTTCCGATTCAGCTGTGAATTCTTTCTCATTCAGGTCCTCACTACATTCAGCAGAGCTGCTTGTTCCAGAAGTCAAGGTCATGAGTTGTTTATTCATAGCCAGACTCTGCTCTTGTAAGATTCCCACCAAATGAAACATTCTTTCGATTTCCACTAGTAACTTTCCATCCACAGTCATTGTAATTTCGCAGAGTTCCCCCTAGAGGGAATCTGGTTACTTGGTGTTCTTTTTTCCAACAATCCTCTAACTTATTGTTATTACTTTGTTTCCAACAATTTTAGTTCAATTGTAACTCATTTTAGTCCAGAGGGATCTTAAATAACAATTTTTCCACTCTAAACTGTCCGTTTGACAGCTTTGACAGCTGTCAAACTCTGCACCTCTTGCACAAGCTCCAAAACAGGACGCTCCCGGGCCCGGGAGGGGGGGTTGTTTACAACGGAAAAGAAAACTTCCAAAACTCCACTCTCCTACTCAAAATTTCTTTTTTGCCAAATCTTGGAAGTTAATGTCTTTTTTAACTCACCCCTCAAAGGGTAGGCTCTCCAGCTTAGTTCTTATATCGTTGCTCTAGATCGTCTGCAAAGGGGGGGGGGTGCGGACTTCCTTTTAGCACACCCCCCGGTCGTCTCAAATTCACAGGATAATATTCTTAAAGTCCAATTCCGTCTTACTCACGGGTTATTCTTTTCAGTCCGAATTTCAAGGAAGGAAGTCAGCGCTCTCCAGTCATGGCTCGCGGCTTCGCTCAACCGAGGTAGCGATCGACTCTCAGCGCCACGCCGCCCTCCGTATCCTCTCCGCAGCCTTTAAAAAGGCTCTTCGTGAATCGGGGGCGCTTAAGGCGCCCACCGAGTCTTCAGTCCGCAGGCTTCCACGCCTGCGGTTTTTAAGGGTCCCCGCGTCGCCGGCGCGGCAAAGACCCGTCCTCAGTTGAGCCGATTCCCTCCGCAGCTCGGAGGGAATCCGCCATTTCCAGATCGCGCCAACCCGGAAGTCCGAACCGGCAACCTTCTGATCGGCAAGCCCAAGAGGCTCAGTGGTTTAGACCACAGCACCACCTGTGTCCCATTATGGAATAGGACATCACTATTTTCATTGGAGAAATGTTGAAGGGTATGCTAACTGGCAAGTATAAGAAATATGTTTCATGGGCATGGCCTAGTCAACAGCAAGCTTTCATGCCAGTGTCAGAGTTTTTATGTTCTTTTCCACATACATACATGTATAGGTGCCTAATAACGACATCCTATCAATCAGTAAAAGTGTTCCCAATGCAGGATCTGGGGAATGAGGAATTTTCTGCGTATCCATCTTTTAAAATATGTCTAAATGTGCATAAAAAGGTAAAGGGACCCCTGACTGTTAGGTCCAGTCACGGCCAGCTCTGGGGTTGTGGCATTCATCTCACTTTATTGGCCGAGGGAGCCGGCGTATGGCCAGCATGACTAAGCCACTTCTGGCAAACAGAACAGAGCAGTGCACGGAACAGAGCAGTGCACGGAAACGCCGTTTACCTTCCCGCCGGAGTGGTACCTATTTATCTACTTGCACTTTGATGTGCTTTCGAACTGCTAGGTTGGCAGGAGCTGGGACAAAGCAACAGGAGCTCACCCCGTTGCGGGGATTCAAACTGCCAACCTTCCGATCGGCTAGCCCATCTTATAAAATATGTCTAAATGTGCACGAGGGGTGGAAAATCAAAAGAAATTTGACTTTAAATACAATTCTAAAGGTTATGTTGTCCAGCTGCATGAGCAGAGGAGGCCATTCAGCGCAGCAAGTCATTTTGTGCACCAGTGACTCATTTCCCCATCTCTGAGCTCAGGTTTGTTGTGTTTTTTACTTAGCAGGTCACCAAGAAGCTACAGGGTTTTCATTAACTTTAGAGATACATTCCTGCCCCTTATATTTAAATGAAAGCGTTGTGCTGAACCTCATCCTTGAGGCAGAACTCCAAAGAAATAGAATACCCTTAATGCGGTATTGACCTACTGTCTGTTAGGGCTGAGAGAAAAACCTGGTCCCGCATAGAATGATAAACACATTAACAAGGAGGATGGAATTAGTATGGCTGCCATGAAACATTGTTCCTTGTTCCTCTGTTGTACTGACTGGGATTATAGGCATCCAAGTATTGTGCCATTCTGCCTTTAATTAGATTCTCTGTGGGTTTTCTATGAACTGAGATATGGCTCACAGCTCTATAATTAGGAATTCTGAGTAGAGGTTTTAACTGAAAAAAATACTGATGAAAGACCCCTGATATAGGAAGGAAGAAAATGGAAAAGACTAGACAAGGCTGCTCAGCTTATATGGACTTTCTGCTGTTCAGCTTGCTTATTTTATATAGGTTAGGTTGGAATACCTAAGCACTGGAAAGTAGAATGTGTTAAATAAAAAAAAAAACAGGACTGCATACAAAACTTTATTTTCCGTAGAATCAATGGTGACAGAGTCCTTTGTTTCTAGATTTATTGCATATTTTTTGTCCCTGAAATTCCAAAAACAAGAGCTTATTGTGCCTTGATTCTGTAGTACCGCACAATGTGTCCATTTGAATACAGATGTACGTGATTCTGGCAGTGGTGTGTGTCTGTGTGTACCAGCACCTGCCTAATGACGTTGTGGATAGGCATCTACCAATATCCTTCTTCATTTATTTGGGCCATGTTCAGGAAGGAAAAGGATTGGATAAGCTAACTGTGATAAGGATTTTGAAACACTCGCCAAGTAACCACACACATCCTTGTGGATGGCAGCATCTGGAGTCACTCTAGATTGAAAGAAACATGTTGAGGATGAACATGAATGATTCCAGATTGAGAAAAAACTACATTTGTGTGTGTGCTGCAAATGGGTTAGTGTGTACACAGGCCAGAAATATAATAAGAGGGGTTAATAGGATGAACCATGAACTGTCCACGACTGAGACCACAACTTTCTGGGTATCTTTCGGCAAGCCAGTCACTCTCATTCTTGATGTCCCTCTCAATCTTTAACAGCAATAAATTGATAAGGCTGGCTTGTAAGAATGAGAAATTCAATGCTTTCTAAATCTAGAATATTAAGTTACAAATAGCTGGTAAATTGGTGTGATGAGTTAATTTTTATTTTTATGTTTGCATTTTAACTGGATCTTTTGTCATATTCCCTGAGCACTGTAAAATGCCTGAAAATTTAAAAAATAAATTTTAAAACATAATTTTATTAATCTAGATTTTCAAGATAGCCTACAAAAATGAATCATAAAACAGATCAAAAACATCAGAAACAAAAGCAATTATCAAGGCAACAGGAAGAATACAAAAAAACAGTAGATATAAAACCAGTTAAAATCCTGAGCAAATTGCCTGAATTTGAAGTTGACTCACCATGTATCACTCACAGTTGCATTGCATGTTGGTTATTCCCCAGTAAAACCCAAAACATACATTATGTTCAGTTCTTGTGCCAGGGTAGTGGGCCTAATTTTTTTCTTTTTTTAAATTAATATTGATATTTTATTGAAATAGTTTCACTTATAAAGTAATACCAAAAAAAGCTACCAAAAAAGCTACCAAAAAAAGACACAAAACTGTGTAAAGGGGGGAAAACATTATATGGATGTATACAAAAAATACCCTAACCCATACATTCTTTTATAAATTTGATATTATTATCCTAATACCAATGTAAATATTAATAGCCTACTACATTTTGAATAAATTCGTTCCAGATATTGTCTTATTTATCTAAGCAGAGTCTGTAAGCAATCGATTCGTAAGTTGCAAGTGTTATCATATTATCAATCCACTGATTAAAGGCAATCTAATGTTTGCTATTAGATATAAAAGCATATTAATTGTATACATGCAATTAATGTCATGTTTAGTTTGGCACTAAGAATGGGTGTAAAACAGGCTATTTTCAGTCTATAGCCTTTAGTTGCTTTCTTGGCAATAGGAAACCCAGGGCAGCTTTTATATTGTTGATTTATTTCGGAGGAGAAGACAGCAGTCTCTTATGATTCTTTGTAAAAATCAGTTTATTTTTCAAGCACAAGTAGAGCTAGGTGATAGACAAGGAAGCTGTCCACTTATCTGAATTTTTCAATGCAGCTCACCAGTCAAGTAATGTGTACAAATGTGCATATACTAGTTAAAAATACATATTTTAGTGGGGGTGTGTGTTAGGCTAAATTGCAAGCAAATGTTTATATTAGGAGAACGTTTCACTAAAATGGAGGTGAATGTTCATGTGGACTTGTGGAGAACTGAATTTAAGACTGGGGGAAAAGGAGAAACTGAAATTGACAGATTCACTCATCCCTAATCTGGACCGCTTCTTCCAGCTATCGAACCAATAGATTTTTTGTTGAGTATTTCTAGCTTGCCCTACTTGTTTTCCTGGAGCTTTGTTTCCTGTAATGGACCATAATCTAATTTGACCATGCACTCATTAGAAGGTGTGCTTAGGTATGGTTCATTTAGTCACTTGTTCAGTCAATTGACTGAGTAGTCATTTGTCTATTTTGTCCAGCGATTTAGTGACTTTGTGATAAAATGCCCATGTAATATTCACTTAGACGTTTGGAAGGTAACGGCAGACTACATCCAGATTCGGGGTCAGTTCATATGACCAGTTTCGGGTTAGTTATCATGGGACAGCATATTCAAACTGACACAATGCGATCAGTTTGAGCATATGTTGTGCCTGCAGAAAGTCTCAGATTTAGTTTTAGGGATTTCATGGAGCAGGGCGATGGTGTATCTCTACAGTGGTACCTTGGTTCTCAAACTCAATCCATTGTGGAAGTCCGTTCCAAAACCAAAGCGTTCCAAAACCAAGGCGCTCTTTCCCATAGAAAGTAATACAAAATGGATGAATCCGTTCCAGACTTTTAAAAACAACCCTTCAAACAGCAATTTAACATGAATTTTACTATTTAACGAGTCCATTGATCTATAAAATGAAAGCAATAAACAATGTACTGCAGTCACATGATCAATCAATCAGTAGCTGAGCTGGGTTCCACACTGTCACAAAAAAGAACCGCAAAAACAAAAAGGCAAAATAAATAGCAAAAACAGACAGACCTCAGCATCACACTCAAAATGGAAGTGTGGCACTCAAAACAGAGCACGGTCAGCTTTCAAAAAAGTTCACAAACCGGAACACTTACTTCCAGGTTTGCAGTGTTTGGGTTCCAAGTTGTTGAGTACCAAGGCATTTGAGAACCAAGGTACCACTGTACATGAGATCCTGGAAGAGCACTGGGCTAGGGATTGCCAACACGAGCAAGTTGGTCCTGTGGCCCATGAAAAGTCTCAGGAAATACCCTCTCAAAAATCCACAGTGCAGAGGAGACTGCTATTCCTGCTCAGATCCTGGTTTCGTCACCTCAACCTCTCCTACATTCTCCTTAAACATGTCCCAGTTTCAATGGATCCCAGGACTGGACACTCATCCTCTTGTTCTGAACAGAGGATTTGTGTAAAGAGCAAGCACAACAGTGACTGATGTAGATCCCCTTTCCCAATGATGGTGCAGCTGATGTGGGTTCGTGCCCATCTAATTTTGTGGTCTCCTCTCTTTTTCAAATGTGGCCGCCATTTTGTGTTAGGCCACAGCACAAAAGCAGCCATTTTATGCCTGGTGTTCAGGGTACTTTCTTCAAATTTCAATTGTGTCCATTGTCTCAGAAAAGTTGTCGACCCTCAGAATAGAAAATATCAAGATGGATGGACACATCTATATCCTTGTTTTGGCCCAGCCAAATTCCACCTAAAAACCAGAAGGCAGACACAGCTTCTTCCTTAGCGTATAACTTTCTGTTGAATATGTGTTGCGTCAAAAACTCTTCCACCTTGAGAAGAATTCATAGGTAACTGCCAAGAGATTGCTGCCATCCACTGCTTGCAGATTTATTATTTGACCCATCCGCATCAAAATATTAATACATGATCCATTTCACTTTTGACCTGAATTAATATATATGATTCGCTCTGTCGTCCACTGTCACCTTCTTGCTACATTTGCTAAAGCAGCATTTCTTTAGCATTAGCAAAATTTAAGGCGAAAGGCAGTTGGAATTTGAAACAGAATACAGTTGTCTAGCAAATATTGCTAATCCATCAGAATCTGCACCCCCAAATTCTTTAATAAAATGGATATATATATATATATACACTAGTATATATTTTATGAAACTTGACAACATTAGCAGATTACAGCTCTCACAGGGATTCACTAATGACAGCCAGCTTCAATAGAAGAAAGATTTCATCTAATATTAGTGTCTGGCAAGTCAATTTGCAAGGTTATTTTTGCAGATTAAATTAGTTAAATTGGGAGGTCACCCTCTTGATTCTAAATCAAGAAAGACAGAGAGAGATATAATAGCATACCACTATAGCACTGCTATTATCCAATAATTTGCTATAATGAAGTTAGTCCCCTTCTCAATGATGACAGGATAAAGAAATTTTGTAGCATCACAAACATGATGAAAGACCAACTGTACTGTATATCTCAATTTTCATGCTCTAGGTGGAGCAGTGTTCTCTTGTGAATGGCATAACTGCAAGTTCATTATGGATATGTATATATGTATGTATACACACACACACACACACACACACAGAGAGAGAGAGAGAGAGAGAGATATGTCAACCATATAGAAGCAATCTGATTTTAACTTAGGATCAAATCTCACTTTATTTAATACACAATCATTTATACATTTGATAATCTATGATTTCTTCATCAGTAATTAAATATCAGATTTCATAGTGGAAAAAATAAACAATTCAAAAGACAGTGTCCATGTCAAAGGCATTTCGAGGTCAACATAAGACTACTGAACCTTTCAGTTTCATAAATTTATCTGATACCCTAGTACAGTGGTACCTCGCAAGACGAATGCCTCGCAAGACGAAAAATGCGCAAGACGAAAGAGTTTTCCGTTTTTTGAGTCGTTCCGCAAGACAAATTTCCCTATGGGCTTGCTTTGCAAGACGAAACGTCTTGCGAGTTCTTGCGAGTTTGTTTCCTTTTTCTTAAAGCCGCTAAGCCGCTAAGCCGTTAATAGCCGCTAAGCCGCTAATAGCCGTGCTTCGCAAGATGAAAAAACCGCAGTACGAAGAGACTCGCGGAACGAATTAATTTCGTCTTGCGAGGCACCACTGTACAATGTTTCTTAGATTAACATAATTAGCTGATAGAACAGAAGCAAGTATTCTGCTGATCTAACAATTTCAAATCATAAGGATGCCAATTTTACAATGTTATCAGACTATGAAAATATTAACCCCCTCCCAAAAATGTTTCATTTGCCAAGTATTGGCTAGATAATTGAAAATTTCAAAAGTCCCAAAATTTATTTATTAAAGCAATACATAGACCACTTACTACCAATAAACCTCAGTAGTTTACATTTTAAAAATCCAAGCATATACACTACAGCACAGTATCCACATATTTAACAATATTCACCTTAATGTTCTTGGGGAGACTCTGCCAGGAATTGCATATATATATATATATATATATATATATATATATATGTATTTTAATGGTTTTTAAAAATATTTTCTTTCCTGTAATATATCTATTTCTATCTATATCTCTGATGTGGTTGTTGTTCTGGGTTCCTTTGGGTTGATGGGATACAAATTAACTAATTAGTTAATTATTTCAGAATTGAAATGCCATAGGCATATGAGATGGAGTGAATGATAGCTGGTTATGACACCTAATTAGTTATACATTAAGAGCATAAAAGGATAAGAAGAGACTGCTGGATTAAGCCAACAACCCATCTAATTCAGCATCCTTTTCTCACAGTGACTAAACTGATGCCTGTGAGAAACTCCCAAAGACCTGAATAATAGAGAGTTCTCTAGTAGTTCTCATGCGATTGGCTAACGTTGGTCACATGGGAGGTATCGAGCAAACGGGAGACTCCATTTTTGTGTGAATCAAGGTGACTGTGTTTTAGAATCCACTCTGAACACTGCTGAGTTGAAGAGAGCGTTGGAGTGCTTCTTCTCTGCTTCAAAGAAAGAGAGCAAAGCTGCAGAAGAAGGTAAAAGTGGATATCTCTCTTAGGAGCTGCAAGACTTGGCTTAAATGAATGCAGAAGGCTCTGGAAAGAGAGGAAAAGAAGTTAGAAGAAGAGGCTATAAGCCCATACTTGGAGAAGCATGTGACTGTAAACACTGTGTTTTAGTTCATCTATAACAGACATGTCCAACTTTCACGAGCCTGCAATCTACTCCCACTATAAAAAAACTGGCAGTGATCTACCAAAGCTGTTGAGCTTAGCTTTTTTAGAAGACAAAATTGTTGAGCCTTTTTTAGGAATCCAGAAGTGTTCAACTTTTGGGGGGGTCGTCATCCCGTGATAGACCATGGACCTCCCACGATCGACCAGTTGTTCGCGATCAACCTGTTGGACATCCCTGATCTATAACCATAAGTTTCTGCACGGGAAGTCTCTGAATGTTAAAGTATGGACATTGGTTTAATTTCCAAAGAAGGCTGTCAGTCCTATGTATGATTTGAGCTTATCAGCTGCATTTTCGCTACCCTTACTTCAACAATTACTGCCTCCTACATCAGTGAAACCAATGATAAGAAATGGCATGGATTATTTGGTGTGTATTATGGGTGAAACCAATAAACTGATGAAATTGTAGCATTTGTTTGGTTTACTGTGCCACACATTAAAGAGCTTCGTGGAACGGGACCAACACCTTGTACCCTTTTTTCTTGTTCAGACTTGAGAGGAACAAAAGTCTGGCATCTATAAAGCTCTGTAAATCACTGCAATAATAAGCACAGTGTGTCCACTTGTTCCGGCTGTCGAAAGTACAGCCATCCTACGCTGTGTCCAAGCGTTCCATTTTACGCCTTATATCTGTTGTGCGATTCTTTTGTTTCCCCTTCACAATGCAAAGGACTTTGGGGGCTGGCCTTTCCCTTTCTTTTGCAAAGTCCTTTCCCCCCACATCAAGCACATCACCTTGGAGCCACGTACAGCAGTTGCCTTCTGCAAGCTGTGATTAGTGGACTTGCCGCAAATGTCGGTTTTTCTGGAGGCTTGAGAGCTCATTTAAAAAAAGTGAAGGCTGAGGCGGCCTGTGAGAAAGCACCAATTTGTCTGATAACACCAACAAAATATTAGGAAGGAAAGATAGATAAGCCAATGATGAAACAATAATGAGGAGGCCAGGAAAGCCTTTAAAAAGCACTTAGAATTCACAGCTTTCACTCATCTCTCTCCTCTGTTTTGCACTTTTCACTTTTCTGTTTAAAAGGCAATTTCCCCCTTACTGCTTCCAGCTAATTTTTATATTGCTGTTTGCATTGGTTATGTGTCGCCCATTCTCGTTCGTCTCTCCTTTCATTATAATTTCTCCGTTCATTAAGCTATCATCCTTTTAAATGTAATTATCTGCATTCTCTGTCCTTTCAGGGAGTCTATATCTTGTACTTGTCTTAATAGACTGCTTTATTATGCCGCGTTTCTAACACATTATGTTTCCCTTTGCCTAAACTGGTTACGCGGAGCGCAGTTTAAAAACCAAAGGCATCAGATAGCTCTTCCTGTCCCCTTCGCCCCAAGCCATAACAGCTCGAGCTATTGCCATCGCCAGTGCCAATCCCTTTGCTCCCATGGTTTCACCATGTGCTCACTGAAGACTCTAGAGAGCGTTAACATATCATACCACCATCATATTGCTTAGCTGCTACATCACTGAGAGATACAATGCACCAGTGTTTCCCAAAGTTGGGTCTCCAGCTGTTTTTGGACTACAACTCCCATCATTCCTAGCTAGCAAGACCAGTGGTCAGTTCTGATGGGAGTGGTAGTCCAAAAACAGCTGGAGACCCAAGTTTGGGAAACACTGACTAGACTTTTTGTTCCATTTTGCCTGTTCAGAATAATCCCACCTCATGAATAGAAAGGGACTGTGGGACCATCACCTTGCCAACAAAGACCCATATAGTTAAAGCTATGGCTTTTCCAGTAGTGATGTATGGAAGTGAGAGCTGGACCATAAAGAAGGCTGATGGCCGAAGAATTGATGCTTTTTAATTATGATGCTGGAGGAGACTTCTTGAGAGTCCCATGGACTGCAAGAAGATCAAACCTATCCATTCTGAAGGAAATCAGCCCTGAGTGCTCACTGGAAGGACAGATCCTGAAGCTGAGGCTCCACCTCATGAGAAGAGAAGACTCCCTGGAAAAGACCCTGATGTTGGGAAAGATGGAGGGCACAAGGAGAAGGGGACGACAGAGGATGAGATGGTTGGATAGTGTTCTCAAAGCTACTAGCATGAGTTTGACCAAACTGTGGGAGGCAGTGGAAGACAGGAGTGCCTGGTGTGCTCTGGTCCATGGGGTTATGAAGAGTCGGACACGACTAAACGACTAAACAACAACAACAACAACAGTGGGACCATGACCCTGATGCCATCCACAAATTTGTGCTGTGTTCCTCAGACCTTTTAGGGGCAGCCCCAGAACCCCATTCTAAGTGACTCCTTTGTATTAGGCACATGGGAAGGGAAATCTATGAGTGCTATGTAGCAACACACCTCTGAATAAGTGGGCTCATTCCATAAAATCATCATCATCACTCACACTTTACCTTGTGAGTCCCCTTTGGGGGATCGCGCGCGGTGCTACAGTTCCCAGGGAGCTTAATGGCAAACAGGGACTGGCCTGCCTCTCAGTGTTAATTTTTGGAGGTTCACACCCAGCCTCTGTAGTCAAGCTTCATTGCTGGGAGGTGGGGCCTGTCCCATTTATATATGGGGGGGGGGAGACGACAGTAGCCAGGCAGTCGGCTCTGGAGAGTCACCTTTCCCACTCTCCCTTTGTTTAATGTTTCTTGTTTGCTGGTTAACTTTTTCTTCCTGTTTAGAGGGCGCTGCTACTGTCTTTGACAGGTCGCTGTTGAAGGACTGGGAAGAAATTTTCCAGCACTGGCAGGTTTTGTCTTCTTCGTAGCAATTTGTCACAACTTTGCTGGTTAATGGCCTTGGGTGGAATCGTTGTCTTTTATTCCCTATAATGGGGAGCGGGCATGAAGTGATGACTCCCCCCCCCCGTGGCGTCGATTCCAGGGTCCCCTCTTATAAGGGGTTATATAACGGGTGTGACTGGCCATACACCAAAACGTTGTCAGTGAACTACCCTGCGTGTGGGGATATGGGCTGGGCTGCCTGCTACACTTACGTCTCACAGAGCACCCCCATATCCCATTTACCCTGATGTTCCCCAGTACCCCCTGGCTGGGAGGGATACACGCCCAAGGCCTAAGCCAAGGTCTTCCTACATTCAGAAGTTTAATAAAGTTTGGCCTAATTTTAATTCCATAACACCTTATCAGAGTATTTATTCCTTTCTTAAGATCCTTGGGGGCTGGGGCTGTTGCTGCCTGGTCACACAATATTTATACCCCGCTCATCTGACTGGGTTTCCCCAGCCACTCTGGGTGGCTCCCAACAGAACACTAAAAACAGAATAAAACTTCAAACATTAAAAACCTCCCCAAACAAGGCTGTCTTCAGATGTCTTCTGCCTTACAAGATGTATTTCAATAATGCCACCAGCAGTGGTGGGAGAGGTTTAATGACATATCTCCCTTAACTGCTCCCATAGGCCTGGGTGTTGTGGCTGCCACAACATTTTAAATGCGGGGACCAGGCACCCACAAAGTGCGGCATTAATAATGTTTCTAAACAACATAGATTGGCTCAGATATGTTATTTCTGGAATAAATAAAGGGATAATAAAAATATCTGTTTAAGACAAACTTTGGAGAGCTTGCTCACCCCTAGGGAAGTTTAATCATCTAACTTCTGTGTTGGGCCAAAGGAAATATCTGAAGCATACGTAAGGCACCATTAAAATGCTCCACCAGTGACAAGAGATCTGCAAGCAGGCACATTGAGTGCTAATTGAATCCTTCTACTGCGCCCCTCATGAATCTCATGTTCAGACAAATATCAAAGGCTACTCATCATTTGACCACCCTAACTGTTTCATCAAAGCAGCACAAAAAGGTGGGTGGAATGTAAATTCTGATTCATTAACGATCTGTCAAAGAGACACCGAAACCTTCTTAGTTTGCAAAGAAAAGGGAGCTTTGCGATTTATTTCACATTCATACATGGACACGATGACCTGATCTTAGAAGCCTCTATTCCTCTTTACGTCTCTGTGCAAATGCGCCCACAAGAGCCCAGAAACAATGTGCATAGGTCCGGAAAAAATGTGACATTTAATTCTGGATTTAAATCAGGAAATAGGTACAAATTTTCAAATGCTTTAGCAAACATTAGGCTGAGGGACAGAGATTTGCCATGGAAAGCCAGGCACACATAAATGGTTCTAGGAACAAGAGATGCATTTTCTAATGTAAGTGTTTACTATTTCTGTTGCAATGTTGGCTACACAAAGTGTTTTACAATATGAATTTTTAATTACATTTTAATCCTATCCTTCTTCCAATATCTTCAAGGCAGCATACACCTTCTACCTTCCCCAAATGTTAGCTTCGCAATCATGTGAGGTGGGTTACATGGAAGAAGAGTGACTTGTTCAATACCAGGGGTGCCAGCTTGAACAAAATATTGGGGGAGGCACATAAGCTCCACCCAGCACAATTGATCACATGACATGGTGCACACACCATTCAAATGGCAATTCCCATCAACTTTGGGGGCCCCCAAAGTTGGGGGAAGGCAAAGGGTGAAGGGAACTCAGTCTCTAGGAATTGGCTCCTATGTCCAATGCCCTTTAAAGATTTTCATAGCTGAGTATGATCTTTGAACAGAGGGGACATGAGGTCTCACTGGCCCTTTCACCAGACTCTAGCTGTGTATCTACAATCACTGATAGGTTGTGGCCTCTGGTTTCTGAAACCATGGTGGTGGTTTCCAAAAATGTCATTTGAACCGTATGAACTTTTGAGTTAATTCCACTCCAGGACTTTGTTTCTAGCCATTCCTTCAAACCACACTTTCAGATGCACTTGTTTTAGCTTCCAGCCTCCAATCCTTATTTTAAATCGTTTCAAGTTTTACATCGATCTTATTTGAGCTTACTATTTCCATTGCTCATTTGGAACTGCATCAGTTTTTTGAATTGCTTTTATTTTCCCTTTCTGCTTCAATTTCTAGGCGTAAATCACATTGGTTTTACATCAACTTTTCAATCATTTTCATCTGAGAGACCTATTTTTACTCCTCACTTTAAATCACATCAACTTCCATATTCTGGTAATTTATGTAACTGTAAGCCATGTCCCATTCTTTTAAAATGCCCTTACGTATATAAATCTTTGGCTTCCTGAAAACCCCTATACAAAATTTGTTAGGATCCTGAGTAGTTGTCATCTTTGATGAAATTGTTTCAATATGTCTTCAGAAGAATTGTTCAGTATATCTTGGAAAATGTCCAGGAATGTGCACTAAGTAGAAAATCGTGCAGAAGCGACTTGGAGGTTTAAATTAGTAGGGAAAAATCAGGCATCTCCACAGAGAACATGAGAAAATGATGTCCTGGCATGAAAAATAACAACCCTCAATGCTATACCAAGTCAAAGAAGTGTACACACAGTTTGGGTTCACCTGCTTATGGAGGTAATAATAATGGATGAAAAAAATCTTGAAAACATTAAAACCTTCTTCCAAAAAATTTGGGTGGGTATACAGCCTGGGGTTCATTGCAGGATTTACACATAAGTAGGCCTATAATGCAGTTCTCATAATTCAATGTCTGCTGCACAATTGTAAACAGTGTTCCCACATGTCAGTCGCCTATCATTTACAATTTTCATTTTGGAAATGTTAGAAGCAACAACCAATCCAGGGAAGCAGATAAGTGCTTTTCTTTTGAAACACTACATATGGCTTTTTCTTTTCTTTTTCTTTTTTTTTTTAAAGGGGTGTGTGTGTGACATTTTACCATCTCAAGGGAAGTAATAATGGAGATCTATTCTGCCTTGGTCAGACCACACCTGGAGTACTGTGCACTACAATTTAAGAAGGATATCAGCAAGCTGGAATGTGTGCAGATGAGGGTAACCAAGATGGCCAAAGGTCAAGCCAAGTAATGGCCAAAAAGAGCTGGCTGTTGAGCAATTGTATGCATGCAACTCCGCTAAAGCAGTTTTAGCTATAGAACTGCAATTTAAGGGAACGGATGAAATATTTCATTTATGTGTCTATACTCCCAGAGACCGTTGAATAGATCAGATGTAGTACACCAGTGTTGGAGACCGATCCTTGACAATGAAGAGAAAGATCTGAGGTTGAAGCTTCCCACCTTCTGGCCATTAGCTGCTCTGATACTTGGTCCAGCCAACATCAGAAGGGCCAAAAGTTGTCCCTCCACTCTCACTTCAAACCTGGCAGGTTGCTGGATAAGGTGGTAGGAGCACCTTCATTTTCTCACATTAGGATGCAACTGTAAATGCATTTTTCTCTTCAACCTTGCGATACACGTCAGCCCTATGCAGAATATAGCTATATATTGCATTCACCACAAAATATAGGGAGGCATTTTAAAACGGCAACTCTTTAAATCTCAACTATATTTCTAACATTCTAAATATTATCGCACATACCCAAAACGTTCTCCTATATATCACACCATTTATGTATATCAACCACAATTGCAAATGTGTAATTAGGGACACAATACAGGCAGACACTAATTGAAATTGGTTCATTAGTGTTCTTTTAATATATGATGAGAGATATAAATTGCCATTTGAAATTGTTCAAAGACCTTAATTTTAATGTTTTTAAAAATTAAAACAAATTGAAAGAGAGTTCTAAAAATGAAAATGGAGTATTGGGGAAAACATTTTGAACATCATATGCATTAAGCACTGACAGCTAATTTTAAACATCTGCTAGATTGTGGTTAGAATGTTTAATTCTCATGATCTGGTAAACTGGAAGTAATGAGCTTAATATGCTACTTTGTTCCTTGTTGGGGCAGAGTTCTTTCAAAACTCTTCATCTGTTATGTTGACTCTCTGTGTCAAGGGGCTGAAAGGACGAGCAGGTCATTCACAGGTCAGAGAAGAAGAAACGAGGCTAACATGCAGTTAGTTTCTTTATTGCGTGTCAAGACCCCGAGGCCTCCCCCTTATGTTGAATAATAACACGTGGACACCATGTATTAGGTTAATGCACAAAATTTAGGCCACAACTTTATTAGTTACAGAATGTGAGTGGTATTGGCTTAGGCATTGGAATTGAACTGACTATATCTGACTCCTGCCTGCCTGCAGGAAGTCTCACGAGGATTAACCACCAGTAGGAGGAGCCCTGTTGATGGACAAGAAGGGAGATCCCCAGGCTGTGCGGCTGCTTAAAAGGGGTAAGCCATGCCTCTGGCCAACCAGATTGGCTGGCCAAGAGCGTGAAGTGGCTGAGGACTCCCTGGTGATGTGAAGCTTTGCCCAGCCCCTGCTGAGTGTGGAGGCCACGTGGCTTGACCGCAGCACCATCCCACCCAGAAGTGGAGCAGGGGAATACACAAATGCTCATAAAGGCAACCCTGCCAAGAAAGATGCTCCTCAAACTGGTGTGTAGCACCTCCTTCTTCCTCTAGCCCTCTGAGAAAGGCCTCCTTCCCTGTAATCTTCTGCTATGGTGGGCCTCAGGAGGCCTCTCTCTGTGCCTAGCTAGCCTGTTGCTCAGAAACATGCAACATCTTTCACGTTATAGGAGAAAGTGGTGCTGGAGAGCAATCAGCCTAGAAGCTATCAGGGTGGATCTGCGGGAGAGCTGCAGGGTCTGGCTCCCGTCTTTCATCTTTGTTGGTGCTTTGTTGGAAACCTCATCACCCTGCCCTTTGCTGGGCCACTGGTCTGCTTCTGCCTCTCCATGATCCCTCAAGCTTCAAAGTGTTGGTGCTGACCTTTAAAGCCCTAAACAGCCTCGGTCCAGTATACCTGAAGGAGCGTCTCCACCCCCATCATTCAGCCCAGACACTGAGGTCCAGCGCCAAGGGCCTTCTGGAGGTTCCCTTGCTGCGAGAAGCCAAGTTACAGGGAACCAGGCAGAGGGCCTTCTCGATAGTGGCACCCACCCTGTGGAGCGCCTTCCCACTAGATGTCAAAGAGAAAAACAACTACCAGACTTTTAGAAGATATCTGAAGGCAGCCTTGTTTAGCAAAGCTTTTAATGTTTAATAGACTATGTTTAATAATGTATTTTAATCTTTTGTTGGAAGCCGCAGAGAGTAGCTGGGGAAACCCAGCCAGATGGGCGGGGTATAAATTAATAATAATAATAATAATAATAATAATAATAATAATAATAATTTATTATTCCTCCTTGTAGAACCTCCCGGTTCTTCCCCTCCTCTGAGGTGTGGCCAGTATCCCACTACGAGGATCCGGGATCTAAGTTAGTCCCTGACCCTCTGAAAATGTTTGCATTGCCATGGTCAGAAACAAGCCGTGATCAGCAAGCTAACAACAAACCATAGCTTGGGATTTCCTAGCAATTATTGCTACTTAGGGAGCAACAATCTCTGGTTCAGATAATAATAATTATTTTATTATTTCTTCCCCATCCATTCGGCTGGGTCGGAAGCCACTGCTTTCGGGTTTGTTTATCCCACCCACTCCAGAGGAGGAGGGAAATGGGAGTGTTCACCGCTTGTTTCCTTGCCATAAGCCACAATAAGTCAGAAAATCCGATTTATTGTTACATGTGAATGCAGCCACCGCTAATTTCACTGCTAACAGAAGTTTGGGTTACCACAATTGTTTTGTTTGATTTTTCATCTGGACTTGAATTAGCACCTGTGTCCAGAAGCATATGAACCAAACATGCTTTTCTACTGATAATTGCTAATGTTATTATTATAGAATACTGTAGGAAAATTGTATGTGTTGTTGCTGTTGCTGATTATTTTATTTTATTTATACCCTACCCATCTGGCTGGGTTTCTCCAGTCACTCTGGACAGCTTAAAGCACATACAAAATTGTAAAACATCAGACATTAAAAAAAATTCCGATACAGGACTGCCTTCAAATGTCTTCTAAAAGTCAGATAGTTGTTCATTTCTTTCACATCTGATGGGAGGGTGTTCCAAAAGGCGGGCACCACTACCAAAAAAGCCCTCTGCCAGTGAAAGCAACTGGCAAATTAGTTGATTATCAGTAACGTTTTATCGTGCATGATGATGGATTGCTAAATGTCCTGCAACATTCAAACTCAGTAACTGAAAACCCGTAGTTTTGTTAAACAAAAATGCCATTAATTAAGAAGACAGACTCTGATTTCTCTCTTATTTCCAAAGTATATTGTTGCCTGCACAAACCTCCAATTTCACTAGCTGTTAAGAACATAGACGAAGTCTTTTATTGTTAAGCAATGAATTTGTAGTGAGTGTTTTTTGTTTTGTTTTACTGTGGCTTTAATTTTGCCACTGCAGAACCTTACTTGATCATTCTTGTGAAACGGCTGGTGCGCTTTCAGCCTCTAGAAATGTAATGTGGAATCACTGTAAACAATTCCAGGAAGGTAGACAAATATAAACACCCTAATATTACTGAAACAATTACCTTAAGGTGCACCAAGGCATAATGTGTTGCTTACTTCAGGAGGCTAATCAATGCTGCCTGCATTACAGTACACATGACTATACTATAATCTTTCCTTGGATAATTCATGGGACAATTTTTGCTAACTGTAAAGAGATTGGAACAAAAGTGATTCTGGTTGGGTTCTTGTTCCTTTGTCTGGAGTTGTGCTGCATTCCCTCCCCTTCTTATACAAATATAAAGAGAATTCAGAATAAGCTTTATTTATGACCCCTTAGATTGATACTAGAATTGGAAGTAATTACGATTACTGGATCTGATTGGAAACAATGAAATGCCTTTAGTTTCCTCTGTTTTCCCTCCCTAGGGGTCCAAAACACATCAGATATAGAGATAAAAAGGTAGGCTTGTCACTTATAGAAGATTGCACTGTGCAAATAAACTGATGACAGCTATTCTGGCCTAGAGTAGCTCACTTGGTAGTACATGAAAGTCATACTCACAAGGCTGTGAGTTCGAGTCTCACAGTGGGCAAAAGATTCCTGCATTATGGGGGGTTTGGACTAGGTGGTCCTTGTGGTCTCTTGAAGCTGAGGCTCCAATACTTTGGCCACCTCATGAGAAGAGAAGACTCCCTGGAAAAGACCCTGATGTTGGGAAAGATGTACAAGGAGAAGAGGGCAACAGAGGACAAGATGGTTGGACAGTGTTCTCAAAGCCACTAACATGAGTCTGACCAAACTGTGGGAGGCAGTGGAAGACAGGAGTGCCTGGCGTGCTCTGGTCTATGGGGTCACGAAGAGTTGGACACAACTAAACGACTAAACAACAACAAGCAGAGCTTATCCATTCAAACCTATCCATTCTGAAGGAAACCAGCACTGAGTGCTCCCTGGAAGGACAGGTCCTGAAGCTGAGGCTCCAATACTTTGGCCACCTCATGAGAAGAGAAGACTCCCTGGAAAAGACCCTGATGTTGGGAAAGGTGGAGGGCACAAGGAGAAGGGGACGATGGAGGATGAGATGGTGGGACAGTGTTCTCGAAGCTACGAACATGAGCCTGACCAAACTGCGGGAGGCAATGGAAGACAGGAGTGCCTGGCGTGCTCTGGTCCATGGGGTCATGAAGAGTTGGACACGACTAAACAACAACAACAAAACAATCCACACATTAGAGAATCACGCTAGATGGCAGAAGAAGTTGCATCTGCTATGTTTCTGTATACTGAGTTATTATGGTACTCAAACATTACATGTTTAATTGACTGATCTAATTGTTTATAATTGCGGAATTTGTATTGTATTTATTTTTGGTATGTTTATGAATGGGCACGACGAACTTAGACTGATGAATTTCAAAGGCTCTAATCTCAGCAGCACTTAGCTGACCCCTAGAACACTCCCCATCCCCTACAGTAATTTTTTTAAAAAATGGAGGGGAAAATTGTACCCTGCTACACTCTCACCCCCCCACCCCGATTTCCAGCAGATTTATCCATTTTCAGTTCACACCATAAGGGAATGCCCTCTAAACTGATGCTGATTACTTGGCCCTTTTGTTTTCAATTTTAAAAGCATGATTATTACAGTGGATTAGAACTCCTACCTGAGCCATAGGCATGCACCTAAAAGTGGCAGAAAACCCACAGTTTCTGCACTCTTAAAGCTATTCTTAATGCATTACAAAAGCAGCATTTTCCATTATTTTGAAATGTTCATTCTAGGTGGTTGAAATGGGCTCATTTTAGAGGTGATTCCAGGGTGTAAATTCACAAACAAATGCAGACCTGAGTAAAAATAATAAGGCATAGAATCCACTTTATTTCTTTGAAGGGTTTCGTTGGCAATTTCCCTGATTCCCCATCATGTCTCGATTATGCGGGGCGTTCTGGTTCAAATTCAACCTCCTTTGGGTCCAAAAGATAGCTGTGATTAGGTATTCTCGGCCGTCTCTCCAAAACTAATGCAAAATCCCATATTCATGCTTTCAAAGGGCTGTAGTTTGCCTTGATTACAGCAGTGCCCTGTGATGCGACCTTTCTGATGATGCTACACATGTCCTTTTCACTGGATCTAGGATATGGTAATCAGGCTCCTGACACAGCCTGCAATTTATTGATCACATTGTCCCTGAGATACTTTTGTTGCATTGGCTCAGCTCTCAACTGATTTGAAATTGTTATTCCACACCAAGCCGAGCTTTCTGTGACTTGGCGCCATTTCATTTCTACAGGCCCAAGTTGGAAAGTCACAGAAGGCCTTGCTTCTTTTCTTGGTACCATCGTATACACATCCTCTCCTAGACGGATAACCCACTTCAGTTAAGTTGAAGTAGATGGATTTAAGCTGCTGTGGCCCCATTTATTTCCGTGATAGCTGACCACCTTGCAAACTTTACCTATCTTAAGGCACATATACACATATCCACAATGAACATCTCCAACAGACCCTCCAAGTGTCCCTGTTTTACAGGGACAATCCCAGATTTACAGAAACTATCCTGGTTTCTGATTTGATCATGGAATGTCCCACTTTTCCTTAGGAAAAATTCCTATTCATCTAAGAAATGGTGGAGTGTATGGTAGAATGTCCCTATTTTCATTGGACAAATGTTGGAGGGTATGGAATAGGACGTCACTATTTTAATCAGAGAAATGTTGGAGGGTATGCTCTGATCTTTGACACCACCCACCATCTGCCCTAACTGTGCACTGATACCCTGGTAGTATGCATGGCAAGCTGGAAAAATTGTGAAAGTGGCAGGAATGTGTCCCCATGTTGATAAAACAATGTTTTGTTTGGTTTTCCTTAGTGCTGTTCTGAGTTATATGGGTTGCATCCATATGGGTTTGCAGCAACAAATCCAAGATAAATACAAACATTTCATGAAAAAATCCAGCCCAGACACTGAGGTCCAGCGCTGAGGGACTTCTGGAGGTTCCCTTGCTGCGAGAAGTGAGGTTTCAGGGAACCAGGCAGAGGGCCTTCTCGGTAGTGGCACCCACCCTGTGGAACGCCCTCCCAGCAGATGTCAAGGCAATAAGCAACTATTTTACTTTTAAAAGATGGCCCTGTTCAGGGAAGTTTTTAATGTTTGATGCTGTATTGTTTTTAATATTCGGTTGGAAGTCGCCCAGAGTGGCTGGGGAAACCCAGCCAGATGGGCGGGGTATAAATATTATTATTATTATTATTATTATTATTATTATTATTATTATTATACCATTAAATAAATAAATCTATTATCTGAAGAAGAAAATGCCTCTGATTATAGAGTGAGTGCTCCAGGTTATATTACTGGGTGAGAATGTGCCAATTTGGCTATCATGCTGTATTGTTCATCTTGGGTTATGTCTTGTGACCGTGGTTCTGGTTTTTATTTGCCTGCAAATCTTGCACTTACTGTGCTTCAATACAAATATTAAATCTATGACTTGAATTGATATTGGCTTTGCTGCTGCAAGAAAGGGGCAAATAAGAGGTTTAGTACTTTATATTTCTGCAAGGCACCAGCAGGTTATCACTGGGGAATGTCACATTGTTGCATTATACAACATAATATAGTAAAACGGCACAAGCAGAACCTGTCTGATATCTTATGCATAATAACTAGTTGTTGTGAGCTCCCCGAAGCAGTAAAATAGGAGGATGTGATGTTAGCCTTCACTTAGCTTTTATTTAATTGATCCCTTATTCCAATATAAGAGCATATGAAATTGCATACTGACTGAAGAGCATTTTGACACTCTTACGACATGTACTTTGCGATTAAGGCACTTATTGAATTTTCAGCATTCAGAGCTTAGTGGGTAGCATGTAAAACAATGCATTTGGGACCATCTGAATTCAAGGATGTGAAAATAAAGTGGCTGTACTGTATTATCTTGTGCGCACTTATTCCAAGAGCAAAACCCTTCTGTTTTGGCAATGTGACTATTGCCAAAGCATAAATATCGAACATAATAGGAGACTTTAAAATGCTGAGATCTAACAATTGCAATTCAGCTTGTTCAAGGCAAAGCAGCCCTGAAAAGAGCACTCCTTTTTGAAATTTATTTGGGGCACCTTTGACCCTTATGGTGGCTGCAAAAGATGGTATCATTTAAGAAAGAGAAGCTGGCAGGTTTAAAGGCAATTTATATTTCAAATCCCTCTATTTTCAGCATTTCCCCTTTCATATGTACAAAGCAGCGAACAGCTTCGGAGATCTACATTTTACAGCTGTTGTTGCGCAAGGACTCAAAGGCAATCATGAGACATGACAAAATGCAATGTCCTCCTCTTTATATTCAAATATTTTCTGTTCAGAGGAAAACAGATGCAATGAAATTTTGCTCAACGTTGCTGCTGTCCAATCACAGTAAGCTTGGCTAAAGGGGCTTCTGGTGTGACTCCAGCCTAGGTAAAGGTAAAGGGACCCCTGACCATTAGGTCCAGTCGTGACCGACTCTGGGGTTGCGCCACTCATCTCGCTTTATTGGCCAAGGGAGTCGGCGTACAGCTTTCGGGTCATGTGACCAGCATGACTAAGCCGTTTCTGACGAACCAGAGCACCACACGGAAATGCCGTTTACCTTCCCACCGGAGTGCTACCTATTTATCTACTTGTACTTTGATGTGCTTTCGAACTGCTAGGTTGGCAGGAGAAGGGACCAAGCAACGGGAGCTCACCACCGTCACAGGGATTTTAACCACTGACCTTCTTCTGATCAGCAAGCCCAAGAGGCTCAGTGGTTTAGACCACAGCGCCATCCGTGTCCATGTTATGGTAAAGATGCCTAGGGAAAGGCAGGGCAGGGCAATTTATTGAGTAAAGGTAAAGGTAAAAGACCCCTGGATCGTTAAGTCCAGTCAAAGGCCACTTTGGGGTTGCGGCGCTCATCTCTCTTTCAGGCCAAGGGAGCTGGCATTTGTCCACAGACAGCTTTCCGGGTCATGTGGCCAGCATGACTAAACTGCTTCTGGTGCAATAGGACACTGTGACGGAAACTAGAGCATACAGAAATGACGTTTACCTTCCTGCCACAGCAGTACCTATTTATCTACTTGCACTGGTGTGCTTTCAAGCTGCTAGGTTGACAGGATCTGGGTCCGAGCAATGGGAGCTCACTCATCGCAGGGATTTGAACTGCCGACCTTCTGATTGGCAAGTCCTAGGCTCTGTGGCTTAACCCACAGTGCCACCCGCGTCCCTGACTCTAGCCTACCCCTAGCTTATCTCTTTAAAAAGTGGGAGTTCACTCAGATTCTGTTCGCTGGAGGTAGACAGGCCACGTGGTTCTTGCCAAGTCTCAGAACACAAGCCTGGGAGAAGCTTTTCATCCAGCAGAGAAGTCAGGCAATTCCAGTATTCATGAACAACATGATAGCCCCATCTCCCAACTTCCAAATGGTTGTAACAGCTCATTTTCTGGCCACATCGTAGTCATCCAATTAGCTGCTCAAAGTCACCTGTCAACCAGAGCCCACCTGAATCAAGGTCTCTTAAAAATGGGATCTTTGTTCCTAAATGTCTCTCCTCATCCATTCAACAGTTCAAGATGCTATATTACCTATGAGAAAACCAGAAGCCTATATATGTGAGTCGTTGCATAGGATAGGTAGATTTGAAATGTACAGTGGTACCTTGGGTTAAGTACTTAATTCATTCCGGAGGTCCGTTCTTAACCATGAAACTGTACTTAACCTGAATCACCACTTTAGCTAATGGGGCCTCCTGCTGCCGCTGCGCCGCTGCCGCACGATTTCTGTTCTCAACCTGAAGCAAAGTTCTTAAGCCGAGGTACTATTTATGGGTTAGCAAAGTCTGTAACCTGAAGTGTCTGTAACCTGAAGCGTATGTAACCCGAGGTACCACTGTATCTTTATTTTCTCTCATTCACTATTTTGTCTGTTCTCTCTTGCTCTCAAACATTGCTCTCATTAAGTCTCTGGAAATTAAGTCTCATTTGAGGTGCATTTGTGACTTCTCACCAGAGATTGCGTCTTCCGCACGCTAGATCTCTTTGGCCCATGCTACACACTGTATGTCTAGGGATAACTGGAGGAAAGCAAACTGCTCTGCTTTCCAGGAGAGGAATAGGCATGGGCTGGTTGCTTCCTCATCTCAATAACTTGTATTCTTTACTTGTGACCTTGAGAATGGCCCTTGCCTCATGGTCAGAGGAAAACGAGGGCTGCTGGCAGCATATTTCAGGGTTTCGAGACTGGAGCAGCTCCAGTTCCCAGGCACGGGTACTGAACTGTTGCGCTCTCCACCACAATAATAATAAATAAAATAAAATAAAATAAAATAAAATAAAATAAAATAAAATAAAATAAAATAAAATAAAATAAAATAAAATAAAATAAAATAAAATAAAATAAAATAAAATAAAATAAAATATTGGCTGGGAAACAGAGAAGTGGTGGTGGAGATACTTAACCATTTCTATGTCAGCTACTTTCCCACTCCAAATTCTCATTCTTACCCCATGCTTTGACTTTGATAAGTTTTCCATTGACAGGGCATCCAGGCATGCTAGCTCTTGTAATAATAATAATAATAATAATAATAATAATAATAATAATAATAATAATAATAATAATATTCCCCAGCCACTCTGGGCGGCTTCCAACAGAATATTAAAATACAATGGTCTATTAAACATTAAAAGCTTCCCTAAACAGGGCTGCCTTCAGATGTCTTGTAAAAGTCTGGTAGTTGTTTTTCTCTTTGACATCTGGTGGGAGGGCGTTCCACAGGGCGGGTGCCACTACCGAGAAGGCCCTCTGCCTGGTTCCCTTTAACTTGGCTTCTTGCAGTGAGGGAACTGCCAGAAGGCCCTCTGTGCTGGACCTCCGTGTCCGGGCTGAACGATGGAGGTGGAGACGCTCCTTCAGGTATACTGGGCCGAGGCCGTTTAGGGCTTTAAAGATGTACATGCTTAGGGTTTGTTTCTCCAGTAAAGCAAATGGGGACAGCTACTATTGTGCTTGCTTTATGCCAGCTTCACCGTGTTTTTTATTTGGGAAAAGTAGAATTAGCACCCTTTTCATTCCGTGTGAGTTTGACTCAAAGCACTGGCTGTTTGCAGGCTTTCATTTCTAATCCTCCTTTTGGTCAGCTCAGTTTTGAATTGAGATGAATCCGCTTGTGTTTCAAGCTGCATTTCCGAAGCAAGTAAGAATAGTTTTTTGGGGGAATTGTTCTTCTGAAACATCATGTTAACTTAGGTCCCATGAGGTTAGATCAGTCATGTTGCACGCCCTATCATATCTGAAATGCCAAGGAAATAAAATATGAAAGGTGCCTCAAATAACACATTACAATACAGCAGAGTGCAAACCGATACATCAGAATGTGGCAGCTCAGGAATCAATTTGTCTACTTGTTTGCGTAATCCGCCGCAAGCCCAATTTATTTAGGTTGTTTATTCTTTCCTTCTAGAAAAAAAGATAATAATTATAGGGGTTTAAAAGATTTTCCACTACAGCGAGTTTCACTCCCCCTCCCCCACCCCCTTCTTTTGGACATTTGGACACAATTCTTTTTCTCGGCACAAAAGTGGTACCAATCTCTCAAATAGATGCAAATAGTATGCAGTGATAGCAATGCTACAAATAACAGAAACTGACAAATCCTGAGAACCGAGAAGGTCACGGACTCAAGCGATGGGGGGTGGGACAGTGCCTCTCTTTCGTTGTGTTTCTGCTGCTTTCTGGGAGGGCAGGCTGTTGTGTGGGCAGCACGGGGCAAAGAACTGGAGCCAATCTGTCTGTCTTGCCAATAAGTTAGTAGCATGCCAACCTTGCCTCTACATCGCCCCTCTTCCTCTGTCTCCTGGTAAAGGTAAAGGTAAAGGGACCCCTGACAGTTAAGTCCAGTCGCGGATGACTCTGGGGTTGCGGCATTCATTTCGCTTCACAGGCTGTGGGAGCTGGCGTTTGTCCGCTTCTGCAGATAGTTTTTCCGGGTCATGTGGCCAGCATGACTAAGCCGCTTCTGGTGAAGCCAGAGCAGAGCATGGAAACACCATTTACCTTCCCGCTGGAGTGGTACCTATTTATCTACTTGCACTGCGTGCTTTCAAACTGCTAGGTTGGCAGGAGCTGGGACCGAACAACGGGAGCTCACCCCGTCACAGGGATTCGAACCACCGACCTTCTGAACGGCAAGTCCAAGGGACACAGTGGCTTAAACCACAGTGCCACCTGCGTCCCTCTGTCTCCTGGTATGCAAAGATAAAAAAGGAGAAGGTAAAGGATGGTTAAGTCCAGTCAAAGACGATTATGGGATTGCAGTGCCCATCTCGCTTTCAGGCCAAGGGTGCCATCATTTGTCCTTCTTTCCAGGTCATGCGGCCAGCAGGACTAAACCGCTCTGGTACAATGGAACACCATGATGGAAGCCAGATAGCATGGAAACAACATTTAACTTCCCGCTACAGCGGTACCTATTTATCTACTTGCACTGGCGTGCTTTTGAACTGCTAGGTTGGCAGGAGCTGGGACAGACCAACGGGAGCTCACCACCGTCACAGGGATTTTAACCACTGACCTTCTTCTGATCAGCAAGCCCAAGAGGCTCAGTGGTTTAGACCACAGCGCCATCCGTGTCCGCGTTATGGTAAAGATGCCTAGGGAAAGATGCCTAGGGCAGGGTAATTTATTAGGTGACAACACCATATGGACTGGATGTGCACTAGATGCCCTTCAAAGCTGCTGCTTTGAGCTCCATGAAGGAATTCTGGACAGAGAGAACTCCATTAAAGAGGAAGCCATCTATTTAATGCTTAGTCAAAGGGAGTACCTAAAACACAGACACTATGAATCAATGACATGATGAACATCCGGCGGCAAGTGATTAGTCTCTTCCATATTTGTGCATGTCAGTGAGAAGCAGAGACTCATGAAGCATGAACAGAAAAAACCTTGGGATGGCAAAGGAGGACAACAGCGTGACACCGAAGACAGGAGAGTGATGAATGTGCCCCTACATATGATGACTAGTTTAAAGGGAAGTAAAAGGCATTTACAAAGCAAAGGGTGTGTGTAGGTTCACCATTGCAACATTGTTCTGCCTCGGTTTTACTTATGAAAAGTGTCTTCAGGGGTCTTGGGTGTTAGATAAAGCGTAACGAGGAAAACAGATCCTTTCTGGACTCTGGAAGGAAGATAGAAAGGCCCAAGGCTAGCTGTGACATTTTTTATTTTATTTTTTGCATCAACTTGTTAATTTATGAGGTATCATTTGTGCCATCGTTGTTGTTGTTTATTTTAAAAGGCCCTGCGTCAAAGATGGGAGTATTCTTTGCAGGTTAAGATGGAATAATCAGTGCCAGAGAACCCCTTATACCAAGGGTCCAAGTAGGTAATTTTAGATGCTGGAGTAAATCCTTACCACAAGGGAGTGAGCTTTTCTTATGGTTATGTGTAGTGCGTAGTGTGTGTGTGTGTGTGTGTGTGTGTGTGAGAGAGAGAGAGAGAGAGAGAGAGAGAGAGAGAGAGAGAGAGGTCTGGGGGAGAGATATTTACTTGCTCACAACAGAGTTAGGCACAATGGTGATTGCTGCAAGCACCTTAAAAGTTGATTAGATTTACATCTGCCCTCATCCACTTTTAAACAAACATTCCTCACAAAAATACATAGACTAGATTGAATCACAGATGCCTAGGTTGGATCTACACATGGGGGGGGGAATGCTATAAGCAAGTCAGAAATTAAATCGTTACAACAAAAGGGAAAAAAAGCTCTTTGGAAAATCATGTAGATTTTCTCTCTCTCTCTTCTGCCATCTGCTGTTGCATGTTTATAACACATTCAAAATGTGTACATTTTGTTCACAGAGTTTCCAGAAGTTACATCAAACATGTCTCCATCTGCGGCACCAGAGGCGCCAGCTTGCAAGGGTGACTGTGGTGGCTAACTTGCGATTCCTATTGTACTCTGTTTTTGCTCAGATGTTAGTCTAAAACATCCAATCACTGTCTTTCAGTTTAACCTACCGTATTTTTCGCTCCATAAGACACACCAGACCATAAGGCGCACCTAGTTTTTGGAGGAGGAAAACAAGAAAAAAAATATTCTGAATCCCAGAAGCCAGAACAGCAAGAGGGATCACTGTGCAGTGAAAGCAGCAATCCCTTTTGCTGTTCTGCCTTCTGGGATAGCTGCGCAGCCTGCATTCGCTCCATAAGACGCACACACATTTTCCCTTACTTTTTAGGAGGAAAAAAGTGAGTCTTGTAGAGCAAAAAATATGGTACCTCAAAGGGTTGATGTGATTATACAATTGAAAGCAGGGAGAACAATGCATATTACCTTGAGATTCATGGAGGAAAAGTGGGATAGAAATGGGGGAAAAGTAAGTTCAGCCATTTCTAAAAGATGTGTCCATTAGATAGAAATTAATCATTTTTTCAATGAAAATATTTGACATATCTTGCTGGCTTAGGGGTTAAACTGTTAGGCAATGTGCTTTGTCTAAATCCTAGAAGTATTCTATTCTGCTGGGTGAATATATTAATAAGCACCTATACAATAGCAGTAGTGGCTTGAGGCAGACTGACTTTTCACCTGAAATGATACAGACATATTTTAAAACTTTTCTTCCACATGTTTCCACTAGAAGCATAATGAAACTCTAAATTTAATATGTAAAATGCCATTCAGTTACATTACATTATTAGCTGTGAATTGAGAAAATTGCTACCATATAGGCACTGTAATTTTTCCTACAATGTTTCACATTAATTTTCTTCTTGATTAAATTTTGTGCAGGTGGTATACTGTGCTGGGCGATGAGAAGGTATCAGTTCTGTATAAGTAGTTCATGGAGATTTATAAAACAGAGCACCGACATAATTAAATAAGTATTAAGTGGATTAGCTGGTTTGATCCCAAATCCCCAATATGGTTTTTCACAAGGACGGAATGCAAAATGAATGCAGAGCTGATGACACAAACATTGTGATATCTTATTTTGTGCTGTACACACTGTTATTCCATAACATTTATGAAAATGCAACTATGTTATACTTATTCCCCCCCCCCCAAATTTTGTGTGTGGATATAGGAAGGTCTAGCACAAAGGGGATATCCTAAGCCAGAAATTGAAATAATTGGTGATAAAATCAGGGCTTTGGAAATTCTATTTCCCAATTTCATTCACCAAAATCTGTATTATGTCTTTAAGTTGAGGCATGGATAGAATATGTGAAACAAAGAGAGGTTTCTGTATTCTTTGCATATACAGGTCTATCAGCAAACATTAGGGTACTTTTGCTAATGTGAGTGCGGTCGAAAGAAAGGACTGTCACCAATGCTGGTTCATCATTTAAAGAATTTATTCGATTTATCTGGAAAATATATATATAAATGGCTTAATCAATATATATGTATGCATATATGTATGTGCAATCAATGAGCATAAAATAATATGAAATAATACAGATAAAACCAGCAACATTTTAAAAACAAATATACATTATTAAAATTTCTGAAATAAAATGGGGAAAAGCAGGTGTCTAAAAAGGGACGCTGGTGGCTCTGTGGTCTAAATCACACAGCCTAGGGCTTGCCGATCAGAAGGTTGGCGGTTTGAATCCCCGTGATGAGTGAGCTCCCATTGCTCGGTCCCAGATCCTGCCAACCTAGCAGCTTGAAAGCACACCAGTGCAAGTAGATAAATAGGTACTGCTGTGGCAGGAAAGTAAACGTCATTTCCGTATGCTCTAGTTTCCGTCACGGTGTCCTATTGCACCAGAAGCAGTTTAGTCATGCTTGCCACATGACCCGGAAAGCTGTCTGTGGACAAATGCCAGCTCCCTTGGCCTGAAAAAGAGATGAGCGCCGCAACCCCATAGTGGCCTTTGACTGGACTTAACCATCCAGGGGTCTTTTACCTTTACCTTTACTCAATAAATTGCCCTGCCCTGCCTTTCCCTAAGCATCTTCACCATAAATGGTAGTGATTGCAGTGTTCCCAGAAGCTATCAATTCTGCATGATCTCTTAGATCAGCTGCAAAGCTCATAATCTGCAGGTAGGGATAGTTGGGAAATGGACTTGACAGATGAGGCCTTCTGGGTCCTTAGTAGAGATGGGCAAATATTTCAATTTCATTTTTTCATTTTTCCACCCATCAGCTCAGTTCTCCATATTTCCAAATCACTTTGTGATTGTTGTTGTTGTTTAGTCGTTTAGTAGTGTCCGACTTGTCGTGACCCATGGACCAGAGCACGCCCGGCACTCCTGTCTTCCACTGCCTCCCGCAGTTTGGTCAAACTCATACTGGTAGCTTCAAGAACACTGTCCAACCATCTCGTCCTCTGTCGTCCCCTTCCACTTGTGCCCTCAATCTTTCCCAACACCAGGGTCTTTTCCAGGGAGTCTTCTCTTCTCATGAGGTGGCCAAAGTATTGGAGCCTCAGCTTCAGTATCTGTCCTTCCAGTGAGCACTCAGGGCTGATTTCCTTACGAATGGAGAGGTTTGATCTTCTTGCAGTCCATGGGACTCTCAAGAGTCTCCTGCAGCACCATAATTCGAAAGCATCAATTCTTCGGTGATCAGCCTTCTTTATGGTCCAGCTCTCACTTCCATACATCACTACTGGGAAAACCATAGCTTTTACTATACGGACCTTTGTTGGCAAGTTGATGTCTCTGCTTTTTAAGATGCTGTTTAGGTTTGTCATTGCTTTTCTCCCAAGAAGCAGGCGTCTTTTAATTTCGTGGCTGCTGTAACCATCTGCAGTGATCATGGAGCCCAAGAAAGTAAAATCTCTCATTGCCTCCATTTCTTTCCCTTCTATTTGCCAGGAGGTGTTGGGACCAGTGGCCATGATCTTCGGTTTTTTTGATGTTGAGCTTCAGACCATATTTTGTGCTCTCCTCTTTCACTCTCAATAAAAGGTTCTTTAATTCCTCCTCACTTTCTGCCATCAAGGTTGTGTCATCTGCATATCTGAGGTTGTTGATGTTTCTTCCGGCAATCTTAATTCTGGCTAGGGATTCATCCAGCCCAGCCTTTCGCATGATAAATTCTGCATATGATAAATAAGCAGGGAGACAATATACAGCCTTGTCGTACTCCTTTCCCAATTTTGAACCAACCAGTTGTTCCATATCCAGTTCTAACTGTAGCTTCTTGTCCCACATAGAGATTTCTCAGGAGACCGATGAGGTGGTCAGGCACTCCCATTTCTTTAAGAATCTGCCATAGTTTGCTGTGGTCGACACAGTCAAAGGCTTTTGCATAGTCAATGAAGCAGAAGTAGATGTCTTTCTGGAACTCTCTAGCTTTCTCCATAATCCAGCACATGTTTGCAATTTGGTCTCTGGTTCCTCTGCCTCTTCTAAATCCAGCTTGCACTTCTGGGAGTTCTCGGTCCACATACTGCTTGAGCCTTCCTTGTAGAATTTTAAGCATAACCTTGCTAGTGTGTGAAATGAGTGCAATTGTGCGGTAGTTGGAGCATTCTTTGACACTGCCCTTCTTTGGGATGGGGATGTAGACTGATCTTCTCCAATCCAATCCTCTGGCCACTGCTGAGAAGAACATCCTTCTTTGGTGTCACACTTTGTAATTATCATTTCTTAAATTCGTTGTGGAAAATTGTCAGTATTTTGTTGCACATTTCTCTTCATAGACCCATTTTGTATGCAGTTGTGCCTAATATACATATTTTTGCAACTTTTTTGCATGTTATTTTCAATAACCTATGCATTGATTTTCTTACTTTCCCTTAATATGCGTGTTTGGATGCATAATTTTTTTTTGATTAGAGAACTGAATTGCAACATTCGTAGAAGAGAAAATTTAGAAAGATGCCCGTGTTTTGGTTCATGTATTGTTCCATCCCCAGTTCTCAGAGCTACAATGGGCTCCCTCTCTATTTTCATTAAAATGAAGACATTTTAATTTTAGTCTGCTTTTAATTAATGCTTTTGTTGCTGTATGCTGCTTTCAACGGGTGAGAGTTAGGGTTTTATATTTTATGATCAGCGAGCTGTCTTGAAATGTTTTTATTGATTTAATTGTTATAATTGATGTTAGTTTTAAAGTGTTTTATTATATTTTGTAAGCCATTTTGGAAAGATAAAGGTAAAGGGACTCCGGACCATTAGGTCCAGTTGTGGCCGACTCTGGGGTTGTGGTGCTCATCTCGCTTTATTGGCTGAGGGAGCCGGCGTACAGCTTCCAGGTCATGTGGCCATCATGAATAAGCCACTTCTGGCGAACCAGAGCAGCACACGGAAATGTCGTTCACCTTCCCGCTGGAGCAGTACCTATTTATCTACTTGCACTTTGACGTGCTTACAAACTGCTAGGTTGGCAGGAGCAGGGACTGAGCAACGGGAGCTCACCCTGTCGCAGGGATTCAAACCACCGACCTTCTGATCGGCAAGTCCTAGGCTCTGTGGTTTAACCCATAGCACCACCCGCGTCCCTAAAAAGCAGCTTAGTAGTTTCTTAAATAAAACGAGCTTCCCAACAGAGGTGCTTTGTTTAAAAGTTTGTTTATTCTTTCATATCTGGTAGTTCACCACAGGAGTCTTCATATATTAGAAGAAAGCACTGAAACATGGTGCGCAACTCATCCAGTGCTCTCCTTTGGTTTCAGTGTAATGCCTGAAGGGGAGAGGTGGTCATGTTCCTCCACATATTTGTGAGCTCTGCATATGAGGTTCACTTAAGCAACTCTCTCATTATGAGGGAGACATGCCAGAATGGAACAAATTCAATTATTTTACAAAAACACTTTTCAAGGCCCTTTGAATAAGGTACAGGAGGAGGTGGTCATATTTTCACTTTTAAGATTGCTGGATTGATTAGGGAGTCTTTTCTGATGTATCAAACAGACTTTTCAAAGCAAGCTTAAAGTTCTGTTTCAAGTACAGAGTCTAGGGCCCCTCTTTCCTCAGACCTGAGGAAATCGGGTGTTGGTCTTCGACAGACTCCTTGATCCCCTCTTGCCCCCCACGACGGTATGCCTGATCTTGTATTTTAATGCAATACGCTATATAAACCATATAGGTGAAGGATATTACGTTAAGAAGGTAGGTAACAAAGCAATTCCCCACTTCAACATCTGAAGAACTTTCATCCTGAAAGGCACTGCTGAAGAAAGACTGATTTGATGAGGGAAGAAAAGACAGTGTTGGAGCCACGATAGGGTGGGTACAGGAAATAAGTTTATAAAGTGGATATTTTATAAGGAGGGGTCTACCAAGTTAATTATGCCTCTGGTTGATCAGCAGTAACCAGTGAAGTTAGCATTCTACTGAATTTTCATGTATTTGTGTATGAAAATATCAAAGGTTTTGGGCATGTCTGAAGATCATTGAACATCTGGCAACGTTGGGGATGGTAACTGGCTCAAATGCTTCTCTTTTGGACATTTAACCCATTATTGTCCTTAGAATAATTTACATCACCTTATTCCTTAGGTAGAAAAATTCCACATTGTAATTGTCCTTGCTGCTTCAGTAGTTATCAGACACCAATGTTTGTCCCCCATGGACCCTCAATATGATCTATAAAGCCTCCCAGTCGACGATTAGGAGCAAAGAGCACCTGTCATTAAGTAACTAGGATGCATTAACTGATCACGTACTTTCTGTATAATAAACAACATTATCTTTACATGAGACAAGTTAATTATTTCTCGGAGACAATGCATCTTGTTTTATAAGCAACATTAAGATGGAATTATATGGGAAACAAAGGGATAAATCACAAAATAGGATAATCAAACAAAATCGATACTGATAAATTGCAGTAAAATGGCACACTTGAGGCAGCACGTTTTTAGAGAAGCAGGCAAAAATGGCTATAATAAATTACACTATTTTAATCACTTGGTAAATAACTGCAAAGTTTGTATAGAATTTATATTGTCTTTGGAGAGGCATTTTGATAAAACACATGCACATACCACCCAGCTCATTAATACTGTACCATGGCAGTGTTGTAAAAAGATGTTATCTTCATAGTGTGTACTTCAGTTGGTGTGTTTTTTTTTAAAAAATATAGCTCATTATTTGTTTTATAGATCAATTTCTGAAGTTACTTTCATGGTTCTAAGTAATCACTTATTACTTGCTCTTTTGTTGAGAAAGAATAATGTGCAAAAGGAATTCTGGAATGTTATGAAGCGTGAAGAAAAGTCTTCTATTCTAGGGGACTTTTTATGGCTTCAAAGACCAAATGGATCAGCCCATTCGTAATCTAGATCAATACATAGGATTCTAAAATCTCTCTAATGTGTGTCAAATGCATATTCTCCACTATGCCATATAAAAAGTTGATGTTTATAGAGGTAAAAAGTATGAAAAAACGATTACCCCATCAATAACTTGAATACCTGGTTCACACCTTAACTGTGAGCAGCCACTCCATTCATTTCGCTGACCTCTTGGTAATCCCAGACATGCTTCTCTTTAATGTGTGTCTAGCTTCTGTCATTTCTGATTCCCTTTTCTGGTGTTTGTTCATCTACATGGAAGATATGGCAGTAATGTGGATGAGCGTGCATACCCCGCCCTCTCTGTTATGTCCCTGGTCATCCTCCGTAAGTCGGAGGGTAACTCGTGCAGGGAGCCCTCTCTACTCGTGTAGGTTTCCTGTGAATTTTAGAAGCCATTTTGAAAAACAGATGGTTGCCTGCCAACTCAAGGAGGATGACTGGGAACACAGCTGAGAGTGCGAAGTCAGCACATTTCAGCTTCGTCCTCCAATGTTGTCCAATTCTGGGCACCACAATTTAAGAAGGATGTTGACAAGCTGGAAGGTGTGCAGAGGAGGGCAACCAAGATGACCCAGGGTCTGGAAATCAAGCCTTATGAGGAGCGCTTGAAGGAGCTGGGTATGTTTAGCCAGGAAAAGAGGAGACTGAGAGGAGACACGATAGCCATCTTCAAATATCTTAAGGGCTGTCACATGGAGGAGGGAGCATGCTTGTTTTCTCCTGCTCTGGAGGGTAAGACTCAAATCAATGGCTTCAAGTTGCAAGAAAGGAGATTCTGAATAATCATTCGGAAAAGCCATGGAGCAGACTCCCACCAGAGGTGGTGGACTCTCCTTCCTTGGAGAAGGTTGGGTGGCCATCTGTCATGGATGCTTTAGCTGAGATTCCTGCATTGCAGGGGATTGGACTGTCAGAGCCTCCGTATGACCAAGCTGTGATGGCTCCTCCTCCGACCGTATCCTCGGAACCCCACCCAGGCTCTCCTCCAATGGTGATTAATGAGATAAGCTTTTGAATGAGACTTCAGGCACGCTCTCCATTGCGCAGAATACTCAGACAGCAGCAGAAGGAGTCAGAAATATGTGCTACATTGCTACTTTATTTCTAACTACGCATGACAGAAAAGAATATGCCTCTGCTCTCTGTGAGAGACAGAAAACAACAGTACAAAGAAACAGGAAACCAGTAACTTCAACATCTGTCTCCCATGAGACTTCCTACAGTCTGGAATGTCAGTAGAGTCTTGTGACTCCAAGAACTGCACAGTGGCATAACAAAAACCTAACATGGACTAGATGACCCTAGGGATCCCTTCCAACTCTAAGATTCTTTGATTACAGTGTGTGGAAGAACACACATCTGACTAGAGCTCTTATTTCTAATGTGCCCATCAGCACCTGCTTGTGCATTTGGGTCCCCCCCTTCCTCTGCAATCCATGAAATGGAGTGGTGATGGGTGGGGACAGGAGAACTTCCAGAGCAGGGTGTGGGCAGAGGAAAGAAGCAATCATTCCATCTGGCAAACTGCAATGCTTCAACGCACAAAATGTTCATAATAGCCCAATGACGAAGTCCACCCATGGATTCTAGATTTATAGCTCCATAGTGAATGCACATTAGAAATTGGAAGTGAGAGCTGGACCATAAAGAAGGCTGATCGCCGAAGAATTGATGCTTTTGAATTATGGTGCTGGAGGAGACTCTTGAGAGTCCCATGGACTGCAAGAAGATCAAACGTATCCATTTCTCAGGAAATCAGCCCTGAGTGCTCACTGGAAGGACAGATCCTGAAGCTGAGACTCCAATACTTTGGCCACCTCATGAGAAGAGAAAACTCCCTGGAAAAGACCCTGATGTTGGGAAAGATGGAGGGCACAAGGAGAAGGGGATGACAAAGGACGAGATGGTTGGGCGGTGTTCTCAAAGCTACAAACATGAGTCTCACCAAACTGCGGGAAGCAGTGGAAGACAGGAGTGCCTGACATGCTCTGGTCCATGGGGTCACGAAGAGTCGTACACGATTAAACAACTAAACAACAACAACAACAGTGAATGCATGCAAAAATTCCATTAGACAATTTTTGCTTGGGGGTATCTACAAGTTGCAGCCCTGGCTTTCAAAAGGCTGTGAAGACTACCAATAGCAATTTGCAACTTCAGTTATCTGAAGTACAGTGGTACTTCGGGTTACAAACACTTCAGGTTACAGACTCCACTAACCCAAAAATAGTACCTTGGGTTAAGAACTTTGCTTCAGGATGAGAACAGAAATTGTGCGGTGGCAGTGGGAGGCCACATTAGATAAAGTGATACCCCAGGTTAAGAACAGTTTCAGGTTAAGAACGGACCTCCAGAATGAATTAAATTCTTAACCCGAGGTACCACTGTAATAAGCTCTTCTTGCTCAAAGAAACCAGACATTTTCCCTCTGGCCTCTTGACAACACTTGAGAGTCCCCAATGATAATTGGATCCAATGACAGAGGAAGAGATGATTCCTGTCTGAAAACAACCTGAGATACTGGGCTTGTGCTACACAATAATAATACACTGTTGTCGGCAGAAGAGTGCCAGCTGGCTGCCAGCAGCAAATGGCATACTCGGATGTGAAAGAAGCACTGGCCATTCATCTTAAGTAAACAACCTGGTATCACTGATCAGAAATGAAGACTGCTTGTAGCAAAGGCCAAGGTCTATGTATAATTCAAGGAGCGTAGTTGCACCTGAACCACTGATAACTTTTGTCCGTGCTTCCTCCTGTCTCCCGTCTCTTGCCTGTATGAAATTTATTCAGCACACTGGAAGTGCTCTGAGCAGTTCCAGCACAACCGAACTAACGGCTTTCAAATGTCAGCAAGGAAACCCAGCTCATTCACAAATGACAAGTGTTGGGCATTGTGGTCCGCTCTGTTAAACTCCAGATAGGCTGTTTTGGCAGCGTCACTCAAAAACTCGTCAGTAACAAGTCTCTGGTCACACATTCTAGGAATCATCTTTGAAGTGGAGCCCCTTATGGCTTCCCGGCTCACATTTATATTCTTTCCAGATAATATTGCCTCCATTTGTTTTGCTGCTAATCTCAGCTGACATTTCCATGTTGTGCTAAATGCGGATAAAGCCTGTCTACAATTCTGAATCACAGACTGAGTATTCTAGCTAGCAAAGAAGGATATAAGCAGTGACCCAACTTGATTCTCCTTCCCCGATTGAGAGGTGCTTCAACACACTGACAATACACAAAAGTACTCATATTGAGTGATAATAGCTTATGTACCGGTCATGCTTCTCAAGACGTTTTGGAGAACAACATGCACACTTACTGCACCGCAGAGCTAAAAAGTATACAGTCTTTTTGTAGGAAATGATGTCTGATTCATAGATGGCCTTATTTCAGTTTGGAAACAGAAGGGAGGAATTTGTCATTTGACTTGTAATCAAAACTCATTTGGAATTATCCACATCAGTGCTGCTCTGTTGCTACGCGTTTACTTTTTGGATTGATCTGATTGGCCTTTTTTCTTTTTAATCTTTAGAGGGGTTTTTTAAAAATCCTGCCTTTCTATGTATATGCATTACTCAAGGTGGCTTATAATGGTTACAGTCACAACTTAACAATAACATAGAATTATGAGGGCTGAGTTGAATGCACTACCCAGGTGATATTCTGTGGTTGGGAGGGGAACAGAAGTATGGGAACAGGGAAAACCTCTCTGAAGACAAGGAAGAAGTGATGTTTGTGGGGTTGGGGAGAAACTAAGGCAGGTGTGTGGTAAATCTATAGTACCATGAGATGATTTTGTCCATTTTTTTCCTTTAAAAAAATCCTTCAAAATAAGAGACACACCAAGAATCTAGGAAGCCTGATCGCCATTGCACTCTTGTCCCACTGATTTCAATGAGAATTAAGTTCAGGATCTAACCCAGGGCTTTACAAACGTTTCATGTTGGCGACAAACTTTTTAGATGTGCATCATTTCGTGACACAGCAATTCAGTTTTATTAGCAAACTAGAGGTTAAATCAGGGGTCAGCAAACTTTTTCAGCAGGGGGGGGCAGTCCACTGTCCCTCAGACTTTGTGGGGGGCCAGACTATATTTACGGGAAAAAATATGAATGAATTCCTATGCCCCACAAATAACCCAGAGATGCATTTTAAATAAAAGGACACAATCTACTCATGTAAAAACATGCTGATTCCCAGACCGGCCGTGGGCCAGATTGAGAAGGCAATTGGGCCGCATCCAGCCCCCGGGCCTTAGGTTGCCTACCCCTGTCATAAATGGTTCCCAATCTTTTTAAAAGTCTCTATTGTCTTTGTCTCTAAGCCTTTCAGTTAGTTTTGCCATTTCAGCGTATTCCATCAGTTTTTCTTGCCGTTGTTCTTTAGAGACTCTCCTCCCTGGAAGAGAGGGGAGTGGTTGTGGGCGGGAGACCGAGCTCCGCCCCTGGTAGGGGGCATTAGCCCCCTCCCCTCCTACCTGGCTGGCGCCCACGCCCACCGGAGGTGGCCAACCAGGTGCCTCGGGGGGCGTGTGTAGCAGCTTAATGCTGTGGTGCTAGCTCCGCCTCCTCCTCATTCGTCGTCGTCCCTCAGCGAGTCACCCACCCTCCACTCCCATTTAGCTCAGGGTCTAGGTTTTTGGCCTTGCTATGGACCTTAGGTTGGTCGCCCTGGTTGGCTGGGGGGCCTGGTAGGAATTTTTCCATTTGGCATTAGGCCTTTTGGTTTTTTTGCCTACCTCGTAGCAATCGTCACAACTTTTGTGGTATTGGTGGGTAGGTTAGGCATTGGATTCATGTGTTGTGCTGTGTCAAGGGCTAGGTGTGGCCATCGCCTATGCTATCTACCGTGGGTTATTCCGTTAAAGGAATCTGGCGGTCGTGTATTCCGTCCGAAGCCTGCTTGGCGGGAGGCCATGGCACGACCCTCGGTGACATCAGGGGGTGAGCCTATAGTTGGATGAGCATCAACAGGCTCCACCTACTGTTGAATAAACCCACCACCTATAGTCATCCAATGCCTAAGCCAATACCTTTTCACTGCTGTAATCAATAAAGTTGTGGCCTTTTCTTGCCCATTAACCTTATATCACGTGTCCTTGTGTATTTATTTCACATAGCGGGGTCGGGCCCTCGATCCACAACTGGTATTTTGTCACTTTTCCATCTTTGGGCTAGCAATATCCTAGCTGCGGTTGTAGCATACATACATAGTTTCTTCTTCTCTTTTAGCAGATCTTGACCTGAAATGCCTAATAAAAATGCCTCTGGTGAATTGGTGCTCCTTCCGTTGACAGAGCAGGTATGTTAGATTCCCACCCACTAAGCTGCACATGTATCAAGAACCAACTAACAAGTCAACACTTGACCCTGATTTCAACAAACATGCATGTGGAAGGGAGATAAACTCATACCATTAAATAAAAGGACACATTCTACTCATGTAAAAACACACTGATTCCCAGACTGCCCTCAGGCCGGATTTAGAAGGTGATTGGGCCAGCTCCAGCTCCCGGGCCTTAGTTTGCCTACCCATGGGTTAAACTAACCCTCTTCAGCCCCTTCCAGGAGTGTGGGGAGCTTTTGTGCTACACACCTACACACTGTAACCAACACACTAACATGTCACGACACACAGTTTGGAAAGCTCTGATCTAACCCATGGTATCCACAGCTATGTGTTAGATGGAAATGGACTGAAATCATTATATCCACACTTCTACCAATGAGGATAAACAGGGCATCCACAAACATGTAAGTCAGGGTAAGATTCAACAACTGTTGTTTTTATACTTACAGGTCATTTTTCCCCATCTGGCCTTCACTCCTCTGAATGGTGTAATGCTATCCAATGCTGGATCTTTTCCGTAACTGACTCATGACTACCATTGTACTGTAGCTTCCCTTATATGAAGGCTGAAGTGACCAAAATATTTTATGATATGTGATATTCTAGAGAACATGCAGGTTAAGTTCATTGTGTATTTTTTTCAGAGACATCTTAAGAATATGTGCATTGTTTAGTCAGCATTTCATCACTGGTTTCTGGGATTCGCACATCACAAAACAGCTCTAGAGTCTGTTGTGAGACTGATCTGGACCCTCTCTCTCTCTCTCTCTCTCTCTCTCTCTCTCTCTCTCTGGGAATCTGAAGTCCTGAGGAAATTTCATACACATTTACTGATGCTCATATATCTACAAGGAAGTTAGAAGTTTGAAAAGTGTGTGACACTCGGTGGGAGAGAGGTGGGGAGGTGGGAGAGAGAGCGAAAAAGAGAGGGAGTAAAAAACTAATGTTGGGTCATTAGTTAAACTGAGGAAAGATCTAGCAACTTTCCATGCATTCACAGAGCAATCTGGTAGTAAGTAGTGATTTCACCAAGTGATTTCAGAGTTTAATTCACCACTTTAATCTCACCAAATTCACATACCCCATTCTTGTTGCAGAAAGTTTGAGAAAGTTGTGAAGAACTTTCCTCTCTCTCCCCCCCCCCTTATTTTTTAGTATATTGTGATAAAAGGCTCCCATTATTTAAAGGCCAGAACTTTCTTTTGAAAAAGTTTTCATTCTGGGCTTGCTAAGCAGTGATGAAAGAAGAACATTATGGGGTATATAAGATAAATGATGCAATACTTCTTAATGGTGGCATTGTAAAAGGAAGAAATATGCTCACCTGTGCACCACATCTCTATAATAAATCACTTAGTTTTTACAGCCAGATCTTCCACCATTTTATACATACGTATAAGAATTATTATTTTTAAAGAAGATACTTTTTAGTTGCCTTCTCCTCATATTCCCTGGCTCCCTGATCCAATAGTCCTACACACTAAAATAGATGCTTCGGTTAAGAAGAATAATGGGGCATGCGCTGGATCCTTTGTAATAATCCCTGCTTCAGAAACAGTGTCTGACCTTGTCATCTTACACAAGGCCTCTTTTCAGATGTTACAGGCTGCAGGAGCTTATTACTAGAGCTATCCATTGGCAAGGACATCTGTTCTCAAATGCTCTCAAGCAAGAGGACAGAGCTGCCCTCAATTTCCACACACACACTCATATATACACAAGAGAGATTTGTAGATTTAGGTGATGTTTTTAGTTACCGAAATGTGTGTGTGTCTCCATGTGTTTTAAATGCATTTAGTTTTAATGTTGAGATTTTAATTCCTCTTAGCCACCTCGAGCATAGGATGAGGCAGGACACAAGATGCAGGGGTTTTAAGTAGACAGATGAAAATAGAACAAACTTTTGTGTAAATGAAAAGCTTGAAGCCAGAGAACAGGCTGGTTGGTTCAGTGAGGGAAACTCTATTTTCTCATCCTGTTGTGTTTTGGTTATGTTATTGTTCCTTTCACATTGCCAGATCACAATGGCGTAGTGACATTAGATTAAAAAAAATGGAAGATCTAGTGATGACATGCATAGGTCTCTCTACATTTCCTTCCTCTCTAGCATGCAGCTATAGCAGGATATAGGGACGCGGGTGGCACTGTGGGTTAAACCACAGAGCCTAGGACTTGCTGATCAGAAGGTCGCGGTTCGAATCCCCATGATGGGGTGAGCTTCTGTTGCTTGGTCCCTGCTTCTGCCAACCTAGCAGTTCAAAAGCACATCAAAGTGCAAGTAGATAAATAGATACCGCTCTGGTGGGAAGGTAAACAGCGTTTCCGTGCGCTGCTCTGGTTCTCCAGAAGTGGCCTAGTCATGCTGGCCACATGACCTGGAAGCTGTACGCCAGCTCCCTCGGCTAATAAAGCGAGATGAGCGCCAAAACCCCAGAGTCGTCCGCGACTGGACCTAATGGTCAGGGGTCCCTTTACCTTTACCTATAGCAGGATATACACAACTGGCTTTCCTGCAGGCCTTGTGTGCAGATAATGAGCTGCATTGCAAGGAAAGTGAAGCCAAACCATGACTTAGTGTGGATGTGAAGGTTTCTGGAGAGGAGCTTATGATAATTTTGCCCCTCCCCTGGTCTTTCTGCTGCTGCTGTGAGTTCAGTTATAGTTTGACTTACTGTTACATGCAGAACACCTCAATGCACCTGCCTCCAGAACCTCTAACTGCCCCTATTTTCCAGGGACAATCCTGAATTCACAGAAGCCATCCCACTTTTTTATTTGATCCCGGAATTTCTACATCCTAAGGTCCAACCTTTCCTTGTTGTTGTTGTTTAGTCGTTTGGTCGTGTCCGACTCTTCGTTACCCCATGGACCAAAGCACGCCAGGCACTCCTGTCTTCCACTGCCTTCTGCAATTTTGTAAAACTCATGTTGGTAGCTTCAAGAACACTGTCCAACCATCTTGTCATCTGCCATCCCCTTCTCCTAGTGCCCTCAATCTTTCCCCGCATCAGTGTCTTTTCCAGGGAGTCTTTTCTTCTCATGAGGTGGCCAAAGTATTGGAGCCTCAGCTTCAGGATCTGTCCTTTCACTCAGGGCTGATTTCAACAGATTCCCTCCAGATGTTATTGAACCACAATTCCCATCCTACTTGACCCATGGTCGCTTGAGGCTGTTGGGAGTTGGAGGACAATAACATATGGAGTCACTTGCTAGCCACTTCTGATAGAAACACTTAACTAGGTCTAAAACTGGGGTGCACCTTTGCTATGCATGGAACTGCACTGAATATTAATAATGTGAGGATGCTACTAAAAAACTATATCCTTTAAACTACAGGTTCTTTTTTAACTTGGCCACACCAAAGTTTTCACAAATGAAGCTAGCGTAGAGTCTTTTGAACAGACAGCAGTTCTGCATTCTCTGAGTCAAGCTGTGCTGTATTTGCTTTTAGGTCTCAATTATTTTTTTGCTTATTTGTGTTTCATCTAAGGGAGGGGGAGAAGATGCTTTTCTTCATGGTTGTGAGTACAGGAAAGTGGTCGCGCAAACGTGGCACACAATCAAACCAAATACAATAAAAAGCAATTTTACAGCCTTCTATCATGTTGTGCCATGCATTTCTGTTTCATAAAAGAAAATAAATTAGAGAAATGCTTTCAGCGGGATAATTTTTGATGACGATAAGAGCGAGTCAGGCAATCTTTTGTGCAGAATCCCTTTCCCTCAACTCCTCAGTCTTCTCTGTCATGGCTCAGGCCATGAATATAGAGAATCTGTACTTAACGTATTTTAGGACTGGTCTTGCAGAGCTTATGTGAATTATTCCATTGACTTCCTTCCCATGACTCAGATCAGCTAAAATCAGTATATTTATAACGCATTCATGGTGAGTTAATCTCAATAAAAAAAATTCCTAGTCCAACTTCGGATACTAAATTTGGACTCATGCTGGACGTGAGTGGGCGTTTGATATAATGTAAGGGAAGCAATGCATGCTTTAAAAAAGAAGAATGAAAGGCTGCTTTAAAGCGAATAAGATTTATCAGCTATTTGAACATGACTGGGATGAGTTCAGGTAGGACAGGAGATTGGTATGCAGGGTGAGGGAGGGCCTCATAAACACCATAGCCTCAATGTTCAATCACAACAACAACAACAACAACAACAACAGTTTATTATTTGTACCCTGCTCATCTGGCTGAGTTTCCCCAGCCACTCTGGGCAGCTTCCAACAAAGGTTAAAAATACAGTAAAATGTCACACATTAAAAACTTCCCTAAACAGGGCTGCCTTCAGATGTCTTCTAAATGTCAGGTAGTTGTTTATCTCTTTGACATCTGATGGGAGGGCATTTCACAAGGCAGGCGCCACTACCGAGAAGGCCCTCTGCCTGGTTCCCTGTAGCTTGGCTTCTCACAGTGAGGGAACTGCTAGAAGGCCCTTGGCGCTGGACCTCAGTGTCTGGGCAGGACGATGGGGGTGGAGACGCCCCTTCGGGTATACAGGACTGAGGCCATTTAGGGCTTTAAAGGTCAACACCAACACTTTGAATTGTGCTTGGAAACGTACTGGGAGCCAATGTAGGTCTTTCAAGAGTGGTGTTATGTGGTCTCGGTGGCCGCTCCCAGTCACCAGTCTAGCTGCTGCATTCTGGATTAGTTGTAGATTCCGGGTCACCTTCAAAGGTAGCCCCACTAGTGATGGAGAAGAATTTAGGAAGTGTGTGAGAGAGACTGAAAGAGTGAGTGAGAGATATAGTGACAACCAGACCTCCCCTCATTTTCAAACACTGCACTTATTGCGATCCAAACTCAAATCTCTTTGAATTGCACCTTCTCACATAGGATGCTCAGACAGGACCCGGGGGGGGGGTGGAGTCAGCGGGTCTATAAAACTAGTTCTGAGAGGAGTTCGTTGGGAGTTGTGGGTGGGTAGTTGGTTGGATTTCATGGGTTGGCTGGTTGGGAAAGGCAGTTGGTAATAGAGAAACAGTTAGGGCAGTTGGTCTTTGAGTGTGGGGGAGGTAGCAGAGATAGAGAGAGGAACATAAGACTAAGAAAGTAAAGAGGAACACCGTTTGGTGTGCTGTAAAAGTTTTGTGTTATGTCTGAAATAAAATACACTCTTCTTTATTAATTGGAAAAAAAATGAATTGCACCTTCTCTTCTGAACAACCGCTTCTAAAAAATATTACCTTTTACCGGTAGATGCGAAGAAGGGAACTCACAAGGGCAAGGAAGGGCTGCTCTTTGGTCTTCTTTAGTTTCAGCCAGGACCTTCCCAGGGTAAAGTTCCCTGGGAATTGCAGTTTGCAGTCCAACTGCAGGAAGCCAGAACCCCTGGAAGACTATAACTCCCAAAGATCTTTGCATGGGATGCTGTTGTTGGCATGGTATTAAAGAACAAGGGACAGTCTTGGAACTCTCATTACCTCCGGAAGGCAAGATTTGAGTCAGAGGAAGGGAGATAGGTGACTTTCAAGGAGGTTGAGCTAGGAAATGATCTGGGAGTTGTCTTGTTCCCAGCGGTGTAATCAGTAGCATAATGAAAGAAGATCGTCAAAATGGAGTGGACTTTCCAATGAACTAATACAGGCAAATTAAGTCTAAACAAGGATCATTTTAAAGTGATCAGAGTGAACGAAGCTTACAGGGTGACCTTGGGCCAGTCACCAACTCCCAGCCAAACCTGCATCACATGGTTGCTGTGTGGATATTATGGGATGGGATGGGAGCCATGTATGGCACCTTCAGTCTTTGGATGAAAAGTTTGGCAAAGGGTTTAGGGCAGTTAGATGTAGAGTACAGGGATCCTGAAGCTCTTTAATAGTTGAGCAGAAGAGGGAATTTCATCTGGACAAGCTATACCTGCTGAAATCTCTCCCCCCCTTACGAAAAGGGAGCGGGTGGTGCTGTGTTCTAAACCACTGAGCCCCTTGGGCTTGCCAATCAGAGGGTTGGCAGTTTGGATCTGCATGATGGGGTGAGCTCCTGTTGCTCTGTCCCAGTTCCTGCCAACCTAACAGTTCAACAGCATTAAAAAAATTGTCCAGTATTGAAATCAATCTAAAGGGCGATGTGGAAAAAAGAGTGATCTGGGACGCAAGTAAAGCTGTGATGCGAGGATTTTTGATTCAACAAAATTCAATAAAGAAGAGAAAACAGAATGAGAAAAAGGAAAAAAATTTGGAAAAGATAAAAGAAGGAGAGAAAAAATTAAGATCAAAACCAAAGTCCCAGGAGATTTTGAGGGAGATTAAGTTGTATCAAACACAATATATGGAATTGATGAACCAAGAGATAGAATGGAAAATAAAGCAAATGAAACAAAAGACATTTGAGTCGGCAGACAAATGTGGTAAACTTCTGGCATGGCAACTTAAGAAAAGACAGAAATTAAATACAGTCACAAGTCTAGAAGTGGATGGAAAAAATATATCTAAACCCAACGAGATAAGAAATTGTTTTGTGAGTTACTTTAAAAAACTTTATTCCCAAGGATTACAAAATGAAGAGGACATAGATAAATTCCTTAATAAATATGGATTACAAAAAATCTCTCATCATAGCAAGGTGGATCTAAACCAGAGAATAACAGAACAAGAGATAGAGGGTGCCATTCAGGACATGCAATTGGGCAAATCTCCAGGACCAGACGGACTGACTTCCAGATATTACAAATCTTTAAAGGAATGGCTGATACAACCGTTAAAGGAAGTTTGTAACGAGATCTTAGAGGGAAAAAAGGCACCCGAATCGTGGAAAGAAGCATATATCTCACTCATACCAAAGACAGAGACTGAAAAGACTCAACTGAAGAACTACCGCCCAATTTCGTTATTGAATGTGGATTACAAAATTTTTGCAGACATTTTAGCAAAAAGATTTAAAAGAGTACTGATGGAGAAGATTCACAGAGACCAAGCAGGCTTTCTCCCAAAAAGACACCTCTCAGACAATGTTAGGAATATAATAGACATTTTGGAAAAGTTAGAGGTGAACATAAATACTAAAGCAGTTTTGATATTTGTGGATGCGGAGAAAACCTTTGACAATATTTCGTGGAGTTTTATGAAAAAGAATCTTCATGGGATGGGGGTAGGACAAGGATTTGAGAATGGTATGGGTGCAATATATTCCGAACAAAAAGCTAAGTTGATTGTAAACAATGTAATAACTGAGGAACTTAAGATAGAAAAAGGAACACGACAGGGGTGCCCAATTTCCCCATTGCTTTTTATTTCGGTCCTGGAGGTGTTGCTGAACATGATTAGAGACGACCAGCAGGTTAAAGGTGTAAAGGTCGGAACTAAACACTATAAGTTAAGAGCGTTCGCAGATGACCTTGTTTTGACCTTGCAGGAGCCAAACACTAGTACAAAAAGAGTGTTGGAAATAATCCAACAATTTGGACAGGTAGCTGGGTTTAAATTGAATAAACAAAAAACTAAAGTCTTAGGGAAAAACCTAACAGATATGGAAAAGAATAAGTTTCAAGAAGAGACAGGTCTGACGGTGGTTAAGAAGGTGAAATATCTAGGGGTTAATTTAACATCTAAAAACTTGAATCTGTATAAGGACAATTATGAAAAATGTTGGTCAGAAATTAAAAAAGATTTAGAAATATGGTCAAATTTGAGATTGTCAATGTTAGGCCGAATTGCAGTGATTAAGATGAATGTACTGCCTAGAATGTTATTTTTATTTCAAACTTTGCAGATTATTGATAAGATGGACTGTTTCAAGAGGTGGCAGAAAGACATTGCGAAATTTGTCTGGCAGGGCAAAAAGCCCAGAATAAAATATAAAATTTTAACAGATGCAAAAGAAAGAGGGGGATTTGCCCTGCCGGACTTAAAATTGTATTATGAAGCAGCAGCATTCTGCTGGCTGAAAGAGTGGATGCTCCTCGAGAATACAGATATCTTGGACTTAGAAGGTTTCAATAATGCATTTGGCTGGCATGCATATCTATGGTATGACAAAATCAAAGTGCATAGTGCCTTTAAAAATCATATTGTAAGGAAAGCGTTGTTTAATGTTTGGATGAGATATAAAGATCTGTTGGAAAACAAAACCCCTAGATGGTTGTCACCCTTAGAGGCTAAGGCCCACAAGAAAGTTAATATGGAGGTCGGATGGCCAAAGTATTGTGAGATCTTAGAACAGGATGGAGAGAAACTGAAATTAAAGAGCCATGAAAAATTAAAACCCAAAGTACAAGATTGGCTCCACTATTATCAAATAATGGAGGTTTTTAAACAAGACAGGAAAATTGGCTTCCAGGTGGAAAAATCAAAACTTGAGACAGAATTGTTAGAACCCAATACTAAGAATTTGTCAAGAATGTATAACTTGCTGTTGAAATGGAATACACAAGACGAAACAGTTAAATCAGTTATGATTAAGTGGGCACAGGACATTGGTCATAATATTATGTCTGCTGACTGGGAAAGGTTGTGGAACACTGGTATTAAATTTACGGCATGTAGTGCTTTAAAGGAAAATGTGATGAAAATGGTCTATAGGTGGTACATGACCCCAGTTAAGCTAGCAAAAATATACCATTTGCCTGATAACAAATGTTGGAAATGTAAGGAAACTGAAGGTACTTTTTATCATCTTTGGTGGACATGCCCGAAGATTAAGGTTTTCTGGGAGATGATATATAATGAAATGAAAAAGGTATTTAAATATACCTTTCTTAAGAAACCAGAGGCCTTTCTCTTGGGCATTGTCGGCCAACTGGTGCCAAAAAAGGATAGAACTTTTTTCATGTATGCAACAACAGCAGCAAGAATACTGATCGCAAAGTATTGGAAGACACAAGATTTACCCACCTTGGAAGAATGGCAGATGAAAGTGATTGACTATATGACATTGGCGGAAATGACGAGCAGAATTCGTGACCAGGGAAAGGAGACTGCGGAAGAAGACTGGAAGAAATTTAAGATTTATCTTAAGAACTACTATAAACTTGATGAAGTTTAGAATGTCGAGATTTTACAGAGAGAAAGGGTTGCAGTAATATAAGATTAGATTAAGAAAGGACTATGATGAATTAGGATGGGAAAAAACATTTATAAGTTGCTATAAAATTTGGACATGAGGATGCAGAAAGGGGAGGTATGGGGAAGTCCGAGGAAAGAAGTTTATGAAAGGACATTTTGAAATTATATTTGTTTGTTTGTCTGTTTTTCTTTTATGTTTGTTTGTTATAAAAACTCTTGTAAAACCAATAAAAATTTTATATATAAAAAAAAATTGTCCAGTAGCACCTTAGAGACCAACTAAGTTTGTTCTTGGTATAAGCTTTCGTGTGCATGCACATTTCTTCAGATACACACAAAAGCTTATACCAAGTACAAACTTAGTTGGTCCCTACTGGACTTTATTTTATTTTATTTTTATATTTCGACTGTGTCAGACCAAAATGGCTACCTACCTGAATCTAGTTCAACAGGACACCAGCATAAGTAGATAAATAGGTACCACTGTGGCGGGAAGGTAAACGGTGTTTCTGTGCGCTCTGGCAGTCGTCATGGTGTCCTGTTGTGCCAGAAGTGGTTCATTGATGCTGGCCACATGACCTGGATAATGTCTGTGGACAAGAAGAAGAAGAAGAAGAAGAAGAAGAAGAGTTTGGATTTGATATCCCGCCTTTCACTCCCTTTAAGGAGTCTCAAAGCGGCTAACAATCTCCTTTCCCTTCCTCCCCCACAACAAACACTCTGTGAGGTGAGTGGAGCTGAGAGACTTCAAAGAAGTGTGACTGGCCCAAGGTCACCCAGCAGCTGCAAGTGGAGGAGCGGAGACTCAAACCTGGTTCCCCAGATTACATGACTACCGCTCTAGTTCAGCACTGCACCCCATAGTCAAATATAACTGGACTTAACCATCCAGGGGTCTTTTACCTTTACCTCTACAAAAACTCAAACTGTCCTAATTGCAATTTATTTTTTATTCCTGCAAAATGACACGTGGTGCTATCACTGTTGAGAGAATCAATGGTGCACTGGGCTTCTAAGAGTCTCTGGGGCATTCTAAAATTCAGTTTCCCCAATCTATCTAGGTGATACATGCAAAGGAGAAGCTTACATACACAAGGTATCCAAAGGTGGATGAGAAATCATGTGCAAAAAACTGTGGTACATGGATGGTTCCTTTCATTAATCCAGTCATGCAAATGGAATAGAAAACATCAGCAATGTACATATGGAATAGAAAAACAATAATCAATTGTTCAGGAGAGAGAGAGCAGGGAGTTAAATTTAGAACCTGCCTGCTTTACTCTTCCATACTTGCTGAATAACTGTTCAGCACGATTACTGGTTTTCTGGAAGTGCTCTGCCTGATAACCTGGGCTGCTGTGTTTATATACTATTGAATTTGGTCCAGTATTATAGCTTCATTGGACCTGTACGCATGTATGTAAGTATATACTTTGTCAGATGATTATAATTCCAGATACTCTTTTCATTCCTAGGATATTCTAGGTTTGTACTTTTGTGAATATCATTCCTGCCTGGCAAAATTAATGCAGATGCCAATATACTACACAAAATTCAGGAGGTTCATGGCTCAGACATAGATGAGGAATTAATGTTGGTCGCAGACGTCCCATATTTCTTTGGATGAAAGTCTACAAATGCCATCTCTTTAAGAACAGCAGACTGGAGCGTCTGACAGGTTGGTGTCATTCGGAAGCAGAGAGGGCTTAATTATCATTCAGCTAATCCCATAAGGAGACATCATTTGATTTCATTAGTGAAGTATAATTTTGCTCACTTTATAGCAGCCGCTCAGCTGTGCCCCGTAATCTGCTGACTCTACAAAGTACCTCATGCAACATATATATTTAACCTTTTCCCCCTGACAACGAAAAGGTAAAGGGAATGAAAAAATGGGTTGAGGTGAAGAAGTCTAATTGAGAAGATGCTGTCAATTTCTTTCGGATACACGTCTTCCAAGCAGTGCAACTGTTTTAAGTGAGCGCTGCTCTCCCATTTACATTGCCCCTTTCAGAACAGCTTGCGAAAAGAATTGACAGCAGTTAAATAAAATAAAGCATACAAGGAATAGTGTACAATGTAAAAATAGAAGAAACAGTGTCTGTGTAATTATTCTGCTACAATACCAATTAGTCGCAGTCATGGCTGACAATGTATTTTATTGTATCGCAAAGTGTATTGCAAAGTGCTCTGGGAGTTTGAAGATCCTGAGATCTTGACGAAGAGCAGGGTATAAACAAAACTGAGGAATAAATTAATAAATAATACCGTGGAGCTGAATCATGGCCAATAGAACTGCACATTGTGCTGCTCATAGAAAACGCAAGATTTATTGGAATATGTTATCCCTACAATATAAGGAATGAAAATATTATATATAGTCTCTCTGCAGTTCCCCCACAGCACTGACACCACTACCAACACCACAAGCCTGATCACATAACTATGAAAGGCACACCAAGTGGTGTTGAGGTTGGCACTGTGTGTGGCGATCACACACAGGGCCCCCGGACGTTTGATGGTCTATTGACCCTGTGCCACCACTGCAATTGCTTTTTCCGCTGCCACCACCCAGTATCTCACGGGGACACACGGAGTCCAGTCAGTTGTTAACATAAACAAATAATAAAGTTTATTTTTAAATGCAGGAACAAGCTTATGGTTTCAGTTAATTTTTCTCTTGTCAGTTTCTTTCTTAGTTCCTAACAACTCCAAACTGATTATTCCAACTATCTATCTGACTCCACCTAACAATTCCTCTCACTCTCTCACAATACAACTCTACCAACACACACCTAAACCTCCCTCTTCCTTCTTCAACTCCCAAACCTCAACTCTCAACTGACTTTCAAAACCTCCCACTCTAACTTTTATTCTCCCCTTGCATTCTCACTGGCCAATCACATCACACCTATTTTAACCCTTTCCTTATGACCCATCCTAGGAGGCAAACGCCACACTGTACGGGCACACTGGTGGGAGTAATGGATAGACTCCGATGGTTGGCCTATAACAGGGAGGTCTAACAGGTTGATTGCGATCTACTGATCAATCCCGAGGAGGTTTTTGTAGATTGCTGCCAATCGCTGGCTCCTCCATCCGGCCCCTCGCCCTGCCCTGTAGCTCGCTAGAATGGAAGATGGAGCTCTGTTCTTCTTCTTCGTCTTTGGGTGTATCTTTTAAAATGTTTTTATTAACAATTTCAACATAACAAATTCTCAAAACATATAATATTCATTATTTTCCCCCTTTCCCCCTTTCCCCCCATCAAACCCTCCCCCCGAGACTTCCCTCAGCTCCGCTCTATGATTTCTCAACGCATATTATTCTCTGCGTATTATAAAATTATACATATCCTTATATTGTCTATCTACCATGTTATTCCCCCCCCAAAAAAAAAATTGGTTTTCTCTTATAACACACAGGCAAAAACACAAAAGAAAAACATTACATTTGACACAACATAAAAACTTAACAATAATAAAAACACACAAAATAAAAGAATCCCCCCCTTCTTGTTCCCTGGTGAATTTACATTGCTAAAAGACTTCCTCAACACCCTCCAATCTGGATTTCATCATATCACATATTTAGCAGTTCCCAATTAATCTACCATGTTATCAACCAATAAGTTTGTTTATGCTTATTCAAAATCTGCCAAGGAGTCCAGTTCATTTTGTTGTCTTTTTAGATGAATTGTAAAAAGCTCCCATTCTTCCTTAAAGTCACAGTTGTTCTTGTCTGCAATTTGTATGTCAATTTAGCCAGCTCTGTGTAGCTCATCAATTTTTCTTGCCACTGTTCTTTCGTTAGGATTTCCTCGTTCTTCCATCCTTGTGCTATCAAGACTCTTGCCGCTGTTGTAGCATACATAAATAAGTTCTTTATTTTCCTTGGCAGGTCTTGTCCTACAATCCCTAACAGAAATGCTTCTGGGTTTTTTGTGTTTTTTTACAAATGTCATTTTAAACATTTTTTTCAATTCATTATATATCATTTCCCAATTTTTTTAACTTCTCTACATTCCCACCACATATGATAAAAAGTCCCTTCTTTTTCTTTACATTTCCAACATTTGTGTGACCCAGTTTTGTACATTTTTGCTATCTGTAGTGGTGTAATATACCATCTATACATCATTTTCATATAATTTTCAGAAGACCGAGCTCTTGCTGCGAGGCTAACTCTTTAATTAGCAATCTCTTGGTGAACGGCTTTTTAAATTTTATTCCTTTGCCTCCTTTCCTCCCTAAATAAAGCTCAACAACTTTGACCTGAACTCCCCCGAAACAGGTCTTTCCTCCCTAAAAATAGCTCAACTACTTTGTCCTGAACACCCTCAAAAGGGGTAGATCACTGACAGTTTTTAATTGTGTGAGTAGATCGCAGTCTCTTGGAAGCTGGCTGTCCCTGGCCTATAAGACGCCAACCCCCCTTCAACCTCGTCACTCTCCCACCAGCTTCTGTTGACTACAGGAGTCACCCCAGAGTACCATAGCTGTCAAGCGCCCTTTATTTGGTGGGACAGTCCCTTATCCCAGTGCCATGTCCTGCTGCTGTCCCTTATTGATGATGTCCCTTAAATTTCCCGGGTTTCAAAGGAAGCAGCTCCTCTCCCTCCCTCCCTTCTGGCCAGGGAGGAGGGAGGTTCCAAGTGTGTTGCTTGCCTGCATTGCTCACTCAATAAGAAGTCTAAGAACAACTGGGGGGTGGAGCTTGCATCCCTTGTGCTGATCAAATCGGCTGCGTTGCCTGGGGACTCGCCTTTGCTCAGCGCTTCCCAGTGGAGAGGTGGCGGTGGTTTGAGGCTTTGTTTGGCTGCTGGCTGGGCTTTCTGCCTTTGGCTTGGAGGGGCTCAGAAGTTGAACATACCTGTGCCCGGAAAATCCTTTATTTTGGCTGCTGATCCCTTCCTTATTTTTGAGGCTGCTGGTCCCTTATTTTCAAATCTGTAAGTTGACAGCTATGCAGAGTAGATTACCGTATTGGCGTGAATATAAGACTCACTCCCTTCCAATTCCGACCGTGAAAAGTTAAAGTGCAGCTTGAATTCACAACCTTACAAAAATTGGCTTTTACGATACCGCTGCTGAAACAGACATATGGGTAAAATGAAACGGGTGTGGGTGCCTGCGGAATTTTAAGGGAGCGGCTTATATTTGGATATTGTCTCCCCCCCCCCCGAATTTTAAAGGTGTGGCTTATATTTGGGTGAGGCTTATATTCGGGCCAATATGAGAATTCCACCAAACTGTGAGCAAATTGAGGGAAAGCAACAACAGCTCAGCCTTCTCTGTGGGAATGGGGCTTTCTGGTCTATATGTGAGCTTCAGGCAGATCTGAACTCCATAATCTCTCACTGTGGAAATTAACTAGTGGCCCTTTCGGGAGCCACTGACAACCGCTGATCTAAGTCAGTGCAATGTGTGGGGCTCTCCAAGACCAAGACGATGTTAGAACATCATAAAAAGAAAAAAAGAAAAACTGGCAAAAATGAGGCAAAATTTCTGGACTAGGTTTCCCTACTATTCTCACCTCATTTTATTTCACATATGTGTGCGTGCGCACGCAACTTTGCAGGGACATATCTTAGAAGCATAAATAAATAAATAAATCCAGCAACATTTCATTCATTCATGCATGGATCTATTGTTTAATACATCATTTCCCCATTATAATGAGCCACCAGAAACAGAATTTCTACATCAGCTGCCAGGAATATGGTTCCATTAGCCGAGCAAGTGAAACATGAAAGAAAATCCCTCAATAATACTAGACTCTGCTCTTTAGCTTGCAAAATAATGTTAAAGAAAACACAAAGCTAGGACAATTCCTTTTGATTATACATGGCAGCACGCCTGAAAGTGAGTTCCTAAGGGGAATAAATAGGTGCATGTTTATTTTCAACGCTGTCATGAAGACAAAAATCCTTTTACTTAACAGCGGGGTATGTAATCCCAAAGGGTTTCCCTATGGCTAAAATTACTACTTGATTGCTTTTTGATAGCACAGTGCATATGAAACAGATTACATATGTAAGATCTCTCTTTACACCTCTCAAACAATAAGCAGCATTTGGAAGGGGGGGGAATTAATCCCTGGGGGTCATAGTAGATTCTCCAGTAAACGCTGATTACCTCATTCTAAATACTTTTATTTTCTTTCTATCTTATTATATTCATAGACCTACACATGAGTTAGAATTTTTGGCTTTCCTCTGCTACGGAAAGCACACAGCTAAAATCCATCGTTCCTCTTTCACTCCACCCCCAAATTCAAATTTAAATGTAGGAAATCGCCAGACTTCAGAATATCTGTAAATATGTGCCTTGTTTCTCGGCAAGAGTGCACACCGGGAATCCTTGTTGCGAAGCAGCGAGGAGGACCAAATGACGCCGGGAAATGTGTTTTCTATATAATTCCACCACTTTCAACCACTTAACACTGTAGCATCAGTGCTTGGGCCCAGCAGTCAAGAATCTTACAGTCCCCTTGGAGAAAATAAATAAATAAGTTCTGATGGAGCTACCGAAAGGAGGATGGTAAATTATTTGAAATCTCCAGAGTCCTGTTCACTTCAAATGGCTTTAAAGATGAATGATAGAGTCTTAGACCTGGACAATCCCTTTTTGTTCCCCACGGAAGCTGCTGCCCAATAAAGGTAAATAGCTGTGGTGAAGTACAAAAAAAGGGTAGTTGTCAAGAGCTCCTGTAAAAATTTTGTTTATAAGACTGTGTTCGGATTTCAGCCATTACTCTGGGGCAAAAAGGACCTGCTGAGGCGATTATCATTTAAAGTATCTGAAGGGGCTGCCTGTTGGTCTCCTCATGCCAGTGATATTTTTCATTTACCAAGGACATATTGAGGACTCAATTTACAAGAAGACTAGAGGAGGAAAGAAAAAAACATTTATGAGATGGGATGCTCTCTTGCTGTTACTAAATAGCAGACCCATTAATATCTCCTTGCTGGTATTCAGCTCAGAGGTTGTTTGCCCCTGTGATGCATTACTTGTGTATTTCAAAGTTGAAATTACTAATGTACAGATGAATGAGAGGCATGTGTTATTTTCTGCACTAGGGGTGTTTAATCTCAGATACGTGTGTCTAGAGTTTCATACATGTTTGTTTTTCTGCTTTTTCACAGAAAATAGGAGCACTCCCTGTATGAGCTTCAAACAAATGTCTGAAAACCAGAGCTTTAATGACTTGTGTAACCATTTGGTTGTCAGGATAAAAAGAAAAAGAAAAACGCAGAAGGGTTGAATGAATGAATTTATTATTTCGGTCATAGACTAGTTCCAGCCAACGTACAATATCAAGGAAGTCATAAAACACGATAGGGATACATTTGAATTTGCAGTTAGGTATAACAGGGACAATACAGATATAGCAACAGTATATATATATATATATATATATATATATATATATATATATATATGCAGGTTTTGGTGTCTTCGGGTGTCTTCCCGTGTAAGAGTCGGGGTGTCTGTGCGACGTTTCGACGAGGTCTCACTCGTCATCTTCAGGCTGGTGCTTTCGGCTTCTTGTTACTGGAACAGAGCAGAGTCTGGTGTTTGAGTTCCTATAAATACTGTTGAGGGGTGTGGTGTATAGCCTCCAACGTTCTGGGCAGAGAGGAAGTTCCTAGATTAGTGTGCCTTTTCTTCTTTTGTTCCTTAATTACTTGAGGGATATCTTGGGTGATTACATGAGTGATATTCTGAATACCACTGGGTGGGTCATTAAGTGTAGATTAGTTGCTAAAGCTTTCGTGTCTTGACCTCTTGAGCTTGTGAAGAGTTTTTCTGAGAAGATGGCTGTGCTGCATTTAGTTGTGCTCTGGCTTGGCTTCGTGTATAGGGGCGAGCTGTGGTTTTGTGCCTTGTGCCAGCCAGATCTGTGTAGGGATTGCAGGGGGGTGCAGCATCCGGAGGTGCCACTATAGTTTGGCTACTGGATGGAGTCTGTAGTATGTCTGTGGAGAGGGTCTGGGTTTGGGTCTGGTGTGGTTGATTGGTGACGACGTTCTGTGTGCCTCTGGTTCTGGTGTCGGTTTTTGTGGGGAGGGCTAATTTCCAGATGTCTGGCAGGCGGGACGTGTCGTCACGCTTGTTCATGTTGTGAGGGTGTTTCTCTATCTCGATGGCTTCCATGATTATTCTCTTGTGGTGATGTTCCATGTTAAAGAGCAATTTGGAATCTGCAAAATTAATTTCGTGTCCTGTTTCTTTCATGTGTTGGAAAAGAGAGGAAGTTTTTTCTTCTTTTTTGACGGCATTCTTGTGTTCTGCGATACGTGCATTTATTCGTCTGTTTGTTTGTCCAATGTACGTGGCTGGGCAGACTTTGCAGGGTATTTCATAGACCCCTTGGTTTTCCAGCTGGATTTTGTCTTTTGGGTTTCTGAGGATATTGGCTATTTTTTGGTTGGTGCAGAAGGCTGTTTTGATATTGTGTTTATGGAGGATTTTGCTGATTTTGTCTGTAGTGCCCTTGATATAAGGAAGGAGGGCCATGCCATTGTTTTCTTCTGTGTCTTGGTTTTTGGGGGGTGTTTCTTTTTGGATTAGCTTCGTAACCCTGTTTTTCTGGTATCTGGTAAGAAACACCCCCCAAAAACCAAGACACAGAAGAAAACAATGGCATGGCCCTCCTTCCTTATATCAAGGGCACTACAGACAAAATCAGCAAAATCCTCCATAAACACAATATCAAAACAGCCTTCTGCACCAACCAAAAAATAGCCAATATCCTCAGAAACCCAAAAGACAAAATCCAGCTGGAAAACCAAGGGGTCTATGAAATACCCTGCAAAGTCTGCCCAGCCACGTACATTGGACAAACAAACAGACGAATAAATGCACGTATCGCAGAACACAAGAATGCCGTCAAAAAAGAAGAAAAAACTTCCTCTCTTTTCCAACACATGAAAGAAACAGGACACGAAATTAATTTTGCAGATTCCAAATTGCTCTTTAACATGGAACATCACCACAAGAGAATAATCATGGAAGCCATCGAGATAGAGAAACACCCTCACAACATGAACAAGCGTGATGACACGTCCCGCCTGCCAGACATCTGGAAATTAGCCCTCCCCACAAAAACCGACACCAGAACCAGAGGCACACAGAACGTCGTCACCAATCAACCACACCAGACCCAAACCCAGACCCTCTCCACAGACATACTACAGACTCCATCCAGTAGCCAAACTATAGTGGCACCTCCGGATGCTGCACCCCCCTGCAATCCCTACACAGATCTGGCTGGCACAAGGCACAAAACCACAGCTCGCCCCTATACACGAAGCCAAGCCAGAGCACAACTAAATGCAGCACAGCCATCTTCTCAGAAAAACTCTTCACAAGCTCAAGAGGTCAAGACACGAAAGCTTTAGCAACTAATCTACACTTAATGACCCACCCAGTGGTATTCAGAATATCACTCATGTAATCACCCAAGATATCCCTCAAGTAATTAAGGAACAAAAGAAGAAAAGGCACAGTAATCTAGGAACTTCCTCTCTGCCCAGAACGTTGGAGGCTATACACCACACCCCTCAACAGTATTTATAGGAACTCAAACACCAGACTCTGCTCTGTTCCAGTAACAAGAAGCCGAAAGCACCAGCCTGAAGATGACGAGTGAGACCTCGTCGAAACGTCGCACAGACACCCCGACTCTTACACGGGAAGACACCCGAAGACACCAAAACCTGCATTCCTGTACCCGTGAAAATCTACGAAAGCATATATATATATATATATATATATATATAGTCACTAACATATAACTTGAAATTATCATTTAAGGCCTTAATTATTATGATAGCACAGCTTGTTCCCTAAGTTTTATGGCAATCACACAGAATTTGGCTACCCTTAATGTGATCTCAGGATCCTTGCCCTCTACCAGGGATTTTAGACATTGAATTTCAGATTTATTTGGAGATTTTTGCATAGCAGGGGTAATAAATGCCGAGCCTAAATCCCTGTAGAAACGGCAGCGTAACAAGGCATGAGAGACAGTTTCTACCTCCAACAAGCCGCAGGGGCAGACCCGTTCTGCGTATGGTTTACCCTCGAATCTACCTTGCAATAAGGCAGATGGCAGCACATTGAATCTTGCGAGGGTAAAGGACCATCTGTCCGCAGAATGGTTGTAGCCAGTGGCTACGTGAAGCATAGAACTGTAGGGCTGGAAGGGAATATGAAGGCAATCTAGTCCAACTCCCTGCGATGCAGGAATCTTTCACCCAAAGTGGGACTCAATGCAATTCTGGGCTGCATCAATAGGAGTATAGCATCTAGATCAAGGGAAGTAATAGTGCCACTGTATTCTGCTCTGGTCAGACCTCACCTGGAGTACTGTGCCCTGTTCTGGGCACCACAGTTCAGGAAGGACACTGACAAACTGGAACGTGTCCAGAGGAGGGTAACCAAAATGGTCAAAGGCCTGGAAACGATGCCTTATGAGGAACGGCTAAGGGAGCTGGGCATGTTTAGCCTGGAGAAGAGGAGGTTAAGGGGTGATATGATAGCCATGTTCAAATATAGAAAAGGATGTCACATAGAGGAGGGAGAAAGGTTGTTCTCTGCTGCTCCAGAGAAGTGGACACGGAGCAATGGATTCAAACTACAAGAAAGAAGATTCCACCTAAACATTAGGAAGAACTTCCTGACAGTAAGAACTGTTCGACAGTGGAATTTGCTGCCAAGGAGTGTGGTGGAGTCTCCTACTTTGGAGATCTTTAAGCAGAGGCTTGACATCCATATGTCAGGAGTGCTCTGATGGTGTTTCCTGCTTGGCAGGGGGTTGGACTCGATGGCCCTTGTGGTCTCTTCCAACTCTATGATTCTATGATTCAAACCCACAACTCTGAGATCAAGAGTCTTCAATGCTTTAAAAGAAGATGTGATGAAAATTAAGTATAGGTGGTATATTAGCCCTTTGAAATTAGCTAAAATGCATAAAACAAGTAACAAATGTTGGAAATGTAAAGAAGGAATTTTTCATCACATGTGGTGGGAATGTAAGAAAGTGAAAAACTTCTGGGAAATGATATATAATGAGATGAAAAAGATGTTGAAATATACATTTACTAAGAAACTAGAAGCATTTTTACTTGGCATTGTAGGGGAGGATATTAACAGACAGGACTGTATGTTGTTTTTATATGCAACAACAGCAGCAAGAATATGGAAGCAAGAAGAATTACCGAAGAAAGAAGAAGGGTAAATGAAATTAATGGACTATGCAGAATTGGATAAATTAACAGGAAGGATTCGAAACCTGTGGGATCAGATATTCTTAGAGGACTGGAGTAAATATTTGAATTATTTGAAAAGCAATTGCAATAAACAGATTATGCTGGTAGGATTGCAAGAAATTCTTTAAGGAGGATTTTGTGAAATATTGCAAGGAAGACTTTGAAAAGAATTATTAGTTCATGACAATTAAAGTAATAGAGAAATTAAGAAATGCAGAACAAGTAAAGAACGGAAAATCTTCAGAGGTTGTTGACGGAAGTCTAAAATATTGTATAAGATAAGAAGTTATGTTAAATGATTGTTGGAAATGATATATATATACATATAAACTCTAAGATCAATAGTCTTATATTCTACTGACTGAGCTATCCCACCACGTCATGGTTGGAAGGGAGCTTGGAAAACTGATATCTTTGCCCAAATACCCCCTCAACCTTCACCAAAGGGCGAGAGGCCTCTCCTGAACAGTGGAGGCTGTGTTTTCCTCCGATGCTGGGGAGTGGGGAGTCCGATATAAAAGAAGAACATATGTATTTCTGCTGACTGGAAATGCCTGGCCAATACTGGACTGACATGCTGGGATGGCCTGGCCTGTCTGTAATCAGAAATATTAGGCAGCACTGCTGGCATTCATTTTACCTGGTGAGCATGTCAGAGCAACCCGTTCATGGTTTCACGATTTTGCACGCTGTCCAATTTTCTCTAAAGAATCAAAGCGTTTTCTATTAAGAATCATTTTCTTTTATCAATTTTAAATGTGTTGCCTTTGGCTAATTGCCAAGCACATTCTCTCTTAACTTTCCTAATTGCTATTATATCTTCTTCCCCACTCTGATATAAATTTGTTTCCTTCTTCTCGGCTTCTAGTGAGCTCCGTTTTCAAGAGCTGGAGATGGTTTCCATTAAATGTACCACTGAAAAAAGATCTCATAATGATTGATAGAGGGCGATACAATATCTAGGGAGAAGAGAGCATTCTGTCCCAAGCAGCCTTGCAGAGACTTGCAACCCTTTCCTAAAGCACAAGATTTTGCACCTATTTCCTTCCCCAATAAGAGGACACACATTGTTTTTGTTGTTTAGTCATTTAGTCGTGTCCGGCTCTTCGTGACCCTATGGACCAGAGCATGCCAAGCACTTCTGTCTTCCACTGCCTCCCCCAGCTTAGTCAAACTCAAGCTGGTAGCCTCGAGAACACTATCCAAACATCTCGTCCTCTGTCGTCCCCTTCTCCTTGTGCCCTCCATCTTTCCCAACATCAGGGTCTTTTCCAGGGAGTCTTCTCTTCTCATGAGGTGGCCAAAGTATTGGAGCCTCAGCTTCAGGATCTGTCCTTCCAGTGAGCACTCAGGGCTGATTTCCTTAAGAATGGAAAGGTTTGATCTTCTTGCAGTCCATGGGACTCTCAAGAGTCTCCTTCAGCACCATAATTCAAAAGCATCAATTCTTCGGCGATCAACCTTCTTTATGGTCCAGCTCTCACTTCCATACATTACTACTGGGAAAACCATAGCTTTTACTATACGGACCTTTGTTGGCAAGGTGATGTCTCTACTTTTTAAGATGCTGTCTAGGATACACATTAGCAGATTGTAAAATATGCTGCATGTTGCTTTTGCTGCTCATGCAAATATCAGTAACAGATTATGCCAAAACGACAACAACAACAAAAAACCAGTGTCTGTTATTGTGTCTTTATTTTAGGTTGGACTTTCATTAGGACATTTAGCCATCAATTAGAAGGTTCAGAATTGCCTTTCATGCAGCTCCATTGTTCACTTCTAAACCGAAAAGCCTTCAGAAGTCTTCTAATTTCCTTGACATCTTATTTCCTTGACATCTGATGGCAGGGCATTCCACAGGACGGATGCCACTACTGAGAAGGCCCTCTGCCTGGTTCCCTTTAGCTTCACTTCTCGCAGTAAGGGAACCACCAGAAGGCCCTCGGAGCTGGACCTCAGTGTCCTGGCTGAACGATGGGGGTATTATCAAATACTTCAAAGCACTTGATGCACAGGACAGCAGTTGCTAACCTCCAGTTCAGGGGCCTGATCCAGCCTCCCAAGCATCTTCTCCCTTCTGGAGGAAGACCCCCACTGGTTTGGTGGTGGCAATAATATATGTATTTAAAAGTAGACACAGTCCTAGGATGGGCGGAGCCAAATGCACTGAAACAGATACACACTGCCCTCCTGCTGGGTTATCAAATACATCATTTGATGAGCAGAGATGTGACAGTAATATCATCCTGATCATCAGCTGAACTTCATAGGCATTTGGCTACCCATGATATTGTTTTAGACTATTTTAGTCAAGTTTCCTCTTGCTGTAATATATACAGTTGCGGTAATATATACAGTTATAATACATTTTATTTTATTAGATGAATATATATTGCTTGTATCCATACAGTAGTCTTTATGGCATGAATCTGAAAACCTGCTTTATTGCATAGGTTTATCTCTGCATTTTTCTGAACAAGGAGCATACATATTTAATGCTAATGTATCCTCCACAGAAATACCCAGAGTATATAAAGACTTTAAAGTGGTATGAGTCTGTTAAAGATGGGTCTCCTGGGCATGCTTGAGTGAGGTCCAAGGAATTCCCCCCCATCTCTTCAGCCTTTTCTCACTTTAATTATTCTAATGCAAAATACCATGTGCAAAAAGCCTTATACATCTTTTAAATGGTCCATGCATGCACTCGGTTGCAATAAATGTGATTTGCATCTTGTTAAAAACAACAGCAATGGCAACAAATAATTGCATGAAAGGTGCAATCTAGATCTTGCAGGAACAATTTCATACCTTAATAATACAATTGTAGGGACCTTTTTAAAAAGGTTATACAGTGGTACTTCAGGTTACAAACACTTTAGGTTACAGATGCTTCAGGTTAGAGACTCCGCTAACCCAGAAATAGCACCTCGGGTTTAGAACTTTGCTTCAGCATGAGACCAGAAATTGTGTAGCGGTGGTGCGGTGGGAGTGGGAGACCCCTTTAGCTAAAGTGGTACTTCAGGTTAAAAACAGTTTCAGGTTAGGAATGGACCTCCAGAACGAATTAAGTTCTTAACCCAAGGTACCGCTGTATATGATGCCTAAATTTGATTGAAATCCGTGCACAATAAGGTAGGCATTATGCAGATACACACCATACATTTCAATGACATTATTCCCTCCCCCATATATATATATATATATATATATATATATATATATATATGCAGGTTTTGGTGTCTTCGGGTGTCTTCCCGTGTAAGAGTCGGGGTGTCTGTGCGACGTTTCGACGAGGTCTCACTCGTCATCTTCAGGCTGGTGCTTTCGGCTTCCAGTAACAAGAAGCCGAAAGCACCAGCCTGAAGATGACGAGTGAGACCTCGTCGAAACATCGCACAGACACCCCGACTCTTACACGGGAAGACACCCGAAGATACCAAAACCTGCATTCCTGTACCCGTGAAAATCTACGAAAGCAAATATATATATATATATATATATATATATATATATATATATATATATCCTGGGAATTGCAGTTTACTTCTCACGGAGCTGCAATTGCCAGCACCCTTAGTTAACTACAGTCACTACGAGTCTTTGGAGGAAATAATGTGCTTTGAATGTGCTTTAAATGTATGGTGCGCACCAGGGCCAGATTTAGGCTTGATGAGGCCCTAAGCTACTGAAGGTAATGGGGCCCTTTATATGTCCAGCTGTCCTTTGTCAACAACAAATTGTTGCTGTTTTTGTGTGTTGAATATATGCTATATGGTAATTTATGGACCTAATAGGTATCTAAAGCCATCTGCGCATAACAAAATATGTATTTTATCAAAGTAATTGTTGAATTGAAATACAATTAAGAAGTATATTAATAGTGAAATACAATTAAGAAGAAGTATATTGGGGGGGCAAGAGAGTGGGGCCTAAGCTATAGCTTGTTTAGCTTATACGTAAATCCGGCACTGGTCTGCAGTCTATGTCTTGATATAGTGCCTTCTTCCTTTCCACATACAGTGGTGCCCCGCAAGACGAATGCCTCGCAAGACGGAAAACCCGCTAGATGAAAGGGTTTTCCGTTTTTGAGCTGCTTCGCATGATGATTTTCCCTATGGGCATGCTTTGCAAGACGAAAACGTCTTGCGAGTGTTCCGATTTTCTTTCGCTCCCCCCCTTTTCTAAACCGCTAAGCTGCTAATAGCCTTTTAGCCGCTAATCTGCTAAGCCTTTAATAGCCGCTAAGCCTTTAATAGCCGCTAAACCGCTAATAGTGCTAATCCGCTAAGCCGCTAATAGGGTTGCTTCGCAAGACGAAAAAACCGCTAGACGAAGAGACTCGCAGAACAGATTAATTTCGTCTTGCGAGGCACCACTGTACATCGGGTTGAAGCCTGAGAACAGCTAAGGCAAGATTCCTTTAGTGAACTGTCTACTTTGGACCATTTCCCATCTTTCTCTGCATGGTGGGCTACCTCTGTACCACCACCCACTTCCTTTGTATCACTGCCCAGAAGGAGAGGATGAGCTTTCTACTGTCTCCCTCATCTTATTACGGTTTGTACATCAGGGGAAGGCAGGTGAACAGGTAACAATGATAAACAGAGAGAGCTGTTTTGTTGCTAAACTGTCACACCCTACCCTCTGATGTGTCCAACAAAGGAAACCCTGAATGCCACATCTACGATCAAGTCTCTACGTACACACATTCCTAAATGTTGATGATGGGTGGGGCATGTACGAGCATCAATGTGTGCATGCAGATGACAAATCACACAATACAATGGGAAAACAATGGGCTTGCCAGTAGAGGGGTCCGTTTAAACATCCTCATTTATTCCTTCTGTAGGAATGGGGTTTGTGAGATTGTCCTTGCTAAACCTGCCCCTTTACATTGACCAGCTGCTCAGTTGGGCATCATTGCATGTTCAGACCCAGAAATCTCCCCCCTAAATAAATTCACACATGACTCAAATTTTGGTTTTGGTTTTTGGCAGAATTTAGGCCACAACTTTATTGATTACAGAAAGTGACTGGTTGCATAGGCTAGCTCCCTGCCCTGCAGATAACACTGACCCAGCGTTCCAGCATACATCAGCCAAGGTTGAACACCTGGATAAGCGGAAAGCCGGGAACAAGCTAACTCCACCACCCAAATGTCCCCCTGGACTCAGAAACAGGCACAACCCCCTTTCGGGGACTTACCAAACCATCGAGTCCCTGGATTCCTTTAACGGAATACCCTTCACATAGGGATGGCGAGAGCGTTCTCCCATCCCTATCACCTGAACCAGAACCTATCCACAACCTTACTAGTTGTGACTATTTGTTATGCGGCAGGCGAAACCCAAATAGCAACAGCCAATCAGCCAAGTGGGGAAAATTCCTGCCGTGCCCCTGTCCCAACAACAGATGACACACGACGGCATAGCAAGGTCAAGTGCAAGCCCTAAAAGTACGGAGTGGTGGGCAGGTGTTCCGAATGCACGTGCCAAAAGAGAAAACTCTGGGTCACGTGCCTGGGCATAAATAGGTCCCTCGAACTGTTTGGACTGCATCCCATTGGCCAGATTGCACCCAGCTTCGAGGGACCTACCAATTGGGTGTTGTGGCCAACCAATCGTACCCACCCACAACACAGGGTGTAGTTTTCCAGGTCTCACCACAATACGTGCCCTCTTTAAGGGAGGACCCAATTTGTGCTATGGTGATCATTCCATGGGAGCAAGTATTTCAGCTTGTCAGATGGAGAGATCCCTCCCTTCTCCCCTATGTTCTGGGGGCTCTCTTAACCCTGCGAGAGCCAATTCTAAGGGGGGCTCCAGTGGCGTGGGGTAAAGCACCATTGCACAAGCAGAAGCTCTGTTAGGTGAACCCCACACTATGTGTTCAACAGCTCAATGAAAGCGCTGAAAGCAGTTACCAAAGTATGCATCTAGACCTCTTACATTTGAGGAATAGGCAAAGGTAAAGGGACCCCAGACCATTAGGTCCAGTCGTGGCCGACTGTGGGGTTGTGGCGCTCATCTCACTTTATTGGCCGAGGGAGCCGGCGTACAGCTTCTGGGTCACGTGGCTAGCATGGCTAAGCCGCTTCTGGCGAACCAGAGTAGCGCACGGAAACACCATTTACCTTCCCGCAGGAGCGGTACCTATTTATCTACTTGCACTTTGACATGCTTTCGAACTGCTAGGTTGGCAGGAGCAGGGACTGAGCAACGGGAGCTCACCCCGTTGCGGGGATTCGAACCGCCGACCTTCTGATCGGCAAGTCCTAGGCTCTGTGGTTTAACCCACAGTGCTACCTGCATCCCTATTTGAGGAATAATTCTGCGCTAATCAGGATTCCCCCTTCTATATAGGAGAGATACATGTGCATTCTGAACTTGAGGTCTCAAGTGATCCTCCCTATGTGTGTCAATGGGCTGGTGAACATGTTTAGCTAAGTGTTTTAGGCAGATTTCAAGAATCCTTGGGTATGCCTTAGATTTCCTGATTCCGAACACTTCAGCAGGACTCTCTAGAGTAGGTGTTTTCCTTAAGTACACAGGAAACAAGAGAACATATCTCGGTTTCTGAGTTTCATTCATGTTATTTGGTTCAATAAAATGTTATACACTTGATAGTAGGCTAAGACAATACTCCAAGCAACTCTGACAGATAGACAGTAACTGAAATGTTTTATGCCACATACAGTAGAAGCTGAAGGTCAGCTTTCAGATTTGGCTTTCTGTGTCATGAGCCTTTGAATCCAATTCGTATATAAGTGACAGAAACACAGTGTGTCACAACAGCAAGATTGTTGAAGCAGGTACATGGTAATGAATTTGTCAGATAAAGTCAAAGGTAGACAGAGCCAATCCCAGGCATCATAATATGCTCTCATTGCCTAGTGGAACATGTCCTTGGGCTGGGGAAACTTTGCACCATGACTGGTTCTGAGGAAGACAGCAGGAGACGGTTCCAGGAGAATAGCAATGTTTCTTATTTACATAGGACATTTGAAATGGAACACCAAGAATTTGATAAATTACCATTCATTAAACTCCACATCATGTATTCATGAGTAGCAAGCAAAAATTAAGGAAGTGATTCCCATTTCACCCTATATTGACTTAGAAATAACAAAGTTGCCTTTGCACACAGCCGCCAGCTTAGAAAATATCGTGACACTTGTGGGGTTGACTTAAGCACTCCCTGTTTTATAAGCACTCTGAGAGAACGGAACTGGGTATTTGTGTGACAGAGAAGGTCGTCAATACTAGTAGCATGGCATAGAATGCAGAAATAAAATAAAATCCTGAGTTCTCTCAGTCATCACAAATCAGTTCCAAAAAGAACTGAGCATTCCAAGCACATTTGAGTTCAGAAATGACCCAAGAATGTACATTTCAAAGGCTCAAAATGAAAATATGATCATGCCCACACAGCCATTCCCTGCTCTCCTGATTGGTCCATGCAATGCCCAGTATTTGTAGTAAGTTTTTCATTTCTGTTATGAGGTTTAATGGCCAATTGCCCAGGATGGGTAGCTAGATCTGCTAGGGCTGCTAGCTGATGTAGCCAATGCAGTTTTATTGTTTTAATGCAAGCCACTTAATGTTTTTCAAAATTATATTAAGAAGTCTACATTTTTAAAAGAAAAAAATACATAAATAAATAAAACTATTCACTTGGCAGGGCAGTGATGAGGGGTGGAATCAATACAAGAAAACTATACATTACCACCAGCAAATTAATATACTGATCACAAAAAGAAATCCAGAGGTTCATTAGAAGTACTAACAAGCAATAGCTTTAATGAAAACAGTGAATATAAACCACAATTAAAGCAAGCAACAAATTAAATTTAATGCATTTATTTATTTAATAAAGTTTATACACTGCTTGATTGTCAAACAAATGAACAAACGAACAAACCTCAAGGCAGTTTACCTGTCCAGATCCAACATTTGAAGATTATAAAGCTTTTTTCCAGCTTTCTAAGTGCCCAGGCTTTAGCAGGTAAGGCATATGAGTTCACATCAAGTAAGATCTGTAAGGTTATTACAATCCTTACATTGCAGATGAAAAGCAGCTGGAGGTGAGGCTAAGGGATACTGCAGAAAGTCTGTGGTCCACTGGATATTGTCAGACTCCAACTCCCATCACCAATGGTCAGGGATGGTGAAAGTTATAGTTATAGTAACACAATATCCAGATGAGGAATGTATAACAAATGTTCCTTAAAAGGTTGGATATGTTTCTCATTGGAATACTTTAATGGGAAGCCATTTGGTCATAAAACTGCATTGTGAGCAGACTTTCCAAGGCCACTATGCAGTTGATGGTCATGTGAATATAGACTTTTAGTGCACAATCACTGATTGTAATGCACTGTTTCAAGAGTGCGCAGTCTATCCATTGGTTTCCTCCACCCATCCACATGAATTACAAGGATCTTTCCATTTGCATGCTTCAAATGTGAATGGTGAATATGAGTAAAACTGTTGAAAGCTGTAGGGACACAGGAGGATGCCCTGTATTGAGACAGACTATTGAATCGTACTGCTAAGTACTATCCACAATGACTGCCAATGGTGCTCCAGATGTTCAAATGGGGCACATTTCGGATCCAACATGAAGATGCTGGGGACTAACTCAGCAGGTGCTCAACCACTGAGGTATATCCCTTCCCTACAGCTCATGACAAACTGCTTTCATGTACCTGTTAGGATTTCATTCCTCCACTGCTGATGTGTGATTGCTTTCATCACATGTCTGTGTTGACATTCCATACCATTGGAGTCATGAGAATGGAAGTTCAGTTACACTGTTCCATTATGTAGTACTGTTGTCTTTTCCTGTTCTCTCTCGGAGGAGAAGAAGAGAGGAGCCATGTTTGCTTTGTTCTGCAACACTTGATCTTGTACATAATAAATTATGTACAAAGTCTGCCCAGCCACGTACATTGGACAAACAAACAGACGAATAAATGCACGTATCGCAGAACACAAGAATGCCGTCAAAAAAGAAGAAAAAACTTCCTCTCTTTTCCAACACATGAAAGAAACAGGACACGAAATTAATTTTGCAGATTCCAAATTGCTCTTTAACATGGAACATCACCACAAGAGAATAATCATGGAAGCCATCGAGATAGAGAAACACCCTCACAACATGAACAAGCGTGACGACACGTCCCGCCTGCCAGACATCTGGAAATTAGCCCTCCCCACAAAAACCGACACCAGAACCAGAGGCACACAGAACGCCGTCACCAATCAACCACACCAGACCCAAACCCAGACCCTCTTCACAGACATATTACAGACTCCATCCAGTAGCCAAACTATAGTGGCACCTCCGGATGCTGCACCCCCCTGCAATCCCTACACAGATCTGGCTGGCACAAGGCACAAAACCACAGCTCGCCCCTATACACGAAGCCAAGCCAGAGCACAACTAAATGCAGCACAGCCATCTTCTCAGAAAAACTCTTCACAAGCTCAAGAGGTCAAGACACGAAAGCTTTAGCAACTAATCTACACTTAATGACCCACCCAGTGGTATTCAGAATATCACTCATGAAATCACCCAAGATATCCCTCAAGTAATTAAGGAACAAAAAAAGAAAAGGCACACTAATCTAGGAACTTCCTCTCTGCCCAGAACGTTGGAGGCTATACACCACACCCCTCAACAGTATTTATAGGAACTCAAACACCAGACTCTGCTCTGTTCCAGTAACAAGAAGCCGAAAGCACCAGCCTGAAGATGACGAGTGAGACCTCGTCGAAACGTCGCACAGACACCCCGACTCTTACACGGGAAGACACCCGAAGACACCAAAACCTAAATTAGCTTAGTTTCCACACCTCAATGCCTAGTTTCTGCTTGGACTCTGCTCCATTATTGTTTGCACGTATCTTGGGATATGTGTCGCAGAAGCGCATCAGGACAGAAGAGTGATGAAGTGATGAATCATCCCGAGGGGCGCTCCACTGGGACGCACACAACTGCCTGGTGTTTTCCCAACAGCACCCACCAAATAATGGGTTGGAACACTACTGAACAATGGTGCTGCTCAAGAGTTTTCTGCGTTGGTTCCACAGCTCTGAAATTAATTGTCAGTTGACCTCCAGAAATCCAACACACCCACACCCACTCTAATCATTTAGAAGTGCTTTAGGGACTGAAATTTTGTTTTCTATTCTGGGATGGATGTGTGTGTTTTAGTATTGCTTGTTTATTAAAGTGGTGGGTGTCTTGTAGAAATGGTGTATTTTTACTCTATTAATCTATTTATTTTAATGTTTTTGAAGCTGCAATGTTGAATTATCGTTATGTAAATGACCTTGGGATTTACTCAGAAAGGCAGCCTATAAATATTGTAAGCAAAAAAAACAACAACAAGCAAACATTGGTAAAAAAAACCCTGAATATTGCAGTGGATTCCCACAACCACTTTGTCGCATTTCACAATAGGGCCTGCACGGGAAGCGCACTACATGCACAAGAGATTGTGCAAATAGTACTTTATACATTGATGCATGTTTGCGCTTCAAGGCCCCCAAGCCCCTCCCCAAAATAACTTCATACTGGCACATAAATTTTAGTTTAAGTTATTGGGCAAAATTTAGGCCACGGCTTTATTGTTTACAGCAAAGTGAGTGGTACTTGCTTAGGCATTGGCAACAAACTATAACTGACTCCTGCCTCTCTGGCTGGAAGTCTGAAAGGGTAAACACCAAGCGAGGGAGCAACATCGATGAAGATCGATCAAAGCTCACCTTGGGGTTCCTGTGGTCCTGGCATGGCCCTAGCCCTTCAAGCGGACCTGGACAAGATCCAAGACCCCCAGATTCCTTTACCGGAATACCCTATTCCTGGAGGGGCAGGTGATGGCCGCACCTCCCTTCCTACACATTTCAATAAGCCAATTACAAAGGTGTGATGATTGCTATGGGGGTAGATGAAAACCAAGTGGCTACAGCCAATCTGCCAAGTGGAAAAAATTCCTACCCAGCCCCTGGTCCAAACCAGTCGGCCAAATATGAAGCAAGGCCAAAGCAGCACAACCTAAAAAATGTGTTTGGCAGGGCGAAGCAAGTGCCCCGATTGCGTCACGCTGCCGCTTTTATACCCCCCCCCCATGATTGCACCGCCTGCCATGATTGGCCCAAAAGGGTGGAGCGATCGAGGAGGCCAATAGAGAGGGGTGTAAGAAGAACGGGAACCCTAACCTGACGGAGGGGGTGTCTCAGGGGCCCGCACGCAACCAGGACCCTCACTAAAGAGGATCCCATTTGGCGAACTATCGCACGGTTTTGAACACACTATTTTTGATGCAGAAAGTGTGTGTAGGAGAAGAGGTGACAGAAGAATAGTATAGGCATACAATTGGCCGTTAGCACAAAATGAAAGCAAAACATGGCATTCATACATTTGCTGAAGATCAGCCCTTTCAAAATTCATGCATGCATTGTCTCCAGTTCATTGTTTCCAATGTTCATTTTCTTTCCCCCCAACCCTAGTTCCCTCAGCATGATTTGAAGCCATTGGGCTGTCTGCTTATTATCTTCCGAGGGTGAGCATTAAGACATTTGCAAGAAACAAAATTAGGGCAGGATGAAAGGACCGATAAAATTTCAGTGATGAAAATGAATAAAGGCAAACTACAGGCAATATAGTAAAAGAACTCAAATAACCATCACAGGGGAAGAAGACACTACTTTTTAATAAAAAGCCATTTCTTTTTAGTTTGAAATACAATTTTCTCAGCATTCAAAACAATAATAATGGGCCTTTTCTCTGCTTTATACAGCACTTTTACAAGGACAATCCTAGGGCTTTATGAGGGTCTCCTGCTGCTCTACTGCTGCCGTATTAAACTCAATAGCCCTGTTTAGAAGATGCATGGATTTAGCTTGCCATATGAGGAAAGGGGAGATGATAGACAGATGATAGATAGATAGATAGATAGATAGATAGATAGATAGATAGATATAGATAGACAGATGATGATAGATGATAGACAGATGATAGATAGATGATAGATAGATAGATAGATAGATAGATAGATAGATGATAGATAGATAGATAGATAGATAGATGATAGATGATAGATAGATAGATGATAGATAGATAGATAGATAGATAGATAGATAGATAGATAGATAGATATAGATAGACAGATGATGATAGATGATAGACAGACATAGATAGATGATAGATAGATGATAGATAGATGATAGATAGATAGATAGATAGATAGATAGATAGATATAGATAGACAGATGATGATAGATGATAGACAGATGATAGATGATAGACAGACGATAGATAGATGATAGATAGATGATAGATAGATAGATAGATAGATAGATAGATAGATGATAGATAGATATAGATAGATAGATGATCGATAGATAGATAGATGATAGATAGATGATAGATAGATGATAGATAGATGATAGATATAGATAGATAGATGATAGATGATAGATAGATAGATAGATAGATAGATAGATAGATAGATGATAGATGATAGATAGATGATAGATAGATGACAGATGGATAGATAGATAGATAGATAGATGATGATAGATAGATAGATAGATAGATAGATGATAGATAGGTAGATAGATGACAGATGACAGATGAAATTGAGATAACTGTATGTGTAGTGCTTAGGGGCAGTTATTTATAGTTACCTATGAATCTTAGAAATGATTATCATTCCTGGTATGAAACACCTGCTTTGAATTTCAAATGCACCCTGATCTATTTTGTCCAGTTCATGGGCTTGAGAGATTCACACATTCCTTCAGCTATAGAAGAGAGATTTTAGTAGCAGGCCGTTCTTGATGCTGACACAGCAAATGCAAATAAAACTGGTAGTCTAAGATTCAACTGTACCCTTGAAAGCTATTGCATCCTAGGTTCTCTGATTCATGTAGGAGAACTAAGAGACTATTAGGATCATTTATTTCTATTCTAACGAGCTTCTGAATACTATGTGATTTGCTTAATAAGGTTCTTTTTACTTAAGATACAGGATTTGGGTCTGTAACTTTGTGAAGTTCATTGCACTTATGCCTTGGAATGAGACTGTCTAGATTTTGAATGAGATTTCCTAATGGCTTGGTAATGTGCTCCTCATATATGCAGTAAGGCTAACTGAAGATGACCCATGCAGGAAGGCCTAAAAATACCTAGGCAGGCCTACAAAATGCATATCAAGCCATTATCTATACTTCAGGCTTTATGTTTCTAAAACAACTTGTTTCTAAACAACTGGTTCTAAACAATTGGTGGTACCAACCATTATCTAGCCAACCTGGAGATGACTATCTTTGAGGGTGGGACACCAGATCAGTTATGCATGATTGGTAACCATAATAGATGGGAGAACAAGCATATTGTGTTGGTATTATTACTAAAATCTGCAATCCAGTGTAGTTGGCCCCAATTGACCATTGGCCAATGCTTACAATATTTTAACAGCCTTGGCTTTCTCCAAAGAATGCACTTTGTTAAGGGTTGTTAAGAAACCGTTCTGTTTTATCACATGTGGTGGAATTGCAAAGTAATCAAAAGCTATTGGGAAATGATTTATAATGAAATGGAAAAAAATTTCTTAAGACAATCTTTGTTAAAAGACCAGAAGCTTTCTTGCTAGGTATTATAAGTCAAGACTTGCCAAAAGAATGGAAGAAACTATTTATGTACGCTACAACAGCGGCAAGGATATTCCAAAAATGGAAAGATGACAAGATACCAATGAAAGAAGAATGGCAAGCAAAACTGATGGAATACGCTGAAATGGCAAAACTCACTAGAAAACTCAGAGACAAAGAGAACAGAGACTTTTAAAAGGATTGGGAACTGTTTATGGTGTACAGTAATACCTCGGGTTAAGTACTTAATTCGTTCCAGAGGTCTGTTCTTAACCTGAAACTGTTCTTAACCTGAAGCACCATTTTAGCTAATGGGGCCTCCTGCTGCTGCCGCACCACCAGGGCCCGATTTCTGTTCTTATCCTGAAGCAAAGTTCTTAACATGAAGCACTATTTCTGGGTTAGCAGAGTGTGTAACCTGAAGCGTATGTAATCTGAAACGTATGTAACCCGAGGTACCACTGTACTTACAGAAACATTGTAAAGAATTGGACTCACTACCAGGGTTCGAGTAAACACTTACAATTAAGAAACCAAGTACAAAAGTTAAGATGCAATAACTGGAAAATAATAAAGTGTAAGATGTAATCTGGGAATGATGATTGTGTTGAATATAAAATTGTAAAACTTAATAAAAATTATTTACAAAAATAAGAAACCCTTCTGTGGAGCTACAATTCCTAGCAGCTTTCTATTGGGGAAAAAGCAGAAACTATGCATGAGCAACATGGCTTCCCAGTAACCAAAGAATACACCCTATTTGAATTATTCCACTAGTGAATACTTTCCTCATATTCAGTCAAGCTGATCAGATGAACTATTTAGCTAAATGCTACCTATTATATTAAGAATAAGAATGCAAACTTTCTTAAGCAGGACCTAAAAGGTAAAGGTAAAGGGACCCCTGACCATTAGGTCCAGTCGTGGCCGACTCCAGGGTTGCGGCGCTCATCTCGCTTTAGTGGCTGAGGGAGCCAAAGTACAACTTCTGGGTCATGTGGCCAGCATGACTAATCCACTTCTGGCGAACCAGAGCAGTGCATGGAAACACCGTTTACCTTCCCACCAGAGTAGAACCTATTGATCTACTTGCACTTGACGTGCTTTCGAACTGCTAGGTGGGCAGGAGCTCGGGCCGAACAACGTGAGCTCATCCCGTCGCGGGGATTCGAACTGCCGACCTTCTGATCAGCAAGTCCTAGGCTCTGTGGTTTAACCCACAGTGGAACATAAAACAAGCCCCTTTGGGCAGGTGTTGGCACAAAACAATATTAAGGGAGCCCGTTAATATCTCCCAAAGTTTAAAAGTTATAGTTCAAAGCTAACAATGTACGTAACATAGACTTTAGTTACTGTATAACAAAAATGCATTAAATTGACTGTGCATTGCTGTAGTTAAATATTAGTATTGTTCCATCACCAATGCTAGGTACTTCTCTGGTAAGTAAGAAGACAAGGTCTCTGCCCCAAGAAATATTCCATCTACTTAAGCATCTTCTGCAGATCTAAGTAGCTTGGAAATGTCGCAGTAAAGAAATGCTTGACACATCTACACTTTATATGAAGACTGAGAATGATGCCAGAGTATGATCTGCAGCCAAAGGTCAAGATGGAGTCAATATTTTGATACAGCAGTCATTATTTTGAATGCGTCATGGATAGTTTTTATATATTTGCTGTTAGTGGTACTAATGGAAGTATGGGTCAATGGAGTCTAGCTGCTGGGTGTCTTGGATACTGAATGCATGATGTATGATGCCGTTCAGAGACGCACTTATACAGTAGTTGTAGACAGCTCAGTGCTAGCAGCATCAGTGGTCAACATCAGTGGTCCATAGACGAAATAGCAGCGGCATGGACCTGTCTGTATTAGGGTATTTGATTCATTCTCCATCTATTAATTAGAACTGATCGGGGGAGCTAAATCAAATAAGACAAGAACCAGAGAAATGAGTCATTGCTCCTTCAAGCACATCAACTCTTTGCTTCAGTTCCTTTGACGCTTGATTGTTAGACCAATGCTAATGCTCCAGACATGCCAAACCGTCCCATCTGCTTCATTCCATTTTCTTTAATGGTTACAAATGACAATCAAGGAGGGGTGTCCAGGACTTTGACACGGAGACAAATTCTTCTTGCATAAGAATAATATTTGAAATTATCTGATCTGTAATGAGCACTCACACTTTACATTGTAAGTGCCCTTTGTGGGATTGTGCGCGGTGCTACAGTTCCCAGGGAGCTTAATGGCAAGCAGGGGCTGGCCTGCCTCTCAGTGTTATTATTTGGAGGTTCACGCCCAGCCTCAGCAGTCAAGTTTCATTGTTGGGAGGTGGGGCCACTCCTATTTATAAATAGGGGTTGGAGCCAACAGTAGCCAGGGAGTCAGCTCTGGAGATTCACCCTCCCTTAGTTTAATGTTTCCTTGTTTGCAGGTTAACTTTTTCTTCCTGTTTAGCAGGCACTGCTGCAGTCTTTGACTAGTCGCTGTTGAAGGACTGGGAAGAAATTTTCCTGCATTGGCAGGTTTTGTCTTCCCCGTAGCAATTTGTCACAACTTTGGCAGTTTATGGCCTTGGGTGGAATCCTTTAGTCTTTTCTTCCCAATAATGGGGGGGGGGGGCATGAAGTGGTGACTCACCCCCCTGCAGCATCAATTCCAGGGTCTGCTCTTAAAAGGGGTTATATAATGGGTGTCACTGGCCATACACTGAAAGTGTGTCATGGATAGTCTTTATATATTTCCTGTTAGTGGTACTAATACAACAGAAAGGTTGTCAGTGAACTACCCTGTGTGTGGGGATATGGGCTGGGCTGCCTGCTACACTTATGTCTTGCAGAGCACCCCCATATCCCATTTACTCTGATGTGCCCCAGTTCCCCCGGGTGTGTGTGTGTGTGCTGGGAGGGATACATGCCCAAGACCTAAGCCAAGGTCTTCCTACATTCAGAAGTTTAATAAAATTGTGGCCTAATTTTAATTCCACAACACGTTGTCAGAGTCTTTATTCCTTTCTTATGATCCCTGGGGGCTGGGGCTGTCACTGCCTAGTCACACAATGAAGTGAATGACATAGTCTGCAACACATAGCCATCCTTCATACTCACCCATGGTGTAATCCTGTGTGGCTGTGTTCTCTGTGTGAATCACACCACCATATAGGAGAGGTCATGTGATCAGCTACCTCCATGTGGTTCCATAATTAATGTGCAACCCACAACGATCTAAGATCATGCAATGTGGTAGTGGCACCTTTGCTTCTGTCGCTACTTGTGAAGATGGCCTAAAATTTGAGTTCATTTAGTCGCATTAAAGTCCAGCTCAAGAAAAAATAAATGAACAAAAGCAAGAAAGCAGATGACATATCATTTTTAATACAGTCTGCAGTCACATGACATAGCAACCATGCTGGAAAGCTAAGCAGGTCAGGGTTGGGTCAGTGCTTGGATGAAAGACTCCTTCGGAATCCTGTGGACACTGCATTGATTTCTATTGAAATATAATGAGTTTTTCTTGGCTGGTGCTGCTGGTCTCACTACAATTCTCTTACTGAGCCAGAACTGAGGAGCTGATTTTTCTCAGGTCATCAGTTCAAGACTTCCTACCCACATTATGAACTCTTCAGTCTGATCCTACAACTGGTACCTATTCTAATAAATTGCAACTCTTTGGCATTATTTGCACATAATCAATAATTATGTAGTCATGGCAGCATCAAAGATCAAACTCTGCCAATAGTGTCCTTATAGTATTTTGACATAAATGGAAAGCAGTCGGAACACTTATTTGCCAGGTCATTATTTATTTATTTATTTTTTAAAAAAATTCTTCTACTTACAGTGTGGCACACAAGCTAATGTTGCATACCTGTTAGTGTTACAAAACTTTGCACATAGTAATCAACATTTATTTTGTCATGAACATCAAGGAATCAGGGTCATTTCGGCTATAGCATGCGTTCATGCTTTTCACAGTAAATACATAGTGATTTAATTTACTGAAATTGGGAGTGCTTAAATGCATTAGGTAAAGGTAAAGGGACCCCTGACCATTAGGTCCAGTCGTGGCCGACTCTGGGGTTGCGGCGCTCATCTCGCTTTATTGGCCGAGGGAGCCGGCGTACAGCTTCTGGGTCATGTGGCCAGTATGACAAAGCCACTTCTGCCGAACCAGAGCAGCACACGGAAACGCCATTTACCTTCCTGCTGGAGCGGTACCTATTTATCTACTTGCATTTTGACGTGCTTTCGAACTGCTGGTTGGCAGGAGCAGGAACCGAGCAACTGGAGCTCACCCCATTGTGGGGATTTGAACCGCCGACCTTCTGATCGGTAAGTCCTAGGCTCTGTGGTTTAACCCACAGTGCCACTGTGTGCTTAATTCTGGAATGTTCCCCAGTAACTCTCATGCAATTGATTAACTCTGGTCACATGGGGTGTATCTTATAACACTCTCCATTATTGTTTTGCGTGTGAGTGACGTGAGTGTAATGGCTGCATCTCCATGAACACTGAAGAAGAGACAGAGTTAGATCGCTCTTCTCTCTAAATGCAATAGAGGAGAAGAGTTCTAATGTTTCTGTGTGAATGTATGAGACAGAAAGCACAGAAGTTGATGTTCTCCTAAAGAAGCAGGGGAAGTCTGTTGCAAGGAGAAAATAGAAATCTCTCAGAAGGGACTGCATGCCCTGGCTGGGTCACATACAAAACTGCAAGTATAGAAAGAAAGAAAGAAAGAAAGAAAGAAAGAAAGAAAGAAAGAAAGAAAGAAAGAAAGAAAAGCACTACAGTGGTACCTTGGTTCTCAAACTTAATCTGTTCCGGAAGTCCGTTCCAAAACCAAAGCGTTCCAAAACCAAACCCATAGAAAGCAATGCAAAATGGATTAACCCATTCCAGACTTTTAAAAACAACCCCTAAAACAGCAATTTAACATGAATTTTACTATCTAACAAGACCACTGATACATAAAATGAAAGCAATATACAATGTACCGCAGTCACACAATCAATCAATTAGTAGCTGAACTGGGTTCCACACAGATACACACACACACACACAGAGAGAGAGAGAGAGAGAGAGAGAGAGAGAGAGAGCCACAAAAACAAAAAAGCAAAATAAATAGCAAAAACAGACAAACTTCAGTGTAACACTCAAAACGGAAGTGTATTTGTTTGAATGTTTAAGGAAGAAGCTGTAGTCTTCAGTTTAGAAAAACTAAGTCCATGCTTGGATAAGCATGTGAATGTAAATACTTTGCATATATTCCTCTTTAGCTATACGTTCTGCAAGTGAAAGCTTTTTGAATATTTTAACAAGTTTCAATTTCAAGGAAAGAGTCAGTATTGCACCAGATTTGGCTTCCTAGCTGCGATTGAGCTACTCTGCCAACAACTGGCTCTGCCTCCTGGACAACCACATCTTGCCATGGATGTCCGTGGGAACAACAGTTTCGCAGGAGCAGTTTGCTGATGTGTAGGTTTCCAAGCAGTTGGAACTGACATGCAAACAGGACTCCCAATTAATGCATGTGGATGAGCAATCACTGAAACCCTTTTCCAATGTTACAAATTAAATTAATGTGTGGGGCATGGAGTAGGTATGGAGCACCATCTTGGCAGCAAGCTGCTCCCCCATTCAGCAATGCATTAATTGGTAGAGAGCATTCATACATAAGTTTTAAACCTGAGACTGTCTACACATCCTCTCCTTGTTAACACTCTGAGGTCTGGAAAGGATCCTGAAAAAACAGATTTACCCATCCTGCACAGAAAAGTTATCCATCTATTTTAACACATGCTCTTCTTATTGCCTTCAGAACTACACATATCTGTATAATCAGCTCAATGAGAATAATGTCATTTTAAATGGAGCTCGTGGTTGGTTCACATATGCATGCATGCATGTCACTTTATTTCTTTTGAAAAACTTTTTAATTTTAATTCAGTGGGTATGCCATTTGGTTTCTAATCTCTAGATTATTCAACACTTGATAAGTCTCGGCTAAAAGTATATGCTGCCTCATTGGAGAGTACTAAGAATGAATTAATCTCTTTTCAAATTTTATTAAGGGCTAAATGAATGTGCAGGGTTTGAAGGCATTGTACTGACAGGCTCATCTTCAACCCCAAGGACATGAATTAAAAACTGTGTTGATAGACCCATTTGTGTAGTCGTGGGGCTCTTTGCATGTGTGCGAGCCAGTGTGGTGTAGTGGTTAAGAGCAGTGGACTCGTAATCTGGTGAACCGGGTTCGCTTCCCTGCTCCTCCACATAAAGCTGCTGGGTGACTTTGGGCTAGTCACACTTCTCTGAAGTCTCTCAGCCTCACTCACCTCACAGAGTGTTTGTTGTGGGGGAGGAAGGGAAAGGAGATTGTTAGCTGCTTTGAGACTCCTTAGGGTAGTGATAAAGTGGGATATCAAATCCAAACTCTTCTTCTTCTGATGCACGGGTGTGAAACTATTTTTCAGCCCAAGGCTGCATTGCCTTATGGGCAACCTGATATGGGAGACATGCTAGCGATGGGCAGAGACAGAGATAAAAGTAGGTAGGGCAACAGATATGAGTCTTACCTTTGTACAATCGGATACACTTCAGCCATGCAAAAGTTAGACGTTCCTACATACAGATCTCTCCATCCAGGCAAATCCATCACCGTTCAATGACACTTTCAGCCAGGCAAAAGAACCTGAGGAACACATGGAGCAGGGTTAGTGAGAGGCACGGTTTGGGAAAAGTACATGGCCTTTGGAGAGTCCCAAGGGACATATTAAAATGTATGGAGGGCTATATTTGCCCCACCCCCACCCTGGGGGTAAAAAGGTAAAGGACCCCTGACAGTTAAGTCCAGTCGAGAACAACTCTGGGGTTGCAGCGCTCATCTCGCTTTTCTGGCCGAGGGAGCAGGCGTTTGTCCGCAGACAGTTTTTCCGGGTCATGTGGCCAGCATGATTAAGCCACTTCTGGCGAACCAGAGCAGTGCACGGAAACATCGTTTACCTTCCCGCCAGAGCAGTACCTTTTTATCTACTTGCACTTTTTGTTGTGCTTTCAAACTGCTAGGTTGGCAGGAGCAGGGACCAAGCAACAGGAGCCCACCCTGTTGCGGGGATTCGAACCGCTGACCTTTTGATCGGCAAGCCCTAGGCCCAGTGGTTTAGACCACAGCGCCACCTGCATCCCTTGAGAACTTGAGGAACACATAGAGCAGGGCTAGTGAGAGGCGCAGTTTGGGAAAGGTGCATGGCCTTTGGAGAGTCCCAAGGGTCATATTAAAATTTCTGGAGGGCTACATTTGCCCTGCCCCCAGCCTGGGGGTACCCAGCCCCCATTCTAATGACTGAAGATCAGTGGAGAATTCTGCCATTGCAATTGCCATTTCAATTGCCCCATTAGTTTAGCTTTCAATGATACCTGAAAAGGGCTTCGTTGATTCACGTGAATAACCTACCACTTACAGTCAACATGATGAACATGCATTGTTGACGGGGCCCATGGTTTACACACAAAAGCAATATTGTTCTGGCATAGTGTTACAATTTTCAACAAACACTTAATTGCTGTTGCATGTTCTCATTTGATTAGTCACTCTGTGTATTGTTTAAGCCAATGGAGCTGAATTGACTTCCAGCTAACCAGTTCTCCATAACTTGATTGTTGAATGGGCTGTTGTTGTCTTGCTATTCAAGAAACTCTACATTAGATGAAGCATTAGATGAAATAATACAAACAAATATTACTAAAAATGTTCCGTGACCTTGAATCATGACCTAGCTTCACAGTGACTTATTATTTGTAAAACAACACTTCCTGTATTGTTGTGCGTTATTTACATTGTTGTGGGTGAGAGAGATTCATCCATTTTATGGCAAAACCCAAAATGGGGGAAAAAAACCAAAACCCCAGAATAAGACTTTGATAGTGTGCTATGTTACTTTGAAAAGTAAAGACTTTAATCGCCATATTTTCTGAAGGATTTGAGATAAATAAATGATTTAGGTGGGGGTGGTTGTTGCTTTTTGCGAAATGAAAAAAAAAACATGTAGGACTTAAGTATTATTTTTAAAAGTTTTGTGGCTTTGTTAAAGGTAAACTGAGAACAAGACATTTTAAACAACAAGCTTAAAAGGTTTTGTAGTTTTCCCCTTATTGATTTTTCTCCCCTGCAAACCACAGATACTTCCTGACTCTTCCATTTCAGTGCTTTTGACAGACAGCAGATCATATAGATAACATTCTGACCTAGAGTAGGTCACAAAGATAAAATAAATACCTGCCAGAGAAGACCCAGTAATCTTTGTGTTTGTACTGTTTGTTGTTTACTCTGTACTTGTGAACCTTTGGACCTCTTCATGCTGAGAGGTTGACCGAGTTTTCTTTTGTTTCAAACATAGTCTGCTCAGGCTAATCCATACAAGCTGTGGTGAACTGAATTTCATTATATGAACTTGGACTGAACAATTTTGACTATTCATAATGATGCTTACATGCATAAATTTATTTGTATGCCACCTTTCCATAATTCAAATATTGCTCAAGGTGGTTTACAACATGAAAAAATAATAATCACATCATAACGAAAGTAGTCATAAACAATAATTAAAACATCAAAATACTTTGTATCATTCTCAGTTTGAAGGACAGGTGTCTTATTTCCCCACTGTATCCTCTTGCCTTTTTCATAATATGTTTTCTGTCTTGCAGAACCTTCATATTCTGTACTGAAGCTTTTACGTTGCCCTTTCTTTGAGCATTTTCTTAACAAAAGTCCAGTTTGAATAAAAGTTGCTGCCTCGCTGGTCTCTGGCATCATTTTTTTGCAGGGAGACCAACAAGTGTAACTCTCATCTTGATGAACAGGTTTTGGTGGACATGACCCAGCAGCCATTGCAGGCATAACACATTCTGGGGGCAATGGCAACAGCAAGACTATAGATGTCATGAATGAGCCAGCCCCCAGTGAAGGTTTGCAACCAGCTGAAGAAAGCAGTCAGGAACAGAGAAGGTTAACTGCCAGGCAAGATGAGCACTGGCAAGTGCCAACTCCCCTGCCCCTTGGAATGCCAGGTGATAAGGGAATGGCTAAGAGCGGGCTGGAACCCTGCCAAAGCTCTTGTGAGTTTCAAACAGGAGTGAACAGAGAAGGAAGTAGTGTCTCAGAAAGGGAGGAGGGAGGAGCTGATCCAATCCCTTCTGAGAGAAAGCTAAGGGGAGGACTGTTGGACTGGAAACAAAGTAAGCGTCGCAAGACACAAAAGTTCTCTATCTTCTGTAGAACCCGGAAGAAGTCTTCAGAAGGGTCATCTTGATTGATGAGGTTGGAGGCTGTGTTAGAGCCATCCAGAGCTCTCTGTTTTGACAATAAATCATCCTTTTTAATTAAATACACTTACTGTGTGATCAAGCCAGGGACTGGACTCCTGACAATAGAGTTAGTCAGCAAAGCTTAGAGAGTCTGTGGTGACCCTCAAGCTACCAAGGGAGGGCCAAGGATGATCAAAGCAACTTCTGATGTTAAGGCAACAACTCACTATTGTTTAATTCATGAAAACTGGATCCAGAAAAAGGTACAGATCTTTTCTTGACTTGTGATGCTCATCGACCCTGAGATCTTGTGATAAAGAGTGGTATAAAAATCTAATTTAAAAAAGAACAAAGTTATTAGTCAGGATTCCCCTTAAAAGAACAATATTCACAAATTGGGCTCACTCACACAAATAGGACTTCCTCTTAGGCCTGCCGCTATTGCAAAATATACATGCTGACAGAAATGGTAAGCATCTGATGAAATAAAAATACATTTACAGTGGTACCTCAGGTTACAGATGCTTCAGGTTACAGACGCTTCAGGTTACAGACTCTGCTAACCCAGAAATAGTACGTTGGGTTAAGAACTTTGCTTCAGGATGAGAACAGAAACTGTGTGGTGGTGGCGCGGCAGCAGCGGGAGGCCCCATTAGCTAAAGTGGTGCCTCAGGTTAAGAACAGTTTCAGGTTAAGAATGGACCTCCAGAATGAATTAAGTTCTTAACCCGAGGTACCACTGTATTTGCCTTCAAAATCCAACAGAAGATGCAATATTGGAAGAGCTCATAAGAGAATTGATTCAGAGGGTTTGGTATAATGACCCAAAAGGCTGTGCTGTGGATGTTAAATGAATGTCACTCACTTTCAGCTAGAAGTTACATGAAGGAATGAGTGAATATGTCAATTCTTGTTTCTTTCCATTTCTCATTTTTCAACTCTTAAGTTCTCCATGTTGCTCCATCAGTCTGTGATTCGCTTTTTTAAGTCTTCGAGAATATTCATCAGCATTTTAGTGCGAATTTTCCCAAATATACACATTCATGCAAATCAATTTTTGTGCGTTATCTCCACCAATATATTCATTTATCTACACACCTAGCCCTTATTTATGCATTTTGCACGCATTACTTGGCTGAGAGAAACTGCACTACAAAGTTCAGAGATGTACGAATTTGGAAAGATGGCTGTGTTTCAAAACACATCTTGTTTTGGAATGTGTCAATTATGCAAGTTCACTTTTAAATATGAACTGAATCAAATTCTTCCCCTGCCTCCATCCCTAGTTACATGCAACCGGATCTCCTTAGTAGATCTTGGTTGGACCTGGTTTGCAGTCATTCCCACAACCCAGTAGAAGAACCAAAGTACCTACATTCCCAAATAGCTACCATTTCCTTGGCCTGGCCTACATATCTATGGAAATTCTTTGCTGTTACTCAGCAGAATCCCACTTAAACTGGTAATGACTATATTATCTTACACGCTGCAGCATCTCCTGGGATAAATTAGTCAATCCATCTTTTCATTCAAGGAAACATCCTTCTAATTTGTGCTGCTGCGGTTTTATTTCACATTCATAACAAACACACACACACATGAATAATTTAAATTCCTGCTTAATCCATTCTTTGTATTTGTGCTATGAAATGTCTTGTTTCATTTTATGATTTATCTCAGATTTTTATTTGATCTGCTTTAGCATTAGGAGATAAATCCATTCTAATAAAAAAGCACATGCTTTAACTTCATTGCACCATGCTGGTTGCTGCTTTGGGATAATTTGTGTAACATTAATGATCTATTTCCTTGCACGTATTATGCTTCCCTTGTGTAAAATCTGCAGATAATCTTGCCATCTCAAGCTACGTTAAAAATGTGCTGTGGGAAATATCAGTAGTATTTCATAAAACCGATGCATAGAAACTTTGTACAACAGAAATATATTTATGCAAAGAGAAGGAACAAAGAATTTTAGTTTGTCCAGAATTTCTTTCTGTGTAATCAAGACTTGGCTCATATATAATGTTTAAAATATTTTCTCTCTCTCCCTCTCTCTCTCTCTCTCTCTCTCTCTCTCTCTCTGTGAATAATGCTGCAATCCTGTACACACTTACCTTGAAGTAAGCAAATTCAGTGAGACTGACTTCTGAGTAGGCATGTATAGGTTCGTTGCAAATTGCAAATGAGTTTTGTTTCAGAAGTGTAAGCCAGATACACTTGTAAATGTCATAGTGGGAAAATGTAATTTAGATTATTTTAATTTGTGAGGGGGGGCTGTGTAATTGGATTTGGGATCTCTGAAAAAGACTGTTCATGATTTCTGAATATTCTGATCTTACATAGTAATAAATTGTTTTGCATTACCAATACATTATTCATTATCTTTACCAGCAAACCTGTAACTCAGAGGAAAAATGTGTTCTGTATCCCCATAGCTATTAAGGAGTGACATGCTTTCTATGTTGCTCTCATGCAGAAATTCCCCTTTGATTATTAGATTCCTGGAGTTTTAATCTGTAAGCTTCATGAGATGCCCAATCTTGAGTCCACAATGAAACCCACAAGCAAGTTCTGAATATTGTGAAATTCCATGCACCCTATTGCAACCCAGTTGGGATTGTCTCTTGTCAGGGGCTGATGGATTCTAATGGATTTCCATTAGCTCTGGACAATTTCCAAAAGAATAGAGCAAGTGATCCTGTCAAGGCTGTTGTTTTGCTGTGGAACAGCAAGATGCCTAGGACCATTGACACTATAGTTCTCAAGGATACTCTCTGGCAACATGAAGACTACATTGCTGCTTGATATTCTGAGAAGCTACCATTGATGAAGTGGGCTAGATGAAGACTGGAGAAGAAATGGTGGAAATCTCTCACTGAAGCTGACCAAACATGTGTTAGGATGCACAATGGTGTTACTCACATGGCAGTGAAGGCAGCAAAGAATTAATACTCTGCTGCATCCATGGGGTTCTTCAGGAGTTGGCCAGGAGCGTTGTTGTGTATGGTCCAGATATTAGTTACCCCAGACTCTCAGCGGTCTTTGACCATGGAATCCTCCTCAATCAGTTGTGTGGGATGGGTGTTAGAGGCATTGTATTACAATGGTTCAGCTCCTACCTGCATTGTCAAGTCCAGAGAACAGCATCTGAGAGTGTTATTTGCTCCCCTGTAACTTGAGCTATGGGATTACATAGGGCAAGATGTTTCCATAGCCCATTTCCATAGCCCGTTAATGAAGCCACCAAGTGTAGTCATTAGGAGCATGGTGTTGTCAGTATGCCAATGACACACAGCTCTATTTCTCCATACCATCTTAACCAGAAGAGACTGGGAGAGCCCTGGACTAGTGCCTTAGTGCAGTGCCGGAGGGCCAAAATGCTGCGCTTGAATCCCGTGAAGACAGAAGTTCTGTTGAACTTTAAAAGGAAACAATCTAAGGACATGGCAATCCAAAATAATCGTAGCCATGGTGGCTAATCTGCAGGGCTGATTTTTTTTGCCCTAAAGTAATGTGGCTTTCTATTCTGCTGTGTAACATTTGGATGAGTAGGTCCAGTGTGAGGGAGATGACATAGCTACTTCCTCTCCTAAGCATGGGAAGTAGAACCACGTCTTCCATGCTTCCCACACAGACCTCACCACCATTATAAACTTTACTAGGACACTGTGAGCTATAACCAACCACTCAGAAGTAGGAACTGTGCCACCCTCTCTTAATGTAAGACTCAGACCTTCTATATGTAGCTAGCAGGGAACAATAATCATGCAATGGCTTTCCATAGGCTCTGTCCTTGAACCTATATTACTAATACACAGCTGGTGTTCATGTTAATTCATAGTCAAAAATGTACATACGCACATACAGATGCCATCTGTTTGGCAACAACATTGTGATCCTTCAAGTAATTCTCAAATATTTTGACAGACTCTGAATCAGCTGTGGCTATACCTCAGTAAAATCCAGAGAGTGTTATATATGTTTTTCTTAAATAATAAGCAAGCCTTTGGGAAGCCTGTGGTTAGAGTATTAAGCATGTCTGCTATCACCGGGGGGGGGGGGCACATCTAAGGGGGGGAGCAAGGGGCTGAGAGACCCCCAATTTTTCAAGGAGGGTTCCGGGCCCCTCAATATTCCATGGTAATGTGCTCACGCTATGCACACAAGCCACATGATATGCTAACTCCACTCACACATGCCTCATGGCATGCGCACGACAGGTCAGCATATCACATGGCATGTGTGCACAGTGCCTGCAAGTCACATGGCACCAGCCCCCTCAATTGCGGGGGCAAGCTGGCATGCTTGACTGTCACCTCCCCCCCCATACACACTGCCGTATCTGGGACTAGATTTTTATTTCATTCCTACCACAACTGCTACTTAACATGCAGCCACGAGCATCTTAACATTTATTTACTGTTCACAGAGTGCCCAGTGAATCCATGTGATGAAGTTCCCACTAAAGATGTTTGTGCAAACTGTATTAGACGGAATGACCTGCACCTCTACAGTTTAGAGACAGGTTTATAGGTAGAAAAGGTTGAAGTCCCCTCAAAGGTGACTATGGGGTTGCAGCACTCATCTCGCTTTCAGGCCGAGGGAGCCGGCGTCTGTCCACAGACAGCTTTCTGGGTCATGTGGCCAGCATCACTAAACTGCTTCTGGTGCAATGGAACACTGTGACGGAAACCAGAGTGCACGGAAACACCATTTACCTTCCCGCCGCAGTGGTACCTATTTATCTACTTGCGCTGGTGTGCTTTTGAACTGCTAGGTTGGCAGGAACTGGGACAGAGCAATGGGAGCTCACCCCATCATGGGGATTCGAACCACCAACCTTCCGATCACCAAGCCCAAGAGGCTCAGTGGTTTAGACCACAGCGCCACCCATGACACCCAGTGACAAATGCAGCAGCAAGAGAAGGACAAACTGCTGCTGTTTGCTGGACATAGAGCAAAGTGTGTGCTTTAAAGTTTGTAGTCCTAGCTGGCTAGGCATGGCCAGATATGTTGCCAGTTTCCATCACTTCAGGTTAGCAGATTCTTCCCTTGCAGGGCCTTATAGTAAGCTCTGTCAAGCATCTCAAAGAGTTCCCAGAGAACTACACACAGCTTTTTCTGTTCTATTCTCCTATCCTACACAAAGCCTCAGCTTCACCTCTGGGGCTGAGTATTTTCTTCAGATTCTTCTCTTACCTCAGACTTACACACTCACTGACTGAACTCTTCCTCACCCCTGCAGATCATGATGTGCTTTGTTGCCTTGGCAACTGGCTCTTGACCATCTTCTGCTATACACCGCAACATTACATGTTTCTAACAAAAGGGACGGTTTGGGGGGGCAGTTTGCACCCAGTGTTGATATGCTGATTGGATGTACGGTGGGGAAAGCCTTAGTTTCATATCACTTTCTCCACTTTCCACAACAACTTTAAGGTGAAACGAGGTTTGGTGCATAATTCAAGTAAGTGAAAATGGCCCCACTCACACATTTTGTGGTGATTAGATTTCATGGGCAGTCATCGCTATTCATTCAGTATGACTTATTTTTGTTTATTTAAAAGCATTTTTAAAGCACTTAATATTTCAAAAAATCTCTGTGTGATATACAAAAACAGAGAAACAATAAAACAGTATAAAAACAGATAATTAACTTTAAAGCCCGTAAAACATTATTATCAAAACAGTATTTATAAAAATGGATAAAAGCAGGGCTTTTTTTTTTTCAGCCAGAACTCACTGGAACTCAGTTCCGGCACCTCTCAGGTAGGTGACATTGCCATTATAAGAGAACAAGGGAGGCTTTCATGGTGAGTTTCGGTACCTCTTTTTCTTAAAAAAACAAACAAAGGCCAATTGGATAATTAATTTATTGGATTTTATTGTGCTAGTCAAGGACCACAGTCACAGCAGTTGCTACATAGGCAGTAAAACTATGGTCAGAGCAATTTGATCATGGATAAAAGAATATGAAGGATATAACCAAGGCATACCTACTTTGGTGTAAGAATACAGTGGTGCCTCGCAAGACGAAATTAATTCGTTCCACGAATTTTTTCGTCTAGCGAATTTTTCGTCTTGCGAAGCACGGTTTCCCATAGGAATGCACTGAAAATCAATTAATGTGTTCCTATGGTCAAAAAAAGTCCAAACAAAGCCAAATTTGGTACAACAAGAGTTTATTAAGTGCTCTTTAAAGTCACACATACTGTAAAGAGCATTTCAAAATTCAAACCCAGATTTTTTTTAAAAAAAACAGCAGAGTGGCCCAATGGTCACAGAAAATCATAAAAATGCAGGAAAAAAACCCACAAGCTTCCAGATTCTTTTAAACCCCTCCCCAACTGTTCCCCCAGCCACCCAGCACACAGAAATTCAAATCCAGAATTTTTTTTAAAAAAAAACAGCAGAGTTGCCCAATGGTCACAGGAAATCATAAAAATGCAGAAAAAACACACACAAGCTTCCAGGTTCTTGCAAACCCCTTCCCAACACCAAGTCCTTGAATTCCAAGCACCCCAACCCCAAATCCAAAACCCCCCAAAAAAGTTTTAAAAGCTTAACTTACCAAATGGCTGCAAAAGAAGTTTTGGAAAAGCTTCAAAAATCGCCAAAGTCTTTAAAAACCTCAAAAAAGGCTACTATGTACACTGAGTTCTATGAGTTGCTCCTCGAAGTCAAGTTGCAACTGTATTAATGGTGTCAAGAAAAAGGAAACAAACTTGCAAGACGTTTTCGTCTTGCGAAGCAAGCCCATAGGGAAATTCGTCTTGCGAAGCAGCTCAAAAATGGAAAACCCTTTCGTCTAGCGAGTTTTCCGTCTTGCGAGGAATTCGTCTTGCGGGGCACCACTGTAAGTGGTGGGAGCTTCTTTAAAAAAAAAAAAAACAATGGTAGGACCAGGCAGTGAGACAATAAAAGTTAAGACCAAAGGTGAGATCCAGCATTGCGCTCATGTATGTCATAGGACCCACCCCCTTCCCCCCTTTTCCTTGCATGTTTCTGCATATCCTCCAGATGGTCCCCAAGTCCTGGTTGTGCAAATAGAAGTGCATTGCAGAAGTAGGGCACCAGAACTGGATGTCATCTCAAAATAAATAAATAAATAAATAAATAAATAAATAAATAAATATTATTTATATCCCGCCCTTCCCGGCGAGGCTGAGCACAGGGCAGCTAACATCAAAATATATAATACACTGAAACATTAAGTCAAACAATCGATTAAAATACAGCTTAAAATTAGATAAAAAGCAATATAGAATCATATGGCAACCTACAAATTATACCTGTGGGTTGCATCACTAGCTGAACGTTTATCACTGCTGTGGAATTCCCAGTTATGTATTTTAGCCCCAGTCCAAGTATAGCTCTTTGAAAACAAATACTATTGAAATCAACAGGTGTTAGTTACGACTAAGCTATAAACCCCCTTGCTTTCAATGTGAGATAGCCATAACTACCTTTGGGGCCCTCAAATTCCATGCCCCAAGTTTGTGCATTGCAAAATTCTCAATGGCTCGGAATGCTTTCACAATACACTAACGAGAAATGTACGAGGCAGTCTATTTTAATAGGGAATATCACTTGTCAAAAATTAAATATTGCGACTTATTGCACTCTAAATGGCAATTAAGCATTCTCTTTGCCTCCGGGTCAGAAAGGTTAACAACATCTAGGAACGAAATGTTCCGAACGAGGTAGAGATCTGTATTGTTACTACTAACGAACATGTCAAATGTTATAGCTTCAGTGAGCCATAGTGCCTTCAATTTTAGATGAGATAAAGGTACACAATCAGTAGCACTATTAGAACTCTTATGTTCTCTTTGTCAATCCACGGCGCCCATTTTTGTAGACCTCACTGGGAAATTAAATAATCCTGACTGACAACTGACACATTAATTGCCTTTGAGGGAGCACACCTTTAAAAAGTAGTAATTTAAAGTCTTCTGCTTTGGTGGAAGAACCAATTTACAGCATCATCAGTCAGGGTTTTGACATGTAGCTCTGCACTTGCCATTTTGTTAATAAAGAATCACACTCAAATCCTGAGAGAGAGTTTCCCCGAAGAGAAACTTAGATGTCTTTGTGAAATTAAGATGACTTTGATAGGGACATGTAATGAATGTTTAAATGAGTTATTAACCTTTCATGCCTTCAGTGAGTGCGACTGCGAGACAATTCATCATTGTATTGTCATAAACTGCAAAGGGGTGAATATCACCATACAATTTATTTCTCGAAACCTTTTATTTCCTGCTTTGTATTTCAGTACATTAAAAATACTAACAGCGCAGTCATCTTCCTGTCTACTCAGAAGTAAGCTTCGTTCAATGGGGCTTACTCCCATGTAAGTGTTTATAGGATTGAAACCTAAATAACACACATTAGAACAAAAATGAGTTTATATTTATTCTAAGTACATAATAGCATGCAGTAAAAAAGATTAATTTTTCATATCAACCCCATTACGAATTTTATTAGGCAACTAGTAACTGATCTGGATAAACTGCCCAGCTATATAGCATATGAGCTATTAATTCAGAGAAAGGATTATAGAGAGACTGGTCATGATTTAGTCAAAGTTGAGCACTTTTAGGATTTGTGTAGAATGAAAATGTTCTTCTGTCTCTCCATTTGAAATTTTGGACTGAAAAGTGCTTAACTTTGTCTGAAACAGACCTTTTTTCTCTTTTTGGAACACTTATCCCAATTATATAATATAATTTTGTAAAAAAAACACACCAACAACATGCATTTGATTTTAATTAAGGCGATAACTTAATAACCGTGTAAACCACCTTAGCCCTGTCTCAGAGTTAAGAGTCAGTGAAACGACTTTAAGATGCTATTTTGTGATATTGTACGAACTTCTTTCTACATCAGCAAACAATCAAGGCGAAATCTCACAGGCCTTTGTGAACCTGGAGGTCATTCTACAGAATTAATGACTGAGAACTGTATAAGCAGCATCATAACTGCGTAAGTAGCTATTTCTTCAACAAAGCACAGATTATATAATGTAGGGACATATGTTATCTAGGCTGAATACCTCCATTCAGGTGCGCAAGAGACAAGAACAGTTCAAGGACACATTCCAACCAGTCAAAAACACTTGAGGAGGGCATGGAGTGGGACTGGTGAGGGGTGAGGGGGTGGAGACTGGCAATAGATCAAAGGTGATGCCTGATGTTAGGGGCTGGACTGAGGAGGAATGGTGAAAGCCACTGCCCCGCTCTCTACACCTTCCCAAGAAGAAGGTTTAGATTTAGAACAGTGTATAGTTCAGAGCAGGCATATGCAAACTCAGCCCTCCAGATCCATAGCTAACAGGACCAGGGGTCAGGGATGATGGGAATTGTAGTCCCAAAACATCTGGAGGGCTGAGTTTGCCTATGCCTGGTTCAGAGGCTGCCGAGGAGAAAAGCTAGGAAATATTGGGGGAGAAGAAGAAGAAGAGGAAGAGGAGGAGGAGGAGGAGGAGGAGGAGGAGGAGGAGTTTGGATTTGACATCCCGCTTTATCACTACCCTAAGGAGTCTCAAAGCGTCTAACATTCTCCTTTCCCTTCCTCCCCCACAACAAACACTCTGTGAGGTGTGTGGGGCTGAGAGACTTCAGAGAAGTGTGACTAGCCCAAGGTCACCCAGCAGCTGCATGTGGAGGAGCGGGGAAGCGAACCCGGTTCACCAGATTACGAGTCTACCACTCTTAACCACTACACCACACTGGCTCTCAGCAGCAGGAAGGAGACGCACCAGAGGAGAGAGAGAAAACAGGCTCAGTGTCTCTTGAAAGGATTCCTGACTGCCCTCCTCTCCCAAATCCAGGCGGGCCCTGAGAGTAGCAGAACAGGAATCTCAACGACAGGAAGCACTGACCAGCCAGCATAGGGATGAGGTAGATTAGGAAGGACTGTAGGGGTGGGACTTTACTTGGAGCAATGCCATTCTTTAATGGAGACAGCATTCCTTTCTCTCTCTTTGTGAATACTGAATAAATTACGTGGTAAGCACTCTTCGGTTATCTGCTTTTTTGCTGCCACCGGGGGGGGGGGGAGTAATCATATTTCCCTGAAGCCTTGATACCTGGAGGGCTTCATACCTGAGGCTTCCCATCTTTTGATTTATTGATTCTCATTCATTAGTGGTTCTGGAGGACAATAGCATGATGAGGCCACCATTCCAAGATGATACAATCCCATACCTTCAAACTTCTGGAGACCCCTCACCAGAACATGGGTCTTCCAGAACGTACGCCTGGGCTAGTCATGTGACCCATTGCTTGCTCTCATCCCCTCCCCCCCCCAAAAAATATGCTTTTTCGGAGTAAGATCATGCACAGCACCCAAAAATGCATGCATGCATGTAACTTTTTATTAATGTAACCTTTTTTATATGCATCTGTTTATTTTTGTAATATTTTCTTTAATTTGTCTGTTGTTGCTTCCGTTTTTGTACACTGCTTAGAGATATTTTAAATATACTAAGTGGTATAGAAATTGAATAATCCATCCATCAAAATAGAGAAACCATTCCTTTGTTTGAAGCCTCAAAGTGGGGGAACCGGGAACGAGGCTTGAGATGGGGTTATTGGACAGCAGGCAAGCTCTCTCATATTTGGTTGTCCTGTGCCTTGCCAGCCCTGCATATTTATTGTTTTCTATAGTGACCTAATTTTGCCAATAAAGGTAAAGGTAAAGGCCCCCTGGCAGTTAAGTCCAGTTGCGAACGACTCTGGGGTTGCGGCGCTCATCTTGCTTTACTGGCCGAGGGAGCCGATGTTTGTCCTCAGACAGTTTTTCCAGGTCATGTGGCCAGCACGACTAAGCCGCTTCTGGTGGTGCACAGAAACACAGTTTACCTTCCCGCCAGAGCAGTACCTATTTATCTACTTGCACTTTTTGGTGTGCTTTCGAACTGCTAGGTTGGCAGGACCTGGGACCGAGCAATGGGAGTTCACCCTGTTGTGGGGATTCGAACCGCCGACCTTCCGATCAGCAAGCTCAAAGCTCAATGGTTTAGACCACAGCGCCACCTGTGTCCCTTCAATTTTGCCCAAACCTGACTCTAACTGCCCTTCTCTTTTAAACAGGGCACCTTGTATATGACACACAAATACTCATACAATTATACCTTGGTTTTCAAACAGAATGTGCTCCAGAAGTCTGTTCGACTTCCGAAACATTTGGAAACCAAGGTGCGGCTTCTGATGGCTGCAGGAGCATCTTGTAGCCAATTGGAAGTCATGGAAGTCACACTGGATGTTTGGCTTCTGAGGCAGAGTTCGCAAACCGGAACACCTACCACTGGGTGTGCGACGTTTGAGTTCTGAGTTGTTCGTGAACTAAGCTGTTCAAAAACAAAGGTATGACTGCATAGTTATGCACATTTGGAAGTAATTTAGCAATCATCTGAGTGTTTAAGATGAGGAAAATAGGCTGAAGATTGGGCTGCTTCGATGCCATAGTGGCAGTGGCGAAGCGTGGGTTGTCAGCACCCGGGGCAAGGCAAGTAATTTGCGCCCCCTAACCCGTGGATTTTAGCACTCAAGTGCAAGCGCCCCCCCATGTTGCGCCCACCCCCTGCACCCCCCACGCTACGCCACTGGGGCTGGGGGCGAGCGAAGGAGCCAAGGACCCCCCCAAAAGGCTCAGCAGGAATTTATTAAATTTATTATTTGCGGAGCCCCCGCGGGCCGAGGCAGCTGAAGCCCCCTCCCCTCGGGCGCCTCCTGGTCCCCTCCTTTCCTTGGGCTGTAGGTGGAGCTCCAGATCCGGGCTTGGCGAGCGCCTCTCCTCCTCCCGGCCGGGTCTGGGGGCTTCCAGCCGTGCTCCGTCCTTGCCCCCCCCCGCGGCTGAGACACGCTGAGAGCCGGAGCCAGCGGCGCCCCCTTCTGCCGGGAGACCCTCGCCCACCCGCCGGCTTCCTCTCGGAGGGTTTTGGGGAGCGCAGGGCACGGCGAGGCCCCTCGGAGCTCTCCTCCCTCCCAGTCGGCAGAAGCAGCCGCCGCCTGTGGCGGGGCCGAGGAGATTGCATCGGCGTCGGGGTGCGGAGGCTGCCCGTGCCCGGCCAGGCGTCGGTGGCATCGGCGCTGCTGCAGCGGCTGCTGCTCCTGCGAGCAGTGAGTGGAGCGCAGCCGCCGCAGCAGCGGCGGGGGGCGCGCGCGCGCTAGGGCGCAAGGCTGGCGGTGGCGGCGGGGAGCCCGGCGGAGGAAGGAACTTGTCCCTTCCCTCTGGACTCGCGCCCCCCCCAGATGTTGCGCCCGGTGCGGCCGGCACCCCTGGCACCCCCCACGCTACGCCACTGCATAGTGGTAGTGGGCAAGACTATGCTGATGAATTCACTCTGACTCTTCTGAAAGATGTACTGTGGAACTTTCCAAACTTCACTAACAAAGGAAGATAACAAAGAATAGATTAAACAGAAGAAGCCAATATTTGATCCAATAAGAATTGGCAGAGAAGAGGTAACAGGAGTTAATTCCCAGGCCTCTGAATAACAGGCATAAGAAAAATGTGTGTCAAATCAAAAGGCCACACATTGATCATATAACTGCAACATTTCATTTCAAAAGAAATCATTTCCAGTATTTGTTTGAGAGGGAACTGCATGAGAAGTACAGCACATGCTTTTTTTTTGTAGCATCGGTGCAGATGTGTATTCAGGTCTGCATTAAGATGAAGATATGTAGTTGCCCTTGGAGTAATGACAGATTGGTTGTCCATATGGATTTGTAACTTCTTCTTTGGTGATCACTCGTAGCCAAGTAAGATTGTCTTCCATGAATATGGTCTTAACAGTATGTCCATGAGTGACTGTTGAGGCCAATTCTGGATCTGTATACCTGAAGGAGCGTCTCCACCTCCATCGTTCTACCCGGACACTGAGGTCCAGCACCGAGGGCCTTCTGACGGTTCCCTCACTGCGAGAAGCCAAGTTACAGGGAACCAGGCAGAGGGCCTTCTCGGTAGTGGCGCCCCCCCCCCCTGTGGAACGCCCTCCCACCAGATGTCAAAGAGAACAACAACTACCAGACTTTTAGAAGACAACAACTACCAGACTTTTAGAAGGCAGCCCTGTTTAGGGAAGCTTTTAATGTTTGATGTATCATAGTATTTTAATATTCTTTTGGAAGCCGCCCAGAGTGGCTGGGGAAACCCAGCCAGATGGGCGGGGTATAAATAATAAATTATTATTATTATTATTATTATTATTATTATTATTATTATTATCTGCACATCCTTCCACAGTGGGGACCTAGGGAGCTGATCACGCTGAGGATTTGCCAAACATGCCTTCCTCTTAGCTAGTTTATCCCTTTTGTCCTGAGTTTGTGCTTCTTCAAACTCAAGGACACCTTTGGTAAAGGCTGTTCTCCAATTGGAGCACTCGCAGGCCAGTGTTTCCCAGTTGTTGCTCTTTATACTAGTTTTCTTTTTTTAGTTTCTCCTTGAGAGCATCTTTAAACCTCTTGTGTTGTCCACCAGCATTACGCTTTCTATTCTTAAGTTGGGAATGGAGTAGTTGTTTTGGAAGACGATAATCAGGCATCCATTTTCACATGCCCCGTTCCTTGCCACATGGAAATGGATCTGAAGGTTGACATGGGCTTCTGTTGTGTGTGTGTGTGTGTGTGTGTGTGTGTGTGTGTGTGTGTGTGTAGAGGTGGATTTAGGGCATCATGACTTGTTCCCCTGCACTTTGCATTGAGCTGAGGTGGGTGCTGATGGGTGCTGCAACTACGACATAGTGCATGTGGAGTGTCAACACAAGGGGGCTTGTGAAGAAGGCGCAGCAGAGACTGTACTTTTTGAGAATACTAAGGAAAAACCATCTTCCGCAGAAACTGCTGCTTGCCTTCTATCACTGTGCCATTGAGAGCGTGCTCACTTATGGCTTATGTGTGTGGTACAGAAGCTGTACTGCCCAGGACAGGATGGGGTTGTGCAGGGTTGTTAAGGCAGCAGAGAGCATTGTTGGCTGCCCACTCTCCACCTTAGAGCAGATTTATGCCACAAGGTGCCATAGGAAGGCACTGGACATAGTAAAAGATCCATCACATCCTGGTCACTGTCTCTTTGAGCTCTTGCCGTCGGGACGGAGATACAGGACGATGAAGACAAGAATGAGCCGTCTTAAGAACAGCTTCTTCTCCAGAGCAATCTCGGCCCTGAATGGGAAGCCCGGACTTTGAAAGTCATCTAATCTCCCTTGCGGTATTATATTGTATTGTTTAATTAGTGTTTTTATGGAGCAGTCAAGTAATTTCGTTGTCACCAAAGGGGGCAATGACAATAAAGATATTCTTATTCTTATTCTTATTCTTATTCTTATTCTTATTCTTATTCTTATGTGCAGAATGGAAGCTGAGAGCCACGAAGTGCTAAATTTGACCTCACACAGGGCACTGCTGAAATTTGAAAGACTAAAGTCTGTCCCTGGTGTGTTTGAGAGAGAGATAGAGAGATAGTATGGATGAACTAGCTTAGTTGGTAGAGCATGAGACTCTGAATCTCAGGGTTGCGGGTTTGAGCCCCCTATTGGGTGAGATTCTACCATTACAGGGTGTTGAAATAGATTATCCTCGTGGCCCCTTCCACCTCTCGGGTTCTCTGATTCTAAATAGGGAAACTTGAATATGATTCATGACTGCCTTCTAACATGAGTGTTATGTACTGAATTGAATAGGATCCAAAAAGCAGCAGTCTGATTGGTCCTAGAACAATAGGGTACAGAATGCAGCAGTCTGATTGGTCCTAGAACAATGCAGCAGTATGATTGGTCCGCAGGAGCCACCCAATCCAGCTCCAGGTGGAAGTGAATCCGCAGCCTGATTGGCCTACAGGAGAATCCCAGAATTAGCCAATCACGTGCGACCCATTGTGTAAATAATGTATATAAAGCAGCTATTTGGGGGGAACTTTCATTCCTCACTACTATGAGCTGAATAAAGAGCATGAAATCCACACTCGACTCCGAGTATATTTCAATGAGTAACTCTCACTATAGGTTTGAAAGGCACATTGACTCAGTACCTTAAGATGCATCAGTGTTGAGGAGACCTTTCCCCAAGATTTGTCAGACATGTCAGCAATACCATTCCTGATGACATCAGACCTCCCTATGGTTAGTCACGTCGTATGGTGAGGATTCACTAGAGGAAGACTTTGAACGGTAGTGGGTCCTCAGCAACCAAATAAGATAGGGAACCATTTGAACAGCAGACTCCTTGGGTCAGCTTTTCACTAAATCAAACAGAAAGTTCTGGTTCACCACTGAGCCTCCAGCTCAGACTCCTTCTCTCCAGGCTGAAGTTTATGGTCTCCTTTCTTCCCCTCAAACTAGCACTGCCAGTTCCAGGTTCCTGTCCAATCCTTTCAACTCTTCTCTTGAGCTTTCTTGCTAACTCCAACATCTTTCTTGTACCTCTTGAGAGTCCTGAGCATCACTGTGCTCAGATCATACTGAATAATAATAATCAGTGCCGGATTTACATATAAGCTAAACAAGCTATAGCTTTGGGCCCCACTCTCTTGGGGGCCCCCAAAAAAATTTAAAGGGGAAAAAAACATGGATGTACATTTCCAAAATATAAGGGGAAAAGCAAATAATATAAAACCTACATACAGCAACAGTGTTTTGTGTTGTGTAGGCTCCTATGATGTAAGAATGGCCTCCGCCTGCTAGCCTGCTCCCTAAAATATCACGGGTTTGCACATTTCTATATACAGGGTTGCATTTCACTATTAATATACTTCTTATTAATTGTATTTCAGTTCAACAATTACTTTGATAAAATACATATTTGTTATGTGCAAATGGTTTTAGATACCTATTAGGTCCATAAATTACCATATAGCATATATTCAACACAAAAAACAGCTACAATTTGTTGTTGACCATGGACAGCGGGACATATAAAGAGCTCCATTACCTTCAGTAGCTCAGGGCCTCATCAAACCTAAATCCGGCCATAATAATAATAATAATAATAATAATAATAATAATAGGTGGTACTGAACTAAGTGTTCCACAGAGCAGACCTATTGAAATCAATAGGTCATGTTCCTTAATTTCAAAGGTCTACTCTAAGTAAAACTTAGTTCAATACTACCGAATAAATAGTTTCAGGTGACATATAGTGAAATGCTTTTAAAACTAAGAGGACTTTCAAAAACACTTTGCAATATGGCTCATGACACTGTGTTCAAGGGGGTGGGGAGTCAGAAGTCTCACTGGGAATGTTTAAGCCGTACTCTGAATCCCAGTTTATATTAATTATACATGATGTCACTTGAGCCTTGGGAAAGGGTGATTAAAATTAATAATAATTGTAATCAAAAGTCAACTCTGTTCAAAAGCTTTGTGTATTTGTCCAGTAATGAGCTACTGAATGTTATATAAAGGGTACGGAAATTAAATTTAAGTGAGTGCACTAACAAATAACAGCTCACATATATTGTCCTATTAATTAATTTTCAAAATACTGTGAGTTTTGAAAATGTGAAGCAAAACTGAAGTGGATGACGAATGGACAAGATTCGGCATAGCTTCTAAAGAAGATGTTCAGCGTGTGTAATGGGGGCAGAGGGGGGAAACATATTGGGGAAAACACTGATATTTAGAAATGAAAGTATTAAACAATAATCTAGAGAAATCAACAGGATTATAAAGCAGGGAAGCATTTTCAAAGAGATGTAAAATTATGCTACTCAGTTGGAAGTGAGGCCTGAACAAAGGTGCAAGGCAATTATGAACAACAGGGAGTGTGTGTCCATTTGACACAATCCTGTGACAATTACATGAGGAATGTTGCCCTTTGCTGAAATGCGTTTGTTCTTGTTATTTGTCATTTTCGCCATCATGTCAGCGTTTTCAAATTTAAAAGTTAAATCATGGCAAATTGTCACAGTGGTAGTTCAGGCAGTGTTAGAACTACATTTATGTGATTGTTTTAGTAAATGGCTCATTGGAAAAATATTTTCTGCTCAGTTGAAAGTTTTGCTGCAGGGGCAACAGCATATGAATCTGAAATACAAATTCAAGCCATTCATGTGTAAAGATTGACCTTTCCCTGATATATACTTAACTAAAATATTCTCCAAGTTACCTCCACAAGGAAAGTTGCATCCAGTGAAGGAAATTCAAGCATTTTTTCTTTACTCCCACCAACTTTAAATTCTTACAACCTGTTCTGCTTGTGATTTATTGTTCAGAAGAAGATGTATAAAGTCTATAGCAGTGACTCAAATATTTAATTAGATCGTCCTTACATTATTGTAGACATTTCTTGCCTAAAATAGGTTCCACCAAACAACAACGTTCAATCATACGCTGAATATTTCTACAGTTTTAACTCCTTCTCCACCATTTTCGTTTGATACCAATAAATTTATAGGTAACCCCTCAATATTTTAGTGATGGGGTGTGGGAAAATCCCAGCTACCCATGATTTATTGGAGGGAGGGAGGGTTAGCACACCCTGAAGACCTAATGACTTTTGTCACAAATGTGTGTTTGTGTGTGGTTGGGTGAATAAAATTCTCCTCCTTTTCCTTTGCCCTTGAAAACCTTTACAGGCCACTCAACTACAGTGGTACCTTGATTCTCAAATGCCTTGGCTCTCAAACAACTTGGAACCCAAACACTGCAAACCATGAAGTAAGTGTTCCGGTTTGCGAACTTTTTTCAGAAGTCGAATCTGCTCCGTTTTGAGTGCCACGCTTCCATTTGACATGGCACACTGAGGTCTGTCTGTTTTTGCTATTTATTTTGCGTTTTTGTGGTGTGTCTGTGACTGTGTGAAACCCAGTTCAGCTACTGATTGATTCTGTGAGTGCAATACACTGCTTATTGCTTTCATTTTATGGATCAATAGTCTCGTTAGATAGTAAAACTCAGGCTAAATTGCTGTTTGGGGGGTTGTTATTAAAAGTCTGGAATGGATTAATCCATTTTTCATTACTTTCTATGGGAAAGCATGCCTTGGTTTTGGAACAATTTGGTTTTGGAACGGACTTCTGGAACGGATTAAGTTTGAGAACCAAGGTACCACTGTACTGGGCTTTATATGCAGTGTATGCTGCTACTACTGCTTCTTTTGTGCCCTGAAATGACTCAAATAAAAGTAATTAAACCCAACAGTCACTGTTGCCTCATGACTGTTCCTGCCAGTGCTGGTTGACAGCTTAGATTGATGGTCAAAATGTTGGTGGGATATTGGCCCACAGAGACTCCTGAGCTATACAGGAGTGGATTAGCCATTAGGATGGCTCATTCTTCACAAACTGAAAGATTCTAAGGATTTCTGGATAGCCCTTAGGAACATCCTATTAGCGTGGTGGTTACACTGAATGATTTCCTGGTGGCACTTGGGAGACTCCTATTGGCAAAGTGGTCATTGCAAAGCTCTAGTTGACCTTGGGAATGAAGAAATGTCCCAGATGTCTGACATGATTTGTCCTAGGCAGCCTTTCCCATTGACAGGAGTACTCATAGAAAGCCACTTGGTTCCATGCCATATTAGGAAGGGTAATGAAAAAAGTGGGAATGGTAGTTAGAGCATCAGTAGAGAAAATATCAGGAAACATCAGGTTAAATCTGATCAAAATTAGGCTAGAGCTCATTTTAAGACCAAGTCAATGGCATTTATGGCAAATGAAGTTTAATTGTGGGCTACTACACTATCAACACAATACTACCCAGTACAGGAGGATCTTTGGTGACCCATTGTTACTTTTTCATGGCAGTAAAGACCGATATGGAAGAGACATGTTTTATTGCAGGTGGGGCAGATGAAGGCATCCAGTTGTGTTGCTACAGGTGCACCATTGAGTTTCTCCTCCAAGCAGAGATGTCCTCTCCCAAGCCCAGATTCCCAGCAGGTTCACACTTCTATCTCAGGGATGTCTATGCTGTCTTGGTCATGTACACAGAAAGGAAGATGGCAGGACCCCCAGGGATGTGCTGTTCATGTTTGGCACTTTATATATAATTTTAAATATCTGAAACCTCAAAAGCAGAGTAGCAAAAACCACCCAGTCTTAGTTCTAATGTATTGGATATATTATATACATTAGCAAGTGAGCTGTTAGATTTGTTAAGTTCATTGCTATGCTTAGTGTGAAAGTATTTCATATTCAAAGTTCTGGTTATGACTTACAAAGCACTACACGGCTTAGGCTTAAGCTGTCTGAAAAACCATATTCTCTCGTACATTCCCTCATTCTGAGTTTTGAGGTCTTGGGGGAGAGAGAGAGAGAGAGAGAGTTTGGATTTGATATCCTGCTTTATCATTACCCGAAGGAGTCTCAAAGCAGCTAACAATCTCCTTTCCCTTCCTCCCCCACAACAAACACTCTGTGAGGTGAGTGGGGCTGAGAGACTTCAAAGAAGTATGACTAGCCCAAGGTCACCCAGCAGCTGCATGTGGAGGAGCGGGGAAGCGAACCCGGTTCACCAGATTATGAGTCCACCGCTCTTAACCACTACACCACACTCTTCTCTTGGTCCCACCACCATCACAGGCTTACTTGGTAGGGATGCAGGACAGGGCCTTCTCCGTGGCTACTCCTTCTCTAGAGAAGCAGGACTGCCTCCCTCCTTGCTGTCATTCCACTGGCAGGTGAAGACTTTCTTGTTTCAACAGACATTTGGGAACGGGCTGCTTTTCACGAAAGGGCTGGTGCCATGCTGCTTCTATTGTAATTATTTGTATGGTTTAAATAGATTTTATACATGTATGTAGTTTAAATTCTATGAGTGTTTTGAATCGGTGGTGCATGTATGTCCTTCTGGCTTGCACTTTATAAAGACTTGAGGAATGAGATTATCACCCCTCTTTTATTGTCCATTCCAGGTTGCCCAACCACTGCCACAGTGTCCTTTCTCTTGGCAGATCAAGATGAGCAGGAGACAGCAAAGGTTACAAGGTTTTTAGTTGTGGCAATTAGAATAAGATCAACTATTTGACCATTGATTGAAAACCCTAAAATGTATTTTATATCATTGACTTTTTACTTCTATTCTTTGTATATCATATTGTTGTTTTATTGCTATGGCCGATGGCTGACAGAAATAAGGATTCATTCATTCTAACAGTGTTTAATTGTTTTTAATGATAGTTTTCTCCCATGTTTTATTGGTTCTTCTTTTTATATATAAGCTGTCTTGAGTCCTGGCAGGGAACAAGGTGGGCTGTAAATGTATACATAAATAAATATTTTGGGCTTTGGCTTGTTTTTTTTAATTAAAAGAATAATCTAATTGGAATTCGGCTACTGGACCCTACTGAAGTCTAGACAGCAAGGTAAGGTTTTCCTAGATACAACATTCAGGAGGATATGAACTTGTGTTCTGGTTGTAGGTCTTTGTTCTATATTGTATATATCCCCCCAAGGCAGACAGGTGGCTGCATTTTAAAGTCAATTGACAGGTTCAGCTTGCTGAAAGCATTTTCTGCTGGGAGTTCAAAGACTTGAAAATACAGGAGACTATTTTAGGTTTTCTCTAATAAGTCACCTCTCTGAACTGTCTTTGGAACTCTTCTCGACCATATAACATCCAGAGATTCGACAAAGTCGTTTAAACATGTACGTGGAGCTAGACTCTTAAGAAGCTCTGCTCTGAACGTAGCTTCCATTTCATTTTGCCCTGCATAAAATTCAGACACCCAAAGCTGAAACTCACACTTAAATATTTACCAGCCATGAAGAGTTTTGATGTGTTTTCAGGACCCTTTAAATCTTGTATTGAATGAACTATGTTGAAGGAATACAAAGGCATTCAATGCTGTATTAATATCCACACAAGATATTAGAAAAGGGATGGAACAGAAAGTTAACACCGGTCTTTCTCAACTTGGTGCACTGCAGATACTGTGAACTCCAACATCCACCAGCCCCAAATGCATTCTGCCCAGTTATTTATCCGATTCATAACTCATGTTGGTGATATGGCAAATTTTGTGACCAGACTGTTATTTTGATAGCTTCATGTTAAAACTAACATGAAGGAAGCAGGAGGCTCTGGGTTTTTAGTTGTATTTCACAGAGGTGGAAATAACTCTAAGATTTCCAACTTTCTGAGATTTTGAACAGGATGTACAATACCAAAACAACAGCAATGTTCAGGTTACCCCCACCCCCCGACAATATATTTGTGTCAAATGTGCTGAACATTGAAATTTGAGAATACTCAAGAAGTTGGGCTGTGGAACAGCCTTTGGGTCCCTGTGTTCAATAATGTTCCATTAATGCTAAGAATACAGTGACTGCTAAATATGGTGTGCAATTTGTTGTTGTTTAGTCCTTTAGTTGTGTCCGACTCTTCGTGACCCCATAGACCAGAGCATTCCAGGCACTTCTGTCTTCCACTGCCTCCCGCAGTTTGGTCAAACTCATGCTGGTAGCTTTGAGAACACTGTCCAACCACTGTCATCCCCTTCTCCTTGTGCCCTCAATCCTTCCCAACATCAGGGTCTTTTCCAGGGAGTCTTCTCTTCTCATGAGGTGGCCAAAGTATAGGAGCCACAGCTTCACGATCTTTCCTTCCAGTGAGCACTAAGGGCTTATTTCCTTCAGAATGGATAGATTTGATCTTCTTGCAGTCCATGGGACTCTCAAGAATCTCATCCAGCACCATAATTCGAAAGCATCAATTCTTTGGTGATCAGCCTTCTTTATGGTCCAGCTCTAACTTCCATACATCACTACTGGGAAAACCAGTAATGGAAAACCACTACTGGGAAAAAGCAGAGAAATCACGTTTGTCAGCAAGGTGATGTATCTGCTTTTTAAGATGCAGTCTAGGCTTGTCATTGCTTTTCTCCCAAGAAGCAGGCGTTTTTTTAATTTTGTGACTGCTGTCACCATCTGCAGTGATCATGGAGTCCAAGAAAGTAAAATCTCTCAATGCCTCCATTTCTTCCCCTTCTATTTGCCAGGAGGTGATGGGACCAGTGGCCATGATCTTCATATTTTGCGCTCTCCTCTTTCATCCTCATTAAGAAGCTCTTTAATTCCTCCTCACTTTCTGCCATCAAAGTTGTGTCATCTGCACATCTGAGGTTGTTGAAATTTCTTCCGCCAATCTTAATTCTGGCTTGGGATTCATCCAGTCCAGCAGTGGTGTGCAATATCACCTAGAAAATCTGGATACAAATAAAATTGAGAGCTATAGAACAACACAAATATTGTTGCCAATAAATGTAAGAACATTTCTAAAAACCCAATCCTAGGACTGTAAAATTAATTAAAAGGTTAAACAACGGCACCAGCAAATTGGGCCAATTTCCACCCCTTCCCCCTTTTGCTTTGCTTTGTTTCCTTTTTTTAATCTGATCAATTAAACTACTGAATAGTATATTGATCATCTATGTTTACCTATGTTGCAGCAAGGTTAAAACAATGCCAGCCACAGGACAAAGTGATAATACTTATTGACTCATTGTATCTACTTCGAGGTTTTGAGGATTTCTAAATCACTTGGGTTGTGTGGAATAAATTCTGCTGTGCCCTAAATTAGTGCTATTATCCCAAAGTAATGGGATACATTATACTAAATCAGAGTGGAATTAAGGCCACTAAGACAGGATCTCAGAAAAAAGCTCAGTGCAAGTTAGCAATCTTTGGATATTAATTGCCTTTTAATTAATTCAGCTAGAAACTATTTTGGACAGTTACCTCAAAGATAGCATCCCATGCAAACTTAGTTAGCAATATCCCCAATGTGACAATATGAGATTTGCTTCTGAGTAAAGCTGAAGGGTATAAGGCTATGAACAAACACATCTGGGTTTCAGCTAAACGAAATTGAATCATCGTGGGAATTGAAACCATTCGATTCTTGGTAGATGGGGCTTCAGCCCTGCACAGAAGTTCAAATTGTGAGCTCAGAGCCTTAGTACATTGGGGTATACACTTGTAGAAGATATAATCAGCACATAGAGGTTGAGTGTAGAGCAAGGATGTGTCATTTCTGCTTTTCCCAGAAGTATGCACTTCTACAGACCTATCTGCACAGGACTTAAATCACAGCTACATTTAGTTACATGGGAGTCATGCTGTCTATACCCATTGCAGTATTTCAGTATGACTTAAATGTTATATAAACATATAATAATTTTATAGATGCTACAAGGACAGTTTTCATGGGGAGAGGTTTTTCAAAAAATGAAATGGAATGAAACTTCCTCTACCTACTAAAATATTATTTTCAACACAACTATGAAAGATAAAAGATCTCTTTTTCTGTATTTGCTCAGCCATCTGTCTCTTACCTCCTTTTTTAAAAAAGAAGGTCATTGTAGTTCACTTTAGCTTAGCCTACAAACCCCTTGTAGGTTCTGACTCTCTTCTCTTTGGCGATCACTTGTAGCCGAGTAAGATTGTCTTCCATAAACATGGTCTTAACAGTGAGTCTGCAAGTGACTGTGGAGGCCGATTCTGGATCCACACGTCCTTCCACAGTGGGGACAGAGGTTTCCAGGCAGGAGCCAATCATGGTGAGGGTTTGCCAAACGTGCCACCCTCTTAGAACATTTCTTCCTTTCGTCCTGATTTTGAGCATCTTCAAAGTTCACGACCCCTTTGGTAAAGGCTGTAATCCAGTTGGAGTGCTTGCAGGCCAGTGTTTCCCAGTTGTCAGTGTTTATACTACATTTTTTTAAAGATTTGCCTTGAGAGAGTCTTTAAACTTCTTGTTGACCACCAGCATTACACTTTCCAAAGGTTCTGACTAGAGATGTGGACAGAAAGAAACTCATTTCAGAATCTGCTTTGGATAGTAGGTTGCTTTGGTTTGGTGCTTGGGACTGACATCTTAGTTTATAATAAAAAATAAAATAAATAAATAAATAATAAATAAATAAAATTAAAATTAAAAAATAATATTTTTTTAAAAAAATATTATTTATACCCCACCCATCTGGCTGGGTTTTCCCAGGCACTCTGAGCGGCTTCCAACAAAAGATTAAAAATACATTAAAACATCAGTCATTAAAAACTTCTCTAAACAGGGCTGCCTTTAGATATCTTCTTCTAAACGTCAGATAGTTGTTGATTTCTTTGACATCTGATAGGACGGCATTTCACAGGGCGGGCGTCACTACCAAGAAGGCCCTCTGCCTGGTTCCTTGTAACATCACTACTTGCAGTGAGGGAACCGCCAGAAGGCCCTCGGAGCTGGACCTCAGTGTCAGGGCTGAACGATGGGGGTGGAGATGCTCCTTCAGGTATACTGGGCCGAGGCTGTTTAGGGCTTTGAAGGTCAGCACCAACACTTTGAATTGTGCTTGGAAATGTACTGGAAGCCAATGTAGGTCTTTCAAGACCAGTGTTATGTGGTCTTGGCGGTTTGGATACTCTTTGAAACTGGTATCTAAATTATATGAAGGAAGACCAGGTCTCACAGGGGCTGCTTTTCCCCCTAATCAGCACAGACTTGTTTTGTATGTGGACTAAATGCATCTGTGACAAATAAGCCATATGAATTACCTGCAACCAGGGCAAATTACTGAAATATGTATGGAGAGCTATGTGCAATTTTCATTCAGTTCATTATATGTATTGAATATCTTCCAGGCACCATAATCCACTATGGTTGCAGACCTAAGGTGTGAGCGTGTGATTTCAAGGCAGTTTAACCACCCAATCCAAAGTCCTGTTGCTTGTAGGGCACTGTCAGAGACTAAGCTGAGGAGAGCTACTCTGATGAGGAATGGTGGGGGCATCCCCCTCCCCTTCCCCCTGCTCCTGACCAGGATCCTGAAACTGCCCAAGATCAGTGGAGCAGTATAGATTTGGAGCAGTGGTTTGCAGAGGGGCATAGTTTGGAAGACAACAGCTGGGCAGAACTGAGTGGGGAACAGCTAGGAGAAGAAGCACGAGGAGAGAGAGACTTCTTTTCACTGGAAAGTGTCCAACCGCTCAGTCCAAGGACAAGGAGAGCAGATAAGGTAGCTACACAGAAGGCCAAATGTTTGCGAGATCAGGTTGCCAGACGAGGAAGTGACGAGGGTGGCTCGAGGAGAAGTGGGTGGAAACCTTAACTGGGAACACCTTTCCTCCAAGAATGGAGTCTTTGTTTTTTCACTGTGAACATTAAAATCTCTTGCACTGGTAAGAGACTATTTTTGCTATGTTTTGCTTAAAGTAAAGGTATTCCTGACCATTAGGTCCAGTAGTGGAGGACTTTGGGGTTGTGCTCTCATCTCGCTCTAGAGGCCGAGGGAGCTGGTGTTTGTCCACAGACAGATTCCAGGTCATGCAGCATGATTAGGCCACTTCTGGCAAACCAGAGCAGCACACGGAAATGCCATTTACTTTCCCACCAGAGCGGCACCTATTTATCTACTTGCACTTTGATGTGCTTTTGAACTGCTAAGTTGGCAAGAGCTGGGACCAAACAACTGGAACTCACCCCGTCACAGGGATTCGAACCGCCAACCTTCTGATCAGCAAGCCCTAGGCTCTGTGGTTTAGACCACAGCACCACCCTTCTGTTGTTATGTTTATCCTTGGCCAAAGGGAGTGAGGAAGCCACTTCCCTGAAGCCTGACAGGCACAGGTTAGATTGGAAGAGTACCCTTATAATTCTTTGCTCTTTTACTTTTGGGGTGTGCATGTCAGGTGTCTGGGAAGACTATGGAATGCATGACATCCCACTTTTCTCCCAATTGCCTCTAAACCAATGCCACCCCTGCCATACTTTTTTTTTTTTTTTTTTTACTCTATGCTTCCATAGCTTTGAGGTAGGAGAGATTCAACTTTGGCTCTCCAAAGCTGAAGAAGGAGACTTGATGTTTCTTTGCAGGCTAAGAAAATAATGTTAGTTACTACTTGAACAAAGTTCTAGGGGAAAGTGAACCTGTCAATATATGTTGGAAGTTCCTGTTTACTGATATTACGAAGAACTGGATAAACAAATAGCAAATTCCACACCATTAACATCCATAGCTACTTATTCATTGTGTTTTCTTCTGGAAAGGAAAAAAGGATTTCTAAAGGTTTTAAGAGGAGCTTTAAAAACAAGTTAAATTGTTTATTGGTAAATTAAATATGTTGGTAAATAGAGAGGCCAAATATCCCAGTGCCACTATCCTTCTGAGCCAATAGGGAGTCTTGAAAGAGGTTATGGATTTTCAAAGTAGCCTCTGGAGTTTCATTTCATGTTGAGAGAGAGCATTTTCTTACCACTGCACTTAACATGTTCTCAAGTGTGCTTGCAACATTTGATTTAACATTCTTGTCAAATAAAAAGGTTTTAGAGTCTCTGCTACAGATCCAGATGTCTACTTTATTCATTAAATGCCCAATCTGACTAGCTGTTTCCTTCTGGGAATATGAAATCACACTTCCTTTAATATTTCATTCTAAAGACCAAATTACACAGCCTAAAATTTTTGCTTATTAACTGAGGCACCACTCTTCCCAGTGTTAGCTGGCATCTGTTAGACATAGCCAGCCATGCATGGATTTTAAAAAGGCAAGACTGGAAGAAATGTGGGGTTGTTGACATTGGGGTTGAATAGACCTAGGACCCTTTCTGAAGTTAGTGATGTGTCAAATCTTGCCCTCAGATTTCTACATAATCTTCACCCAATGCCTTTGTCGATTTCCTTCTCTGATGTTTGAAAAAGCTGCTCCGCTTCCTGGCAGGGTGGTATTGCGCGCTGGCCATGGGCTCTCCCTGGGCACTGTGGGGGCATATCAATGCCCCCGCCTCAGAGGGGATTCCTGGCCGCATGGCCACGTGGCCAGGAATCGCCCTCTCAGTTTCCTGCTTCACAGATCTCCCACCCTCTTTTCATGCATCGTCATATTGGCCTAGCTATGGACCTCAGTTGGTCACCTGTTGAGGGGGCCCGGTAGGAATTTTTCCACTTGGCAAACTGGCACCAGCCACTTGGTTTTCGCCTACCTCATAGTAATCATTACAACTTTGTAAGGTTTGGAGGTTAGGCATTGGTAAAACCTGGTTCTGGGGAGGGGAGGTGTGGCCATCACCTGCCCCTCCATTTTAAGGGTATTCCATTAAAGGGATCCAGGGGTGTGGATCTCATCCAAAACCCAGGTAGGGGCTAGGGCCATGCCACGACCCCATTGGGGACCCCAGGGGAGCTCTCAATTTATGTACATCAACAGGGGCCCCCGTACTGGTGGTTAACCCTTACTGGACTTCTTGCAAGGTGGGCAGGAGTCAGATATAGTCGGTTCAATTCCAGTGCCTAAGCCAATACCACTCACATTCTGTAACCAATAAAGTTGTGGTCTTAATTCGCCCATTAACCTAAAATACTGGCTTTCTGTAACCAATAAAGTTGTGGTCTTAATTCGCCCATTAACCTAAAATACTGGCTTTCATGTGTTTTATTATTCAACAAATGGGGGGAGCTCGGGGCCTTGATGTGCAAATTATTTATATCTTCATTCTGGCAAAGTTTGCACTTACCTTATTTACAAGGTGGTTAAGGTTTCTGTGAATGAGTGTCCTCTTTCAATGAACAATCATGGAAGTGTCCCTTTAAGGTATTACCAATATGACAGATCACCATACTATTTTCCTTCCTTTCTCTAGTGAAATCTCAGTCATTTTGGTATGATTAATTTCTGCAGCCAACTGCAGTCATCTCCACGATTTCCAATTTTACAAATCCATAATGTTTCTTTTTCAAAAAATAAAATAAAATATGGATCACGCAATTTACAATCATACAACCATCCATCAAGGAATTACCCTTCTTTTTCATGCTACATATATTAGAATCAGTGGATTGTATGCAAACCAGAGCTTTAAAAGTTAAACAGGAATTACTTCAAAGTGAAATTTTGAGTGAGACGAGGAAATTTGTAAATAATATGCACTAAATGCTGTTGCGTCCATACTAAATTACTTTCACCCAGTTCCCACTGAAATCAAATGAATTTAAGCAATGACTAGCTTTTCACGCTGACATTAATGGAACCTAATTGAAACTCCCATAAGTCTGGATCTAGCCCATTTCATTTAGCAGAAATGTGCTCATCAGCCAGCACTGATTGCACATGTTTTATAAATAGAAACAAAGCACCAACTGAGAATTTCTGGTCAGTTTAACCTGCTGGATACATTTAAAAAGAAAATCTTGTTTAGCTCCTGTTGTTCGGTAGACTGGTAAGCAGGTTTCCAATTTTGATGAAACAAAATAAAATTGTAGTTGCCTTTTGCAGTGAATACAAGGTTTTCCTAATGAAAAATCTAAGGCTCTTCCAGATAAATATTGTGGCATTGTAGAGCATTTTCAATCCTAATGATGCCAGGACATTTAACTTAGGTTTGTGGTGTTTTCTTTTTCATTTTTACTTGACCAGTAGTTTTAAAAAGTTGTGGGAGTCATAGCCATGGTAAAGGCTTGTAATATTGCAGGGTGCCTTGCTGACCTCGGTGACCAGCACTCTGAGCTTTACAATGTATTGGAATGCATGACCTCATATGGAGTTATGTCCCCCCCCTCTGGGCTATGTAACCCTATATGGTTTGTGGGTGGGTAAAAGCCTTGACCGGATGTAGGTAACGTGAGACATTGGAATGCAGCCATGCGGCTGGAGAGGAACAAAGGGTAATAAGAATAAACGGACTGGAGGAAGAGGTGAAGTCTGAATTTAGCTGCCCTCCGTCCATGGAAAGATTACTGGCCTCTGTGTCTTTATTTTATGCCTAAAAAGCACCATTTGTAACGGCAGGCTCCGACAAAAAGTATACAGAGAAGAGGCTGAATTTTCAGCAGGTGAGTACTGGCATATTTCTCCTGCAAATAAAACTTGAATGAGAAGCATTTCACTTCAATGTGACGCACTCACATACCTGCCAACAAATCCAAGAAGTAGCAAGCCAGTTTTCTTTTTCTTTTTTCTTTTCTTTTTCTTTTCTTTTATGCAAGTTACAGTAACATAAAACAAACAAAATAGGCAATGTCAAAATTATTAAAAACAAAGGTAGTGACCATATTAAAAAAAATGACAAAATTCTGCAGAAACAGAAAAAGAAAAAGAAAACATACAAAGAATACACAAAATCTCGACTTCCCTCCACCCACGTTTGGCTTCCTTCCCTTCAATTTATTTTAATTGTTTTGTTATTTGTATTACACTGTTTTTAAACCACATATCCGATTTTTCATTCTTTCTACCCTGTAAGCTTCATTCATTACATATTGATATGTTTATCCCAGAACAATGTTTTTTCCATATACGCCTTTACACAATCCCACTCTTCAATTAGTTTTTGGTCTGTTTGTCCTCTTATCGCTGCCGTGAGTCTTGCCGAAACTTTGAAACTTGTGAAACTTTGCAAGCCAGTTTTCTTCCACAGTACGTGCAGTCTTCTCTTTTATGTGTGTGAGAGTAGTGATTGTGGCATGAATTATTGTCTTGTAACGCCAGCTGTTCCTGGAAGACAAAATTTTAGTGACCTAGTGCCGGTCAGTTTGCCAGCCTTTCTGTTGATACCAGAATGTTACTCATGGCTCCAGCTAATCAATGATCTACAATCTACAATCAATGATCATCAGGGGCAATTATACCCTTCTGCTCTTAGAAAAGGGTTGTAGATCAGTGGCAGGGTTTTCTGCAAATATGCCCGGTTTCCATTCCTAGGATCTCAAGATAGGATTGGAAAGACTTCATTTGGAAACCCTGGAGAACCACTGCCAGGGGAGATGACACACACAGGCCCAATGTTCTGACTCAGGAAATGGGAAGCTTCTAATGTTCCTACCCTGTTGGTTTTCCACCATTTTCTATGAGGTTGGGAGACTTGACAAGTGTGTTGGCAGGTGCTTCTAAAACAGAATTTTCAGTGAGAATTTGTGGGAAATTAGCATGCTCTTCCCCTCAGATCCCACAAGAGGAGCCCGCTCTAGAAAGTTCACGTGGTTCAAAGACTTTTCTTTTCCACCCTCCTTAAACCTTAATCTACTACATGTGATGTATATGTGTGGGGAGGTTTCTGAAAAGCAAGATGAGGGCAAGATGTCTTGCATTACCTTGATCCTAATCTCTATCTTCAGAAACCTTATTGCATGGCAAGACCCCAAGCCCTCCCCCAATTATTGGAAATAAAACACATGGACAACTATATTTGGGGTTAATGGGACAATTAAGGCCACGACTTTATTGGTTACAGATTTGAGTGGCATTGGCTTAGGCATTAGAACTGAACTGACTATATCTGACTCTTGCCCTCCATGCAGGTAGTCTTGTAAGGGTCAACCACCAGTAGGGGGAGCCCTGTTGATGTACATCAACTGCAAGCTCCCCCAGAGTTCCTGATGGGGTTGCGGCATGGCCCTAGCCACTACCCGGACTTCAGACAAGATCCACATCCCTGGATCCCTTTAATGGAATACCCTTAAAGAGGAGGGAGAGGTGAAGGCCACAACTTTCCTCCATAAACCAGGTTTTAAAGGTAAAGGTAAAGGGACCCCGACCATTAGGTCCAGTCGTGACTGACTCTGGGGTTGCGGCACTCATCTCGCTTTATTGGCCAAGGGAGCCGGTGTACAGCTTCCGGGTCATGTGGCCAGCATGACTAAGCTGCTTCTGGCGAACCAGAACAGCGCACGGAAACACCGTTTACCTTCCAGCCGGAGCGGTAGCTATTTATCTACTTGCACTTTGACGTGCTTTCGAACTGCTAGGTTGGCAGGAGCAGAGACCGAGCAACGGGAGCTCACTACATTGCGGGGATTCGAACTGCCGACTTTCTGATCGGCAAGTCCTAGGCTCTGTGGTTTAACCCACAGCGCCACCCGCGTCCCAAACCAGGTTTTACCAATGCCTAACCACCACTCGAGCCAAATGGCTCGCAACCAACACCTGATGCCTTCCATGATATCAGCCAACCAAACATCGTTTCCCCAATTGAAAAGATGAACACCTCCTTGCCAAATGTTATGGCGGGGTGTGGAATCACCCAGCCCTTAAACATTTACACTTGCCATGCCACAGCTCAATTCACGAGTTTCCTGGCCTTATTAGTAGCAGCCGGGCAGAGGCTGGTCTCGCCAAAAACACCTCTCTAGGAGTTGCGACCAAATTAATGTCATGTCTGGGAATAGGGCAGCCAACACAACAAAGTCCTTTTTTAATGTTCCATGGCCTTTTCTAAAGGCCAAGTCGTTCTCCCCAAGCTGGACCAAGTTATAGCGTTGGGAGGGCCCAGAGAAACCACTTTGGCTTTCACGACTGGCAAAAATGCTTCCCATCTCATTCCATGTCTGGAGATCCAGGAAACTCTGATGTATTCAGGTAAACCCTGCCTCTGCCCTAAGCCGTTCTCCAAGGAATGCACACGGGCCCAGTGGACAATGCTGTGTCCCATGATCCAAATATGGACTCCCAATGACGTGGGTGGCTTAGCCACGCCCCCCCCCCGCAGTTCATGGGGAGTGCATAAGGCCCTCCTACAGCTCTGCCCCTCTGGGAAGAGGAGCGACCTTATAAACTTAAGGGCTTGAACAGGCCAATTCTCTCTTCCTACCCATGGTTCCTTTTAAAATCTGTTTTTAATTGACACCTTCAACATTCTATGACTTCCCTCAATATCCCATCAGTCCTAGCATCTCAGAGGACCTTGTGGGGCCATATTTGTGGGGGGTAGGGGAGTATACATTTTTCTTTATTTTATTTTTTTTAGGGCTAGTGCAAAGCAAATATAGGAAGACCATGTGGTTTGGAACTTTCAAAGACTATGTCCTGGTGGTGGTATGCACAGTAGAACGTACCCACAAAGCTTGGATTTTATTGCAAACCCTTCAGGGGAAAAACAACATCATAGTTAATATTTATTAGGCCTTCACTTTGTTTTATAGCAACATATCGGATGACCTTTTTCACTAGTTCCAATGACATTTTACAAGCCATTTGGTTCAAGGATTTTATGCATCTTTGGAAGACATAATAAAGATATGCACAGTCTTCTTCAAAATAAACAAATGGAATATAGTGTTTATGGTGAAAAATTGAACACCAAAAGGGGGAAAAAATAAAAGCCCCACATTTTCAACTGACGAGCATGGGCATTCAGGAACCTTCTGCTAATGAGAAGACTGTAATTCATGAATAACAGAGTTGCAAATGTTCATCATTTTTAGCTCTCCAATACATATCTGCCATTTTAGTTCCAGCACCTGACATTATCTCCTTGTTTTCACCTTTTTGATTTTAAAATTTACATCTTTCTTCTATATCAAAAGGTTGCACATTTTGAGAATAAAATAGAAGTTGTTCATTTAACTTGGGTCTGAAGCAGACACAGACAGTTGATAGAATAGATGGTTTTAAGATGACATGTGAGTATCAGGAACAAACTTATTTCTGGGTGGCTCACTGATGTGATAAACTATTGCTTATTAAAGGGTATAAGATGCCAGCTTATTTTACTGCTTTCAAAGAGACAAGTGGCCCAGTATTATGCGTATTCACTAGTGAGCAAGTCCTACTGATATCAGTGAGACTTACAGATAGGATTGTAACATTTGTCAATGTCTTTCTGAATTCTGTCCATTATGTAACAAGATAAATTTAGAAAATTTTTGCATCTCTGCTCACAATCCTGGGAAATTCTGTTTTAAATCAATCAATTCCTTTTAAAGCAAAATAATATGATATATTTATCTGGCCAATTTATCTATCTTTCTCAATAGGAAAACCGTTATCAAAATTAACATTCATCCATTCATTCCCTGTACTCACTTATACATCCTGCAGCACACTTACACCAGCATTTTAAAAATCAGTTATAATAATAATAATTGTATTATTTGTACCCCGCTCATCTGACTGGGTTGCCCAGTTAAGATTCTTTCTTGAAGATCAAGCAAATGCCTAGTTCACAATATTCTTAGTATTTAATGAACCCTGCATGGATTCATTGATTCATGAAACAAGGAGACATCTGCCTGTATTTCTACAATTGGGCTAGCAGAGGATAAGTCCATGACGTGACGTATTCTATGATCCCTGGTTCAATTTTGTGCAGATTTATTATTGTGTGTTCTGGGAAATGTTGTTTTAGGTTAAGAGGAATGTCAAGTATGTGCTTTACCTATGATTTTGTAATATGCCTGAATTGTGTAACATGTTTTTAGCTTTTATTTTTAAAAAGGGCATTTTGGTTAATGTTAATCAATGGACTTGTTTATTCAGCTGTTGCCAGGCAATGATTTCTGACCAAACTTAGCCTCTGGAAATGTATGTGTTTGCTGTTCCTAGGCAAGTTTCTCATAAACTAGGGCTCCGTATTTACAGTTCAGACACAGTCTTCCACAGTCACTTACGGACTCACTGTTAAAACTGTGTTTATGGAAGACAATCTTACTCGGCTATGAGTGATTGCCAAAGAAGAAGACTGCCCATGAAATCTAATCACCACAAAATGTGTGAGTGGGGCCATTTTCCGCTTACTAGTTACAAACTTAATTCATTCCGGAGGTCCGTTCATAACCTGAAACTGTACAAACTAGAGGCGTGCTTTCACTTATGGGGCCTCTTGCTGCCGCAATCTTACTCGGCTATGGCCAAAGAAGACACCAATCTAGGACAGGTCCACTACTCTGACTCGTGACTGTTGGCTATTTGCAGTTTAGTTGCGCTGCAGAAAGCTTGCTGGGGAGACCTCGCATTACAAGGAACTCAAAAATAACTTCATCAAGGTTTTAATAACAAAAACAATAACTCCTTTTACACTAAGCATATCAACAAGCATGACCCAACCACCAACTCATCCCCCAGGGGACTGAGAGAGCTAGGTGCTGCTCTTTATATACTATACCCAACTGCTGACACAGCTTAAGTAACACAACCTCTCTTTTAAATCAGAACCAGTGAAGGCGGTGAAGGTCCTGCGTGAGTGTCTGGAGGCGGTTGGAGGATGGATGGCGGCTAACAGATTGAGGTTGAATCCTGACAAGACAGAAGTACTGTTTTTGGGGGACAGGAGGCGGGCAGGTGTGGAGGATTCCCTGGTCTTGAATGGGGTAACCGTGCCCCTGAAGGACCAGGTGCGCAGGTTGGAAGTCATTTTGGACTCACAGCTGTCCATGGAGGCGCAGGTCAAATCTGTGTCCAGGGCAGCTGTTTACCAGCTCCATCTGGTACGTAGGCTGAGACCCTATCTGCCTGCGGACTGTCTCGCCAGAGTGGTGCATGCTCTGGTTATCTCCCGCTTGGACTACTGCAATGCACTCTACGTGGGGCTACCTTTGAAGGTGACTCGGAAACTACAACTAATCCAGAATGCGGCAGCTAGACTGGTGACTGGGGGCGGCCGCCGAGACCATATAACACCAGTCTTGAAAGACCTACATTGGCTCCCAGTACGTTTCCGAGCACAATTCAAAGTGTTGGTCTGACCTTTAAAGCCCTAAACGGCCTCGGTCCAGTATACCTGAAGGAGCGTCTCCACCCCCATCATTCTGCCCGGATGCTGAGGCCCAGCGCCGAGGGCCTTCTGGCGGTTCCCTCATTGCGAGAAGCAAAGCTACAGGGAACCAGGCAGAGGGCCTTCTCGGTAGTGGCGCCCGCCCTGTGGAACGCCCTTCCAGCAGATGTCAAAGCAATAAACAACTACCTGACATTCAGAAGACATCTTAAGGCAGCCCTGTTCAGGGAAGTTTTTAACGTGTGATATTTTACTGTATTTTTGGATTTTATGGAAGCTGCCCAGAGTGGCTGGGGAGGCCCAGCCAGATGGGCGGGATATAAAAAATAAATTATTATTATTATTATTATTATTATTATTATTATTATTATTATTACAACTTAGCAGCACCTGCTAAACTGTTTCACAGCTGTAAAACTGGGTCTCATTATTTGCTCTGGCCTCAAAGACATACACATCTTGTGGAACAATAATGAACTTTCACATTTAAAGAGACCATTCAACAGTGACAACCATCCAGATCCATGGTAGTGATGAAGCTGGAGCTAACCAGCAGACAGAATATCACACTTCATCAATATTGCTTAAATGACACATTTGTTAAGTGCATGTCCCTTAACAGCAGTAATTCCCTGGCATTTGGGAGCTTGAATGGACATGGAAAGCCCTTAACACAACATGTTAAAAACAAAGGTTCCCTCCCCCCACTAATTAAATATTTCATAGATGAATGAGTTGCTAGAAATCTATAAATGGAATGAGTAAGCTCTGTACAACTGGGAAGGGCTTTTAACATTTGATCTTTGGTTCTGGTTCAAATAATATTGGGCCTAACTCACTCACACAAATAATCACTTGTGCAAGTCTTCTCTACAAGTAAGGTTAAAAGAGGTGGCATTTGCTAGATCACAGCTCTTCCCTAATTGGAAAAATGTGATTTTACATTGTTCACAAAATCCCACTCTGCACTGAGCAGTAATTTGAGACTGCAAGCAGCTCAAATATTGTGTGAAGCAAATCAAAATTTCTTCTCCCTACTTTTTTTTTTTGTAATAACAAGATAATATTTCTGCTGCCTTTCCAGAGTGTTGTAAAAATGTACAGGTTGGTAAAATATACAGAAGATTAAAGAACTGTGTAAATTCCAATGATATTGGGCACCAAATGAAAAGCAGTGAAAGATAGATTTCTTACACCAACGAACTCTGTCATTTCTCTTCTTGACTAGTAAAATGTACACTTTCCTCCTGGGATATTGTATTTCCAATGAACAAGGTAATGAATTTTTGCAGAATTCAGCAGGGTTCACCCAAATTTTACCAGGGGAGCTTATTAGGGGAACAGATACAAGATAATGAATAATACATTTTTGTTACTGAAGTTGAGTTATAGCTCTGTGATCTCTAAACTTGGAATTCATGTTTGCGTTGTTGTTTTCCTGTGATGTCTCTTTTAAAAAGTGATTCATTTGCAGCTGAGAGAAGGTTAGCAGACATTTATTATTAGCTTCTACATGAATGGAAAATAAAGGCAAATACTAAAAATAAAGTGCTAACATCTCAAGGGTCGTGTTAAAAATGGCAGCCAGCTTGCTTGAAATGCTCGGCTGCTTTCCCCCTGTAGTGGTTTAATAAAATTTACTTTTCCTACAATGAATGATTGAGAACGTGAAAGCGCAGTTAAATATATACCCTCGTACCCAAATGAGATGGAGTAAAGGTTTGAGAGCAAATTGCATTTGTGAAGACTAATGACCAAATTCTATGCACTGATGCACTAGCAAAGTAATGTGCAGGTTTCAATACAAGACCCCCGACACTGACATATTACAACGCATGTAGCTTTCTGCCAGCACTTGGCATGACTGTGGAAACAGCACCAAGTCTTGGGCATTTCTGGTGCTCCTGAAGTAGCCATTGAAAACCACAGCGGACTACTGATATTCAACAGCACACTTGGAACACAGGTAGTAATATGAAGGTGATACAATTGTCAACAATGCAACATAGTAGCTAAGTGATTTGGCCATTCAGAATAAAGCTGATTCACTTCGGCTGTGTTGCTTTTTCTTTTTGCTCTGCTCTGCTTTCCAGGATTAGGATGAGGCCACCACAGCAGATAGATAAGATTGGACTACCCAGTTGTGATCCTAATTATACTTACTGGAAATTGAGTTCAGTTTGGAAAGTATTATCCTAATTTCACTTATCCCCAAAATATGTTCCAGAGCAATTTGTTTTTAATGCTGCTTGTGATTCGAGGATCCGCCACCTGCTTGAGGATAAGAAAGACACATGGACACGGTATATTAGGTTAATGGGCTCAAAAAAGGCCACAACGTTATTGATTACAGCATGTGAGAGGTATTGGCTTAGGCATTGGATAAAACAACAGAGCGTGACTCCACCCCCTCAGGGAGGGGTGAGTCTATCAAGGGTTAACCACCAGTGGGAGGAGCCTGTTGATGCAAATACAACTGAAAGCTCCCCTTGATGTCACCAGGGGTCGTACCATGGCCCTAGCCACCAGCAAGGGCGTCGGACAGGATCCACGACTGCCGGATTCCTTTACCGGAATACCCATAAAATGGAGGGGTAGGCGATGGCCACACCCTGCCCTCCAACACACAACCATATTCCAATGCCTAACCAGTTACTTTAGATCACAAATGAAACTGATCTGTAGAACATGTAACTTGAAAAAAACAACATTATTTTTGTAAACCAAAAAATCTTTAATAAAAAATTATGTGTGTGTTTTTTAAAACAAAGTAGTACAGGTTGTATGAATGCACTGTATAAATTTCTCTCTCTACAGTTTTTTCCTGACATGTTAATGTGGTCAGATTCTGCTCCCCAGTATACCTGATATACTAATGACATATCTGGGTGTTGCTGTAAGAATGAATACAATAAGGATTGTAAAAAAATGTGTTATGAATAAAGAATATTTTGCACATGGTACTCAATGGAGGAAACTAATGTAACCTGGCATAATTGTTAATAAAAGTGATAGATGCTTTCATACCAAATAGCCGTTTCTCCTTAAATAAAACTCGGTTTCCAAACTCAGGATACCTGTAATGATACTTCCATATTTTGCCATTTTCCTAAAGACAACCAAAACCGCAACAGATGGTTTTAATTCCTCAAAGAGTGAGGATGGCATCTGTATGTCGATGCAAGCTGGCATAATTCTTCTGAATATACTAAACAAGATCAATTTCGAGACAGTTTAATCCTTAAATGATAAAGATTTGTGCTTATTTTACAGTGACTGATCTTTAATTAGAACTATTTATGCATTAGTGATGGATAATCAAAAAGCAGAGCATTCCAAGAAGTCTGTCATTAGGATGCTGAAATGATGCACAGGAAAAAAAAAAAGTCCTTAAGAAATGGAAAACATAATATTGCTCTGAATTTTGCTCTTTGAATTGGAAAGCGATAGGCTCAGACAGCAGAATTATTTGTTTTGTGTGAGCAGATTACTTGACCATCATGGAAAGAAGCAGAATAAGGATTCGTTGACACACGTGGGGGTCGGGAACAGAACTCCCACGCAAAAAGGTCACCGCCTGTAATCTCAGTTGTGTCAGTACAATGGTACCTTGGGTTACAGATGCTTCAGGTTACAGACGCTTCAGGTTACAGGTTAATAGTACCTTAGGTTAAGAATTTTGCTTCAAGATGAGAACAGAAATTGCGCAGTGGCAGCGCAGCAGCAGCGGGAGGCCCCATTAGCTAAAGTGGTACCTCGGGTTAAGAACAGTTTCAGGATAAGAACGGACCTCCAGAACGAATTAAGTTCTTAACCCGAGGTACCACTATAATCAGGAAAGATGCCATATCCTAAATTTGCTGTGGGTGCATATATTTAAAACCAATTCCTTTTTTATTTTGAATCAGAGGGGAAATGCCATTGAGTTTATTAGCTTGTTTTTTGTAAAGAATAAAATGTGGATCTTTGCCAGAGCAAATGTTTGGCAATTTGAGTGACAAAGATTTAAGGGGCAAAGCTTTGGAATGCATGATTGGAATTCATGTAAAAGGTCAGAAAATGAGGAATGTTTGAGGTGTTTTTTGGTATAGCGATGCCGACTGTACTTGAGCATAAGAAAACAAAACACGCACAGTCACATAGACATAACAAATATAAAGATAAATTATACAGTGGTGCCCCGCAAGACAAATGCCTCGCAAGACGGAAAACTCGCTAGACGAAAGAGTTTTCCGTTTTGGAGGTGCTTCGCAAAACGAATTTCCTATGGGCTTGCTTCGCAAGACGACAATGTCTTGTGAGTTCCTGCTGGTTTTTTCCCCTCCCCCCTTTTTCTAAGCCGCTAAGCCGCTTATCAGCTGATCCGATCAGCAGATAAGCCGCTAAAAGCCGCTAATAGCGCTAATAGCGCTAATCCGCTAATCCGTTAATGGGCTTGCTTTGCAAGACGAAAAAACCGCTAGACGAAGAGAATCACAGAACGGATTCTTTTCGTCTTGCGAGGCACCACTGTACACATAAGCAGATAAAAGAGGTGCAGCCACCAAAAGTGACATCATTATAAGGGATCCCGGATAGAATCATAGAGTTGAAGAGCTGTGAAGTGATGGACATGAGGCAGGAATTGATAGTGCAGGTGAGCTGCACATAGGTGGGCTGCATGCGAGCTCCTGGCCAGCCCTGTGGAGCCTCCTTTTATTGAGACAAATATGCAAACCAGGCAGATACATTTTGGGCTGTGACCTTTACACATCTTTGGTCCTGAGATCATGGGGTGGTACAAAGTTATTTGGGCACCTGTTTCCACAGCATCATTTTCCCCTTGCACAGTGTATGACGAAGGAGACAAAAGGTCTCAGAGACAAAGGTTACAGACAGGACACCACAGACTACTGAGACCGCAAAAGGTTAGACAGAGGCAATGATGTTCAGACAGCCGTGGCTTTGTCTGTGGGGGGGGGGGTGTGTGCTCCGCACCCCAAGGTCACACGTGCAGGCAGGCTGTGGCTGCCTGCTGGTGGGGAGTGTGCTCCCTCCGGACCCCACTCCCCACTCCGCGATCATCCCTACAGAGCTGGAAGGGAACAGGATGATCATATAGTCCAACTCATGGGGCTTCAACCCACAATCCTGAGATTATGAGTCTCATGCTATAATGACTGAGCTAAATATGGATAAATATGGTTCAGAGCATATGAGCATATAAAACTGAAGGCAGTTTTCTCATTATTCTAGGATACAGCTCTATAGCTTTGGGAAAAGGCAAGGGTTTTCTGGCCAGGATGCCAGGCAATTACCTCTTCACCCACAATAGGCCAGTTTGATAGGTTTGCTCCTCTTCCCCGGAGGGTGGCATTGCGGGAGGGCATCTGGGCCTCCTGGTGACCCAGCTGTGGGCAGAGGGATGCCACCTCCATCATTGGGACTCCTGGCCATGTCACACCCCCTGACTGACTAATCAGAATGCCTGGGGGCGTGGCCACCCACTGTCAGTCATCTGACATCATGGCGATGCTGAATTTTGAAGCCCTGGTGGTTGATACATCAGAGTTCAGTGTGTGTCTGAAAGCCTTTTTCTAGTAACCCCATGCTGCTCCTTGAAACCTGGAGGTTTAATAGGGCAGTGTGGAGCTGTTTAGAAAGGCTTTGAAAGAGCCTTATGCTGTTCTTTGAACCTCTGGTTTTGGGGATTCACAGAGCAATGTGGGGTTGTTTCTAGGCCCTTTACAAGGAGCCCTGCACTGTTCTTTCAAAAGTGAAGGTTCAAAGCAGGCATAGGCAAGCTCGGCCCTCCAGATGTTTTGAGACTACAATTCTCATCATCCCTGACCACTGGTCCTGCTAGCTAGGGATCATGGGAGCTGTGGTCCCAAAACATCTGGAGGGCTGAGTTTGCCTATGCCTGTTTTAAAGGAGTAGCATGGGGCTGCTTTTAAGAGCAGCACCAGGAGAAGGAAGTAGTTTCTCCTTTACCCTCTTTGAGGCACCCATGGGTGGGTGGGAGCACACCTTGTTCCAGCAAAGGAACTATTGGGAGCCATTGGCTCTTCTGGGTGGAGCTTATGGGAATTGGAGTCTGGAGGACCACAGTTTCCACATCCCTAATTTAAGCAGGAGAACAATGCTGTGTTATGAACTCGAGAAATGACGCTCCCATTTGACTGCAGTGACATCTAAGAGTCCCCTGGTGTTCCAGTTTTCTTGATCCCCACTTGGCCACATATAAATACTTTTGTTGTCTTTGTAAGACCATGCACTCTGCATGATAGTTTCTCCTTGAAGTCCCTAGAATATCAGAAGCCCACTCCCCAGTGATTTGGAGCAGGGCTTGCAGTGGGAAACAGCTTCCTTGTGAATATTCATCAGGCACTTACTATTTGTAGCTTCCAAAAACAATTGAAGACATTTTTCTTTCAACAAACTTTCCCACCTGGCAAAAAGATTTCTGTCATAACCATTTATTCCAGGCATCCCCAACCTTCAGCCCTTCAGATGTTTTGGCCTACAACTCCCATGATCCCTAGCTAACAGGACCAGTGGTCAGGGATGATGGGGATTGTAGTCCAAAACATCTGGAGAGCCAAAGGTTGGGGATGCCTGGCTTATTCTCTATTGTTTTAAAAGGCATTTTTAGTTGTCTTTTTTTTGCAATGTTTTTAAAGCTGTTTAAAATTATTTTTGTGTAAATCACCTTGAAACCAATGTGGAAGGTGTAACAACAACAGCAGCAGCAAGAATAAGAATAATTCTGCAAAGCTGAGATTTCTCACATATAAAACCAACAGCAATTTTATATGACTGTCATTCTCACTAAATTACACTGTATTTCTGCCTGGCAAAGGCATGTAGATAAAATGTGGATGGCTGAGAGTATTATTTACGCCGGCATTGCTTCTTCTCGGGGCTCCTGACTTCCTCACACATCATAACATGCCCTGGGCATGTTATAAATAACCATTTTTGCTGCTACCTACATATAGCAGATTGCCCTATTTTTCTACTGCCAAATGATGCTAGGAAGCATTACATAACCATATACTCTTGGCCCAGTGCCACAAAACACACATTTATAACTCACAAAAATCTTCAGAAGAATAATGCAAGTTTATATATCAGAGATCATCGTGTTATAGAGATCAGGTTAGTTCCTTTACTCCAGTGATGACGACTGGACAACCTTTCTTCTGCCGAGAGCTATATTCTCTTGGGGTAATGTGCATTCTCTTGAGACACATTATTATTATTTTATTTCTCCTATCCCTTAGGCCAAAATAAGCTTCAGAACTGTTTAGAGTGTATAAGACCCCATTAGGCAGACATTAAAATATAAACATCTATAATTAAAATACACAATGAACCAACCCCATTAAAACATTAAAATATAAGCATCCATAATTTAAATACACAACAGAACAAATCCATTAAAATAGTAATTAAAAGATGAGATTCAGGTTGAGGGAACAAGAGAACGCCTATCTAAACAGGTGTATCTTCAAAAGCAATTGGCATGTCAATACAGATGTGGCCTCTTGTATTTCAGCAGGGATTGCATTCCATAATTCATGCCACCAGGAAAAAGCCTATCACTACAAGCCGATAATCACCAAGCTATGGCAAGGCTAACCAATCTGTTGATCTTAATGCCATTATTGGGCAATAAAGGGGAAGTCCGTCTTCCATTTAAATACAGGACCACAGTTGTTTAGGGCTTTATATGTAAGTAACAGAACCTTAAAACTGGGTTGGGTGGACATGTCCAGAGATCAGAAAGTTCTGGGACATGATCCATGAAGAAATAAAAAAGTTACTAAGAACTTCACATAGTTAAAGGCCAGAAACATATCTTTTGGGAATACTATTCCAAAAGAAAAAAAAATCAAATTTTCTGTACGCGACGAGAATTCTGGTGGCTAAATACTAGAAGGGTAACCAGGTACCGACCAAAGAGGAATGGTTATGTAAATTATGTGGATATTTGGAACTGGCCAAATTGACGGATATAATAAGGATAATGAATACTGTCAAGAAGGAATAATTATACCAAAACCTAACAAAGACCCTACTAAATGTGCAAATTATAGACCAATATCACTAATGAATGTTGATGGAAAGATTTTGAATGCATTTTGGAAAACTTAGATAGAAGTTAGACCGGTCAGTTGCAAAACTACACCACTCCTTTTGCTGGCATCTCCTCCCCTCCCCCCTTTTTTTTCTTTAAAGAGAGACAACAGGGAGGATAAATTTAGCCATTTTTAACAGACAGACTGTGTGATTGTCTGACACCGTCGGCATCCACTGGAACTCTGAGGTGGACATGAGGCATTGGGAGATGTCCAATTCGCTTTTAGGTGCTTTGGATAAGTCCTGCTTCATCCCACATGAAGTCAGAATGGTTCAGAAGCAATCAACTTTTCATTTTGATTTTGGGCTTTCCCTAGCATCCCTAGCAGTTATATTAGCCTACCCAAACATGCTGTGATAATAAAGATAGAATACCCCCTGCTCAGTTTTTAAATGGAGGAATGTCAAGCTTCTTAGCTGGTGGAAGGTTCTAATCATGGCCTATCTCCCAAGGGTAGGTGTTAAATGCAGGACTGATGAGTAGAGATAATCAGGTAGAGAGATCACTAATTTATTTTTATTTATTTATGCATTTATTTATTTTAAAAATGCCATTGTAAAGGACAAAAAGGAAGTGACATAGTAATTAACCCCCAAATGTGTATAATGGTGATATTTTTTAATAAAGGAATTAACTAAAGACATGACTGAGGAGCAGTTCCATCAATGCAACATAGTAGGTTCAGATTCAGTCCAAATTGCTATGAAAGATTAACGCTTGGAACTTCCCCAACACCTGAGAAATATCAAGGTTTAATTAACAAGTCATGCAATGTTGTGTAGAGCTTTTGAATATTTATGATGACATTATCATTTTTGGAAGAAACCAAGACATGCATGACAAGAAACTGGGAAATGTTTCAAATGTTTTCAAGACAGACAATTAATGCTGAATGCAGAAAAGGGGGATGAGATAACAGACTTCAGAAATTCCACTGAATGGAGTAGTAAAAAAAAGGGGGGGTTATAATGTTGGAATGGTGGGCTGGGGGAATGATTCTATGCTCTGTTCTGTCAAGGCATTTTCAGTCACTTCTCAGGGACTAGACTACTTTGCATGCAACAAATATAAGTCTGGTACTGTGAGTCTGACATTATAGCCTTCAATTTTGTCCTCAAATCCAGAAGAGCTAAACAACAACAACTATATCCACACCACTGTGTACATACATCAGACTACTTACAGTGGGCTAGCTGGAATGACATCAGTGGCATTGAATGAGAATAAGATCTACTTCACAATTTGCTTTTTCAACATGGACATGAATTGCTAGAGGTCCAGGAGATACACATTCATATTATCATCTCAATAAAATGATGTGGTAGAGTAAGTACAAGGATTTAGAGATATCCTGGGCATGCTTGGAACTCATCCAGTTGGAATATATGGCAAAGCTGTCTGCTGCTCTGGATGATATGACTATGTAGCGCACATTAGATTTTGCCTCAAAATTATCTGCGGCCAACAGGAGTTCTGCAGAAGACGTGCACGGGTTCTTGGACAGATATGTTGACTTGGAAAGAACGCTGCAAGATAGAAGGCTTTAAAAACACCTGTTCTCCAGTAGGATATGCCTGTGAAGCTAATACGTAATAATACCTTGATGTCCTGCCATTCTCAGTTCTAATGGTAAAGCTTTTTTTATTTTTATTTTATTTTTTTGCTTAAAACATTTGAAGTCAAATCTTTCAAATCTGCACTTTCTGAATCAATGTGAGATCCGATGCACAGCCACACTTCAAAATTTGTACTTTTCTGAATTTTGCGATGTAGTTCGCCAACCAACCAAGGTTTTTAAAACGCACAGAGTAGGAGAAAGAATGCATAAAAATGAATATGTTTGTGAAAATAACACACCCAAGTGCATTGTATCTGGAGAAACTGCTTGTGAACATCAGCAAAAGCTGCATACAAGCATGTGTTTATTATTTATTAGGAGAAAATCACATTAAAATGCTGGTGAATTTTCATGAAGATTTTTATAAAAGAGTTCACAAATTGCTGCAAAATGTGGAGAACTGATTTGAAAAATGAGAAGCAGAGAGGGCTGGGATCTAGAGATCCTTGCATGCTAGCAGCTACCTTCTGGGTCTAAACGCTAAGTTAATGGCAGGAAATCTTTAGCCCATGGGCCAGATTCACTTCTTTGAATCCAGCCTGCCCCAAACATTTTCTGTGCCTCTTTACCTGACTGTCTTTTCCACTAGCTGCATTCTGTTTCCTACTAGTATTGTGGTTCTCATTGCTTTTTCATGCTGTTGCACACAGAGGTTGGAGGGTCAGGGGAGGAGAAAGTGTAGCCATAGTGCTCTTTCCAGCACAGTCGGGGGGGGGAGAGTTTTATCTCCACCCCACTCCCTTCAAGCACAACTAAATTTAAAGAAGCCAAGGTACAGGGAACCAGGCAGAGGGCCTTCTCGCTAGTGGGACCTGTGGAACGCCTGCCCATCAGATGTCAAAGAGAAGAACAACTACCAAATTTTTATTTATTTTTTTATAAAAAAAATTATTACAGATTTTTTAACAAACAAGAAAACACCAAACATAACAATCAAAAGAAAAACAACAGCAAACAGAAGAATAAACCTAAAACAGAAAAAATACAACAAAAACGAGTTTTCATAAATCATATTTCCATAACTTTTGGACTTCCTCACATCACCCTTTCCTGCATTCTCAATAATAAAGTTATAAAGAGGAATTTATCACCTTATTTCGATTCTTATTTTGTAATTCTCAAATGTTATATCCCAGACTTTAAATATTTTTGTCATGTACTTAACAGCTTAGTTTAAACATAAT